>NC_050096.1:92108336-93358336 GCF_902167145.1 Zea mays
TTCTTGTTCTTCTTCCTGAGAAAGTCCCTTTCCCGAAGCATGGCGGATGATGTAATCAATGCTCTCTTTTAAAGCTTCGGTAGTAGGAGTAGCATCCTTTTCAAATGAAATTTGCTCTGTGGCCTTTTCTTCAAATTCCGCAGGCTTCATCTTAGCAGGCACTGTGGGCCCTGCCTCGCTTTCATCCTGTGTAATTGTAGTCTCAACTTCTATTTGCTTAGCATCAGCTTTGGGCTATGTTTTTCAGCTTCGACAACTTTCCCTGTGGGAGCTGGACTTATGGAGTCAGTTGTTTCTAAAATATCTAACACATTTATCATCCTCCTTCTCTTAGGAGTGTTGGTAGAACTCTTTTCTACCTTCACTGTTGTTGCTTCTGTTGAAGGACTTCAAATCTCTGGCATCATTGTTACTTCTTCAGTTTTTGACTTTTTAGCTCTATCTTTGTTAACCTTCGTTTCAGCTAGATCAGCCAAAGGTGCTTTCGGCATTATAGCCGGCTCTTCAGCCTTCTACGTAGGAGGAACGAGTTCTTTTGGTTCAACAGCTGAAGACGCTTCCCCGCTAAACTCAGGTATCACGGCCAGTTCAATATAGCGTGGCCGATGGGTAAGGACCTTCAAATTTTTTCCCTTCGACGCAGGCTCGTCTGGAGTGGCCGAAGCAGCAGTTTTCCTTTTCTTTTCCTTACCTCGCAGTGGATAGCGGTAGTCGGGGTAGACGAAACCAATGGCATCAAAAACTCTATTCAATCTCTTCTTTCCCCAGCCTCCGAAGGCTGTGGATAATGCATTGTCTTCCGCCTTGGAATATGATCCAAGCAGTTCATCACTGGTAGCTTCGATGCATTTTAGCCAGTCATCGTTTGGTTCATCGAATTTATCCCCGTATCTGAATGTGTACTTCAGCCGAACCAGTTCACCTTCGCTAGATTCGGTGAGGGTCTCCTTCGGCATTTCCCAGCTCTCTATAAGCGGCCATACTCTGTATGCTATATGCTCTTGAACTAAATCTCTTGTACCAATAAAGAAGCAGACAGTACCAAATGCCTTCTGACATGCTTCGGCGGCTTCGTCAATTTCAACCTTTGGCCTTCGGAGGCCGAAGCGGGACCAAATGGGGTGCATAACAACTTCCTTAATATCTTCTCTTGCCTTCAAGTCATTCTTCACGTAAAACCATACCTCCATCTAGGCCCCGGGCCACCTTTTCTGATATGTTGGCACCGGGTAGCTTGCGTTGGGGCGGGCGATAAATCCATAACAACCAAAGTTGTTATGATATTGTTCCTTGCCCATGGCCTTCGTCTCATATGCAAGTTCATGCATGCTGCAAAAGCATTTCGCGCTTAGCTCCAGTCCCTGGCTTCTCACAGCCCAGACAAAAATCCCCATTCTAATAATAGCTTCGGGAGTTATCTGATGAAGGTAAATCTGATAAATTTTCAACACTTTGACCACAAACCTGCTCAATGGAAACTGAAGCCCAGCTTTGAAGAAACTTCGGTAAATCACAACTTCGTCTCCACCAACTCTCACAATAGACATATCTCGAAAGTACCTTCCTCTCATATTGTCAAGATGACTCTGTTTAATTGTAGATTTCCCAAAAATTGTATGACTTGGCCTCCACGGTCGATCCTCAGAATCTTCTCCCCCGCTTTCAGCATCATAATCATCACTGTCACCTGTATCTTCAGACAGGCCTTCCAGTATCTCCTTAGTAATCTTCTCTGTATTTGATTTGGCCATTGACTCTATGAACCCATCTATATAAGGATTTGCAACCTTCTTCTCTTCAAAGAGCTTCTCCTCTTCAGTCAGCTTCGTTTCAGCAACAACCTTCTTGTCTTGAGACATTTTTCCTTCGGAAATGACAAAAATGTGTCTTTCAAACCGAAGCTTAGGAAGCTTGAGAAACTAGCAAGCGTTAGTGAGCAAGAGCTATAAAATTGAGAAAACAAAGCAAATGGCACAAGCAGCGTACCAAATGTGGTTGGTGCGAGTTCTTATTTATACGCTCAACACGCCACAAATTGGAGGGTCCCGTCTGTCATTGACTGTTGTTATTCTAGCAAAGGGAATGTGTTTTTTTCAGACCTTCGGCTTAAGGCCTTCGTCCATGTCGCAGTCTGAATTCGTTATCTTAAACAAATTAATACTGCGAGGGGCTACTGTTGGGGGCCTTCGTCCTCCGAAGGTCCTCAAAATGTAATTTAACAATGTCTTCCAAGCATGGCTTATGGACCGGTACCTTCGGACTCAAGTTAAAAGCATACACGATGAGAAGAGCATGATCGTGACGAAGGTTACCGTTGCTCCGAAGATACGCGTAAGGGAGCTTCGGCTCATTCGCATTAAAAGGAACCGACTTAAAGGGGAAAAGGCTATTTAGTCCTCATAGATTTGTATATAAATCAATAACAAATGTAAAGGGCATGAATGTAATTTCTCACAGGCTGCGTCCTGTGCCTATAAATAGATGAACAGTACCCCCGTACTGTTCACGCTATCTTGAATTCGCTCGTGCGCCACGCTTGGATTTTTACCTTCTGTCAAGCTGAAGGTACACATGTAATTAAATAATGCTTTTATCTATTCAAGATTATATAATGAAGATATGTGAATGATGTTATATGATTATTCATGTTGTCTTTCATGTTTCATATGCTTTGTCTTTCATTAACGTATACTGTGATGATGAAGGTACGTCCTTCATGACCTTCGTCTGAAGATCGTTATATCCTAAGGAAAATAATGCTTCGAAGGACGAAGGACATTAACATTTAATATTTTGTGTTGCCTTGTTCTTAACTCATAGCATTTGAGAACAAGTCCCCAACATCGCCGAAGCCATATAAGGGGTTGTCTGAAGGCTTGAGTAAACTATGGCTGATGCCCATGCGGTCAAAGGCGTGCAGGAAGATGATGTCCGTTTGGCTGCCATTGTCGACTAGGACTTTATGCTGGTCCCAGCCTGCTACGCTACAATTGATCACCATAGCGTCGACGTGGGGTGCGCTGCGCAGATCGACATCTCTGGCGTCGAAGGTTAGTGGCACATGTGACCACTTCGTTTGCACGTCTGGGCCGGTGAGGGCGACGTGGTTGACACTTCGGTAATGATCTCTCTTTTGCCGATTTGTCTCGAAGTCGACGCTGGACCCTCCGGTGATCATGTGGATGACTCCACGATACGGCTGATCGGCGAAGTCTTCTTGTTTTGGTGCTTGGGGGTGATTTTGGTGGTGTGGATTTGGTTGATGCGGAGGCGGGAGCGGGGGTGGTACAACTTGTACCTCCTGGTGGTGCTAATATGCGTGGTTGGGCGGATGCTGGGTGTGGCCGTTGTTGTATGGTTGTGGGTGGTGGTGGTGATATGTGTGAGCGAAAACTCTCTGGTTGTCGGCTGGTTGTGCCCGAGACATTCTGTCCCTGGTGGCCTTTGTTTCTGGGCAATCCCTTGTTGGATGTGCGTAGTCTTCGCCATGAAACAGGCAGTAATATCTGCGCGGTTGCTGCGCCCATCCCCGGCCCCGGCCTCGCGTGCCATTTCCGCGGCCCTGGGGGGATATTCTTGACAGCGAATGGCCTCCCCGACGGGGTGCTGGTTGGCTATGTTGTGCACCTACTGCTGGCTGCGGCTGCCCCGTCCGGAGTCTGACTGCGAAGGCCTTGTCCAGGTTCGGCTAGACTGCGGAGGGTCCTTGGGCTTTCTCTGAGACTCGACCTTGCGCTGATGGAGCTCTTCGGATCTGGCATACTTCTCGAACAGCTGATAGAGCTCTTGGAGATTTTTGGGTGGATTCCTGATGCAGTGACTGTATAGGACGCCAGCCCGAAGGCCACTGATGGCGTAGTGTATGGCGATGTGGTCGTCGACCGAAGGCAGTTGTGACTTGAGAGTCAGGAACTTGCGGTAGTACTCCCGTAGGGTTTCCTTCTCTTGTTGTTTGCAGAGTGATAGCTCGGCCAATGCATCGGTGTCGGGTCGGTACCCTTGGAAGTTGAGCAGAAACTTGTCTCAGAGACTTTTTCCAGGAATCGATGGACAATGGGGGCAACCTGGTGTATCAGGCCAAAGCCGGACCCTCGAGGGCGATGATGAAAGACTTGGCTATTGTGGCGTCGTCCCCTCTAGATGATGCGACGGCGACTTGATAGCTCATGATGTATTGTGCTAGGTCGGTGCTGCCGTTGTACTTGGGGTAGGTCCCTGTCCTGAAGTTGGCAGGCCATGGTGACACTTGGAGTTGCGGAGCCAGGGGGCTCCGCTCATCAAGGTAGTTGATGCCTTGGAAAGCTGCGGCGTGCGGGATGAAGGGTCTATGCTGGGGTATTAATAAGTCTCCGGCTGGCGCGCGCTGTTGGAGGGGCGGGCCGTGCTACAGATCATGCTGGCCTTCGCACTGCATGAGCGCGATCTCTTGCTCGAGTTACCGGGCTCTCTGCTCCTCGTCTTGTATCATCTGGCGCACCATGGCTTGCGCGGTGACACGTCGGCGCTTGGCTTCGAGGATATCTTTATGTTTTTGGAGGTTGCGGTTCTTGATGCGCAGGGCCCTCAGATGTAGCTGTTCTTCGGCTGAGACTCCGATGACCTCGCCGTCCTCTGTTGCGTCTTCGCCCTCTGGTGGAGCAAAGCCTGGGGGTGGCGCTTGTGGTAGTCCTCCGGAGCTGCAGGTGCGTAGGGTGCCTTCGGGAGTGGGGTGTTCGTGGCGCTGTCTTGTGCTGAGAGCTTCGTCTTCGCAGGCTTCTTGAGGGGTGTTGTCCGTGAGGGCCTTGCCTTTATTCTCAGCTAGCAGCGCTGCCTTCGTTGCTTCGTCGGATGGGGCTGCCTTCGAACTAGCTCTCTTGGGTGCCATCGCGGGTGGTTTGTTCGTAGCACAAACGGTGGGCGCCAAATGTTGGAACTTTCTCTCCTAGACAAGTTGATCCAACGGGGGAGTGAGGAGAATGCTAACAAAGTTTACTCGCGAGATGGCGATTGCTCTGTTAATCTGGCCTCTCAAGGGCACTGTACGGAGGTATTTATAGGTACTCGAGCGGCCAACGTCCCAAGGCAAGTACGTTTATGCCCTCGGGTACCCGGGTTATCCCTAGAATATTCCCATAAAGGGAGGTTATAGACCGTCATTACAGAAAAGTTATTACAGATGAGGCCCGTAATATGCTTGCCCACGCGGGGCCCGTTACAGTGGGCCGAATTCCACGTGGGCCTCCGGAAGAGATGAGGACGCGGGACTAGCAGACTCCGTCGGAGTGTGGCCTTCGCCTTGCAATGGAGAGGACGAAGGGCAGTCGCGCCGATCGTCTCGCATTCGTTGGTGTAGCGAGGCGATGAAGACTTCGCGCGAAGGATAGCGTCTTCGCCTTCGTCCCAACACTCCCCACTCCTTTGGATTTGTGGAAGAACCATCGAGTTCTTGAGTTGTGGGTACTGTTGGGGATGTTGGATGATGAGATACGCTCTTTGGGTCACTTCATACACCGTGTTGGTGCAGTTTTTGGTTGTGATCCAATTTGATCCTGTTTTGAGTTCGTTCTAGAAAACCCCAACAAAATCCCAACTCTTTCAGAAAATTTGATCTACACACTGAGTTTTATTTTGCTCTAGTTGAAACCTCACAAATCATTATATTTTCCCTTGCACAAACTTTCTCTAAAGTTTGAGGCGATTCTGTGCATTTTTGCCTCCTCGGTACTGTCGCTGGTAGACCTTGTCGGTCCTTTGCGCAACACTGCTGTTTGACCTGCTTTGCACTTTTCCCTCTGAAATTTTGCAGATAGTTGTGCAGGTACATGAGTAGCAGTTTGGTGTATTCAATTGATATTGGATTGATTATTACTGTGCTACACATTTTTGTTGTCCTATGGGGTTTGTGTTTGGAATTGGCAAAACCCTAGTGAAGTATTTTTTTTCAATTTATACCTCATTTGGCGTTGTCCACCCTTTAACATATCAACACTTGCATGTTTGACTGCATTACTGTCAACATCCATGGTGAATTGACCCTAGCAAAGAAGTGGTGACTTTAGGATACTTGATTGAAGATGGGAAGTAGCTGGTGCAAAAGGCCTCGCTCATTTGGCTGCACCCTTGGTAGAGCCTTAGGAAGAATTGAGTAGTTTGTTTTTGATCTCCTAATGGATCTATATTTATATGCCTGTTTCTGGCTTCCATAAGGAGGCTCTTCTGTAGACATTTGTTTTTTCTTTTTTCTGCTTAATATATAATGGGGCGCAGTTCTCTTGCGCGTTCGAGAAAAAAAGATACTTGATTGAAAAGGACAATGAACTGTAATTGAACAAGCGAATGAAAAAGGTACTTACATTAAGCTTGCTTACGTACTTATGTAGTTTGTAATTTACCCTCATTCTCTTGCTTCTTATATTCCTTCCAGTGTGGAGATATTGGAATGTGCTGCCTTAGTACGATCCCACCCTCTGATGCAAAATTTGCAGCCTGAATAGGTGGTTCTGGGCTTCGCTTCCCATCAGAAATTTGGATTGGAATCTTAATGCCTAACCCTCTGCTCAAGGATTCAAGTTGTTAGCCCCTACTTCTTTGCCTTGGTACCAGTTCTGGTTATTATACATCATGAAAGGCAAAAAGATAATTTACAAATTGGGAGAAAAGGATATTAAATTATTTGTCCTGTCTTCTTTGTTAATATAATGCTTGTTCCTAGTTTTTTAAATCTAAACATACATATTATTGGTATTACAGGCAAAAGATGTGATAGTAACGGGGGTGCCCGATCTTCCGTCAGGTGAAGATAACTATCGATTTGGTGGAGATGTCACACAGACGATCCGGCTTCCAATCAACACGACTAGAACCCCGCAATCGCAGCACCACTTCTCCTATGGTTATCAACCATGCACTGCGCGATTGACCTCGCCACGAGGGCTAATTTCTGCCTGAGAATCGAAGACACAAGCAAGAACAAGAAAGAACACAATCTAGAATATTGCGGATGAAAGATTAAGCTCACAAGTTGGGGTCTCACAAACCGATCTACGACGACTGCTCTTGACAAATCTAAACTTAAGCAAAACCCAACCCTAATGTGACGGCGGCTGCTGAATAAATAGAGTATTAGGGCGTGCGTGACCCCTGGACTCGCCCCTAATGGGCTCCGACGCGATACACGGCCCAACGGCCAACAGACGGTGTCACAACACTAAAACAGAATCTGAACTCTGACTTGTTTCGACGATTCCCGTTGACTCCAAACGAATTTTAGGGTGGAACCAGTTGGGTTGGTTAGATAATCTCTTTATCTTTCCAACCATATCAAGTCCGTCGCAATTGGAGTCCGGATGCATCTTGGGCGTCTATTTTAGTGCAGACTTGTCCTGGAACCCGAGATGGAGTCGCAGCCGAGTCGGACTTGATCTCCTTCCTGTTGTGGCGCCCTTGCTGCTCCTCCTCAACACCTAGGCCTTTTCCAAGTCCTTGCTGGTCCTCTCCAAGGTTCCTAATCATCAAAACATCCATGGTCCCAAGCATAAGCTCTGAAACACAATTGACTAGGATAGAACGTACCTGGAGATTTAGCTGTCGTGCACGCGATCGTGTTATCGGTCTATTTATTGTATGTATAGAAGTGATGTCCTCATAAAGATGCAAGTCCAAATTGTTGAAACTGCAATACTGAGTACAAATATCATATTTAAAGATTTATTGGAAACAAGTAACAGTGGAAAATATAGTATTGCACATTAGGAAATCCAAAATGTTGAAATTGAACTACCAGCAATGTAGTATTAACAAGTAACAATGAACTGCATATTAACAAGTAACAATGCAATGCAGTACTAACAAGTAACAATGGAATACAGAATAGTAGTAGCGTGCTATTGTATTTCTTTGCCATGATAGTAATAATAGCTTGCTAGTTATTCTAGTAGATTTTTGCGATTATATTCATGTAATTTGTCTCGCTGTGCTGTGTCAACATGGCAACCATAGTACTCCTATATTTTTATGAATATCATCAAAGCATGCAAATTTTCAAGTGACAAAGAAATACAATATTCATGAGATTCAATGATTAATTTATCTGAGAAATTACATATTATTTAATACACTAATATATGCATTGAATAAAAATCAAATGGAAACTATATATAAATAACCACTTGCCTTCATCTGCAATGTGGTCATCTACAGTGATTCCTCAGGTGTAATCTTGCTCAGTGGCAACACTTGAAGTAGACTGTGTTGCATCGAAGTTTTTGGTGGATTATTGGTTTGTGGTGGCCCTTGAAAAAGTCTGTGTAGTAGTGGTTAGGCATAGGGAGGATTCTGGGTCTATGGCAGCACTCCTTTGCCTAGTGACTCTAATTGGTTGTTCATGAACATCAGGGGCCACAACCCTTTTAGATCCTCATGTTCCTTAATAGGCTTATCAGCAACATGAGTGAAGTTGTGGCTACGTACACCTTTTACAACCTGGGAATCCTATAGGTATGCCATAATAATCATGTGCATATCAATTTGTTTGCAAGCGCAATGCTATATAACATGAATTTTTTTTTGATGAATTAGAAACTTGCTTACCTCCTCTTGCTCAGAGCCTTCACTGTCCTCGCCGTCATACAGAGACCTCGATTCCTCTGGACCATCATATCTATTTCTTACTCTTTTAGCAGTCATCATTATGCTTAACCAATTAATCCTAAGCCGTTGCAACAACTGATTGTTCCTCATCACATTTGCAGCCCTCTGTTTCTCATACTCAGTAGGAATGATTCCTGTACATGAATGAAATGGTTTCAAAAATCATAAATAACTCTATACTTGAAATAATCAAAAACCAATTGTAATACAAGCAGCACCATCGATCTCTACACTTGAAATAATCAAAAACAAATTCAATATGACATGATTTGAGGACAAAAAGCAGCAAAAATCCAAACCAATCTCAAATACAGTTGATAAAAACAGATGCTATCATCAACGACCATTTTGAGCAATCAGTTGATAAAAATACAGTTGATTTGAGTACAACGATGCAGATTGGTAAAATGGGCATCATCGGCCTCTAGTCACTCTGATATTCAAGAAAATGCACATATTCACTTTAAGAAATCAACGAGTATTATTCACGTGGACACTCAAAACGCTGCAGGTAACTATGATGAACTGATGGTTCTAGATATTGCTTGATTATACTACTTATCAACTCCCTGCAAATTTTGAATGTGCGTGTGATGTCTTGTGTCTGATTTAGACCAACACACTTCTCCTTTCTACAACTTGCATGAATGTCATGCCTTGCTGAGGATATGTTGTCCCTATAGAAATAATCATGTGCTTGGTCTTGATATAATTCAAGTTTGCACACCACTATAATAACATGACACATCTGACTAACTAGATTATTAGCACTCTATAGCCAGTTCTCTTTATAACAAATGATCTCGGCTGTACATTTGGCATAGTGCTCAATCTACTGTATGAGTGCTAGCAGCAAATATGAATTTGCTTACTAATCTAAAGGAGTACTAGCATGAATCTAGTTCGAATGAGACCTGTGTATATGAAGATTCTGTTTGGTGATGAGTGTGGCTGGACTCAAACCATTTAATTTAATTTAATTGCTTTGGCTGAACGTGAATGATTTTTGACAGTTCACATGCGACAACATACTAATATGATACACAGGTGCAGCAACAACTTGATCGATTCAGGACTAAAGGGTAACAATGAAGCAAGTTGCTGTAAAGAATCAAATAATCTAGTCCCTGGACGAGCACGAAGCCACGAACACGACATGTACAAGAGAGCAGAAAGGTGCTGAGAAGGGGAGGTGCATTAACAGGGAGATTAACAGGGGTATAATTTCGAGGTATCATCGCCGACCATTTGGAGCTCTAATCGTCGCATATGCAGATTGGTAACATCTAACATGGGCATCGTCCGCCAGTATCACCGAGCATTTAAATCTATCGCCGACCTCTAATCCTATTGAGCATCGTCGGTTAGTTTGTTCGTAGTGTTTGTTCGTAGTTGACGGTCTAAGTCTTCAAAATAGCCCGCCACTGGTAGCCATTGTAAAACTAGGTCACTCTGGTAGTGTTTGTTCGTCAAAACACCCCAACCAGTTTTTTAGACATCTGACGAGTGGATCTAGCAGCGCCTCTGGCCATAATACCCTCTCCGTCTGTTGACGTCGTCCTGCTCACTGCCTTCTTCGTCTCTCCGTCTTCAACAAAAGCACACAGAAACTGCCACGGTACAGATCGAAGGGGAGGTAAGGTCCGGTGAGCATCGCCCGTTCCGTCGGCTCCGTCCACCGTGAGGTGCACAGTTACTGAACCTGTGATTTATGTTCCTGAACCTGTGATTTATGTTCCTGAACCTGTGATTTATGTTCCATGCTGAGTATTGAAAGGTTCAGTTTTAGTTTCAGTTTATGAGAACCATGCCGAGTTTCAGTTTCCGTTTCTGTTCCAAGTTCACAAGTTTCAGTCCCCAGTTTCTATCACAAGTTTATTTCCCAAGTTTGTGTCCCAAGTTTCAGATTGAGTTCACAAGTTCACAGTTTCAGTTTGAGTTCACAGGTTCAGTTCACATGTGACAGGTAGTTCACAGTTTCAGTTGACAGGTTAAAACCAGATTGAAACATACATCTAGTTCATAGTTTCAGTTTACAACCAGTTTGAGACAAAATCAACCATTTCACAGGTTCACTGGTTCACAAATAGCTTGACAACTTCACAACTCGTCTGATTGGTTGCCGTATCACTCTAACCAGGATGCCCGAACGGAGCCAGGATAAGTAGCATCAGGTTGAACTCATGCAAGACATATTTGTTTGGTTGCTTTCACAGACCCAACAGATTAGGTACAGACTTTGTTTGGTCAGTTGTACCGATATATGTATCAGAGAAGAGTACATAAATAAATCTTTAAATATTATATAGCATGTGTAGTCTAGTTTTGTTCGTAAAAAAATTAGATACACAAATATAAAATCTTTTACTTAAAAAATATAATAAAAAACAAAACTAAATTACATTCCGTATTACGTGCCTGCATGCCTGTATCCTGCATGCGCAGAGATGCCCGTGGCACACGTCTGAGCGGAGCTGGATGGACGACCAATTTTGCATCAGCTGATCCTGCATGGCTGCACACATGAACCAAACATGAGATGCTTTAGGACTCCACGCGTGCAGCTGCACCTGTAGAGATGCAAACTAAACAGCCGGAACCAGTTTGACAACTAGTTCACAGGTTCACAACCAGTTTGACAAGTTCACTGGTTCAAACACACATTGTCATCTGAAACTGGATGAATCTGTTGAAAATGTCTGAATCCAGTGAACTTTTGTGAGCCTGTGCTTCAGATTTCTGTGAACCAGTGAATTTATGTGTTTTAAAATGTCACAAAAGTTTCAGACTAACACAAGTTTTAGACATGTCTCAGTGTCCCAAAGGATCCAGGTTTCAGACAAGTTCACAGATTTCAAACCAAAGTTCACTAGCCCAAATTCACTGGCACAGGAGAAAATTGGATTTATGCCATTATGAAACTTTGGATTCGCTCAAATGCCATTATGGGAATACGCTTTGCCAAGAGACCATTATCAAACATTGTCTTACAGACAAAATGCTATTTAGGGGGTTATTTAAAACTTAACCTTATTTGATTATATTGGCAGCTAGTGACCGGACACTTTTGCCCCTATCAAATCTGTGCTACGAGGATGTTGTCAGCAATCGCACGGTGAGGCGCTGTTGTTCCGTATCGTTCTGTTGAGGCTAAAACACACTCCTCATTTTCCTGACCAGCTTGTTGTTCCTGTCTTCGGATGCTCATGGATGTTCTGGATTTTCTCAGATTGCCAAAGAGGAAGCTGTTCAGTCGACATGTGAAAATCCACACAAAACAATTGTGCGATCATATAGATAACTGGGCAGATGTTACTGATTTTTTGAAGGGCACACCGTTCGAGAGCTTTTTGAATGGCTCAAGAAGATGACACGGCTAGCTGATGTATATAGTGCTATAGTGAGTTGTCCTTCTGGCGCCACGTAGGCTTTTTTTTTTTATACCATGATGAAATAAGTATGGGCCACTGAGAGAAATAATTAGGTAGAGATGCTTGATCCATGCAGGCTATTAGTCTCATAGATATGGACTTCAGAGCTGTAGAATAAAGATTAAAAACAATACCTTTGTGATTATCAGATATCCAATGCAAGAACTTGCAAAACTGTTTGGAGTCATTCGTGTATACATCAAAGTTTACGCTTACACTTGAAAATGAGTAGGCCAAGCTCCGTGGCAGAGGAACTGAGGAAGAAGGCAGAGTAGCCTATACAAAACTGATCCAGAGCTGAGCGGCGGCAGAGCGGGAGGAGGGAGAACGGCGAACAGATTTGATAGGGGCAAAAGTGTCCGGTCACTAGCTGCCAATATAATCAAATAATGTTAAGTTTCAAATAACCCCCTAAATGACATTTTATCTGTAAGATAACATTTGATAATGGTCTCTTAGCGAAACGTGTTTCTATAATAACATTCGAATGAATCTTAAGTTTTATAATGGCATAAATCCAATTTTCTCCTGGCACATACACAAGCTCACATGTGCACAGATCAGGATTCACACACGAGTTTAGTTTACAACTAGGTCCACACACAAGTTAGATTACAAGCAGGTTCACACACAAGTTCACAATTGTCGATCATGATAAGAAGCAGGTCTTCTTTTTTAGGTGTCAACTTCTTTTTTAGCACACGAACGCCTGAACATGCTGCTACCACCTGATTTCCAGAAGTATCTAGTGCTCCTCCGTGGGAAATTGTCCTTGGACTACTTTGGGTATCATGACCTGGGACTACAGCCACCTGAGTAGCAGGTGTTAGATGGTATGAATATCTGCTATGCGTGTATTGTAGATGGGAAGTGATCCTTGATTACAGGATACTCCTTCCATCATTGTTGTATCCATACTTGTGTACATGCCACCGCCGAGGGGCTTTTCCTTGTGCTTATATAACACGCAACCGTGGACCTGAGAAGGCACCACGTTACACCAATTCTCACATGGTAATCAGAGCATCTATCCTAGCGGAAAACTATGGCGCTCACATCCTTTTCCACTGCCGCCGCCCTAGCCGCGTTTTCTCCCCTCGGCATGTTCCCAGTCACGGAGAAGCTGACCAGGAATAATCACCCCATGTGGAAGCTCCAAGTCCTCTCCGGCCTTCGTGGTGCGGAGATGGAAAAGTTCATCGACCCGGTGGAGAAGCCGCCGGAGAAGTTCATTCCCCCCAAGGCCGAGGCGGACAATGAGAAGCCGGCGGCCGATGCGGCACCCATCCTGAACCCTGAGTTCAAGAAGTGGGTGGCCCAAGATCAGCAAGTCCTCTCCTACCTCCTTGGATCTCTCTCTCGCGAGATCGGATCTCAGATCACTGCGGTGACTACCGCGGCGGAGGCATGGACTGCGATCCAGGCGCTTCACGCGTCACAATCAAGAGCCCGAATCATCAGTACAAGGATGGCTCTTGCTACTGCGTCCAAGGGCGCGTCCTCCATCAGCGAATTCTTCTCGAAAATGAAGGCCCTCGGAGACGAGATGGCGTCTGCCGGTCGTAAGCTCGAAGATGAGGAACTCATCTCCTACATCTTGACCGGGCTAGATCAGGAGTATGATCCAGTGGTGACAGCGGTAGCGGCGAGAGTTGAGCCGATCACCGTGAACGAGCTCTATGCGCAGCTTGTCTCATTTGAGCAACGCATGGAGGCAAGGGGCGGAGGACAGCAGTCCTCGGTGAACATGGCCTCCAAGGGAGGCCGTGGTGGTGGCAACTACAACAACAACGCTCGCGGTGGCGGGCGTGGAGGCCGTCGTGGTGGCCGCAAAGGAGGTCGCAGCGGTGGGCGATTTGAACCGGGCGTCTACTGCCAAGTCTGTGGCAAGGAGGGACACCCGGCCTACCGCTGTTACAATCGGTATGATTCATCTTATCAAGGCCCCCCACAAAAGACTGCTGCTGCTGCCACTAGTTCATATGGTGTCGACACAAATTGGTACATGGACACTGGAGCTACGGACCATGTCACCGGCGAGTTGGAGAAGTTGACTGTCCATGATAAGTATCACGGTGGTGATCAGGTGCATGCTGCAAACGGGACAGGTATGGAGATTGCTAATGTTGGTCACAGTTTTTTGCATTCACCTAATCTTCATCTCCGAAATATCCTTCATGTCCCACAAGCACACAAGAACCTTTGTTCTGTCAATCGGCTTGCACGTGATAATAATGTTTTTCTTGAATTCCATCCCAACCACTTTTTCATTAAGGACCAGGTGTCGAAGAAAACTATCCACACAGGCAGATGTGAAGGGGGGCTCTATCCTTTGAAGCTACTGTCCAAGTCGTCTCCAAATAAGCAAGCCCTTGCTGCCGTCAAACCTTCCACTTCACTATGGCACCACAGGCTGTGCCATGCATCGTCTCGGGTCATCCAGCAGGTCCTAAGTCGTCATCAGCTTCCTATTTCCCATAATCGAAATAATACTAGGGTGTGTGATGCATGTCAGTCAGGCAAAAGTCACCAATTGCCTTACCCCAGATCCACTAGTGTGTCGAGTCATCCTATGGATCTCATTTTTTCCGATGTATGGGGCCCTGCGCCCAACTCTATTGGTCGTCACAATTATTATTCGAGTTTCATTGATGATCACAGCAAATTTGTTTGGATATATTTGTTGAAACACAAATCCGAGGTATTTCAGTGTTTTCAAGATTTTCATAAACTTGTTGAACGTCAATTTGATAGAAAAATTCGTGCCATCCAAACAGATTGGGGAGGGGAATATCAAGCACTCAATTCTTTTTTAAAGCGCATAGGTATAGAACATCATGTTTCCTGTCCTCATGCGCACCAACAAAATGGATCCGCCGAACGCAAACATCGGCACATTGTTGAGATGGGTCTCACCCTCCTTGCACATTCATCTATGCCTTTAAAATTCTGGGATGAAGCCTTTCTCACTGCAGTTTTTCTTATCAATCGCCTGCCGTCCAAAATCATTGATAACAAAACCCCCTTTGAGAAACTTTTTGGCCGTCCACCAGAATACACCTTCCTACGCACTTTTGGCTACGCCGTGTGGCCAAATTTGCGCCCATATAATTCTAAGAAACTTGAATTCAGATCCAAACAATGTGTGTTTCTCGGGTATAGCAATATGCACAAGGGGTTCAAATGTCTCGATCCAAAGGAAGGGCGAGTTTATATATCCCGAGATGTTGTCTTCGATGAAGAGGTTTTTCCTTTTGCCTCTTTACATCCCAATGCAGGTGCACGGCTTCGAGCTGAACTCGATCTCCTCCCAGATATCCTCAAAAACCCATCCTCAGAATTTGAGAATGCAAAAATTGGTGATCAACATTTATCTTCTCCTGCCTTTACTAACCGGTCATCAAGCCATGCACCTTGTGTTGATGATGCAGGAACAAAAACGGGTGCAAACGCTGCAGGAATCCATGAACAAGCTGCTGGTGGCGCGCATTATCGGCTGTGTCACCTGACCGGGGACAGTGTGGAGGCCGATGCCGATTCGCCTGTTACAACTGCGATCGTGTCGGGCAGCCCGACGCGACCTCCTTCGGTATTGGAACCTGGGATCTCGTCACCTCCTCCCCAGGTTGGATCGTCTGCGACAACGTCTTCGACCACACCGCTTGAATCAGCACCTCCGATGCCGCATGCTGATCCCAACGAGGGGGCGCTGGATTCAACGGTGATCCTGCCGGGTGGATCATCTTCTGTGGACGAGCTTCCTGCAGCCTCGTCGTCAGAGGAAGCTGCTGGTACTACTCCTGTTGATCCAGCTGTTGCTGCTACTTCTAGTAGGCCAGTCACTCGGCTCCAACGTGGGATAATGAAGCCCAAGGAGTACACGGATGGTACGGTACGCTGGTGCATGAATGCACAGGCCCAGTCCGAGGAGCCGAGCTCAGTAGAAGAAGCACTTCAAGATCAAAAATGGGCATCAGCCATGGAAAATGAACATCAAGCACTGCTGAGAAACAAGACATGGCATCTTGTTCCTCGGCCCAAGGGGAGAAATGTCATTGGATGCAAATGGGTTTACAAAGTGAAACGCAAGGCTGATGGCACCATAGACAGATACAAAGCTCGACTAGTTGCTAAGGGTTTTAAACAACGCTATGGCATTGATTATGAAGACACGTTCAGCCCAGTTGTGAAAGCTGCTACTATACGGCTGATCTTGTCTGTTGCAGTGTCAAGAAATTGGCCCCTTTGGCAACTTGATGTCCAGAATGCTTTTCTCCATGGGTATCTAGAAGAAGAAGTATACATGCAACAACCTCCTGGCTATGAAGACATGAGTCACCCAAACTATGTTTGCAAGTTGGATAAAGCTCTCTATGGGCTGAAGCAAGCACCGAGGGCTTGGTATGCCAGATTGTGCAAGAGACTCCAAGAATTGGGATTTCTTCCTTCCAAAGCTGACACCTCTTTGTTCTATTATAGTCGGGGTGAGTACACCATTTATATACTGGTATATGTCAACGATATTATAGTTGCTAGCTCCTCTCCCAAGGCTACCGCAGCATTGCTCAAGGATCTGCAGAAGGACTTTGCGTTGAAGGATCTAGGTGATTTGCATTATTTCCTTGGGATAGAAGTGAGGAGGAGCAACGATGGTCTTGTGCTTTCACAGGGAAGATATGCAACAGATGTTTTGTCCAGAACTGGAATGGACAAGGCCAAAAGTGTTGATACACCTCTTGCTGTGTCCGAGAAGCTGAGACTGACGGATGGTTCTGCTCTTGGGCCGGAGGATGCTACACGCTATAGAAGCGTAGTTGGGGCACTGCAGTACTTAACACTAACAAGGCCGGACATATCCTTTTCTGTCAACAAGGTGTGCCAGTACTTGCATGCTCCAACTACAACTCACTAGAGCGCGGTCAAGAGGATCCTGAGGTATGTTAGTGGGACAAAGAACTATGGGCTTAAGATCAGGAGATCACAGTCCATGATGATAAGTGCTTTTTCAGATGCTGATTGGGCGGATTGCCTAGATGATAGGCCGTCCACAGGAGGATTCGCTGTGTTTCTTGGTGGTAACCTTGTGTCTTGGACCACCAGGAAACAAGCCACAGTATCAAGGTCTAGTACGGAAGCTGAATACAAAGCTTTGGCAAATGCCACAGCAGAGATGATGTGGGTTCAGAAACTTCTAACTGAACTCAAGGTAACACATCCACGGGCTGCTAGATTGTGGTGTGATAACCTGGGGGCAAAATACCTGTCGGCCAATCCTGTGTTCCATGCTAGAACAAAACATATAGAGATAGATTTCCATTTCGTCAGAGAACGAGTGGCACAGAAGCTTTTGGACATCCGGTTCATCAACTTCGGTGATCAGTTGGCAGATGGGTTCACTAAGGCTATCACCGCTGCAAAGCTTCGACAGTTTAGGACCAATCTCAACCTTGTAAGTGGCTGAGATTGAGGAGGAGTGTTAGATGGTATGAATATCTGCTATGCGTGTATTGTAGATGGGAAGTGATCCTTGATTACAGGATACTCCTTCCATCATTGTTGTATCCATACTTGTGTACATGCCACCGCCGAGGGGCTTTTCCTTGTGCTTATATAACACGCAACCGTGGACCTGAGAAGGCACCACGTTACACCAATTCTCACAGCAGGAACCTTGTCTGCTCCAGGCTAGGAAAGGCCACCACAAATACGTATACTCTGTACCTTGCGGGATCGAAGCCAGCGGGGGAGGGAGGGGGACCTGATTGGGGAGAGACGAGCACCGGTGAAGGAGAGGAACAGCACCGGGGAGAAGAGACATGTCAAGGGCCTCAGCGCCCAAGACAGCAGCACCTCGACTACGTAGTTCGTAGCCTCGGTGGGTAGGAGCGCTAGGGTTTTTGCCTAGCCGCTCAATGGTGAATAAGATGAGATTAAGAGTAGAGAGAAAGATAGAAGATAGGTGTTTATTTTCTCCTCTAAAGGGTGTCGATTACATGGCTTATATAGGCCGGTGGCTTCCTAACAAAAAGAAACAAACTCCTTAACAAAAGGAAACAAACTTCTTAATTCTAGCAATATGCATGCCTGCATGCCTAAATCCTTGCCTAGCTACTTGGTGCTGCCGGCGACTGCTCCTAGACGCGCGGGCGACGTTGGTACCGGGTGCCCCACATGACATCTCTCCCTCCCTCGACGAACAGCTCGTCCTCGAGCTGAAATACGGGGTAGCGCTCGACGAAACCATCTAGATCCTCCCATGTAGTCGACGAAGGAGGCTCGCCCTTCCAGTGGACGAGGAGCTGGCGAACACCACGTGCGAGGCGTGAGCGAGTCACGCGTTCCGGCTCAGGTGCCGCTGAGCCGTAGTGGATCGGAGGAAGGGCCGGCGGTTCAGTCGGTGGCGTGCCGGCGAACTTCTTCAGGAGGCCCACATGGAACACATCGTGTAACCGCGAGCGTGCTGGCAGCTCAAGGCGGTACGTGACCCCGTTGATGACCTCAGAGACGCGATAAGGCCCGTAGAAGCGAGGTTTGAGCTTTCCCTTGGTTGGCAAATTTAGGGACGACGCGACTCGTTGTCGAAGGCGAAGCCACACCCAATCGCAGATGGCATACTGAACATCACGATGGCGTCTGTCGTAGTACGACTTGTAGATAGCTTGTGCCTGCTGCAAGCGATAGCGGACGTCATCGAGCAGCTCGTCCCGCTCCGCCATGCTCTTGGCCACGGCCGCCACCCTCGTGTTGCCCGGCTCGTAGGATCGAATAGAAGGAGGTCGCGTCCGTACACGAGCTTGAACGGGGTCTCCTAGATCGCTGTCTGGTAGGTGGTGTTGTAGATGTACTCTGCCCATGGAAGCCACCGGAGCCACTGCCTCGGCCTATCTCCTGTGAGACAACGAAGGTACATAACAATGACCTTGTTAGCAGCCTCCGTTTGGCCATCCGACTGGGGATGGAACGCCGACGTCATGTGTAGCTTCGTCCCAGTGAGGCGCATGAGCTCCCGCCAGAATGCTGAGGTGAAGACGGGGTCGCGGTCGGAGACCATGGATTGTGGAATGCCATGGAGGCACATAATCTCAGCGAAGAACACCCGAGCTACCGATTCCGTCGTGTACGGGTGCGCCAGTGCCATGAAGTGGCAGTACTTGCTGAAGCGATCCACCACAGTCAGGATGACGGACTTCCCGCCCACCCGAGGGAGCGCCTCCACGAAGTCGAGGCCAACGTCAGTCCACACGGCCGTGGGCACCGGCAATGGAAGAAGCAGGCCGGCGGGGTGCAAGTGCTCTGACTCGTACCGTTGGCATGTGGGGCAGCCCCGGACGTACTCTTGCATCGTCTTGCGTAGGTAGGGTGCGTGGAAGTCGCGGCATAGACAATGTAGAGTGCGCTGAACGCCCTCATGGTCATCATCGTGCACGGCGATGAGGATCTCCTGTAGCAACGGAGACGTCGGCGGGATGTAGAGGCAGCCGTTGAAGGTGACGAGGCTGTTAGAGAGCGACCAGGGCGACTCCCTAGCGCCCGCCGTTGTCTCCTCACGCACCGCGACAAGCGCCGGATCGACCGATGTAGCTTGATGTAGCCGATCTATGAAGTCGAAGCAAGGACCAGAGATAACCATGACCGCCGGTTCCTCCGTGTCACGGCAGGAGAGGGCATCCGCCACCATGTTCGTACTGCCTGCCTTGTACTCCACGGTGAAGTCGAACCCCAGTAACTTGTCGACCCAATGGTGTTGCGGAATAGTTGCCAAGCACTGGTCGAGAAGGAATTTGAGACTGAAGTGATCAGTCCTTACCACAAATTGGCGACCCCAGAGGTACGGTCTCCAATGGCAAATAGCGAGCACCAGATCGATGAGTTCCCGTTCATATGCTGTCAGGGAACGGTGACGGGGCGTGACCGGCCTGCTGAAGAACGCCACCAGATGCTGGTCCTGGAGGAGGACGGCCTCAAAGCCATACATAGAGGCATCACACTCGACAATGAACGATTGCGTGAAATCCGGCAAGGCGAGTACTGGCGCTGTGGTGACTGCCGTCTTCAGGGTCGTAAAGGCTGCTGCTGCCTCCGGTGACCAGGAGAAACCGTCCTTGTGAAGGAGGACCGTCAGAGGCGCGACGACCACGCTAAACTCCCTTACGAACTTGCGGTAGTACCCCGCTAGACCTAGGAACCCCCGAAATGCTCGCGCCGAACTTGGCTGCGGCCACTCAGCCATCGCTTGTACCTTGGTGGGATCCATGGCCACTCCTGTAGCCGAGATGGTGTGGCCGAGGTTGGAGATCGACTCGACGCCGAACGAGCATTTGGATCGGTTGACGAAGAGACGGTGCTGGTGCAGAATTGTGAAGACAGTGCGCGCATGTCGGAGATGATCTGTCCACGTCTCGCTGTAGATTAGGATGTCATCGAAGAAGACAAGGACAGAGTGTCGAAAGTACGGCCGCATGACATCGTTCATGAGCGCATGGAACATCGTCAGCGCGTTGTAGAGGCTGAACGACATCACCAGGAACTCGTAGAGGCCGTCGTGGGTACAGAAAGCAGTTTTGGTGATGTCCTCCGCACGCATCCGCACCTAGTGATAGCCTGAACGTAAGTCGAGCTTGGAGAAGGAGCGAGCGCGATGGAGCTCATCAAGGAGTTCATCCACCACAGGGATCGGGAATGCATCCTTGACAGTGATGGCGTTTAGCACGCGGTAGTCGATGCAAAACGTCAGGATTTGTCTGGCTTGCGGACCAATAGGACCGGCGAGGAGAACGTGGAGCAGCTTCGGCGGATGATGCCCGGGGTTAGCATGGCGGCGCACTGACGTTCTAGCTCGTCCTTGTGCGCGGCCAGGTAGCGGTACGGGTGGACAGCCACCGGGGCGGAACCGGGTAGCAGTGTGATGTTGTGGTCGTGGGCACGGGGCGGAGGCATGCCGGAAGGCTTGGCGAAGATGCTGGCGAACTCGGTGACGATGGCGTCGAGGAAGTCGCGGCCACTGCAGGACTTCAGTACCGATCTCGGTGGAACCGCTATGCCACGCCAGCACACCCGGCGGTCACCACGCCAGAACGTCATGGAGAGGGTGCAGAAGTCCCATAGGAGCGGCCCAAGCGTCACAAGCCACTGCGTGCCCAAGATGATGCCGTAGCCCGCGAGCGGCAAAGCGAAGAAATCCGCCGAGAATGCCTCCTGGTCGATGTGGAAGGGCATGGTGCGATACATGCCCCGGCAAAGGACGCGCTCGCCATTGGCCACCGTGACACGCATCTTGTCGAGGGTGGGAGATGGTAGCTTGATGCGAGCGGCCGCCTCCTCAGCGATGAAGTTGTGGGTGGAGCCGGAGTCGATCAGGGCGAGGAGGGAGACACCGCCGAGCATGATATGCATCTGCATCGTCTCACTTGTGCGCATGCCAGCGATCACATGGAGCGATATCTAGGGGTCGATCAACGTGGCGTCCATGGTGTCTGAGGCTGTGTCATCGTCGTCATCATCCGGCACCAAATCGAGGAGGAAGATGCGCTGGCATACTCAATTGTGGCCCATGCCGAACTTCTCGTTGCAGTTGAAATAGAGGCCGAGGCAGCGACATTCCTCCATTTCTTTCTGCGACAGGCGCTTGACTTGGCGCCCTTCCACCAATACCAGCGCTTGCTGGGGTGTGGCCACCGTCGCGGCCGTGGGAAGCGCACAGCGCGGTGCAGGCATCGGTAGGATGCCCCTCTACTGAGGACGAGCCGACGACGCGACAGCGAGCACGCATTGGTCGCATAGCTCCATCTTGCGGGCGAGGCTCATGGCGATGGCGAGCGACTTCGGGTTATGAATTTCTACGTTGAGGCTGAGGGGTGGCTGGAGTCCGACGGTGAAGATTTGCACCTTCTGTGCCTCCGATAGGTAACCGGCCCAGGGGAGGAGCGCCTCGAATTGCTCCTGGAAGTCGATGACGGACGTCGTGCGCTTGCACGCCATCAATTCCCCTAGCGGATTAGATTGCAGTGGCGGACCGAAGCGGAGGTTGAGCAGCTCGGTGAAACGGCACCACGGTGGCGTGCCCTCGTCGCGCTGGACTTGCATGTACCACAGCTGGGCACCGCCTTCCAGATTGTACGACACCATCCACACTTTCTCCTCCTCAGTGATCCGTTGATGATGGAAGAAGGACTTGTATCTGTTGATGAATGCGAGAGGATCGGACTTGCCATCGAACTTGGGGAAGTTCATCTTCTGGAACCGAGGAGGTCGATCATTGTGGTGATCATCGGTGACCAGCGCGCGGGTACCCGACAATGACGCACTAGTGCGCTCTTGTTGGAGCCCATCAACCTTGGACTGCAGCGGTTCCACGTTTGTGGCGAGCTGCTTGATCATGGCAGCGAGCACCGCCAGGGTAGGTTCGGCCATGGATCTGATGGGTGGGAAAAGTGGCAGCGGCACGGTGGGGTTTAGCAGCGGCGTGGTAGACAAGGAATGCCTGGAAGCCAATACCAGGTTGTCCAGGGCCTCAGCGCCCAAGACAGCAGGACCTCGACTACGTAGTTCGTAGTCTCGGCGAGTAGGAGCACTAGGGTTTTTTCCTAGCTGCTTAATGGTGAATAAGATGAGATTAAGAGTAGAGAGAAAGATAGGAGATAGGTGTTTATTTTCTCCCCTAAAGGGTGCCGATTACATGGCTTATATAGGCCCGTGACCTCCTAACAAAAAGGAACAAACTCCTTAACAAACTCCTTATCATCGATGTGAGGACGATTTTCTGGATCTCAGGCGCTGATTTCGCTCTTGCCTTTGTTTTGGCGGACTGATTGCTCCTATAGATGTCCAAACAGTGCGGGCTGCCCATTTAGCCCGCAGCCCGGCACATTTTTGGCCCAGCCCACGCACGACATTGGCTAGTTAAGATCGTGCCTAGGCTAGCACAGCCCGATCCGCGTGCCGGGCTTGGGCGCCATATGCTGCCCATGTGCTTTGGCCCGGCCCGGCACGGATAATGGGCTGACCCGTTCTCAGTCCGCGCCGCGCCCCATCTCACAAAACGGAAAACCTAACCCTGCAACTCTGCCTAGGCCGCCGCCCGAGTTCGACCACCCCATCTCACAAAAACGGAAAACATAATCGTACGACTGTGCTTGGCGATTTTCTTACTCCCGGTCCCGGCTCTGCCCCTGTCGCGCCGTCGCCTCGGTGCCTCCTCCCACCGTCGTCCATCGACAGCCGACGTCTCTGGTGCTCCCTGAATCCCTCTCCTCCCTCCCTCTGTCTCCTTGTTCCTAACCCTAATCCCATTCGGATCTGGTGATTGGTGATACCCTAACCCTAATCCCATTCGGATCTGGTGATTGGTGATGCTCGTTCATCGTTGGTGCTCCTCGCTGGTCGGCTGGTGCTCCTCGCCTCCTCGGATCGAGTTGTAGCTTGATAGCTGGTCAGCTGGTGCTCTGTGTGGTGCGGGTGCGTGTGTCCCTTCCTGATTCTTCACTGTCTCCAGTCCAGTGGTCCGTGGCTCCGCGCCTTGTATGGTCACTGGCTCACTGCCTCACTTGTGCGGTAGTGCACTAGTGCCCCTGCTGGCTGCTTGGACATCTATAATTTTGTTCTGTTTTCAATTTACTCCCATTCTCGCCCTCCTTCTAACCTGTCCGGTTGTCCGACTTTCTCTGGTGCTCGGCTGGTCCTTGCTTGCTGTTGCTGGTCGCTCTGCTCGGCTGCTCCTCGGACCTCGGCTCCGTTCCGTCGTCTCCGGTGCTCTAGTTTGGAAAGGTACATTTAGTTTTAGCCCTTTAATTCTTGTAATAGTCTGGATAGTTAGATGTACATTTAATTCCATTTTGTTGCCTTCAACCTTGTAGCCGTTGAGGTAGCCGGAGCCGACTATACGTTGTAGCCGTTGAACCTCCTAGCCGTCGGGCCCGTGTCCGTTGTAGCCGTCAGGCTCATGGACCTTGACGCGGCTGTAGAGGAGGAGGAGCGCAGGCTCGAGGACTATAATGAGGCTGAGGATGCTAGGTTCTTCATTGGTTTCGGTGAGAATGAGACCCATGGAGATCCTATTCAGATCGATATTGTCGCTGGCTCTGCAATAGGGACTGGCACAGGCTCCACAAGCCTGCTAGAGTTAGTCCCTGATCCTGATGCTAGTGGAAGCAACTCGCACTCAAAGAAAAGGTCCAAGTGCTGGAATGACTTTGATGAATTGATTAAGATTGTGAATGGTAAAAAAGTCAGGTATGTTGCTCGTTGCAAGCACTGTAAGCAAACACTTACTGCTCGATCTACTTCTGGTACTGGTCATTTGCTTCATCATAATTGCCCTGCTAAGAAAGCACATGAACACTCTAGGCAAGTCCAATCTGTGCTTAAGTACAATGCTGACGGTACTTTGCAACATTGGGAGTACTCTGCTTCTATTGCTAGGACTGAACTATGTCGTTTGATTGCTAGGGATGACCTTCCTTTATGGCATCGTTCTCATAACCCTAGATTTGTGCATGTTTCTAGAAAGACCACTGCTAGTGACATGGTTAAATTTTATAATGAACGTATGATGAACTTAATTGGAACTTTTAAAAATGATGTTGGTTCTGTTTGTCTTACTTTTGATATTTGGTCTGGCAAGGAAAAGGAGGATTACTTAAGCTTAGTAGCTCATTTTGTTAATTCTAAGTGGGAATTAGAAAAAAGATTGCTTGCACTTAGGCTCATTGATGGTAAGCATAGTGGTGTTAACATTGCTAATCTTGTAGCTACTGTTATTGATGTGTATAGTTTAACTGAAAAAGTGTTTGCTATAACTTTGGATAATGCTTCCTCAAATAATGTTGCCATGAAATTTCTAAGACCTTTCTTGTGTGGTTACCTTGGTGTACCTGTTCCTGATAGTAGCCTTGGTACTAATGCATCTGATGATGGATTGTCTACTATGTTTTTGCATCAACATTGTTCATGTCATGTTATTAATCTAATTGTTAAAGCTGGTTTGGATCCTATCAGAACATATCTTGATGACTTTAGAACTGCTATAACTTTTTCAAATGCATCTAACCAACATATAGCTGCATACAAAAGCTATTGTATGAGTATGGCTATTCGCCCTCGTAAATTTGGTGTTGACATGGATGTTAGATGGAACTCTACCTATTTAATGATTAAACACTTGTTACCACACAAGTCCACCTTCTCTGTTTTTATCAAAACCCAGTATCCTTTGGATGAAGATGGGACTCCTTTACTCACTGATAACCATTGGGCAATTGCTGAAAAAGTGTTATCTTTCTTAGAATTATTTTATGAATCAACTATTGCATTGTCTGGTGTCTACTATCCAACTGCTACTTTAATGTTGCATCACATTCTCAGGATAGCTAGACATCTAAATGCATTTTAGAATGATATATTGCTAAGATGTGTTGTTGTTCCTATGAAAGATAAATTCTTGAAGTACTGGAGAGACATTCCAATTTTATATGCAGTTGCATTTATTTTGGATCCTAGAGCTAAAATGAGGGGTTTTAACAAAGCCCTTATCAAGTTATCTAGTTTAACTGGTACTGATTATTCTAGGCTTCCATTTGATGTTCGTACTAAGCTAACCAAGGTATTTCAGTTGTATGAGACCAAATTTGGTGACACACGCATGCGTGGCGCCCACCAACCATCATCTCACTTATCTGGTAAGAAAAAATGGCATGGGATGACATTTATGGTGATGATGACCTTGATGGTGAGTTCTCTACTCCTCTGGGAAGGAGATCATGTTCTTCTTCTTCAACCCCTCACTGTTGCATCTACCTCTGAGTTAGCTTCCTACTTAGAAAGTGATACTATAACTGAGTTTGATGAGGACTTCAATGTCCTTTCTTGGTGGCATCAGCATAAGTTAACTTATCCTATTCTTTCACTACTAGCTAAAGATGTCTTGACAGTGCCAGCATCTACTATTTCCTCAGAGTCTACCTTTAGTCTTGCTGACAGGGTAATTGAAGAGCGTCGATGTCGTCTAGCTCCTGATATGGTAGAGATATTATCCTGCATCAAAGATTGGGAACTTGCTGATGCTCACCTACAACACAGTGTGGAGGAAGACACAAAAGAACTTGAAGCTAAGCACGACAACTTGTGGCTTGATGATCCAGCAACACAATCAGCAAGGGATGATGAAAATGCTTAGTCTTGCTGTTGGAACTTGCTCTCGCTCGCAAGGGGGGCCAACAAGGGTGAACAATGACGTCAACAGGGTTACGCGCAAGATGGCAATAGCTCTGTTAATCTGGCCTCTCACGGGCACTGTGCGGGGGTATTTATAGGTACCTGAGCGCCCAGCGCCTTGTGTTAAGGACGCATGTGCCCTCAGCTACCTAGGTTATCCCCAGAATATTCCCATAAAGCAGGGTTACAGACTGTAATTACAGGGATGCCTTTACAAATTAGGCTCGTAACACGCGGCGGCCACGCAGGGCCCGTTACAATGGGCCGGATCACACGTGGGCCTCTGAGCTGAGCGAGGCTGCACTGTGGGATGACGCCGTCGCAGGCCTTCGTCTGGTGCCGAATCGAGCGAAGGGTGTCCCTGCCCGTTTTGTCTCTGTCAGACCAGCGACTGCAGCGAAGGCCTCGAGCGAAGGGTGGCGTCTTTGCCTTCGCCCCAACATTTGCCCTCCGAGGGACCAGTTCGACAAAGTCACCTGGTGCCGAAGACGTCGCTAGATGGCGGAGACGCTGCCCTCGCTTGAAGTGGTTCCGCAGGGGTTTTTGACGTGACCGTTGATTGACAGCGTACTGTTGGATTGCGGGTTTCTCGAAGCGCCGCGCCCTGTTGGATTGCGGGTTTCCTGAAGAGCCGCGCCCTGTCTATAAAAGGAGGCGGGGATCGGTGCTTTTTGAACTTCACTTTCCGCGCTCCGTGAAAACCCTAGCCGCCTTTTTTCACCGTCTTGTTGCTCGTCTGCCCGCCGTGCTCTTGTTCGCCGGAGATCTGGATCGAGTGAAGCAGAGCGCCCGCCGCCGCCGACGGTACGTAGCGATGCCGACCTCCTCTTCTTCCGCAGCCGCTACGCCGCCGGCCGATGCCTCGCCGCTGGCCGACGCCTCGCCGCCGGCCAACGCCTCGTCTGAGGAGACGCTGAGTAGTTTGATGGCGGAGGAGTTGCGCGCCAGCGATTCTGTGGATTTTGGCGTGTCGCGGATGTCATCGGTCCGCGTGCAAGATATGCAGCGGTTGGGTTACTTCGGCGGCAGAGTTGCTCGTGTCCCGGGGACGGAGGAAGTCCCCGAGCCGGAGGGCGAGTTGGTTGTGTTCGAGGCGTTCTTCGCCGCCGGTCTCCGCCTGCCTGCGCACCGATTTGTTGGCGAAGTCCTGCGCAGGTTTAACGTTCAGATACATCAGCTGACACCGAACGCCGTGGTGGCTCTGTCGAAGTATGTCTGGGCGACGACTTCGTACGGCGGACAGCCATCGGTCGAAGTCTTTGCGAAGTATTATTGCTTGCACTGGCAGAAGAGGATGATTGGAGATGAAGTTGCTCAGTTTGGGTCCTGCACGTTTACGCCGAAGACCGGCAAGACCACGATGCAGGTAGTCGAGTTGGTTCCTTGCGCCCGCAACAAGTGGGGCAACTGGAATGAGTTTTGGTTTTACGTTGTTGAGGGTACCGTCGAAGACCATGAGGGACTCCCCGTGTCTGAGATGTGTTCTCATTTTTACTCAGCGTACCCGCCCTTTGAGGTGGCGGAGGAGGATGCGGACGAAGGGGCCCTTCGGTGCGCCGCCGGCCTGAGCAGTGGGCGCGATTTGGTTGAAGAATTTGTGGCATACGGGGTATGGCCCTTGGCGCATGGCTGGGCATTGGGCAAAGTGTGCCCTCGCCAGATGCCTTTCCACGGTGGGAGGGTGGTGCGAAGTCCCGCCTTCGCGCTGAATCTGCAAAGCCGCGATCCGGCCGCCTTTGTGCGTGAGGCGGAGGATGGGGCGGTGCGGCTCGTTGGTCGTTACGTGCTGAGGACAGAGGGCCAGCGTAGCTGGGAAATTCGCTGGTCGAATGACCGTCTGAACAGGGTTTTTGAATTGAATCAATTGCCGTATGACGGCTATCCCGGTCAAGACGATGTGGACCACCGTGGGAAGAAGCCGGTGGTGGAGACTAGAGACGACCCTGCGCAGGCGGCTGCCCCATCCTCTAAAAAGAGGAAATTAGGTACTGCTATGGGAGGACTTGGGGTTTCCGATGGTTTTGCTAGAGAGTTGATGAGGACATGCGCGGCCCCGGGGGGAAGGATGTCTTCGCCCGAGCTCTGGGAGTCTTCGGCTCGGATGCTGAGGGTTACCGGGGGTTGTTGGCCTAGGAATGTTCCTATCCCCCGTGCGGCCGGCGAAGACTTTTTTACATCTCGCATGGTTCGTGAATGGAGAGTTTTTCCTTACGGGCGGAATATTGCTGCTGTTGTGTCGGCAGTGATGGACAAGGATCGCCAGGGAGCTCCACAAAAGCGCCAGGCGGTTGTCAGGCTTGTTGAAGCCAGGTCGAAGAGGCAGCGGGGGGCTGCGAAGGCTGCGGCCCCCGGCGGAGGCAAGCCGCCGCTGGCGGCGAAGTCGGGCGTCCCTGCATCTAGCAAGGCACCGGAGGCTCCAAATCAACGAAGGCTGTGCCGCCGTCGAGCAGAGTGCCGGAGGTCGCGAAGGCGGCCCGAGCGTTGTCGTCGTCAGGCAAGCGTGTCGCCGACTTCGCCACCGATATTAGTGTGGACGACTATCTTGGTGGTAAGTCGTTGGCTCGTTTTTTTTAATTTATTCGTTGATACGTCGTAGGGTCGGACGAAGGCCAACTTGCTATAGTTGCGCCTGCCGCGGCGACCACGACGGCTGCCGTAGTGCCGAAGGCGAAGGGCGGGGCTCTTAGCGCCGGAGGCGAGGTGTCGGCCCTCGCGGCTGTCAGGGATGAGGCGGGCGCTGTGTCCCGCCGGCTGAAGGAGGTGAAGGATGCACTAAGTCAGGTCCGTTGAGCTAGACTTCGGTGTGTGTTTTTTTATGTCGGCTTTGCTGGGGCCGCGGTCTTACGTGTGTTTTGCAGGAGGCTGACTTCGTCGACCGCATAGCGTCGGGGGCGCTCACGGCAGTTGTGTCTGCCGAAGTCGAGAGACTTCGGACGCAACATGCTGACGCCGTCCGTGAAAAATCAGCCGCCGACAGTAAGTGCCGCAAGCTGGCGGACAAGGTGGCCGCACTGGAGAGGGAGAAGGCTGACCTCCGGCGCCAACTGGCGGGGGAGAGGAGGGAGACCAACGAGGCCCTCGCCAAGGAGCAGGCTACGCAGGCGGAGGCCAAATTGGCGCGGGCGAAGGGCAATATTGCCAGGGAGCGCGCCGAGCAGCTGCAGGAGCGGCTCACCGCCCTGGAGAGCCGCGTGGAGAGGGCCGAGGCCGCGTCGCGCGCGGAGGCAGAGCGAACGCGCAAACAGCTTATGGATACATACCATGAGCTGGGCGCGCGGACCGGTGACTTCGAAGTGCCGGACCGAGAGCCCGAACTTTGCTGCCTGGAGTGGGTGCAGGAGGAGTTTCAGGCACTCCCCACTGTCGTGGAGGGGTTTATGTCGTATGCCTCCCTGGTCACCTGCGAGGGGGCGATGAACGCGCTCTCCCGCGAAGGGTGCCGACACTTCGAGGTCTTCGACCAAGCCTATGAAGATTTTGAGCGAGATATCTATAAGGTTGAGGACCCCATAGTGAAGGAATCCATCGGAGCCATCTACGACCAGATGTGGGGTCCACACGGTCGCGAGGTGGTCAGGGAGCGGGCCGATACGGCGAGGGCTCAGGTAACGTTTTCGTTTGTTTGGTGTTTGCTGGATGTGGGCTATGTGTGGGTTTGCTGAATTTTGTGTGTTGTGTCTTAGGAGGCGCGTGGCGAGAGGGTGGACGACTTCGGGGCGTTGAACAGCGCGCTGCCTGACCCGGAGCTGACCCCGGCGGAGGCCGTGTCCGGGGCCGCCCTGGAGCCACCCCCGGAGACTGCGAAAGGCGCACCGGATGCCCCCGCATCCGCTGCGGCCGGCAGAGACCTGCCCGCAGAGACCGCCGAAGGCGCGCCTGATGCCCCCGCAGCCGCTGCGCCGAGTGCTGAAGATCCTGCGACGGTGGCGGCGGAAGCGACAGCGGAGGCAACGGCGGAGGCAACGGCGGAGGCTCCCGCAACGATAGGGTCTTCGCAGGTGGCGTAGTGGGTGTAGATAGTTAGGGAATTTTAGATATGTTGCTGAATTTTGGTTGCTGCGCAGGTTCAAGATTTTGGGCCTGCGCACGCAACCGCCACTACTAAATTTTTGGCGGCTTCGACCGTGGATGGTGGTAATAAATGTGATGGTTCTGCATCTGAGTTTTCTGATTTTGCTGACTCTGGGAGCTCGGTTGAGTGGACTGAGGAGTCGTCGGAGGAGGATTTGGACTATTTTGCGGCCTTGGATGTGGCTGCGGCGGAGGCTTCACCGCACGCTGCGGACATAGAAGACGTGCCTGGTCCTAGTACTGGGCGCCGGCGACGAAGGGCGGTTGCGAAACGTAGAGTGAGTGAAGCGGAGGGAGGTCGGCTTCGTGTGAGTAGGGCTGGCCGGCAGGAACTATTGTCTTTGCCAGCCGCCGTGAGTACGGGTGAAGGGGAATTGCGAAGTCTTTTTGCGGGTGAGGAGCTTAGGATAATGTTATTTAATTATAGGGAGATGGGAATTATTCCTAAGGTTGAGCCGATGTAGAGTGTGGTGCCCTCGCTTGTACATGTGTAAAGGCTTGTATGATGAGGTTGTGTGCCCCCGCACACTTGGCTATGCTTGCGAAGGCTTTATTCCTATGGTGTGTTTTGTTATGCTGTGCTGGTGTGCATATAGTGGGTCTTGGCGCGGACAGTTTGGTGTTGTCGTTTTTGCTTTTGTTGTGCTAGTCCGGCTGCACCCTTAGGCGACTTCTGTGCGGATAGTCTTCGCGGTAGACTTCGGTTTCTTTTCGCACTTGTTGTGCTAGTCCGGCTGCACCCTTAGGCGACTTCTGCGCGGATAGTCTTCGCGGTAGACTTCGGTTTTTACGCACTTGTTGTGCTAGTTCGGCTGCACCCTTAGGCGACTTCTGCGCGGATAGTGTTCGCGGAAGACTTCGATTTTTCGCACTTGTTGTGCTAGTCCGGCTGCACCCTTAGGCGACTTCTGCGCGGATAGTCTTCGCGGAAGACTTCGATTTTTCGCACTTGTTGTGCTAGTCCGGCTGCACCCTTAGGCGACTTTTGCGCGGATTTGTCGCACGCGAGGGTGGCTAGCGCTGAGCCTCGCGGTGACCTCGTAGTGGTCGAATGTCGAAGGCCGTCGTCGCGGTCTTTTTTCGATGCATGTTTTTGCGGGGGATTTTGCACACATATATTACATGGCTCCGCCTCGTTAAAAACCTCACCTCCCGGGAGGAAAAGAGTGCGGGCCGGTATAAGATTGTTTTTGTGGATTACAGGGGCGAATCAGCCCTGGTGAGTCAAACAAAAAATTTGCGGAGGTTGTCGATGTTCCAGGAGTGCTCCAGGTCTTCGCCGTTTGGCGTTGTAAGCCTGTAAGCGCTGGGGGAAGCTTTTGTCTTGACTATAAAGGGGCCCTCCCACTTGGGCTCCAGCTTGCCCTTGGACTCTGTCCGAGCTGTTCGGACGAGTACGAGGTCCCCTTCGCTGAATTCCCTCGGGATGACTGTGTGGTCGCGCCATGCTTTGGTCTGGGCTTGGTATTTGTTTAGGGCCTGTAGGGCGAAGACTCGGTCTCCGTCAATGAGATCCTTTGAAGTTGGCTCATCCACGTCGGGGACGGCTGACGAAACTGTTCGCGGGGACACATGCTTTATTTCTTGTGGGGTCATGGCCTCAGATCCGTATAGAAGGCGGAAAGGAGTTAACCCAGTCGCCCTGCACTCAGTCGTGTTTAGTGCCCAGACTGCCTCGGTAACAAATCGGTCCATCTGCCCTTTTTTTCATCGAGGAGCATCTTTTTGACAGCTGTGAAGATTTTCCCATTGGCGCGTTCCACAACCCCGTTGGACTGCGGATGATAAACTGAGGCGAAGGCAAGCTTGGTGCCAATGGAGAAGCAAAAATCCTTGAAGTCTTGGCTGTCAAACTGCTTGCCGTTGTCAACTGTTAGTTCGGACGGTACTCCGAAGCGGCAAACAATGTTTTGCCAAAAGAATTTCTGGGCAGTTTTTGATGTTATTGTGGAAACAGCCCTTGCCTCGATCCATTTGGTGACGTACTCGACAGCGATGAAGGCGAATTTAAGGTTCCCCTGAGCGGTGGGCAGGGGCCCGACAATGTCCAGGCCCCAGCGCTAGAGAGGCCATGTGTGGGCAATCAGCTTTGTATACTGCGAGGGGTTGCTTGACCGAGGAGAAAACGTCTGACAGGCTTCGCAGGACCTTGTGACCCGATTTGCGGCGCAGATCATTGCGGGCCAGTAAAAGCCTTGGCGGATCACCTTAGCGGCTAGGGCCCTAGGCCCTGCGTGCGAGCCACACGTGCCGCTGTGGACTTCGCGTAGGATCTGGATGCCCTCGGTTTCGGTGACGCACTTAAGCATTGGCTGATTGACCCCTTTCTTGTAGAGTTGGCCTTCGATCAGTGTGAAGTCTCGGCTTCGATGTCCGAGGCGTTTGGCCTCACTGATGTTGGTTGGATGATAGTACCCCTGTAGGAACAGGGTTATTGGTGCCCGCCAGTCTTCGGTCATGATAAGGTTGACTATGCGGTGGCCCTCGCTGTCATTAGTTATTTGGAGCCCTTCGGGGCTCTGGACGGCTGGCGTGCCGATGACATGAAAGAATACGTCGGAGGGCAAGGACTTGCCTTGGCGGCGGCCTTGGCCAATGCGTCGGCCTCTTCATTCTTGGCCCGATCCACATGCTGCAAGGTGAATCCCTTGAATTGTCTCTCGAGGCTTCGGATGGCCGCGAGGTATTGCATAAGCATAGGGGTCCTTTGCTGCATAGTCTTTCTCGACTTGGCCGGCAACTACCTTGGAGTCTGTTCTGATGATGCAGGTGGTGACTCCGAGGGCCCTTATCTTGCGGAGGCCGAGGATGACTGCTTCATATTCTGCTATATTATTAGTGCATCTGTCGGATTCCAGAGCGAAGCTGAGTCGTGCTGCATATCTGTGCTTGACCCCGGCTGGTGAGGTGATGACTGCAGCGGCGCCTGCCCCCGCATGGCACCATGCGCCATCGCAATGGATCGTCCAAACCTTTTCTGCGGACGGGTCTGGCTGTGTTATTGGCCCAGTCCAGTCGACGACGAAGTCTGCCAGGACTTGTGACTTGATGGCTGTCCTGGGCTCGAAGCTGATGTGGTAGCCGGATAGTTCGGCTGCCCACTTGGCAATCCTCACCGATGCCTCCGGGTTTCTGAACAATTCACCGAGTCCCCTGTCTGAGGTGACTCGGACCTTGAATGCTTCGAAGTAGTGGTGCAGTTTGCGCGAAGACATAACGACTGCGTAGGCAATCTTCTCCAGCTCTGTCATGTTGCACTTGGACGGTGTCAGTACTTCGGAGACATAGTAAACAGGGCACTGCCTGACCACGCCCTCAACTGTCTGCTCCTGCACTAGTGCCGCGCTGACCGCATGCGGCGAAGCCGCGACTTAGAGCAATAGGGGGAGCGAGGAGTCGGGGCTTGTGAGGACGGCCAACTCCGACAGGTACTGTTTTAGTGAGGCGAAGGCCGCTGCCTGCTCCGGTCCCCAGGCGAAGTCTTTTGCACCGCGGAGTGTTTTGAGGAAGGGAAGACTTCGCTCAGCGGACCTGGAGACGAATCTGTTGAGAGCGGCCAATCTGCCTGTCAGGCGCTGGACGTCCCTGGCGGACTGCAGGGGCGTCATGTCTACGATGGCCTGTATCTTGGTTGGGTTGGCCTCGATGCCGCGGTGTGATACCAGGTAGCCCAATATTTTGCCTTGGCGAACGCCGAAGACGCACTTTTCCGGGTTTAGGCGGAGTCGTGCGTCTCGCATGTTCGCGAATGTCTCGGCGAGGTCGGCGAGATGGTCCTCCTTGCTCTTGCTGGCGACGACGATGTCGTCCACATATGTAAATATACTTCTACCAACTTTCCCTTCGAGCACTGTTTTGGTGAGTCTGGAGAAGGTGGACCCGGCGTTCTTGAGTCCCTCCGGCATTCTGATGAAGCAATATGTGCCGAAGGGTGTTATGAAGCTGGTGCTAGCCTTGTCTTCCTCCTTCATGTATATCTGGTGGTAACCGGAGAAACAGTCGAGGAGTGACATGACCTCGCATCCGGCCGCGCTATCGACTATTTTGTCGATCCGCGGCAACGGGAAATTGTCCTTTGGGCAGGCCTTGTTGAGACTGGTGAAGTCTATGCACATGCGCCACTTCCCGCTTTTTTCTGCACCATTACAACATTGGAGAGCCACGTGGGGTAAGCCACTGGCTCGATGAATTTTGCCTCCAGGAGACGGTGCACCTCCGCCTTGGCGGCCTCTGTCTTTTCGTCGGACATTTTGCGAAGCCTCTGCTTTTTTGGTCGCACCGAAGGGTCAATTCCCAAGCTGTGCTCAATTATGGATCGGCTGACTCCGACCAGGTCGAGGGCGGACCAGGCGAAGACATCTTTATTCTTGGACAGGCAGCAGAGGAGTTTCTCTTCTTCATGCGAGGTGAGGTCTTCGCTGATAGTGACTGTCTGCTTGGGCGTGGCCTGATCGAGGGGGACAGTCTTGGTCCCGTCTTGGCACTGCAGCTGTGCCTTGTCGTGCTGTTTATCGGTTGGGCTAGCGGGTGCGGGGACCTCACGCTGGGCCATGAGGCAATGCACGTTTCTCTGACCGGGCACGAAGTCCCGCTCTATGTTGCGCGCCGTCTGTTGGTTGCCGTAGACCGTAATGACGCCTAACGGACCTGGTATCTTCATACATAGGTACAGTCCGTGAATGGTGGCTTCGAACTTATTGATGGAGCCCCGACCCATGATGGCGTTGTATGGATATACCATATCCACGATATCGAAAGTCACTTGCTCACTTCGGGCATTGGGTGCTACACCGAAGGAGAGGGGAAACTCTATTTTGCCGACGGGAAAGGTGCCCTTGCCGCCGAAGCCATACAACGGGTTGTCCGAAGGCTTGAGGAAGATGATGTCCGCCTGACTGCCATTGTCGACTAGGACTTTGTGTAGGTCCCAGCCTGCAACGCTGCAATTGATAACAATAGCGTCGATGTGGGGGGCGCTGCGCAGGTCGACGTCTCGTGCGTCGAAGGTTAGCGGTATGTGGGACCACTTTGTCTGCACGACTGGGCCAGTGACAGCGACATGGTTGATGCTGCGGTAGTGGTCCCGCTTCTGCCGCTTGGTGTCCAAGTCAGTGCTGGACCCCCCAGTTATCATGTGAATGACTCTGCGATATGGTTGATCGGCGAAGTCTTCCTGCTTTGGGGCGTGGGGGATGTTTTGATGTTGCTGGTGTGGTGGTGGGGGTGGGGGAGGTACGATTTGTACTTCCTGATGGTGTTGGTAAGCGTGGTGCGGTGGATGCGGGGCGGGGGCGTGGATGTATGGTGGAGGGGGTTGCTGGTAAGTGTGTGCGATAACTCTGGGGTTGTCGACTGGCTGCGCCCGTGCCATTCTGTCCCTGGTGGCCTTCGTTTCGGGGCAGTCTTTGGTTTGGTGGGCGCAGTCTTCGCCATGGAAGAGGCAGTAGAATCGGCACGGCGGCTGCGCACGCCCTCGACCCCTACCACGAGTTCCATTTCCGTGGCCCTGGGGGGGGGATATTCCTGGCGACGAGGGGGGTCAGCAGCGGGGTGCTGGTTGATGATGTTGTGCACTTGCTGCTGATTGCGGCCGTCTCGACCAGAGTCTGGCTGCGGAGTCCTCGTCCACGTGCGGCTGGACTGTGGAGCATCTTTGGGTTTCCGCTGCGACTCAACCTTGCGCTGGTGGAGCTCTTCGGATTTGGCATATTTTTCAAAGAGCTGATATAGCTCCTGGAGGTTCTTGGGCGGATCTCTGATACAGTGGCTGTAGAGGACGCCGGCGCGAAGGCCACTGATAGCGTAGTGGATAGCGATCTGATCATCGACTGAGGGCAGCTGTGACTTGAGTGTTAAAAATTTGCGGTAATACTCCCGCAGAGTCTCCTTTTCCAGCTGCTTGCAAAGCGAGAGCTCGGCCAAGGCATCGGTGTCTGGGCGGTACCCTTGGAAGTTGAGTAGGAACTTATCCCGGAGGCTTCTCCAGGAATCAATGGACAGCGGAGGCAACCTGGTGAACCAGGTGAGAGCTAGGCCCTCCAGGGCGATGATGAAAGACTTCGCCATTGTGGCGTCGTCCCCTCCGGAAGATGCAACGGCTACCTGATAACTCATTATATATTGTGCTGGGTCGGTGCTGTCGTTGTACTTGGGATATGCCCCTGCCCGGAAGTTAGCTGGCCAAGGCGTCACTTGCAGGTGTGGCGCCAGGGGACTTCGCTCGTCGAGGTAGTTGACCCCTTGGAATGGCACGGCGTGCGGGAAGGTATGGTCGCGCTGGGGAAAACATGGGTCTTCCGGTTGTGCGCAGTCTTGCAGGGGTGGCCCATGCTGCAGGCCGAGGTGGCCTTCGCGCGTGTCTTCCAGTTGTGCGCGCTGCTGGAGGGGTGGCCCATGCTGTAGGCCAAGGTGGCCTTCACGCTGCATCAGCGCGATCTCCCGCTCGAGGTCTTGGGCCTTCTGCTCTTCGTCGCGTATCATTTGCCGCACTTTGGCTAGTGCGGACACGCGCTGGCGCTTGGCCTCCAGTATCTCTTTCTGCCTCTGGAGATTGCGGTTCTTGAGGCACAGGGCGCACAGCTGTAGCTGTTCTTCCGCTGAGACGCCGAGGACTTCACCGTCCTCGGTGAGGTCCGCACCCTCCAGTGAGGCGAAGCCTGGGGGTGGCTGCGATTGTCCTTCAGGGCCGCAGGTGCGGAGAGTGTCGTCTTCGCAGGTGCGGGGAATGTTGTCTTCAGTGGCCTCCTGGTGGGTGGATTGGGTGAGGGCGAGGGCCTTGCCCTTTCTTGCGGCAAGCAGTGCTGCCTTCGCGGCCTCGTCAGCCTTCGGGTTAGCTCTCTTGGGTGCCATCGCGGGTGGTTTTCTCGTAGCACGAACAGTGGGCGCCAAATGTTGGAACTTGCTCTCGCTCACAAGGGGGGCCAACAAGGGTGAACAATGACGTCAACAGGGTTACGCGCAAGATGGCAATAGCTCTGTTAATCTGGCCTCTCACGGGCACTGTGCGGGGGTATTTATAGGTACCTGAGCGCCCAGCGCCTTGTGTTAAGGACGCATGTGCCCTCAGCTACCTAGGTTATCCCCAGAATATTCCCATAAAGCAGGGTTACAAACTGTAATTACAGGGATGCCTTTACAAATTAGGCCCGTAACACGCGGCGGCCACGCAGGGCCCGTTACAATGGGCCGGATCACACGTGGGCCTCTGAGCTGAGCGAGGCTGCACTGTGGGATGACGCCGTCGCAGGCCTTCGTCTGGTGCCGAATCGAGCGAAGGGTGTCCCTGCCCGTTTTGTCTCTGTCAGACCAGCGACTGCAGTGAAGGCCTCGAGCGAAGGGTGGCGTCTTTGCCTTCGCCCCAACACTTGCAACCTACTAGTCTTATGTCTTATGAGTTGTATTGAACTAATGATCTGTACACTGTAATGGACTTTAATGATTTATAAACTTAGGAGCTGGGCTGCACTCTTTTTTCCTTCTTAGAGTTTTCGCACGAGGTGTGAGTTTTTACCGAAGAAGGTTTTTAATGAGTCGGCCATTGCACTAACAACTCCTAATAGTCATTTCATATCTGTGTTTGTGTATATCCTTCGGTGTGAATTCTGTGTGAATCCTGTGATTTATTCTGCCTTAATATCCTTCGGTGTCAATCTGGTATTAATTCTGTTACATGTATGTATTAATTCTGTGTGAATCCTGTGATTAATTCTGTGTGAATCTGGTATTTACATGTATTTAATTTTGTGATTATCTACTATTGGTTCGGGCCAGTGGTTGGCCCGGTACATTCAGGCCCACCGGGTGAACGGGCCGGCCCGGCACGATTTATGTGGGGGACATATATCCCCCGGGTCCACTAGAAGGTTAGAAGGCCTCGCGAACAGCTTTGGGCCTATTGTCTCGCAAGGCCATCACTTCGTGGGCCATGGGAGAACTACTGGCAGAATGGGCCGACACAGGGAATGAGCAAACGCGAGCCAAGGTGGCTCGTGGGGTTTTAAGCGTTATCCATAGCTCTGATCTGATTCTCCTGCACGACCACCTTGGACATCGGAACTAAGTGAGAATAAGTCAGCAAGATTATAGGAAGATAAGTTCGGTTGGTTCACTATTACTTAGGCATACATCGTTATCGTACACACATGTAAGTGCCCCACGGTCGGATATATAAGGCCTAGAGGGCACCCCATCGAGGGCAAGTGATTCATCAGCCATCTACTTGGTTCTCTAGCATTCTTCATACTGGAGAATTCCCCTGTAACCCACCACATAAAGATCCACACTAGGAAGTAGGGTGTTACGCCTCTCTAAGCGGCCCAAACCTGTAGAAAATTGTCTATCGTCTCTCGTGCGACTTGCACGAACCATTGAGCTACAATCAACAACACCGTCCTACCCAAAAGCACCTTATGGGGTAACCCCGGGTGCGCGGTCAGGTCCCAAACACCAACAGCTGGCGCACCAGGTAGGGGGTGTGTTGTTGATCCAAGCTAGCTCAATGGCCATCATTTTCTAGTACAAGATTGTTCCATGCCCTGGACCCGTGTTCTGCTTTGGGACTATCTCGTCCGTGGCAGACGAAGAAGTAATTCTGCATCGCATAGAGGATCCACCGGAGAAGAAGCCTTCCCCGAAAATCTACGAGAAAGCCGAAACGAGGCAGTAGATAGCGCAACCTCCAGCGCCCCGGGCTAAGACTACCTCCTGCAAGTCAGGAGTCAGGAATTCATTTACCCAAAGGACCCCGTTGTCCACCTCGTCCATAGAAGAGTGGACACGGATTACAAGGAAAAACAAAGCAAGCGGGATAGAGGCCCTTCAAGCTGCTCTTCCGACACCTTCGCCCTCAAAGAAGGACAGAAAGAAGTTCGTCACCTCAGCAACTCCTTTCTACCCCGACGTCCTCTTCATCGGGGGGGGGGGGAGGGTAGAGTCGTCCCCATCTCCGACGACGAACCAACCATGCCTGGGGAAGAACCTCCTCAGCAAGAAGCTCGCCGATGGAGGAACCGACACCGAAATATTCGACGACATCACGAAGCTGGGGAACTGGACCCAGCGCAGCCTGTATCCCGAGATGAAATCTCGGAGGTAGGAGAAACCCCTGACGAGTGAGTCTTCAGAGAAAGGAGGAACTCTCACCGACATGATCGTCGGCAAGCTCAAGAGCAAGCTGAGCAGGATGCGAGGTTACGCCGAGAGAACCCTCTTTTCTTGCGAAACCTGAACCCTGACTTCGCCCGTACAATGAACACGCCGAGTGAGGTCGGAGGAGTATTGGCTCGGATAGCTGATGGCCTCCCCCGGACTCCAGACGTTGAAGGCTATCGGCGGCTGCTCACTCAAGCGGCTAATCATCTTCTACCCCTCGCTCATCCCCCGAGCGATCTGCGGCACGCCAGCAACAGTCGCCGAGATGCGCGGAGCTCCATCAACGCTTCGCGCGAACGATGACATGAGAATGAGATACGACGCCGAGAGGAGTACGATCGAGACCACAACGTCCTGGCACGAAGTCATGCCACTAGAGTTGAGTCGGCAACGGCTTCAACTGGTGGCACAACCCGGGGACGGTCGAGACAGCACATCAGCAACTCCCCTCCTCGGGACTGGCACCACAATCGTCGACAGGAGGACACGTGTGGAGTATCTGCGCTTACTCCGCGTCTTAGGGCCATCCGGTGGCCCCCAAACTTCCAAGTCTCCAACGTCGACAAGTACGAGCCCAAGCAGGACTCTGGAGGCTGGTTGGCCATCTATACGACCGCTGCCCAGGCCGCTGGCGCAACTGAAGACGTAATGACTGCGTACTTGCCCATCGTCCTCGGGCAAGATGCATTGCAATGGCTACGACACCTACCGCGACACTGCATCGATGATTGGAGCGACTTCAGTCGGTGCTTTATTGCCAACTTTGAATCCCTCTCCGACAAGCCGGTGTAGCCATGGGACCTCAAATCCATCAGACGCCGGGGGGGCGAAACAATTTGGTCGTACCTCAAGAGGTTTCAGACCATGAGGAATCGCATCCCCGAGGTCGCTGAGGCAGCAGTGATCGAGGACTTCTACTGGGGGTCTAATGACTCGGCCTTCATCCGAGCCATACTGCAAAAGGCGCCGACCACCTCCGAGCAGCTGTTCCGGGAGGTGGACCTCTACATCACCACCGACGAACGGGCTCAGGACCTCATCGGAGGAGCGAAGCCTGCTCCGTCTGCACCGTGGCGTGACACGAACTATCAACCCGACAAGTGTTGGGAGAAGAGACCTCGTGAAGAGGTTCATGCTGCTGGACCACCCGTCTCTCTTGCTCGAGGTGCACCCCGCGGAGGCGAGCGGACATTGGACGACATCCTCGATGCCCATTGCCCGTATCACAAGTATATGCGCCACACCTTGTGGAACTGTAGAGACTTCAAGCATTTCGTCGGGAATGGCCGACCGTTCCAACCTATACCACCTCCCCCACCACGAGGGGGGGGGCGGCGAGCCTCGGCAACCTCAACAACAGGAAGGGGGAGGAGGTGGAGCATTCCTGCGCGTCGATGGGGAGGTCAATGTCATCTTCGGAGGACACGGGTCGCAGGAGAACAAAAGGCAACAGAAGCTCAATGACCGGTAGATACTGGTGGCAACCACTAGTGCCCCCGCCCCCTATCGGTGGTTAGAATGCCCGATCACCTTTACCCGGGTGGATCAATGGTTCAACTTCGATCATCCGGGCAAGTACCCGCTCCTCGTCGATTCGGTGATCCGAGAGAGCAGGGTAAAGAAAGTATTAGTGGACGGGGGAAGCAACATCAACATCACCTTCCCCCGGAGACTCCTAGGCTTGGGGGTTGCACTCAAAGAGCTCCACAAGTCAGTCACTCCTTTCTTTGGCATTGTGCCGACCGAAGGAGAATACCCGCTCGGACACATCTACATGCCCGTTACCTTTGGATCTCCGAAAAACTACAGAACTGAGTTCCTAAGGTTCGAGGTGGCAAGCTTCGACTGCGGATACAATGCCATCATCGGCAGGCCGAGATTGGCAAAATTCATGGCCATTCCGCATTATTCGTACATGATATTGAAGATGCCAGGGCCACAAGAAATCATCATCGTGCGCGCTGACTTCCAAGGCACCGCAGAATGTTTCCAAGTAGCCATCCAAGTGCCCCTCACTACTAAACTCTACTGGCATGACTCAAAGCCTGAGGAAGACCTCGCGATACCTGTGAATGAAGCTCAAGCCGTGACCTCTATGCGGCCGACTGAGGAGACGAAAAGGATCAACCTTGGGTTCGCTGATGAACGCAAGACTGCCATCATCAGCTCTAGCCTGGACGACAAATAGGAAAGCGCGCTCGTCTAGTTCCTGCAAGATAACCGAGACGTATTCACATGGCAGCCTGCGGATATGCCAGGAGTCCCAAGAGAACTGGCCGAGCAAAAACTGAAAGTTTATCCCTAAGCAAGGCCGATCCGACAAAAACTGCGTCGTTTCACGTCTGACAAAAGAGAAGCTATTCGCGCCGAGTTAGCTCGCTTAGTCACGACAGGGTTCATTAGAGAAGTACTTCACCCTTAGTGGCTAGAAAATCCTGTTCTTGTACTCAAAAAGAATAAAGTGGATTGGCGCATGCGCGTCGACTATACAGATCTCAACAAACACTGCCCGAAGGATCCCTTCAGACTCCCTAGGATAGATCAGGTGGTTGATTTGACCGCTGGATGTTCTATGTTGTCCTTTCTGGACTGCTATTTTGGATACCATCAGATCAGCTTAGCAAAAGAAGATGAGGAAAAAACTGCATTCATTACCCCGTTTGGAGCTTTCTGATATACCTCCATGTCATTCGGTCTCAAGAACGCAGGAGCGACTTATCAGAGAGCTATTCAAACATGCTTAGCCGATCACTGGGGCAAGCGGGTAGAAGCTTATGTTGATGATGTGGTGATCAAAACAGAAAACTCAGAAAACTTCATCGAAGATTTGCAGCTGGTCTTCAACAGCCTGAGGCGATACCGGTGGAAGCTCAACCCAGAAAAATGTGTCTTCGGAGTACCAACAGGGAAGTTACTAGGATTCATTGTCAGCCACCGAGGAATCGAAGCCAACCTGGAAAAAATCGAGGCCATCATGAGAATGGAAGCGCCGCGATCATAGAAGAAAGTGCAAAGGCTTACTGGATGCATGGCAGCCTTGAGCAGGTTCATATCGAGATTAGGCGAAAAGGGCTTACCGTTCTACAAATTGCTCAAGAAGGTGGACAAGTTTCAGTGGACCGCAGAAGCACAGGAAGCTCTTGAAGCATTGAAAAAGTTCTTGACCATGCCACCAGTACTGAAGCCGCCACGCCGAGCCACACCAAATCAGCTGGCAGAAGATCTGTTGTTATACATCTCCTGCATGACTCACGTGGTGAGCACCACGTTAGTAGTCGAGCGGGCAGAATAAGGACACACATATCCAGCACATCATCCGGTCTACTTCATCAGCGAAGTTCTGGGACCCTCTAAAAAGAAGTATCCCCATGTTCAAAAACTATTGTACGCGGTACTTCTAACCGCTCACAAACTCCGCCACTACTTTGACGACCACAAAGTCATAGTAGTCACTAGGTTTCTAATAGGGGATATCCTTCACAACAAAGAAGCCATTGGAAGAATAGCCAAGTGGGCCTACGAGCTAGGAGTTCATGACATAGAGTTTCGACCTTGCACAGCAATAAAGACCCAAGCACTAGTTGACTTCGTATTTGAGTGGATTGAACAACAAGTCCCTGACAACCCGGAGGCTACTGAAGTATGGCGAATGTATTTTGATGGCTCGCTGAAGCTGCAGGGAGCAGGCGCAGGGATCCTCTTCATTGCCCCTGGAGGTGAACAACTCAAGTACGCTCTTCAGCTATTATTCCTAGCATCAAATAATGCAGCAGAATATGAGGCACTGATCCATGGGTTGAACATCGCCATATCACTGGGCATTAAGAGGTTGATGGTATACGGAGATTCACTAGTGGTCATAAGCTAGATAAATAAAGATTGGGATTGCTCGACTGATTCTATGGGCAAGTACTGTACAACCGTCCGAAAATTAGAAGACAAGTTTGAAGGGTTGGAATTCCATCACGTGGAAAGAGATCGCAATGCAGCAGCAGACACGTTGTCGAAGCTAGGATCCAGTCGGGCCCATGTCCCATCCGGAGTTCTCATCCAAGAAGTATCACGTCCAAGTATTCCCTCATATCAGGCGGAAGAATGCAACACCTTAAGCCAACCAGAATTGGACCCTAATGACTGGAGAGAGCCTATCATCAGGTACATAAAAAATGAAAAAGAACCGGATGATAAAACGACAGCAGAATGCATCGCGAGACAGTCGGCCCACTACACCCTCATAGGGGGCACACTGTACAGAAGGGGTGTGACAAGAGTCCTCATGAAGTGCATTTCCTCGGCAACTGGGAAGCAGCTATTAGATGAGATCCACACCGGACAGTGTGGAATACACACAGCATCTAGAACTCTGGTTGGGAAAGTTTTCAGGTCTGGTTTCTATTGGCCAACAGGAAAGAGTGATGCAGCTGGGTTAGTCCAGAGATGTGAAGCTTGCCAATTCTTGTCAAAACAACATCACTTACCGACACAGCAGCTGTAGACCATACCTGTAACATGGACATTTGCATGCTGGGGACTGGACATGATTGGACCCTTCAAGAAAGCTCGGGAAGGCTATACTCACGTGATGGTCGCCATTGACAAATTTACCAAATGGATAGAGTACAAGCCTATTGCTTCTTTAACCTCAGCCAAGGCAGTGGAGTTCATACAAGACATAATATTCAGGTTTGGGATACCGAATAGCATCATAACCGACCTGGGATCTAACTTCACTAGCTCTAAATTCTTTGATTTCTGTGAACAATGGAGTATCCAGATCAATTACGCATCAGTAGCACACCCAAGAGCCAATGGTTAGGTGGAAAGGGCCAATAGAATGATACTAGAAGCAATCAGGAAGAAAGTGTTCGACAAAAATGAAAAAATTGCAGGAAAGTGGATCAAAGAACTGTCGTATGTGGTTTGGAGCTTGAGAACTCAACCTAGTCGAGCTCGGCATGGAAATACCCCGTTCTTCATGGTCTATGGTTCGGAGGCAGTTCTACCTGCCGACCTCAGGATTGGGGCACCAAGGCTGGTATTCGAAAGCATGGCTGAAGCCGAAGCTACCAGGCTAGAGGATATTGATGTGCTAGAGGAAGAGCGATTGAACACAGTAATTTAGTCGGCCAGATACCAGCAGACCTTGAGGCGCTATCATGATAAAGCCATACGACACCAATCCTTTGTTGTGGGAGACATGGTCCTTCACCGAATTCTGACGGGGGAAGGATGACACAAGTTGTCACCACTATGGGAAGGGTCATTCATTGTGTCAGAGGTCACCTAGCCGGGATCATACCGGCTTACTCAAATGAATGGTACGGAAGTGGGGAATTGATGGAACATAGAGCATCTTAGAAAGTTTTACCCTTAGCAAGGCCTCAAAAGCTATCGGAGCAACATTGTACTCTATAATTGGAGAATATGTCATCAATGAAGTTTCCATTTTCAAGGGCATTCAAACTGTTGACTATCAATTGACTTCGATTCGATTGGACTTGGAATCAACACGCTTACTCGACTTAGGGTGACCACTATACCCTACTAACAGAGCAATCGGCTTAAGTCGGGGACGATTTAAGACGGTGCAACATGCTCGCGCTTACTCGACTTAGGGTGACCACTATACCCTACTAACAGAGCAATCGGCTTAAGTCGGCGACGACTTAAAACGGTGCAACATGCTCGCACTTACTCGAGTTAGGGTGACCACTATACCCTACTAACGGAGCAATCGAATTAAGTCGGCGACGATTTAAGACGGTGCAACATGCTCGCGCTTACTCGACTTAGGGTGACCACTATACCCTACTAACGGAGCAATCGGCTTAAGTCGGTGATGACTTAAGACGGTGCAACATGCTCGCGTTTACTCAACTTAGGGTGACCACTATACCCTACTAACGGAGCAATCAGCTTAAGTCGGTGATGACTTAAGACGGTGCAACATGCTCGCGCTTACTCGACTTACGGTGACCACTATACCCTACTAACGGAGCAATCGGCTTAAGTCGGTGACGACTTAAGACAGTGCAACATGCTCGCACTTACTCAACTTAGGGTGACCACTATACCCTACTAACGGAGCAATCGGCTTAAGTCGGCGATGACTTAAGACGGTGCAACATGCTCGCGCTTACTCGACTTAGGGTGACCGCTATACCCTACTAACGGAGCAATCAACTTAAGTCAGTGAAGACTTAAGACGACACAACATACTCGCGCTTACTTGACTTAGGGTGACCACTATACCCTGCTAACGGAGCAGTCAGCTTAGGTCGGCAAAGACCTAATACGATGCTACATGTTCACACTAACTCGGCTTAGGGGAACCATTATACCCTACTAGCAAGGCAATCGACTCAAGTCAGCAATGATTTAAGTCAGCACGATACATCTACCTATCCAAAGGCGACCACTATGCCTTACCAGCCAAGCGATTGCATAAGTCAGAAAAAAGTTCCAAAACCAGCACGCCACATTTGCTTTCACAATTGTTCAGGATGACTGTTATACCCTGACAACAAAAACAATCAGTACTTCAGGAAAACAGGATGTTATAATTGTCAGCACCAAGGACACGTTCTAGTGCCCTATCCACAAAATATTCAAATACAACCATCACAAGCACATAGAATTCATAGTACATTCAGTGTTTTGCAGGATGTCACTGCATCGAAAAGTCTCTGTTGGCAATGTTTTTCGCAGGAGCAATCGAGGAAGAAGGTCGACTCGAGGCATCAGGTGCAGCCTTGATGTCGGCGACAATGTCATCAGGAACCACTACGCTGGGCCTCCTCATCAAGATCCGCCCTGCGCGAATGGCTTTATCCATAGCCTTGTCGCGCTGAGCCTTCAGAACGGCTCAGTTATCCTCTGAAGCTTTGATAGCTAGCCGAGCAATCTCTAGCTCCTGTGCAGCGAGTTTCTTCGAAGCACGATGATCTTTAATGATCAAATCCTTGGCCGATAGCTGCTGTCCAAGTCGCTGAACTTCATCCTAAGATACTTGTAGCTCGTGACGATGATGATCCAGATCTGACATAGTGAAGCGGTGGCTCCTTTCCAAAATAGTCAAGGAAGTGCTAGCGTCACAGTATAACCTGTCCAGATTATCACGGGAAGCCATAAGAGCTCGTCTTTCCTCCTACAAACAAGAATCAACATTCAGCACCCAGTCAACAATAAGCATGGTAAAATCAACTAAGGGAGTTTACGTCATATGTCATCCTTTCTGAGTCAAGGTGAGCATTGAGAGAAGAGTTCAAAGAGCGTGCATCATCCAGAGAAGCAGAAACTCGGGCCAGGTCGGCTTGACCTTGAGAATACTTCTCCTCAAGATCAGAGTCTGGCCGGGCTAAGTCGGCTTGACTTCGAAGATATTTTTCCTCAAGCTCAAAGCACCGCCGAGCCATATCTGACAATGCAGCTGAAAGGGGGTACATGATTAAAAACATGATAATCAATCAAAACAACTAAGGAAGAAACGAGGTCACTAACCAGCGTTCGACGCCTTCAAGTCAGCAATCTGTTTCTAAAGCAGCAATGGGTTCCACTGCATTAAAGACAAAGCTCCTTCCGGGACAGTGGCACCATGCAACCTCAACTGAGCAGACATTCCATCAACCAAAGCCTGTGATCGAAGACAAATGAGCATAGGAAAGATAATTTACCAAGAAGAACGATAAAAGGCAAGTAGCTGACTCACCTGAAGATTGGAGAGGAATGATGGTAAACCCAAGTCAGGGGGGCTATGTCATGGCTTGACGGAGGAAGATCAACCGGAACAATTTGAAGAACGTTGTCAGGAGTGAGCTCGGCCCCACCAGCGGATACCAGACTTCTCGCATCTAGCTCGCCGACCTCCAAGGCGACTTGCTTGTTTGAAGCCGTAGAAGCATGCATCATCGTCGCCTCATCGAATCGAGGTGGAGACGACCCAACATGGACATCCATGGAGGTGTGGGAAGGAGAGCTCACCTGGACACCCTCGAGGGCTGGGTTGCAGCTTGCGCTACCCACCAGAGCCGGATCACTACCGGCGACACCCTCGGGGGCTAGGTTGCAGCTTACGCTACTCACTAGAGCTGAATCACTACCGACGACACCCTCGAGGGCTGGGATGCAGCTTGCGCTACCCACCAGAGCCGGATCACTACTGGTGACACCCTCGAGGGCTGGGTAACTGCCAACACCACCCTGGGGGGTCAGGTTTTCTACATCAGCCGCCTCTAAGGCTGAAGGCTCCCCTGTCACCTCCATGGGAGTCGGGCAACTCGGACCAACGTCTCGGCTTTGAAGACTGCCCTCCAAAGTCGATGATGCACAAGACACTGCCCGGGATACCTCCAATCCCATGTCCGGAATTCCTGAACAAACAGCCATCATGTCATCAGCAGCTGGCTCTGATAGCATATCCTCAGGGACGACCTCCTCAAGGGTCTGATCAAAATCCGATATTGACAGTTCCTGAAGGCTGACAAGAGCTGACAGAGCTGGAGAAGGAATATCACTCCCCCCTCACTACCTCTCTAATGCCGGCTGTTCTTATGAATCAGCGGGACTTCTTCTTCATCTTCATCAAATATACAGACAACAGCCGGTGCACGGTCACACCCATTGGGATCAACTTCAGGACGATCACACCCATTGGGATCAACTTTAGGATGGTCACACCCATTGGGATCAACCTCAGGATGGACACACCCATTGGGATCAACCTCAGGAAGGACCTCTACTGGCACTTCATCACGAGCCAGAGCAGAAGGACCTGCTTCCTGGTCCAAGCATGACAGTCGCCGAAGCCGCCTCTTCTTCTTCTTCTTCTTCTTCTTTTCCTCAACAGGCGCAGTCGGGCGGCTAACTTGGCAAGGACGCTTTGGGCGAGCACCCTCAGGCTTCCGAGTCTCCACTACTTTGTCAAGCTCTTGTCCAACCATGATAGCCATTGGCTCAGCATGGGTCGAGTCAGAAGATTCCCCAGCTAACATACTAAGCACAACATCTATCTCTACATCGTCTGGACTAGTCGGCATCTCAAAGTGAATTTGCATCTCATCATTGGGAAGATTCCGAAGAGGAGCAATTAGAGCCTCAATGTCCTCGGGAGAGGGTCGCACTCTAAGACCCAGACCACCATCACTAGCAGGAGGGTTGGACACAAATTCAGAAAATGACCTATGAGGTGGTAGATTCCAAGCAGAATAGGCAACAGGAGCACCAACATTTGACACTCTGCCCCTCAGAATCATATCCAGTCTTCTCACCAGATCCTCAGTAGGAATTCTCTTGTTGGTGACCCGGGTAGAGTCATTGATAGCACTGTACAAATAAGCCGGGTATGCCCTGTCTTTCAAAGGCTAAATATTCTTGAAGACGAAGTCAGCGACCACAACTTCAGCAGTCAAACCTTTGTCTTTCAATAAGCAGATCTCAGCAAGCAACACTTTCGCCTCTGTTACCTCCGAAGGGGTCGGAGATTCTACCTAGCTCGGAGTACGGATATCTGGCTGCCTCCCCGACTGAGGGGGGAGGGACTTGCAGTGATTCTCCACGATGAACCACTCGAGGCACCACCCCTTGATGCTATCCTTCAGAGAGATATCGAGGTACTTTGACTTCCTCCCACGACGCAGTTCCAGACTGGCGCCGCCAACAAGTTGGTGATGTTCCCCAGCCATCCCGGGCCGACAATGATACAGATACTTCCAAAGGCCGAAATGGGGAAGAATCCCGAGATAGGCCTCACACAGATAAATAAAAATGGAAACTTGCAAGATAGAATTAGGGATCAAGTGGGTCAAGTTCAGATTGTAAAAGTCAAGGAGACCGCGGAAGAAAGGAGAAACGGGAAGAGCGAGACCACGGATAAGAAAGGGAACATAGACGACGGACTCATGAGTGTCTTCCATCGGAACAGTAACTCCATGGCAAATCCGCCAAGAACAGAGTTCTTTTGAAGGTAAAACCCCGACATCCACAAGGCGCAGAAGATCAAACTCTAAAATTACAGACATATGGTTACCCACGAATGACAACTGACTGTTGGGGTCGATTGACGGGATGATAACCACGGTGGAGCTCTGTTTCTTCCGTTTTGGCGCCATCACAATTTCGCCGGCGGAACGAACAGTAGCAAAATCTAAGTAAAACAGGGGAGTGGTTCGATGCGAAAATGTGAGGATAGGGCTCAGAAATCAAAAGTGCACGTCGACATGAGTATAAATGGGGTTTTCCCGGGTTGTGCGCCATTTCTAAAAAGTGCCAAGTCAACACTTGGGAAAATGAGACTTCAGACATAACTCGGCCGTTACCTCTAAAATGCCGACAGTGTCAAGCACCACTCGGCTGTTACCTCTAAAACGCCGACAGTATCAAGCGCCACTCACCGTTACCTCTAAAACGCCGACAGTGTCAAGCACGACTCAACAATTACCTCTAAAACGCCAGCATCATCAGTTATCGCTCGGTAATTATTTCTAAAAACGCCGGCAGTGGTAGGCGCAAAGACGAACTATCAAACAATTATAAAGGAGGAGCGGGAAAAAACGAAAGTTTGATCGGAACAACTGAAGCTTCTTCACTACATAGTAGAAGGGGTCTTCGCAAACTCAAAGACTGACCCATTATGAATCAGCCTTTTCCCTTTTTACTACATTACTCACATTACACTATACTACTAACCATTACTACATTATTTCACTACTACTACTGCTACTACTAATTATCTATACTAATATTTAAGCCAGTGGCGCTTTGCCACTGGCCTTGCTGCTGCTGCTGCCGCCCTTGCCGTCGTCGCCGCCCTTGCCGCTGCCGTCGCCTCCGCCACCCTTGCCGCCGTCGTCGCCGTCATCGCCGCCGTCACCCTCGTCGTCGTCGTCACCGCCGCTCCCTTCCTCGGACGAGTCGGAAGAGTTCTCCTCGTCCGAGGAGACCTCTGACTCATCCAAACCCTCGAGCTCGGCACGCTCGACGGACCGGATGTACGTCCACACCTCGGCGGCTATCCCCTAGGAGTCGTCCGAGTCGTCGGACGATGCCGGGGGGAGCGTGTGGCAGAACCACCCGAATTATTCTAGCTTAAGTGCCTAAGTCACGCCTCAAGGGCCGCAACACACTTAAATCGGAATAACCCGTCAGTCCCTCAGATCTAGTCTGATGAAGCCACTTAACCAGGATCAAATAACACATACTCACTCGAAGGTGAGTCACAGAAGAAATACAATAAAACAGGAAACCTCAATTTAAAGTACTGAATTATTACATAGATCGGAGTTTTTCAAGTAGCTGATAAAAGTTCATAAAATAAGATGCAGCGGATAATCGATGTCGTCGATAGCGAGGAAATGGGCAAGGCCTAGCCCACTACTCCTCGTGCTCCTCGCATGCCGGAGCGGCATCCCACTCGACCGTCCAACCCGGTGGCAGGGTGGTAGGCCAAGTCACACCATCAACCATATCTTGAAGTGTACCTGCAAAAATTATGCGACAAGCAAGGCTGAGTATACTAATACTCAGCTAGACTTACCCGGTGTGAGGAATCTACTCCTCTACCTCTAGACCATGCAGCTGTTTGGCTGAGGGGTTTGGTTTGCCAAAAGCACTAGCTGTTTCTAAAATCAATTTTTAGCTTTTCAAATTCTAGCATCATTATCTTAGCTAAGTTTGCTCCTTCTAAGCATACATGGTAACAAGCATTTAGTACAATCAACAAATTATCTCATGTAACCTCATTTCACTTCTTACTCAATGTAGTGCAAGGGGTCAAGCAGTCTCATTAGCTGCGAGAAGTAGACGATTTGAATCTAGTTTTATCCTTGCAGGTAAACCTAAACATACGACATGTCAGGGTACTCCAACCCCACACATGTCAACCATCCCCATCGATTCCCAGTTCGCGTCCAGGCCTCACCGCCTTGGCATACAATGCTCCACTGACCCCGGCTGCCGCCGTGCAGTGACCGCACTTGTACCCACCATAGCTAGCATGGGAGACCCAGTCTCAGGTCGCGTGAGGGATAAAGTCCACGCCCAGCTTCACTCAGGTACTAGGTTTACCGGTTACCATATTTCCCGACATGTGCTTAGTACGTTCAAACGCTTGACTCAGGTATCCACACATTAATCTTAATTCCTTTTTCCCGTCTCATGGACAAGGCATCCTCCCTGGATCTAGTCTATAGACTAACATAGATCCCGTTATCAATATAAATACAATCAATTCCTGACCTCGCGCAAGTGCTAGAAAAATCACTCGACTTCTACGGAGATCCTGATTAGCAAGCAGCTACTCGACCTAGCATAATAGTATCCATCTCAAAAAGGAATCCTAAGTTCATGCAACTAGAGGTCTCAAGCAACTCCTACACTTAAATGCACATTACAATCCTACAAGCATTAAGTGTAGTAAAGTAGCATATAATAATACGGTTATGCATAAACCGGGGCTTGCCTTCAATACCTGGGGCTGCGGGGAGATCCTCGATGGCAGCCTCGGGAGCTTGCTCCTGGTCTTCCTTTTGGACAGTTCCTTGCTCGAGGATGAGCACGTACTCTCCGTCAGCGAGATTACAATCTAATAAATGCAATGAGTAAGATACATGCATGATATGATATGTGCTTTAGCAATTAAACTTTAATGGTGAATGATCCACTTAAATCAGATAGAGTTTAATCTTGCTACTAAAGATTTTTGGTGGTATACTTAGTAATTTAGATCACACTCAGTTAAACTAAGTGGTAAGTCCTTTTTGGTGTTCCACTGAATTATTTTTAAAGCCTTAGTGAGAATTTGTCAAGATTTCAAGTTGAACTTATTGGGGCGAGGTTTATCTTTCATTTCTTTCCCTTTATTTCTTTTGTGTTTTTAAAGTGGGTTTGAACTACAAGATGTCTTAATAAATTGCCAAAAATTCTTTAAAAATTACAGTGGCTTCTTACTGGTGTATAATTCTCTGTCCTAAAATTTGGGGCTTAAAGTGTGAATAGTTCTCTCTGAACAAAATTATCAAATATTAGGGCACAAGGGGTGCTTTGAACTACAGCTACCATTCAACAGTAGGTTATTATCTAAGACTTATTTTTGCTGGCATTTAGATGTTATAACATGACTTTGCATAAATTTCTAGCCATTAATACTTATTAGTTATTTTGCTATGATTTTCAAAAGTTTCTAGCCAAAGGGGTGCTTTCTACTACCACTATATTTGAAAAATATCAAACAACAGATTTCTGATTTTTCCTAGCTTCTTCTTTGTGCAAGAGCAATCATTCTGAAGTTTGGCATCTTTTTGCTTAAGGGAGGGGTGGTAGGATTTATTTGGATTAAATGGCCTTTTTCATGAAGTATGGCAATAGGTATTATTTTGCATCTTTCAAATGGGTTTGCATTTTTCTCTGGTGGCCTATCTCATTATTGATCTAGCAAAGTTTTATTTGCCCATTATTGTACCATTTTTGGGTTGCTCATGATTTATTTGAAATAGGGTCCAATGTCAAGTTTTATTTGTTTGTCCTACTTAAAATGATGGACTGGGTGGTTATCATTTTTGTAGTGGGGTTTTAGTGGTTACAAGTCCACTGGATTTTTATTAACAATTTTGGATTTGTTTTTATAATTCCAATAATTGTTTTCTAGTTGGAATAATGCTAAATAAAAAATTTCACTTTAATTCTGTTCTGGACTAGAAGCCCCTTTATTTTTCCTAGGTTCTCTGTTACTTAAGTAGGCTAGGAAAAATAATTGCACTTATTGTTCACTATTTTCTAATACCTTTCAAATTTTCCTAAGTTTTGGGCAAAATGGCTTTTAATAGATATCCCTACTAAATTTTTCAATACTGGGGTTCTCACTATTTTTAAACAGTGTTTTAATGGGATTTGAACATCTACAAATTTTCTTAGGTTCAGCACAGAAGCATAACTAATTTTCTTTAATTTAATAAGGTTTGGTCAGTTTCTATATTTAATTCCAAACTCTTAAATTTAGAACAGAAAGCATGGGATTCAAAATTTTTAATTGGTAGTCCATAATATTTAGAATCCAACAAAATTGGTTTGACAATTTTTGGTTAAGTATTTCTCAAGTTATGAATTTCCTAAGTTCTCTGTTTATTAAAAAGATTAAACAGAAATGATTAAATGGGAAACGACTTTGCAACGGGGTCCCTGGCGGGTGTTTTCAAGTTTCCTTACAGACTAGTCCTTGGGCTACTATTCAAATGTGTCGCTGACAGTTCAGAAAACCCCCTGGGTTCCTCTAAACCTAACCCGAGGTCCTTCCCCCAAATTAAACAGTACCCGCGGCAGAGGAAAGGGCGGAGGGGCTTACCGGCGGCGAGACTGTTCCGGTGAGGTGGCCGAGGGTGTAGGGGAGGTCCTGAGGGTCACGGCGATGTGCGGGTCGCCATCGGGGATGGTCGGAGTCGGCCGGTCCACGTGGGCAAGCGGGGGAGCTCGTCGGCGGCGAGGAGTCCGGCCTATCCAGGGCACAATTGACCAATCAAATGGGTCAGAGAGCTTCACCAGGGATCAAGGAGGGTGTGTGTGCGAGGAATTGAAGAATGGCTCACCGGATTGCTCGGTCTACGCGCGCAGGCAGGCGGCCGAAGTCCGGTGAGGACAATCTTGGTTCTCCAGTGAAGTTCTATTGGGTCCGAAAGCTTGGGAAGCTTCACAAGCTCTTGGCAAAGCTATCCGAGCGGCTGGCGTGGCTTGGAAGCGATCGGAGTGGGCTGGCCACGGTGACCGAGGCTCGGGTGGCAATGGCGGGCGGAAGAGAGCTCACCGGAGCTAAGGAGGGGCGTCTGGCCGGCGAAGGTGAGTATGGGGTGAGGTGAGGCGTGCCCGAGAAGGTTTTATAGGCGCGGGCGAGCATGGCCAAGGGAGGGGCTCTGACAAGTGCTCGGGGCATGCACGGGCGAACGCCAGTGCGCGCTCTGGCGCCTGGCACGACGTCGAGCACGAGGCAGCGCAGAGAGAGGTCGAGTTCAAGCACGGATTGGCTCCAAATCTTTGAGATTATGGCCATGATCCCGTTGAGAGATCTCTCCTCTAACATTCCTTTGTCGTTTGTGTGTGGAGGCTTGCAGGTTTTGCTTACTGGATCAAGAGATAGAGAGGGGAGAAATCGGTTTTGTCTCACTGCCGCGCATAGAGAGAATATCGCGGGTTTGACATGTCCAAGGCACGCGTCCCGATGCCATCTTCTGATATGAGGTAGAGGGGTTAGTTAGGCAAAATTTTGTCAATGGGGTCATTAGGATTTGAGCTAGGGATCAAGGTGAACACACTCGGTCTTTGGCTCAAGGGATGAAATTCAGAATTCTGAATTTCAGAAATCCCTATGGAACCCTCACTTGAGAAGCTTGTTTGGAGTTTTTATTAAACTATTTTGGCCAAGCTTCCATAATCTTTATTGTAGCTTATTTAGTATATTTCAATGTTTATATTTGGCCTAAGCCATGATTTTATGTTTTTCATGGTCTTTTACCCCTTTTCTTTATTTCTACTTAATTAGCTCAATTAGGGTTGGTATTAGGGTTTCAACACTTTTCCCTTTTTGAAAAATCTTATTTGTTTGGAACATGATTCTTTAGATATACACTTAGTAGATCTTTTCTTCTTAAGTTAATTTGATGCTTCATGCTTAATTTGGTTCACATGAAATGTTAATTCTTGGGTTAGCACTGAGAGAAAACCCTAGGTGACACTGGGGTATCACAGCCTTCCCCCCTTAAAGGAATCTCGTCCCGAGATTCGGGTCAGAGTCCTTCCGGTGTGAAGCGAAGGGTGAGACTCACAGGAAGTGGGTGCTCTATTATTAGGGTAAACTGCTCTTCGAATGTCATTCTCTTTGGAACTTCAGAAGGAAGTCTTTTTAAATTTTGTTTCATAATTACTTCATTCTGATTTAAGATTATATTTCTGAAATTTAGATTCGAAGGGCAGGAGGAGGGGTTGGGTATGATTACGTACCAATTTCCTTAGCTAGGCAATCGGGGAAGTTGGATCGCAATAATTCCTCAGTCTCCCAAGTAGCCTCTTCCTCTGAGTGATTACTCCACTGGACCTTATACATCTTGACCGATTTAGCCTGAGTTGATCTTTCTTTGCAATCCAGAATCTTGGAAGGGTACTCTTGGTATGATAGATCTGGCTCTATCTCCAATTTTGGTTCTGCTATGATCTCGGTCGGCAATCGAACACACTTCTTCAGCTGAGATACATGGAACACATTGTGGATGGCAGACATTATTGAAGGTAACTTCAATTTATATGCTACGGGTCCACTTGCTTCTATGATCTCATAAGGTCCAATGTAACGAGGGGCTAGCTTGCCTTTGATTCCAAACCTCTGCACTCCCTTGGTGGGTGATACCTTCAAATACACGAAATCTCCCACCTCGAACTGGAGAGGTTTCCTTCTCTTATCATGGTAACTTTTCTGCCTGGCCTGAGCAGCTTCTAGATTCTTCCTGATTAGTTTGACCTTCCTTTCGGCTTCAGTCACTAAGTCAGGTCCAAAAACTTCTGTTTCTCTAGGCTAAGACCAATTGAGTGGTGTTCTACACCTTCTTCCATAGAGAGCTTCGAAAGGTGCCATCCTTAGGCTGGATTGATAACTGTTGTTATAAGCAAACTCTGCCAAGGAGAGATGCTTATCCCAGTTCTTGCCACAATCGATTGCACAAGCTCTCAGCATATCTTCAAGAATTTCATTCACCCTCTCAGTCTGACCAGCAGTCTGTGGGTGGTAAGCTGAACTTCTGATTAGCTTGGTTCCCAAAGACTCCTGCAGTTGTTCCCAAAATCTAGCAACAAATTGGGCTCCTCGGTCAGAAACAATGGTCCAAGGCAATCCGTGCAAACACACGATCCGGTCAATGTACAACTCTGCATACTTTTGAGCCTTATCAGTGGTGTGCACAGGGAGAAAATGTGCCACTTTCGTTAGTCGGTCCACAATAACCAAAATCGAACTATGATGACGAGAGGTGTTGGGCAGACCCACGAGGAAATCCATGTCGATGTCATCCCATTTCCACGAAGGTATAGACAGGGGCTGCAAAGCTCCAGCTGATTTCAAGTGGCTGGCCTTTATCCTCTGACAGGTATCACATTCTGATACATACTGGGCTATCTCCCTCTTCATTCTGGTCCACCAATACAAGGGCTTCAGATCATGGTACATTTTGGTGCTTCCTGGATGCATAGAGAATTTGGAGATATGGGCCTCATCCAAGATTTTCTTCTTGAGATCCTTGTTCTTAGGAACCACCAATCTGCTTTCAAACCATAATATACCCTTTCCATCTTGGCGGAAACATTTATACTTCTCAGTCTTATGATAGAGATTCTCCTTGATAATTTGCACTCCCTTGTCACTGAGCTGGGCCATGAGGATCTGGTCTTGCAAAGCTGGCTCAATGGAAAGGTGAGACAAAGCACCAGAAGGAATCACTTTAATCTGCATCTTGCTCAACTCATCACACAAGGTGTTAATACGAGAATCCATCACAACACAGTTGCACTGCAACTTCCGACTCAAGGCATCTGCTACCACATTGGATTTTCCTGGGTGATAATGTACCTCCAGGTCATAGTCCTTGATCAGCTCTAGCCATCTTCTCTGTCTCATGTTGAGATCAGCCTGAGTAAAGATATACTTAAGGCTCTTATGATCAGTGAAGATGTTGCAGTGGGTTCCCATCAAATAGTGCCTCCACATTTTTAATGCATGAACCACTGCTGCCAACTCTAGGTCATGAGTGGGATAATTCTGCTCATGAGGCTTGAGTGCTCTTGAGGCATAAGCAATGACTCGGTTGTCTTGCATCAAGAGACAACCTACTCCAGTGCCAGAGGCATCACAATACACATCAAAAGGCTTGCTGCTGTCGGGTTGCGCTAACACCGGTGATGTGGTCAGGTGTTGCCTCAAAGCATGGAAGGCATCTTCGCACTTCTGACCCCAAACAAACTTGGCTTCTTTCTTCAGCAGCTCAGTTATGGGCTTTGCAAATCGAGAGAAATCCGGAATGAATCTTCGGTAATAACCTGCTAATCCCAAAAAACTCCAAATCTGACGGACAGTCGTCGGTGGCTTCCAGTTCATCACTTCTTGCACCTTATCAGGATCAACAGCTATTCCTACCTGAGAGATAGTGTGACCCAAGAATTTGATCTCCTTTAGCCAAAAATCACATTTTGACAACTTGGCATAAAGGTGGTGCTCTCGCAGACGTTGAAGCACTACATGCAAATGCCCAGCATGTTCTTCTTCGTTCTTCGAGTACACCAAGATATCATCAATGAAAACCACTACGAATTGTCTAGTTCAGGCATGAAAATAGAATTCATCAGATACATGAAATATGCTGGTGCATTAGTCAGCTCGAAAGACAACACCAAGAATTCATATAGCCCATATCTGGTTGAGAAAGTCGTCTTCGGAATATCGCTTGCTCGTATCTTGATCTGATGGTAGCCGGAGCGAAGGTCCATCTTGGAAAATACTTTGGCTTCGACCAACTGGTCAAAAAGAACATCAATACGAGGCAAAGGATACTTGTTCTTGATAGTCACCGCATTGACAGAGCGGTAATCTATACACAGCCTCAGGCTTTCATCTTTCTTCTTTACAAACAGGGCTGGACATCCCAAGGCGAAGTACTTGGGCGAATAAAACCTTTGTCCAGCAACTCCTGTAATTGCTTCTTCAATTCTGCCAACTCAGCGGGTGGCATCCGGTAAGGCCTCTTGGAAATTGGTGTCGTTCCCGGTTGCAACTCGATGGCGAATTCAATATCCCGGTCTGGTGGCATTCATGGCAATTCATCAGGAAAGACATCTGCATACTCACAGACCACTGGAATCTTCTTCAGAGGTAACTCCGTCATAGAAAAAGCACATGACTGAGTAGAACCTTGACTGGGAAGAATTAAGGTGAAGTTCCCACAGAACGGGGAATTGATTTCCACGATACGGCTGGCTACATCAAGCACTACTTGGTGTAGGGTCATCCAATTAGCTCCCAGAATAATGTCCACATTTTCCAAACCCAAAACAAGAAGGGTGGTTTTGACAATGTGGCTTCTCAGTTGAATAGGCACACTTTGGTTTAATTGATTAGTTGCAATTTTACCCCCAGGTGTGGCTATCATAAATGACCCTTTTGAGTGATAGAAAGGCAGTTGACATTTAGCACTGAACTTTTGGCTAATGAAACTATGAGATGCACCAGAATCAAACAGAATTAAAGCAGGTTGATTATAAACTGAAAAGATACCAATCATGATGGGGGCTCCCTCAGGTACTTCCTCCAGAGTAGTGAAGTTGAGCTTCCCTTGCCTGACTTGTATCTTCTGCTTTCTTCCCTTGTCTTGATTTGGTGCTGGCATCTACCTCTGCTGATTTTTGGGGCAATTCTTGGCATAGTGGCCCACATTACCATAAGTAAAGCACTTGTTCCCATTGCCCTGGCGGAACTGCTGCAGCTACGGAGGCTGATTGTTCCTTGGAGCGGGAGCTGGAAAACGAGTGGGTGCCGGCTTCTGCTGCTGAGGTGGCCTGATCACCCATCTGCCTGCCTGCTACTGAAATCCCCTGCTCTGATTATGAGAAACAATCTTGAACCTCTGGGCCTGAGCGGATGGTGCTACCATTGGTGCCTTTCTCTTCTTCTCTGCCCGGAGAGCTACAATATAGTCCTCCTGGGAGTGGCCAGGTTGACCAACTCACTGAAGCTATCTGCCCGGATAGTGTTAAGACGTTCCCGCAGCTTGGTGTTGAGACCCCTGCGGAAGCGGTCTCTCTTCTTCTCATCAGAATTAGCATGGTAACCTGCATACTGGCACAGATCGTTGAAGGCCTGAGCGTACTGCAATACTGTGCGGGTTCCTTGATTAAGTGCCAGAAACTCATTCAGCTTGCGATCGAGAATTCCGGCTAGAATGTGGTGCCCTCTAAAAGCAGTCTTGAATTCCTCCCAAGACACTTCATGATCAGCGGGGAGCATAGCACGGAAGTGGTCCCACCAAGTCCGAGCAGGGCCATGAAGCTGCTGCGCGGCGAAGCGAGCCTTGGCATCATCATGGCAGTCTCCCGTGAGGAGGGCAAACTTGGACTCAACGACGCAGAGCCACACGTCGGCGTCCAACATATCCGCTGCCTTGGTGAACAAGGGTGGATGCGTGCTCAGGAACTCCTGGTAGGTCGCCGCTGCCGAAGGTCACTGATGCTGGCCTCCACCATGCTGCTGAGGGTGGGGCTGGCGCTGCAAGAGCTGTCGTAGAATCTCATTCTGCTGGGCCATCGGCTCTTGCACTGTGAGAGCTGGAGGAGGTGGCGGGGGAACCTGCTCGTTATGCCCGCGACGCTGCCTAGCTGCCATATGAAAACAGAGATTTTCGCCATTGTTATCCCAACTCACAATTTCGAATGACAAGCTATTATCCCATATGGAAAGAAAATGCCATAATCATAATATTAGGTTCGAAATGAAGATAACAAGGTTACAACATCCCAAAGATTTCGAAAGTTCACAAGGGTTACATCAATTAGGGGAAAGTACCCGTAAGCCTAGTCCAAAATCTGACATTAACTAAGCTCGCGTAGGTTTCTATCCGCCTAAAGCGTCAAATTGACTGATCAACCCTGAGTGGTGGAAGCGACACTGGATGCGGGTGAAGGGGGCATCACGGAGGTAGTCCCATCGGCACTAGGGGCTGGCTGGTCCTAACTCCTCGGGAGCCTCTTCTCCCTCGCTTCCGGCCTCATTGGCCTCCATTTCCAAGTGGTGCATGTCCAGGTGGTCATTTGCTTCTTCGAGTTCCCGCTGCACATCGTGGAGCTGGTTCTCCAAGACATCAATAGTGGTGTCTCGGATCTCCACCTGCTGCTCCAAGGTGGTGATACGCTGGCTCAACCTTTCCACCTGCAAATCCTTCTCCACCAACTCGGAGGATAATTCGACCACAAAGTCTTCTCGGCTGTCGAGGATGAGCTTTGTGGTTTGAGCGATGTTAGCAAGGTGTGCCATAGCGTCGCTCTGTAGGGCCTGAAGGCGATACAGCGCACTCATGCACTAAACAGTGACCCTCCCAACCAAGTCAGGATACATTGCCCACACATCTTTTACATGGCTCACACGATTACACCACATGGGGTCATCCTTCTTCTCAGCAGGGAAGAGTCCCAAGGGGTGCATCACCATCTCCAGGGGATGGTAGCCACAGAAAGTTGTCAGAGTCTTCATGGCTGCTGCTTCAGTGGTGTCGTCCGTCCAGAATCCAACCGTCTCAGAGTCAAGAGAACGCCAACCCGGCTGAAGGGAATGAGCCTCCAAAGTTAGCCAGACTTGGCAACGAGGTACCCGATGCTCCTCATACAACTGCACCGTGTACAAAGGGGGCGTAGGGTAACCGGCGGAGTTAAGCACTTCCCACAAGATGGAAGGAAAGCCATCGTGAGAAAGGAAGTTAGAGCTAAAACGAGTGTCTCCTCCACTGGCGGGGGTGGGTGAATTCATCTGCGGAAGGGTATCAAAGGTAAAGATTATGGTGGAAGGAAGAAAAATAAAAGAGCTTGGATGGTTTTAAAAGGAAGCGGGTTAGCTCAGTTTTTAATTCCCTTTAGTTTTTATAATGCATGCATGCTGAAATCAATGTCTCCTCTCTGAATGCAATAGAAGGGGGGCTCCTAGGGCACCCTTCAAAAGTTAAGGATTGGCCACCTATTTCTCCCACTATCCCTAAGGCCTTTTGTCCTAGGTCTAGCGGTCTAGTCCTGACGATTCTTAGCAGTTTCTAAGCAAGTTTTAGATTTTGAAAATTGGTATTCATGGTTTATTGTCCTTCTCTGTGGTGGTATTTGCTCCGATACCAGCTGTGGCAGAATCGCCTGAATTATTCCAGCTTAAGTGCCTAAGTCACGCCTCAAGGGCCGCAACACACTTAAATCGGAATAACCCGTCAGTCCCTCAGATCTAGTCTGATGAAGCCACTTAACCAGGATCAAATACCACATACTCAGTCGAAGGTGAGTCATAGAAGAAATACAATAAAACAGGAAACCTCAATTTAAAGTACTGAATTATTACATAGATCGGAGTTTTTCAAGTAGCTGGTAAAAGTTCATAAAATAAGATGCAACGGATAATCTATGTCGTCGATAGCGAAGAAATGGGCAAGGCCTAGCCCACTACTCCTCGTGCTCCTCTCCTGCCGGAGCGGCATCCCACTCGACCGTCCAACCCGGTGGCAGGGTGGTAGGCTAAGTCACACCATCAACCATATCCTGAAGCGTACCTGCAAAAATTATGCGACAAGCAAGGCTGAGTATACTAATACTCAGCTAGACTTACCCGGTGTGAGGAATCTACTCCTCTACCTCTAGACCATGCAACTGTTTGGCTGAGGGGTTTGGTTTGCCAAAAGCAAGCTATTTCTAAAATCAATTTTTAGCTTTTCAAATTCTAGCATCATTATCTTAGCTAAGTTTGCTCCTTCTAAGCATACATGGTAACAAGCATTCAGTACAATCAACAAATTATCTCTTGTAACCTCATTTCACTTCTTACTCAATGTAGTACAAGGGGTCAAGCAGTCTCATTAGCTGCGAGAAGTAGACGATTCGAATTGAGTTTTATCCTTGCAAGGTAAACCTAAACACACGACATGTCAGGGTACTCCGACCCCACGCATGTCAACCATCCCCATCGATTCCCCGTTCGCGTCCAGGCCTCACCGCCTTGGCATACAATGCTCCACTGACCCCGGCTGCCACCGTGCAGTGACTGCAATTGTACCCACCATAGCTAGCATGGGAGACCAGTCTCAGGTCGCGTGAGGGATAAAGTCTGCGCCCGGCTTCACTCAGGTACTAGGTTTACCAGTTACCATATTTCCCGACATGTGCTTAGTACGTTCAAACGCTTAACTCAGGTATCCACACATTAATCCTTAATTCCTTTTTCCCGTCTCATGGACAAGGCATCCTCCCTAGATCCAAGTCCATAGACTAACATAGATCCCGTTATCAAGATGAATACAATCAATTCCTGACCTCGCGCGAGTGCTAGAAAAATCACTCGACTTCTATCGAGATCCTGATTAGCAAGCAGCTACTCGACCTAGCATACTAGTATCCATCTCAAAAAGAAATCCTAAGTTCATGCAACTAGAGGTCTCAAGCAACTCCTACACTTAAGTGCACATTACAATCCTACAAGCATTAAGTGTAGTAAAGTAGCATATAATAATACGGTTATGCATAAACCGGGGCTTGCCTTCAATAGCTGGGGCTACGGGGAGATCATCGATGGCAGCCTCGGGAGCTTGCTCCTGGTCTTCCTCTTGGACAGTTCCTTGCTCGGGGATGAGCACGTACTCTCCGTCAGCGAGATTACAATCTAATGAATGCAATGAGTAAAATACATGCATGATATGATATGTGCTTTAGCAATTAAACTTTGATGGTGAATGATCCACTTAAATCAGATAGAGTTTAATCTTGCTACTAAAGATTTTTGGTGGTATACTTAGTAATTTAGATCACACTCAGTTAAACTAAGTGGTAAGTCCTTTTTGGTGTTCCACTGAATTCTTTTTAAAGCCTTAGTGAGAATTTGTCAAGATTTCATGTTGAACTTATTGGGGCGAGGTTTATCTTTCATTTCTTTCCCTTTATTTCTTTTGTGTTTTTAAAGTGGGTTTGAACTACAAGTTGACTTAATAAATTTCCAAAAATTCTGTAAACATTACAGTGGCTTCTTACTGGTGTGTCCTAAAATTTAGGGCTTAAAGAGTGAATAGTTCTCTCTGGACAAAATTATCAAATATTAGGGAAGAAGGGGTGCTTTGAACTACAGCTACCATTTAACAGTAGGTTATTCTCTAAGACTTATTTTTGCTGGCATTTAAATGTTATAACATGACTTTGCACAAATTTCTAGCCATTAATACTTATTAGTTATTTTGCTATGATTTTCTAAAGTTTCTAGTCAAAGGGGTGCTTTCTACTACCACTATATTTGAAAAATATCAAACAACAAATTTCTGATTTTTCCTAGCTTCTTCTTTGTGCAAGAGCAATCATTTTGAAGTTTGGCATCTTTTTGCTTAAGGGATGGGTGGTAGGAATTATTTGGATTAAATAGCCTTTTTCATGAAGTATGGTAATAGGTATTATTTTGCATCTTTCAAATGGGTTTGCATTTTTCTCTGGTGGCCTATCTCATTATTGATCTAGCAAAGTTTTATTTGCCTATTATTGTACCATTTTTGAGTTGCTCATGATTTATTTGAAATATGGTCCAATGTCAAGTTTTATTTGTTTGCCCTACTTAAAATGATGGGCTAGGGTGGTTATCATTTTTGTAGTGGGTTTTTAGTGGTTACAAGTCCACTGGATTTTTATTAATAATTTTGGATTTGTTTTTATAATTCCAATAATTGTTTTCTAGTTGGAATAATGCTAAATAAAACATTTCACTTTAATTCTGTTCTGGACTAGAGGTCCCTTTATTTTTCCTAGGTTCTCTGTTACTTAAGTAGGCTAGAAAAAATAATTGCACTCATTGTTCACTATTTTCTAATACCTTTCTGATTTTCCTAAGTTTTGGGCAAAAATGGCTTTTAATAGATATCCCTACTAAAATTTTCAATACTGGGGTTCTCAATATTTTTAAACAGTGTTTAAATGAGGTTTGAACATCTACAAATTTTCTTAGGTTCAGCACAGAAGCATAACTAATTTTCTTTAATTTAACAAGGTTTGGTCAGTTTCTGTATTTAATTCCAAACTCTAAAATTTAGAATAGAAAGCATGGGATTCAATATTTTTAATTGGTAGTCCATAATATTTAGAATCCAGCAAAATTGGTTTGACAATTTTTGGTTAAGTATTTCTTAAGTTATGAATTTCCTAAGTTCCCTGTTTATTAAAAAGATTAAACAGAAATGATTAAATGGGAAACGACTTTGCAACGGGGTCCCTGGCGGGTGTTTTCGAGTTTCCTTGCAGACTAGTCCTTGGGCTACTATTCAAATGTGTCGCTGACAGTTCAGAAAACCCCCTAGGGTTCCTCTAAACCTAACCCGAGGTCCTTCCCCCAAATTAAACAGTACCCGCGACGGAGGAAAGGGCGGAGGGGCTTACCGGCGGCGAGACTGTTCCGGTGAGGTGGCCGAGGGTGCAGGGGAAGTCCTGAGGGTCACGGCGATGTGCGGGTCGCCGTCGGGGATGGTCAGAGTCGGCCGGTCCACGTGCGCAGGCGGGGGAGCTCGTCGGCGGCAAGGAGTCCGACCTATTCAGGGCACAATTGACCAATCAAATGGGTCAGAGAGCTTCACCAGGGATCAAGGAGGGTGTGTGTGCGAGGAATTGAAGAACGGCTCACCGGATTGCTCGGTCTACGCGCGCAGGCGGGCGGCCGAAGTCCGGCGAGGACGATCTTGGTTCTCCGGTGAAGTTTTGTCGGGTCCAAGAGCTTGGGAAGCTTCACAAGTTCTTGGCGAAGCTATCCGAGCGGCTAGCGCGGCTTGTAAGCAACCGGAGTAGGCTGGCCACGGTGGCCGAGGCTCGGGTGGCATTGGCGGGCGGAAGAGAGCTCGCCGGAGCTAAGGAGGGGCGTCTGGCCGGCGAAGGTGAGTACTGGGTGAGGTGAGGCATGCCCGGGAAGGCTTTATAGGCGCGGGTGAGCACGGTCGAGGGCGGGGCTCTGACAAGTGCTCGGGGTGTGCACGGGCGAACGCCAGTGAGCGCTCTGGCGCCTGGCACGGTGTCGAGCACGAGGCAGCGCAGAGAGAGGTCGAGTTCAAGCGCGGATTGGCTCCAAATCTTTGAGATTATGGCCATGATCCTGTTGAGAGATCTCTTCCTCTGACATTCCTTTGTCATTTGTGTGTGGAGGCTTGCAGGTTTTGCTGACTGGATCAAGAGATAGAGAGGGGAGAAATCGGGTTTGTCTCACTGCCGCGCACAGAGAGAAGATTGCGGGTTTGATGTGTCCAAGGCACGCGTCCCAATGCCATCTTCTGATATGAGGTAGTGGGGTTGGTTAGGCAAAATTTTGTCAATGGGGTCATTAAGATTTGAGCTAGGGATCAAGGTGAACACGTTCGGTCTTTGGCTCAAGGGCTGAAATTCAGAATTCTGAATTTCAGAAATCCCTATTGAACCCTCACTTGAGAAGCTTGTTTGGAGTTTTTATTAAACTATTTTGGCCAAGCTTCCATAATCTTTATTGTAGCTTATTTAGTATATTTCAATGTTTATATTTGGCCTAAGCCATGATTTTATGTTTTTCATGGTCTTTTACCCCTTTTCTTTATTTCTACTTAATTAGCTCAATTAGGGTTGGTATTAGGGTTTCAACACTTTTCCCTTTTTGAAAAATCTTATTTGTTTGGAACATGATTCTTTAGATATACACTTAGTAGATATTTTCTTCTTAAGTTTATTTGATGCTTCATGCTTAATTTTGTTCACATGAAATGTTAATTCTTGGGTTAGCACTGAGAGAAAACCCTAGGTGACACTGGGGTGTCACAAAGCGTAGACCGGAGACCCCTCGGACTCGGAGGAGAACTCCTCCACCGAGTACTCGGAGTCACCAAAGTCCTCCGACGAAGGACTCGGTTCACGCTTCCGTTTGTCACCGAAGCGACGCGGCGAACCCAGACCCTTCTTGTCCTTGCCCATGGTGTCACACTCGGGTTTTGGGGCACCAAGACCCGGGCGCAAACATAAACACCAGGTGTGCTGGGACCAAGTCACACACATATGATGTATAGTGGCACAGGATCGAATGTCACATCTTTACTATATAACAGGAGTTCTATACAAAATAAATAAATAAATAATTACATCAAAAGGAGACAACGGTCTAGCAACCCAAAGTTGACTGGGAGACGACGGCCTAGACCTCTCACGAACACATCGCAGCATCCTCCATGCGCCTCATCCTGTGGTACCTGTTCTTGACCTGTGGGGGGTGTGAGACAGCAAGAGTGAGCTCACATACGTTCATCGTTCAACAAGTTGTGGGGAATAATGTGCATGAACTCAGCAAAGGTGGGAGCTCACGTGAAGTGTAAGGCTTACCAAAGAGGATGGTTAGAGCTGAGCATTGCTTTTAAAGTTGGTCAAAATTTTATTAGCAGTTACTAAGTATAAGTAAATACCAACCCAATTAAGTAGTAGAACAAAAGTAACAACATCACCTGCGATGCAATGCATATGACAATTTGAATTTAGTTCCATAAATTAATCATGTGAGGGTCCGAGCTGCTCATGACCATGAGCACATCTAGTATACCAGTTTTACACTCTGCAGAGGTTGCGCATCTTTACCCACAAGTCATGTTACCAATCTGCCAAGGGATCGCGACTTCCCATACACCTCTACCGAGGAGGCGAGGCAGGGTAACACTACGAGGCCTTTACAAAGTTCCACTAGCTTTAGAAAACCCGCTACAATTTATAGGAAGCTCCAATGCAGGGATCCCTTGCCTGATCGCCATCGCAGCAAAATCAACCAAGGACCTCCCCACACTAACCACTCCCCTACTGCCCTTGCCTCTTTCAGGTAAGGTAGTCCTCCACTAGCTTTCCTAATTAATCAGCCAAGGGCGTCCATAAACCCTTGTGGTAGCACTGTTTTCCCGGGTGGTCGCTCCATGTTCCAATTAACATAATGATCTTATCATGAACAGTAATAATAAATAGATAATAAAAGTGTGATCATGAATAATGTATCTTCATACCCAAAACCACATAAAGGACTAGCAAGTACTACCCAAAAAGTTCAGTGGTAAACAAGGTATAAAGATAATCGAACTAGGGTAACCTATTGGGTCCCATCAAAATTAACCTATGCAGATCATTATGATTAATTAGAACATGAGTGGGTAAAAAGAAGTGATCAAGGGCACAACTTGTCTGGCACTTGAGATTCCAGGTACCACTTGCTCTTCAGATGACACGTGTCCTCACCGCTAAACGTAGCAATACAAACATACATGGTATAGGCAAAATTAACATTACACCAAACATATATGCAAAATACATATTAATAATCTACATATTGAAATAAGATCACAGGAACAGGGGTTATTAATTTTGGAGTTATAGATTTTAAGTTATGGATTTCCAGATATTCTAGGTGTTTTGTACAAGATTAATTATCATATCAATTTTAATATGGCTTTCATGTCAAAACAGTGACATAAAATGATAAACAATGATTTTATAAAATTATAGGAATTGTAATGAATTAATTTGGACTAAATATGCATTTTCTATGAATTAAACAAATTCTAGCATTTATTTTTGCATAAAAATCATTTTCTAATTCCTTTTTCTAGATTTTATAATTCTCTGGACTGGGCCTCAATTACAGGAAAGTCCAGGGGTTAATGCGCGAAAAGTCCCAAGACACAGATCTACCTCGCGGTGGATGGCGGGTTTATTTTTACTAAAGACGGGGGCTCTTATGCAAAACGCACCGGCCAAAGGGGTATGGAGAGATTCGAGTCGTCCGATAGCAAGTCAAGGGCCGAGATCAGATCTGCCCAAGATCAAAACGGTATGCGCCAGAAGCCGCAAGATTAAAAACCGATGGTCAGGATTTAAACACCTAGGAACTAATCTACAGTCTACATTCGCAATCCAACGGACAGCATCGATTGGAACGAATGGGTAAACTAGGATCTAATCCTAGCCACCCATCGTGAGGTTGACGGCCACAGACCCGCCTTCCTCCTTCCCTGAGCCAGGCCGAGCAGCGCCGCACCGGGGACTACACGGCGGTGCGCCATGGCTGGTGCATGTCGTTCTGCGCATCAGGGCACAATCCACTAATCGAAAAGGCTCAACACGCAGTAGAGGGTAGGGTGATTCGGGTGTGCTTCCTTTTACCAGAGACGAAGGTGCCGAAGCGGCGTCCACGCGAGAGGGGCAACCCGTGATGTAGACTTGATGCTGGCACCAGATTCTAGCTCCGGGAAGAGATGTGTGAAGCCGTGGCCAAGTGTTCCATTTATAGGCGCGAGGAGGGACGGAGCTTGCCTGGTTTCGAGGGATTTCCATCGATGGTTGTTGCGATTCCCCCGCGAGCGCGATTTGTTGCAATCCGCTCGACGGAGTTGGGCATGACCAGGGCAGGGGCAGGTCTACCTAGTGGGGCCCGCACATCAGTGGTGTGCCACGACGCGTTGACAACAGGGACGCACAAGGCGGTGACCGACCTGTCGGTGTAAGGCGAGACTTGAGGATTCCGACCACACCAGCGCACTGATGGCGGAAGTTTGTTGGGGAAGAAGACCTGACGAGGCGGCCCCATTTGCCAGAGACTGCGAGCGCACGCGACGCAAGCAGGCGGCAGACACTGATGGCACGGGCCCACGGCACAGCGGCAGTAGAGGGCGCACGGGGCTGAGGGGAAGTGGGCCGCGCGGAAGAGGGAAATAGGAGAGGAATGGGCCGGCAGAGGGGAATGTTGGCCCAGCTACGGGTACAACCACTTTTTTCTTTTTATTTTCCTGATTTAATATTTAAATCCTAATTTCAAATCAGGTTTTTTAAATTCCAGTTTCGAATTAAATGTAAATAGAGTTCAAGCTTACAACAATTTATGTGCACAGACAAAACTCCAATATGAATTCAAAAGTATAATTTTTGTTATTTATTATCCCTTTTAGCAATTGTTCTCAACATACAAGCCATAAAGATTATTTTAGGAGAAATAAATTATAATGTGTAACCTTCATTAAAAGGTGATTTTACTTACCCTCCTTAAGAATGTCCCTCAACCATATTAGTAAAAAGAAATCTAATTCATATGAAGATCTTTCCACTTTCTTTGATTTCTTTATTTATTTATTTTCTATTTGCATAAACTAATGCCATTAGTTAAGTTTGAAAGAAGGAAATCAAGAAATCCCTAAAACACCCAATTATTTATTTATTTATTTTTTTTATTATTTTTTTCTTATACCAATTTTGGGCTTTACACATGGCTAGATGGAAGAAAAGAGAGGGTTGAGAAAGAAACAACAGATGATCAGAGGATGTGTGAAAACAACAACGGGGCAAGCAGGCTATTTATAGAGGTCGGTAGCAACTGTTCATCTCCTACCACGCTCACCGAACAGTCGCAAGTATTCAATAAGCAATTCAAATCGTCTAAAGGCGAGTCAGGCAGCAGACGCCGCTTTGCGTAACACGACACCATTTGGACTAAGTTCAACTGCTTGGGCAATATGATTACGCCCCACGGTCACGTCAAGTTACTACTCCAGGACAATGTGCTAAACGCTCTGCGTACCAAGACGTCCCTTGGTCACACACATTGGAAAACACCCATTGGGTGGGGGACGACCAGGAATTTTCAATAGATTTTCTGAAGCAGTCACATCCATAAAGTATACGCAATGAATATATTAAGACAGAAGGAAGATATCGATAGAGATCAAAGGATAGCCAAATATAGCTACTGAACCGCAAGTCTAGTCAGCAGAAGCATTGAAGCACAAAGCGAAATGAAGACCAGCCAAGAGCCATCTACTAGACATCCAATCTATCACCGATCAAATAAATTTCAAACCTAACAGGACATGGGCAGACCACGATGCTGGTCTCTAAAGCATGAGATGAAGACAATATGTTGATCTCTAAAGCATAAGCTGATGATAAAATGCTAATTTCTAAAGCATGAGACGAAGATAAAATGCTAGTTTCTAAAGCATGAGATGAAGACAACACGCTGATTTCTAAAGCATGAGATGAAGATCTTTGAGTGGATTATTTTCAATAATCCACTCAAAGCTCGGGGGCTACACCCATTGGGTGCACCTCCGATGCACCCAATGAACCCTTTGTAGGATTACGGGGAGGCTACGCTAGCGCAAAACAAAAATTTTCATCCCTATAATACCAAGAACTACTGCGGTTATAGGTCATGGAATTACCACTAGACGCGCAGAGCAGCGGAAGACGTCTCGATGTAGACGAACGCGTCGAGCAGTGCCATGCAGTCGCCGGCGTCCTTCACGTCCTCGCACGGTTCGTCCAAGTGCTCCAGATGTAGCACCTCCGAGGTATCCACACGTACAGGGAGGAAGCGCCGCGTACCGAACTGCTAGGTTCGCGACGGCGGCTTGGCAAGGGCGAGAGGTGGGCGGCGGCTGTTAGTTCGCTGGTGGCGAATTAGGTTATCCCTTAACCGCGCCCCCGCCCCTCATTATATAGGCGTTATGGTGGGCTTCTGACGCCGAGGCCCATCATTAACCCTAAAGCCCAGTCTAATTTCGGATCTAATCCGAATTAGGCTTCCTTCCCCTTAAGTGTGTGACCCTATAGGTTCACGTACAAATAGACATAGGCCGAGTACTCTTACTTGGCCCAATAATTGACAGCGGCCTCTAGCAAGACATGTCAACTCCTATGTGTACGTAAAGATCATATCAGACGAACCATTGCGACATTACGTACATGTTGTTCCCTTTGTCTCACGATATTTGGTCTGGCTCTAAGCTGACCTCTCTTTTTCGATACTGTGAATTGGAATCCTTTCAATGGTTAACTCTTAACCCTAGCACGGCCATGCATTTCTTGATCCAATCACTCGAGGGGCCCAAAGATATCTCTCTCACAAAGAGAGGGACAAATTCCATCTTGACTGACCATGCCTCATAGCATGCTTCCTGACAAACCCAAAACTACCTTTATAACTACCCAGTTACGGGATAGCGTTTGATAGTCCCTAAGTAAGTCAATTCACATCTTGAGAACATGCGACAATCTCAGGTCTAAGGATACAGTATTCATGTTGCAAGAAGAGAACTATATTACAATATCTCACGTTGGGTCGGTCCAGCCTCATGTCATACATGCGCCCACATTATTAGTTTAACATCTCCATGTTCATGACTTGTGAAATGTAGTCATCAACTAATACATGTGCTAGTCATCGACTCTGACTAGGGACATCATTTAGAATAACCATATAAGTAAAGAATCTCACAAACAATTCACATAATTGCTAATCAATACAAGGTGCCTTCCATGGATATTCAATTAAGCAATATATATATCATGGATACAAAGAAATATGCTCATCTCTATGATTATCTCTAGGGCATATTTCTAACAGTCTCCCACTTGCACTAGAGTTAATCTAGAAGATATCTAATACCCATAGATCTCACGTGTGCCTCATGCTTAGGTTGTGGAAGAGGTTTTGTCAAAGGATCAGCAACATTCAAATCCGTATGTATTTTGCATATCTTTATCTCACCCCGCCTAATGAATTCCCGTATGAGGTGAAACTTCCGCAGTACGTGTTTGTTTTTCTGGTGGTTCCTTGGCTCCTTAGCTTGCGCAATAGCCCCATTGTTGTCACAGTAGAGGTTCAATGGGCTAGATGCATTAGGAAACACACCAAGCTCGATGAGGAACTTCCTTATCCAAACACCTTCCTTCGCAGATTCAGAAGCTGCAATGTACTCGGCTTCTGTTGTAGAATCAGTCACAGTCTCCTGTTTGGAACTCTTCCAACTAACATCACCACCATTTATTGTGAACACAAAACCTGATTGCGATTTTAACTCGTCTGGGTCAGTTTGGAAGCTAGCATCGGTGTAACCAGTTACAACGAGCTCCTCCTTACCCCCATATACCAGGAACATATCTTTAGTCCTTCTTAAGTACTTAAGAATGCCTTTTACCGCTGTCCAGTGATCCTCACCTGGATCAGCCTGGTATCTACTCGTAGCACTTATAGCGTATGAAACATCTGGGCGTGTACTTATCATGGCATACATGATTGATCCAATCGCTGAGGCGTATGGTACCTTACTCATGCGCTCTCGCTCATTAGCCGTCGTAGGACATTGCATCTGGCTAAGGTGTTTACCATGTGACATAGGTATGAAACCTTTCTTGGACTGTTCCATGTTGAACCGTTTCAAAACCTTGTCAATGTACGTATCTTGACTTAATCCTATAAGCCTCTTCGACCTATCTCTATAGATCCTTATGCCCAAAATATATGCTGCTTCCCCTAAGTCCTTCATAGAAAAACTCTTTTTCAGTGAAGCCTTGACGGACTCCAGCATAGGAATGTCATTCCCAATCAATAATATGTCATCCACATACAAGATTAGAAATACAACAGCGCTCCCACTTTCCTTCTTGTAAACACAAGCTTCTTCTTCATTCTGATGAAAACCAAGCCCTTTGATCACTTCATCAAAACGAATGTTCCAACTCCGAGATGCTTGCTTCAACCCATAAATGGATTTCTGAAGTTTGCATATCTTTCCAGCATTGATCGGATCGACAAAACCCTCGGGCTGTATCATATACATGTCCTCATCTAGGTTTCCATTAAGGAAAGCTGTTTTGACATCCATCTGCCAAATCTCATAATCGAAATATGCGGCAATAGCTAGAATGATCCGAATAGATTTAAGCATCGCTACTGGCGAGAATGTCTCGTCATAGTCAACTCCTTGAACTTGTCGAAAACCCTTTGCAACAAGTCGAGCCTTATAGATGTGAACATTTCCATCCATGTCTTTCTTCTTCTTATAGATCCATTTGCATTCTATAGGTCTAACACCATCAGGCGGGTCAACCAAGTTCCAAACTTGATTTTCTCCCATGGAATCTATCTCGGATCTCATGGCGACATGCCATTTCTCGGAATCTGGGTCCATCATCGCTTCTGAATATGTTGCAGGTTCGTCGTTGTCTAACAACAACACTTCCCCATTGCCCAACAATAGCACTTCTCCTCGTGCCTCGCGAAGCCTTGCTGACCTTCGTGGTTGTGGTGGTGATTCTCTTGCCATAGACGTCTCAACTTGTTCTGCTACATTAGCATCACTTGTTGAATCTTGTCCCACTGGCTCATCCTGAACTTCTTCAAGATACACCTTTTGTTTACTTTTCTCTCTTTTGAGAAACTCTTTCTCTAAGAACACACCGTTCCGGGCGACAAACACTTTGCCCTCTGACCAGTGGTAAAAGTAATATCCTAAAGTTTCCTTTGGATATCCCACGAACATGCACTTGTCCGATTTTGGAGTGAGTTTATCCGACTGTAGTCGCTTGACGTAAACCTCACAACCCCAAATCTTTAGAAAAGACAAACTGGGAGTCTTCCCAGTCCACATCTCATATGGTGTCTTAACTACGGACTTAGACGGTACCCTATTTAGTGTGAAAGCTGCTGTTTCTAGAGCGTATCCCCAAAACGACAAAGGTAGGTCCGACTGGCTCATCATTGATCGAACCATATCCAATAAAGTTCGATTACGTCGCTCAGACACGCCATTCCTCTGAGGCGTTCCAGGCGGCGTAAGCTGTGGAACAATTCCACAACTCTTTAGATGATTGCTAAACTCATGACTCAAATATTCACCACCACGATCTGATCGCAGTGCTTTAATTTTCTTGCCACGCTGATTTTCTACTTCATTCTGAAACTCTTTGAACTTTTCTAAGGATTCAGACTTGTGTTTCATTAAGTAGACATACCCATATCTACTAAAATCATCAGTGAAGGTTATGAAGTATTGGAATCCTCCCCTAGCTGTCGTACTCATTGGTCCGCACACATCAGTATGTATGAGTTCCAATAAATCTAACGTCCTCTCCGGTAAACCCGTGAAGGGCGCCTTGGTCATCTTACCAAGTAAGCAAGCTTCACATGTCTCGTATGATTCAAAATCAAACGAAGTTAAAAGCCCATCAGAATGAAGCTTCTTCATGCGATTCTCACTTATATGACCCAAACGACAGTGCCACATGTAGGTAGGACTTAAATCATTAGGCCGAGGCCTTTTAGCACTAATATTACAGATAGGTGCATCATCAAGATTTAAAATGAATAACCCATTCATAATGGATGCAAAAGCCACAAACATGCCATTCTTAGAGATCACACAACCATTGTTTTCACTCGCAAATGAATAACCATCCTTCATCAAACATGAAGGAGACATAATGTTTCGACTCATACTAGGAACTAGATAACAATTATTTAACTCCAAAATAAATCCTGATGGGAGGTGGAGTTGCATCGTCCCGACGGTCAACGCAGCAACTCTTGCATTATTGCCTACCCGGAAATCAACTTCTCCTCTTTTCACGCTTCTACTTCTTATCATTCCCTGCATCGAATTGCAAATATGGGCAACCGATCCGGTATCAAATACCCAAGAATTAATATAAGAATCAGCAAGAAAAATTTCTGTAATGTGAATAGCAAGTGTACCTGCTGCGGCTGTACCCTTACCGCCGCGATCCTTAATGGAGGCCAAGTACTGCTTGCAATTCCTTTTCCAGTGACCAAGTTCTTTGCAATAAAAGCACTCTGCATCTGCAGCTGGTCAAGCCTTGGGCTTTTTATTTGGCTTGGATACTGTATCCTTTGCCTTGCCCTTCTTCTTTTGAGATTTACCCTTCTTCTTAAAGTTGGGTTTGTTTTGGACCGCCATCACATGGCCGCTGCTGCCAGCGCTTTTCTTTATGTCCCCCTCTGCTGTTTTCAGCATGCCACATAGTTCATTGAGGCCCCTCTCCGCCCCATGCATATGGTAGTTCGTGATGAAGTTTCCATAGCTGGGGGGAAGAGATGCTAAAATGAAGTCAGTGGCCAACTCTTGGCTTATTGGGAAGCCTAGCTTCTCCAACCTCTGACTGTAACCAACCATTTTGATTACGTGTGGCCCAACTGCTGCGCCTTCTCCTAGCTTGCATTCCAGAAAGGCTTTGGACACATTGAACCTTTCAGTCCTAGCCTGAGTCTGGAACATATCCTTGAGCGCCACGATCATATCGTACACCTCATGGTTTGTCTCAAACTGCATCTGGAGCTCAGGCTCCATGCAAGCAAGCATTAGGCAACTCACTTCAAGATTAGCATCCATTGCTTTCTTGTAAGCGGTTTTAGCTGCAGCAGTTGCATTTTCACCAGGATCCTCTGGCAGTGGGGTGTCTAGAACGTCTTCCTTTTTTTCAGCCCTGAGAACAATTCTCAGGTTACGGATCCAATCCGTATAGTTTGTTCCATTTAACTTATCCTTTTCAAGAATTGATCGCAAAGTAAATGTTGGTGTGCTAGGTGCCATTTATCTACAACAAAATAATGCAAAATACTAAGACAAAAATATCCATGACAGAGTAAATCATATTAAACATTTAATAGTCTACTCCCACTAAAATCAATATCCCTCGATTGATACTTAGTGATTCAGAACCCACAACTAACAAGTCTACTAGTGAGCTTTAGCATCACCGCTAGAAGACAAGGTAGATCGGTAAGCAACTCCTTGCTAATCATATCATATATATGACTCCTGTTGTTGGGTGACATCTCTATGTCTCGGCTCCCAACCTTATGCCTCAAAGTCCTTAACCATTAAGCTGACTTTGTTTAAGTTAACCAACCCTTTCTGCAGTTCGTATCCGATACAAACCTATCTAGTCAAGGAAAACTGGTGGCACCCTAATTTCATAGACCCACCACCAATTGTACAAGACTTATGATAGTGCAAGGTTTGGAGAGGCATTAAAGCTTAAACATTTATGAGGGATCGTCCTACTTATAACATCGCACGCAAGGACATATATGCAATATAAACAAGTAGAACAATAAGAATGGCATTCACACAACAGTTGTGATTCGGTATGGCTTGTTTTCACATGGTGATCCCCATCTCCAATAATCTGTCCATCACGATGATCTCCATCTCCATGATATAGGTATGCCATCCTCCAGGTGATGAGTCCTTCAAGACCTATCTAACGTATGCTGGTAAACAAATTACATATACGCTTTTGGATCATCACATGTTGACACGCAGGTCATTACATTAAATTTGGACAATACATGTGGCTCCAGCCGTATTGCCCTGGTCACGACACGCAGGTCATGAATAATTTATTAACATGCATCACATACACATAATAGCCATACCGATCACATGTCCTGCAAAAACAGGTTAGACAAACACGTTTCTATATGTTCGCCACTACAGCAGATAGCCACGGCGGTCCCATGCATCGTATGTATGGAAATTCCACTGGAAATCCCATGCGGTTGATCAAATCAACCCAAATCCGAGACTTTTGACCCGAAGAAGATTACACTCATGACGTCGATCTGTTACGTCAATCTGCTGGTTGTGTGCGCAGTTAGCCCCGATGGTGATTCCAGCCGGTAGGGGCAAGTCGCGCATACAACAGAGAAGGACGAACTGATCTCTCTAGTCATGTCCGATGTAATCTACTTCAACCCTTTATTACCAATTGATCTAATCAAACCGTGCATCAAGTAGATCCATCTCATGAACCTAGATCCAGACCTAAAACTACGCAGAACCTGCTCTGATACCACTGTAGGATTACGGGGAGGCTACGCTAGCGCAAAACAAAAATTTTCATCCCCATAATACCAAGAACTACTGCGGTTATAGGTCATGGAATTACCACTAGACGCGCAGAGCAGCGGAAGACGTCTCGATGTAGACGAACGCGTCGAGCAGTGCCGTGCAGTCGCCGGCGTCCTTCACGTCCTCGCACGGTTCGTCCAAGTGCTCCAGATGTAGCACCTCCGAGGTATCCACACGTACAGGGAGGAAGCGCCGCGTACCGAACTGCTAGGTTCGCGACGGCGGCTTGGCGAGGGCGAGAGGTGGGCGGCGGCTGTTAGTTCGCTGGTGGCGAATTAGGTTATCCCTTAACCTCGCCCCCGCCCCTCATTATATAGGCGTTATGGTGGGCTTCTGACGCCGAGGCCCATCATTAACCCTAAAGCCCAGTCTAATTTTGGATCTAATCCGAATTAGGCTTCCTTCCCCTTAAGTGTGTGAGCCTATAGGTTCACGTACAAATAGACATAGGCCGAGTACTCTTACTTGGCCCAATAATTGACAGCGGCCTCTAGCAAGACATGTCAACTCCTATGTGTACGTAAAGATCATATCAGATGAACCATTGCGACATTACGTACATGCTGTTCCCTTTGTCTCACGATATTTGGTCTGGCTCTAAGCTGACCTCTCTTTCTCGATACTGTGAATTGGAATCCTTTCAATGGTTAACTCTTAACCCTAGCACGGCCATGCATTTCTTGATCCAATCACTCGAGGGGCCCAGAGATATCTCTCTCACAAAGAGAGGGACAAATTCCATCTTGACTGACCATGCCTCATAGCATGCTTCCTGACAAACCCAAAACTACCTTTATAACTACCCAGTTACGGGATAGCGTTTGATAGTCCCTAAGTAAGTCAATTCACATCTTGAGAACATGCGACAATCTCAGGTCTAAGGATACAGTATTCATGTTGCAAGAAGAGAACTATATTACAATATCTCACGTTGGGTCGGTCCAGCCTCATGTCATACATGCGCCCACATTATTAGTTTAACATCTCCATGTTCATGACTTGTGAAATGTAGTCATCAACTAATACATGTGCTAGTCATCGACTCTGACTAGGGACATCATTTAGAATAACCATATAAGTAAAGAATCTCACAAACAATTCACATAATTGCTAATCAATACAAGGTGCCTTCCATGGATATTCAATTAAGCAATATATATATCATGGATACAAAGAAATATGCTCATCTCTATGATTATCTCTAGGGCATATTTCTAACACCCTTAACCCCAAAGGACAGAATGCTCATCTCTAAAGCATGAACTGATGATAAAATGATGTTTTCTAAAGCATGAGACGAAGATAAAATGATGATTTTTAAAGCATGAGATGAAGATCTTTGAGTGGATTATTTTCAATAATCCACTCAAAGCTCGGGGGCTACACCCATTGGGTGCACCTCCGTTGCACCCAATGAATCATTAACCCCAAAGGACAGAATGCTGATCTCTAAAGCATGAACTGGTGATAAAATGTTGGTTTCTAAAGCATGAGACGAAGATAAAATGATGATTTCTAAAGCATGAGATGAAGATCTTTGAGTGGATTATTTTCAAAAATCCACTCAAAGCTTGGGGGCTACACCCATTGGGTGCACCTCTGGTGCACCCAATGAATCCTTAACCCCAAAGGACAGAATGCTGATCTCTAAAGCGTAAGCTGATGACAGAGCGCCGATTTCTAAAGCATAAGGCGAAGATCGTTGAATGTACCAAAGGAGAACAACATAAGATTGTTTTTTACTAAAGTCACTTAGAGTTCAGAAGCAACGTTCAACAGGTGCGCCTTCCAAGCGCCCATCACCAAAATGGAAATCAAAACTGCAAGCTGGACCTAGAATCTTTGGGCTGATTATTTCAAAATCAACTCAAAGATTGGGGGCTTGTGGGGGACAGATATCCCCCGGGTCCACTAGAAGGCTAGAAGGCCTCGCGAATGGCTTTGGGCCTATTGTCTCGCAAGGCCATCCCTTCGTGGGTCAGGGGAGAACTACTGGCAGAATGGGCCGACGCAGGGAATGAGCAAACGCGGGCCAAGGCGGCTCGTGGGGTTTTAAGCGTTATCCACAGCTCTGATCCGATTCTCCCGCATGACCACCTTGGACATCGGAACTAAGTGAGAATAAGTCGGCGAGATTGTAGGAAGATAAGTTCGGTCGGTTCACTATTACTTAGGCATGCATCGTTATCGTACACACATGTAAGTGCCCCACGGTCGGATATATAAGGCCTAGGGGACACCCCGTCGAGGGCAAGTAATTCATCAGCCATCTACTCGGTTCTCTAGCATTCTTCATACTGGAGAATTCCCCTGTAACCCACCACATAAAGATCCACACCAGGAAATAGGGTGCTACGCCCCTCTAAGCGGCTCGAACCTGTAGAAAATTGTCTATCGTCTCTCGTGCGACTTGCACGAACCATCGAGCTACAATCAGCAACACCGTCCTACCCAAAAGCACCTCGTGGGGTAACCCCGGGTGTGCGGTCGGGTCCCAAACACCGACAATTTATACTTGCGCGTGCCGGGTTTGGACATGTCCCTAGGCATGTGGGCCAGCACGACCCGGCCCGAAGCTTCAACGGGTCGTGCCTGGCCCGACACTATTTGTACCGGGCCGAAACAGGTTCGGACCGGGTCCGTGCCGGGTGGCCCGTTTGAACATCTATAATTGCTACTAATATTTTGTACGGCTAAATGTTTTTATGGGGGTGGTGGCTAAATGTTATCTCTCCCATGAGTAGGACGGCTGCATGTGTTCTTTCATTTCTGGTTTAATTGAAAAATCTTGAGTACCCTTTTACATATGTAATATTTTTTGTTCCCAGGGCTATGCATGACTATGAGCGGGAGAGGGGAGATCTTTGATATGTATATATTGTTTATGTATTAGGAGCCCTGGGCTCTCTTTAAGTAGAGAAAGCCTTGACCCTCACCCGACAAGCCCACAAGATGTTTCAGATGCATCGTCTGATCCATTCAATATGACGTCAACAGACTTTTATGCTTTGTTGTACACAAGTTTACGCTTATTTTGTCATACTGTCTGAAACCGCCTCCTGTACTATCGTATAAAACCGACCGTGATGACTGCTTTGCACGAGAGGACTAGGGTTTCAGCGGCGGCGATTGCATGAGACATGAGCGAGTGCGGGGAAGCAGGCACGACGGCGGCGGACGGGCGTGCTGTTAATCTCTGACCACTGGCTTGGTCGCGGACGCCTCCCCGCGAGGACACGGGCATGGCGGTATGGGACCTTCCCACTGGCCATCTCCTTAGGATTCACCTCCACCGCCGTCGCTGCCACTGTTGAGCCCCATTCCCCGATCCGAAGCACCTCAAACCACCGCTATACTCAGATCCAGATCCACCGTCTCAGCGATGGCCGTCGCCGCCGCCGCTCCAGCGTCTGTGGCGCCGTCCCCGGCGCCCAAGGCCAGCGACGACAGGAAGGCGGTGGTGCCCGTGGACGCGTCGGAGCTAGAGAAGCACGTGCTGGTGGTGGACGACAGCTCCGTGGACCGCATCGTGATCACCAGGATCCTGCGTGGCTCCAGGTACAGGGTGACCGCCGTGGAGTCAGCGACGCGCGCTGGAGCTGCTCGCGCTGGGCCTACTCCCCGACGTCAGCATGATCATCACCGACTACTAGATGCCCGGGATGACCGGGTATGAGCTGCTCAAGTGCGTCAAGGAGTCGGCGGCGCTCAGGGGCATCCCCGTCGTCATCATGTCAGCGGCGCTTAGGGGCATCTCTATCGTGATTTATACATTTTCAAACAAAATTTTACGATACCTCTTATTGCATTTTACGCTTTCACTAAAAACAAGTGCCACATTCGTCGTTGCAAAACAGATCGTTGATTTACGCTAAAATTCGTATTCATTTACGTTGTTTCAGATCACGTTTTACACTTAAATCCACCTGAGCTAGAACCCGAGCATGATCGGAGCACACTGTTTTCACGCTGTAATTTAGGCCCCATTCGTCGTTACGAAATAGATTGATGATGTACGCTAAAATTTGTACCCATTTACGCTGTTTTGGTTCACCTTTTACGCTGAAATATGACCGAGCTAGAATCCGTGCACGATTGAACGTGCGCAATTTTCACGCTGTAATTTTTGGGCCCCATTCGTTGTTACGAAACAGGTCTATAATTTACGTAAATTTCGTATTCATTTACGCTATTTTGGTTCACGTTTTATGATTAAATCCACCCGAGCTAGAACCCTAGCACGATCGGAGCGCGTGTTTTTCGCGCCGTAATTTGGGCCTATTTCGTCGTTACAAAACAGATCGACGATTTACGCGGTAACCGTCCCACATTTATCGCGAATTTACAGCACTACTTTCCTAATCTCAAACCAACTCAGATCTACGCACACACTGGTCACGTATATACAATAACATAAATGGTCTGACGTCGCGATATTGCATGGTTTATGCTGTTACGTTTCATGTTCTTATGCAGTCGTAAACACTGAACAAACTTGTAAAGTCATCCCACGTGATTTGCGCGTCAGCAGATTTTTTTGCATGGTTTATACACATTATTCAATATATTTATCCCGGTATAAATGCTGATGCAAGCATAGGTGAACTGTCTTTCCAGATTCATTGCATGGTATATGCAAATTCTATAATTCGGTTATACCAGCATAAACGCTGACACAATCACGTGGGTGGTGACCTATCCGCGTCCTGGCTGGGGCTTCCCCTACTAATCGAAGCCCAAGGATTCCATTACCTCGATCATATATATATATATATATATTATGAAGTATATATGCAACTTTTGTTGGCAAATATAATTGGATTCAAGTGAATACTCTTCAATAACCACCTTAAATAGATGAAAATCAGAAATAATTTATTGTGTTACATCAATAAACACCTCAATTATATGTTATTTCATTTTAAAAGTTATATCACATATCATTTTCAGCAGTTGAAGGTATGCTTGTAAAATTCATTTAACATAAAGGAAGATAAAATGAAAATGATAAGGTATATAAGATGAGTTTCACATTGTGTTCTACATTATTGTTGAAATTTATATTGTTTTATTAACATCTCCTTCTAAAGACCTTCATCCTTCGAATCAACACTTCGAAGAAGTTAAATGAAGGACGAAGGCCCATATACTTGTGTTGCCTTAATCTTTGATAACTTCAGGGGATCAAAATCAAGTATCCAACATTGACGCCCACCTCCGAAGATCTCACTACCACATCAACAACTTACATCATGTCGCTGAAGAATGCAACAACAACAATTTTAAGCGACATTTTAATTCTTGATCTCTTGGAGAAGAATTCTATAAATCCCAAAATAGAATTTTGGGTGTTATAGGTAGTCGTCGCCGCGCACTTGGAGGTCCATCAGGTCGACACCGACATCCAGGTGCTCGCAGGTCCTTGCCAGAGCTGGCACTACGTCTGCGCAAGGCCTCTACTCCGGTGAATGATGAGGGAACTAGGAGGGCGTGAGGAAGAAAAAGAACAGCCGAGTGAGCAAGACGAGTGGAACTGGGAGGGAGCTGTAACTGTAAGTGCTTGTGTTTCTCTCTACACAGGTGTGCCTCAGGTGCTCGATAAAACGCCTGCCTTAGCTTGGCCACTCCTTGGTCTGTACGGCCATGTTTGGCATAGCTACTTCTTGTTGAAAATCAGTGAAGAAGCTGAAAATAAGCTATGCCTAATAGAGAGCGGAGGTGATGGAGTTTCCAATATTGAGCTGCATGTTTTCACAACAGAATTCACACCTTACTTTTCATATCTGCCAGTGATCCATAAACCAAATGGTCCACATATTACTTCGCAATATTAGGTGTCGTTTGGTTCACGTAATATAACGTAATGGTAACGTTCACACTCGAATACCGGCGGTAACAAATTTGAATAAGGTGATATTTATTTATAGTGTGGTATCGATTACAGTTGAACTTAAGCAAACATGATTTAACGTTATTGGTTACCCATTACGTTACCAATTTATGAACCAAACACTACCTTAATATTCATTCATTTCGGCAACTGTAAAGAAGCTATTTATGGTAGTTTGGTATATGTGATATGCTAGTGAATAACAATTATGAACTATTAAGAAAACGAAGGTGAACTGATGATGTAGCATTTTCTGCTCCTGTGGTTATCAGTGTGTAGATGTGTTCATTGGAGATTGATTGATTTGAAGTGTTCCCTTCCCTTTTAACTAGTTGACTATTAAGTGGCTCAGAATGTTACTCCTTTTTTAATAATAGAATAGGACTAAATATTCTATTTTTGGGTTCTTCATTTTTGTGGTCATCGGATCCTATAATCATTTATCTTGTACAATTTTGCAAATACAACAAATTTTTTGTAACTATAACTGTTGTCCATACTTCTATCTTATAAAGCTTCTGGTCATCTAGTGAAACTTGTGCCTCAACCATACAACTTGTGCATCAACCATACATTGTATTTTTTAGAGGAGCTAACTTTTACATGTTCCATTTGACAGAGCAAGGCTAAAGCTGAAAGAATCGAGCTATTGTTCATTATGAGAACGAGAACTCTGCCTACACGTACATGTCTGTGTCATTCATCCAGATGAACAATAATCGAACATGCTCTATATTGAATCAAAGTGGATTGCTCGTTCAGAACCGTGCTTAAATTATGGTGTGACAATCCTTTATTTTTATTTAACATTATCCATGATGGTTATCAACCTGATGTACTATTTTTAGATAAGATGACTTTTGTGAATCTTCAAGTGAATCCTAAATAATACTTTAGCTATACCCATGAATTGGAGCATTGCAGTTATTTATATTAAAATAATACTTTGGCTATACCCATGAATCCTTTGAACGATCTTGCTACATACTGCATCCTTTATCTGACATGAGAGTGTTTTTATTCGCTTTTAACTTGTCTCTATTTTGGCTTGAAGAAAGAGACGAGGACGTCATGGGAGGCCACTGGTACCTACATCTAGATCAGTTGATGTAGTCCCTTCATGCCACCTAACAAAATAAAGAAGTTGATCCTACTAATTCATGGAGAAGATATAGCAAAGTAACAAGCGTCATGCAGGTAGCAACAATATCTTATGGGATTTTTTAGTATTAAACTTTTCATCTTTTTTATATGGGGTTGGGCACTATTCTCGACCCCGAGTAGGATGTACATATTTTTAATCTGAGCTTTCATTTGTCCATGTAACTGTTTATACATTTATACATTGAACTTGTATGCTTTTATCGTATGAAGTTTTAATGATAAATAAAAGGAGCAGACCTAGTGTTGGAGGCTTCTGCATAAGTTGGGTCCTAGAAAGATATAAACTTATATGCAATCCTTTGTCTATTCAATGTGTATGTCTATGTGATTATATGTATAAAAATATGTTATTTGTGGTGCTTTAGTGTTTATATCTATTCAGTGGATCGATCATTGTGGAATGCTAATTAATTGTATATTATTGTTAATAACAACTGTCAGTAGGGGCAACTTTTTGTTGGTTGCTAAAGATAATGTATAGCAACTCATAGTTGGTCGCTAAATGTATAATACAACAATCCACATTTGACCGCTCAATATACAATAGCAGTAACAGACGGTTAGTCGATAAAAAAATGTCGGTCGCTAAAGCCTTTAGCGATGGTACCTATATCGACCATATTTATAGGTCACTAAAGATTTTTAGCGACCAATCGTAGATCGCTGAAGGTATTTTTAGCAACCAAATTTAAGTCGTTGTAAATGAACCAGCGTATAGTGCAGATAGCATAGTCATTTCTTCACGAAACAGTGACACACACATTAGCGGCTTCCTCCTTCATCCCCTGGTCACCTGCTTTGGTTCTAGTAACGCTCCATTTGAACGCCTGACATGTATTAATGTCCTTCAGCGAGCATAGATTAGTCACTCCCGAAACAAATGGCAGAATGCTTAGTGTCGGTCAACTTTGAGGACCTTCGGCAGAGGCATTCTCCCAACAAATGGTATAGATAATTTTTTGTTTTGTAGTGAATATAGTTCTTCATGATAGGATTCTTAGGATCGTACATATTGTGTTATGATTGTGTTGTATATCGGGCTATATGAGCAAAGGTCGTACTTCTCTGTATAACATCTATACATGTCCATTCGGACCGGGCTGATTAGGCTACCTGTGGCACGACACGAATTTGGCCTGTCACGGGCACGGCACGACCCAGGGCCAAACGTGCTTGGGCCAGCCCGGCACGGCAACCATGCCGTGCTTGGGCTCATGTGGCAGCCCACGTGCCGGCACTAGAACCCGACTATTTACCAGGCACAGCAAAGGCCCGGTGGCCGACTCCCCAGTTCTCAGGCGGCCAGGCCTGCAAAACCCCCACCGTTGACTGGCCCACTCCCCAGTCCCTCTATCGTGATCCTCAGCCTCACTCGGTCCCTGTCCCTATGTCGCGAACTCCGTTGGCGATTCGGTGACTCCGTTGGCGACCAAACCCTAGCCGCCACCCTCCGGTTTCCAGTCCCGCCGTCGGCCACCGCATCGCGCTCGTCGCCTCGTCTGTGTGGATAAATCACCGGTGGCTCATAGGATCCCCCTCTTCTCTCCCTCCTGTCATCCACGGACCACATCAGGTACGATATGGACTAGCTCTCCTTCCACCCTTCCTCCTTACCGTACATCGTCGTTCGCCGGTGGTCTGCTCCGTGCCTCTGTCGTTGTTGTGCTCCCGGCGCGTCTTGTGGTTGTGGATCTTCTCCCAGGCAGCTAAGTAGCTAACCCTAATCGTAATCCCTAAGTCCCTAACCTAAATCGCACTCGGCTTCTCTTAATCCTCCATCGTTTTGGTCAAGTCACCATCTCTGCTGGCCAGATCTCCATCTTCATATCTTCTCCGGTGCTCCGGCTGCACATGTATTTAGTATTCTCCATCTTCTTCTCTACTGCTCGACTGGTAATTCTTCTGATCCTCTCTAATCCTATCTTTTGTTCTGTTAACTGTTAAGCTTGCTGTTTTGTGAACTGTGTGAATTTCCATATGTTAGTATGTGAATTGTGTGAATTTCCATATGTTAGTATGTGAATTGTGTGAATTTCTATTTGTGATTAAGCTTTTTTTTAAAAACAGCGTGCTTCGGGCCAGCCCGGCCCTATGGGCTGACCGGGCCAGAGGCACAGCCCGACCTGTTTATGCTCCTTTCGTGCCGTGCTTGGGCCAGCATTTCAGCCTGCGGGCTAGTGAAAGTCTCCTAGAGGGGGTGAATAGGAGAAACCTGAAATTTATAAACTTAAGCACGCACTAAGGTCGGGGGTTAGCGTTAGAATTAAATTTAAATCTAAAAGAGAGGGGAAAACAAATCAAACAAGAATCAAGGCGAATGAACACGGTGATTTATTTTACAGAGGTTCTGTTCTTAAAGTCGCCTAGAGGGGGTGAATAGGCGAAATCTGAAATTTACAACTTTAAACACGCACTACAAGCCGGGGTTAGTCTTAGAACTAAAATCAAGTCCGGGTGAGAGGGGAAAACAAATCAAATGGAAATCAAGCGAATGAACACGGTGATTTGTTTTACTGAGGTTCGATTCTAAAGAACCTAGTCCCCGTTGAGGAGGTCACAAAGACCGGGTCTATTCCAACCCTTTCCCTCTCTCAAACGGTCACTTAGACCGAGTGAGCTTTCTCCTTAATCAAACGGGTCACTTAGACCCCGCAAGGACCACCACACACTTAGGTATCTCTTGCTTTGATTACAAGTCACTTTGGAACAAAAATGAGGAAGGAAGAAAGCGATCCAAGCAACAAGAGCGCAAATGAACACGAACACACACACTCTCAAGTCACTAAGTGGTTTGAATGAATTTGGGACTTGGAGAGGCTTTGGTCTTTCAAATTGTGTCTAGGAGTGAATGCACTAGCTCTTGTATTGAATGAGAACTTCAGAAAACTTGGATGCTTGGAGTGGTGGTGGTTGGGGGGTATTTATAGCCCTCAACCACCAAGTAGCCGTTGGGGAAGGCTGCTGGCGATGGGCGCACCGAACAGTCCGGTGCGCCACCGGACAGGCACTGTAAGGTTGTCCGGTGCGCCGCCACATCACCCAACCGTTAGGGTTTGGAGCGAAGTCGACCGTTGGAGCTTTGTCTCCTTGCGGCACCGGACAGTCCGGTGCCACACTGGACAGTGTCCGGTGCACCTCTGACTCTGCGCGCACTGTTCCTCTGTCAGCAGCTTTTGCAGTCGACCGTTGTAGCGAGTAGTCGTTGCTCCGCTGGCACACTGGACTGTCTGATGAATTATAGCGGAGCGCGGCTCAGTTTTCCCGAGAGTGGCTGGTTCATCTTCGTATGGACATGGTGCACCGGTCACTGTCCGGTGGCACACCGGACAGTCTGGTGCGCCGGTCCACAGCACACTCAAGTCTCTTTTGCTCCTTTGAATTGGATCCCTAACTTGAATATTTATTGGTTTGTGTTGAACCTTTATGCACCTGTAATACATGAATACTTGGCAAACTAGTTAGTCCATTTGTTTGTGTTGGGCATTCAATCACCAAAATTAATTGTAGAAAAAGGTTAACCCTATTTCCCTTTCAATCTCGCCCTTTTTGGTGATTGATGCCAACACAAACCCAAGCAAATATATAAAGTGCAGAAATGAACTAGTTTGCATAAGGTAAGTGCATAGGTTACATGGAATTAAACCAATTGATAATCTTACTTGTCGGCGTTTCGAGACCGGGGGGGTCCCTGGGCCGACGAGTGAAGTGTCGTCGCGTGCCCCAGCCCAGATGGGTCGGCGCGAGGCCGAGCGCGAAGGGGGGAGAAAGGTGGCCGGAGCCGGGCGTGAGAGAGGTGGAAATCCCGCGGCCTTCGTGTTCGTCCCGCGCCCAGGTCGGGTGTGCTTGCAGTAGGGGGTTACAAGCGTCCACGCGGGAGAGGGAGCGAGCGGCCTCACGCGAGCGCCTGTCTCGTCCTCGTCTCCGCGCGGCCAACCCTCCGTAAGAGGGCCCTGGTCCTCCCTTTTATAGGCATAAGGAGAGGATCCAGGTGTACAACGGGGGGTGTAGCAGAGTGCTACGTGTCTAGCGGAGGAAAGCTAGCGCCCTAAGTACATGCCGTCGTGGCAGCCGGAGAGGTTTTGGCACCCGGTTCGTGTGGTGTCGTGGCCGTCGGAGGAGCGCTGGAGCCTGGCGGAAGGACAGCTGTCGGGGCTGTCGAGTCCTTGCTGACGTCCTCTTGCTTCCGTAAGGGGGCCAAGAGCCGCCGTTGTCAGGGAGCGTGCGGGGCGCCATCATTGCCTATCTGGCGGAGCGAGCCAGATAGGACGCCGGTCTTGTTCCCCGTAGCCTGAGTCAGCTTGGGGTAGGGTAATGATGGTGCCTCCTGTCGACATGGTCGGTTCGCGCTCTAGGTTGGGCGATGTGGAGGCTCCTCCGAGGTCGAGGTCGAGTCTGTCTTCCGCGGCCGTGGTCGAGTCCGAGCCCCTGGGTCGGGCGAGGCGGAGACCATCGGCTGAGGCCAGGGCTGAGTCCGAGCCCTGGGGTCGGGCGAAGCGGTGTTCGTCGTCTTCCGGGGCTGAGCCCAAGTCTGAGCCCTGGGTCGGGCGGAGCGGAGTTCGCCGTCTTCCGGGGCTTAGCCCGAGTCCGAGCCCTGGGTCGAGCGGAGCGGAGTTCGCCGTCTTCCGGGGCTTAGCCCGAGTCCGAGCCCTGGGTCGGGCGGAGCGGAGTTCGCTGTCTTCAGGGGCTTAGCCCAAGTCCGAGCCTTGGGTTGGGCAGAGCGGAGTTCGCCGTCTTCAGGGGCTTAGCCCAAGTCCGAGCCCTGGGTCGGGCAGAGTGGAGTTCGCCGTCTTCCGGGGCTTAGCCCGAGTCCGAGCCCTGGGTCGGGCGGAGCGGAGTTCGCCGTCTTCCGGGGCTTAGCCCGAGTCCGAGCCCTGGGTCAGGCGGAGCGGAGTTTCCTATGGTGCCTGAGGTTGGGCCTGACTGCCTGTCAGCCTCACTCTGTCAAGTGGCACTGCAGCCGGTGCGGCGCAGGCGGCGCTGTCCTTCAGTCAGGCCGGTCAGTGGAGCGGCGAAGTGACTGCGGTCACTTCGGCTCTGTTGACTGAAGGGCGTGCGTCAGGATAAAGGTGTCAGGCCACCTTTGCATTAAATGCTCCTGCGATCTGGTCGGTTGGCGCAGCGATTTGGTCAGGGTTGCTTCTAGGCGAAGACAGGGCCTTGGGCGAGCCGGAAATATGTTCGTTGCTGGAAGGGGGGCCTCAGGCGAGACGGAGATCCTCCGGGGTCGGCTGCCCTTGTCCGAGGCTAGGCTCGGGCGAGGCGTGATTGAGTCCTTCGAATGGACCGATCCCTGACTTAATCGCACCCATCAGGCCTTTGCAGCTTTGTGCTGATGGGGGTTACCAGCAGAGAATTAGGAGCCTTGAGGGTACCCCTAATTATGGTCCCCGACAGTAGCCCCAGAGCCTCGAAGGGAGTGTTAACACTCGCTTGGAGGCTTTTGTCGCACTTTTTTGCAAGGGGACCAGCCTTTCTCGGTTGCGTTTTGTTCCGGTGGGTGCGCGCGAGCGCACCCGCCAGGTGTAGCCCCCGAGGCCTCGGAGGAGTGGTTTGACTCCTCCGAGGTCTTAATGCCTCGCGTAATGCTTCAGCTGGTCTGGTCGCTCCCTCATGCGAGCTGGCCGTAGCCCGGGTGCACGGTCGGGTTCCAAGTTCTCGGGCTGGTATGTTGACGCTGTCAACGGTTTGGCCGGAGTTGGGTTTGTGAGAGCAGCCCCCGAGCTGCACGGGGCGAGAGGACGATCAGGGACAGACTCGACTTTTTTTACATACGCCCCTGCGTCGCCTTTCCGCAAGGAGGAGGGGGGAAAGCGCCATGTTGCCCTCGGTGGGCGACGAACATGGTGTCTCCGGTGAGCTGCTGGCGGGTAATCCGAGCGGACGTCCGTGCCTCATTTGCTAGGGGTCGGCTAGAGGCCCAGAGGCGCGCCCAAAAGTACCTGCGGGTGATCTGCCGGACCCGGTCCCCTGTCGACGGGGTCCGAGGGCTCGATGCCTCCCTCTGATGGGATTCCGTTACAAGATCGTTCCCGCTGGTCTCGGAAATGTCCTAGGGTACCTCGGGAGCGCAGCCCGAGCCTTGGTTATGTATCGAACGTACCCATGGTCATCCCTCGCTCTGCGTCTGAGGCGGCTGTGAACCCTTCGAGGGCCAGCCTTCGAACCCCTGATCAGTAGTGGGCGCGGAGCCCGAGTAGCCTGAGGCGGTCGTTGAACCCTTCCGAGGGGCCGGCCTTCGAACCTCTGACCAGTAGTGGGTGTGGAGCCCACGCGCTCTGAGGCGGCTGTTGAACCCTTCCGAGGGGCCAGCCTTCGAACCTCTGATCAGTAGGGAGGCTCGGAGCCTGGTTCCTTCACGGAGAAGGATCCTTTTCGGGGTATCCCCCTTTCCCGGTCCCTGCTGTAAGAGAGAGAAAGAGGAAAAAGAAAAAGGATTCGAGATTGAATGACGCGGCGTACCTTATTTGACGCGGTCATTACGGCGAAGGCGAAGCGTCGCTCGCTTCCCCTGCCAGAGGCGCCGCCTTTCCCGCCGCGGAGTTAATGCGACGGGGCGTGCGGTTCGCGGGGCGGCCGTTGCGAGTGCGCGAGCCGTTCGAGGAACGGCCGTTTCGCCTTGGGTTTTTGAATCCCGCGGCGGGACCGGACGAAACGTTGAACCGGTCTCACCTTAGTCTTTATATACTCGGGGGAGGGTCTGGCGATGGTCCTTTGCTCCGCTTCTTGCCTCCTACTTAGGTTTTCGCAACCTGAGAGGTTTAGCCGGGGAAAAGGAGAACCATCCACCCAGTCTTTTCCGCCGCCACCCCTTTCGCTCGGCGATGGCCGACCGGGTGACCATCATCTCGCCGCGCGATCCATGGCCCTTCTCCACAGTCATAGCGGAGGACCTGGAGGATCTTGTTGTCGAGGGTTTACTTCGCCCTCTCTCTGATGAGAGGCGGCCGGTGTGGATTCCTCCCGCGAGCGGAACCGCCCCGTCCCCACCGCCGGGGTACGTCGTGAGCTTCGTCTCCTTCCACGAGCGGGGGTTCGGCGTGCCGGCAAGCCACTTTATGCGGGCGATCCTGTACAACTATGAGGTGGAGTTGCACAACCTCAGTCCTAACTCCATTTCGCAGGCCGCCATCTTCGTAGCGTTATGCGAAGGATACTTGGGGATCGCCCCCCACTGGGACTTGTGGACTCATCTCTTCTCCGCGGAGCTTTTTGCTTCGCCACCGGGAGAGAGAATGGTTCGCGCGGCGATGCGGGCCGGCGGTTGCATTCTCCAGCTGAGGCAGTCGCGGGCGTCGCTGTACATCCCCGCCATCCTCACGTCCTCGAACAAAGGGTGGCAGTGCCGGTGGTTCTACCTCCGGAATGACGGCGAGATGCTTCCGCCGTTTTCCCAACGAGTGGTCACCGCCGCTGCCGATACCTGGCGCTACGGGACCCCGCACGACAGGTAGAAAAACCTCGAGCCCCTTTTCAAGGCCCTGGAGGTGTTGCGGAAAGCAGGACTTACTGCCGCGGGAGTGATTGCCGCCATCCACCGCCGTAGGGTGCTTCCCTTGGCGGAGCGGCGCTTGCCGCTTTGGGAGATGACGCCGGAGGCTGACTTGGAGGGCTCTCGGATGTCCTTGGATCCTCTTCCCGTCGACGTTCTCCACGGGCGGGTGGCCGTCGCATTGGGGAAACCGGACGCTAGCGCCCTTTCCCAGCCCTTGATGCGCCCCGACCAAGGGTGCGTGACTCTGGTGAGTGTCCGCTCCTTCCTTCTTCTTGCGTCGGGTTGCCCCTGGTTCTTACTGTCGGGATCTCCATCCGTCTCCAGGAGGTAGGGTGGCACAAGCCTTCCCTGCCGCGAGTCCCGGAGGATGCTGTGGACCGAGCAGCGCGGCGGGTTGTTGAGAGCACCTAGAGGGGGGGTGAATAGGTGATCCTGTGAAACTTAAAACTTAAGCCACAAAACTTGGTTAAGTGTTAGCACAATAATCACCAAGTGGCTAGAGAGAAGAACTTGCACAATACGATAACCACAAAGAGATCAACACACAGATGACACAGTGGTTTATCCCGTGGTTCGGCCAAGTACAAAACTTGCCTACTCCACGTTGTGGCGTCCCAACGGACGAGAGTTGCACTCAACTCCTCTCAAGTGATCCAATGATCAACTTGAATACCACGGTGTTTTGCTTTTCTTTTCTTATCCCGTTCGCGAGGAATCTCCACAACTTGGAGCCTCTCGCCCTTACACTTTTGATGTTCACAAAGAATCACGGAGTAAGGGAGGGATGAGCAACTCACACAAGACACAAAGATCACAGCAAAAACGCACACACAAGACCCAGACTTGAGCACAAAAGACTAGCACACTAGAACGGGGCTCAAATCACTAGAATGTCGAACAAGTGCGCAAGAATGGAGTGTGAGTGATCAAGAATGCTCAAGGGATGCTTGGTGATCTCCTCCATGCGCCTAGGGGTCCCTTTTATAGCCCCAAGGCAGCTAGGAGCCATTGAGAGCATTCTAGGAAGGCAAATCTTGCCTTCTGTCGCGTGGCGCACCGGACAGTCCGGTGCACACTGGACATTGTCCGGTGCCCGATTTCTTTCCTTAACTGGCGCAGCCGACCGTTGGCAGCCAGAGAGCCGTTGGCGCACCGGACATGTCCGATGCACACCGGATAGTCCGGTGCCCCCTTCTAGCCGTTGGCTCAGCCACGTGTCCCGCGCAGATCGCGTGATCGACCGTTGGCCCGGCCGACCGTTGGCTCACCGGACAGTCCGGTGCACACCGGACAGTCCGGTGAATTATAGCCATACGTCGCCGGTGAATTCCCGAGAGCAGCCAGTTCGCGCAAGCCAGCCTTGCGCACTGGACACTGTCCGGTGCACCACCGGACACTGTCCGGTGAACCACCGGACAGTCCGGTGCTCCCAGACTCAGCAGAGTCTTGGCTGCTCGAGCCAAGACATTTCCAATTGGATTTTTCCTGTTTCCAGCACTTAGACACAATACATTAGTCCATAAAACAATGTACTAAGTCTGAGAAACATACCTTTATCCTTGGTTTGTACTTTGTCCACCATTTTACATTTAAGCACTTGTGTTAGACACTAAATCACCAAAATACTTAGAAATGGCCCAAGGGCACATTTCCCTTTCAATCTCCCCCTTTTTGGTGATTTATGCCAACACAACATAAACCAAGTAGAACAAGTATAAACTCAATTCAACTAAGAACTCAAGGTTGTTTTGAATCAAATTTGACATATATGGATCACTCTATGCCGCCACTTGGTTTGTTTTTGCAATTCAAACTCAAATTCCTATCTCTAAGTCAAATCCACTTGTAGAGACATAAAGAGAGGTTTTCCAAAGAAATTTGATCAAGGATTTTAAAAACTCCCCCTTTTTCCCATAATCAACACTTTTCCCCACAAAAAAGCCAACTTTTGACAAGAGAGACAATAAAAGAGTTTTGACAAACCAAAAGCTCTATTCTACTATTTTCAAAATCTCTCAAGTGGTAGCTGATCCATTTATTGCTTTGGCCTTTATTTTCTCCCCCTTTGGCATCAAGCACCAAAACGGGATTAATCTTGGCCCTTAAACCCCATTGCCTCACCAAAATCTTCAAATAAGAGTGCAAAGGCAATAAGGTCATAAAGATGAACTTGGAATAAGTTACCCTCTCATCGGAGTGCAGTGGAAGTCTTGCATGGTCCAGGTCCACCTTTTCCCTTTCAATCTTCCTTTGAGACTAAATCAAGCAAACTCAAGCACATGGTCAGTCTCAAAGGGTCAAGTTGTAACACATCTCCCCCTAAACATGTGCATCACTTTGCAACGGACTTGTGAGGTCCAGGGAGTGTTTGTACAACTTGAGCACCATTATTAAGCAACAAAATGCATAAGGAACATGATCAAAGGCATAAACACATGTATGCTATAAATCAATCCAAGTTCCACGAATCTAAGATATTTAGCTCACTACGCAACCTGCAAAAGGTCTTCTCATCTAGAGGCTTGGTAAAGATATCGGCTAGCTAGTTCTCGGAGCTAACATGGAACACTTCGATATCCCCCTTTTGCTGGTGGTCTCTTAAAAAGTGATGCCGGATGTCAATGTGCTTTGTGCGGCTGTGTTCAACAGGATTATCCGCCATGCGGATAGCACTCTCATTATCACATAGGAGTGGGACTTTGCTCAGATTGTAGCCAAAGTCCCTGAGGGTTTGCCTCATCCAAAGTAGTTGCGCGCAACACTGTCCTGCGGCAACATACTCGGCCTCAGCGGTGGATAGGGCAACAGAGGTTTGTTTCTTAGAATTCCATGACACCAAGGACCTTCCTAAGAATTGGCACGTCCCCGATGTACTCTTCTTATCTACCTTACATCCAACATAGTCGGAATCTGAATATCCAATCAAGTCAAAGGTAGACCCCTTTGGATACCAGAGCCCGAGGCAAGGCGTAGCAACTAAATATCTAAGGATTCGCTTCACTGCCACTAAGTGACACTCCTTAGGGTCGGATTGAAATCTAGCACACATGCATAAACTCAGCATAATATCCGGTCTACTTGCACATAAATAAAGTAAAGACCCTATCATAGACCGGTATGCCTTTTGATCAACGGACTTACCTCCTTTGTTGAGGTCGGTGTGTCTGTCGGTTCCCATCGGAGTCTTTGCGGGCTTGGCATCCTTCATCCCAAATTGCTTGATCAAGTCCTGCGTGTACTTGGTTTGAGAGATGAAGGTTCCATCCTTGAGTTGCCTCACTTGGAACCCAAGGAAGTAGTTCAACTCGCCCATCATCGACATCTCGAATTTCTGCGTCATCACCCTGCTAAACTCTTCACAAGACTTTTTATTAGTAGAACCAAATATTATGTCATCGACATAGATTTGGCACACAAAAAGATCACCGTCACAAGTCTTAGTGAAAAGAGTTGGATCGGCTTTCCCAACCTTGAAAGCATTAGCAATTAGAAAGTCTCTAAGGCATTCATACCATGCTCTTGGGGCTTGCTTATGTCCATAGAGCGCCTTAGAGAGCTTACACACGTGGTCGGGGTACCGTTCATCCTCGAAGCCAGGGGTTGCTCTACGTACACCTCCTCCTTGATTGGCCCGTTGAGGAAAGCGCTCTTCACATCCATTTGGAATAACCTGAAAGAATGGTGAGCGGCATATGCTAGCAAGATACGAATGGACTCTAGCCTAGCCATAGGAGCAAAAGTCTCCTCAAAGTCCAAACCTGCGACTTGGGCATAACCTTTTGCCACAAGTTGAGCCTTGTTCCTTGTCACCACTCCGTGCTCGTCTTGTTTGTTGCGGAACACCCACTTGGTTCCCACAACATTTTGTTTAGGACGAGGCACCAGTGTCCAAACTTCATTCCTCTTGAAGTTGTTGAGCTCCTCTTGCATGGCCAACACCCAGTCCGGATCTAGCAAGGCCTCCTCTACCCTGAAAGGCTCAATAGAAGAGACAAAGGAGTAATGCTCACAAAAATTAACTAATCGAGACCGAGTAGTTACTCCCTTGCTTATGTCACCCAGAATCTGGCCGACGGGATGATCCCTTTGAATCATCGCTCGGACTTGGGTTGGAGGTGCCGGTTGTGCTTCTTCCTCCATTACTTGATCATCTTGTGCTCCCCCTTGATCACACGCCTCCTGTTCATCATCTTGAATTAGGGGATGCACCATTGTTGAGGAAGAAGGTTGATCTTGCTCCTTTTGTTCCTTTGATCGTACATCACCAATCACCATGGTTCGTATAGCGGCCGTCGGAACATCTTCTTCATCTACATCATCAAGATCAACAACTTGCTCTCTTGGAGAGCCATTAGTCTCATCAAATACAACGTCGCTAGAGACTTCAACCAAACCCGATGATTTGTTGAAGACCCTATACGCCTTTGTATTTGAATCATAACCTAACAAAAACCCTTCTACAGCTTTGGGATCAAACTTAGAATTTCTACCTTTCTTCACTAGAATGTAGCATTTGCTCCCAAATACACGAAAGTAAGATACATTGGGTTTGTTACCGGTTAGAAGCTCATACGACGTCTTCTTGAGGAGGCGGTGAAGGTAGACCCTGTTGATGGCATGGCAAGCCGTGTTCACGGCTTTCGACCAAAAACGCTCGGGGGTCTTGAATTCTCCAAGCATCGTCCTCACCATATTGATTAGCGTCCTGTTCTTCCTCTCTACCACACCATTTTGCTGTGGTGTGTAGGGAGCGGAGAACTCGTGCTTGATCCCTTCTTCCTCAAGGTACTCCTCCACTTGAAGGTTCTTGAACTCGGACCCGTTGTCGCTCCTTATCTTCTTCACCTTGAGCTCAAACTCGTTTTGAGCTCTCCTTAGGAAGCGCTTGAGGGTCCCTTGGGTCTCAGACTTATCCTGCAAAAAGAATACCCAAGTGAAGCGGGAAAAGTCATCCACAATAACTAAACCATACTTACTTCCCCCTATGCTTAGATAGGCGACGGGTCCGAAGAGGTCCATATGTAGCAGCTCTAGGGGTCTTGATGTGGTCATCACATTCTTGCTGTGATGTGCTCCTCCCACCTGTTTACCTGCTTGACATGCTGCACAAGGTCTATCTTTTTCGAATTGCACGTTAGTTAAACCTATCACATGTTCTCCCTTTAAAAGCTTGTGAAGGTTCTTCATCCCCACATGTGCTAAGCGGCGATGCCACAACCAGCCCATGCTAGTCTTAGCTATTAAGCATGCATCTAGACAGGCCTCCTCTTTTGTAAAATCAACTAAATAAAGTTTGTCGTCTAATACACCCTTAAAAGCTAGAGAACCATCACTTCTTCTAAAGACAGACACATCTATATTAGTGAATAGACAATTATATCCCATATTGCATAATTGACTAACAGATAACAAATTATATCCAAGAGACTCAACTAAAAACACATTAGATATAGAGTGCTCATTCGATATTGCAATTTTGCCTAATCCTTTCACCTTGCCTTGATTCCCATCACCGAATATAATTGAATCTTGGGGATCCTTGTTCTTGACGTAGGAGGTAAACATCTTCTTCTCCCCCGTCATGTGGTTTGTGCATCCGCTGTCGATAATCCAGCTTGAACCCCCGGATGCATAAGCCTGCAAGGCAAATTTAGGCTTGGGACTTAGGTACCCAACTCTTGTTGGGTCCTACAAGGTTAGTCACAATTGTCTTAGGGACCCAAATGCAGGTTTTATCTCCCTTGCATTTTGCCCCTAATTTCCTAGCAATCACCTTTCTATCCTTTCTACAAATTGCAAATGAAGCATCACAAGCATGATAAATTGTAGAAGGTTCATTAACTTTCCTAGGAATATTGACAACATTTCTCCTAGGCATATGATGAACAACATTTCTTCTAAACACATTTCTACCATGCATATAGGAAGAACTAGAAGCAAACATGGCATGAGAGTCAAAAGCATTATAAGCATTACAACTCCTATCATCATGAACATTTCTAGAAAATTTTCTATCATGGTACATGAAGGCATGGTTCTTTTTAGCATTACTTGCCATAGGGGCCTTCCCCTTCTCCTTTGTGGAGATGGAAGCCTTATGGCTTGTTAAGTTCTTGACTTCCCTCTTGAAGACAAGACCATCCTTAATTGAGGGGTGTCTACCAATTGTGTAGGCATCCCTTGCAAATTTTAATTTGTCAAATTCACTTTTGCTAGTCTTAAGTTGGGTATTAAGACTAGCAACTTCATCATTTAATTTTGCAATAGAGGCTATGTGTTCACTACAAGCATCAATATCAAAATCTTTACACCTATTGCAAATAACATCATTTTCTACACAAGATGTTGATTTACTAGTTATTTTTAACTTAGCATTCAAATCATCATTTATGCTCTTTAAGCTAGAAATAGAATCATGGCATGTAGACAACTCACAAGCAAGCATTTCATTCCTCTTAATTTCTAATGCAAGGGATTTTTGTGCCTCTACAAACTTATCATGTTCTTCATACAAAAGATCCTCTTGCTTTTCTAGAAGCCTATTCTTATCATTTAAAGCATCAATCAATTCATTAATCTTGTCAATCTTAGATCTATCTAAGCCCTTAAATAAGCATGAATAGTCTATTTCATCATCATCACTAGACTCATCCTCACTTGAAGAAGCATAAGTAGAGTTTCGAGTACTTACTTTCTTCTCCTTAGCCATGAGGCATGTGTGATGCTCGTTGGGAAAGAGAGATGACTTGTTGAAGGTGGTGGCGGCGAGTCCTTCGTTGTCGGAGTCGGACGTGGAGCAGTCCGAATCCCACTCCTTTCCAATATGTGCCTCGCCCTTTGCCTTCTTGTAATTCTTCTTCTTTTCCCATTTTCCACTCTTCTTTTCCTGGTCACTATCATTATCGGGACAATTAGCGATAAAGTGACCAATCTTACCGCACTTGAAGCATGAGCGCTTCCCCTTCGTCTTGGTCTTGTTTGAATGCTCCTTGCGACCCCTTAATGCCGTCTTGAAGCGCTTGATGATGAGGGCCATTTCTTCATCATTAAGCCCGGCCGCCTCAATTTGCGCCACCTTGCTTGGTAACGCCTCCTTGCTTCTCGTTGCTTTGAGAGCGATAGTTTGAGGCTCTTGGATTGGGCCATTCAATGCATCATCCACGTATCTAGCCTCCTTGATCATCATCCGCCCGCTTACGAACTTTCCAAGTATCTCTTCGGGCGTCATCTTGGTGTACCTAGGATTCTCACGAATATTGTTCACAAGATGAGGATCAAGAACAGTGAAGGACCTTAGCATTAAGCGGACGACGTCGTGATCCGTCCATCGCGTGCTCCCATAGCTCCTTATCTTGTTGACAAGGGTCTTGAGCCGGTTGTATGTTTGGGTTGGCTCCTCCCCCCTTATCATGGCGAATCTCCCAAGTTCGCCCTCCACCAACTCCATCTTGGTGAGCATGGTGACGTCGTTGCCCTCATGTGAGATCTTGAGAGTGTCCCAGATCTGCTTGGCATTGTCCAAGCCGCTCACCTTATGGTACTCATCCCTGCACAATGAGGCTAGCAACACAGTAGTAGCTTGTGCGTTTTTATGAATTTGCTCATTAATAAACATGGGACTATCACTACTATCAAAATGCATTCCACTCTCTACTATCTCCCATATGCTAGGATGGAGAGAGAACAAGTGACTACGCATTTTGTGACTCCAAAATCCGTAGTCCTCTCCATCAAAATGAGGAGGTTTACCAAGTGGAATGGATAATAAATGAGCATTTGTACTTTGCGGAATACGAGAGTAGTCAAAAGAAAAGTTTGAATTAACCGGTTTCCTTCTCCCACAGTCGTTGTCGTCGTTGTCCTTTTGGGAAGAAGTGGACTCATCACTGTCGTCGTAGTAGACGATCTCCTTGATGCGTCTTGTCTTCTTCTTCTTCCCATCTTTGCGTCTGTGGCCCGAGCCCGAGTCGGTAGGCTTGTCATCCTTCGGCTCGTTGACGAAGGACTCCTTCTCCTTGTCGTTGATCACGATTTCCTTCCCCTTAGGATCCATCTCTTCGGGCGGTTAGTCCCTTTCTTGAAGAGAACAGCTCTGATACCAATTGAGAGCACCTAGAGGGGGGGTGAATAGGTGATCCTGTGAAACTTAAAACTTAAGCCACAAAACTTGGTTAAGTGTTAGCACAATAATCACCAAGTGGCTAGAGAGAAGAACTTGCACAATACGATAACCACAAAGAGATCAACACAGAGATGACACAGTGGTTTATCCCGTGGTTCGGCCAAGTACAAAACTTGCCTACTCCACGTTGTGGCGTCCCAACAGATGAGAGTTGCACTCAACTCCTCTCAAGTGATCCAATGATCAACTTGAATACCACGGTGTTTTGCTTTTCTTTTCTTATCCCGTTCGCGAGGAATCTCCACAACTTGGAGCCTCTCGCCCTTACACTTTTGATGTTCACAAAGAATCACGGAGTAAGGGAGGGATGAGCAACTCACACAAGACACAAAGATCACAGCAAAAACGCACACACAAGACCCAGACTTGAGCACAAAAGACTAGCACACTAGAACGGGGCTCAAATCACTAGAATGTCGAACAAGTGCGCAAGAATGGAGTGTGAGTGATCAAGAATGCTCAAGGGATGCTTGGTGATCTCCTCCATGCGCCTAGGGGTCCCTTTTAGAGCCCCAAGGCAGCTAGGAGCCGTTGAGAGCATTCTAGGAAGGCAAATCTTGCCTTCTGTCGCGTGGCGCACCGGACATTGTCCGGTGCCCGATTTCTTTCCTTAACTGGCGCAGCCGACCGTTGGCAGCCAGAGAGCCGTTGGCGCACCGGACATGTCCGGTGCACACCGGACAGTCCGGTGCCCCCTTCTAGCCGTTGGCTCAGCCACGTGTCCCGCGCAGATCACGCGACCGACCGTTGGCCCAGCCGACCGTTGGCTCACCGGACAGTCCGGTGCACACCGGACAGTCCGGTGAATTATAGCCGTACGTCGCCGGTGAATTCCCGAGAGCGGCCAGTTCGTGCAAGCCAGCCTGGCGCACCGGACACTATCCGGTGCACCACCAGACACTGTCCGGTGCACCACCAGACACTGTCTGGTGCTCCCAGACTCAGCAGAGTCTTGGCTGCTCGAGCCAAGACATTTCCAATTGAATTTTTCCTGTTTCCAGCACTTAGACACAATACATTAGTCTATAAAACAATGTACTAAGTCTGAGAAACATACCTTTATCCTTGGTTTGTACTTTGTCCACCATTTTACATTTAAGCACTTGTGTTAGACACTAAATCACCAAAATACTTAGAAATGGCCCAAGGGCACATTTCCCTTTCAGTTGTCGCGGAGGAGAAGAAGAAAAAGAAGGACACGGAGAAGGCCCGGGCCCGCGAGCGAATGCGGGCTCGAGACGCCTTGGAAAAGCTCCGTCGTCGGCAGGAGAGGGAGGGGCTCCCGAGGGAGCCGTCGCCGGAAACGCCTGACAACGACGACGATGATGAAGATGATGACGAGGATGACGGCATGGCTGCCCGCCTCGGCTTCAGCCCGGGCTTGAAGTTAGGCCAGGAGCCGTCAAGCCAGCCCCCGAGTGGGCTGGCGTCGTCAGTCCCCGGAGTCGGGATGCCGAGGTCCCGGCCCGAAGAGCGGGGGCAGACCGAGAGGGTACTTGACCCCTCGGCCGGGGGAGTTGAGGTGACCCCGGGGAGTCAGGCCGAGGCGTCTGTTCCCCGAGAGCCGTCGCCCATGCCGACAGCGCAGGAGAGCGACCCTCAGGTCGCTGTGGCAGTGCCTGGGCAGTCCGTCTCCCGGGCGTCCAAGGCGCCCAAAGCAGGGGTGGTGCCGAAGCTGCCGGCGAGGCGGACCCCGACGGCGCCTTCGGGGGTCGAGATTCGAGAGACCTCCCCTCAGGCACGGTTGATCATGGCCCGGAGCGGGTAAGTATCTTGGAACGTCTTCGTCCTGGCTTTTCATTCGTATGTCTCGACCGCGACCTTTCTTTCTTCCTCAGCAAGCGAAGCCATGGCCTGACCGATCTGGCTCCCCGAAAGGCCCTTAAGACGGCGTCGGCTTCCGCAGCCGGTGCCGCTCCGGGCCTTGCTGTTCAGCTGACCTTCTCGCCAGGCGCTCCACAGCAGGGGGCTCAGGCGGCACCAGTCGCCGTGGAGGGAGTTCCCGAGGCTGGCTCTTCTACCGAGACGGCCATCGTGCTTGAGGAGGCGGCTGACGCGGACGTGGCCCCGGCCCCACCGGACGTGCCGGCGGTGCTGGCACCTGTTGCTACTGAAGCCACTGTCGTCCCAGTCGGGGAGCGACCTGTTGCTGCCGACGCTGAGATGGCCGAGGTGTCGGCGCTCGGTGCCTCGGAGGAGGGGGGCGTGGAAACGCGATCCGTCCCGCCGAGCGGCAGCCTTGTCGCTGTGCGGCGAAGCTCCGAGGGTCGGCGTCAGTTGCTCCGGTTCCGGACCCGTGAGGCCTCAGATCCCTTCTTCGTTCTTGACGATGAACGGGGGGAGCAGTCTTGGGACGAGCTCCGCGAGTGTGCCGAAGCAACGGTGGGGTCGCTCCGATCGTCGCTGGAGGTTTTCTGTAGGGACGTCCCCAAAATCCTCCAGGTAACGGTTTCAGGCATACCTTTCTTTTTTGTGAGCAAGGCGTCTTTTGTGACGTCCCGCTTCCTTCCCTTAGGATCTGACGGATCTGAGCGCCGCCAAGTCGTCGTTCATCCGCCACGAGGTCGACGTCTGGGGCTCGCTGCGATCCCTGAGGACCTCGCTCGCCGGGGCTACTGCGCGCCTCTCTCAGCAGGGCACCGAGGTGGCGGACCTTCGGTTGCTTTGCACCGATCTGAGAGCCGAGGCGGCAGCGGCACGCGCAGAAGTGCGATGACAGCAGTCGGAGTTCGACCAGGTCGTCAATGAGCGGGACCAATCTCGGGGCCGGGCTGCCGAGGCCGAAAGCCGGGCTAGAGCCCTTGCAGCCGACCTGGCCGTAGCCCAGGTCGCAGCCTCGGAGCAGCGTGCCCGAGCCGGAGGTACGCCCTGGCCATTTTCGGTTTTTCGTTTCAGCTTGTTTTCTCCGCTTGTGTTTGAGATCTTCCGTTCTGGCTGTTCGCAGAGCTCGAGTCCGCCCTTGATGAGTCCGCCAAGGTGCTTGCCGAGGCGCTCGCCGGGGTGGCCGAGCAGAGGGAGGCCGACCACGCGGCCATGTCCGAGGCCGTCTCGAACTTCTGTCGGGTCCTTGGCTTCGGCGACGTCCCCTCAGGAAGCTCCCCTCAAAGTCGCCTGCAGGCCTTGGGCGATCATGTGCGCGGCAGACTCCGCGAGGCTCTACACCACGGCGTCAGGCGGGCCTTCGCCGTGCTCGCTTCCCACTACATCGTGGACCTGGAGCGGGTCAGCGAGGGGTATTGCCTTCCTGACGAAGATGAAGCCGCCCTGGCAGAAGTCCAGAGGCTCGACGCGGCCGCCGAGGGTCCGAGCGCAGTGCTGGCGACCACCTTCGAGGCAGAGATCCTCCCGCCTGCGCCGTCGTCCGAAGCCGGGATGGACTTTGCCGAGGGCGGGGACGAAGCCGAAGGCGCGGCTCCTTCCCCGGGCGACGCCTAACTCTGTCGGAGCAATTTCTGTTGGATGCATGTGTGTCTTTCTGCGGCCGCTGAGGCCTGAACACTTTATTACCGTTGCATAAAGTCGTGCTCCTTTCCCTTTCATTTTGCGTGTCCGGCCCCGCCCGTCAGTAGCAGGGTGGCTTCCCCAAGTAGGAGTCACTTTTCGTGGTGGGTGACGAGTGAGGTGTCCGTAACCCAGAGGCGTAGGAGTCCCTCGGTTCAGTCAGCCTTGCCACTTACATGCACCCGCGTTCGCTCCTTGGGGTCCTGCTTTCGACATAGCCGGGGGAACGCAAAAGCCTTTTCGATTGAAAATTTTGACGCAGAGGGGTTCCCCCCTTTTAGCCCCCGAGGGAGGGTCGGGCTTTGCCGAGGCAAGGCTGACCCATCCTTGATGACTGAAACTTGCGTGGGGGCGAGGTAAGCGAACAACTTGAAAGCATCTTAAGGTTAGAGGCGACGTAGCTGTTAGACGTTCCAAGTGTTGCTGTAGACCTTGCCTTGACTGTTGGCCAGCTTGTACGTTCCGGGCTTCAAAACTTTGGCGATGACGAGCGGCCCTTCCCAGGGGTGCGTGTAGCCCCCGGGCGTCTCCAACAAGGGCTCGGGGTGCTGCGCGATGGTCGCAAGCCCCCGAGTGTACCTCTTGTAGGGGCTCCTGGCCTTTGGCGATGGAAATGCATCACTGGAGGAAGCCTGAGGGGCTGCGGTGGTGGAGCTCCTTCCCATCTCCCAGCAATACGAACGACTTGGCACGCCGCGCCAACCGCCGAGCTTTGGCTCGGTCGAGGGGTAGCTCTCCTCGGTGGAGATATTGCAGGTACGGGGTCTGCCAGTTTCGATTAGGCGTGACCCCGCTTCGCTCCTCCTCGACGCGCAGTGCCTCACCCTCGGGGGCCGAGGGTACCTCGGGCCGAACCGTGGGTACCTTGGACCGTGCCAAGGGTACCTCGGGCTGGGCCGAGGGTGCCTCGGGCTCGGGCGTGTCGTCGATCTTGATGGAGGGTTGATGCAGGTCTCGGGAGAAGGCTTCCGGGGGAACCGTTATTCGCCCCCAGGCGGTACAGAGGCAGGCCTCTTTCGCTGAGGTGCGAGATGAAACGGCCCAGGGCCGCAAGACATCCCATGACTCTCTGTACGCCTTTCAAGTCCTTGATGGGCCCCATGCTGGTGATGGCTGCGATCTTCCTCGGGTTGGCTTCGATGCCCCGCTCGGAGACGATGAACCTCAAGAGCCTGCCTCGGGGTACCCCGAAGACATACTTTTCGGGATTAAGCTTCACGCCTTTCGCCTTGAGACGTCGGAATGTCACTTGAAGGTCGGAAAGGAGGTCGGAGGCTTTCCTCGTCTTGACTACGATGTCATCGACGTAGGCCTCGACCGTCCGACCAATGTGTTCGCCGAACACATGGTTCATGCACCGCTGGTACGTCGCACCCGCATTCCTCAAGTCGAACGGCATGGTGACATAGCAGTACATGTCGAAGGGTGTGATGAAAGAAGTCGCGAGCTGGTCGGACTCTTTCATCCTGATTTGGTGATACCCTGAGTAGGCATCGAGGAAAGACAGGGTTTCGCACCCAGCAGTGGAATCCACGATTTGATCGATGTGAGGCAGAGGGTAGGGAACCTTCGGACATGCTTTGTTTAGACCAATGTAGTCTACACACATCCGCCATTTCCCTCCTTTCTTTCTCACAAGCACAGGGTTGGCAAGCCATTCGGGATGGAATACCTCTTTGATGAACCCTGCCGCCATTAGCTTGTGGATCTTCTCGTCTATGGCTCTGCGCTTCTCCTCGTCGAATCGGCGCAGAGGCTGCTTGACGGGTCGGGCTCCGGCTCGGATATCCAGCGAGTGCTCAACGACATCCCTCGGTATGCCAGGCATGTCTAAGGGACTCCACGCGAAGACGTCGGCGTTCGAGCGGAGAAAGTCGATGAGCACTGCTTCCTATTTGGGATCGAGCTCAGAGCCGATCCGAATCTGCTTGGAGGCGTCGCTGCTGGGGTCGAGGGGGACAGACTTAACCGTCTCCGCTGGCTCGAAGTTGCCGGCGTGACGCTTCACGTCTGGCACCTCCTTAGAGAGGCTCTCCAGGTCGGCGATGAGGGCCTCGGACTCGGCGAGGGCCTCGGCGTACTCCACGTCGCATTCGAACGCGTGTTTGTACGTGGGGCCGACGGTGATGACCCTGTTGGGGCCCGACATCTTGAGCTTCAGGTAGGTGTAGTTGGCAACGGCCATGAACTTCGCGTAGCATGGCCTTCCCAGTACCGCGTGGTAGGTCCCTCGGAACCCGACCACCTCGAACGTCAGGGTCTCCCTTCGGAAGTTGGAGGGTGTTCCTAAGCAGACGGGAAGGTCGAGTTGTCCGAGGGGCTGGACGCGCTTCCCGGGGATGATCCCATGGAAAGGCGCAGCGCCTGCCCGGACCGAGGACAGATCGACATGCAGGAGCCCGAGGGTCTCGGCGTAGATGATGTTGAGGCTGCTGCCTCCGTCCATGAGGACCTTGGTGAGCCTGACGTCGCCGATGAGGGGGTCGACAACGAGCGGGTATTTTCCCGGGCTCGGCACGTGGTCGGGGTGGTCGGCTTGGTCGAAGGTGATGGGCTTGTCGGACCAATCTAGATAGACTGGTGCCGCCACCTTCACCGAACAGACCTCCCGACGCTCTTGCTTGCGGTGCCGAGCTGAGGCGTTCGCCGCTTGCCCACCGTAGATCATGAAGCAGTCGCGGACCTCGAGGAACTCTCCTGCCTGGTGATCTTCCTTCTTGTCGTCGTCGCGAGCCCTGCCACCCTCCGCGGGTGGCCCGACCCTGTGGAAGTGGCGCCGAAGCATAGCGCACTCCTCAAGGGTGTGCTTGACGGGCCCCTGGTGATAGGGGCACGGCTCCTTGAGCATCTTGTCGAAGAGGTTGGCACCTCCGGGGGGTTTCCGAGGGTTCTTGTACTCGGCGGCGGTGACAAGGTCCGTGTCGGCGGCGTCGCATTTCGCTTGCGACTTCTTCTTGCCCTTCTTCTTGGCGCCGCGCTGAGTTGACACCTCGGGGGCATCTTCCGATGGGCGGCCCTGGGGCTGCTTGTCCTTCCGGAAGATAGCCTCGACCGCCTCCTGGCCAGAGGCGAACTTGGTGGCGATGTCCATCAGCTCGCTCGCCCTGGTGGGGGTCTTGCGACCCAGCTTGCTCACCAGGTCGCGGCAGGTGGTGCCGGCGAGGAACGCGCCGATGACATCCGAGTCGGTGATGTTGGGCAGCTCGGTGCGCTGCTTCGAGAATCGCCGGATGTAGTCCCGGAGAGACTCTCCAGGCTGCTGTCGGCAGCTTTGGAGGTCCCAGGAATTCCCAGGGCGCACGTACGTGCCCTGGAAATTGCCGGCGAAGCCTTGGACCAGGTCGTCCCAGTTGGAGATCTGCCCTGGAGGCAGGTGCTCTAACCAGGCGCGAGTGATGTCAGAGAGGAACAGGGGGAGGTTGCGGATGATGAGGTTGTCATCGTCCGTTCCACCTAGTTGGCAGGCCAGCCGGTAGTCCGCGAGCCACAGCTCCAGTCTCATCTCCCCCGAGTACTTTGTGATAGTAGTCGGGGGTCAGAACCGGGTCGGGAATGGCGCCCGTCGTATGGCCCGGCTGAAGGCCTACGGACCGGGTGGTTCGGGCGAGGGACTCCGATCCTCCCCGCTGTCGTAGCGTCCTCCACGCCTAGGGTGGTAGCCTCGGTGCACCCTCTCGTCGAGGTGGGCCCGACGGTCGCGGTGATGGTGCTCGTTGCCGAGGCAACCCGGGGCTGCAGGCGCTGTGTTGCGCGTGCGCCCGGTGTGGACCGAGGCTTCCCGCATGAATCTGGAAGTCACGGCATGATGTTCCGAGGGGTACCCCTGCCTTCGGGAGGCGGAGCTTTCGGCCCGTCGGACCGCGGCGCCTTCCAGGAGATTCTTGAGCTCTCCCTGGATTCGTCGCCCCTCGGTGGTTGATGGCTCTAGCATCGCACGGAGAAGCATTGCTGCTGCAGCCAGGTTCTGGCCGACCGCACTGGAAGTGGGTGGCGGCCTCATCCTGGCATCATCAGCGATGCGGTGCTGGAAGCCCTGGGGTAGATGACGCATTTCCTCGGCCGGAGGTTGGCCCGCCCATCCCTGCCCGACGTCCCGGCGGATCAGCTCAAGCGCTCCTGCTCCCTCGTCGAGCCTGGCCTGCACCCCGCGGATTTGCTCGAGCTGTGGGTCATGGCCCCCCGCCTGGACGGGGACCACAGCTAGCTCCCATGGGATGTCAACGCGAGGCACCGGCCTAGGGAGATCACCGTCCTCCGGGATACCGAGATGGTTGCCTTTAGAGGGACCCCCTAGATCGACGTGGAAACATTCGTGGCTTGGGCCGCAGTCCTCATTGCCGAGGCTGCGGCTACCGTCGGAACAGTCGGAAAGGCAGTAGTCGCATGCGGTCATGAAGTCCCGCATGGCACTGGGGTTGCCAAGTCCAGAGAGATCCCAACAGAAGTCGGGCTCGTCATCTTCCTTGGACCCCGAGGGCCCATAGGTCGAGACGTCCGTCAGCCGGTCCCATGGTGACCGCACACGAAACCCCAGAGGGTTTGGACTCGCCTCTACGAGAGCGTCTGCCAAAGTGAAGCCGCTTGGCGGGTCAAGGCCGAATCCGAAAGGCGTGAGATGGGAATCGGTCAGTACCTCTTGGTCGACGGGCGGTGATGAAGTCACGTCGGGGACTGACTGCATCGTCGTCTCAGGTACGAGGGTGACGTCCAGCAAGCCTTTCGCGAGCGTGGTGGCATCGTCCGTTTGCTCGGAATTGGCGTGTCGCGGGGAGACGGCGCTCATCTTCGTCTCAAACGAGAGGTCGATGCCCGACGCGCCCCCCGTTGGGGCGCTGGCACCGTCGACTCGCTCGACATCTGACGAGGTGCTGCCTCCTGCTTGGCCTTGGTTGCCCCGCCTCCTCCTCCGTCGGCGGGGGAGGGGACGGGGCGAGCTCGAATGTTGTTCTTCCACCACGCGGGGAAGACGTCGTCGATTCCCCCGCCGGCGGGCGGGCTATCGGCCACCATTGTCGCTGTCGCACGGCGGGGGAAGGAGTATCATGTCGTAGCTGCCGTCGAGGGACATGAACTCAAGACTCCCGAAACGGAGCATCGTCCCGGGCTGGAGAGGTTGCTGGAGACTGCCCATCTGGAGCTTGACGGGAAGCTGTTCGTCAACACGCAGCAGGCCCCTACCTGGCGCGCCAACTGTCGGCGTTTCGAGACCGGGGGGTCCCTGGGCCGACGAGTGAAGTGTCGCCGTGTGCCCCAGCCCAGATGGGTCGGCGCGAGGCCGAGCGCGAAGGGGGGAGAAAGGTGGCCGGAGTCGGGCGTGAGAGAGGTGGAAATCCTGCGGCCTTCGTGTTTGTCCCGCGCCCAGGTCGGGTGCGCTTGCAGTAGGGGGTTACAAGCGTGCACGCGGGAGAGGGAGCGAGCGGCCTCACGCGAGCGCCTGTCTCGTCCTCGTCTCTGTGCGGCCAACCCTCCGTAAGAGGGCCCTGGTCCTCCCTTTTATAGGCATAAGGAGAGGATCCAGGTGTACAACGGGGGGTGTAGCAGAGTGCTACGTGTCTAGCGGAGGAGAGCTAGCGCCCTAAGTACATGCCGTCATGGCAGCCGGAGAGGTTTTGGCACCCGGTTCTTGTGGTGTCGTGGCCGTCGGAGGAGCGCTGGAGCCTGGCGGAAGGACAGCTGTCGGGGCTATCGAGTCCTTGCTGACGTCCTCTTGCTTTCGTAAGGGGGCCAAGAGCTGCCGTCGTCAGGGAGCGTGTGGGGCGCCATCATTGCCTATCTGGCGGAGCGAGCCATATAGGACGTCGGTCTTGTTCCCCGTAGCCTGAGTCAGCTTGGGGTAGGGTAATGATGGCGCCTCCTGTCGACGTGGTCGGTCCGCGCCCTAGGTTGGGCGATGTGGAGGCTCCTCCGAGGTCGAGGTCGAGTCTGTCTTCCGCGGCCGTGGTCGAGTCCGAGCCCCTGGGTCGGGCGAGGCGGAGACCGTCGGCTGAGGCCAGGACTGAGTCCGAGCCCTGGGGTCGGGCGAAGCGGTGTTCGTCGTCTTCCGGGGCTGAGCCCAAGTCCGAGCCCTGGGTCGGGCGGAGCAGAGTTCGCCGTCTTCCGGGGCTTAGCCCGAGTCTGAGCCCTGGGTCGAGTGGAGCGGAGTTCGCCGTCTTCCGGGGCTTAGCCCGAGTCCGAGCCCTGGGTCGGGCGGAGCAGAGTTCGCCGTCTTCAGGGGCTTAGCCCAAGTCCGAGCCCTGGGTCGGGCGGAGCGGAGTTCGCCATCTTCAGGGGCTTAGCCCAAGTCCGAGCCCTGGGTCAGGCGGAGCGGAGTTCGCCGTCTTCCGGGGCTTAGCCCGAGTCCGAGCCCTGGGTCGGGCGGAGCGGAGTTCGCCGTCTTCCGGGGCTTAGCCCGAGTCCGAGCCCTGGGTCGGGCGAAGCGGAGTTTCCTATGGTGCCTGAGGTCGGGCTTGACTGCCTGTCAGCCTCACTCTATCAAGTGGCACTGCAGCTGGTGCGGCGCAGGCGGCGCTGTCCTTCTGTCAGGCCGGTCAGTTGAGCGGCGAAGTGACTGTGGTCACTTCGGCTCTGTTGACTGAAGGGCGTGCGTCAGGATAAAGGTGTTAGGCCACCTTTGCATTAAATGCTCCTGCGATCTGGTCGGTTGGCACAGCGATTTGGTCAGGGTTGCTTCTTGGCGAAGACAGGGCCTCGGGCGAGCCGGAAATATGTTCGTCGCTGGAAGGGGGGCCTCGGGCGAGACGGAGATCCTCCGGGGTCGGCTGCCCTTGTCCGAGGCTAGGCTCGGGCGAGGCATGATCGAGTCCTTCGAATGGACCGATCCCTGACTTAATCGCACCCATCAGGCCTTTGCAGCTTTGTGCTGATGGGGGTTACCAACTGAGAATTAGGAGCCTTGAGGGTACCCCTAATTATGGTCCCCGACATTACTAGATACGAATGGATTGCTTTTCTTTTCTTTAACATTTTGGACCACATTTGCACCACTAGTTTTGTTTTTGCAAATTCTTTTTGGAAAATCTTTTCAAAGTCTTTTTGCAAATAGTCAAAGGTATATGAATATGATTTCAAGAAGCATTTTCATGATTTGAAATTTCTCCTCCCGTTTCAAGTGCTTTTCCTTTGACTAAATAAAACTCCCCCTGAATGAAATTCTCCTCTTAGTTTTCAAGAGGGTTTTAACAGATACCAATTTTGAAAATCTACCTTTAAATATACCAATTGAAGAAATTTCCATTACAAGATCCCAATTGAAAAATATCAATTAATGCTTTATTTTGGAAATTTTGAAATTGGTGGTGCGGTCCTTTTGCTTTGGGCTTAATATCTTCTTCCCTTTGGCATTAATCGCCAAAAATGGAGACTTTGAGAGCCCTATTTTATTTTCTCCCACATTGGTACAAGTAAATATGAGTGAAGGATTATACCAATTTTGGAGTGAGCAGAGTAGCGACGAAGGATAAATGATACCGTTAGAGTGGAGTGGAAGCCTTGTCTTCGTCACATACTCCATTTCCCTTTCAATCTACGACTTAGTATAGAAATACACTTGAAAACATATTAGTTGTAGCCTTGGCACAAGAATAATAAGAAAGATGCATTTGCACCATATGAAAGAGATATGATCAAAGGTATATAAATGAGCTAGGTGTGCAATGTTTCATTCAAAATTCCGAAAATCAAGTATATTTAGCTCATTCCTAAGTTTGCTAAAGGTTTTCTCATCTAAAGGATTGGTAAAGATATCGGCTAATTGATTCTTGGTGTTTACATAAGCTATTTCGATATCCCCCCTTTGTTGGTGATCTGTCAGAAAGTGATACCTAATGTCTATGTGCTTAGTGCGGCTTGTTCAATGGGATTATCCGCCATGCGGATTGCACTCTCATTATCACATAGGAGAGGGACTTTGCTCAATTTGTAGCCATAGTCCCTTAGGGTTAGCCTCATCCAAAGTAATTGCGCACAACAATGGCCTGCGGCAATATACTCGGCTTCGGCGGTGGAAAGAGCTATTGAGTTTTATTTCTTTGAAGCCCATGACACCAGGGATCTCCCCAGAAATTGACAAGTCCCTGATGTGCTCTTCCTATCAATTTTACACTCTGCCCAATCAGCATCGGAATATCCTATTAAATCAAAAGTGGATCCCTTGGGGTACCAAAGCCCAAACTTAGGAGTGTAGACTAAATACCACATGATTCTCTTCACGGCCCTAAGATGAACTTCCTTAGGATTAGCTTGGAACCTTGCACACATGCATACAGAAAGCATAATATCTGGTCGAGATGCAAGTAGAGTAAAGATCCTATCATCGACCGGTATACCTTTTGATCTATGGATTTACCTCCCGTGTCGAGGTCGAGATGCCCATTGGTTCCCATGGGTGTCTTGATGGGTTTGCCATCCTTCATTCCAAACTTCTTAAGTATGTCTTGAATGTACTTTGTTTGGCTGATGAAGGTGCCATCTTGGAGTTGTTTGATTTGAAATCCTAAGAAAAACTTTAACTCCCCCATCATAGATATCTCAAATTTTTGAATCATGATCCAACTAAACCCTTCACAAGTTGATTTGTTAGTAGATCCAAATATAATATCATCAACATAAATTTGGCATACAAACAAATCATTTGCAATAGTTTTAGTAAAGAGAGTTGGATCAGCTTTACCGACTTTTGAAGCCATTAGTGATAAGAAATTCTCGCAGGCATTCATACCATGCTCTTGGGGCTTGCTTGAGCCCATAAAGCGCCTTTGAGAGTTTGTAAACATGGTTACGGTACTCACTATCTTCAAAGCCGGGAGGTTGCTCAACATAAACCTTTTCCTTGATTGATCCATTGAGGAATGCACTTTTCACGTCCATTAGATAAAGCTTAAAGCCATGGTAAGTAGCATAGGCAAGTAATATACGAATTGACTTAAGCCTAGTTATGGGTGCATAAGTTTCATTGAAATCCAAACCTTCGACTTGTGAATAACCTTTGGCCACAAGTCGGGCTTTGTTCCTTGTCACCACACCATGCTCATCTTTCTTGTTGCGGAATACCCATTTGGTACCTACAATATTTTGATTAGGACGTGGAACTAAATGCCATACCTCATTCCTTGTGAAATTGTTGAGCTCCTCTTACATTGCCAGCACCCAATCCAGATCTCTTAATGCATCCTCTATCATGTATGGCTCAATAGAGGAAACAAAAGAGTAATGCTGACAGAAATGTGCAGGTCAAAATCTAGTGGTTACCACCTTATGAATGTCACCAAGTATGGAGTTGACGGGGTGATCTCGTTGAATTGCTTGGTGGACTCTTGGGTGTGGCGGTCTTTGACCCTGAATTTCTTGCTCATCTTCCTTGTCTTTATCATTATCATCTCCCCCTTGATCATTGACCTCATCTTGAGGTGGCTCATCCACTTGATCTTCATCTTCATCATCTTGAGCTTGATCCTCATCTTGAGTTGGTGGAGATGCTTGCATGGAAGATGACGTTTGATCTTGTGCTTGTGTGGGCTCTTCAGATTCCTTAGGACACACATCCCCAATGGACATGTTCCTTAGCGCGGCGCACAGAGCCTCTTCATCATCTAGTTCATCAAGATCAACTTGCTCCACTTGGGAGCCATTAGTCTCATCAAACACAATGTCACAAGAAACCTCAACTAATCCAGTGGATTTGTTGAAGACTCTTTATGCCCTTGTGTTTGAGTCATATCCTAGTAAAAAGCCTTCTACAGCCTTAGAAGCAAATTTAGATTTTCTACCTCTTTTAATAAGAATAAAGCATTTACTCCCAAAGACTCTAAAATATGAAACATTGGGCTTTTTACCAGTGAGGAGTTCGTATGATGTCTTCTTGAGGATTCGGTGAAGGTAGAGCCGGTTGATGGAGTAGCAGGCGGTGTTAATCGCATCGGCCCAAAACCGGTCCGAAGTCTTGTATTCATCAAGCATGGTCCTTGCCATGTCCAGTAGAGTTCTATTCTTCGTCTCCACTACACCATTTTGTTGAGGTGTGTAGGGAGAAGAGAACTCATGCTTGATGCCCTCATCCTCAAGAAAGCCTTTGATTTGAGAGTTCTTGAACTCCGTCCCATTGTCGCTTCTTATCTTTTTTATCTTTAATCCGAACTCATTTTGAGCTTGTCTTAAGAATCCCTTTAAGGTCTCTTGGGTTTGTGATTTTTCCTGCAAAAAGAATACCCAAGTGAAGCGAGAATAATCATCCACAATAACAAGACAATACTTACTCCCACCGATGCTTATGTAAGCAATCGGGTCGTTTAAATCCATGTGGAGTAAATCGAGCGGCCAGTTAGTCGTCATGATGTTCTTGTGTGGATGATGGGCGCCAACTTGCTTTCCTGCTTGCCATGCACTACAAACCCTGTCTTTCTCAAAATGAACATTTGTTAGTCCCAAAATGTGTTCTCCCTTTAGAAGCTTATGAAGATTCTTCATTCCAACATGGGCTAGTCGGCGATGCTAGAGCCAACCCATATTGGTCTTAGCAATTAAACAAGTGTTGAGTTCAGCTGTGTTCTCATTAAAATTAACTAAATATAGTTGACCCTCTAACACTCCCTTAAATGCTATTGAATCGTCACTTCTTCTAAAGGCAGTAATACCTACATCTGTAAATAGACAATTGTAGCCCATTTTGCATAATTGAGAAACATAAAGCAAATTGTAATCTAAAGAATCTACAAGAAGAACATTGGAAATAGAATGGTCAGGTGATATAGAAATTTTACCCAAACCTTTGACCAATCCTTGATTTCCATCCCCGAATGTGATAGCTCGTTGGGGATCTTCGTTTTTCTCATAGGAGGAGAACATCCTTTTCTCCCCTGTTATGTGGTTTGTGCATCTGCTATCGATTATCCAACTTGAACCACTAGATGCATAAACCTACAACACAAGTTTAGGCCTTGTTCTTAGGTACCTAAACAGTCTTGGGTCCTTTGACGTTAGAAACAAGCACCTTGGGTACCCAAACACAAGTCTTTGAGCTCTTGTGCTTGCCCCAACATATTTGGCAACTACTTTGTCTGATTTGTTAGTAAGCACATATGATGCATAAAAAGTCTTAAATGAAATGTTATGCTCATTTGATGCAGCAGGAGTTTCTTTTTAGGCATTTTAACATGTGTAGAATGCCTAGAGCTAGAAGCCTCATTTTTATACATAAATGCATGATGAGAAATAGTGTGAGGTTTCCTAGCATGAATTCTGCTAATCTTGTGTTCAGGATAATTAGCAGGATATAAAATGTAGCCTTCATTATCCTGAACCATGGGAGCCTTGTCCTTAACAAAATTAGACAATCTTTTAGGGGCATTAAGCTTGACATTGCTTCCCCGTTGGAAACCAATGCCATCCTTAATGCCAGGGCGTCTCCCATTATAGAGCATGCTTCTATCAAATTTAAATTTTTTATTTTCTAGTTCATGCTCATTAATTTTAGCAGTTAATTTAGCTATATGATCATTTTGTTGTTTAATCATGGCAAGGTGATCATAAATAGCTTCAACATTAACATCTCTACATCTAGTACAACTAGAAACATGATCAACAGTAGATGTAGAGGGTTTGCAAACATTTAATTCTTCTATCTTAGATTTTAATCTAACATTCTCGTCTCTAAGACAGGAAATGGAATCATTGCAAACATTTAAATCTTAAACCTTAGAAACTAGGCTAGCATTTTCATCTCTAAGGCTAGAAATGGAATCATGACAAATGCTAAGCTCCTTAGATAAATTTTCACATTTTTCTACTTCCTAAACATAGGCATTTTTCAATTTAACATGTTTTTTGTTTTCTTTAATAAGGAAGTCCTCTTGGCTATCCAAGAGTTCATTCTTTTCATGAATAGCTTCTATTAATTCATTCAATTTTTCTTTTTGTTCCATGCTGAGGTTGGCAAAAAGAGTAAGTAAATCATCTTCATCTTCACTAGAGCTACCCTCATCACTAGATGTTGTATATTTGGGGGTGGCTCTAGAGTGTACCTTCTTTTTCTTGCCGTCCTTGGCCATGAAACATTTGTGGCTGACGTTGGGGAAGAGGAGGCCCTTGTTGACGGTGATGTTGGCGGCGTCCTCGTCGGAGAAGGAGTCGGTGGAGCTCTCATCGGAGTCCCATTCCCGACACACGTGGGCATCGCCGCCCTTCTTCTTGTAATATCTCTTCTTCTCCTTCTTCTACCCTTTCTTGTCGTCGTCCCTGTCACTTTCACTTGACATTGGATATTTTTCAATAAAATGACCGGGCTTACCACATTTGTAGCACACCCTTTTGGAGCGGGGCTTGTAGTCCTCCCCCTCCTATGCTTGACGATTTGGCGGAAGCTCTTGATGATGAGCGCCATCTCCTCGTTGTCGAGCTTGGAGGCATCGATTGGAAGCCTACTTGGTGTAGACTTCCTCTTCTCTTCTTCTGTCGCTTTAAATGTGACGGGTTGCACCTCGGGTGTGGAAGTGGCGCCTTGCTCCAAGTTGACAATGTGTTTGGAGTCTTTGATCATAAGTTCAAAATGTGTTTATATCTAGGTGATGCCTCATTTTATCACTCCACATACAATAATCTTCACCATCAAAATATACTTCTTGCACTCATGGCGCTTAGAAGCTGAAAGCATCTAGGCCCCTGGTTGGTTTTAGTGATCAATGACAACGTAATGTTATATGTGACTAACGTGTATTTTGCAGAGACAGATGGTAAGTTAGGTCGCATGACAGGTAGAAGTACTACAACGGTGAAAACAATCCCGGAGATAAGAACTCGAAGCGACGACTAAAACGACGAAACAAAAGGTGAAGGACTACGGAGTCCGAGTGTCAGGGAGATATGGACACTCGTGATTTAGTTAGGTCTTTTATTCTCTTTTAGTCGTACTGTAAAGAGGGGTTGTCGATGAGTAGTTTTACCAAGAGAGTCCTAGTGTAGTGTTGGTGCACAATCACACTCACATATAGTGCTAGGTGTCACTCTAGAACTCACTAACAAGTTAGAACGAAAACCGATTTCAAAAATAGCTGAAAAACAAGAAGTAGGGTTTCTGGCCCTGGGGCACCGGACTGTCTGGTGTGTACCGGACTGTCCGGTGCACCCTCTGCCAGGTGGGGCCAGGATGGCCCGGGGAAGAGGCTTTTCCACGCAGAAACACGAGAGCGCAGGTTTCAGAGTTGAATTTTAGTGGCGCACCGGACAGCGCACCGGACATCGCACCGGACTATCCGGTGTGCACCGGACAGTGACTGTTCCCTGTCCGGTGTGCCATGAGTCTAACGGCTAACTGTCAGAACTAGCCATTGGAAACGACCGTTGGCGCACCGGTGGCGCACCGTTGGCGCACCAGTGGCGCACCGGACTGTCCGATGCGCCAGCGCGCAGGAAAATGCCTGTAACGGCTAGTTGGTGGGTGAGGGCTATTTATACCCCCTCCACCCACCATATTCAATGTCTTGCACTCCACATTTATTCCAGCACATTGCTAGGGCATTGCAAGCACCAAAAGCCTAGTGAGGAGATTAGAGAATCTTAATCCGCGTTAGTTCCACATTAGCGCTAGCGAGAGCCACCTAGAGCACACACCACTTGCATTAGGCTTCTCTTGGTCAAGCGAAAGTCTACGGCTTGTTACTCTTGGTGATCGGCATCACCTAGATGGCTTGGCGGCGTTGGGAGCTCGGTGATCACCGTGAAGATCTTGTTGGTGACCCGACTCAAGTTTGTAAGCGGTCTCGAGGGATCCACCGCGCCGGAGTGGCAAAGGATCATCTCGTAGTGAGCACTTGGTTCTTGCGAGGACCAAGGGGGAGCGATACCCTTGCGCAGGTGCTCCAACAAGGACTAGTGGAGAGTGCTGACTCTTCGATACCTCGGGAAAAATTGGAGGAGTCTTCTAAACTTTGCTTTACATTCCGCACTTAATTCAAGCACTTTTCATTGTGTATTTGTTTAGCAAGTATTTGAAGCATTGTCTTAGCATTATTGTATTTCTAGTATTATTATCTTAGTGCTAGTTGTTGGGGTGAAGTTGGGCTCTTGCTTAGCTCTTGTTTAGCTTTTAATTAGTGTTGATTTTTAGAAAAGCCTAATTCACCCACCCCCTCTTGGGCATCGTGATCCTTTCAATTGGTATCAGAGCCTTGTTGCTCGTAGATTAGCTTAACCGCTAGAGTTACGATGTCCGGTGGGGATGGACCTCCTCCCGTTTTTGATGGTGATGATTTTCCTTATTGGAAAATTCGTATGGAAGGATATTTAGAGGCTATAGACATTGGTGTCTATAAAGCCGCCACACAAGGATTCCCCAAACCTAGAGATCCCACAAATCTTGTAGGTGATGAGTTCAATTATGAGAAATGGAATGCTAAGGCCAAAACACCCTTTTTAGAGGCCTTTGCAAAGATGTGTTCAATAGAGTAAGAAATCATAAAATGCTCATGATTTGTGGATGGACATTTGTGCTCTACACGAAGGAACTAGAAGTGAGCGTGAGGAGAGATATCACATAGCCATGAGAAAGTTAAATTCTTTTGAAATGCTTGCTAATGAAAATGCAAATGCTATGTACTCACGTCTCAATATTCTTGTAGAGGAAGTTAATGGATTGGGGCTCACTCAAATCTCACAACCGGATGTTGTGAGGAAGATTCTCAGTGTCCTCCCAATAGACAAATATGGACACATTGTCACTGTGCTACATCAAATGGATCTTTCAGTTACCACACCTACACAGATTTTGGGAAAGATCAATGCCCATGAAGTGTACATGCACATCAACGACAAAGAAGAATCATCTTCCAAAAGAAAGGATTTGGCTCTCAAAGCAAATCATGAAAGAAAAGGAAAAGCAAAAATACAAGTTGAGGAAGAATCCTCAAGTGATGATGACCTTGATGCTAACATTGCCTTGATGGTAAGGAAGACCACCAAGATGTTGAAGAAGCTAAATAGAGAAGGCATCAAATTTGATTCAAGAAAGAAGAAATTCTTTTCCAACAAAAGAAAGCCCATTTCTGAGATGGATTGCTACAAATGTGGTGAGCTCGGTCATCTTGCTCATCAATGTAACAAGCCCAAGAAGAACAAGTTCAAGGGCAAGAAAGAAGATGACAGCGATGATGAAAAGAAGGAAAAGAAATTCTTCAAGAGGAAGGATGGGAAGCAAAAGAGGTTCCACAAGAAGAAAAATGGAAAGGCATATATTGTTGGTGACTGGCTCACCGACATTGAGTCATTAAGTGGATCTTCTTCAAGTGAAGAAGAGAATGATGAAAAAGTTGTCGCCATCGCCGGGGACATCTCTTCACCACCACCATCGCCATCATCAACTTCTCACCTATGCCTCATGGCTAGAGGTGAACGGAAGGTACAAAATGATATTGATATTACTGATGATAGTGATAGTGATAGTGATGAGGAATTTGCTTCACCTTCATATGATGAACTAGCTGACTTGCTTAAAGAATATAGTCAAATTATTAGAAAGTCAAAAGCTAAATGTGATAGGTTGAAAAATGAAAATGAATCTTTAAATGCCAAGTATGACATAGTTATGAAAGCTAGTGATGAAATAAAAGAAGAAAATAAAACTATGTCATCAACTGTAAATGAGCTCACAAACTCCCTAAAAGATGCTAAGGATAAATGTGACAAGCTAAATGAAGCTAATAGGGAGTTGCAAAATAGACTAGTAAAAATCAAGGAAGACTATACTCAAATTAAATTTGATCATGACAATCTTCTTGTTGAAAATGAACTTTTATCTTGCAAAACACATGAGGCTATTAACCCTGTTGTTAAGATTGATGTAGCAACCTCATGTGATGATTTGAGTCAAGAAGAGCAAACTAGTCTACATGCTGAATTGACTGAAAAAGTTGAAGTCCTGACTTTAGACAACCAAAAATTGAAGAAATACTTGACTGATGCAACTACTAGAGGAAAGGTTGCTATTGAGAACAATGATTTCAACAATGAGTTGGCAGTGGATAATCAAAGGCTTAAAAATGAGGTCAAGAAACTAAAAAGTGAAAATGAACATCTTGCAACAAGTGTGCAAAAGTTCAACAAGGGTCAATACCTCCAAAATGAGCTGCTTATGAACACTGTCATGAAAAACAACAAAAGTGGTATTGGATACTATGCTTTTGTGCAAAAGAAAGTTACCACTCAATACAAGCCAAAGCAGACTCACAAGCCCATCAAATGCTTTGAGTGTGGAAATGAAGGTCATTTTGCTCACAACTGCAAAGCCAAACCACCAACTCCCTTGCCTAAGCACTCAAGACCATTTGCTTTCAATGCTCATTATGTTCTAAGAAAGGTTGCAAATGGAAAGGTCAAAGTTACATTCCTAGGTCCACCAAACAAGAGTAGACCTAGACAAATCTGGGTTGCAAAGTCCTTGATTGAGAGAGTCACTGGTCCTATGCAATATAGGGCCCTCAAAACTCAAGCTTGAATTGTCTGTGGATGTAGGTGAACTACAAGACCGCTGGGAGCCATTGGGTTATTGACAGAGGATGCACACAACATATGACAGGCAACCCACGGATGTTCACCTCACTTGATGAGAATGTTGATGGACAAGATAAAATCACATTTGGAGACAATTCAAAAGGAAAAGTGCAAGGACTTGGCAAGGTGGCAATTTCAAATGATTTATCAATATCAAATGTTCTCTTAGTTGCACCTTTGAGCTTCAATTTATTATCAGTGGGTCAACTCTCTGATCTTGGACTTCAATGCTTATTCACTCCAACAGAGGTTATTGTAACAAAGATGGATGATGAATCAATGGTGTTCAAAGGATTTAGATACAACAACCTCTACTTAGTGGATTTCACTTCAGAAGATGCAGACTTAAGAACTTGCCTCTTCACCAAAGCTTCACTTCGATGGCTTTGGCATAGGAGGCTTGCACATGTTGGGATGAGCACACTCAAGAAGGTATTAAAAAAAGACATGGTTAGAGGATTAAAGGATGTGGTGTTTGAAAAAGACAAGCCATGTAGTGCATGTCAAGCCGGAAAGCAAGTTGCTAATACACATCCTACTAAAGCTTTCATGTCAACATCAAGGCCACTGGAACTACTTCATATGGATTTATTTGGACCTACAAATTATGTAAGTGTCGGTGGCAACCTCTACTGTCTAGTGATTGTTGATGACTTCTCAAGATACACTTGGGTGTTCTTTCTCCATGACAAATCAGAAGTTGCATCTATATTCAAGAAGTTTGCCAAGAAAGCTCAAAATGAATTTGATTGCAAGATCAAGAAGATTAGAAGTGACAATGGCAAAGAATTTGACAACACCAACATTCATAAGTACTGTGATGAAATTGGGATCAAACATGAAGTATCTGCAACATACACACCTCAACAAAATGGAGTTGTTGAAAGAAAAAATAGGACCTTGATCACTCTTGCAAGAACAATGATTGATGAGTATAACACACCGGAGAGGTTTTGGGCCGAAGCTGTCAATACTGCATGTTATGCATCAAACAGGCTATTTCCTCACCGGCTACTTGCGAAGACTCCCTATGAACTGCTAAATGGGAAAAAGCCAGACGTCTCCTTCTTCCGGGTGTTTGGGTGCAAATGCTACATCTACAAGAAACGCCATCACCTAGAGAAGTTTCAAAGACGTTGTGATATTGGTTTTCTTTTGGGTTATTCATTAAAGTCCAAAGCATATCGAGTATTCAACCATGCCACTGGCGTGGTAGAAGAAACATATGATGTGGAATTTGATGAGACTAATGGCTCCCAAGGAGCACTTGAAAATCTTGATGATGTAGGTGATGAGCCACTTAGGGAAGCAATGAAGAACATGCCTATTGGAGCTATCAAACCAAAAGAAGATGAAGAGGTGCAAAACATTGATAGGCCCTCTTCATCAAATGTACCACAAGATGATGAAAAAGATGAGAGGCATGCAAATGAAGATACATTTGTCTCTCATGAACAAGCAAGGGTACAAGCCGAAGATGTTGATGCTCCAGGATCTTCTTCCCAAGTGGTTGACAGGAGAAACTCATCACTACTTCAAGCTCATCCTCCAAACCAAATCATCGGGAGTCCTTCGCAAGGGGTTATTACTCGATCACATAGACATGCTTCTTTCATTGAACATCACTCCTTTGTTTCTTGTGTTGAGCCTACTTGTATAGATGAGGCGCTACAGGATCCGGACTGGGTGAATGCCATGCATGAAGAACTTAACAACTTCACCCGTAACGAAGTTTGGACCCTGGAGAAGCCCCCACAAGATGCAAGAATCATTGGAACAAAGTGGGTGTTCAGAAACAAACAAGATGATCAAGGTGTGATTGTAAGAAACAAGGCAAGACTTGTTGCAACAAGTTGAAGGCTTAGATTTTGGAGAGACCTTTGCACCGGTTGCTCGACTGGAAGCCATCCGTATCCTACTTGCATATGCATCATGCTATGATATAAAACTTTATCAAATGGATGTAAAAAGTGCATTTTTAAATGGCTTCATAAATGAACTTGTATATGTTGAGCAACCGCCTGGATTTGAAGACCCTAGATATCCTAACCATGCTTACAGGTTGTCCAAGGCGCTATATGGGCTAAAGCAAGCTCCAAGGGCTTGGTATGAGCGCCTTCGCGATTTCCTCATCGAAAAGGGCTTCAAGATCGGGACCATCAACACAACTCTATTCACAAAGAAACATAACGGTGATATTTTCATTTGTCAAGTATATGTTGATGATATAATCTTTGGCTCGACAAATGACTATCATTGCAAGGAATTTGGTGAGTTGATGTCGAAGGAGTTCGAGATGTCAATGATTGGTGAGCTAACGAACTTCCTCGGCTTTCAAGTCAAGCAAATGAGAGATGGTAACTTTCTCTCACAAGAGAAGTATACCAAAGACTTGTTGAAAAGGTTCAACATGGAGAAGTGCAAACCAATCAAGACCCCCATGCCTACAAATGGACATCTCGACTTAGATGAGGGAGGTAACCCGGTTAATCAAACTCTATACCGTTCTATGATTGGTAGTTTATTGTACCTTACCGCATATAGGCCCGATATTATGTTGTGTCTGCATATGTGCTAGATTTCAATCTAATCCTAAGAAAGCTCATCTTCGCGCTGTTAAGAGGATTCTTAGGTATCTCAGGCACACCACAAGCGTTGGTCTGTGGTATCCCAAAGGAGCTACTTTTGATTTAATTGGCTATTCCGATTCGGATTATGCCGGTTGTAAAATTGATAGGAAAAGTACTTCTGGGGGATGCCATCTGCTTGGTAGATCACTAGTTTCATGGACATCCAAAAAGCAAAATAGTGTTGCCTTGTCAACTGCCGAAGCGGAATACATTGCCACAGGTGCTTGTTGCACACAAATTTTATATATGAAACAAACTCTTCTAGACTATGGCGTAGTTCTAGAAAAGGTTCCGTTGTTGTGTGATAATGAGAGTGCTGTTAAAATTACTAATAATCCTGTACAACACTCTCGCACCAAGCACATTGATATCCGTCATCACTTCCTTAGAGATCATGTTGCTAAAGGAGATATCATTTTAGAAGGAGTGAGGTCGGAAGATCAATTAGCGGATATTTTCACTAAGCCACTTGATAAGACCCGCTTTTGCATGTTGAGGAATGAACTAAATATTCTTGATCTCAGAAATTTTATGTAAAATGTCAAATGGTGTTGTCAAGCTTGCATTGCATATTTAAATTTCTTGTATTGCATCTAGGGCTTGTCTAACCTAGTTGAGATAACCGCCAACAAAGCGAGTGAAAAAGCTTAACTCGGATCAAACTTGACAAGTCTTAGTTTTAAGCTTTTAGCACTTAAATTCTTACTTCTTATGCAATTGTTGGTTCTTGAAATATGCATGTGGTACTGCACTTAGGGGGAGTATTCAAAACTCAAATCACTCATGAAAACCCCTAGTGCAAGCCAAAATGCAAATTTCACCATTTGCCTATTTTCTCTAAAACTTATCTAGCCTATGGCAAAATATTTTGAAAAATATGAGAAAATATATGAGGGTGCCAATACCTGTCCCAACAAGTGTTATTTTGTGTGATTATAAGTTGGATTTGGTTTGGTTGGAAAATAGATAAAAAAAATCAAAATTTTCCAATCTTCCCTCTGTCTGGGCTCACCGGACAGTCCGGTGCGCACCGAACACTGCATTGTGCAATGTCCGGTGCACCGGCAGCCGCACGCTAAATTTCAATTCTCCTGTGCGCTGTCCGGTGACCGGACAGCTACTATGCGTTGTCCGGTGTGCACCGGACAGGCACTGTAGACTGTCCGATGCGCCCATATCCGGTTTTTAAAAAAACTTTTCCCTCTCGCGCCCGAGGCCTGCAGCCACTTCTCTCTGTTCTCTGCCTCTCTCTCTCGGTCTTTGGTGTTCTCCACCCCTCGCCGGCGACCTCCCCTCCTCTCCGGTGATCTGTTCTCCGGCCGTGCTCCGGCGATCCCTGTGCTCGTGCTTCCCTGGTGTGTATCCTCGTCTCTCTTCCCCCCCCCCCTTCTCTCTAAGCTCATGCCACCTGTGAAGTCCCCTTTTCCACCTTTTGCACAACTTTCAAATCCCTGTGAATTCCAGTGAAACCAAGTGGTCATATGTGTTCCTCTGTGTGCCTTAAGTATCCTTGCAGGTTCCTAGCTCCTTCGGGAGGGTTTTCCCACCTCAAATAGCCATTTCCCCGAAACCCTAAAACTCCGCCCTCCACGTGTTCGGTGAAATGCCCAAACCAGCCAAAAATGCCCCGATTGAACCCAAATTTTTCAGGCACCTTCACAACACCTCCAGTAACATATTCGCCAAATTTCACGCCCATCCGATATTCCAGGCTTTAATTTCACCCAATTCCCCGTTTCGAGCGATCGTTTCCGAGCCGAGTGCCCAAATCTCATTTTCTTCGCCTAAATTCAAACCAAACACACACTTCACTCATATTCACCTATATAAACCTATTCGTGAAGTATCGGCTCAATTCCATGTCATTTCGTGCCTCAATTCGAATTCCAAACCTCCTATGGCACTTTTTATCGTTCAAACGCCGTTTTCACGTCGTTTGACCTCTCGATCGTCTCATCCCTTGTTTTCTGTGCCATCTTTCTCTGTGTATGTATTTATTCACATTTCATATACTTATGACTATGTGACTAATATGTGCTCACCTCTTCTGTCATTTCAGTGACCTTGATTGCCCGTGTGTCGTCTCCTGTCCTGCTTGGATCGTCACCTCTCGTGTTAGCTTTCCAGGTAGTCATCTCATCCTTTGATATTCTATCGGATATTATCGATCTGTGCTTAGTCTCTCTCTCTCTCATTTGCAGTCTTCAGGTCAGGATGCCGCGCACGAAGAATGTGTCGGCGCCAGGGGAGGCGATGATGAGGATCCTCGTCGCCCCTTCAGGCAGGTCAAGGGCAAGACAGTGCACTTGGAGCAGCAGGAAGGCCGCAAGAAGCGGCGTATGGACAGAGCAGCCCGTGCAGCGGCAGCAGCGGCAGCAGCAGCAGCCGCTGCGTAGGCCGAGCTTGGAGATCAGCCACAGACTCCGTCAGATCAGATTGCATACTGTGTTCGTCATCTCGCCTCCTGGCCTCGCTCCTCCACTCACACCACTGCTTCCACTCCACCACCCACTCTGCCTGCTCCCGTCACCCCTGTTACGCCATCCACCACCACAGCCATACCCGCTACCTCCACTACACCAGCTTCCACTGCTCCTCCTCTCGCTCCCGCTTCAGCTCCTCCTATCCCTCCACCTCGATTCCGGGGGCGCGATGAGACTGAGGTACGACCCCTTGCTATGGATCCCAGACTTTTTGACCTTCAGCGTGCTACAGCGGCACGGGTACGTAGGTTCAGATACGTACCCGTGGAGTCTTGGTTACCGGCCCAGAGGGACCCTGCAGCAGTTGACCTCTTCAGCACCAGGATTCAGGAATCCTTCTTCAGGGCACAGTTGTCTGCATAGATTGCTCTGCGAGTGCACCGGCTTTTGGATCTTCCAGCTTTTCTGCTTGCCGCCGGTGCTGACTCTGAGGCGCACCTCACATATCTGCCTGGCCTTCTGACTACCAGCGGCAGGTATGTTGAGGAGTGGGTCCGAGTCTTCTACGCATCTGTATGGATAGACCCGGATCATCACTGGATGAGGTTTCGTTTTGAGCGAGAGGATGTCACTATTACCGCTAGTCAGATTCGCCAGCTCTTTGGATTTCCCGAGTCGACGACTCGACTTCACAGCCTATGCTACGGCACCTCTGACCCTCCTCGTCGCCCTCACGGCGGTGTGGCTCCGGGTACAGCTCACGTCGCGGCTCTGTTCCGCTCGCCCTTCTCAGATGGGTCGCGACGTTCACCGGCAGATTTTACTACAGTAGCCAAGTACTTATTTGAGCTTATCAGACGGACTCTTCTGTCAAGGATGGGATATAGGGAGGCTACCACACATATCCAGCTCTGGCTCCTTGGTGCCCTGGTCTCTCACTCTGAGTTTGACGTCGTGGATTTCCTTATTTGTGAGATCGAGGACACCATTTTGGATGGCATTCGTGCTCGTCGACAGTTGCCATATGCTCACTGTTGGAACTTGCTCTCTGCGGCAAGGAGGCCAACAAGGGTGAACAGTAGTGACAACAGGGTTACGTGCACGGGGGCAATAGCTCTGTTGATCTCCTCTCTCACGGGCACTGTGCGGGGGTATTTATAGGTATCTGAGTGCCCAACGTCTTGTGTTAAGGACGCATGTGCCCTCAGACGCCTAGTTTATCCCCAGAATATTCCCATAAAGCAGGGTTACAAGCTGTAATTACAAGTATGCCTTTACAAGTTAGGCCCGTAATATAGAGGCGGCCACGCGGGGCCCGTTATGATGGGCCAGATCACACGTGGGCCTTGGGGCTGAACGAGGCCGCGCCGTGGGAGGACGTCGCCGCAGGCCTTCGTCAAAGTGCCGAGTCCTGCGAAGGGTGTCCCTGCCCGCTTTGTCTCCGTCGGACCAGCGGCTGCAGCGAAGGCCTCGAGCGAAGGGTGGCGTCTTTGCCTTCGCCCCAACATTTGCCCTCCGAGGGACCAGTTCGACAAAGTCACCTGGTGCCGAAGGCGTCGCTAGATGGCGGAGACGCTGCCCTCGCTCGAAGTGGTTCCGCGGGGGTTTTTGATGTGACCGTTGATGGACGGCGTACTGTTGGATTGCGGGTTTCCCGAAGCGTCGCGGCCTGTCGGATTGCGGGTTTCCCGAAGAGCCGCGCCCTGCCTATAAAAGGGGGCGGGGGCGACGCTGTTTGAACTTTGCCTTCCACGCTCCGTAAAACCCTAGCCGCCCGCCGTCTTGCTGCTCCTTTTCCTCCGCTGCTCCCTTTGCTCGCCGGCGTTCTGGCTCGAGTGAAGCAGACCGCCCGCCGCCGCCGACGGTACGTAGCAATGCCATCCTCTTCTTCTTCCGCCAACGCCACGCCGCCGGCCGCCGCCTCGTCTGAGGAGACGTTGAGTAACGTGATGGTGGAGGAGTTGCGCGCTGGTGACTCTGTTGAATTTGGTGTGTCACGGATGACGTCAGCCCGTGTTGAAGATATGCAGCGGTTGGGCTACTTTGGCGGCGGAGTCGCTCGTGCTCCGGGGACGGAGGAAGTCCCCGAGCCGGAGGGCGAGTTGGTTGTTTTCGAGGCGTTCTTCGTCGCCGGACTCCGCTTGCCTGCGCACCAGTTTGTCAGCGAAGTCCTGCGCAGATTCAGCGTTCAAATACATCAGCTGACACCGAACGCCATAGTGGCGCTGGCGAAGTATGTCTGGGCGACGACTTCGTACGGCGGGCAGCCGTCAGTTGAAGTTTTTGCGAAGAATTATTGTTTGCATTGGCAGAAAAGGGTGGTTGAGGACGGAGTTGCCCAGTTCGGGTCATGCACTTTCACGCCGAAGACCGGCAAGACCACAATGCCAGTAGTGGAGTTGGTCCCGTGCGCCCGCAACAAGTGGGGCAATTGGAATGAATTCTGGTTTTATGTTGCTGAAGCTACTGTCGAAGGCCATCAAGGGCTCCCCGTGTCCGAAATGTGCTCTCACTATTACTCTGCGTATCCGCCTTTTGAAGTGGCAGAAGAGGATGCAGACGAAGGGGCCCTACGGTGCGCCGCCGGTCAGAGCAGCGGTCGTGATTTGGTTGAAGAGTTTGTGGCGTACGGGGTCTGGCCCTTGGCGCACGGCTGGGCGCTGGGCGAAGTATGCCCTCGCCAGATGCCCTTTCACGGAGGAAGGGAGGTGCGAAGTCCTGCCTTCGCACTGAATTTGCGGAACCGTGACCCGGCCGCCTTTGTGCGTGATGCAGAGGACTTGGCGGTGCGACTCGTGGGGCGTTACGTGCCGAGGACGGAAGGCCAGCGCAGTTTTGATATCCGCGGGTCAAACGATCGTTTGAACAGGGTCTTCGAATTGAATCAACTGCCGTACGACGGCTACCCTGGTCAAGACGAAGCAGACCGCCGTGGGAAGAAACCGGCAGTGGAGACTGGAGGCGACCCTGCGCTGGCGGCCGCCGCCTCCTCGAAAAAGAGAAAATTAGGTACTGCGATGGGAAGACTTGGGGTGTCTGATAGTTTCGCTAGAGAGTTAATGAGGACGTGTGCGGCCCCGGGGGAGAGGATGTCTTCGCCCGAGCTCCGGGAGTCTTCGGCTCGGATGCTGAGGGTTACCGGGGGTTGTTGGCCTAAAGACATTTCTATCCCCTGTGCGGCTGAGGAGGACTGTTTTACATCTCGTATGGTTCATCGGTGGAAAGTTTTTCCTTATGGGCGAAATATCGGTCATGTTGTGTGGGCAGTGATGGACAAGGATCGCCAAGGGGCGGCGCGAAAACGCCAGGCGACCGTGAGGGTTCACGAAGCTCGGCCGAAAAGGCAGCGGGGAACGGCGAAGGCTGAGGCCTCCGGCGGAGGCAAGCCGCCGCTGCCGGCGAAGGTGGGCGCCTCCGCGCCTGGCAAGGCGCCGGAGGCGACGGTGGGCGCCGGAGGCCCCAAGCTGTCGAAGGTGGTGCCGTCCGTCAGCGGAGTGGCGGAGGCTGCAAAGGCGGCCCGATCGCTACCGCCGTCTGGCAAACGCGTTGCCGACTTCGGCACCGAGATTAATGTGGAGGATTATCTTGGGGGTAAGTCTATATAAATGTGTATACATTTTTTTTTATTTGTTGACGCGCTGCAGGGTCGGACGAGGGCCCGGTTGCTCTAGTTGTGCCTGGCGCGGCGATCGCGGCGGCTGCGCCAGCGCCGAAGGCGGGGGTAGAGACCCTTGGCGCTGGAGGCGAGGTGTCTGCCCTCGCGCTGGTCAGAGACGAGGCGGGCGTGGCGACCCGCCGGCTGAAGGGAGCGACGGAGGCGCTGAGTCGCGCGACGGAGGCGCTGAGTCAGGTCCGCCGAGCTATACATTCTTTTTTTTTTACGCACCGGCCTTACGTGTGTTCTGCAGGTGGCTGACTTCACTAGCCGCACTGCGTCGGGGGCCCTTACGGCAGCGTTGTCTGCCGAGGTCGAGAGACTTCGGACGCAACATGCGGACGCTGTCCGTGAGAAGTCGGCCTCCGACAGCAAGTGCCGCAAACTGGCGGAGAAGGTGGCCGCCCTTGAGAAGGAGAAGGCTGACCTCCGGCGCCAGCTGGCGGGGGAGAGGAGGGAGGCCAATGAAGCCATCGCCAAAGAGCAGGCTGCGTAGGCGGAGGCCAGGCTGGCGCGGGCGGAAGGCAATATCGCCAAGGAGCTCGCCGGAGAGCTGCAGCGGCGGCTTACTGCCCTGGAGAGCCGCGCGGAGGGGGCCGAGGCCGCGATGCGAGCGGAGGCCGAGCGGACGCGCACACAGCTCATGACTTCATATCGCGAGCTGGGTGTGCGGACGGGTGACTTCGAGGTGCCGGAGCGAGAGGCCGGACTTCGCTGTCTGGAATGGGTGCAGGAGGAACTGCAGGAGCTCCCCACTGTCTTGGCGGGGTTGATGTCGTTCATCTCCCTGGTCACCTGCGAGGCAGCGATGAACGCGCTCTCTCGCGAAGGCTGCCGGCACTTTGAGGCCCTCGACCAGGTGGATGAGGATTTTGGGCGAGATATCTTTGAGGTCGAAGACCCCGTGGTGAAGGAGTCCGCCGGGGCCCTCTATGACCGGATGTGGGGTCTGTACGGTCGTGAGGTGGTCCGGGCGCGGGCCGAGGCTGCGAGGGCTCACGTAACGTTGTCGTTTACTCGGCGTTTGCTGGATGCGGTCTGTGCGTGTGTTTGCTGAATTTTTGTGCGTTTTGTCTTAGGCGGAGCGCGGTGAGCGAGTGGACGACTTCGGGGCGCTGAACAGCGCGCTGCCTGAGCCGGAGACGACCCCTGCGGAGGCCGCGACTGGAGTCGCCCCGGGACCGACCCCGGAGACTGCGGAAGATGCGCCAGGCGCCCCTGCACCTGCTGCGGCCGGCGAAGACCTTCCCCCAAAGGTGGCCGAAGGCGCGCCCGATGCCCCCGCAGCTGCCGTGTCGAGCGCTGAAGATCCAGCGGAGGTGGGGGCGGAGGCAGCGGCGGAGGCCTCGGCGGAGGCTCCCGCAGCGGCAGGGCCTTCGCAGGTGGCATAGGTGGTGTTTAGGGTTGAGGAATTTTTGGATGTTGTACTGAATTTTGGTTGCTGCGCAGGTTCAAGATTTTGGGCCTGCGCACGCAACCGCTACTACTGAGTTTTTGGCGGCTTCGACCGCGGAAGATGGAAATGAATGTGGTGGGTCTGTTTCTGAGTTTTTTGATTTTGCTGACTCTGGGAGCTCGGTTGAGTGGACGGAGGAGTCGTCGGAGGAGGACTTGGATTATTTTGCGGCCTTGGACGTGGCTGCGGCGGAGGCTGCACCACAGGCTGCGGACGCGCCAGGCGTGCCCGGTCCTAGCACCGGGCACCGACGACGAAGGGCGGTTGCGAAGCGTAGGATTAGTGCGGAGGAAGGGGCTCGGCTTCGCGTTAGTAGGGCTGGTCGGCAGGAGCTGCTGTCTTTGCCGGCCGCCTCGGGTGTAGGGGAAGGGGAGCTGCGAAGCCTTTTTGCGGGTGAGGAGCTTAGGATAATGTTATTTAATTATAGAGAGATGGGGATTATTCCTAAGGTTGAGCCGATGTAGGGCGTGGTGCCCTCGCTTGTGTATGTGTAAGGGCTTGTAAAATGGAGTTGCGTGCCCTCGCGTGCCTGTGCCTGCGAGGGCGCTGTGTACTTTGTCTGGTGTGATTGATTGTGCTGTGCCAGTATGATTATAATTGGTCTTGCTGTCGTTTCTGCTTTTGTTATACTGGGTCGGCTGCGCCCTTAGGCGGCTCTTGTGATAGACTTCGGATTTTTGCGCGCTTGTGCTTAGTCCGGCTGCACCTTTTAGGCGACTTCTGCGCGGATAGTCTTCGCGATAGACTTCGGATTTTTGCGCACTTGTTGTGCTAAGTCCGGCTGCACCCTTAGGCGACTTCTGCGCGGATAGTTTTCGCGATAGACTTCGGATTTTTGCGCACTTGTTGTGCTAAGTCCGGCTGCACCCTTAGGCGACTTCTGCGCGGATAGTCTTCGCGATAGACTTCGGATTTTTGCGCACTTGTTGTGCTAAGTCCGGCTGCACCCTTAGGCGACTTCTGCGCGGATAGTCTTCGCGATAGACTTCGGATTTTTGCGCACTTGTTGTGCTAAGTCCGGCTGCACCCTTAGGCGACTTCTGCGCGGATAGTCTTCGCGATAGACTTCGGATTTTTGCGCACTTGTTGTGCTAAGTCCGGCTGCACCCTTAGGCGACTTCTGCGCGGATAGTCTTCGCGATAGACTTCGGATTTTTGCGCACTTGTTGTGCTAAGTCCGGCTGCACCCTTAGGCGACTTCTGCGCGGATAGTCTTCGCGATAGACTTCGGATTTTTGCGCACTTGTTGTGCTAAGTCCGGCTGCACCCTTAGGCGACTTCTGCGCGGATAGTCTTCGCGATAGACTTCGGATTTTTGCGCACTTGTTGTGCTAAGTCCGGCTGCACCCTTAGGCGACTTCTGCGCGGATTGGTCGCACGCGAGGGTGGCTAGCGCTTAGCCTCGCAGTGACTTCGAATTGGTCGAATGCCGAAGACCGTTGTCGCGGTCTTTTTTCGACACATGCTTTTGCGGGGGATTTTTCTCACATGTATTACATGGCTCCGCCTCGTTAAAAACCTCACCCCCCAGGAGGAAAAGAGTGCGGGCCGGTACAAGATTGTTTGCGGTAAATTACAAGGGCGAACTCAGCCCTAAGTATTAAACAAAAAATTTACGAAGGTTGTCGATGTTCCAGGAGTGCTCCAGGTCCTCGCCATTTGGCGTTGTGAGCCTGTAAGCGCTGGGGGAAGCTTTTGCTTTGACTATGAAGGGGCCCTCCCACTTGGGCTCCAACTTGCCCTTGGACTCCGTCCGAGCTGTTCGGATGAGTACGAGGTCCCCCGCGCTGAACTCCCTTGGAATGACTGTGCGGTCGCACCATGCTTTGGTCTGGGCTTGGTATTTGTTTAAGGCCTGCAGGGCGAAGACCCGGTCTCCGTCGATGAGATCTTTGGAGGTTGGCTCATCCACGTCAGGGGTGGCTGATGGAGCTGTGCGCGGAGACCCATGCTTTATTTCTTGCGGGGTCATTGCCTCCGATCCGTATAGAAGGCGGAAAGGAGTGAACCCGGTCGCCCTGCACTCGGTTGTGTTTAGCGCCCAGACTGCCTCCGGTAACAAGTCGGTCCATCTGCCTTTTTTTCATCGAGGAGCATCTTCTTGACAGCTGTGAAGATTTTCCCATTGGCACGCTCCACGACCCCGTTGGACTGCGGATGATAGACTGAAGCGAAGGCAAGCTTGGTGCCGATGGAAAAACAAAAATCCTTGAAATCTTGGCTGTCAAACTGCTTGCCGTTGTCAACTGTTAGCTCGGACGGTACTCCGAAGCGGCAAACAATGTTCTGCCAAAAGAATTTTTGGGCAGTCTTTGATGTGATTGTGGAAACGGCCCTCGCTTCAATCCATTTGGTGAAGTATTCGACGGCTACGAAGGCGAACTTGAGGTTCCCCTGAGCTGTGGGCAGGGGCCCGACGATGTCCAGGCCCCAGCGCTGGAGAGGCCATGTATGGGCGATCAGCTTTGTATACTGCGAGGGGTTGCCTGACCGAGGAGAGAACTTCTGGCAGGCTTCGCAGGACCTTGTGACTCGATTTGCGGCGCAGATCATTGCAGGCCAGTAAAACCCTTGTCGGATCACCTTTGCAGCCAGGGCCCTTGGCCCCGCGTGCGAGCCGCACGTGCCACTGTGGACCTCGCGCAAGATTTGGATGCCTTCGGTCTCGGTGACACATTTAAGCATTGGCTGACTGACCCCTTTCTTGTATAATTGGCCCTCGATCAGTGCGAAGTCCCGGCTTCGATGTCTGAGGCGCTTTGCCTCACTGACGTCGGTTGGATGATAGTATCCCTGTAGGGACAGGGTTATTGGGGCCCGCCAGTCTTCGGTCATGATTAGGTTGACTATACGGTGGCCCTCGCTATCATTAGTTATTTGGAGCCCTTCGGGGCTCCGGACGGCTGGCGTGCCGATGGTGTGAAAGAATACGTCGGAGGGCAGGGGCTCGCCCCTGGCGGCGGCCTTGGCTAATGCATCGGCCTCCTCGTTCTTTGCCCTGTCCACATGCTGTAGGGTGAATCCCTTGAACTGTCTCTCGAGACTTCGGATAGCCGCGAGGTATTGCATGAGCGCGGGGTCTTTTGCTGCATAGTCTTTCTCGACCTGACCGGCAACTATCTTGGAGTCTGTTTTGATGATGCATGTGGTGACTCCGAGGGCCCTTAGCTTGCGGAGGCCGAGGATGACTGCTTCATACTCTGCTATGTTGTTTGTACATTTGTCGGATTCCAGAGCGAAGCTGAGGCGTGCTGCATATCTGTGTTTGACTCCGGCTGGTGAGGTGATGACTGCAGCGACGCCTGCCCCCGCATGACACCATGCACCGTCGCAATGGATAGTCCAGACCTTTTCTGTGGATGGGTCCGACTGTGTTACTGGCCCAGTCCAGTCGACGACGAAGTCTGCCAGGACTTGCGATTTGATAGCCGTCCTGGGCTCGAAGCTGATGTGGTAGCCGGAGAGTTCGGCTGCCCACTTGGCAATCCTCACTGATGCCTCCGGGTTCCTGAATAGTTCGCCAAGTCCCCTGTCTGAGGTGACTCGGACCTTGAATGCTTCAAAATAATGGCGCAGCTTGCGCGAGGACATAACAACTGCGTAGGCAATCTTCTCCAGCTCTGTCATGTTGCATTTGGATGGTGTCAGGACTTCGGAGACATAGTAGACAGGGCACTGTCTGACTGCGCCCTCGACTGTCTGCTCCTGTACCAGTGCCGCGCTGACCGCGTGCGGCGAAGCCGCGACATAGAGCAATAAGGGGAGCGAGGAGTCTGGGCTTGTGAGTATGGCCAGCTCCGCCAGGTACTGTTTTAATGAGGCGAAGGCCGCTGCTTGCTCCGGTCCCCAAGCGAAGTCCTTCGCGCCGCGGAGTGTTTTGAGGAATGGGAGACTTCGCTCGGCGGACCTGGAGATGAATCTGTTGAGAGCGGCCATCCTGCCTGTCAGGCGCTGGACGTCCCTGGCAGACTGCGGAGGCGACATATCGACGATGGCCTGGATCTTGGTTGGGTTGGCCTCGATGCCGCGGCGGGACACCAGGTAGCCCAATATCTTGCCCTGGCGAACACCGAAAACACACTTTCCGGGTTCAGGCGGAGTCGTGCATCTCGCATGTTCGCGAATGTTTCTGCCAGGTCGGCGAGATGGTCCTCCTTATTCTTGCTGGCGACGACGATGTCGTCCACATATGTGAATATATTTCTGCCGACCTGCCCCTCGAGAACTGTTTTGGTGAGTCTGGAGAAGGTGGATCCGGCATTCTTGAGACCCTCCGGCATTCTGACAAAGCAATAAGTGCCGAAGGGTGTTATAAAGCTGGTGCTAGCCTTGTCTTCCTCCTTCATGTATATCTGGTGATAGCCGGAGAAGCAGTCGAGGAGTGACATGACCTCGCATCCGGCCGCGCTATCGACTATTTTGTCGATCCGCGGCAGGGAAATTGTCCTTTGGGCAGGACTTATTGAGACTGGTGAAGTCTATGCACATGCGCCATTTTCCGCTTTTTCTGCACCATCACAACATTGGAGAGCCACGTGGGGTAAGCCACTGGCTCGATGAATTTAGCCTCCAGGAGGCGATGCACCTCCGCCTTGGCGGCTTCTGTCTTTTTGTCTGACATTTTGCGAAGCTTCTGCTTTTTGGGTCGCACCGAAGGGTCAATCCCCAAGCTGTGCTCAATTATGGCTCGGCTGACTCCGACTAGATCGAGGGCGGACCAGGCGAAGACATCTTTATTCTTGGCCAGGCAGCAGAGAAGTTTCTCTTCTTCAAGTGAGGTGAGGTCTTCGCTGATAGTTACTGTCTGCTTGGGCGTGGCCTGATCGAGGGGGACGGTCTTGGTCCCGTCTTGGCACTGCAACTGTGCCTTGTCGTGCTACTTGTCGGTTGGGCTGGCCGACGCAGGGACTTCGCGCTGGGTCGTGAGACAGTGTACATTTCTCTGACCGGGCACGAAGTCCCGCTCTATGTTGCGCGCCGTCTGCTGGTTGCCGTAGATTGTGATGGCGCCTAGCGGGCCTGGTATCTTCATACATAGGTACAACCCGTGGATGGCAGCTTCGAATTTGTTGATGGAGCCCCGACCCATGATGGCGTTGTATGGATATACCATGTCGACAATGTCGAAGGTTACTTGCTCACTTCGGGCATTGGGTGCTACACCGAAGGAGAGGGGCAACTCTATCTTGCCAACTGGGAAGGTGCCCTTGCCGCCGAAACCATACAACGGGTTGTCCGAAGGCTTCAGCAAGCTGTGGCTTATACCCATGCGGTCGAAGGCGTGGAGGAAGATGATGTCCGCCTGACTGCCGTTGTCGACTAGGACTTTGTGTAAGTCCCAGCCTGCCACGCTGCAATTGATGACCATAGCGTCGATGTGGGGGGCGCTGCGCAGGTCGACGTCTCGTGCATCGAAGGTTAGCGGTATGTGGGACCACTTCGTCTGCACGACTGGGCCAGTGACGGCGACATGGTTGATGCTGCGGTAGTGGTCCCGCTTCTGCCGCTTGGTGTCGAAGTCAGTGCTGGACCCCCCTGTTATCATGTGAATGACTCCGCGATATGGCTGATCGGCGAAGTCTTCCTGTTTTGGGGCGTGGGGGATGTTTTGATGTTGTTGGTGTGGTGGTGGGGGTGGAGGAGGTACGATTTGTACTTCCTGATGGTGTTGGTAAGCGTGGTGCGGTGGATGCGGAGCGGGAGCGTGGATATATGGTGGAGGGGGTGGCAGGTAATTATGCGCGACAATTCTGGGATTGTCGGCTGGCTGCGCCCGCGCCATTCTGTCTCTGGTGGCCTTCGTCTCGGGCAGTCTTTGGTTTGGTGGGCGCAGTCTTCGCCGTGGAAAAGGCAGTAGAACCGGCGCGGCGGCTGCTGTGCCCGCCCTCGACCCCTGCCGCGAGCTCCATTTCCGCGGCCCTGGGGGGGATATTCCTGGCGGCGAGGGGGGTCAGCAGCGGGCTGTTGGTTGACGATGTTGTGCACTTGCTGCTGACTGCGGCCATCTCGGCCGGAGTCTGGCTGCGGAGTCCTTGTCCACGTGCGGCTGGACTGCGGGGCATCTTTGGGTTTCCGTTGTGACTCGACCTTGCGTTGGTGGAGTTCTTCGGATTTGGCATATTTTTCGAAGAGCTGATATAGCTCCTGCAAGCTCTTGGGTGGATCTCTGATACAGTGGCTGTAGAGGACGCCGGCCCGAAGGCCATTGATGGCGTAGTGGATAGCGATCTGATCGTCGACAGAGGGCAGCTGCGACTTGAGCGTTAAGAACTTGCGGTAATACTCCCGCAGAGTCTCCTTTTCCAGCTGTTTGCAAAGCGAGAGCTCGGCCAAAGCATCGGTGTCTGGACGATACCCTTGGAAGTTGAGGAGGAACTTGTCCCTGAGACTTCTCCACGAATCAATGGACAGCGGAGGCAATCTGGTGAACCAGGTGAGTGCTGGGCCCTCTAGGGCGATGATGAGAGACTTCGCCATTGTGGCGTCGTCCCCTCCGGCTGATGCAACGGCGACTTGATAACTCATGATGTATTGCGCCGGGTCGGTGCTGCCGTTGTACTTGGGGTATGCCCCCGCTCGAAAGTTGGCTGGCCAAGGCGTCACTTGTAGATGTGGCGCCAGGGGACTTCGCTCGTCGAGGTAGTTGACCCCTTGGAATGGCGCGCCGTGCTGGGAGATGTAGTCATGCTGGGGGAAACGCGGGTTCTCCGGCTGCGCCCGGTGCTGCAGGGGTTGGCCATGCTACCGGCCGAGGTAGCCTTCGCGCGTGTCCTCCGGTTGTGTGCGCTGTTGGAGGGGTGGCTCTTGCTGTAGACCGAGGTGGCCTTCGCGCTGCATCAGCGCGATCTCGCGCTCGAGGTCTTGGGCTTTCTGCTCCTCGTCGCGTATCATTTGCCGCACTTTGGCTAATGCGGACACACGCTGGCGCTTGGCCTCCAGTATCTCTTTCTGCCTCTGGAGATTGCGGTTCCTGAGGCGCAGGGCGCGCAGCTGCAGCTGTTCTTCTGTTGAGACGCCGAGGACCTCACCGTCCTCGGTGAGGTCTGCGCCTTCCAGTGGGGCGAAGCCTGGGGGCGGCTGCGACTGTCCTTCGGTTCCGCAGGTGCGGAAGGTGTCGTCTTCGCCGGTGTGGGGAACATTGTCTTCAATGGGCTCTTGGTGGGTGGATTGGGTGAGGACGAGGGCCTTGCCCTTTCTTGCGGCCAGCAGTGCTGCCTTCGCAGCCTCGTCAGCCTTGGGGTTAGCTCTCTTGGGTGCTATTGCGGGTGGTTTTGTCGTAGCACGAACGGTGGGCGCCAAATGTTGGAACTTGCTCTCTGCGGCAAGGAGGCCAACAAGGGTGAACAGTAGTGACAACAGGGTTACGTGCACAGGGGCAATAGCTCTGTTGATCTCCTCTCTCACGGGCACTGTGCGGGGGTATTTATAGGTATCTGAGTGCCCAACGTCTTGTGTTAAGGACGCATGTGCCCTCAGACGCCTAGTTTATCCCCGGAATATTCCCATAAAGCAGGGTTACAAGCTGTAATTACAAGTATGCCTTTACAAGTTAGGCCCGTAATACAGAGGCGGCCATGCGGGGCCCGTTATGATGGGCCAGATCACACGTGGGCCTTGGGGCTGAACGAGGCCGCGCCGTGGGAGGACGTCGCCGCAGGCCTTCATCAAAGTGCCGAGTCCTGCGAAGGGTGTCCCTGCCCGCTTTGTCTTCGTCGGACCAGCGGCTGCAGCGAAGGCCTCGAGCGAAGGGTGGCGTCTTTGCCTTCGCCCCAACACTCACTACTTGTGCCACATCTTTGCGCAGCTGATTCGGCCTCCACAGTTTCAGGGCACACTTGAGGCCTCACGCCTTGTTTTTGGATCCTACCGTCCTGCGCCTGAGGCTCCTGTGCCAGCTTCTGCTCCAGTTTTTGACTCTCAGGCCAAGGATGCTGCTCTTCGTCAGTTCGAGGCTCAGGATGCAGCAGTTGATGATGATGATGATGATTTTGGGGTTCCTCCTCCACCTCCGCCTCCTATGCCCCCACGCTCACATGATCATGAGGCTAGGAGTTCTAGTGCTACCCCTGCTGCCCCTCCGGCTATTGACCCTGCTATTACTTCAATTCTCCAGTCTCTCACTCAGCAGCAGGCTCACCTGGCAGCCGAGCAGACCCGGTTATCCGAGAGGATGCTCTTGATGTTTTAGACCATACAGGACAGGCAGGATTCGCTTCAGCAGCAGCTACTACAGGATCGGGCTGAGAGCAGGGCATTCATGGCTCTTATGCTACATCATTCTGGTGTCTCAGTTCCTCCGGTTCAGTCTGCTCCACCTCCTCCGCTTCAGGCTCCTGTTGTGCCAGCGATTCAGTCAGGACCCCCTGTTCCTACTGTTGGTCCTTCTTCTCCGCTCCGGCCGGTCACCCTGGCTTTCACGTCACCGGTTCTCAGCTCTGTCTGCCCTTAGCCGCCAGTGCCCCAGCATCTGCTGTTACCACTACTGATGTGGCAGTATCTGTGACCACTTCTGTTCCGGCAGCTCCTGCAGCGCGGACTCAGTCCGAGTCAGTACCAGCTCCAGCTTCTACCGCAGATCCTGGATCCGAGACTGACTCTGACCCCCCGTCGGCGTTCGCTCTGCTGCCTCGACCGCGACCGGATGCGCCCCCGCCGCCTCCTCCCGCTTCAGATGTTTAGGTTCGGGTAGCCTTTTGGTGTTTGACGCCAAAGGGGGAGAGATATGAGTTGTGAGAGCTAGGGGGAGTTAGAGAGTTAGTAGAGAGTTATTTTGATGTAATATATGTGCTTGTTGCTCTCTGTACTAGCTTGGTGCTTTTAGCTCACAAACTCTCTATATACTCTCGTTGCTTATGATTGACTGTGTGTATTATGTTTTCACCTTATATTTTATCACCAGTCTTCTAGTTCTTGATTCATTGATTTAACTTCACTTTTATATGAACAAGAATCTTATGATGTGTATGCGCTCACTCTTATTATTATGGTACACGTTCTTTCTGTCAAAGATTACTGAGTATAACTAACCATCCTTTCTATTGACAGAAACTTCAAAACAAACTACTCTCACAAATCTTGTAGGGTTGTCATCAATCACCAAAAAGGGGGAGATTGAAAGCATCTAGGCCCCTGGTTGGTTTTAGTGATTAATGACAATGTAATGTTATATGTGACTAACTTGTATTTTGCAGAGACAAATGGTAAGTTAGGTCGCATGACAGGTAGAAGTACTACAACGGTGAAAACAATCCCGGAGATAAGAACTCGAAGCGACGGCTAAAACGACGAAACAAAAGGTGAAGGACTACGGAGTCCGAGTGTCAGGGAGATGTGGACACTCGTGATTTAGTTAGGTCTTTTATTCTCTTTTAGCCATACTATAAAGAGGGGTTGTCGATGAGTAGTTTGACCAAGAGAGTTCTAGTGTAGTGTTGGTGCACAATCACACTCACATACAGTGCTAGGTGTCACTCTAGAACTCACTAACAAGTTAGAACGAAAACCGATTTCAAAAACAGCTGAAAAACAAGAAGTAGGGTTTCTGCCCTGGGGCACCGGATTGTCCGGTGTGCACCGGACTGTCCGGTGCACCCTCTGCCAGGTGGGGCCAGGCTGGCCCGGGGAAGAGGCTTTCCTACGCAGAAACCCGAGAGCGCAGGTTTCAGAGTTGAATTTTAGTGGCACACCGGACAGCGCACCGGACATCGCACCGGACAGTGACTGTTCACTGTCCGGTGTGCCACGAGTCCAACGGCTAACTGTCAGAACTAGCCATTGGAAACGACCGTTGGCGCACCGGTGGCGCACCGGACTGTCCGGTGCGCCAGTGCGCAGGAAAATGCCTGTAACAGCTAGTTGGTGGGTGAGGGCTATTTATACCCCCTCCACCCACCATATTCAATGTCTTGCACTCCACATTTATTCCAACACATTGCTAGAGCATTGCAAGCACCAAAAGCCTAGTGAGGAGATTAGAGAATCTTAATCCGCGTTTGTTCCTCATTAGCGCTAGCGAGAGCCACCTAGAGCACACACCACTTGCATTAGGCTTCTCTTGGTCAAGGGAAAGTCTATGGCTTGTTACTCTTGGTGATCGACATCACCTAGACGGCTTGGTGGCGTTGGGAGCTCGGTGATCACCGTGAAGATCTTGTTGGTGACCCGACTCAAGTTTGTAAGCGGTCTCGAGGGATCCACCGCGCCGGAGTGGCAAAGGATCATCCCATAGTGAGCACTTGGTTCTTGCGAGGACCAAGGGGGAGCGATACCCTTGCGCGGGTGCTCCAACGAGGACTAGTGGAGAGTGCCGACTCTTCGATACCTCGGGAAAAATTGGAGGAGTCTTCTAAACTTTGCTTTACATTCCGCACTTAATTCAAGCACTTTTCATTGTGTATTTGTTTAGCAAGTATTTGAAGCATTGTCTCAGCATTATTGTATTTCTAGTATTATTATCTTAGTGCTAGTTGTTGGGGTGAAGTTGGGCTCTTGCTTAGCTCTTGTTTAGCTTTTAATTAGTGTTGATTTTTAGAAAAGCCCAATTCACCCCCCCCGCCCTCTTGGGCATCGTGATCCTTTCAATTGGTATCAGAGCCTTGTTGCTCGTAGATTAGCTTAACCGCTAGAGTTACGATGTCCGGTGGGGATGGACCTCCTCCCGTTTTTGATGGTGACGATTTTCCTTATTGGAAAATTCGTATGGAAGCATATTTAGAGGCTATAGACATTGGTGTCTATAAAGCCACCACACAAGGATTCCCCGAACCTAGAGATCCCACAAATCTTGTAGGTGATGAGTTCAATTATGAGAAATGGAATGCTAAGGCCAAAAACACCCTTTTTGGAGGCCTTTGCAAAGATGTGTTCAATAGAGTAAGAAATCATAAAAATGCTCATGATTTGTGGATGGACATTTGTGCTCTACACGAAGGAACTAGAAGTGAGCGTGAGGAGAGATATCACATAGCCATGAGAAAGTTAAATTCTTTTGAAATGCTTGCTAATGAAAATGCAAATGCTATGTACTCACGTCTCAATATTCTTGTAGAGGAAGTTAATGGATTGGGGCTCACTCAAATCTCACAACCGGATATTGTGAGGAAGATTCTCAGTGTCCTCCCAATAGGCAAATATGGACACATTGTCACTGTGCTATATCAAATGGATCTTTCAGTTACCACACCTACACAGATTTTGGGAACGATCAATGCCCTTGAAGTGTACATGCACATCAACGACAAAGAAGAATCATCTTCCAAAAGAAAGGATTTGGCTCTCAAAGCAAATCATGAAAGAAAAGGAAAAGCAAAAATACAAGTTGAGGAAGAATCCTCAAGTGATGATGACCTTGATGCTAACATTGCCTTGATGGTAAGGAAGACCACCAAGATGTTGAAGAAGCTAAATACAGAAGGCATCAAATTTGATTCAAGAAAGAAGAAATTCTTTTCCAACAAAAGAAAGCCCATTTCTGAGATGGATTGCTACAACTGTGGTGAGCTCGGTCATCTTGCTCATCAATGTAACAAGCCCAAGAAGAACAAATTCAAGGGCAAGAAAGAAGATGACAGCGATGATGAAAAGAAGGAAAAGAAATTCTTCAAGAGGAAGGATGGGAAGCAAAAGAGGTTCCACAAGAAGAAAAATGGAAAGGCATATATTGTTGGTGACTGGCTCACCGACATTGAGTCATTAAGTGGATCTTCTTCAAGTGAAGAAGAGAATGATGAAAAAGTTGCCGCCATCGCCGGGGACATCTCTTCACCACAACCATCGCCATTATCAACTTCTCACCTATGCCTCATGGCTAGAGGTGAACGGAAGGTACAAAATGATATTGATATTACTGATGATAGTGATAGTGATAGTGATGAGGAATTTGCTTCACCTTCATATGATGAACTAGCTGACTTGCTTAAAGAATATAGTCAAATTATTAGAAAGTCAAAAGCTAAATGTGATAGGTTGAAAAATGAAAATGAATCTTTAAATGCCAAGTATGACATAGTTATGAAAGCTAGTGATGAAATAAAAGAAGAAAATAAAACTATGTCATCAACTGTAAATGAGCTCACAAACTCCCTAAAAGATGCTAAGGATAAATGTGACAAGCTAAATGAAGCTAATAGGGAGTTGCAAAATAGACTAGTAAAAATCTAGGAAGACTATACTCAAATTAAATTTGATCATGACAATCTTCTTGTTGAAAATGAACTTTTATCTTGCAAAACACATGAGGCTATTAACCCTGTTGTTAAGATTGATGTAGCAACCTCATGTGATGATTTGAGTCAAGAAGAGCAAACTAGTCTACATGCTGAATTGACTGAAAAAGTTGAAGTCCTGACTTTAGACAACCAAAAATTGAAGAAATACTTAACTGATGCAACTACTAGAGGAAAGGTTGCTATTGAGAACAATGATTTCAACAATGAGTTGGCAGTGGATAATCAAAGGCTTAAAAATGAGGTCAAGAAACTAAAAAGTGAAAATGAACATCTTGCAACAAGCGTGCAAAAGTTCAACAAGGGTCAATACCTCCAAAATGAGTTGCTTATGAACACTGTCATGAAAAACAACAAAAGTGGTATTGGATACAATGCTTTTGTGCAAAAGAAAGCTACCACTCAATACAAGCCAAACCAGACTCACAAGCCCATCAAATGCTTTGAGTGTGGAAATGAAGGTCATTTTGCTCACAACTGCAAAGCCAAACCACCAACTCCCTTGCCTAAGCACTCAAGACCATTTGCTTTCAATGCTCATTATGTTCTAAGAAAGGTTGCAAATGGAAAGGTCAAAGTTACATTCCTAGGTCCACCAAACAAGAGTAGACCTAGACAAATCTGGGTTGCAAAGTCCTTGATTGAGAGAGTCACTGGTCCTATGCAATATAGGGCCCTCAAAACTCAAGCTTGAATTGTCTGTGGATGTAGGTGAACTACAAGACCGGTGGGAGCCATTTGGTTATTAACAGTGGATGCACACAACATATGACAGGCAACCCACGGATGTTCACCTCACTTGATGAGAATGTTGATGGACAAGATAAAATCACATTTGGAGACAATTCAAAAGGAAAAGTGCAAGGACTTGGCAAGGTGGCAATTTCAAATGATTTATCAATATCAAATGTTCTCTTAGTTGCACCTTTGAGCTTCAATTTATTATCAGTGGGTCAACTCTCTGATCTTGGACTTCAATGCTTATTCACTCCAACAGAGGTTATTGTAACAAAGATGGATAATGAATCAATGGTGTTCAAAGGATTTAGATACAACAACCTCTACTTAGTGGATTTCACTTCAGAAGATGCAGACTTAAGAACTTGCCTCTTCACCAAAGCTTCACTTGGATGGCTTTGGCATAGGAGGCTTGCACATGTTGGGATGAGCACACTCAAGAAGGTATTAAAAAAGACATGGCTAGAGGATTAAAGGATGTGGTGTTTGAAAAAGACAAGCCATGTAGTGCATGTCAAGCTGGAAAGCAAGTTGCTAATACACATCCTACTAAAGCTTTCATGTCAACATCAAGGCCACTGGAACTACTTCATATGGATTTATTTGGACATACAAATTATGTAAGTGCCGGTGGCAACCTCTACTGTCTAGTGATTGTTGATGACTTCTCAAGATACACTTGGGTGTTCTTTCTCCATGACAAATCAGAAGTTGCATCTATATTCAAGAAGTTTGCCAAGAAAGCTCAAAATGAATTTGATTGCAAGATCAAGAAGATTAGAAGTGACAATGGCAAAGAATTTGACAACACCAACATTCATGAATACTGTGATGAAATTGGGATCAAACATGAAGTATCTGCAACATACACACCTCAACAAAATGGAGTTGTTGAAAGAAAAAATAGGACCTTGATCACTCTTGCAAGAACAATGATTGATGAGTATAACACACCGGAGAGGTTTTGGGCCGAAGCTGTCAATACTGCATGTTATGCATCAAACAGGCTATTTCCTCACCGACTACTTGCGAAGAATCCCTATGAACTGCTAAATGGGAAAAAGCCAGACGTCTCCTTCTTCCGGGTGTTTGGGTGCAAATGCTACATCTACAAGAAACGCCATCACCTAGGGAAGTTTCAAAGACGTTGTGATATTGGTTTTCTTTTGGGTTATTCATTAAAGTCCAAAGCATATCGAGTATTCAACCATGGCACTGGCGTGGTAGAAGAAACACATGATGTGGAATTTGATGAGACTAATGGCTCCCAAGGAGCACTTGAAAATCTTGATGATGTAGGTGATGAGCCACTTAGGGAAGCAATGAAGAACATGCCTATTGGAGCTATCAAACCAAAAGAAGATGAAGAAGAGGTGCAAAACATTGATAGGCCCTCTTCATCAAATGTACCACAAGATGATGAAAAAGATGAGAGGCATGCAAATGAAGATACATTTGTCTCTCATGAACAAGCAAGGGTACAAGCCGAAGATGTTGATGCTCCAGGATCTTCTTCCCAAGTGGTTGACAGGAGAAACTCATCACTACTTCAAGCTCATCCTCCAAACCAAATCATCGGGAGTCCTTCGCAAAGGGTTATTACTCGATCACATAGACATGCTTCTTTCATTGAACATCACTCCTTTGTTTCTTGTGTTGAGCCTACTTGTATAGATGAGGCGCTACAGGATCCGGACTGGGTGAATCCCATGCATGAAGAACTTAACAACTTCACCTGTAATGAAGTTTGGACCCTGGAGAAGCCCCCACAAGATGCAAGAATCATTGGAACAAAGTGGGTGTTCAGAAACAAACAAGATGATCAAGGTGTGATTGTAAGAAACAAGGCAAGACTTGTTGCAACAAGTTGAAGGCTTAGATTTTGGAGAGACCTTAGCACCGGTTACTCGACTGGAAGCCATCCGTATCCTACTTGCATATGCATCATGCTATGATATAAAACTTTATCAAATGGATGTAAAAAGTGCATTTTTAAATGGCTTCATAAATGAACTTGTATATGTTGAGCAACCGCCTGGATTTGAAGACCCTAGATATCCTAACCATGCTTACAGGTTGTCCAAGGCGCTATATGGGCTAAAGCAAGCTCCAAGGGCTTGGTATGAGCGCCTTCGCGATTTCCTCATCGAAAAGGGCTTCAAGATCGGGACCGTCGACACAACTCTATTCACAAAGAAACATAACGGTGATATTTTCATTTGTCAAGTATATGTTGATGATATAATCTTTGGCTCGACAAATGACTATCATTGCAAGGAATTTGGTGAGTTGATATCGAAGGAGTTCGAGATGTCAATGATTGGTGAGCTAACGTACTTCCTCGGCTTTCAAGTCAAGCAAATGAGAGATGGTAACTTTCTCTCACAAGAGAAGTATACCAAAGACTTGTTGAAAAGGTTCAACATAGAGAAGTGCAAACCAATCAAGACCCCCATGCCTACAAATGGACATCTCGACTTAGATGAGGGAGGTAACCCGGTTAATCAAACTCACTACCGTTCTATGATTGGTAGTTTATTGTACCTTACCGCATCTAGGCCCGATATTATGTTTAGTGTCTGCATGTGTGCTAGATTTCAATCTAATCCTAAGAAATCTCATCTTCGCGCTGTTAAGAGGATTCTTAGGTATCTCAGGCACACCACAAGCGTTGGTATGTGGTATCCCAAAGGAGCTACTTTTGATTTAATTGGCTATTCCGATCCGGATTATGCCGGTTGTAAAATTGATAGGAAAAGTACTTCTGGGGGATGCCATCTGCTTGGTAGATCACTAGTTTCATGGACATCCAAAAAGCAAAATAGTGTTGCCTTGTCAACTGCCGAAGCGGAATACATTGCCGCAGGTGCTTGTTGCACACAAATTTTATATATGAAACAAACTCTTCTAGACTATGGCGTAGTTCTAGAAAAGGTTCTGTTGTTGTGTGATAATGAGAGTGTTGTTAAAATTGCTAATAATCCTGTACAACACTCTCGCACCAAGCACATTGATATCCGTCATCACTTCCTTAGAGATCATGTTGCTAAAGGAGATATCATTTTAGAAGGAGTGAGGTTGGAAGATCAATTAGCGGATATTTTCACTAAGCCACTTGATAAGACCCGCTTTTGCATGTTGAGGAATGAACTAAATATTCTTGATCTCAGAAATTTTATGTAAAATGTCAAATGGTGTTGTCAAGCTTGCATTGCATATTTAAATTTCTTGTATTGCATCTAGGGCTTGTCTAACCTAGTTGAGATAACCGCCAACAAAGCGAGTGAAAAAGCTTAACTCGGATCAAACTTGACAAGTCTTAGTTTTAAGCTTTTAGCACTTAAATTCTTACTTCTTATGCAATTGTTGGTTCTTGAAATATGCATGTGGTACTGCACTTAGGGGGAGTATTCAAAACTCAAATCACTCATGAAAACCCCTAGTGCAAGCCAAAATGCAAATTTCACCATTTGCCTATTTTCTCTAAAAATTATCTAGCCTATGGCAAAATATTTTGAAAAATATGATAAAATATATGAGGGTGCCAATACCTGTCCCAACAAGTGTTATTTTGTGTGATTATAAGTTGGGATTTGGTTTGGTTGGAAAATAGATAAAAAATCAAAATTTTCCAATCTTCCCTCTGTCTGGGCTCACCGGACAGTCTGGTGCGCACCGGACACTGCATTGTGCAATGTCCGGTGCACCGGCAGCCGCGCGCTAAATTTCAATTCTCCTGTGCGCTGTCCGGTGGTTCACCGGACAGCTACTATGCGCTGTCCGGTGTGCACCGGACAGGCACTGTAGACTGTCCGGTGCGCCCATATCCGGTTTTTAAAAAAACTTTTCCCTCTCGCGCCCGAGGCCTGCAACCACTTCTCTCTGTTCTCTGCCTCTCTCTCTCGGTCTCTGGTGTTCTCCACCCCTCGCCGGCGACCTCCCCTCCTCTCCGGTGATCTGTTCTCCGGCCGTGCTCCGGCGATCCCTGTGCTCGTGCTTCCCTAGTGTGTATCCTCGTCTCTCTTCCCCCCCCCCCTTCTCTCTGAGCTCATGCCACCTGTGAAGTCCCCTTTTCCACCTTTTGCACAACTTTCAAATCCCTGTGAATTCCAGTGAAACCAAGTAGTCATATGTGTTCCTCTGTGTGCCTTGAGTATCCTTGCAGGTTCCTAGCTCCTTCGGGAGGGTTTTCCCACCTCAAATAGCCATTTCCCCAAAACCCTAAAACTCCGCCCTCCACGTGTTCGGTGAAATGCCCAAACCAGCCAAAAATGCCCCGATTGAACCCAAATTTTTCAGGCACCTTCACAACACCTCCAGTAACATATTCGCCAAATTTCACGCCCATCCAATATTCCAGGCTTTAATTTCACCCAATTCCCCGTTACGAGCGATCGTTTCCGAGCCGAGTGCCCAAATCTCATTTTCTTCGCCTAAATTCAAACCAAACACACACTTCACTCATATTCACCTATATAAACATATTCGTGAAGTATTGGCTCAATTCCATGTCATTTCGTGCCTCAATTCGAATTCCAAACCTCCTATGGCACTTTTTATCGTTCAAACGCCGTTTTCACGTCGTTTGACCTCTCGATCGTCTCATCCCTTGTTTTCTGTGCCATCTTTCTCTGTGTATGTATTTATTCACATTTCATATACTTATGACTATGTGACTAATACGTGCTCACCTCTTCTGTCATTTCAGTGACCTTGATTGCCCGTGTGCCGTCTCCTGTCCTGCCTGGATCGTCACCTCTCGTGTGAGCTTTCTAGGTAGTCATCTCATCCTTTGATATTCTATCGGATATTATCGATCTGTGCTTAGTCTCTCTCTCTCATTTGCAGTCTTCAGGTCAGGATGCCGCGCACGAAGAATGTGTCGGCGCCAGGGGGAGGCGATGATGAGGATCCTCGTTGCCCCTTCAGGTAGGTCAAGGGCAAGACAGTGCACTTGGAGCAGCAGGAAGGCCGCAAGAAGCGGCGTATGGACAGAGCAGCCCGTGCAGCGGCAACAGCAGCAGCAGCCGCTGCGCAGGCCGAGCTTGGAGATCAGCCACAGACTCCGTCAGATCAGATTGCATACCGTGTCTGTCGTCTCGCCTCCTGGCCTCGCTCCTCCACTCACACCACTGCTTCCACTCCACCACCCACTCTGCCTGCTCCCGTCACCCCTGTTGCGCCATCCACCACCACAGCCATACCCGCTACCTCCACTACACCAGCTTACATTGCTCCTCCTCCCGCTCTCGCTTCAGCTCCTCCTATCCCTCCACCTCGATTCTGGGAGCGCGATGAGACTGAGGTACGACCCCTTGCTGTGGATCCCAGACTTTTTGACCTTCAGCGTGCTACAGCGGCACGGGTACGTAGGTTGAGATACGTACCCGTGGAGTCTTGGTTACCGGCCCAGAGGGACCCTGCAGCAGTTGACCTCTTCAGCACCAGGATTCAGGAATCCTTCTTTAGGGCACAATTGTCTGCATAGATTGCTCTGCGAGTGCACCGGCTTTTGGATCTTCTAGCTTTTCTGCTTGCCACCGGTGCTGACTCTGAGGCGCACCTCACATATCTGCCTGGCTTTGTGACCCTTTTGACTACCAGCGGCAGGTATGTTGAGGAGTGGGTCCGAGTCTTCTAAGCGTCTGTATGGATAGACCCGGATCATCAATGGATGACGTTTTGTTTTGAGCAAGAGGATGTCACTATTACTGCCAGTCAGATTCGCCAGCTCTTTGGATTTCCCGAGTCGACGACTCGACTTCACAGCCTATGCTACGGCACCTCTGACCCTCCTCGTCGCCCTCACGGCGGTGTGGCTCCGGGTACATCTCACGTCGCGGCTCTGTTCCGCCCGCCCTTCTCAGATGGGTCGCGACGTTCACCGGCAGATTTTACTACAGCAGCCAAGTACTTATTTGAGCTTATCAGACGGACTCTTCTGCCGAGGATGGGATATAGGGAGGCTACCACACATATCTAGCTCTGGCTCCTTGGTGCCCTGGTCTCTCACTCTGAGTTTGACGTCGTGGATTTCCTTATTTGTGAGATCGAGGACACCGTTTTGGATGGCATTCGTGCTCGTCGACAGTTGCCATATGCTCACTACTTGTGCCACATCTTTGCGCAGCTGATTCGGCCTCCACAGTTTCAGGGCACACTTGAGGCCTCATGCCTTGTTTTTGGATCCTACCGTCCTGCGCCTGAGGCTCCTGTGCCAGCTTCTGCTCCAGTTTTTGACTCTCAGGCCGAGGATGCTGCTCTTCGTCAGTTCGAGGCTCAGGATGCAGCAGTTGATGATGATGATGATGATGATGATGATTTTGGGGTTCCTCCTCCGCCTCCGCCTCCTATGCCCCCACGCTCACATGATCATGAGGCTGGGAGTTCTAGTGCTACCCCTGCTGCCCCTCCGGCTATTGACCCTGCTATTGCTTCGATTCTCCAGTCTCTCACTCAGCAGCAGGCTCACCTGGCAGCCGAGCAGACCTGGTTATCCGAGAGGATGCTCTCGATGTTTCAGACCATACAGTACAGGCAGGATTCGCTTCAGCAGCAGCTACTACAGAATCGGGCTGAGAGCAGGGCATTCATGGCTCTTATGCTACAACATTCTGGTGTCTCAGTTCCTCCGGTTCAGTCTGCTCCACCTCCTCCGCTTCAGGCTCCTGTTGTGCCAGCGATTCAGTCAGGACCCCCTGATCCTACTGTTGGTCCTTCTTCTCCGCTCCGGCCGGTCACCCTGGCTTTCACGTCACCGGTTCTCAGCTCTGTCTGCCCTCAGCCGTCAGTGCCCCCAGCATCTGCTGTTACCACTACTGTTGTGGCAGTATCTGTAACCACTTCTGTTCCGGCAGCTCCTGCAGCGCGGCCTCAGTCCGAGTCAGTACCAGCTCCAGCTTCTACCGCAGATCCAGGATCCGAGACTGACTCTGACCCCCCGCCGGCGTTCGCTCTACTGCCTCAACCGCGACCGGATGCGCCCCCGCCACCTCCTCCCGCATCAGATGTTTAGGTTCGGGTACCCTTTTGGTGTTTGACGCTAAAGGGGGAGAGATATGAGTTGTGAGAGCTAGGGGGAGTTAGAGAGTTATTTTGATGTAATATATGTGCTTGTTACTCTCTGTACTAGCTTGGTGCTTTTGGCTCACAAACTCTCTATATACTCTCGTTGCTTATGATTGACTGTGTGTATTATGTTTTCACCTTATATTTTATCACCGGTCTTCTAGTTCTTGATTCATTGATTTAACTTCACTTTTATATGAACAAGAATCTGATGATGTGTATGCGCTCACTCTTATTATTATGGTACACGTTCTTTCTGTCAAAGATTACTGAGTATAACTGTTGGGTCTATGCTTCGTCGCCGAAGGTCTTATAGAAAGAAGTGGTTCTCGGCTGAAGCTGTTAGCATAAGATAGACGAAGGGTCCTCTTCGTGAAGCTTCGTCATTACAAACCGACTTAAACATAGAATGACCTTTTAGTCCATAAAGGTCTGAGTCAATGTTGAAGGCTTTTGTAAGGGGCATACTTGTAATTCTTCACAGGCTGTGTCCTGTGTCTATAAATAGTGAACAGTATTCCATTACTGTTCACAGATTCTGACGATTGCAATTGCATCTCTCGGAATTCAACCTTTGCCAAGGCATAGGTATTATTGTATTTGATGATTCAATATAGTAAATAAATGTAGTATAATTAGTATATGATTTATTTACACATATTATACCTTTTTGTATTATCTTATAAATGCCTATTGAAATATGATTACGAAGGCTCAACTTTGTAATCGTACTCTTATTAACCTTCGTCCAAGATTCATTATCCCGAAGGGAATAATGTTTTAAGGACGAAGGGCGTTATTATTTAACATTTTATGTTGCCTTGCTCTTGATTCATAGCATTTGAGAGCAAGTCTCCAACATTGGCGCCCACCTCCGGTGAACTCACTTCCATTTTTTTTTGAGCTGATGGCTTCGTTCAACGACCAAGCTGGAGCTGCTTCGGGTCCGAAGCTGGTGCTCCCGATCACGGGTGGCTCGTCCTCAGAGCCAGCTAACAAGAAACAAAAGAAGGAAGCACAGAGAAGGGTACAGCATGTTGGGGTGCAAGGACCCTTCATCAAGTCAAGATGGTCTCACATTCCTATTACCTTCTCCCAAGAGGACCTTCAGCTCAAAGATTACCCACACAATGATGCCATGGTTATTTCTTGTGTTATCAAAGGATTTCTGGTCCACAATGTCTTGGTTGACACAGGCAGTGCAGCTGATATCATATTTGCTAAGGCCTTCAGACAAATGCAAGAGCCAGAGGACAAGATTCATGATGCTACACATCCTCTCTGTGGCTTCGGAGGAAGACAGATTGTAGCACTGGGCAAGATCACCATGTCAGTGACCTTCGGGTTCATCAACAACACTAGAACTGAGCAAGTTGTGTTTGATATTGTTGACATGGAATACCCTTACAATGCAATTATTGGTCGTGGTACCCTCAATGCCTTCGAAGCAATCCTTCATCCTGCCTATCTTTGCATGAAGATACCTTCGGATCAGGGACCCATCGCTATTCATGGAAGTCAGGAAGCTGCAAGAAAGGCTGAAGGCAATTGGACTGACTCAAAAGCAATCCATAACATAGATGGAGCTGAAGCTTGTGAACAGTACAAATTCAGAAGGGAGAAAGCAGCTTCAGCAGATCAGCCGAAGCCTATGCTCTTATGTGAGGACATAGCAGAGCAGAAGGTGCTGTTAGGCTCTCAATTATCCGAAGAGCAGGAGAAAACCTTGATAAGGTTTTTGTTCAATAACAAAGATGTTTTTGCATGGTCAGCCAATGATCTCTGCGGAGTTAATAGAGATGTTATTGAGCACTCGCTCAATGTCGATCCATCCTTCAGACCCAGAAAGCAAAGGCTTCGGAAAATGTCAGATGATAAGGCCGAAGGTGCTCGCAACGAAGTCAAAAGACTCCTCAGTGCAGGAGTTATCAGAGAAGTGAAGTACCCAGAATGGCTAGCTAACACTGTTATGGTAAAAAAGGCCAATGGCAAGTGGCGAATGTGCATCGATTTTACAGATCTTAACAAGGCTTGTCCGAAAGATGAATTCCCACTACCAAGGATAGACTCTTTAGTTGATGCAGCAGCTTCTTCAGAGCTCATGAGTTTGTTAGACTGTTATTCGGGCTATCACCAAATTTGGATGAAGAAGGAAGATGAGCCGAAGACTAGCTTCATAACTCCAAGTGGCACATATTGCTATCTTCGGATGCCTGAGGGGCTCAAAAACGCTGGAGGAAGTTTCAGCCGAATGACTGCGAAGGTCCTCCAATCTCAAATAGGCAGAAATGTGCTAACTTATGTTGATGACATCATTGTAAAAAGCACGAAGCAGGAGAATCATATTGCTGATCTGCAGGAGACCTTCGCCAATTTCAGGCAAGCTGGCTTAAAGTTAAATCCAGAAAAATGCGTCTTCGGAGTGAAGAAGGGGAAATTTCTTGGATGCTTGGTTTCAACAAAGGGAATTGAAGCTAATCCAAGTAAAATTGAAGCTATACTTCGGATGGAGCCACCAACTACAAAGAAGGGGGCTCAAAGATTGACAGGAAGATTGGCATCTCTCAATAGATTCATATCCAGATCAGCACAGAGAAACTTACCATTCTTCGAAGTGCTGAAGTCAGCCGAAGTCTTTCAATGGGGATCAATCCAGCAGAAGGCTTTCGAAGAACTGAAACAGTATTTGATAGATCTAACAACATTGACTCCACCAATGCCAGGGGCTCCTTTATTATTATATGTGGCAGCTTCGCACTCAGCGGTAAGTGCAGCGCTTGTCCAGGAGAAGCTTGATGGTCAAGTCAAAAGGCAGGCCCCAATATATTTTGTTTCCGAGGTTCTTAGTTTATCAAAGAAAAATTATACAGAGTTGGAGAAGGTACTGTATGCTATCTTGATGGCCTCCAGGAAGCTTCGGCACTATTTCCAAGCTTACAACATAATTGTTCCTTCTTCACAACCTCTGAAGGATATTATGAGGAACCGAGAAGCTACTGGAAGGATTGGAAAATGGGCTGCAGAGCTCAATGAATTTTGTATTGAATATGTTCATAGATCTTCGATTCAGTCCCAGGCGTTGGCAGACTTCATTGCTGACTGGACGCCAGGGGCTCAGGAGGAGGAAACGAATAAAGACAACGAAGCCTGGACAGTGTTTTGTGATGGATCTTGGGGAACCTTCGGAGCAGGAGCGGCTGCTGTGTTGGTTTCACCTTCCAAAGTCAAAACTTGTTATGCGGCAAAGCTTGATTTTAGTTGCACAAATAACATTGCTGAGTACGAAGCATTGATTCTAGGTCTTCGGAAGTTAAAAGCAATGGGAATCAGAAGGGCCATACTTAAAACTGATTCCCAGGTTGTTTCGGGTCATATTGACAAGAGTTGCAAGGCCAAGGACCCAAAGCTTGAAAAATATCTGGATATGGTTCGAAGAGTTGAAGCTTCCTTCGAAGGGTTTTCTGTCAAAAATATCCCTCGAGGACAAAATGAGCATGCTGATTTGCTAGCTAAGTCAGCAGCACAGGGGCTGCCTTTACCTTCGGATGTGTTCTTCGAAACAATAAAAGCACCTTCGGTGGAACTTCTTGAAAGAGCAGTCCTTAATATATCTCCTGTTTTTAGCGAAGATTGGAGAACCGAGATTATCTCTTACCTTCAGGGTAAATTTCTTTCAGATGACGAAGCTTATAACAAGAGGATAGAGGCAAGAGCTTGTCCATATGTCATAATAGAAGGGGAGTTGTACAAACATGGAGTTTGTGCTCCGCTACTCAAATGTTTATCCAGAACCGAAGGTATAGAGTTAATGAAAGAAATACATGCAGGCCTGTGTGGATCCCACATCGGATCTAGGCCGTTACTTGGAAAAAATTTCCGCCAAGGGTTTTATTGGCCGAAGGCAGCTTCGGATGCAGTAGAATTGGTTCAAAAGTGCGAAGGTTGTCAGAAATGTGCAAGAGATCAAAAACAACCTTCGTCCTTAACACAGCTCATACAACCCACTTGGCCATTGCAAAGATGGGGCCTTGACTTGTTAGGTCCGTTACCACCAGCCCAAGGGAACCTGAGATATGTTGTAGTGGCTGTGGAATATTTTTCTAAATGGATTGAGGCCAAGCCTTTAGCCACAATAACTTCAGCCACCGTCCAAAAGTTTTTCTGGCAGAATATTGTTTGTCGTTTCGGGGTGCCAAAGGCTATCACTGTGGACAATGGGACACAGTTTGACTCCGAAGCTTTCAGGGATTTCTGTGACCAAATTGGTACGAAGATCCATTTTGCATCAGTTAGGCACCCGGAGTCAAATGGACTCGTTGAAAGAGCCAACGGCATTATAATGACAGGAATAATGAAGTTAATCTTCAACCAACCCAGGGGAAAATGGCCAGATCAGTTAACCAAAGTGGTGTGGAGCCACAACACAACAACATCAAGGTCTACAGGCTTCACTCCATTCAAGTTGTTATTCGGTGACGAAGCAATAACCCCAGAGGAAGCTAAAACCGGATCAATAAGAATAGTAGCTTCGGCAGAATCAGATTCCGAAGCTGCTTATTCTATAGAAAAAGATGCTTTAAAAGGGATCAGACTACAAGCTGTGGAGAACATCAGTAAATATCAAGCCGAAACAATCAAGTGGCGGGATAGAAAGGTTCGGCTAAAAAATATTGAGCCAGGACACTTGGTGCTTCGGAGAGTGGCCAACCCAGAAACAGTGGGCAAATTGCAGTTGAAATGGGACGGACCTTTCTTAGTGGCATCTTCGTCAAGACCCGGTTCATACAGATTGAAGGATATGGACGGCAATGACATTCCTAGGTCTTGGAATGCGGATGAGCTTCGGCGATATTATGTATAACTCGATGTAATTTTTCATATTTTTTATTTTTTCTTTCATGGCACCCTTTTCCTTTCCAAAGGGGGAGAAAGGTTTTTAATGGGGCCAGCATATGTAATTTCCTTTTTTAGTTCTATAAGAGAAAAATCCCCCAAGGAATGTAAATGTAAAAGCTGAGAACGCACCATCGAGTGCCAAAAAGTAAAGGCGAAGAAGCTCCAAAGTCGTTCCTAAGGGAATGCAGAGCTTACAGCGAAAAGTCAACGCTGATTCCGCCAAAAGTAAAGGCGAAGAAGCTCCAAAGTCGTTCCTAAGGGAATGCAGAGCTGAGGTGTGATTGTTTTTAAGAAAATAATGCACTACAGGAAACGCCTAAATTTTCGTGGGCCGAGATATTTTCGTCGGCCGGCCCACGAAAATACTGACATTATTTTCGTCGGTCCCTAGGCCGACGAAAATAATGCGTATTTTCGTGGGCCCATCGACCTGCCGACGAAAATACAAAAACGTATTTTCGTCGGTCACTAGGCCGACGAAAATAACGCTTATTTTCGTGGGCCATGGCCAAACCGACGAAAATACATCATTAACCGTACTCTATTTTCGTCGGCCTAGTGAGGCCGACGAAAATAGAGGCCCAACATCGTCGTCCTCGGCCCCGCTCGTTTCAATCGCGCGTCACTCGTTTCACCCAACGCCGCCGCCCCACGCTCGCCCTCCCCTCGCCGCGCCACCGCCCGCCGCCCGCCGGTGCCCGCGCCGACGCGCCACGCCGCCGCCCCGCACGCTAAGGGAGCCCGCCGGTGCCCGCGCCGCCGGTGCCACCCCGCCCGCCGGTGCCCGCGCCCGCCCGCCGGTGCCCGCGCCGCCGGTCCCCGCGCCGCCGGTGCCACGCCGCCGCCCCGCGCGCTAAGGGAGCCCGCGCCACCGAGCCCACGCTCACCGCGCCCCTGCACACCACCGAGGCCCACGCCCGCCCCTGCACGCCGTGCCCCTACCCCTACACGCTGCGCCCCTCGCCCGTGCACGCCTGCCGAGCCCCACGCCCGCCCCGCCGAGCCCCACGCCGCTGCCCGCACGCCCGTCGTCCGAGGCACCCCGCCCGTCCCTCGCCGCGCCGTCGTCCCGCCCGAGGCGCGCTGCACCGCATCGCGACGGCCTCCCTGCGCCGTGCCGCCGCCCACACGCCCGCCCGCTCCGTCGCGAAGGTCTCCCAGCTGCGTCGTCGCCCGCCTCGACTCGCCCGCATTTGCGCCATCAGGCAAGTATAATTGCCGAGGCTCCGAGGTCATTAATTTATATTAGTCATCTTGTCGTGTTGTGATTAGTTTAACTGTTTATTGCTTTAATTCAAATTCATATTTTGTCTCCGAGTTATGTTTTAATGTTTAGAGTTTAGTTTTAATCGTTAACCGTAGCGAACCGTATGCGTCACCCGTTCGGGAACGGCGAACGTCACATTGGCTTGTGAGGTTTGCCGCTCCGGAATTGTCCACGTATTTTGGACAGCCTGAGAGTGTAGGCCGATGCTTGTGATTTGTGATATGTGTCTTACGATTTACGCGGAATTTCGGTTGTGTAACTCAGTTGTTCTCCAACACACCATGTTCAGGCGTGTGCTTGGAGAGCAGCGGGGTTATGCTGCCGAAATTTAGCGACAATCGTAGGCTACACGTCATAAATCACAAGCATCAGCCTACACTCTTGGGTGGGTTTAGGGCCTTTACCTAATAGGGAGTTCACCTAATTAAGCCACGGACGATCGTTGATGTTCTTTGACTTTTGTTTAGCCTTTAAAATGGACGGTGATCGAAGGGTGATGTATGACGGGTGGAGAAAGGATGGGGCACATTCAAATGAATGGATGGGTGTAACAAAGGCTTTTCTTGAGCACGCTTTCAAAGATGCAACTGGTCGTCTAGTGAAGTGTCCTTGCAATCGCTGCGAGAACAAGTGGCCTCAGAAGAAGGAAGAAATGGAGAAACACCTTTGCAAAAGTGGGTTTATGCCGAACTACCTTGTATGGTACCGGCATGGAGAGTCTATTAGACACGTTGACGCGGAGGTGGAGCTTGATGACGATCATGATAGGATGGACGATATGTTGCATGATCTTGGTAGGGAGGTTGAAATGAACGCTGAGGAGCCGGGGCAGCTTCCACGCGATGCTCAAGAATTCTTCCGGCTACTCGCCGCGGGAGAAGAGAGACTGCACGAGCACACTCAGATGTCAGTTCTTGGGACTCTCACAAGACTAATGGCGATAAAGTCGAAGCACAACATTTCAAACAGTGCTTACAACGACATCGTCCAACTTATGGGCGAGGTTCTCCCGGAGAATCATAAGTTGCCAAAGAATATGTACTTCGCAAAGAAGATGTTGGCTGGTCTTGGGATGACATATGAGAAGATCGACGTGTGTCCCAATAGTTGCATGCTATTCTTTGAGGATGATGACAAGCTTGACCGTTGTAAGCATTGTGAAGCTTCTAGATATGTCGAGGTGACAAATGATGAGGGTGAATTGGTAGTTACGAAGGTCGCAGCTAAGCAACTTCGTCGGTTGCCTATCATTCCTCGGCTTTCAAGGCTGTTCCTCAACAAGGAAATAGCTCTGCATATGACGTGGCCAAAGAATGGTGTACGTCTCGTCACTGATCCAGACATAATGGTCCATCCGTCGGACGGTGATGCGTGGAAGGCATTTGACGAGTTTGATCCCGAATTTGCAAACGACCCTAGGAGTGTACGGCTTGGTCTATCGACGGACGGATTCACACCTTTCAATACCAGTGCAAGCCCTTACTCGTGTTGGCCTGTCTTCATTGTGCCATATAATCTTCCTCCTGAGTTGGTCAATAAAGAAGAGTTCATGTTCCTTGCACTAGTCATCCCAGGCCCCGAGCATCCAGGGCCAAAGCTGAATATGTTTGTTCGCCCTTTAATCGAAGAGCTGAAACAGTTGTGGAGAGGTGTGAAGGCTTATGACAGCCATACTGAAAAGGAGTTTACCATGCGCGCTGCTTATTTGTGGTCAGTGCATGATCTGCTGGCGTATGGAGATTGGTCTGGATGGTGCGTCCATGGTCGGTTGTGCTGTCCCATATGTATGAATGATACGGATGCATTCAGATTGAAGCATGGTGGGAAAGTGTCATTCTTTGATGCTCATCGACGTTGGACTCCATTCAAGCATGATTTTAGGAATTCGCTTACTGCATTCAGAGGTGGAGCCAAAATCAGAAATGGGCCACCAAAGAGGCAAACTGCACCGCAGATAATGGCATGGCATGCTTGTCTGAAGCAAGGAGAAAATGATAGGTTCCAAGGCTACGGGGAGGACCATAACTGGACCCATATTTCATCAATATGGGAGCTTCCGTATGCAAAAGCCTTGATCATGCCGCACAACATAGACTTGATGCACCAAGAGCGTAACGTTGTTGAAAGCATCATAAGCACATGTTTCGATGTGACTGATAAAACGAAAGATAATATGAAGGCAAGAAAAGACATGGCTGAAATTTGTAAGAGGCCGATGCTCGAGTTGAAAGTAAGCGATAAAGGGCATGAAAGTAGGCCGCGAGCTGATTACTGCCTCAAGCCGGATGAAAGGAAAGAAATATTTAAGTGGTTGAAGAATCTGAAATTTCCAGATCGGTATGCGGCAAATCTGAAACGGGCAGTCAATCTGAAGACCGGTAAATTGATCGGTTTGAAAAGCCATGACTACCATATTATTATGGAGAGGCTGATGCCCGTGATGTTTCGAGGCTATTTTAAGGATGAGCTTTGGAGCATATTTGCAGAGTTGAGTTACTTCTATAGGGAAGTATGCGCAAAGACGGTATCGAAGAGGTTGATGCAGAAATTTGAGAAAGAAATTCCAATTCTTATTTGTAAATTTGAAAAGGTTTTCCCGCCAGGATTCTTCAATGTGATGCAACATCTAATTGTGCATTTGCCTTGGGAAGCTTTGGTAGGCGGACCAGTGCAATTCAGGTGGATGTATCCTATAGAAAGGGCGTTGAAAAAGCTCAGGGCGTCTGTTCGGAACAAGGCTAGAGTCGAAGGGTGTATTGCGGAGGCTTTTGCCCTTAAGGAGATATCTCAATTCTCAACCAGGTATTTCGCTCGAGCCAACAATGTGTTTGCGCCTTCAGTGCGACTTCATGTCGATAATGAATCACCCCAAAGCACCCTTCAAATTTTTGCGAATCCGGGTAAAGCAGTTGGAAAAGGGAGTGTACGTCACATTGAAGCATCAGATTTGAACACGCTAATGCTATATATGTATAGCAATATTGACAGCACACAGGAGGCGTTCGAGTAAGTTTTCCTCATAATTACGTCCATTTTCTCATCTCATAATTTCTATAGTGTGTAATCTCCATGTTTGTAATATGTCCAGCATGTTTGATGAAGAATGTTGGAAATCTACTAGTAAACCTACGGCCATCCAATTAGAAAATCTTCGACGTGATGGGTTGAAAGGTGGACCAAACTTCGTGCAGTGGTTTCGTAATTATGTTAGTAATTGTCATTCTCTCATTGTCCATACTTAATCTTTGAATTTTGGACTTGGAAGATATAATGCATATACTAATTACTTGTATAGGTTTCCAAAAACTCTGTGCACCCGGACTTGCAGCAAATGGCACATACCTCTGTGTCCGTCCGAAACTATACTCGCTATGATGTAAATGGATATCGCTTCCGAACCGCGAAATTGGAGAAGAGTCGACCATTGGCAGCCACCACCAATAGTGGTGTGTTGGCAAGTTCATATGTTGACGATGACAAAGTAGTGGACTATTACGGTGTTCTTCAAAACATTGTAGAGTTGATTTTCGATGGCCCCAAAGAACTTAAAGTCGTGTTTTTCGAGTGCGACTGGTTTGATGCTCATAGTGGGACTCGTGTCGACAAGTATGGTAATGTCGAGGTGAAGCATAGCTCTAGGATTCCGAGCAGTATGAGCGATGTTGTCCTTGCAAATCAGGCAAAACAGGTGTACTACCTGCCATATCCTCACCCAAGCCTTAGGGCTTGGTGGGTTGCAATCAAAGTCAACCCACAAGTCGTCGCTCCAGAGAGTGCTGACTACGTGAGTATAATCAGGGACAACGATGATGCTGTTTTTCAACCAGAAGCGGCGTCGAATCAAGACATAGCTCACCGATTCCATGTGACCAATGGAGAAGGACTTGAAAATCTCTGTTGCAATTCAAGCGACTTAATTGAAGAACCTAGGTCAAAGCGCAAACGACCTGTCGTCGTTAGAAGATCAGTAAGGATCCAACGAAATCAAGAGCGTATGAATAAACAACGAGCCGAAGAAGCATCATCGGATGCGGATGACTTTTGATTAGTATGTTTCTTTTAGCTATGTATTCCAATTTCCACATTATTAATTTTCATATTATTTGTTTCATATACTGTGGTTTGACATTAATTTATCTACAGTTGAACATGTTCAAGCATAGGAGATCGAGGAGGAGTGGGGGCAGCGCGGCCAGCGAGGACAGCTCGGGCAGTGGGCTTTTTCAGGGCACCTCACAGAGCCGACAGAGGCAGCAACAACTTCTCGACTGTCTAGACGAAGTGCAGGGTGAGGAGGGTGAGCAGGAGACTCCTCAGCAGGATGCTCATGTGCAGGGTGAGGAGGGTGAGCAGGATGACGAGGGTGAGCAGGATGAGGAGGTTGACCCAATGGGGGCAGGCAGCGCGGGCGACGCGTCAGATGGTTCTACGTCCTTCAGGTATTATTATGCATATTACTTTAATTGATATTAGTTTCTAATCATTTCATCATATTGAATTTACTTGTATACTTAGGTATAAGAAGAGCAATGCGCTTGGTCCGAGACCTGCCGAGAGGAGGCTCATCCGGCCGCATGGAGAATGGTGGGGCTTATTTCTGTTTTGTTAATTTTTTAATGTGAACGTGATTGCACTAGTTTACTTGTTTTATTAATTTTTGTAGGTCATGGGAAGACTTGACTTGGGACGGTACAGGCAGACGTCCTAAGGTGAACGCGGTGTTGGGTAGCCTCTGTCGCTTCTACTACCCTGGCATGGTGGAGCTCAATGGCGAGAGGTTCGCGGCTATGCAGTGGGCTGACTGGGGTCTAAAGGACTATGTCGAGCCAGGGGAGTCAGGGGAAAGCAGTAGCGGAGGGGGAAGTTCGGAAAAAAAAACGAAGGACTTGTCAGGTGGCTGTGTGGGACGAGTTCTGGGTGAGTTTACTTTCGTATATAAGCAATTCATTGAATTATTGCTTCACCTAATCTTACTTTAACTTAACTTCTCCATTGATATGTAGGGGAGGTTCCAATTGCCGGATGACATCGAGGAGGATCAGGCTCAGTGGACACGTGTGAAGAGGCACTTTCGGAAGTGCGCTGATAAGATAATCAAGGATGCCATGTACAATGCTCGCATCGCGGCCGTCAACTACTACTACAAGAAGATAAAGGGTCAGAAAATGAGCAAAGCATTAGGGGCCAATGAGATCTACCTCACAGAGGAGCAGTACCTGGAGAGCGTTGTGGATTGGCTGTCCAAGGACATGGAAGCATGGAGGTGGTTGGCTAAGAGATGGGCGTCGCCTGAGTGGATTGCAGAGTCCAACAAGCACCGTGTCAACCGTGGCACTGAAGGACCGGGGCATAGGTACGGCGCCGATGGACACCTTGGTACCGCACGCCGCATGGTCAGTATATAAATCAAACTTGTATGTTACATCTATGAAAATTATATGGTTTAACTCTTCTTTTTCATGCAGGAAGCTGAAAGTGGAGTTGCTCCAAGTTTTATGGAGGTTTACGTCCGTGGTCACCGTGGCCCTGATCCGACGAACCCTGATGAGCTATGCAGCGAGGCGGCAAGGGAGAAAATGGTAAACAAGTTTGTATTTACGAATTAAATTGCATGTTTTGTGTCTAACTCCAACTTTAACTTTCTTTGCAGAATGCATATGGGGAGGAAATGACTCAACGCCATGGGCCTGATTTCGACTGGATGCATTCAGACTTAGATGCCTCGGCGTTGTACCATAGTGGTGGGGGTAGAAAGCATGGCAGGTGAGGTGTTTGTGTTTGATTCGACGATTTCATTAACAAGAATGTGTCCACTTAATGGCTCAACTATGTGTATCATGCAGGTTTGCCTTTGGCACCGGCGTTGTGGAATATAACAGGACAATAGGTCAAGGGAAGGCATCCTCTTCGGGAGGGAGTTCTCGCTCCTCCAGGTCTGCTCGAGAGGCTCAGCTGGAGGAGGAGACTCGGGCAGCACAGGAGCAGGCTCGAGCAGCACAGGAGCAGGCTCGAGCAGCGCAGGAGCAGGTTGGACAGCTGACGCAATATATGGCTTCTTATTTTCAGGTAATTTGTCTATCTCATCACGTGTCGTCATTGAATTCAAAGTATAATGTTGTGATTCTAACGTTGCATCCATTTGCAGGAAATGACTACTCGACTCGGCCCTGATATGAACTTGCCCGCTTTTCGCCCTCCCCAGGTAACACTTTCTGAACACTTCAATTCCATAGCAACTTTTTCTTTATTATCAAAAATGGCTCGCAGGCACAAGGATGGGGACAGTGGCCAGGACAAGCTCCAGCGTCGCAGCCACAGTGGACCGGTGTTGGGTGGACGCAGGCACCTCCAGGCACTTGGACGCCTCCACCACCCCAAGGATCGCAGCCAGTCCCGGGATGGGTGCCACCGGTCTCCCAGCCACCGGCGGGCTCTCAGCCATATCAAGCGTGGATGGCACCGCCACCGACGGGGTGGGTGCCACCACCTCTGGGGTGGCCACCACAACAGTACCCGTGGATGCATGCACAACCTCCTCCTCACCATGGATCACAGGTGATGTTCCATGTTTAGTTTTACGCAAATATTGACCAAACACAACAATGTATATGTATACAGCCTTATTTGAATGATTGATGAATTGCAGGGTTCAGCGTCACATGCTCATGGATCGGAGGGTGGTGTCAACGTCCAAGACTTCCTCGTCCATGGTGCTGGAGGGAGTGGCCACCTTCCTGGTGGCGGAGGAGGGAGTGGCCAAAACTCCCACAGCCCGCCGGAGTGAGGAGTGAGTAGTGAGTGTGTACTATGGACTGTTTATGGACTTATGGACTATTTATGGACTCTGGACTGGACTTATTTGAATGGACTATGGAATGTGTTTTGTGAATTATGTGAATGTGTTTTGTTAATTATGTATTTTGCTTGTGAATGTGTATATGTTAATTGTGATAATGTTTATTTTGCTGTGAATTATTAATAGGTGCAGAAAAATCTGTTTTTGGGGGGGAAACATCAATTTTCGTCGGCCTCGGTGTGGCCGACGAAAATAAGTTCCCAGGCTATTTTCGTCGGTCTCAGTGTTGGCCGACGAAAATAACCTGGGAACTTATTTTCGTCGGCCACCATCGGGCCGACGAAAATAGTTGGTCCACTCACTATTTTCGTCGGCCTTGGGAAAGCCGACGAAAATAGCTATTTTTCGTCGGGACCGACGAAAATAGTTGCCTAATTTCGTCGAATTTATTTTCGGCGGCTATTTTCGTCGGCCTGCCGACGAAAATATTCTATTTTCGTCGGTTTAGGCTTATTTTCGTGGGTTTTTGGCCCACGAAAATTTAGGCGTTTCCTGTAGTGATGGCTATGAATATGGCTTCGGATACGTGTTTGGCTATTTATTTGCACATCACATTACATCATATCATTTGCATTCATAAACATTCATCTAGGCATATGTAGGATAATCATCTTCATGGCATAAATGGTTGCTTCGGCAAAAAGACAAAAAAGAAAGGGAAAAAAAGAGCTTCGTGCACAAAAAAGAAAGGGAAATGTTCTCTTCTATGCTTCGTTGCGCACGAAAAGAAGGGAAGGTGTTTTTTCGCCTTCGGCTCAAAAGAAAATTTCGTCCACACCAAAGCATTCCTCATACATCAATGGAAGGATAAGGATATATAACAAGGTATGAACAGAATTCATTAAAGACAAGTTTTAGTTACATTTACAAAAGTCATCTCAAAAAGTTTCTTTAGAACTGTCTACAGTCTACTATCTAAATCTCCAAGGAGCTTCGGCTTCGGTGTCATTTTTGATCATCAGCTTCGGCTTCGTCATCCTACATGAATAAGGTTGTTGTAAGTCAAAATCAAGTTTACAAGAAAAGGTAAGCACAAGGTATGGTTTCTTACTGGATCAAGGTGGCTACGAGCTTCGTTCCCAGCCTTCTCTCGCCCACCTTTTGTCCATATCATTTTTACAAATCGATTCGAGATACTTCGGGCAAGATCAGGAATGTCATCCAGGATTGATGGTGATAAAGTGAAATTTGGCCTATTGACAATCTTCCCGTGATCACAGCCAGCCTTCAGGAAAGCCGCAGCAGTGCCTCGAGAAGCCACCCAGGCACAGAAGTCACCATGCCCAGCTATGACTTCGTCGAGCTCGTCAATCTCCCCCTCAATATGTTCGAAGGTTTTCGGTAGATCTTCAGCTGAGGGGGTGAATTTTTCACTGCTGGCTCCAACTGAGTAAAAAATCTTTCTTAATCGTTGAATGCAGTTGTTGCTAAATTCCAAGCATTTTTCTTGAAGACCTGTCAGTAGTTTTCTCAAATCTGAATTTTGTCGAGCTTCAGCTTCAAGTTTTGCATTAAGATCTTGTTTTTCTCGTTCGAACTGCTCAGACTGGCGGAGAAGCTTCGTGTTCAGTTCTGTTATTTTTGCTTCAGCTTCCGCTAATAAACCTTCGGTTGCCTGGAGTTCAAAGTTCTTTTTCTCGAAAGCATCTGATTGTTCCTTTATTCTGCTTTCCAAATTTTCAATTATAACTTCATGCTTCTTATCTTCGAAATCTTGTTGCATTTGCAAGGCTTTGCTCAATAGCATACTCTGTACGGAAACAACCTTCGTCAAAAATGTTTTTACTATTAGAAACAATAAAAGTTAAGGGACAAGTAGTGCACCTTGAAGTTGGAATAAAACAAGCTACCAACGACATGTTGTCGTCGGTAGCGACTGATGTCCGTTTCTAGCTTCGGGAAGCCGATACTCTTGGACAGAGTACTGATAACTTTGGCCCCTGTTTGATCTCGAATACACTCTAATTTCTCATCATCAACGCCTCCGAAGAGGAGTGCCCCAGTTTTGTATCCACAGGATTTGGCATACTCTCTAAGCTCTTCTATTTCAGCTTTTGATAGTTGTCCTCCAACTAAATTCTGGAACATGAAGTCTTCGTTTTCTGAAGCTTCATCAGCAATTCCCTTTCCTTTCTTCGACGCTGTGGTCACGGCCTCTTCGGTAGCAGTGGTAGCTTCTTCTGCAGCCATGTCTAGTAGTATTTGATCAATATGTTCAATTGTGCTTTCCAGGTTCAAATCTTCAGCTGAGGCAGCTTCGGCAGCTGCGGCCTCCGAAGGTGCAATTTCAATATCTGTTTCCTCTGCAGCCGCCGGTGTTTTCTGGGCTGAAGCTCTTGGCGGCGTCTTGTCAATTACCTCTGTCACAGTGATAATTCTTTGTTTCTTTGCCTTGATTATCTTCTTTGATTTTTCGGGCTCCTTGTCCTTCTGAAAAAACTTTGTCAGATGGGGCCCCAGTGGACTTAGCTTCGCAGGTAAGGATTCAGTCATTACCTTCAGAATTTCCTCAACGACAGCGGCAGAGGGTGATGCGGGGATTTCTTCTTCGTCGGATATGTTACGCTTCGGAGAGGACGCTTTTTTCTCCTTCGGAAATTTCTTTTTTGGTAGTTCTTTTTCATCTTCATTTGAAGCTGCAGTTGTCCTTTTCCTTTTTTGGCCTTCGGTGCCTTTGTTCAGATTTTCGTAATCAGGGTATTCGAAGCCCAGGGCGTCCAGCACTCGGTTTAGTCTCCGCTTCGGACGGGTGCCGAAGGCCGCGGTCATCAATTGATCTTTTTTGGAATAGTTACCAAGTATTTCATTACACATGAATTCAATTGTTTCCAACCACTCTTGGCAAGGTTTTTTAAAGTATTTCTTGAACTTATAATAGTAGGGCAACCGGACAAGTTCCCCTTTTTTCTTCTCCCCCTGTAGCTTTGGCATTTCCCATTCTTTTGAGGTAGGAAAAACCCTGAAGGATAGGAATTCTTGCACTAGATCCCTAGTTCCAATATGTTCTGCAATAATCTTGAATTCGCTCAGCGCGGCCAAAGTTGGACCATCTAATGTCATTTTGCATCGAGGTCTTGTTTCTCCGAAAGTTAGTTCAAGAGGGCTCTGAACCAGCTTCTCTTTATCTTCGTCAACCTTGACGTAAAACCACTCTGATTTCCAGCCTGCCGGCCATTTGCTTCGGTAGCTAATCACGGGAAGCTTCGTGGTTTTCCGGTAAGCAAAGTTATAGCAACCAAAATTTTCATGCAATCCGTCTTTTCTGGCTTTCGTTTGGTAATGTAGTTCATGAACTCGACAAAAGCTGTCGGCAAATGGTTCCATCGCCTGGCTTCGGAGAGCCCAGATGTATACGCTAAGCCTGACAATCGCATTGGGAGTTAGCTGGTGAAAATAGATACCAAATTGATCTAGCACGCCAGAAATTATCCTATTTAAAGGAAATCTTAATCCAGCCTTCAAGAAGCTCTTGAAAATGACTATTTCATCTTTTTCTAGCTTCGGGGTAGTTTCTTCCCCCCCGAAGCGAAGTAATTTCTTCTCATTTTCAGTAAAATAACCCGACTTCACCATCTTGGGGAAGTCAGCCTTGGAAACAGTTGACTTGCCAAAGTCCAAATGGCTGGGCTTGCTTGGCGCGGCAATATGAGAATCATCTTCAGGATCAGTTTCTTCAGTGTTTTCTTCTTCTACTACAGCAGTTGTTTGTTCTGTTTCAGCAGTGGGGTTTTCTTCTGTAGTTACCAGCCCGGAACGTCGCATTGCTTCAGAGATAGGGACAGTATCCGAAGCTTCAATTTCGCCTCCCTCACGCTCAACCCTAGCAGTCGAACGCAATCTGGCCATTTAAATCTGAAATTGTGGAATTTAAAAATATCTTTCTTCCGAAGTTTTTCTGGGCGAAGCAAGCTTCGAGCTGGAGCTTCGTTCGATTCCTAGAGTCAAGCTTCGGCGATGGCTAAAAATTTTGGCAGCGAAACAGTGCAAATAGCAATGAATGCTGTGATAACTTCACACCTACTCGTCTGTTTATATAGTGCTGCAGGTAAGAAGGCGAAGCGCCAGAATTTTTACACCAGGCGGACACCCGCTCGCACTCGCTACGTGGTGGACCGCAGAGACCGAACAGTAACTCTGCAAGGTGGGACCGCTATACGCTGGAAGATGGAATCGTTTCTCGGGAACGAGCTCAGGGAAGGTGTTTTTCCAGACCTTCGGCGCTCCGAAGCTTAAGAGACTTTTTTCACGAATCAAGCTCGTTACGAAAAACGATCTAGCACCGCGAAAGGGGCTACTGTTGGGTCTATGCTTCGTCGCCGAAGGTCTTATAGAAAGAAGTGGTTCTCGGCTGAAGCTGTTAGCATAAGATAGCCGAAGGGTCCTCTTCGTGAAGCTTCGTCATTACAAACCGACTTAAACATAGAATGACCTTTTAGTCCATAAAGGTCTGAGTCAATGTTGAAGGCTTTTGTAAGGGGCATACTTGTAATTCTTCACAGGCTGCGTCCTGTGTCTATAAATAGTGAACAGTATTCCATTACTGTTCACAGATTCTGACGATTGCAATTGCATCTCTCGGAATTCAACCTTTGCCAAGGCATAGGTATTATTGTATTTGATGATTCAATATAGTAAATAAATGTAGTATAATTAGTATATGATTTATTTACACATATTATACCTTTTTGTATTATCTTATAAATGCCTATTGAAATATGATTACGAAGGCTCAACTTTGTAATCGTACTCTTATTAACCTTCGTCCAAGATTCATTATCCCAAAGGGAATAATGTTTTAAGGACGAAGGGCATTATTATTTAACATTTTATGTTGCCTTGCTCTTGATTCATAGCATTTGAGAGCAAGTCTCCAACAATAACTAACCATCCTTTCTATTGACAGAAACTTCAAAACAAACTACTCTCACAAATCTTGTAGGGTTGTCATCAATCACCAAAAAGGGGGAGATTGAAAGCATCTAGGCCCCTAGTTGGTTTTAGTGATTAATGACAATGTAATGTTATATGTGACTAACTTGTATTTTGCAGAGACAAATGGTAAGTTAGGTCGCATGACAGGTAGAAGTACTACAACGGTGAAAACAATCCCGGAGATAAGAACTCAAAGCGACGACTAAAACGACGAAACAAAAGGTGAAGGACTACGGAGTCCGAGTGTCAGGGAGATGTGGACACTCGTGATTTAGTTAGGTCTTTTATTCTCTTTTAGCCGTACTATAAAGAGGGGTTGTCGATGAGTAGTTTGACCAAGAGAGTTCTAGTGTAGTGTTGGTGCACAATCACAATCACATACAGTGCTAGGTGTAACTCTAGAACTCACTAACAAGTTAGAACGAAAACCGATTTCAAAAACAGCTGAAAAACAAGAAGTAGGGTTTCTGGCCCTGGGGCACCGGACTGTCCGGTGTGCGCCGGACTGTCCGTTGCACCCTCTGCCAGGTGGGGCCAGGCTGGCCCAGGGAAGAGGCTTTCCCACGCAGAAACCCGAGAGCGCAGGTTTCAGAGTTGAATTTTAGTGGCGCACCGGACAGCGCACCGGACATCGCACCGGACTGTCCGGTGTGCCACGAGTCCAACGGCTAACTGTCAGAACTAGCCGTTGGAAACGACCGTTGGCGCACTGTTGGCGCACCGGTGGCGCACCGGACTGTCCGGTGCGCCAGTGCGCAGGAAAATGCCTGTAACGGCTAGTTGGTGGGTGAGGGCTATTTATACCCCCTCCACCCACCATATTCAATGTCTTGCACTCCACATTTATTCCAGCACATTGCTAGAGCATTGCAAGCACCAAAAGCCTAGTGAGGAGATTAGAGAATCTTAATTCGCGTTTGTTCCTCATTAGCGCTAGCGAGAGCCACCTAGAGCACACACCACTTGCATTAGGCTTCTCTTGGTCAAGGGAAAGTCTACGGCTTATTACTCTTGGTGATCGGCATCACCTAGACGGCTTGGCGGCATTGGGAGCTCGGTGATCACCGTGAAGATCTTGTTGGTGACCCGACTCAAGTTTGTAAGCGGTCTCGAGGGATCCACCGCGCCGGAGTGGCAAAGGATCATCTCGTAGTGAGCACTTGGTTCTTGCGAGGACCAAGGGGGAGCGATACCCTTGCGCGGGTGCTCCAACGAGGACTAGTGGAGAGTGCCGACTCTTCGATACCTCGGGAAAAATTGGAGGAGTCTTCTAAACTTTGCTTTACATTCCGCACTTAATTCAAGCACTTTTCATTGTGTATTTGTTTAGCAAGTATTTGAAGCATTATCTTAGCATTATTGTATTTCTAGTATTATTATCTTAGTGCTAGTTGTTGGGGTGAAGTTGGGCTCTTGCTTAGCTCTTGTTTAGCTTTTAATTAGTGTTGATTTTTAGAAAAGCCCAATTCACCCCCCTCTTGGGCATCGTGATCCTTTCAGAAGCGACGGACGAGTCGGAGCTTGATGAAGTGGAGGGTGACGAAGAGACGGTCTCGTAGTAGACCACCTTCTTCATCTTCTTCTTCTTGTCACCCTTCCGATGTGTCTTGTTGGAGGAAGAGGATTCCTCCTTATGCTTGTGGCCGGACTCCCTTGAGAGGGTTCTCCCCGAGCTTGTGGGCTTGTCGTCGGTCACGATCTCCCTCTTGGCGTGTTCTCCCGACATCACTTCGAGTTGTTAGACTCTAATGAAGCACCAGGCTCTGATACCAATTGAAAGTCGCCTAGAGGGGGGTGAATCGGCGTAATCTGAAATTTACAACTTTAAACACACACTACAAGCCGGGGTTAGTGTTAGAACTAAGATCAAGTCCGGGAGGGAGGGGAAAACAAATCAAATGTTAATCAAGTGAATGAACACGGTGATTTGTTTTACCGAGGTTCGGTTCCAAAGAACATAATCCCTATTGAGGAGGTCACAAAGACCGGGTCTATTCCAACCCTTTCCCTCTCTCAAATGGTCACTTAGACCGAGTGACGTTTCTCCTTAATCAAATGGGTCACTTAGACCCCGCAAGGACCACCACACACTTAGGTGCCTCTTGCTTTGATTACAAGTCACTTTAGAACAAGAATGAGAAAGGAAGAAAGCGATCCAAGCAACAAGAGCGCAAATGAACACGAACACACACTCTCTCAAGTCACTAAGTGGTTGGAATGAATTTGGGACTTGGAGAGACTTTGATCTTTCGAATTGTGTCTAGGAGTGAATGCACTAGCTCTTGTATTGAATGAGAACTTCAGAAAACTTGGATGCTTGGAGTTGTGGTGGTTGGAGGGTATTTATAGCCCTCAACCACCAAGTAGCCGTTGGGGAAGGCTGTTGGCGATGGGCGCACCGGACAGGGACTGTAGGCTGTCCGGTGCGCCACAGTAAACTTGTATGCGTTTATCGTATGAAGTTTTAATGATAAATAAAAGGGGCAGACCTAGTGTTGGAGGCTTCTACATAAGTTGGGTCCTAGAAAGATATAAACTTATATGCAATCCTTTGTTTATTCAATGTGTATGTCTATGTGATTATATGTATAAAAATATGTTATTTGTGGTGCTTTAGTGTTTATATCTATTCAGTGGATCGATCATTGTGGAATGCTAATTAATTGTATAATATTGTTAATAACAACTGCTAGTAGGGGCAACTTTTTGTTGGTTGCTAAAGATAATGTATAGCAACTCATAGTTGGTCGCTAAATGTATAATACAACAATCCACATTTGACCGCTCAATATACAATAGCAGTAACGGACGGTTAGTCGATAAAAAAATGTCGGTCGCTAAAGCCTTTAGCGATGGTACCTACATCGACCATATTTATAGGTCACTAAAGGTTTTTAGTGACCAACCGTAGATCGCTGAAGGTATTTTTAGCAACCAAATGTAAGTCACTGTAAATAAACCAGCGTATAGTGCGGATAGCATAGTCATTTCTTCGCAAAATAGTGACGCACACATTAGCGGCTTCCTCCTTCGTCCCCTGGTCACCTGCTTCGGTTCTAATAACGCTCCATTTGAACGCCTGACATGTATTAATGTCCTTCGACGAGCATAGATTAGTCACTCCCAAAACAAATGGCAGAATGTTTAGTGTCGGTCAACTTTGAGGACCTTCGGCAAAGGCATTCTCCCAACAAATGGTATAGATAATTTTTTGTAGTGAATATAGTTCTTCATGATAGGATTCTTAGGATCGTACATATTGTGTTATGATTGTGTTGTATATCAGGCTATATGAGCAAAGGTCGTACTTCTCTGTATAACATCTATACATGTCCATTCGGACCGGGCTGATTGGGCTACCCGTGGCATGGCACGAATTTGGCCCGTCATGGGCACGACACGACCCGGGGCCAAACGTGCTCGGGCCAGCCCAGCACTGCAACCATGTCGTGCTTGGGCTCATGTGACAGCCCACGTGCCGGCACTAGCTGAAAGGGAAATGTGTCCTTGGGCCATTTCTAAGTATTTTGGTGATTTAGTATCCAACACAAGTACCTAAGTGTAAAATGATGGACAAAGTACAAATCAAGTATAAAGGTATGTTTCTCAGACTTAGTACATTGTTTTAGAGACTAATGTATTGTGTCTAAGTGCTGGAAACAGGAAAAATCAAGTTGGAATTAAAGATGGCTTTGTTCAGCCAAAGTCAGCTCTGTCTGGGTGCACCGGACAGTGTCCGGTGTGCCAGGCTGGCTCAGGCGAACTTGTTGCTCTCGGGAAGTGATTAACGGCGTACGGCTATAATTCACCGGACTGTCCGATGTACACCGGACTGTCTGGTGAGCCAACGGTCGGTCGGGCCAACGGTCGGCCGTGCGATCCGCGCGAGACACATGGCCGAGCCAACGGTCGGAAGGGGGCACCGGACTGTCCGGTGTGCACCGGACAGTGTTCGGTGCGCCAACAGCTCCAAAGCGCCAACAGTCGGCTTCGCCAAAGAAGGAAAGAAATCCGCACCGGACTGTCCGGTGGTGCACCGGACTGTCCGGTGCGCCAGGCGACAGAAGGCAAGAATTGCCTTCCTGGAATGCACTCAACGGCTCCTAGCTGCCTTGGGGCTATAAAAGGGACCCCTAGGCGCATGGAGTACACCAAGCTTTCTCTAAGCATTCCTAAGCACCAAGACTTCGATTCCGTGCATTTGATTCTTTGTGATAGCAACTAGAGCTCCATTTGAGTTATGAACTCGCCGGGTTGTGTTGTGAGCTCTTGTTGCAACTTGTGTGCGTGTTGTCGCTCTGATTTCGTGTCTTGTGTGTGTTGCTCATCCCTCCCTTACTCCGTGCTTCTTTGTGAACATCAAAGTGTAAGGGCGAGAGGCTCCAAGTTGTCGAGATTCCTCGCAAACGGGACATAGTAAAGCAAAGCAAAACACCGTGGTATTCAAGTGGGTCTTTGGACCGCTTGAGAGGGGTTGATTACAACCCTCGTCCGTTGGGACGCCACAACGTGGACTAGGCAAGTGTTGAACTTGGCCAAACCACGGGATAAACCATTGTGTCTATCTGTGATTGATCTTCTTGTGGTTATCGTGTCTTGCAAAGACTCTTCTCTAGCCACTTGGCATTCTTGTGCTAACTCCTAATCAAGTTTTGTGGCATTAAGTTTCAAGTTTTACAGGATCACCTATTCACCCCCCCCCCCCTCTAGGTGCTCTCAATTGGTATCAGAGCCGTTCTCTTCAAGAAAGGGACTAATCACCCGAAGAGATGGATCCTAAGGGCAAGGGGATTGTGATCAATGATAAGGAGAAGGAGTCCTTCGTCAATGAGCCGAAAGATGACAAGCCTACCGACTCGGGCTCGGGCCACAAATGAAAAGATGGAAAGAAGAAGAAGACGAGGCGCATCAAGGAGATTGTCTACTACGACGACAGCGACGAGTCCTCTTCTTCTCAAAAGGACGACGACAACGACTACGAGAAAAATAAGACGGTTAACTCAAACTTCTCTTTCGATTATTCTCGTATTCCGCATAGCTCAAATGCACATTTGCTTTCCATTCCTCTTGGCAAACCTCCTCACTTTGATGGAGAGGACTACGGATTTTGGAGCCACAAAATGCGTAGTCACTTGTTCTCTCTCCATCCTAGCATATGGGAGATAGTAGAAAGTGGAATGAAATTTGATAGCTCGGATAGTCCTATGTTTATCAATGAACAGATTCATAAAAATGCACAAGCCACTACTGGGTTGTTAGCCTCTTTGTGCAGGGACGAGTATCATAAGGTGAGCGGCTTGGACAATGCCAAGCAGATCTGGGATACCCTCAAGATCTCTCATGAGGGGAACGACGTCACCATGCTCACCAAGATGGAGTTGGTGGAGGGCGAACTCGGGAGATTCGCGATGATAAGGGGCGAGGAGCCAACCCAAACGTACAACCGGCTAAAGACCCTCGTCAACAAAATAAGGAGCTACGGAAGCACGCGATGGACGGACCACGACGTTGTCCGCCTAATGCTAAGGTCCTTTACTGTTCTTGATCCACATCTTGTGAACAATATTCGTGAGAATCCTAGGTACACCAAGATGTCGCCCGAAGAAATTCTTGGGAAATTTGTAAGCGGGCGGATGATGATCAAGGAGGCAAGATACGTCGACGATGCACTAAATGGACCAATCCAAGAGCCTCAAACTATTGCTCTCAAGGCAACAAGGAGCAAGGAGGCGCTACCTAGCAAGGTGGCACAAGTTGAGGCGGCCGGGCTTAATGATGAAGAGATGGCCCTCATCATCAAGCGGTTCAAGACGGCGCTAAAGGGTCGCAAGGGGCACCCCAACAAGAACAAGACGAAGGGGAAGCGCTCCTGCTTCAAATGTGGTAAGATTGGTCATTTTATCGCTAATTGTCCTGATAATGATAGTGACCAGGAAAAGAAGAGTGGAAAGTGGGAAAAGAAGAAGAACTACAAGAAGGCGAAGGGCGAGGCACATCTTGGAAAGGAGTGGGATTCGGATTGCTCCTCGTCCGACTCCGACAACGAAGGACTCGCCGCCACCGCCTTCAATAAGTCATCCCTCTTCCCCAACGAGCATCACACTTGCTAGTACTTATGCTTCTTCAAGTGAGGATGAATCTAGTGATGATGATGAAATAGATTATTCATGTTTATTCAAGGGCCTAGATAGAACCAAGGTTGATAAAATTAATGAATTAATTGATGCCTTGAATGATAAGAATAGGTTATTAGAAAAGCAAGAGGATCTTTTGTATGAAGAGCATGATAAATTTGTTAGTGCACAAAATTCTCTTGCTCTAGAAATTAAAAGGAATGAAATGCTTGCTTGTGAACTATCTACTTGTCATGAAACCATTTCTACTTTAAAAGGTGTTAATGATGATTTAAATGCTAAACTAGAAATAGCAAATAAATCCAACTCTTGTGTAGAACATGTTAAGATTTGCAATAGGTGCAAAGATTTTAATGTTGATGCTTGTAGTGAACACCTAGTTTGCATCTCTAAATTAAATGATGAAGTGGCTAGTCTTAATGCCCAACTTAAGATAGCAAGAGTGATTTTGATAAACTCAAATTTGCTAGGGATGCCTACACGGTTGGTAGACACCCCTCAATTAAGGATGGGCTTGGCTTCAAGAGGGAAGCCAAGAACTTGACAAGCCATAAGGCTCCCATCTCCATCAAGGAGAAAGGGAAGGCCCCTATGGCAAATAGTGTGCAAAAGAACCATGCTTTCTTATACCATGATAGGAGATATTCTAGGAATATTCAGTGTGATAGGAGTTGTAATGCTTACAATTCAAATGTCATGATTGCTTCTAGTTCTTCTATTATGCATGATAGAAATTTGACTAAGAAAAATGTTATGCCTAGAAGAAATGTTGTTCATGTTTCTAGGAAAGTAAAAAATGAACCTTCTACAATTTATCATGCTTGCAATGCTTCATTTGCAATTTGTAGGAAGGATAGGAAAGTGATTGCTAGGAAACTAGGGCAAAATGCAAGGGTGATAAGACTTGCATTTGGGTCCCTAAGACTATTGTGACTAACCTTGTAGGACCCAACATGAGTTGGGTACCTAAGACCCAAGCCTAAATTTGCCTTGCAGGTTTATGCATCCGGGGGCTCAAGCTGGATTATCGACAACGGATGCACAAACCACACGACGGGGGAAAAGAGGATGTTCTCTTCCTACGTCAAGAACAAGGATCCCCAAGATTCAATCATATTCGGTGATGGGAACCAAGGCAAGGTGAAAGGGTTAGGAAAAATTGCTATTTCATCCGAGCACTCTATTTCTAATGTGTTCTTAGTTGAGTCGCTTGGATATAACTTGTTGTCTGTGAGTCAATTATGTAATATGGGATATAATTGTCTATTCACAAATGTAGATGTGTCTGTCTTTAGAAGAAGTGATGGTTCATTAGCTTTTAAGGGTGTATTAAACGGCAAACTCTATTTAGTTGATTTTGCAAAAGAGGAGGCCGGTCTAGATGCATGCTTAATTGCTAAGACTAGCATGGGCTGGCTGTGGCATCGCCGCTTAGCACATGTGGGGATGAAGAACCTTCACAAGCTTCTAAAGGGAGAACACGTGATAGGTCTAACTAATGTTACCTTCGAAAAAGATAGACCTTGTGCAGCTTGTCAAGCAGGGAAACAGGTGGGAAGCTCTCATCATGCCAAAAATGTGATGACAACATCAAGACCCCTGGAGTTACTTCATATGGACCTCTTCGGACCCGTCGCCTATCTGAGCATAGGAGGAAGTAAGTATGGTCTTGTTATAGTTGATGATTTTTCCCGCTTCACTTGGGTATTCTTTTTGCAGGATAAATCTAAAACCCAAGGGACCCTCAAGCGCTTCCTAAGGAGAGCTCAAAACGAGTTTGAGCTCAAGGTGAAGAAGATAAGGAGCGACAATGGGTCCGAATTCAAGAACCTTCAAGTGGAGGAGTATCTTGAGGAGGAAGGAATCAAGCACCAGTTCTCCGCTCCCTACACACCACAGCAAAATGGTGTGGTAGAGAGGAAGAACAGGACGCTTATAGACATGGCGAGGACGATGCTTGGAGAGTTCAAGACCCCCGAGCGCTTTTGGTCAGAAGTCGTGAACACGGCTTGTCACGCCATCAACCGGGTCTACCTTCATCGCCTCCTCAAGAAGACTTCGTATGAGCTACTAACTGGTAACAAACCCAATGTTTCGTATTTCCGAGTTTTTGGGAGTAAATGCTACATTCTAGTGAAGAAGGGTAGGAATTCCAAATTTGCTCCTAAAGCCGTAGAAGGGTTTTTGTTAGGTTATGACTCAAATACAAAGGCGTATAGGGTCTTCAACAAATCATCGGGTTTGGTTGAAGTCTCTAGCGACGTTGTATTTGATGAGACTAATAGCTCTCCAAGAGAGCAAGTTTGTGATCTTGATGATGTAGATGAAGAAGACCTTCCAACGGTCGCAATACGCACCATGGTGATTGGAGATGTGCGGCCACAGGAACTAAATGAGCGAGATCAACCTTCTTCCTCAACAATGGTACATCCCCCAACTCAAGACGATGAACAGGTTCATCAAGAGGAGGCATGTGATCAAGGGGGAGCACAAGATGATCATGAAATGGAGGAAGAAGCGCAACCGACACCTCCAACCCAAGTTAGAGCAATGATTCAAAGGGATCATCCCATCGACCAGATTTTGGGTGATATTAGCAAGGGAGTAACCACTCGGTCTCGACTAGTTAATTTTTGTGAGCATTACTCTTTTGTCTCTTCTATTGAGCCTTTCAGGGTAGAAGAGGCCTTGCTAGATCCGGACTGGGTGTTGGCCATGCAGGAGGAGCTCAACAACTTCAAAAGAAATGAAGTTTGGACACTGATGCCTCGTCCCAAGCAAAATGTTGTGGGAACCAAGTGGGTGTTCCGCAACAAACAAGACGAGCACGGAGTGGTGACAAGGAACAAGGCACGACTTGTGGCAAAAGGTTATGCCCAAGTCGCAGGTTTGGACTTTGAGGAGACTTTTGCTTCTGTGGCTAGGCTAGAGTCCATTCGTATATTGCTAGCATATGCCGCTCACCATTCTTTCAGGTTGTTCCAAATGGATGTGAAGAGCGCTTTCCTCAATGGGCCAATCAAGGAGGAGGTGTACGTAGAGCAACCCCTTGGCTTCGAGGATGAACGGTACCCCAACCACGTGTGTAAGCTCTCTAAGGCGCTCTATGGACTTAAGCAAGCCCCAAGAGCATGGTATGAATGCCTTAGAGACTTTTTAATTGCTAATGCTTTCAAGGTTGGGAAAGCCGATCCAACTCTTTTTACTAAGACATGTGATGGTGATCTTTTTGTGTGCCAAATTTATGTCGATGACACAATATTTGGTTCTACTAACCAAAAGTCTTGTGAAGAGTTTAGCAGGGTGATGACTCAAAAGTTTGAGATGTCGATGATGGGCGAGTTAAGCTATTTCCTTGGGTTCCAAGTGAGGCAACTCAAGGATGGGACCTTCATCTCCCAAACGAAGTACACGCAAGACTTGATCAAGCGTTTTGGGATGAAGGACGCCAAGCCTGCAAAGACTCCAATGGGAACCGACGGACACACCGACCTCAACAAAGGAGGTAAGTCCGTTGATCAAAAAGCATATCGGTCTATGATAGGGTCTTTACTTTGTTTATGTGCTAGTAGACCGGATATTATGCTTAGCGTATGCATGTGTGCTAGATTTCAATCCGATCCAAGGGAATGTCACTTAGTGGTGGTGAAGCGAATTCTTAGATATTTAGTCGCTACGCCTTGCTTCGAGATCTGGTATCCAAAGGAGTCTACCTTTGACTTGATTGGATATTCAGACTCCGACTATGCTGGATGTAAGGTCGATAGGAAGAGTACATCGGGGACGTGCCAATTCTTAGGAAGATCCCTGGTGTCATGGAGTTCCAAGAAACAAACTTTTGTTGCCCTATCCACCGCTGAGGCCGAGTACGTTGCCGCAGGATAGTGTTGCGTGCAACTACTTTGGATGCGGCAAACCCTCCGGGACTTTGGCTACAATCTAAGCAAAGTCCCACTCCTATGTGATAATGAGAGTGCTATCCGCATGGCGGATAATCCTATTGAAAACAGCCGCACAAAGCACATTGACATCCGGCATCACTTTTTGAGAGACCACCAGCAAAAGGGAGATATCGAAGTGTTTCATGTTAGCTCCGAGAACCAGCTAGCCGATATCTTTACTAAGCCTTTAGATGAGCAGACCTTTTGCAAGTTGCGTAGTGAGCTAAATGTCTTAGATTCGCGGAACTTGGATTGATTTATAGCATTCATGTGGTTCATGCCTTGATCATGTTCCATTAAGCATTTTGTTTATTTATGGTCCTCAAGTTGTACAAACACTCCCCGGACCTTACAAGTCCATTTGCAAGTGATGCACAAATTTAGGGGGAGATGTGCTACAACTTGACCCTTTGAGACTAACTGTGTGCTTGAGTTTGCTTAATTTAGTCTCAAAGGAGGTTTGAAAGGGAAAAGGTGGACTTGGACCATGCAAGACTTCCACTGCAATCCGATGAAAGAGTAATTTACTCCAAGTTCATCCGTGTACTCTTATTGCCTTTTTACTCTTAGTTGCAGATTTTGGTGAGGCAATGGGGTTAAAGGGCCAAAATTGATCCCGTTTTGGTGCTTGATGCCAAAGGGGGAGAAAATAAGGCCAAAGCAATAAATGGATCAGCTACCACTTGTGAATTTTGAAAATAGTAGAGTTAGAGTTTTTGTTTGTTTGTTTGCCCCTTATTGTCAAAAGTTGGTCTCTTGTGGGGAGAAGGCTTAATTATGGGAAAAAGGGGGAGTTTTTTGAATCCTTGATCAATTTCTCGTAAAATATCTCTCCTTATGTTTCAACATGTGTGTTTGACTTAGAGATAGGAAATTGAGTTTGATTTGCAAAAACAAACCAAGTGGTGGCAAAGAATGATCCATATATGTCAAATCTGAATCAAAACAATTTTGAGTTCTTATTTGAATTGATTTTGCACTTGTTCTACTTGCCTTATGTTGTGTTGGCATAAATCACCAAAAAGGGGGAGATTGAAAGGGAAATGTGTCCTTGGGCCATTTCTAAGTATTTTGGTGATTTAGTATCCAACACAAGTACCTAAGTGTAAAATGGTGGACAAAGTACAAATCAAGTATAAAGGTATGTTTCTCAGACTTAGTACATTGTTTTAGAGACTAATGTATTGTGTCTAAGTGCTGGAAACAGGAAAAATCAAGTTGGAATTAAAGATGGCTTTGTTCAGCCAAAGTCAGCTCTGTCTAGGTGCACCGGACTGTCCGGTGGTGCACCGGACAGTGTCCGTGGTGCACCGGACAGTGTCCGGTGCGCCAGGCTGGCTCAGGCGAACTTGCTGCTCTCGGGAAGTGATTAACGGCGTACGGCTATAATTCACCGGACTGTCCGGTGTACACCGGACTGTCCGGTGACCCAACGGTCGGGCGAGCCAACGGTCGGCCGCGCGATCCGCGCGAGACACGTGGCCGAGCCAACGGTCGGAAGGGGGCACCGGACAGTGTCCGGTGCGCCAACGGCTCCAAAGCGCCAACGGTCGGCTTCGCCAAAGAAGGAAAGAAATCCGCACCGGACAGTGTCCGGTGGTGCACCGGACTGTCCGGTGCGCTAGGCGACAGAAGGCAAGAATTGCCTTCCTGGAATGCACTCAACGGCTCCTAGCTGCCTTGGGGCTATAAAAGGGACCCCTAGGCGCATGGAGGAGTACACCAAGCTTTCTCTAAGCATTCCTAAGCACCAAGACTTCGATTCCACGCATTTGATTCTTTGTGATAGCAACTAGAGCTCCATTTGAGTTGTGAACTCGCCGGGTTGTGTTGTGAGCTCTTGTTGCAACTTGTATGCGTGTTGTCGCTCTGATTTCGTGTCTTGTGTGTGTTGCTCATCCCTCCCTTACTCCGTGCTTCTTTGTGAACATCAAAGTGTAAGGGCGAGAGGCTCCAAGTTGTGGAGATTCCTCGCAAACGGGATATAGTAAAGCAAAGCAAAACACCGTGGTATTCAAGTGGGTCTTTGGACCGCTTGAGAGGGGTTGATTGCAACCCTTGTCCGTTGGGACGCCACAACGTGGACTAGGCAAGTGTTGAACTTGGCCGAACCACGGGATAGACCACTGTGTCTATCTGTGATTGATCTTCTTGTGGTTATCGTGTCTTGCAAAGACTCTTCTCTAGCCACTTGGCATTCTTGTGCTAACTCCTAATCAAGTTTTGTGGCATTAAGTTTCAAGTTTTACAGGATCACCTATTCACCCCCCCCCCCCCTCTAGGTGCTCTCACTAGCCCAACCCAACGATTTACCAGGCACGGCAAAGGCTCGGTGGCCCACTCCCCAGTCCTCAGGCGGCCAGGCCTGCAAAACCCCCACCGGTGACTGGCCCACTCCCCAGTCCCTCTGTCGCGATCCTCAGCCTCACTCGATCCCTGTCCCACTATCGTGGACTCTGTCGGCGATTCGGTGACTCCGTTGGCGACCAAACCCTAGCCACCACCCTCCGGTTTCAAGTCCCGCCGTCGGCCACCGCATCGCGCTCGTCGCCTCGTCTATGTGGATCAATCACCGGCGGCTCACAGGATCTCCCTCTTCTCTCCCTCCTGTCATCCACGGACCACGTCGGGTACGGTATGGACTAGCTCTCCTTCCTCCCTTCCTCCTTACCGTACATCATCGTTAGCTGGTGGTCTGCTCTGTGCCTCCGTCGTTGCTGTGCTCCCGACGTGTCTTGTGGTTGTGGATCTCCTCCCAGGCAGCTAAGTAGCTAACCCTAACCGTAATCCCTAAGTCCCTAACCTAAATCGCACTCAGCTTCTCTTAATCCTCTGTCGTTTTGGTCAAGTCACCATCTCTGCTGGCCAGATCTCCATCTTCCTCTCTTCTCCGGTGCTCCGGCTGCGCAGGTATTTAGTATTCTCCATCTTCTTCTCTACTGCTCGACTGGTAATTCTTCTGATCCTCTCTAATCCTATCTTTTGTTCTATTAACTATTAAGGTTGTTGTTTTGTGAACTGTGTGAATTTCCATATGTTAGTATGTGAATTGTGTGAATTTCTATGAATTTCCATATGTTAGTATGTGAATTGTGTGAATTTCTATTTGTGGTTAAGCTGGGTTTTTTTAAAAAACAGCATGCTTCGGGCCAGCCCGGCCCTATAGGCTGACCAGGCCAGAGGCACGGCCCAGCCCGTTTATGCTCTTTTCGTGTTGTGCTTGGGCCAGCATTTCAGCCCGCGGGCTAGTGAAAGTCTCCTAGAGGGGGGTGAATAGGAGAAACCTGAAATTTATAAACTTAAGCACGCACTAAGGTCGGGGGTTAGCATTAGAATTAAATTTAACTCCAAAAGAGAGGGGAAAACAAATCAAACAAGAATCAAGGCTAATGAACACGGTTATTTGTTTTATTGAGGTTCGGTTCTTAAAGTCGCCTAGAGGGGGGTGAATAGGCGAAATCTGAAATTTACAACTTTAAACACACACTACAAGCCATGGTTAGTGTTAGATCTAAAATCAAGTCCGAGAGAGAGGGAAAACAAATCAAATGGAAATCAAGCGAATGAACACGGTGATTTGTTTTACCGAGGTTCGATTCTAAAGAACCTAGTCCCCATTGAGGAGGTCACAAAGACCGGGTCTATTCCAACCCTTTCCCTCTCTCAAACGGTCACTTAGACCGAGTGAGCTTTCTCCTTAATCAGACGGGTCACTTAGACCCCGCAAGGACCACCACACACTTAGGTGTCTCTTGCTTTGATTACAAGTCACTTTGGAACAAGAATGAGGAAGGAAGAAAGCAATCCAAGCAACAAGAGCGCAAATGAACACGAACACACACTCTCTCAAGTCACTAAGTGGTTGGAATGAATTTGGGACTTGGAGAGGCTTTGATCTTTCGAATTGTGTCTAGGAGTGAATGCACTAGCTCTTGTATTGAATAAAAACTTTAGAAAACTTGGATGCTTGGAGTTGTGGTGGTTAGGGGGTATTTATAGCCCTCAACCACCAAGTAGCCGTTGGGGAAGGCTGCTGGCGATGGGCGCACTGGAGAGTCCGGTGCGCCATCGGACAGGCACTGTAGGCTGTCCGGTGCGCCGCCACATCACCCAACCGTTAGGGTTAGGAGCGAAGTCAACCGTTGGAGCTTTGTCTCCTTGCGGCACCGGACAGTCCGGTGCACCTCTGACTCTGCGCGCACTGTTCCTCTGTCAGCGGCTTTTGCAGTCGACCGTTGGAGCGAGTAGTCGTTGCTCCGCTGGCACACCGGACAGTCCGGTGAATTATAGCGGAGCGTGACTCAGTTTTCCCAAGAGTGGCTGGTTCATCTTCGTACGGACATGGTGCACCGGACACTGTCCGGTGGCACACCGGATAGTCTGGTGCGTCAGTCCACAGCACACTCAAGTCTCTTTTGCTCCTTTGAATTGGATCCCTAACTTGAATATTTATTGGTTTGTGTTGAACCTTTATGCACCTGTAATACATGAATACTTGGCAAACTAGTTAGTCCATTTGTTTGTGTTGGGCATTCAACCACCAAATTAATTGTAGAAAAAGGTTAACCCTATTTCCCTTTCAGGTTCCAAAGAACCTAGTCCCCGTTGAGGAGGTCACAAAGACCGGGTCTATTTCAACCCTTTCCCTCTCTCAAATGGTCACTTAGACCGAGTGAGCCTTCTTCCTTAATCTCACGGGTCACTAAGACCCCGCAAGGACCACCACACACTTTTTGTCTCTTGCTTCGCTTACAAAGCACTTGAGAATAAGAATGGGAAAAGAAAAAGGCCAAGCTAAGCAACAAGAGCAACAAGGAACACGAATACACCCTCTCTCAAGTCCCTAATGGAATTGAGTTAATTTGGAGGCTTACAGAGGATTCAATCTATTTGATGTGTCTTGGAGTGGAGTCTTTTGCTCTTGTATTGAATGAGGTGTTTGGAATCCTTGGATGGATATGAATGAGGTGGTTGGGGGATATTTATAGCCCTCAACCACTTCCATAGCCGTTGGGGAGGCTGCTGGCGATGGGCGCACCGGACAGTCCGGTGCGCCACCAGACAGGCAATGTTCCTTGTCCGGTGCGCCGCCACGTCACCCAACCGTTAGGGTTCAGAGCTGGTCGACCGTTGGAGGCTTTGTCCTCTTGCGGCACCGGACAGTCCGGTGCCCCTCTGACTTCGCTGCTCTGACTCCTGCGCGGCACTGTAGCGCATTGTTCATGTATGCAGAGTCGACCGTTGGTGCAGATAGTTGTTGCTCCGCTGGCTCACCGAACAGTCTGGTGGCACACCGGACAGTCCGGTGAATTATAGCGGAGTGCGCCCTGGAATTTCCGAGAGTGGCTGGTTGACATCTGTACGGTCCTGGTGCACCGGACACTGTCCGGTGCGCCAATTCTCAGCACACTCAAGTTCTTTGCTCCGTTAAAAATATGTCCCTAACTTGGTTCTTTTCTTGGTTTGTGTTGAACCTTATGCACCTATAATAGATGAATTCTAGAACAAACTAGTTAGTCTATATGTTTGTGTTGATTATCAACCACCAAAATTAATTATAGGAAATGATTAACCCTATTTCCCTTTTAGCTAGCACAGCACGACACGGAAGTGTATTGGGCCGTGTTCGGCACGCACATGAACGTGTCGTGCTTTGCCGTGCTCGTGTCGTGCTGGCCCAGCACGCACGAATGAACATGTATAATAACATCTCCGATTTTTTTTCTAACACCAATTCTAGACTAAAGATACATTTAGTCTCGATCAATGTTATCAATCGAGTCTAAACATTGTTTACATTGTCGTTTCAAAAGAGAAGTATCCCTAATTGAAAGTCAATGTGTGTTGCAGGTGATATGGTCATTTGATCGAGAAACCCAGACTAATGTACTTTGTTAATAAGCGAGACTAAAGACCATTTCTGAGTATACTGACCAGCGATTTTGTGGCCGCGTTTGGGAACAACAACCGGCGCATTTTCAAAATCTGGGATAATGTACAGTATCCAAGAAAATCCAATGTAAGATGACACATGGACTCCATAATGTAGTACGTAGTACTTCTCTCTCTCATACTCGTAGGACGTGCAGTGATGATGACTTTCTTGGGCCCCAAACAAACTGAAGAGGTTCGAGGCGGTCTGACTCTGGCGGTGTACGTACGTACGTATATATATGCGGCTATGCGCCGTGCCGAGACGGGCAACATGGAAACCCCGCAAAATCGGGGAACGAACAGTGACAGACAGGTCCAAGAGCAACAGACCAGCAGGCCAGCCGCCTCAGCTCGGGCCTCCACTCGATGCCTATCAACCCAACTACCGGCCGGCCCGGCTCCATGCACGCTGCCGACACAACTAGCGGCAATGATCCAAACCGATGGAGGCGCAGGAGCTGCGCAAGTACACTGGCCGCGTTCCAAACCGATGGAGGCGCAGGCAAGGCATGCGTGCAAAAAATCGCAGGAAACAGCGCTCGCCACTGGAGCTGCTGGTACTATGATGGCCACGGTGATTGGGAAAGGTGGCTGCTGGCGCCACCATGGTCAGCGGTCATGTGGAAGGCGAGGCCGCTACGTGCCCGCCTCCTCCTCACAAAGCCCTAGGCCCCTCACGACCTCCCTTCCCCCCGTGCCGTCCCTCTCGCTGCCCCCGCCGCCCCCGCGTCCTCCTATCCACGCCAATCTCTCCTCCGTCCTCATACACATCACAAGAGCGGGGCACACGATGCGTTGCATTGCATGGCTCCGCCACACACACCCCTTGCATGTACCCCACCCACCACGGCGGCATAAGTATCTCCGCCGGCTACGCGCGATCCAGGCCCGGCCGCGTGCGTGCGTGCGTGCGACGACTGCACCCATACACACATATACGCGCTCTGGCTGGCTGCCTGCCTGGCTTGCGGAGCTCCGTTTCGGCCGGCCATCTCTCGCTACGCTACGAGCGCGCGCGGCCCCCGCGCCCGTGTCTTCCCGCTGTCGACCGTCGTGTTGATCGTACATGCAGCTGCTAGTAGCGAACTATAGTTGCAGACCGCATCAGTGCGTGACAAGAGGATATATATTATCAGACACGCACGCGATCGCGCGGAGATGAACCAGTGCGTGCCGAGCTGGGATCTGGTGGACGACCCGACGGCGGCGGTAGCTGGCGGCGGAGGCGGCCTAAACCATCAGGTCTCGACGACCGGGGGCGCGCACCGGGGCCTGCTCCTGCAGGCGTCAGCTGGAGGAGCAGGCGGCGGGGGCGCGTTCGCTCCCGTCGTCGTGCCCATGTCGAACCAGTACTACGAGGTGGCGGAGCTGACGTGGGAGAAGGGCAACATCTCCTCCCACGGCCTGCTCAACCGCCCGGCGCACAATAAGTACCCGCCCGCCGCGGCGCCGTCGTCGGCTCAGCTGCATGCCATAGCAGGAGGAGGCGGCCGCGGCGGCGGGTCGCCATCCGGGGACCGCGAGACGCTCGAGGCGGTGGTCGGCGAGGCGGCCGCGCGGTCGCACTTCCTCTCGCAGCCGGCGCCGCCGTGGCTGATCGGCGCCGACGCCGTGGCGCGGGCCGCGGCGGACGCGCTAGTGCCGTGCGCCGCAAGGGCGGGCGAGTCCGCTGCAGACGGCGGAGAAGCGGGCGCCTCGAGGAGGAAGCGGCCGCGCGTGGTCGGCGACGACAGTCTGGTGGTGTGCGCCAGCCAGGGGAGCACCGCGCCTCGCCGCCGCGGCGAGAGCGCGCTGCTCACGCAGCTGGACGCCTGCGGCACCGAGGCCGACGACGTGTGCGGCTTCAGAACGACCACAACCAACAACTCCACGTCCATGGACCGTGACGACAAAGGCTCCCCGGATACTGAGAACACCAGCATCGGCGGAGGGGCCAGTGATTCGCGCTGTTTCAGCCGTCGCTCACAGGCAAGCAGCTAAGCTAAGCTAGTTATATACCTATAAGTAATTCACCAGCTCATCATATTTATACACACACCTCTATAGTTTCTACTTTCTAGCTGGCTAGCTAGGTTCACGCACTTCACATCTGAAATGCTCCATGCTAAGCTACACGCTACATATGCATGCATGCAGGGATATTTCATTACAAAATATGCTTATTTTTCTACGTGTCCGTGCGTGCATGTTCTGGCAAAAATAACTAAAGAGAGACGGCTTATGCGACGACGACGAGGAGAACGTGGTGATCAACGGGGACGACGGGGCGATGAGGTCGTCGATTTCCACCAAGAGGAGCCGGGCTGCTGCGACCCATAACGAATCTGAGCGTGTAAGCTACTAGCTAGATCCCCATTCCTGCACTCGTCATACGCGTACATGTAGATAGGTGAAATAAAACGCATGGGCTAGCATTATGGTACGCCATATATGTCAAACAGTCATATATTACCCATCGCTTTTAGTAATAGTAGGTGGTGTTGTATTGTAAACCACTTAAAATTGGGCGATATTTATTTGCTCCGACAACACACACACACACACACTTGAGGCTTACCGTGTACTGTGTGTTCGGTTCACATATCTAAACTAACCAAATAAACCAGATATATTTTGGGTAATTTTGGTCATCGTTTAGTCGGATACCAACATCTGTTTTGGCCACCTCTAGTTTATATATTTTAACAACACCTATTATTGCTCCTCACTTTTTTTTAGTTTGTGAAGTGAAATAGTTTGAACCACCACCGTCACCTCTTGTTCCCTATTAGCATACTGAAATTCAGTATAATAAGCATGAGGAATATAATGGATCATTAATTGCAGCAAAATTGGTAAGATAACTAAACTCATGATGATAGACCGCCTCATCCTATAGAGGGGCAGGGGCACCTCAATTGAGACATCAGTTTAGATTTCGAATCGACGATTATTGCCCATTTTCTACAAATTTCCGGTGAAACAAAATGTGGATTCCTCCTCTTTATTTGGTCGTTACAAGTGCACATGCAAATGATTTTTTTTTTTGGGGGGGGGGGGGGGTACTGTAGTAATAGTTAGCTGAAAACACAGAACCACAAACTGAGTTAATAATAAGCTTAGACGTCATCAAAATGGTCTCTAGAACTCTTCACCCTATAATCCCTGTTGTTATCGTATGTTTACGTACTCAACAAGAGGAAGCCTAAGACTAAGAAGCAGGTCTTCCAAGAGAAAATCTTGAAACGTCATCATTTTCGTATAGTACAGCGCTACATATATATAGAATCAGATTCCGATACAGATGTTTTTTCTTTTCTTTTCTTTTTCTTTTTGCGAAATGATTCTTATAAAAAAAGTTGATTGTACGTTGCCAATATCATCTCTTTTTTTTCACAGCAACATGGAGTGACGACGATAACTAGTAGCTATACCCAAACGTGATCTAGCTAGCTAGGAATTCGTGTTCCTTTACACTGTTACCATCATGTGGCTTTTACGTACGATACCGTGTGCCTCAATCACGATTTCGCTATGTAGGATAAGTTCCACGTAGCCATCACACTGTTGAAAATGGCCCTCTTTTTTTTTTGACCTAGTCATCAGAAAGGAATCGCCAAAGGTTTCGAAGCATCCCAGCGATCGAGACGACAACGGCTATAGCTGTTGTTGACTGCGGACTCCAAATAAGATGCAATACTACACCGTACTCTCTTTTCTCTCTCTTCAGAGCCTTTTGTTTTTCCTTTAATTAAATTCCTTAAGAACTTTGTGCTGTCGGCCGAGAATGAAAAGGACGCTCCAACTCTCAGCTTGGCATACGGCTTTTATATGGGCCCTATATAGGCCGGAAACCAATGCGCCAGTATGTTTTCAGTTGGGCCAGCTTTGGTTCTTATATATTTTCTTCTATCTAATTATACATCCGGTTATTATTCTGTGTTTCGTTGCAGAAACGAAGGGACAGGATCAACCAGAAGATGAAAACGCTGCAGAAGCTCGTCCCGAACTCGAACAAGGTGAGACGATCGAACGCGACTCATCTGACAACGGAACCGATATATATATATATATATATATATATATATATATATATATATATATATATATATATATATATATATATATATATATATATATATATATATATATATATATATATATATATATATATATATATATATATATATATATATATATATATATGATCTGTGAGCGGGAAGATCCGACACCGTTGCTGCTCTTGTTGCCGTGCCCCTGAACCTGAAGCAGACAGACAAGGCGTCGATGCTGGACGAGGTGATCGACTACCTGAAGCAGCTGCAGGCGCAGGTGCAGCTGATGAGCCGGATGGGAAGCATGATGATGCCCATGGCGATGCCGCAGCTCCAGATGTCGATGATGGCCCAGATGGCACAGATGGCGCAGATGGCGCAGATGGCCCAGATGAACATGGGCTCCCTCGGCCAGCCGGGCTACGCAGGCCTCACGCCGCCCATGATGCACCCGCCCCCCTTCGTCCCCGTGTCCTGGGACACCACCGCCACCGCCACCACCTCCCTCGCCCCGCAGGCCGGCAGCGGCACGGTGCCAGCGGACGCCTTCTCCGCCTTCCTAGCTTGCCAAGCGCAGCAGAACGGGCAGGTGCGTGCGCGAACAACTATTATATCTACCTAGCCTACGTGCGAACGATGTCTCTGCTGACACTGACAGGGATGTGCAGCAGCAACCGGGTAGCATGGAGGCGTACAATAGAATGGTGGCGCTGTACCAGAAGATGAACCAAACGCAGCAGAGCGCGCCCAGCAACCCGTCCAAGCAGTGAGCATGACGTACGTACAGCTGCTTTCTTGTACATTGTTTGTTCAGTTTTGTTTAGATTTTTTTGGCTCATTTTATCGCATTTGTTCAGATTCTTTCCTCTCAATTGATGAGGCCTGGAACTGTGTAACAGAGGTGTGAAACCCGTCGACGCGGTACCTGTAGCATCATGTATTTGTTTTGGTTCTTGACCACTCTATCCTTGTATATAAGGAGACCAGACGTTGCGCAACCGTTGAGCGGAGACCAACTCCAGCAGACTCTCTCTCCGTATCCGTATTTAGGACGGCCAACAGTTTCTCTCTCCTCTCCGTATCCGTCTCCGTTTCTAGCAGACTCCGTATTTACACTCCGCATGCAGTCTATGACAGCTGGGGCCCGCGAGCAGGAGGTGGCGCATGCAGTCTTCTGCAGAGAGGAGAGAGAAATCGTGGAAAAAGGGAGTGCAGGTACACGGTGTCTGTTTTGCGGAGACAGATGTGGAGGCTGCTGGAGAGCGAAATAGTGACTCAGAGCGTGTATAATGCGGATGCGGAGTGGGATGGGGAGTGTAGCTGGAGTTGGTCCCAGAAGCACCGGAAGTCGAACAGGTGATGAAGGCGATGTCACGCAAGTAGTAGTAGTGTGTACGGTACTAAAGACTTTATTTATTTCTGCTGGCAAATGAGTGCAGATTAGATAAATCAACCCAAGCACGATTGAAGACCATTATCTGATTGCTTAACTTGTCAATCATTAATCCTACATCTCAATTTTTAGGGAACCGTTTGTCTGCCTAGAATATTGTCACACCCGGCTTTTAGAAGAAACACAATACATATGTATGTGTTCCCAGTAAATTACTCACACATACTACGACATCGTTAATGATAATATTACACTATACCGGCTTACTAGAGCATGCAAAACCCACATAAATGATATATATCTTAAGAGATATCAAGTGGGTAAGTGTAAAAAATACCAAAGACGTATCTTGGTGAAGGAATGTCTTTATACCTTGGTAAATGAACGTCTCTAGCACGGTTTTCTAAGTTTATATACGGTTCCATCCTTACAACTCATATAAATGAATAGTATCGTGAGAGGTTATAGTGAATAAGATAAAAGACTTAGATACGTTGGGTTGTATGAAGGATTCATCTAATACTTCTAGAATCGCAACATAGTATCTAGGTTGTACATATCCTTACTTCATCAACTTTATTACATAAGGATTTACGCCTCTAATTGAATCTGATCATTGACGTGTAAGAAAATGTCACTAACAGAACCACTTTAGTGACATGTTTTTATACGCAACAGGATACCCAGGCAAACAAATTTATTCCCTCCCAACAACCGAGCAGACCCACGTGTCTCCTGAGATTCAAACTCAAGACCTCCACCTCATGCATGATCTCATCTACCATTACACCACTCAGTCATTTGTGTCTATATTACGTTTTTCGTACACACATATTATAACAAACCGAGTTTAAATTGGTAATTTGATGCTCTAAATGAATTCAAATGAAAAACTTGTCAACAACAAAGCTGCATAACTTTTTAGGGATCTACAACTTTTATTTTGGAATTTTCATCATTCGAGAACATTTACAAAATTTGAAAACTTTAAACGTATTTTTCTATGATAAGATAATTTCAAATCAAAATATTGTCAATTGTAAAGTTTCAAAACTTTTCAAGGTCTACAATTTTATTTTTTGTGCTTTTTCATCTGAGGTCGTTTCAAATCAACATATACGTCACTAAACATATTTGATGTCTGAAGCCAGTACCGTGTTTATATATACATGTCACTAAACAGTTCATAGTAGAGACACGTAAAATAAAAGACGCCACTGAGTTATTACCACATTTTGCTAGTGACGCGTTTTTATAATAAATGTCATATATGCACATTCATTAGTGTCGTATTTTTAAAAACGACGTCACTGTGAAAAATTAGTGACGTGTTTCAAACAAGTGCCACGGATGGTCACGTCTCTTTTGAGTGATTTTGACATAGTGATAGATGTATAAGAGAAAATTACATAACAGTGCAACAAAGCATCAAATAGTAGCGGAACTAAGCTCAGTGGCCTCCATAGGCATCGATCAAACAGACAGCAAGCTTAGCCTTTAGCATTGACTTCGTCAATGTACAACCATGCACTACCTTCAACTGACATTGAGTTTAAGTTTGAGTACTTATTGTACTCTGAAAGGATCATGATGCCCAAGAGGGGGGTGAATTAGGCTTTTCTAAAAATCAACACTAATTAAAACCTAAGCAAGAGCCCAACTTCACCCCAACAACTAGCACTAAAAGAATAATACTAGAAATACAACAATGATAAGACAATACTTTAAATACTTGCTAAACAAATACACAATTTAAAATGCTTGAATTAAGTGTGGAATGTAAAGCAAGGTTTAGAAGACTCCTCCAATTTTTCCCGAGGTATCGAAGAGTCGGCACTCTCCACTAGTCCTCGTTGGAGCACCCGCGCAAGGGTATCGCTCCCCGTTGGTCCTCGCAAGAACCAAGTGCTCACTACGAGATGATCCTTTGCCACTCCGGCGCGGTGGATCCCTCACGACCGCTTACAAACTTGAGTCGGGTCACCAACAAGATCTCCACGGTGATCACCGAGCTCCCAACGCCACCAATCCGTCTAGGTGATGCCAATCACCAAGAGTAACAAGTCGTAGACTTTCGCTTGACCAAGAGAAGCCTAATGCAAGTGGTGTGTGCTCTAGGTGGCTCTCGCTAGCGCTAATGAGGTCCAAATGCGGGATTAAGATTCTATAATCTCCTCACTAGGCTTTTGGTGCTTGCAATGCTCTTCCAATGTGCAGGAATTAATGTGGGCAGCAAGACATTGAATATGGTGGCTGGAGGGGGTATAAATAGCCCTCACCCACCAACTAGCCGTTACAGGCAATGTTCTGCGCATGGGCGCATCGGACAGTCTGATGCGCCACCGGTGCGCCAACGGACGACTCCAACGGCTAGTTCTGACAGCTATCCGTTGGGCAGATGGCACACCAGACAGTGAACAGTCATTGTCCGGTGTGCTGTCCGGTGCGCCACTAAAGTTCCACTCGATAACCTTGCGCTCTCGGGTTTCTGCGTGGGGAAACCCTTCCCTTGGGCCAGCCTGGCCCCACCTGGCAGAGGGCGCACCGGACAGTGCGGTGCACATCGAACAGTCCAGTGCCCCAAAGTCAGAAACCCTATTTTCTATTTTCTACTATTTTTCAAATCGGTTTTCGTTCTAACTTGTGTGTATGTTCTAGAGTGTCACCTAGCACTATATGTGAGTGTGAATATGCACCAACACTACACTAGAACTCTCTTGGTCAAACTACTCATCGACAACCCTTCTTTATAGTATGGCTAAAACAAAATAAAAGACCTAACTAAATCACGAGTGTCCTCAACTCCTTGACACTCGGACTATGTAGACCTTCACTTTTCGATTCGTCGATTTAGTTGTCGCTTCGAGTTCTTATCTCCGGGATTGTTTTCACCGTTGTAGTACTTCTACCTGTAATGCGACCTAACTTACCATATGTCTCTGCAAAACACACGTTAGTCACATATAACTGATAGTCGCCTAGAGGGGGGGTGAATAGGGCGAAACTGAAATTCTCAAAATAATCACAACAACAAGCCGGGTTAGAGTTAGAAATATAAATAAGTCCGTGAGAGAGGGTGCAAAACAAATCGCAAGCAAATAAGAGGTGTGACACGTGGATTTGTTTTACCGAGGTTCGGTTCTTGCAAACCTACTCCCCGTTGAGGTGGTCACAAAGACCGGGTCTCTTTCAACCCTTTCCCTCTCTCAAACGGTCCCTCGGACCGAGTGAGCTTTCTCTTCTCAATCACTTGGAACACAAAGTTCCTACAAGGACCACCACAAGATTGGTGTCTCTTGCCTCAATTACAAGTGAGTATGATCGCAATAAAGAATCAAGAAGGAAGAAAGCAATCCAAGCGCAAGAGCTCGAAACAACACAAGCAAATCTCTCTCTCTAAGCACTAGGGCGTTGTGTGGAATTTGGGAGAGGATTTTATCTCTTGAGTGTGTCTAGAATTGAATGCCTAGCTCTTGTAAATGGTTGGAAGTGTGAAAACTTGGATGCAATGAATGGTGGGTGGTTGGGGGTATTTATAGCCCCAACCACCAAACTAGCCGTTTGGTGGGGCTGACTGTCGTATGGTGCACCGGACAGTCCGGTGCACACCGGACATGTCCGGTGCGCCAGCCACGTCACCAAAGCCGTTGGGATTCGACCGTTGGAGCACTGTCTTCTGGGCCCGCCTGGATGTCCGGTGGCGCACCGGACATGTACTGTAGAGTGTCCGGTGCGCCACTACGCACGTGTCTGACTTCTGTGTGCTCTGGCGCGCATTAATTGCTGTTGCAGGTGACCGTTGGCGCGAAGTAGTCGTTGCCCCGCAGTTACACCGGACAGTCCGGTGTACACCGGACATGTCCGGTGAATTATAGCGGAGCAGCCGCTGCGGTTTCTCGAAGCTGGCGAGTTCCTGAGGCCGCTCTTCCTTGGAGCACCGGACACTGTCCGGTGTACACCGGACAGTCCGATGAATTATAGCGGAGCGCCTCTGGAAATTCCCGAAGGTGGCGAGTTTGAGTTGGAGTCCTCTGGTGCACCGGACACTGTCCGGTGCCCTAGACCAGAGGTGCCTTCGGTTATCCCTTGCTCTCTTTGTTGAACCCCATACTTGGTCTTTTTATTGGCCAAGTGTGAACCTTGGCACCTGTATAACTTATACACTAGAGCAAACTAGTTAGTCCAATTATTTGTGTTGGGCAATTCAACCTCCAAAATCATTTAGGAAATAGGTGTAAGCCTAATTCCCTTTCAATCTCCCCCTTTTTGGTAATTGATGCCAACACAAACCAAAGCAAATATAGAAGTGCATAATTGAACTAGCTTGCATAATGTAAGTGCAAAGGTTGCTTGGAATTGAGCCAATATGAATACTTATAAGATATGCATGGATTGTTTCTTCATTTTTAACATTTTGGACCACGCTTGCACCACATGTTTTGTTTTTGCAAATTCTTTTGTAAATCCTTTTCAAAGTTCTTTTGCAAATAGTCAAAGGTAAATAAATAAGATTTTGCAAAGCATTTTCAAGATTTGAAATTTTCTCCCCCTGTTTCAAATGCTTTTCCTTTGACTGAACAAAACTCCCCCTTAATGAAATCCTCCTCTTAGTGTTCAAGAGGATTTTGATATTAATTTTGAAGAGGTTATACCAATTTGAAATTATGTCACAAGTAATATATCAATTTGAAAATACCCTTTGAAAACTAAAATTTTACAAATTGGTGGTGGTGCGGTCCTTTTGCTTTGGGCTCATACTCTCTCCCCCTTTGGCATGAATCGCCAAAAACGGAATCATTAGAGCCCTTTGATTACTTTCTTCCCCTTTGGTCATAAATAAATGAGTGAAGATTATACCAAAGTAGGAGTCCTTTTGCTCTCTCCCCTAAAGATGGAGAGTTGCGCGGAGCGACAGCGAAGGATGAGTTACGGAGTGGAAGCCTTTGTCTTCGCCGAAGACTCCAATTCCCTTTCAATATCCCTATGAATTGGTTTGAAATTCACTTGAAAACACATTAGTCATAGCACATGAAAGAGACATGATCAAAGGTATATAAAAGAGCTATGTGTGCAAGTCAACAAAAGAAGTTCCTAGAATCAAGAATATTTAGCTCATGCCTAAGTTTGTTAAAGGTTTGTTCATCAAGTGGCTTGGTAAAGATATTGGCTAATTGATCTTTAGTATTAATGTAAGAAATCTCGATATCTCCCTTTTGTTGGTGATCCCTTAAAAAGTGATACCGAATGGCTATGTGTTTAGTGCGGCTATGCTCAACGGGATTATCCGCCATGCGGATTGCACTCTCATTATCACATAGAAGAGGAACTTTGGTCAGTTTGTAACCATAGTCCCTAAGGGTTTGCCTCATCCAAAGTAGTTGTGCGCAACAATGGCCTGCGGCAATGTACTCGACTTCGGCGGTAGAAAGAGCAACGAAATTTTGCTTCTTTGAAGCCCAAGACACCAAGGATCTTCCCAAGAACTGGCAAGTCCCCGATGTGCTCTTTCTATTAATTTTACAACCCGCCCAATCGGCATCCGAATAACCAATCAAACCAAAAGTGGATCCCCTAGGATACCAAAGCCCAAACTTAGGAGTATAAACTAAATATCTCAAGATTCGTTTTACGGCCGTAAGGTGAGCTTCCTTAGGGTCGGCTTGGAATCTTGCACACATGCATACGGAAAGCATAATATCCGGTCGAGATGCACATAAATATAGCAAAGAGGCTATCATCGACCGGTATACCTTTTGATCGACGGATTTACCTCCCTCGTCGAGGTCGAGATGCCCATTGGTTCCCATGGGTGTCTTGATGGGTTTGGCATCCTTCATTCCAAACTTGCTTAGAATATCTTGAGTATACTTTGTTTGGCTTAGAAAGGTGCCTTCTTGGAGTTGCTTCACTTGAAATCCTAAGAAGTACTTCAACTCCCCCATCATTGACATCTCGAATTTTTGTGTCATGATCCTACTAAATTCTTCACATGTAGACTCATTAGTAGACCCAAATATAATATCATCAACATAAATTTGGCATACGAACAAGTCATTCTCAAGTGTTTTGGTAAAGAGTGTAGGATCGGCTTTTCCGACTTTGAAGCCATTAGTGATAAGGAAATCTCTAAGGCATTCATACCATGCTCTTGGGGCTTGCTTGAGCCCATAAAGCGCCTTAGAGAGTTTATAAACATGGTTAGGGTACTCACTATCTTCAAAGCCGGGAGGTTGCTCAACATAGACCTCTTCCTTGATTGGTCCATTGAGGAATGCACTTTTCACGTCCATTTGATAAAGCTTAAAGCCATGGTAAGTAGCATAGGCCAATAATATACGAATTGACTCAAGCCTAGCTACGGGTGCATAGGTTTCACCGAAATCGAAACCTTCGACTTGGGAGTATCCCTTGGCCACAAGTCGAGCTTTGTTCCTTGTCACCACACCATGCTCATCTTGCTTGTTGCGGAAAACCCACTTGGTTCCTACAACATTTTGGTTAGGACGTGGAACTAAATGCCATACCTCATTCCTAGTGAAGTTGTTGAGCTCCTCTTGCATCGCCACCACCCAATCCGAATCTTGCAGTGCTTCCTCTATCCTGTGAGGCTCAATAGAGGAAACAAAAGAATAATGCTCACAAAAATGTGCAACACGAGATCTAGTGGTTACCCCCTTATGAATGTCGCCGAGGATGGTGTCGACGGGGTGATCTCGTTGGATTGCTTGGTGGACTCTTGGGTGTGGTGGCCTTTGTTCTTCATCCTCCTTGTCTTGATCATTTGCATCTCCCCCTTGATCATTGCCGTCATCTTGAGGTGGCTCATTTGCATGATCTTCTACTTCATCAATTTGAGCTTCATCCTCATTTTGAGTTGGTGGAGATGCTTGTGTGGAGGAGGATGGTTGATCTTGTGTATTTGGAGGCTCTTCGGATTCCTTAGGACACACATCCCCAATGGACATGTTCCTTAGCGCGACGCACGGAGCCTCTTCATCACCTATCTCATCAAGATCAACTTGCTCTACTTGAGAGCCGTTAGTCTCATCAAACACAACGTCACAAGAAACTTCAACTTGTCCGGAGGACTTGTTAAAGACTCTATATGCCCTTGTGTTTGAATCATATCCTAGTAAAAAGCCTTCTACTGTCTTAGGAGCAAATTTAGATTTTCTACCTCTTTTAACAAGAATAAAGCATTTGCTACCAAAGACTCTAAAATATGAAATATTGGGCTTTTTACCGGTTAGGAGTTCGTATGATGTCTTCTTGAGGATTCGGTGTAGATACAACTGGTTGATGGCGTAGCAAGCGGTGTTGACCGCCTCGGCCCAAAACCGATCTGAAGTCTTATACTCATCAAGCATGGTTCTTGCCATGTCCAAAAGAGTTCTATTCTTCCTTCCCACTACACCATTTTGTTGTGGCGTGTAGGGAGAGGAGAACTCATGCTTGATGCCCTCCTCCTCAAGGAAGCCTTTAATTTGAGAGTTCTTGAACTCCGTCCCGTTGTCGCTTCTAATTTTCTTGATCCTCAAGCCGAACTCATTTTGAGCCCGTCTCAAGAATCCCTTTAAGGTTTCTTGGGTATGTGATTTTTCCTGCAAAAATAACACCCAAGTGAAGCGAGAATAATCATCCACTATTACAAGACAATACTTACTCCCGCCGATGCTTATGTAAGCAATCGGGCCGAATAGATCCATGTGGAGTAGCTCAAGCGGCCTGTCGGTCGTCATGATGTTCTTGTGTGGATGATGGGCACCAACTTGCTTTCCTGCTTGGCATGCGCTACAAACCCTGTCTTTCTCAAAATGAACATTGGTTAGTCCTAAAATGTGCTCTCCCTTTAGAAGCTTATGAAGATTCTTCATCCCAACATGGGCCAGTCGGCGGTGCCAGAGCCAACCCATGTTAGTCTTAGCAATTAAGCAAGTGTTGAGTTCAGCTCTATCAAAATCTACCAAGTATAGCTGACCCTCCAACACTCCCTTAAATGCTATTGAATCATCACTTCTTCTAAAGACAGTGACACCTACATCAGTGAAAAGACAGTTGTAACCCATTTTGCATAATTGAGATACAGAAAGCAAATTGTAATCTAATGAATCTACAAGAAAAACATTGGAAATAGAATGGTCAGGAGATATAGCAATTTTACCCAATCCTTTGACCAATCCTTGGTTTCCATCCCCGAATGTGATCGCTCGTTGGGGATCTTGGTTTTTCTTGTAGGAGGATAACATCTTTTTCTCCCCTGTCATGTGGTTTATGCACCCGCTGTCGAGTATCCAACTTGAGCCCCCGGATGCATAAACCTACAAAACAAGTTTAGTTCTTGACTTTAGGTACCCAAACGGTTTTGGGTCCTTTGGCATTAGAAACAAGAACTTTGGGTACCCAAACACAAGTCTTTGACCCCTTGTGCTTGCCCCCAATATATTTGGCAACTACCTTGCCGGATTTGTTAGTTAAAACATAAGATGCATCAAAAGTTTTAAATGAAAAGTTATGTTCATTTGATGCATTAGGAGTTCTCCTTTTAGGCAACTTAGCACGGGTTGGTTGCCTAGAACTAGATGTCTCACCCTTATACATAAAAGCATGGTTAGGGCCAGAGTGAGACTTCCTAGAATGAATTCTCCTAATTTTGTCCTCGGGATAACCGACAGGGTATAAAATGTAACCCTCGTTATCCTGAGGCATGGGAGCCTTGCCCTTAACAAAGTTGGACAATTTCTTTGGAGGGGCATTAAGTTTGACATTGCCTCCCTGTTGGAAGCCAATGCCATCCTTGATGCCAGGGCGTCTCCCACTATAGAGCATACTTCTAGCAAATTTAAATTTTTCATTTTCTAAGTTATGCTCGGCAATTTTAGCATCTAATTTTGCTATATGATCATTTTGTTGTTTAATTAAAGCCATGTGATCATGTATAGCATCAATGTTAACATCTCTACATCTAGTACAAATGGTAGTGTGCTCAACGGTAGATGTAGAGGATTTGCAAGACTTTAATTCTACAACCTTAGCATGTAACATATCATTCTTAGTTCTAAGGTCGGAAATAGTAGTATTGCAAACATCAATATCTTTAGCCTTAGCAAGCAATTTTTCATTTTCATTTCTAAGGCTAGCAAGTGAAATATTCAATTCTTTAATCCTAGCAAGTAAATCATCATTATTATCTCTAGGATTGGAAGTTGAAACATTACAAACATGAGAATCAACCTTAGCTAACAAATTAGCATTTTCATTTCTAAGGTTGGCAATAGTGTCATGGCATGTGCTTAGCTCACTAGTTAATTTCTCACATTTTTCTACCTCTAGACCATAAGCATTCTTAACCTTAACATGTTTTTTATTTTCCTTGATTAGGAAGTCCTCTTGGGAGTGCAAGAGAACATCCTTCTCATGGATGGCACTAATTAGCTCATTTAGTTTTTCTTTTTGTTCCATGTTAAGGTTGGCAAAAAGGGTACGCAAATTATCTTCCTCACCACTAGCATTATCATCACTAGAAGACTCATATCTAGTGAAGGATTTAGATTTAACCTTCTTCTTCTTGCCATCCTTTGCCATGAGGCACTTGTGGCCGACATTGGGGAAGAGAAGTCCCTTGGTGACGGCGATGTTGGCGGCGTCCTCGTCGTCGGAGGAGTCGCTAGAGCTTTCGTCGGAGTCCCATTCCCGACAAACATGGGCATCGCCGCCCTTCTTCTTGTAGTATCTCTTCTTCTCCTTTCTTCTCCCCTTCTTGTCATCGCCCCTGTCACTATCACTAGATATAGGACATTTTGCAATAAAATGACCGGGCTTACCACATTTGTAGCACACTTTCTTGGAGCGGGGTTTGTAGTCCTTCCCCTTCCTTTGTTTGAGGATTTGGCGGAAGCTCTTGATGACGAGCGCCATTTCCTCATTGTCGAGCTTTGAGGCGTCGATTGGTTGTCTACTTGGTGTAGACTCCTCCTTCCTTTCCTCCGTCGCCTTAAATACGACCGGTTGTGCCGCGGATGTGGAGGGATCATCTAGCTCGTTGATCTTCTTCGAGCCCTTGATCATGTACTCAAAGCTCACAAAATTCCCGATTACTTCCTCGGGAGTCATTAGTGTATATCTTGGATTACCACGAATTAATTGTACTTGAGTAGGGTTAAGGAAAATGAGTGATCTTAGAATAACCTTAACCACCTCGTGGTCATCCCATTTCTTGCTCCCGAGGTTGCGCACTTGATTCACCAAGTTTTTGAGCCGGTTGTACATATCTTGTGGCTCCTCCCCTTGGCGAAGACGGAAGCGACCGAGCTCCCCCTCGATCGTTTCCCGCTTGGTGATCTTGGTGAGTTCATCACCCTCGTGCGCGGTTTTGAGCAAGTCCCAAATCTCCTTCGCACTCTTCAACCCTTGCACCTTGTTATATTCCTCTCTACTTAGAGAGGCAAGGAGTATGGTTGTGGCTTGGGAGTTGAAGTGCTCGATTTGGGCCACCTCATCCTCATCATAGTCTTCATCCCCTACGGATGGTACCTGTGCACCAAACTTAACAACATCCCATATACTTTTGTGGAGTGAGGTTAGATGAAATCGCATTAAATCACTCCACCTAGCATAATCTTCACCATAAAATGTTGGTGGTTTGCCTAATGGGACGGAAAGTAAAGGTGTATGTTTAGGAATGCGAGGATAGCGTAGGGGGATCTTACTATACTTCTTACGCTCTTGGCGCTTTGAAGTGACGGATGCCGCGTCGGAGCCGGAGGTGGATGTCGATGAAGAATCGGTCTCGTAGTAGACCACCTTCCTCATCCTCTTTTTCTTGTCCCCACTTCGATGCGGCTTGTGGGAAGAGGATTTCTTCTTCTCTTTGTTGTGTGAAGAAGATTTCTTCTCCTTCCCTTTGGAGGAGCCTTTCTTCTCCTCCTTTCTCTTGGTGCGGGACTCTTCCAATGAAGTGCTCCCGTGGCTTGTAGTGGACTTTTCGCCGGTCTCCATTTCCTTCTTGGCGTGATCTCCCGACATCACTTCGAGCGGTTAGGCTCTAATGAAGCACCGGGCTCTGATACCAATTGATAGTCGCCTAGAGGGGGGTGAATAGGGCGAAACTGAAATTCTCAAAATAATCACAACTACAAGCCAGGTTATAGTTAGAAATATAAATAAGTCCGTGAGAGAGGGTGCAAAACAAATCGCAAGCAAATAAGAGGTGTGACACGTGGATTTGTTTTACCGAGGTTCGGTTCTTGCAAACCTACTCCCCGTTGAGGTGGTCACAAAGACCGGGTCTCTTTCAACCCTTTCCCTCTCTCAAACGGTCCCTCGGACCGAGTGAGCTTTCTCTTCTCAATCACTTGGAACACAAAGTTCCTACAAGGACCACCACAAGATTGGTGTCTCTTGCCTCAATTACAAGTGAGTATGATCGCAATAAAGAATCAAGAAGGAAGAAAGCAATCCAAGCGCAAGAGCTCGAAACAACACAAGCAAATCTCTCTCTCTAAGCACTAGGGCGTTGTGTGGAATTTGGGAGAGGATTTGATCTCTTGAGTGTGTCTAGAATTGAATGCCTAGCTCTTGTAAATGGTTGGAAGTGTGAAAACTTGGATGCAATGAATGGTGGGTGGTTGGGGGTATTTATAGCCCCAACCACCAAACTAGCCGTTTGGTGGGGCTGACTGTCGTATGGTGCACCGGACAGTCCGGTGCACACCAGACATGTCCGGTGCGCCAGCCACGTCACCAAAGCCGTTGGGATTCGACCGTTGGAGCACTGTCTTCTGGGCCCGCCTGGATGTCCGGTGGCGCACCGGACATGTACTGTAGAGTGTCCGGTGTGCCACTACGCGCGTGCCTGACTTCTGTGTGCTCTAGCGCGCATTAATTGCTGTTGCAGGTGACCGTTGGCGCGAAGTAGCCGTTGCCCCACAGTTACACTGAACAGTCCGGTGTACACCGGACATGTCCGGTGAATTATAGTGGAGCAGCCGCTGCGGTTTCCCGAAGCTGGCGAGTTCTTGAGGCCGCTCTTCCTTGGAGCACCGGACACTGTCCGGTGTACACCGGACAGTCCGGTGAATTATAGCGGAGCGCCTCTGGAAATTCCCGAAGGTGGCGAGTTTGAGTTGGAGTCCTCTGGTGCACCGGACACTGTCCGGTGGTGCACCGGACACTGTCCGGTGTACACCGGACAGTCCGGTGCCCTAGACCAGAGGTGCCTTCGGTTATCCCTTGCTCTCTTTGTTGAACCCCATACTTGGTCTTTTTATTGGCCAAGTGTGAACCTTGGCACCTGTATAACTTATACACTAGAGCAAACTAGTTAGTCCAATTATTTGTGTTGGGCAATTCAACCTCCAAAATCATTTAGGAAATAGGTGTAAGCCTAATTCCCTTTCAATAACATTACGTTGTCATTAATCACTAAAACCAACCAGGGGCCTAGATGCTTTCAATCTCCCCCTTTTTGGTGATTGATGACAACCCTACAAGATTTATGAGAGTAGTTTGTTTTGAAATTTCTGTCGATAGAGAAGATGGTTAGTTATACTTAGTAATCTTTGACAGAAAGAGTGTGTAACATAATAATAGGAATGAGCGCATACACATCGTAAGTTTCTTGTTCATATATAAAAGTGACATCAAATCGATGAACAAGAACTAGAAGACTGGTGATAACATATAAGGTGAAAACATAATACACACACAGTCAACATGAGCATCAAGAGTATATAATAGTTTGTGAGCCAAAAGCATCATACAAAAGTAGAGCTAGTACTGAGAGTAACAAGCACACATATTACATCAAAATGACTCTCTACTAACTCCCTAACTCCCTCTAGCTCTCACAACTCATATCTCTCCCCCTTTGGCGTCAAACACCAAAAGGGAACCCGAACCTACACATCAGAAGAGGGAAGAGGTGGTGGGGGCGCATCCGGTCGCGGTCGTGGCAGTAGAGCGAACGCTAGCTATGGGTCAGAGTCAGTCTTGGATCCAGGATCTGCTGTAGAAGCTAGAGCTGGTACTGACTTAGACGGAGGCTGCGCTGCAGGAGCTGCCGAAGCCGAAGAAGTCACGGACACCGCCACAGCGGTAGTGGTAACAGCAGGAGCTGGTGGGACTGGCGGCTGAGAGCTGACGGAGCCAATGACCGGCAACGTGAAAACCAGGGTGACCGGCCGGAGCGGAGAGGAAGAAGGACCAACTGTAGGAAGAGGGGGTCCTGGCTGAATAGCTGGCACAACAGGAGCCTGAAGAGGTGGAGGCGATGCTGACTGAATTGGGGGAATCGGTACACCAGTGTGCTGAAGCATGAGAGTCATGAATGCCCTGTTCTTAGCCCGGTCCTGGAGAAGCTGCTGCTGCAGAGTATCCTGCCTGTCCTGAATCGTCTGAAACATCGAGAGCATTCTCTCGAACATCTGCTGCTAGACCACTGCCAAGTGAGCCTGCTGTTGAGTAAGAGTCTGGAGGATCGCCGCAAGAGCAGGGTCAATGGCAGGAGGGGCAGCAGGGGCAGCACCACTGGAACTCCCAGCCTCATGATCATGAGTGCGTGGAGGCATAGGAGGCGGAGGTGGAACCCTAAAGAAGTCATCATCATCATCATTAGCGTCATCGTCAGGGACTGTTGCGCCCTAAGTCTTGAACTGGTGAAAAGTGGTATCCTCGGTCTGAGTATCAATCACTGGAGCAGGTGCCAGCACAGGATCCTCTGGAGCTGGACGATAGGCCCCAAAGAGGAGGCGAGGGGCCTCAAGAGTACCCTGAAACTGTGGTGGTCGAATCAACTGAGCAAAGATGTGACACAGATAGTGAGCATAAGGCAGCTGTCGACGAGCGCGTAGACCATCCAGTATGATGTCCTCGATCTCACAAATGAGGAAATCCACAACGTCAAACTCGGAGTGAGAGACCAGGGCACCTAGGAGCCAAAGCTGAATATGAGTGGCAGCCTCCCTGTAACCCATCTGTGGCAGAAGCGTCCGTCTCATGAGCTGATATAGAAACTTGGCCACTATGGTGAAATCTGTCGGAGAACATCGCGACCCATCTGAGAAGGGTGGTCGGAACAAAGCCGCGATGTGAGCTGTATCTGGAGCAACTCCGCCGTGAGGGTGTCGAGGAGGATCAGAGGTACTGTAGCACAAGCTGTGAAGACGAGTCGATGACTCGGGAAATCCAAACAGCTGGCGAATCTGGCTGGCATGAATAGTGACATCCTCTTGCTCAAAGCGGAACCTCATCCACTGGTGATCAGGGTCGATCCATACAGAAGCATAAATAACTCGGACCCATTCCTCAACATATCTGCCGCTGGTAGTCAGAAGAGTCAGAAATCCAGACAAATAGGGGAGGTGAACCTCAGAGTCTGCACCGGCTGCTAGCAGGAAGGCAGGGAGATCCAATAGCCGGTGCGCTCGCAGAGCAATCTGAGCTGACAACTGTGCTCTGTAGAAAGACTCCTCTATCCTGGTGCTGAATGGATCTGCCGCTGCAGGGTCTCTCTATGCAGGTAAGCAAGACTCCACGGGTACGTGTCTGAACCGACGTACCCGTGCCGCTGTAGCACGCTGAATATCAAACAGCCTGGGATCCGCAGCAAGTGGTCACACCTTAGTCTCATCGCGCTCCCGTAAGCGAGCAGGTGGGATTGGTGGAGCGGAAAGGGGAGCGGAAGGAGCAGTGGAAGCTAGAGTAGTGGAGGTGGTGGGTATGGCTGAGGTGGTGGATGGCGCAGGAGTGACGGGAGCAGGCGAAGTGAGTGGTGGAGTGGTAGCAGTGGTGGGAGTGGTAGGAGCGGAGGAGCGAGGACGAGAGGCGAGACGACGAACTCGATAGGCAATCTGATCAGAAGGAATCTATAACAGAGCTCCTCGCTCTGCCTGCTCAGACGCTGCTACTGCTGCTATCGCTGCTCGAGCTTCTCTCTCCAGACGTCGCTTCTTGCGGCCTTCCTGCTGCTCCAAATGCACAGTCTTCCCCTTGACCCACCTAAAGGGGCGAGGAGGGTCCTCATCATCTCCTCCCCCTGGTGCCGACACATTCTTCGTGCACGGCATCCTGACCTGACGACTGCAAATGAGATAGCGAAGCTAAGCACAAGTCGATAACGGACGATAGGATGTCAAAAGAATAAATAGCTACCTGGAAATCTCACACGAGAGGGAGAGAATCCAGGCAGGGCAGGAGACGGCTCACGGGCAGGCAAAGTCACTGAAATGACAGAAGAGGTGAGCACGTATTAGTCACATATTCATAAGTATATGAAATGTGAATAAATACATACACAAAGTATTATGGCACAGAAAACGAGAGATATGGCAATCGAGCGCGAAAACGGCGTTTGAACGAGAAATAGTGCCATATGAGGTTTGAAGTTCGAATTGAGGTATGAAATGACATGGAATTGAGCCGATACTTCACGAATAGGTTTATATGGGTAAATATGAGTGAAGTGTGTGCTTGGTTTGAATTTAGACAAAGAAACAGAAATTTAGGCACTCGGCTCAGAATTGATCGCTCGAAACAGGGAAATGTGTGAAATTGAAGCCTAGTGTATTGGATTGGCGTGAAATTTTGCGACTATGTTACTGAAGGTGTTGTGAATGTGCCTGAAAAGTTTGGGTTCAATCAGAGCAATTTTGACCGGTTTGGGCATTTCGCGCGAGCACGTGGCGTGCGGTGTTCTAGGGTTTGGAGGAAATGGTCAATTAAGGCTGTGAAACCCTCCCTAAGGAGCTAGGTACCTGCAGGGGTATCCAAGGGACACAAAGAAACACATCCCACCACATGGATTCACAGGAATATCAAGAATTGAAGATAGGGAATCAAAGGCGGGGGAGAGGTTGAGATAGAGCTCCTTTTTAGATGAGAACAGAGAGAAGACAGAGGAAGGGAAGCAGGGGAGGCTTACCAGAGAGGAGGGCAGGAGTGGAGCTCTGGGTCGCCGGCGGCGAGGGTGGTCGCCGGAGAGAGAGCAGATCGCCTGAGGCAGAGAAGAGCCAGAGAGCAGAGAGGCTTCTGGCCTGGCAGAGCACAATAGCTGTCCGGTGAACCACCAGACAGCGCACAGGAAAATGGGATATGCACGCGCGGCTGCCGGTGCACCGGACATTGCACAATGCAGTGTCCGGTGCACACCGGACTGTCCGGTGAGCCCAGACAGAGGGAAATTTTGAAATTTTCTATCTAGTTTTCAACCAAACCAAATCCCAACTTATAATCACACAAAATAATACTTGTTGGGACAGGTATTGGCACCCTCATATATTTTCTCATAATTTTCAAAATATTTTGCCATAGGCTAGATAATTTTTAGAGAAAATAGGCAAATGGTGAAATTTGCATTTTGTCCTTGCACTAGGGGTTTTCATGAGTGTTTTGAGTTTTGAATACTCCCCCTAAGTGCAGTACCTCATGCATATTTCAAGAACCAACAATTGCATAGTAAGTAAGAATTTAAGTGCTAAAAGCTTAAAACTAAGACTTGTCAAGTTTGATCCAAGTTAAGCTTTTTCACTCGCTTTGTTGGCGGTTATCTCAACTAGGTTAGACAAGCCCTAGATGCAATACAAGAAGTTTAAATATGCAATGCAAGCTTGACAACACCATTTGTCATCTTAAATAAAATTTCTGAGATCAAGTATATTTAATTCATTCCTCAACATGCAAAAGCGGGTCTTATCAAGTGGCTTAGTGAAAATATCCGCTAATTGATCTTCCAACCTCACTCCTTCTAAAATGATATCTCCTTTCGCAACATGATCTCTAAGGAAGTGATGACGGATATCAATGTGCTTGGTGCGAGAGTGTTGAACAAGGTTATTAGCAATTTTAACAGCACTCTCATTGTCACACAACAAAGGTACCTTTTCTAGAACTACGTCATAGTCTAGAAGAGTTTGTTTTATATATAAAATTTGTGTGCAACAAGCACCCGTGGCAATGTATTCCGCTTCGGCGGTTGACAAGGCAACACTATTTTGCTTTTTGGATGTCCATGATACTAGTGATCTCCCAAGCAAATGGCACCCCCAGAAGTACTTTTTCTATCAATTTTGCAACCTGTATAATCCGAATCGGAATAGCCAATTAAGTCAAAAGTAGCTCCTTTGGGATACCATAGACCAACGCTTGGGGTGTGCCTGAGATACCTAAGAGTTCTTTTAACAGCGCGAAGATGAGCTTTCTTAGGATTAGATTGAAATCTAGCACACATGCAGACACTAAACATGATATCGGGCCTAGATGCGGTAAGATACAATAAGCTACCAATCATAGAACGGTAGAGAGTTTGATTAACCGGGTTACCTCCCTCATCTAGGTCAAGATGTCCATTTGTTGGCATAGGTGTCTTGATTGGTTTGCACTTCTCCATGTTGAACCTTTTCAACAAGTCTTTTATATACTTCTCTTGTGAGAGGAAGTTACCATCTTTCATTTGCTTGACTTGAAAGCCGAGGAAGTACGTTAGCTCACCAATCATTGACATCTCGAACTCCTTCGACATCAACTCACCAAATTCCTTGCAATGATAGTCATTTGTCGAGCCAAAGATTATGTCATCAACATATACTTGACAAATGAAAATGTCACTGTTATGTTTCTTTGTGAATAGAGTTGTGTCGACGGTCCCGATCTTGAAGCCCTTTTCGATGAGGAAGTCACGAAGACGCTCATACCAAGCCCTTGGAGCTTGCTTTAGCCCATATAGCACCTTGGACAACCTGTAAGCATGGTTAGGATATCTAGGGTCTTCAAATCCAGGTGGTTGCTCAACATATACAAGTTCATTTATGAAGCCATTTAAAAATGCACTTTTTACATCCATTTGATAAAGCTTTATATCATAGCATGATGCATATGCGAGTAGGATACGGATGGCTTCCAGTCGAGAAACCAGTGCAAAGGTCTCACCAAAATCTAAGCCTTCAACTTGAGAGAATCCTTTTGCAACAAGTCTTGCCTTGTTCCTTACAATCACGCCTTGATCATCTTGTTTGTTTCTGAACGCCCACTTTGTTCCAATGATTCTTGCATCTTGTGGGGGCTTCTCTAGGGTCCAAACTTGGTTACAGGTGAAGTTGTTAAGTTCTTCATGCATGGTGTTCACCCAGTACGGATCCTATAGCGCCTCATCTATACATGTGGGCTCAACACAAGAAACAAAGGAGTGATGTTCAATAAAAGAAGCATGTCTATGTGATCGAGTAATAACCCCTTGTGAAGAACTCCCAATGATTTGGTTTTGAGGATGAGCTTGAAGTAGTGACGAGTTTCTCTTGTCAACCACTTGGGAAGAACATCATGGAGCATCAACATCTTTGGCTTGTACCCTTGCTTGTTCATGAGAGACAAATGTATCTTCATTTGCATGCCTCTCATCTTTTTCATCATCTTGTGGTACATTTTATGAAGAAGGCATGTCAATGTTTTGCACCTCTTCTTCATCTTCTTTTGGTTTGATAGCTCCAATTGGCATGTTCTTCATTGCTTCCCTAAGTGGCTCATCACCTACATCATCAAGATTTTCAAGTGCTCCTTGGGAGCCATTAGTCTCATCAAATTCCACGTCATATGTTTCTTCTACCATGCCAGTGGCATGATTGAATACTCGATATGCTTTGGACTTTAATGAATAACCCAATAGAAAACCAATATCACAACGTCTTTGAAATTTCCCTAGGTGATGGCGTTTCTTGTAGATGTAGCATTTGCATCCAAACACCCGGAAGAAGGAGACGTCTGGCTTTTTCCCATTTAGCAGTTCATAGGGAGTCTTCGCAAGTAGCCGGTGAGGAAATAGCCTGTTTGATGCATAACATGCAGTGTTGACAGCTTCAGCCCAAAACCCTCCGGTGTGTTATACTCATCAATCATTGTTCTTGCAAGTGTGATCAAGGTCCTGTTTTTCCTTTCAACAACTCCATTTTGTTGAGGTGTATATGTTGCAGATAATTCATGCTTGATCCCAATCTCATCACAGTACTCATGAATGTTGGTGTTATCAAATTCTTTACCATTATCACTTCTAATCTTCTTGATCTTGCAATCAAATTCATTTTGAGATTTCTTGACAAACTTCTTGAATATAGATGCAACTTCAGATTTATCATGGAGAAAGAACACCCAAGTGTATCTTGAGAAATTATCAACTATCACCAGACAATAGAGGTTGCCACCAGCACTTACATAATTTGTTGGTCCAAATAAATACATATGAAGTAGTTTCAGTGGCCTTGATGTTGACATGAAAGCTTTTGTAGGATGTGTGTTAGCAACTTGCTTTCCAGCTTGACATGCACTACAAGGCTTGTTCTTTTCAAATACAACATCCTTTAATCCTCTAACCATATCTTTCTTTAATACCTTCTTGAGTGTGCTCATCCCAACATGTGCAAGCCTCCTATGCCAAAGCCATCCAAGTGATGCTTTGGTGAAGAGGCAAGTTCTTAAGTCTGCATCTTCTGAGGTGAAATCCACTAAGTAAAGATTGTTGTATCTAAACCCTTTGAACACCATTGATTCATCATCCATTTTTGATACAATAACCTTTGTTGGAGTGAATAAGCATTGAAGTCCAAGATCACAGAGTTGACCCATTGATAGTAAATTGAAGCTCAAAGGTGCAACCGAGAGAACATTTGAAATTGATAGATCATGTGAAATTGCTACCTTGTCAAGTCCTTGAACTTTCCCTTTTAAATTGTCCCCAAATGTGATTTTGTCTTATCCATCAACATTCTCATCAAGTGAGGTGAACATCCGTGGGTTGCCTGTCATATGTTGTGTGCATCCACTGTCAATAACCCAATGGCTCCCACCGGTCTTATAGTTCACCTACATCCATAGACAAATCAAGCTTGAGTTTTGAGGGCCCTATATTGCATAGGACCAGTGACTCTATCAATGAAGGACTTAGCAACCCAAATTTGTCTAGGTCTACTCTTGCTTGGTGGACCTAGGAATGTAACTTTGACCTTTCCATTTGCAACTTTTCTTAGAACATAATGAGCATTAAAAGCAAATGGTCTTGAGTGCTTAGGCAAGGGAGTTGGTGGTTTGGCTTTGCAGTTGTGGGCAAAGTGACCTTCTTTTCCACACTCAAAACAATTGATAGGCTTATGAGTCTGCTTTGGCTTGTATTGAGTAGTAGCTTTTTTTTGCACAAAAGCATTGTACCCAATTCCACTCTTGTTGTTTTTCATGACAGTGTTCATGAGCAAGTCATTTTGGAGGTATTAGCCCTTGTTGAACTTTTGCACACTTGTTGCAAGATGTTCATTTTCACTCTTAAGTTTCTTGACCTCATTTTTAAGCCTTTCATTATCCACTGCCAACTCATTGTTGAAATCATTGTTCTCAATGAGAATCTTTCCTCTAGTAGTTGCATCAGTCAAGTATCTCTTCAATTTTTGGTTGTCTAAAGTCAAGACTTCAACTTTTTCGGTCAATTCATCATGTAGACTAGTTTGCTCTCCTTGACTCAAATCATCACATGAGGTTGCTACATCAATCTTAACAACAGGGTTAATAGCCTCATGTGTATTGCAAGATAAAAGTTCATTTTCAACAAGAAGATTATCATGATAAAATTTAATCTTAGTATAGTCTTCCTTGATTTTCACTAGTCTATCTTTCAACTCCCTATTAGCTTCATTTAACTTGTCACATTTATCCTTAGCATCTTTAGGGAGGATGTGAGCTCATTTACAGTGGATGACATAGTTTTGTTTTCTTATTTCATTTCATCACTAGCTTTCATAACTATGTCATATTTGGCATTCAAAGATTCATTTTTCAACTTATCACATTTAGCTTTTGACTTCCTAATGATTTGAGTGTATTCTTCAAGCAAGTCAGCTAGTTCATCATAGGAAGGTGAAGCAAATTTCTCATCACTATCACTATCACTATCACTATCATCAGTAATATCATTATCATTTTGTACCTTCCGTTCACCTCTAGCCATGAGGCATAGGTGAGAAGTCGATGATGGCGATGATGGTGGTGAAGAGAAGTCCCCGGCGATGGCGGCAACTTTTTCATCATTCTCTTCTTCACTTGAAGAAGATCCACTTGATGACTCAATGTCAGTGAGCCAATCACCAACAATATATGCATTTCCATTTTTCTTTTTGTGAAACCTTTTGTGCTTCCCATCCTTCTTCTTGAAGAATCTCTTTTCCTTTTTCTCATCATCGATGTCATCTTCTTTCTTGCCCTTGAACTTGTTCTTCTTGGGCTTGTTACATTGATGAGCAAGATGACTAAGCTCTCCACAGTTGTAGCAATCCATCTCAGAAATGGGCTTTCTTTTGCTGGAAAAGAATTTCTTCTTTCTTGAATCAAATTTGATGCCTTCTCTGTTGAGCTTCTTTAACATCTTGGTGGTCTTCCTCACCATCAAGGCAATGTTAGCATCAAGGTCATCATCACTTGAGGATTCTTCCTCAATTTTTACTTTAGCTTTTCCTTTTCTTTCTTGATTTGCTTTGAGAGCTAAATCCTTTCTCTTGGAAGATGACTCATCCTTGTCATTGATGTGCATGTACATCTCATGAGCATTGATCTTTCCCAATATCTGTGTAGGTGTGGTAACTGAAAGATCCATTTGATGCAGTACAGTGACAATGTGTCCATATTTGTCAATTGGGAGGACACTGAGAATCTTCCTCACAACATCTGGTTGTGAAATTTGTGTAAGCCCCAATCCATTTACTTCCTCTATAAGAATATTGAGATGTGAGTACATAGCATTGGCATTTTCATTAGCAAGCATTTCAAAAGAATTTAACTTTCTCATAGCAATGTGATATCTCTCCTCACGCTCACTTCTAGTTCCTTCATGTAGAGCACAAATTTCCATCCACAAATTATGAGCATTTTTATGATTTCTAACTCTATTAAACACATCTTTGCAAAGGCCTCTAATAAGGGTGTTTTTGGCCTTAGCATTCCATTTCTCATAATTAAACTCATCACCTACAAGATTTGTGGGATCTCTAGGTTCGGGGAATCCTTGTGTGGCGGCTTTGTAGACACCAATGTCTATAGCCTCTAAATATGCTTCCATACGAATTTTCCAATACGGAAAATCGTCACCATCAAAAACGGGAGGAGGTCCATCCCCACCGGACATCGTTACTCTAGCGGTTAAGCTAATCTTAGAGCAACAAGGCTCCAATACCAATTGAAAGGATCACGATGCCCAAGAGGGGGGTGAATTGGGCTTTTCTAAAAATCAACACTAATTAAAACCTAAGCAAGAGCCCAACTTCACCCCAACAACTAACACTAAGAGAATAATACTAGAAATACAACAATGCTAAGACAATACTTCAAATACTTGCTAAACAAATACACAATGTAAAATGCTTGAATTAAGTGCGGAATGTAAAGCAAGGTTTAGAAGACTCCTCCAATTTTTCCCGAGGTATCGAAGAGTCGGCACTCTCCATTAGTCCTCGTTGGAGCACCCGCGCAAGGGTATCGCTCCCCCTTGGTCCTTGCAAGAACCAAGTGCTCACTACGAGATGATCCTTTGCCACTCCGGCGCGGTGGATCCCTCACGACCGCTTACAAATTTGAGTCGGGTCACCAACAAGATCTCCACGGTGATCACCGTGCTCCCAACGCCACCAAGCCGTCTAGGTGATACCGATCACCAAGAGTAACAAACCGTAGACTTTCGCTTGACCAAGAGAAGCCTAATGCAAGTGGTGTGTGCTCTAGGTGGCTCTCGCTAGCGCTAATGAGGTCCAAATGCGGGATTAAGATTCTCTAATCTCCTCACTAGGCTTTTGGTGCTTGCAATGCTCTTCCAATGTGCAGGAATTAATGTGCGCAGCAAGACATTGAATATGGTGGGTGGAGGGGGTATAAATAGCCCTCACCCACCAACTAGCCGTTACAGGCAATGTTCTGCGCATGGGCGCACCGGACAGTCCGGTGCGCCAACGGTCGACTCCAACGGCTTGTTCTGACTGCTAGTCGTTGGACAGATGGCACACCGGACAGTGAACAGTCACTGTCCGGTGCACACCGGACAGTCCGGTGTACTGTCCGGTGCGTTGTCCGGTGCGCCACTAAAATTTCACTCGGGAACCTTGCGCTGTCGGGTTTCTGCGTGGGGAAACCCTTCCCCTGGGCCATCCTAGCCCCACCTGGTAGAGGGCGCACCGAACAGTCCGGTGCACATCGGACAGTCCGGTGCCCCAAAGTCAGAAACCCTATTTTCTATTTTCTGTTGTTTTTTAAATCGGTTTTCGTTCTAACTTGTGTGTATGTTCTAGAGTGTCACCTAGCACTATATGTGAGTGTGAATATGCACCAACACTACACTAGAACTCTCTTGGTCAAACTACTCATCGACAACACCTCTTTATAGTACGGCTAAAACAAAATAAAAGACCTAACTAAACCACGAGTGTCTGCAACTCCTTGACACTCGGACTACGTAGACCTTCACTTTTCGATTCGTCGATTTAGCCCTCGCTTCGAGTTCTTATCTCCGGGATTGTTTTCACCGTTGTAGTACTTCTACCTGTAATGCGACCTAACTTACCATTTGTCTCTGCAAAACACACGTTAGTCACATATAACATTACATTGTCATTAATCACTAAAACCAACCAGGGGCCTAGATGCTTTCATACTCAACAAGTGAGGAAAAAAGATGTTATGCAAGCTAAAGTCTAGACCCGATTCTTTTGATCAAATTGCTTTTAGTTCCAAACTCATGTTTTAAAAAGAAACTATTTATTATATGATCTTCAACTCTAAAAACTCTCGAAAGAAAGGATCGTCCTTCATATCATAGCTCTCATAGTAATCAAAAGAAACCACATCACCACTAATAATGTGAGGGTCTATGCCGCTTTTGACCGTAAGTTCTGTTGTCATGATAATTTTCTCTCTACAAATATTGTACACATTTTCCATGAGCAGTGACTTTATCTCCCGCTGTTGGGTGGCTAAAAAATCTCCATCCAATCTATGGCACACATTTTTCGGTGTGTGGTTAGGAGATTACTCCAAGGCCTACTAATGGCTTCATCGGGTTATATAAGTCGGCTATGGTTTTGACCCATAAGAAAGTAACCCTTTCCTAAAAGCTCCCCTATTGTGCCAAATGGTTATCAAAAGTAACCCTCCTATCCCCACACGTCACTTCCCCAAACGGATTTTGTGTAACCCACCATCCATGTACCATAGTTTATCGTGTATCATAAATGGTCTCCACCACTTACTATGCCAAGTTGCGCCCATACTTGGCTCATTGTTATATTTTTTCATGGGTGGTCGCTCCACGAACCGATTCTTACGATTTAGGTGATAAAAACAACTAAGGAAACTACTAGTATTTTCATCACGAGGGGGTCCTTAACCCTATACTATTTCAAGAAAAAAAATAAAGAACGACGGGTGTGTGTTGATTATACGACTTGAGCAAGGTAGGTCCAAATGATCCCTTCTCTCTACCATGAATTGATTAGATCATGGACTCTACCTCTACATACGATCTACTATCTTTCCTAGATTGTTATTCTGGATATCATGAGATTTTGTTGAAGGAATAAGATCAAATCAAGACAACATGCATCACTCCATTCAACTATCTCTTAGTACATGATGATTTAGAACTTGAAATTCGACATATTGGTAAAGTAAATAATAAACTACATCTAAATTTTTTGAGAAATTTTATGATTTTTGATAGTTTGGTGTACGATGATTGTATGAGAAAGTTGATCGTACAACAGTTTTTCCCATGTGCGTATAGAACAAATACAACAAAAAGAAAAACTAATGTGCTATCAAGCTTCTCGTGCAATCACCATACAATCAAACTACCAAAAAGTATAAAAAATATTTAAAATATGTAGCATACTTTATTATTTACTCTACCAATATATCGAATTTTCAGTTATATTTCATTCTATATTAAGAGATATAGAAAAGAAAAAATTCTACCATTTTTTATCTTTTATACTAGACAAAATTTTCTCTTTTATATCTTTTAACATAGAATCAATCAGAACTTAAAACTAGATATATTGATAGAATAAATAATAAATTATATCTTATTTTTTTTTGAAAAACGATTTCTTGTAGTTCGATTGTACGAAATTGGATGAGAAACTACTTTGCTGTTGCTGCCAACGAGTTGCACTTGCACCTGCTCGACCGATCTCTTTCTATCATTCTTGAGCTAATACGAACGAGCCAAAATCATCAAGTGAAAAATATCACAATATACTCTAGATTAGGCCGGGATGAAAATGGGACGGATACAGTCGGATACAGGGTCATTCCGTATCCTACCCTAATGTATTTCTCTCGGATACGGGACCGGATACAGGACCGGATACGGGTAGTTAAAATTCGGGACGGATACAAGACGAGACCAGGTAATAATCCGGATGGGTAAGAAACGGATAACGGATACTACTCGGGTAGGTACCGGATAATTGTCGGGTAGTTCGTCCGATGATATTAATTGTCCAACTATTCAACAAACACATAAGTTAAGCAATACATAATTATGTATATGATAGATCAAACGTAAGAAAGGAAACCGATAAAATTGACATCATGCAGTTCAAAGTTACTTATCACAAGGACATTGTAGAACCAACACTGCAATATGTAAGATTCATAAAATATTCTAGTTTCACTTAAAAATTGCAAATAAGTTACAAAAACTAATAAACATTTTATACGAAGATAACTCATGTCCTCATATAAAAATGATAAAGTAAAGTACTAATTATGTTGAAACTTGGATACTTACACTAATTTCATATGTAACTCATACAAATAAGTGAAAGTGAAATTGAAGAAGCGGACATCTTATAGATCTTATGATCCAAACATTTTTTATTGTCATGTATAGACATATGTTGTGTCTCCATAAAATTTCATGATTTTTTGAGGCTATTTATGTATTATTAATTTCTTGTCATAGAAAATCATTAAAATACAATTAAATCTTTAAAATATTGTAGTATCGACCAAAAAATACAAATAAGTTACCAATACTAATAAATAGTCTACAAAAAGATAACCTTAAGTTCCCACGTGGAGATAATCTTAAGCCCCCACATAAAAATAATAAAGTCTATTAATTTGATATAAGTTTGGATATTATTTCAATGATTTTGGTCTAAAGATATATTTAAACAAAAAAATTGATGTATTACAAAGTTATAGATCTCTTCAAGCTCTACAATTTTCATATAAACTTTATCTTTATCTGATTTCATATGTAAAAGTTATGATTTTATAACTATATTATGCACAAAAAGAAAAAACGAATACCTGAATTCCGGGCACCTGTATCCGACCCGAATATCCGGGTATTTTCTGGGTAGTCCTCGCTCCATATCCGACCTGAATCCGAAGCTACAGTATCCGGGTATTACTCGTATCCGTCCCGAATATTAAACTACCTGAATTCGTATCCAAAAAAACGGGTATTTGCACTACCCGTATCCGATACCCGACGGGTATACCCGATCCGTTTTCACCCCTACTCCGGATCTTCTTGTCAAACTTTCAGTTTTTCTTCTGTCCAAATAGACCCGGGCACTCCGAATCTATCAGGGCAGCCTCAGTGGTACCAAGTCAGCTCTTTATAAGAGCATCTCCAAGAAATTCTTTATTTTTTACTCTATTTAATTTTCCATAAAGATTATATTTTATATGTAGCATCTCACTTTAATAGACTATCTATCTAATTTGACTAGTTAGAGTGGCTAGCCAAGTTTGGCTAGTGACAATGGTAGCAGGCCTAGGATTTAGAGGGTGGGTATTCAAAAGAATTATAGGATGTATTTTTTTTGGAAATCTAAAACATATATAGTTGATTATATATGTACAACCTATAATTAAGCACACATAATATGGTCGTAATTGATTCAATAACTAGTCTACTAAACTCAAATTTCATACTCGGCTCGTTCATTAAACGAGTTGGGAGCAGAGGCTCGGCTCGACTCGTTATAGGCTCGCGAGCCGGCTCTGGCTCGTAATGCAATCCAGAATTCTAGATTATAGGAAATATAACATTAATAGTTCATCAGTTGCACTTGATACTTGCAATTATTCATCCAACTAATGAAATATATATGTATGATGCATCCAACAACACAATAATACCAAATAAGAAGTCTCAAGTCTCTATGATTCATAGCAGCATGCCAACATATATTGTCTAAACATGGAACAAGATCCGTTCATCATTGCACCTGATACAGATACTTGCATTTGCATAGTTGCATTTCTTCATCCAAAAACTAAAAAGTAGATTACAGAACAGTTCATCCATGTTGTCCACCAGAAAATAGAACATAAATAAATACAAATAAGAGAACCATGATGTCCACTAGCTTGTCCAGGCGTGCAGGTCCAGGCAACAATCCATTACAAAAAGCATTAGTCCTACTCCAAGTCTCCAACTCTAATTTTGATAGATATCACAAAAGAAAAAAGATAACTAGTTAGATCCAAATGCAAAGTAAACTTAAAATAAGTATTGAATGGACACTTTTAAAGAAAAAAACCACTCAACTAGCTAAGCATAATACAAACTTACAAAAGGATAATCTAGTTGCTCTCCACCAAACATTTTGGAAATGAAATGATTTCGACATCGTCCTCTTGCTCCTAAAAATAAATAGAGTAATTTGATTGAGTGGTTTAAAGGAACCTACTATAATAAAACAATACAATAATAGCATAGTACCAATACATACCACATATGTAAAACTCCCATCATGTGCACCTCGAATCCAACTAGAGGAGCATACCAATGCCTCCACCATAGAAGGGCTTAGAGAGCTACGATAGTCATCTAGAGTTCGACCACTAGCGCTAAAAGTAGACTCAGAAGACACATATGTAGCTGGAACAGTTAAGAACTTCTTTGCCATCCTCGACACCACTAGAAATCTATGTGAGTTAACCTTCCACCAATTAAGCAAATCAAACTCCTTGTCAGCTAAACTCACATTTGTTTCATCCAAATAGATGAGCAACTCACTCTTTGATGGGTTCACTTCAGTAGATGATAAGTATGACTGAAACTCACATGAAACAGAAGGCAAACTGCATGATCTATCTGTGGTCAAGGATGAAGATGCACTAGACTTGCTTTGAGCAGCTTTTCTCTCTCTATGTTGCATCTCATTGTCTTCAAACAGCTTTTCTAATTCACCTCTAACTTCTTCTATCTCAATACCAACTTGGTATGTATCAAAAATCTTACCAAAGCACCACTCAATGTATCTCATCTTATACCTTGGATCTAGGATAGTAGCAATGACCATAACATTGTTCTTTTCTTCCCAATACTTATTGAATTTCTCCATCATTGCATTACCCATTTTTCTCATATTTAAATTAGTAGAACCCATTGTTGATCTCAATGCAATTTTGACATCCATAATGTGAGGATATTAAACCTTCATCTCTTATGGTCTTCCTCCCAACAAATTCATACAACGGATTCATATACTTCATGAGAATATTAAACCATGTGTGCTCACCCATTCTAAATGGGTACTCATGAACTATGATCATTTTGGCAATTAGTTTTTTTACTTGCTCATGATTATAATCTTTAGGTGATGAGATAGTAGGGAGACCAGATCCAGATTCACCTGTCGTTGAAGGAGCAAAGTTCAATAGAGACTGATCAAGCTTCTATTCGATATGCTTTTGATACTTGTCACAGTTCTTCATATGCCTCGACAATGTCGTTGTTTTCGACCCTTGTGCATAACTATAAAGCTTTTTACAATATTTTGCACTTTGCCTTTAGTAATGGATTCTCCTTATCGGCCGGGTTTGGCACATTCACCTTGAAAGGATCACGATGCCCAAGAGGGGGGTGAATTGGGCTTTTCTAAAAATCAACACTAATTAAAAGCTAAGCAAGAGCCCAACTTCACTCCAACAACTAGCACTAAGATAATAATACTAGAAATACAATAATGCTAAGACAATACTTCAAATACTTGCTAAACAAATACACAATGTAAAGTGCTTGAATTAAGTGCGGAATGTAAAGCAAGGTTTAGAAGACTCCTCCAATTTTTCCCGATGTATCGAAGAGTCGGCACTCTCCACTAGTCCTCGTTGGAGCACCCGCGCAAGGGTATCGCTCCCCCTTGGTCCTCGCAAGAACCAAGTGCTCACTACGAGATGATCATTTGCCACTCCGACGCGGTGGATCCCTCGAGACCGCTTACAAACTTGAGTCGGGTCACCAACAAGATCTTCACGGTGATCACCGAGCTCCCAACGCCACCAAGCCGTCTAGGTGATGTCGATCACCAAGAGTAACAAGCCGTAGACTTTCGCTTGACCAAGAGAAGCCTAATGCAAGTAGTGTGTGCTCTAGGTGGCTCTCGCTAGCGCTAATGAGGAACAAATGCAGGATTAAGATTCTCTAATCTCTTCACTAGGCTTTTGGTGCTTGCAATACTCTAGCAATGTGCTGGAATAAATGTGGGGTGCAAGACATTGAATATGGTGGGTGGAGGGGGTATAAATATCCCTCACCCACCAACTAGCCGTTATAGGCATTTCACTGCGCACGGGCGCACCGGACAGTCCAGTGCGCCACCGGTGCGCCAACGATCGTTTCCAACGGCTAGTTCTAACAGTTAGCCGTTGGACTCATGGCACACCGAACAGTGAACAGTCATTGTCTGGTGCACACCGGACAGTCCGGTGCACTGTCCGGTGCGCCACTATAATTCACTTCTGAACCTTGCGCGCTCGGGTTTTGCTGCCCGGGGAGACCTTCCCCTGGCCCACCTGGCAAATGGTGCACCGGACAGTCCGGTGCACACCGGACAGTCCGGTGCCCCCGGGCCAGAAACCCTACCTCTTGTTTTTCAGCTGATTTTCAAATCGGTTTTCGTTCTAACTTGTGAGTGAGTTCTAGAGTGACACCTAGCACTGTATGTGAGTGTGATTGTGCACCAACACTACACTAGAACTCTCTTGGTCAAACTACTTATCGACAACCCCTCTTTATAGTACGGCTAAAAGAGAATAAAAGACCTAACTAAATCACGAGTGTCCACATCTCCTTGACACTCGGACTCCGTAGTCCTTCACCTTTTGTTTCGTCGTTTTAGTCGTCGCTTCGGGTTCTTATCTCTGGGACTGTTTTCACTATTGTAGTACTTCTACCTGTAATGCGACCTAACTTACCATTTGTCTCTGCAAAACACACGTTAGTCACATATAACATTACGTTGTCATTAATCACTAAAACCAACCAGAGGCCTAGATGCTTTCAATCTCCCCCTTTTTGGTGATTGATGACAACCCTACAAGATTTGTGAGAGTAGTTTGTTTTGAAGTTTCTGTCAATAGAAAGGATGGTTAGTTATACTCAGTAATCTTTGACAGAAAGAATGTGTACCATAATAATAAGAATGAGCGCATACACATCGTAAGATTCTTGTTCATATAAAAGTGAAATTAAATTAATGAATCAAGAACTAGAAGACTGGTGATAAAATATAAGGTGAAAACACACAATCAATAAGCATCGAGAGTATATATAGAGTTTGTGAGCCAAAAGCGTGAAAACACACAGTCAATAAGCATCGAGAGTATATATAGAGTTTGTGAGCCAAAAGCACCAAGCTAGTACAGAGAGTAACAAGCACATATATTACATCAAAATGACTCTCTACTAACTCTCTAACTCCCCCTAGCTCTCACAACTCATATCTCTCCCCCTTTGGCGTCAAACACCAAAAGGGTACCCGAACCTACACATCTGAAGCAGGAGGAGGCGGCGGAGGCGCATCCGGTCGCGGTCGAGGCAGCAAAGCGAACGCCGGCTGGGGGTCAGAGTCAGTCTCGGATCTAGGATCTGCTGTAGAAGCTGGAGCTGGTACTGACTCGGACTAAGGCCGCGCTGCAGAAGCTGCCGGAACAGAAGTGGTCACAGATACTGCCACAGCAGTAGTGGAAACAGCAGAAGCTGGTGGCACTGGCGGCTGAGGGCAGACAGAGCTGATAACCGGTGACGTGAAAGCCAGGGTGACCGGCCGGAGCGGAGAAGGACCAACAGAAGGAAAAGGGGGTCCTGACTGAATTGCTGGAACAACAGGAGCCTGAAGCGGAGGAGGTGGAGCAGACTGAACCGGGGGAACCGAGACACCAGAATGTTGTAGCATAAGAGCCATGAATGCCCTGCTCTCAGCCCGATCCTGGAGAAGCTGCTGCTGAAGAGAATCTTGTCTGTCCTGTATGGTCTGAAACATAGAGAGCATCCTCTCGGATAACTGCTGATGAGCTGCTGCTTGGCGGGTCTGCTCGGCTGTCAAGTGAGCCTGCTGTTGAGTGAGTGTCTGAAGAATCGAAGCAAGTGCGGGGTCAATAGCATGAGGGGCAGCAGGGGTAGCACTAGAACTCTCAGCCTCATGATCATGTGAGCGTGGAGGCATATGAGGTGGAGGCGGAGGTGGAATCCCAAAATCATCATCATCATCATCATCATCAACAACTGCTGCATCCTGAGCTTTGAACTGATGAATAGTAGCATCCTCGGCCTGAGTGTCGAAAACAGGAGCAGAAGCTGGCACAGGATCCTCAGGCGCTGGACGGTAGGATCCAAAAACAAGGCGTGAGGCCTCAAGTGTGCCCTGGAACTGTGGAGGCCGAATCAGTTGAGCAAAAATGTGGCACAAGTAGTGAACATATGGCAGCTGACGTCGAGCACGCATACCATCCAATACAGTGTCCTCAATCTCACAAATAAGGAAGTCAACAACGTCAAACTCAGAGTGAGAGACCAGGGCACCAAGGAGCCAGAGCTGGATATGTGTGGTAGCCTCCCGGTATCCCATCCTCGGCAGAAGAGTCCGTCTCATAAGCTGAAATAAGAACTTGGCTGCTGTAGTGAAATCTGCCGGTGAACGTCGCGACCCATCCGAGAAGGGCGGGTGGAACAGAGCCGCGACGTGAGCTGTACCTAGAGCCACACTGCCGTGAGGGCAACGAGGAGGGTCAGAGGTGTCGTAGCATAAGCTGTGAAGTCGAGTCGACGACCCGTGAAAACCAAAGAGCTGGCGAATCTGGCTGGCAGTAATAGTGACATCCTCTCGCTCAAAACAAAACCTCATCCAGTGATGATCTGGGTCTATCCATACAGTCGCGTAGAAAACTCGGACCCACTCCTCAACATACCTGCCGCTAGTAGTCAAAAGAGTCAGAAGGCTAGGCAGATATGTGAGGTGCACCTCAGAGTCAGCACCGGCGGCAAGCAGAAAAGCTGGAAGATCCAAAAGTCGGTGCACTCGCAGAGCAACCTGTGCAGACATCTGTGCCCTAAAGAACGATTCATGAATCCTGGTGCTGAAAAGGTCAACTACAGCAGGGTCCCTCTGAGCCGGTAACCAAGACTCCACAGGTACGTATCTGAACCTACGTACTCGTGCTGCTGTAGCACGCTGAAGGTCAAACAACCGGGGATCGGCAGCCAGAGGTCGCACCTCAGTCTCATCGCGCTCCCGGAAACGAGCAGGTGGGATAGGTGGAGCGGAAATAGGAGCGGGAGGAGGAGCAGTGGAAGCTGGTGTAGTGGAGGTGGTGGATGGCGCAACAGGGGTGACAGGAGCAGGCAAAGTGGGTGGAGGAGTGGAAGCTGAAGCAGTGGTGGTTGTGGAGGAGCGAGGCCGGGAGGCGAGACGACGAACACGGTACGCAATCTGATCTGAAGGAGTCTGAGGCTGATCTCCTAGCTCGGCCTGCTCAGCGGCTGTTGCTGCTGCTGCCGCTGCTCGGGCTGCTCTGTCCATACGCCGCTTCTTGCGGCCTTCCTGCTGCTCTAAGTATATTGTCTTGCCCTTGACCTGCCTGAAGGGGAGACGAGGATCCTCATCATCGCCTCCCCCTGGCGCCGACACATTCTTCGTGCGCGGCATCCTGTCCTGACGATTGGAAATCTCACACGAGAGGTGACGATCCAGGCAGGACAGGAGACGGCACACGGGCAGTCAAGGTCACTGAAATGACAGAAAAGGTGAGCACGTGTTAGTCACATAGTCATAAGTATATGAAATGTGAATAAATACATACACAGAGAAATATGGCACAGAAAACGAGAGATATGGCGATCGAGAGGTCAAACGTCGTGAAAACGGCGTTTGAACGATAAAAAGTGCCATAGGAGGTTTGGAATTCGAATTGAGGCACAAAATGACATGGAATGGAGCCGATACTTCACGAATATGTTTATATGGGTGAATATGAGTGAAGTGTGTGCTTGGTTTGGATTTAGGCGAAGAAAATGAGATTTGGGCACTCGGCTCGGAAACGATCGCTCGAAACGGGGAATTTGGTGAAATTAAAGCCTGGAATATCGGATGGACGTGAAATTTGGCGAATATGTTACTGGAGGTGTGGTGAAAGTGCCTGAAAAATTTGGGTTCAATTGGAGCATTTTGGCTCGTTTAGGCATTTCACCGAGCATGTGGTGTGCGAGGATTTAGGGTTTTGGAGAAATGGTTATTTGAGGCTGTAAAACCCTCCCTAAGGAGCTGAGAACCTACAAGGATGTTCAAGGCATACAGAGGAACACATTTCACCACATGATTTCACTAGAATTCACATGGATTTTAAATTTGCGCAAGAGGTGGGAAGAAGAGCCTCTGCTCAATAGAACAGAGAGGGAGGAAAACCGAGGGGGAAAAGGGGCTGCTCACCGAGAGAAGGTCAGGGTTGTGCACAAGGTCGCCGGAGGATCGCCGGCGGGGAGGGGAGATCGCCGGCGAGGAAGGAAATCGCCAGACAGAGAGCAGAGGCTGGGCAAAGAGGAGAAAAAGGAGCCTGGCCTCGGGCTCGGGCACGGAAAGATTTTTTAAAAACCGAGTATGGGCGCACCGGACAGTCTACAGTGCCTGTCCGGTGCACACCAGACAGCGCACAGTAGCTGTCCGGTGAACCACCGGACAGCGCACAGGAGAGTGGAATTTTAGCGCTCGGCTGCCGGTGCACCGGACATTGCACAGTGCACTGTCCGGTGCACACCGGACTGTCCGGTGAGCCCAGACAGAGGGAAGTTTTGAAATTTTTGAATTTTTCTATCTAATTTCCAACCAAACCAAATCCCAACTTATAAACACACAAAATAACACTTGTTGGGACAGGTATTGACACCCTCATATATTTTCTCATAATTTTCAAAATATTTTGCCATAGGCTAGATAATTTTTTTTTTGAGAAAATAGGCAAATGGTGAAATTTGCATTTTGGCCTTGCACTAGGGGTCTTCATGAGTGATTTGAGTTTTGAATACTCCCCCTAAGTGCAGTACCTCATGCATATTTCAAGAACCAACAATTGCATAAGAAGTAAGAATTTAAGTGCTAAAAGCTTAAAAGTAAGACTTGTCAAGTTTGATCCGAGTTAAGCTTTTTCACTCGCTTTGTTGGCGGTTATCTCAACTAGGTTAGACAAGCCCTAGATGCAATACAAGAAATTTAAACATGCAATGCAAGCTTGACAACACCATTTTACATCTTACATAAAATTTCTGAGATCAAGAATATTTAGTTCATTTCTCAACATGCAAAAGCGGGTCTTATCAAGTGGCTTAGTGAAAATATCCGCTAATTGATCTTCCGACCTCACTCCTTCTAAATGATATCTCCTTTAGCAACATGATCTCTAAGGAAGTGATGACGGATATCAATGTGCTTAGTGCGAGAGTGTTGTACAGGATTATTAGCAATTTTAACAGCACTCTCATTATCACACAACAAAGGTACCTTTTTTAGAACTACGCCATAGTCTAGAAGAGTTTGTTTCATATACAAAATTTGTGTGCAACAAGCATCTGCGGCAATGTATTCTGCTTCGGCAGTTTACAAGGCAACACTATTTTGCTTTTTGGATGTCCATGAAACTAGTGATCTACCAAGCAGATGGCATCCCCCAGAAGTACTTTTCCTATCAATTTTGCAACCGGCATAATCCGAATCGGAATAGCCAATTAAATCAAAAGTAGCTCCTTTGGTATACCACAGACCAACGCTTGTGGTGTGCCTGAGATACCTAAGAATTCTCTTAACAGCGCGAAGATGAGCTTTCTTAGGATTAGATTGAAATCTAGCACACATGCAGACACTAAACATAATATCGGGCCTAGATGCGGTAAGGTACAATAAACTACCAATCATAGAACGGTAGAGAGTTTGATTAACCGGGTTACCTCCCTCATCTAAGTCGAGATGTCCATTTGTTGGCATGGGGGTCTTGATTGGTTTGCACTTCTCCATGTTGAACCTTTTCAACAAGTATTTGGTATACTTCTCTTGTGAGAGAAAGTTACCATCTTTCATTTGCTTGACTTGAAAGCCGAGGAAGTACATTAGCTCACCAATCATTGACATCTTGAACTCCTTCGACATCAACTCACCAAATTCCTTGCAATGATAGTCATTTGTTGAGCCAAAGATTATATCATCAACATATACTTGACAAATGAAAATATCACCGTTATTTTTCTTTGTGAATAGAGTTGTGTCGACGGTCCCGATCTTGAAGCCCTTTTCGATGAGGAAGTCGCGAAGGCGCTCATACCAAGCCCTTGGAGCTTGCTTTAACCCATATAGCGCCTTGGACAACCTGTAAGCATGGTTAGGATATCTAGGGTCTTCAAATCCAGGTGGTTGCTCAACATATACAAGTTCATTTATGAAGCCATTTAAAAATGCACTTTTTACATCCATTTGATAAAGTTTTATATCATAGCATGATGCATATGCAAGTAGGATACGGATGGCTTCCAGTCGAGCAACTGGTGCAAAGGTCTCTCCAAAATCTAAGCCTTCAACTTGAGAGAATCCCTTTGCAACAAGTCTTGCCTTGTTTCTTACAATCACACCTTGATCATCTTGTTTGTTTCTGAACACCCACTTTGTTCCAATGATTCTTGCATCTTGTGGGGGCTTCTCTAGGGTCCAAACTTCGTTACGGGTGAAGTTGTTAAGTTCTTCATGCATGGCATTCACCCAGTCCGGATCCTGTAGCGCCTCATCTATACAAGTAGGCTCAACACAAGAAACAAAAGAGTGATGTTCTGTAAAAGAAGCATGTCTATGTGATCGAGTAATAACCCCTTGTGAAGGACTCCCGATGATTTGGTTTTGAGGATGAGCTTGAAGTAGTGATGAGTTTCTCCTGTCAACCACTTGGGAAGAAGATCCTGGAGCATCAACATCTTCGGCTTGTACCCTTGCTTGTTCATGAGAGACAAATGTATCTTCATTTGCATGCCTCTCATCTTTTTCATCATCTTGTGGTACATTTGATGAAGAAGGCATGTCAATGTTTTGCACCTCTTCTTCATCTTCTTTTGGTTTGATAGCTCCAATTGGCATGTTCTTCATTGCTTCCCTAAGTGGCTCATCACCTACATCATCAAGATTTTCAAGTGCTCCTTGGGAGCCATTAGTCTCATCAAATTCCACATCATATGTTTCTTCTACCACGCCAGTGGCATGGTTGAATACTCGATATGCTTTGGACTTTAATGAATAACCCAAAAGAAAACCAATATCACAACGTCTTTGAAACTTCCCTAGGTGATGGCGTTTCTTGTATATGTAGCATTTGCACCCAAACACCCGGAAGAAGGAGACGTCTGGCTTTTTCCCATTTAGCAGTTCATAGGGGGTCTTCGCAAGTAGCCGGTGAGGAAATAGCCTGTTTGATGCATAACATGCAGTGTTGACAGCTTCGGCCCAAAACCTCTCTGGTGTGTTATACTCATCAATCATTGTTCTTGCAAGTGTGATCAAGGTCCTGTTTTTCCTTTCAACAACTCCATTTTGTTGAGGTGTGTATGTTGCAGATACTTCATGTTTGATCCCAATTTCATCACAGTACTCATGAATGTTGGTGTTGTCAAATTCTTTGCCATTATCACTTCTAATCTTCTTGATCTTGCAATCAAATTCATTTTGTGCTTTCTTGGCAAACTTCTTGAATATAGATGCAACTTCAGATTTGTCATGGAGAAAGAACACCCAAGTGTATCTTGAGAAGTCATCAACAATCACTAGACAGTAGAGGTTGCCACCGGCACTTACATAATTTGTAGGTCCAAATAAATCCATATGAAGTAGTTCCAGTGGCCTTGATGTTGACATGAAAGCTTTAGTAGGATGTGTATTAGCAACTTGCTTTCCAGCTTGACATGCACTACATGGCTTGTCTTTTTCAAACACCACATCCTTTAATCCTCTAACCATGTCTTTCTTTAATACCTTCTTGAGTGTGCTCATCCCAACATGTGCAAGCCTCCTATGCCAAAGTCATCCAAGTGAAGCTTTGGTGAAGAGGCAAGTTCTTAAGTCTGCATCTTCTGAGGTGAAATCCACTAAGTAGAGGTTGTTGTATCTAAATCCCTTGAACACCATTGATTCATCATCCATCTTTGATACAATAACCTCTGTTGGAGTGAATAAGCATTGAAGTCCAAGATCACAGAGTTGACCCACTGATAATAAATTGAAGCTCAAAGGTGCAACCAAGAGAACATTTGATACTGATAAATCATTTGAAATTGCCACCTTGCCAAGTCCTTGCACTTTTCCTTTTGAATTGTCTCCAAATGTGATTTTATCTTGTCCATCAACATTCTCATCAAGTGAGGTGAACATCCGTGGGTTGCCTGTCATATGTTGTGTGCATCTATTGTCAATAACCCAATGGCTCCCACCGGTCTTGTAGTTCACCTACATCCACAGGCAATTCAAGCTTGAGTTTTGAGGGCCCTATATTGCATAGGACCAGTGACTCTCTCAATCAAGGACTTTGCAACCCAGATTTGTCTAGGTCTACTCTTGTTTGGTGGACCTAGGAATGTAACTTTGACCTTTCCATTTGCAACCTTTCTTAGAACATAATGAGCATTGAAAGCAAATGGTCTTGAGTGCTTAGGCAAGGGAGTTGGTGGTTTGGCTTTGCAGTTGTGGGCAAAATGACCTTCATTTCCACACTCAAAGCATTTGATAGGCTTGTGAGTCTGCTTAGGCTTGTATTGAGTAGTAGCTTTCTTTTGCACAAAAGCATTGTATCCAATACCACTCTTGTTGTTTTTCATGATAGTGTTCATAAGCAGCTCATTTTGGAGGTATTGAGCCTTGTTGAACTTTTGCACACTTGTTGCAAGATGTTCATTTTCACTCTTTAGTTTCTTGACCTCATTTTTAAGCCTTTCATTATCCACTGCCAACTCATTGTTGAAATCATTGTTCTCAATAGCAACCTTTCCTCTAGTAGTTGCATCAGTCAAGTATTTCTTCAATTTTTGGTTGTCTAAAGTCAATACTTCAACTTTTTAAGTCAATTCATCATGTAGACTAGTTTGCTCTCCTTGACTCAAATCATCACATGAGGTTGCTACATCAATCTTAACAACAGGGTTAATAGCCTCATGTGTTTTGCAAGATAAAAGTTCATTTTCAACAAGAAGATTGTCATGATCAAATTTAATCTGAGTATAGTCTTCCTTGATTTTTACTAGTCTATCTTGCAACTCCCTATTAGCTTCATTTAATTTGTCACATTTATCCTTAGCATCTTTTAGAGAGGTTGTGAGCTCATTTACAGTTGATGACATAGTTTTATTTTCTTCTTTTACTTCATCATAGCTTTCATAACTATGTCATATTTGGCATTTAAAGATTCATTTTCATTTTTCAACCTATCACATTTAGCTTTTGACTTTCTAATAATTTGAGTATATTCTTTAAGCAAGTCAGCTAGCTCATCATATGAAGGTGAAGCAAATTCCTCATCACTATCACTATCACTATCATCAGTAATATCAATATCATTTTGTACCTTCCGTTCACCTCTAGCCATGAGGCATAGGTGAGAAGTTGATGATGGCGATGGTGGTGGTGAAGAGAAGTCCCCGGCGATGGCGGCAACTTTTTCATCATTCTCTTCTTCACTTGAAGAGGATCCACTTGATGACTCAATGTCAGTGAGTCAGTCACCAACAATATATGTCTTTCCATTCTTCTTCTTGTGGAACCTCTTTTGCTTCCCATCCTTCCTCTTGAAGAATTTCTTTTCCTTCTTTTCATCATCGTTGTCATCTTCTTTCTTGCCCTTGAACTTGTTCTTCTTGGGCTTGTTACATTAATGAGCAAGATGGCCGAGCTCTCCACAGTTGTAGCAATCCATCTCAGAAATGGGTTTCTTTTGTTGGAAAAGAATTGTTCTTTCTTGAATCAAATTTGATGCCTTCTCTGTTGAGCTTCTTCAACATCTTGGTGGTCTTGCTTACCATCAAGGCAATGTTAGCATCAAGGTCATCATCACTTGAGGATTCTTCCTCAACTTGTATTTTTGCTTTTCCTTTTCTTTCTTGATTTGCTTTGAGAGCCAAATCCTTTCTTTTGGAAGATGACTCATCTTTGTCGTTGATGTGCATGTACATCTCATGAGCATTGATCTTTCCCAAAATCTGTGTAGGTGTGGTAACTGAAAGGTCCATTTGATGTAGCACAGTGACAATGTGTCCATATTTGTCTATTGGGAGGACACTGAGAATCTTCCTCACAACATCCGGTTGTGAGATTTGAGTAAGCCCCAATCCATTAACTTCCTCTACAAGGATATTGAGACGTGAGTACATAGCATTGGCATTTTCATTAGCAAGCATTTCAAAAGAATTTAACTTTCTCATGGCTATGTGATATCTCTCCTCACGCTCACTTCTAATTCCTTCATGTAGAGCACAAATGTCCATCCACAAATCATGAGCATTTTTATGATTTCTTACTCTATTGAACACATCTTTGCAAAGGCCTCTAAACAGGGTGTTTTTCGCCTTGGCATTCCATTTTTCATAATTAAACTCATCACCTACAAGATTTGTGCGATCTCTAGGTTCGGGGAATCCTTGTGTGGCGGCTTTATAGACACCAATGTCTATAGCCTCTAAATACGCTTCCATACGAATTTTCCAATAAGGAAAATCGTCACCATCAAAAACGGGAGGAGGACCATCCCCACCGGACATCGTAACTCTTACCGGTTAAGCTAATCTAAGAGCAACAAGGCTCTGATACCAATTGAAAGGATCACGATGTCCAAGAGGGGGGGTGAATTGGGCTTTTCTAAAAATCAACACTAATTAAAAGCTAAGCAAGAGCCCAACTTCACCCCAACAACTAGCACTAAGATAATAATACTAGAAATACAATAATGCTAAGACAATACTTCAAATACTTGCTAAACAAATACACAATGTAAAGTGCTTGAATTAAGTGCGGAATGTAAAGCAAGGTTTAGAAGACTCCTCCAATTTTTCCCGAGGTATCGAAGAGTCGGCACTCTCCACTAGTCCTCGTTGGAGCACCCACGCAAGGGTATCGCTCCCCCTTGGTCCTCGCAAGAACCAAGTGCTCACTACGAGATGATCCTTTGCCACTCCGGCGCGGTGGATCCCTCGAGACCGCTTACAAACTTGAGTCGGGTGACCAACAAGATCTTCACGGTGATCACCGAGCTCCCAACGCCACCAAACCGTCTAGGTGATGCCGATCACCAAGAGTAACAAGCCATAGACTTTCGCTTGACCAAGAGAAGCCTAATGCAAGTGGTGTGTGCTCTAGGTGGCTCTCGCTAGCGCTAATGAGGAACAAATGCGGGATTAAGATTCTCTAATCTCCTCACTAGGCTTTTGGTGCTTGCAATGCTCTAGCAATGTGCTGGAATAAATGTGGGGTGCAAGACATTGAATATGGTGGGTGGAGGGGGTGTAAATAGCCCTCACCCACCAACTAGTCGTTACAGGCATTTCACTGCGCACGGGCGCTCCGGACAGTCCGGTGCGCCACCGGTGCGCCAACGGTGCGCCAACGATCGTTTCCAACGGCTAGTTCTGACAGTTAGCTGTTGGACTCATGGCACACCGGACAGTGAACAGTCACTGTCCGGTGCACTGTCTGGTGTGCCACTATAATTCACTTCTGAACCTTGCGCGCTCGGGTTTTGCTGCCCGGGGAGACCTTCCCCTGGGCCAGCCTGGCCCACCTGGCAGATGGCACACCGAACAGTTCGGTGCCCCAGGGCTAGAAACCCTACCTCTTGTTTTTCAGCTGATTTTCAAATCGGTTTTCGTTCTAACTTGTGAGTGAGTTCTAGAGTGACACCTAGCACTGTATGTGAGTGTGATTGTGCACCAACACTACACTAGAACTCTCTTGGTCAAACTACTTATAGACAACCCCTCTTTATAGTATGACTAAAAGAGAATAAAAGATCTAACAAAATCACAAGTGTCCACATCTCCTTGACACTCGGACTCCGTAGTCCTTCACCTTTTGTTTCGTCGTTTTAGCCGTCGCTTCGAGTTCTTATCTCTGGGATTGTTTTCACCGTTGTAGTACTTCTACCTGTAATGCGACCTAACTTACCATTTGTCTCTGCAAAACACACGTTAGTCACATATAACATTACGTTGTCATTAATCACTAAAACCAACCAGGGGCCTAGATGCTTTCACACCTTATCAAAAACCTCCCAAACCTTGGATTTGACTTTGCTGCCCCCTCAACCTTAACTGGTTTATTCACCCCTTTACGCCTTTTCTTGACTCTATTCACATCTCCACCATCATCAGATTCATCAACTCTAACAACATCGGCATCTTTCCCACCTACACCGCCATCTCATCCTCAGACATTTCATCATTCTTGCCAAAGGAGTTGCTCTCTGAATCAGTCTCATCTCTTTCACTCCTCCCTTTCCCTTGCGCAGTGAATGGACTATTAAGGATTCCATCACTTAACAATCTGCAAACAATACCAAGAGAGTGAATAACAAATGTGTCACTTAGCAATGACAGTGAATAATAGTGAATAACAAAGTGTCGCTTTTGAATAATAGTGAATAACAATGTGCACTGGGTATTGAGGGCAAATCCGGTTGTTGAGTGAACTCGTGAATCAAACAAAACCCTTCTTCTCGAACTGCCAGTGATATACCAGACTTAGAACCAGGCCTGGCTTTCGAGAGGAGAGTGAAGTGGAAGCATGAGTGCTTACACAAACGGAAGGAAGTAGAAGTAAGCAAGCCATATTTTGACCTACTTAATTGAACCTTAGAATGGCAAGTGCTCTTCCTAATGAGGAATAGGCCCGGAAAAACGATTTGTAGCGTGTCAATTCAAGCATGAATAATAATGAACAACAGAGAGCATACCTGTTAGTCTGCTATAGTGTTGTCGGTGCAGTGCAGGTGCAGTCGATGTTGCCTGCTAGGAGCTGGGCCGGTGCTCGGCACTCAGCGTCTCGGCAGCGACGGTGGGCGCCAATGGCTGGAGCTGGGCGCTGCCGACCGGAACTGTCGGCCTCGGGCCTCGGCTAGCGCTCAACGTTTGGGCTTGGCCTTCGGGCACTTGGCGACGATGGCGACTCGGCGAGCAGGCGAGGCGCTGACGGCCGAGGGCGACTGGGAGAGACGATGAGTGACGGCTATGCGGCGGCTGCGGCTGACGTCTGTGTCCAAACCCTAGTAGCCTGTGCGGGGGCTGTGTCGTGGTCGTGGTTACTGGGCGTCTCGGCGAGTGACGACTCGTGGAGTCGTGGTGGCCTGTTGGCCAGGCCGCCGGGTCACGGTCATGGCCCATCTGGCATCTGCGGATCTGCCCATTAGCCCGAGCCTCAGCTCGCGAGCCGCTCACGAGCCAGGCGAGCTAGCTCGGCTCGGCTCGATGGTACAACGAGCCTGCAGAACAGGCTCGGCTCGGTCTGAGCTCGCGAGCCACTGCGAGCCGAGCCGAGCCGCGACGAGCTCGAGCTAATTTTCCAGTCCTAGATTCCATACAATTATTTCAAAAGTTTTGAATCGAAATGCATCTGTTGGTTATTGCTCAATTGTTGGTTGGTTGCTTATCCTTTTTTGCTCTTTTTAATCGGTAATTCCCCACCTTTAGCCTACTATTGCAAGCAGCCAAGCAGGGGAGGTCGGGATCGGGTGGCTGATGCCTAGGTAGGCTAATTTTTGTTGTTGAGTAACCAAATTTTGTCTTGGCGAGCCATTTAGCTAGTCTCTTGGAGATGCTCTAAGAAGTCCATGTCAACATTGCGGTTGTCCTCAATTTTGTGGTTACGTAGAGTAGGTATTTTGTATGTCCTAAAATAACTATCGCTCGAGATTTAGGCACGAAAATCAACCACATTTGATAAATTATGACCGTTTTTTTTGTTTCACGTAGATGTTGAGAAATCAGATACCGCACGAAATCTAATATAAATCCCTTTATCAGCCCATGAAGAAATTGTAAGATTCTAGCATAAAATCCAAAAGTTGTTTAGCTAATAATAAGTTTCTAAAATGAGATTTTGAAAATGGGCTATGGAGTAAACTGATGAAAAATTAAAACATTTGATTCTAATGTAATACAAAAATAAAGCGTGGCCATGACCACAAATATATATATATATATATATATATATATATATATATATATATATATATATATATATATATATATATATATATAACGAACACGTCTAAATATGCACATCATGTCGATTAAGGTTAAAACTTGATCCAGTAGAACCATGTCTAAACATTTAGAGGGTGTTTGGTTGCCCCTGCTAAAGTTTAGCTCGGGTCACATCAAGCGTTTGACTTTTAAATAGGAGTATGAAATATAGACTCAACCAACTAGACTAGATTCGTCTCGTCTTTTAATCTTCGGCTGAGAAATTAGTTTTATAATCCGACTACATTTAATACCCGAAACGGAGGTTTAAACATTCGATGTGACAGGGGCTAAATTTTAGTTTGGGATAACCAAACACCCCCTTAGACAGAACAGTATGAAAAAACATGATGAGAGAGATGGTTGCATTGTACGTTTATTTCTTCCTGCTGACATATTAGAGCAGACGACGTCGACGTTCAGCACCGTCTTGTTGTTGACGACGTGCCCACGCGACGAACAACCAGACAAGCCTTAGCGAGCAAGCGTTCGTATTCTTCCTTCTACCTCTCACCGAACACATACAAAAATGTGGGAAGAACTCATCGGGTTCCCTCCATCTGAACTAAGGTAAAAGTAATGGTTTTATACTTCTCTCAATACTGCTATACACCTCTTTATAAATTGGCCTATGAGGTTTTCTAAAAATTATTCAGATTTTTAAATGAGCTTGGTTCGATAATTGCAACATAAACAAGGCCCCAGTAATTGCCCCTACAGGCTACAGCGCCTGGCCGGGGAGCTTCTATAACCTTCGATATTTTTTTCTATTCTTCACAATTTGATTTATTTGTTTCCTTTTTTTCATGCCTGCATGCACGGACTACAGTACGGAGTATATGGTACTCTATATGTGAACGTTAGTTTGGGATAAAATCCAAATTGTAGATGTAATTTTATTATATCATGGTACAGAGTGACCGGTGCTCTATCACTGTGCCTGCCAGAGGCTGACCGAGAAAGTGATGATCTACTCGCTATTTTGCTCGGTGGATCGAGTTGTTGGGCCGTCAATCAGAGACGCGCGGTCAGGCTCAGGCGCTCAGCTCGGCCTGCAAACGGAAGATAGCGTCGCGTGTCGCCATGGATTCGCCGGACACATGGCCACCAGCAATAGGCTGCATCACGACATGACAGTAGTAGCTGCCGTACTTGCTAGTCGACGCCGGGTACAGGACGCTGCTGCAGTCTTTTGACTCCATCGGGCTTGGCACCGACCGCATCGGCGCCATGTCCATGTAGGCGCACATGCCGCGGACCGCGGGGAAACAGCTCAATCCCCGGCGGATAAAGAAAAGGCGAAGGAGAAAAGGTGCGCCCGAAAAAAAAAGAGGACGTGTATCCATGTGTCGGAATAAAAATAGATGGGTGAAGATCTTAATCCAAATTATAAGTCTTTTTAGACAATGTGTAAACCAAACTTATACAACTTTGGCTATAAATAACAATTTTATTATTTGGTTTTGAAGCTTAATAGTCATATGCATCGGCTTAACTTAAAAAATATTTTTACAATATAAATATACTAGGTGAGTACCCGTGCGTTGCAACGAGAATATATAATAACATAATAACTTATATACAAAATGTGTCTTATATTGTTATAAAAAAATATTTCATAATCCATTTGTAATCCTAGCCATACATAAATTTTGTTATTTGAATTTAGCTGTTTCACTACTGTTAGAATTATAGGCATTTTCCGTATTATTTTAATTCCATAAATTAACATTATGATGATGACATATAACAAATAATTAACCATAGAAATCGTGATCTCAAATTGATCCATACCAGTATGAATCAAGAGAACATAGAGCATGTGAATCATATAAATATAATAAGTATATAAACATGGTTCATGAATTATTACGGAACAACTAAAAATAAGTAGATAGCAATATAAACAGCATGACTGTAAAACTAAAACAAACAGATATAACATATTATAAAATGACAGAATAGAAGAGATAAATACATGACTAGATATAAAACAGCAGAGGTGAATATATGAAACATATGTAATTTGTAGAACGAAAAACAGTAAGGAAATAAATTGATCATACCCTCTCATACGCTCTGATGATCCAGATCCTTGTCCAGCTTCCCTTGTCATGTCACCAGGAAGAAGACGTTTTGGGCAGTCGCGTAGACGCTCCCCAAAAATCTAATTGCCGATCCCTCGTGCAAGGTCTCGAACGGCAAGGGCTCCGGAGGCACCTGCCCTCTCGCTTCTCTGTGCGCGCAGAGTCACGAGATGGAAATACCCTCACTCGGCTGCTGGACTGTGTTCTGAAAGTGTTTTCTCGCGTGTCCCGAGTGACAGGGGTGCTCCTCTATTTAACCTCTCGCAGAGGGAAGCTGAAGGAGAAAGGTCGTCGAGTCATGCCAAGAGTCGGCCAGCTCTAGCCGAGTCATGCCATGAGTCGGCCAGATCTCGCCGAGTCACGCCATGAGTCGGCAGCTGAAGGAGAAGGGTCACTCGGTTAGTGAGTGCTAAAAATTAACACAACCACACCACGCCCGCTCGCCTGCCTGCCTGCCTGCCTGCCTCGCCACGCCACGCCACGCCACGCCACGCCCCGCCCCGCCCGGCCCGGCCGGCGGCGGTGGCGGCGCGCGCGTGCGCGTGTGGCACGCCCTTTTCCATTTCTTGACTTCTCAAGTTAAGTGGAATAAATCCCACCATATAAGTCAAGCCAAAAGACCCTTGGACTTCCAATGTGGTACTATTGGTATTCTCCATCATTACACACCTTAGAGTTTATTCAATAAATGGGCCAAGCCCATAAAAGATCCAACAATCCCCACCAAACTCTAGGGTTTGTAATGATGAAGTATCAGAATCACAATCCTTTGATATACCAGTGTTTCGATGGAGACTGTTAAGTTGAACATCCATCTAGAATAAGAGTTTCACTCATTCACAACTGAACAATGGACTATGCCTTGAATTGACAGTTTTGTGCGAAATAAGATTCACTCAAATCCTTTACTGATACTAGGCTGCAGAAGGGTATTCCCGCTGTTTAGAAGCATATAAGTCATACTTCAGTGCCTTTCATGAGTATTTAGGGATTACCCAAGTCCCATAGACTGTGACCAGCAGTCTGACTCATATAGGTGTATTCCTCAAAAGATGTTCTGTAGGACAACATCTCACCTTTGTAAGACTCTTGGAATACATTAAGGTAAAAACCATCCTGCCTTACAGATAGGAAAGATGTGCATCAGAAATGAGTTAAGGAAGGGATCTTTCCTCACAATCTACTCCTAGCTTGTTTCTCCACTCTACTTCACGGGATCTCCGATCACATAGAGAAGGTTACCACTAGAGTAGATCTCACATGGGTCTCATACCCATTTCCCTCGATGCACTTTCTATCACATTGCGTGACAGACCCTTAGTGAATTGATCTGCCAGATTATTCGATGTGTGGACATAATCCACAGTTATAACTCCAGAGTTTTTCAACTTTCTGACAGATTTCAATCTCCTCTTAACATGCCTTGTAGACTTCATGTTATTCCTAGAACTGTTAACCTTTGTAATCACCGTTTGGTTGTCACAGTTCATGGAAATAGCCGGTATCGATTTTTCAACTACCGGTAAGTCCAATAGGAAATCACGAAGCCACTCGGCCTCAGCCCCAGCAGTGTCTAATGCTGCGAGTTCTGCTTCCATTGTAGACTTCGTTAAGATAGTCTGCTTGCAAGACTTCTAGGAAACAGCGCCACCTCCAAACAGAAACTCATATCCGCTTGTGGCATAAAGCTCACCAGCATCAGAAATCCAGTTGGCATCACAATAGCCTTCCAGCACTTTTGGGTTTCCGGTATAATGAATACCGTATGTCATAGTACCTTTCAAATACCGCAACACTCTCTCAAGAGCACGCCAGTGATCATCTCCTGGTTTCGACACAAACCGACTTAGCTTACTCACAGCATAAGAGATGTCTGGCCTTGTTGCACTTGCAAGGTACATAAGCGAGCCAATGATCTAGGAGTATGTCAATTGATCCCTTACTATTCTCCGATTCTTTCTTAATAGCACACTGGGGTCATAAGGTGTTGGAGCAGGATCACAGTCACTAAAACCAAAGCGACTCAATACCTTTTCCACATAATGGGATTGTAACAAAGTTACCCCACCATCAGCTTCTCTAACAAGCTTGATGTTTAGAATGACATCAGCCTCTCCCAAATCTTTCATCTCGAAATTGCTCGATAGAAGATTTTTAACTTCCTCAATCACATTGAGATTAGATCCAAAGATCAAAATGTCATCAACATAAAGACACAACATAACAGACTCACCCCCACCATACCGATAGTATACACACGTGTCAGATTCATTTACAACAAAGCCAGCTGTTGTAAGAGTATTATCAAACTTTTCATGCCATTGCTTAGGTGCTTGTTTTAGGCCATACAATGATTTTATCAACTTGCACACCTTGTTCTCTTGACCATCTGCAATGAACCCTTCTGGCTGATCCATATAGATCTCCTCATCCAACTCTCCATTTAGGAAAGCTGTCTTAACATCCATCTGATGAATGATAAGACCATAAGAGGCTGCCACGACTATTAATGTGCGAATTGTAGTCAATCGAGCCACTGGTGAGTAGGTGTCGAAGAAATCTTCACCCTCCTTTTGGGTGTATCCTTTGGCCACAAGCCTTGCCTTGTACCTCTCAATTGTACCATCAGGCCTAAAGCTTTTTCTTGAAGATCCATTTGCAACCTATAGGTTGACAACCATAAGGACGGTCAACGACCTCCCAAGTTCCATTAGACATAATAGATTCCATCTCACTCCTTACTGCTTCCTTCCATAAGTCAGCATCAGGAGAGGAATATGCCTCACTAATGGTAGTTGGTGTGTCTTCCACAAGGTACACTATAAAGTCATTACCAAAGGATTTTGCAACCCTCTGTCTCTTGCTCTTTCGAGTGACTATAGTGTCATCCTCCTCAGGGATGTGCACGTGAGAATCCTTAGCATGATCTATAGGAATCGACAGTTCGTGCTCATGGGGAATTATAATCTCATGACTTGTATCACTAGGTGTATTCTTCATGGGAAACTCATTCTCAAAAAATGTTGCATCTCTTGATTCCATGATAGTATCAACATACATATCAGGCACATCAGATTTTATAATTAAGAACCTATACCCAGTGTTGTGAAAAGAGTACCCAAGGAATATACAGTCAACAGTTTTAGGCCCAAGTTTACGCTTTTTGTTGATTGGCACATTCACTTTAGCCAAGCAACCCCAAGTGCGTAAATACGTGAGATTTACTCTTCTCTTTTCCCATTCCTCAAATGGTGTGATCTCTTTGTTCTTTGTTGGAACTCTATTCAGGACATGACATGCTGTCAAAATCGCCTCACCCCACCATGCCTTGGATAATCCCGCTGTACTCAACATGGCATTCACCAAATCTGTTAGAGTGCGGTTTTTCCTTTCAGCAATCCCATTGGATTGTGGTGAGAATGGCGGTGTCCTCTCGTGAATAATACCATGTTCCACGCAGAACTCATCGAACACATTAGAGAAATATTATCCGCCTCGATCGGACCTTAAACGTTTTATTTTCCTCTCAAGTTGGTTCTCAACCTCAGCTTTATAGTCCTTAAAATAATTGAACGCTTTATCTTTTGTTTTTAAGAGATACACATAACAAAATCTAGTGGAGTCATCTATAAAAGTGAGAAAGTATCTTTTACTACCTTTGGTCAAAATTCCATTCATCTCGCACAGATCAGAATGAACAAGTTCTAGAGGTGCCAAACTCCTCGCCTCAGCAGCCTTGTGAGGCTTGCGGGGTTGTTTTGATTCAACACACACATGGCACTTAGACTTTTTGACCAAGTTAAATTTAGAAATTAAATTTATATTTGCTAACCGTATAAGACAACCAAAGCTTGCATGACAAAAACGTGAATGCCATAAATCTGACTCATCAGAAAAATTAACAGAATTCACAATTTTATTACACACATCATGCAGTGATAAGCGGAACAAGCCTCCGCAGTCATATCCTTTACCAACAAAAGTACCATGTTTCGACACAACACATTTATTAGACTCAAGAACAACTTTGTATCCATCTCGACATAGCATAGAAGCGCTAACGAGATTCTTCTTGATAGAGGGCACATGCTGCACGCTCTTCAATGGCACCGTCTTTCCCAAAGTAAACTTCAGAATGACCGTACCAACACCAAGAACATGAGCACGCGACCCATTTCCCATTAACAAGGCGCCATACCTCCCGACCTGATAGGAAGTGAACATAGAGGCATCAGCACACACATGAATGTTTGCACCACTGTCCATCCACCACTCAGGTGAATTACAGACTGAAAGAACAAATGGTAAATAATTACCATACCCAGATGTTCCTCCTTCAGTTTCAATGGTTACAACATTAGCTGATTTCTTGTCTTGAGTGAACTTGCGATCAGGGCACTCTCTTGCCCAATGTTGATCACTGCCACAGACAAAGCATCCTCCATTTCCCTTGTTATTGTTGTTCTTCTTTTTAAACTGTGTTGTATGAACAGGTTTATTTGCATTCTCTTGTTTGTTCTGGTTTTTCTTCTTGTTAAACTTGCGGAAGTTTCTCTTCTGCACCATATTAGCAGTAGAGGTCTCAACACCTTTTCCACTGTCCTTTGTTCTAGCCCTTTCCTCAACATCAAGAGTACCAATGAGCTCTTCCACATTGAACTCTTGTCTCTTATGTTTGAGAGAGGTAGCAAAGTCCTTCCAAGAAGGTGGTAACTTGGCGATTATACCGCCAGCCACAAACTTGTCAGGCAAAGGACAAGGAAAAAGCTCGAGTTCCTTAGCTAGTGCCTGAAACTCATGAGCCTGTTCCACTACAGATCGGTTCTCAACCATCTTGTAGTCATACAGCTGCTCCATGAGATACAGCTCGCTACCAGCGTCAGTTACTCCAAACTTTCCAACAAGTGCATCCCACAACTCTTTCCCTGTAGGAAGGATGATATAGCTTTTCTGGAATAAATGTGCATGAATTACTCAATCAGTTATGTTGATCAAACCATTTCATTCTCAATCCCCAGTGCAAGCGTTGAAATAAATGTGCATGAATTACTCAATTCTAAAATAGATAAATTGACGTGGCTATAGACTATAGATTAAAGTCGTGGCTTGCTGCAAACTGTGTATTGGAAATAGTACAGACGAGAGTGAAGTTAAAAAGTTGATGTGGCATGGACGAGAGGGGATGGTGAACCAGGACTAGAGATGGCAATGGGTAAAAACCCGCTGGGTATTACTTGCCCAAACCCATACCTGCGAAGAAAAAATACGCCCGCTAAAAAAACTCATACCCATGACGGGTATAAAATTTTGCCCAAACCCATACTCATACGGGTTTCGGATACCCAACGGGTTTCCCATACCCACTAACATCAACATAAAAAATAATTCATCATGTAAATGACAATCAATACATTAATAAGCTAGCATAAAAGGAACAAGTGATAACTAATTTTAGCCTAAAATTTGTTACATGAAGTTTATTTCAATTAGAATATATTCAATTAATAATATTATGAGACATATTTATAAGGAATGTTGATTTTAAGGCGGGTTTTAAAAACCTACGGGTTTACGGGTATGGGTAGTGGAAAAATAAATCCATGCCCATGTACCCGTTGGGTTTCCATTTGAACCCATTAACAAACTCATTGTAGAGAAATTGATCCAAACTCATACCCTAATAGAGCAAAAAACTACCGGGTTTCGGGTAGCGGGTACCCATTGCCATCTCTAACCAGGACCGGCCTAAGGATGCTGAGGGTACGGACGAAGCAGTTTTATGTTTTCTTTTCATTTTTGAAAAAAAAACTGAACCAATCACTTGCACATGACACAACTCAGCAGTGCAGCACCATAAGCTTTCAGAACTGCATATTGCATCGCCAGCTCTGTCCTGAGCGCCGATGGGGCGATGCTTCGCTTCGTGCAAAGATAAGATGCCGCCGGTGCTGGAGATCTGGATCGAGGTAGGATGCCACGCGCATCAATAACTCGAGCGGCACGCTGTAACGCGGGACAGCTAATGAGGTTTGAAAAGGCCGGACCGGCAGCGATGGGATGGCTTTGGCTGGACGCCGCCGAGACCTCTCTTCCGTCCTCTTCGTCCGTCCCGTCCAGCTTGCCTCATCGCATTGGCGAACGTTGTGAAAGGCTATCGGTAAGCAGCAGCAGCCAGGAGCTTGACTTTACAGAAGACGACAATCGCAATGCATGCAAGTGAAATTGTTGGGTCGGTTTTAATTGGATTTCTTGTCCCAGTTTTTAACTCGCCAATATCTTAAAATAGTGTAGAATAGTTTTATCCATATGGAACTATCTACCCATGTAAACTTTTATCATCTATTTTCGTCAATACACTATTATGTCAACATATTTAATAACCTTAAAATTCGTGTAAAATCTTGGTTAAGACTGGCGCTAGTAAAGGACAAAGGAGGTCCCGGATAGGTTTACCGCGCGCGGGAAGACAACTGCCTTTGAGCCTTATCTGCAACGCGGGAATTTTTACTATTTTCTATATTCTGATATCTATAAACTCTGTATATATTCCTTTTTTTTGCGTTTCATGGAGGATTTAAATCCATATCACATCTAATTAGTATCAATAGACAGATCATGAAATATTTTCATGATGTATTTATTTTTGTCGTAGATGTTACTGTTTTATATGAAATTGAGTTTACGAAAGTTTGATTTTTGGTGATTCTAATAATTTATTTATTTTAGGACAGAGATAGTAGATTCAGAGTAAACCTAAACTTCTACATTCAGACTAAATCAGAACTTCTAGATTTGATTAATCGTATATTCAGGCCAACTCTGTTTTTAATATTTATATAGATTCATATATAGTAGGTGTTTATTACATTACATAATTTTTTGTTAAACAATAAAATAAAGTTCTAGACTCTACAATATTATTAATATGATATATAATCTATATGTTTGAAATTCTTAGTTTTTTACCCCAATCATATACTTTTTGAATTATTCTAATGAATTCGGATGGAGAAATGACCTAGACTAAAGTTAAGATCTCAAACAATCAATAAGACATTTAAACTTTAAAACTAATGATATTTTCATTTAAATTATTTTATTATATTGTTTTTTGAAGTTCTCATATTTCAAATTTTAATTTTTTGAATTGTTCAAATAAAATCGAATAGAGAAATGGTCTGAATCAAATTTGTACATCTTAATAAGATATACAAGTTTATAGTGGATGAAATTCCCCTTAAAATTATTTACAATCCCATAAATAATTTTAAATTTCTCATATTTTTAAATTGAGAATCTTTGGATTGTTTGAACAAACTTGGATAATAAAGATCTCTTCATAGTTGACGAGTATTTTATTTGAAATCGCTCATGATCCTAAAATTCAGTTTGAAGTTCTTATATTTTAAATTTTATTTTTAAGTATCTAAATGAACTTAGATAGATAAATAACTAAAATCAACATTGTAGGTATTGAAAAATTGGTAAGTTTAGTTAATGATAATTTTACAATTCCTTTTTTTATGAAAGTCCAATCGTGTGTAGATCAATATTTTAATAGATATAAATATTTATCAATCAATAAATTTAAATATATGCCCCTTTTTATAAATATATGTAGTACTAGATCAAGGGGTATTTGGTTCCTCTAACTATAGTTTAGTTTGTATTGTATCAAATGTTTCGATGCTGGTTAGAAGCATTAAATTTAATATAATTATAAAACTAATTACATAGATGATGAGTAAACTGCAAGACAAACTTATTAAACCTAATTCGGCCATAATATAGTAAACTTTTGGTAAGTATGGATTAATTACGCTTAATAAATTTGACTTGTTATTTAGTCTTTATCTTTGTAGTTAGTTTTACAATTAGACTATATTTAAAACTTGCAATTAGCATACAACCATTCGATATGACACAAACTAGTCGAGGAAACCAAACATCCTCTAAGTCTATATTTACCCCTCAACTCTGGCCTTTGTGTGACTTTGATAGCTCAATTATTAAAGCATTTCAATTTTAGCTCACTAAGTGGTTTTGAGTATTTCTCAAATAACTCAGTACCAAAATTAATAAGTTTCGATAGTTGAGGTGGCAGAGTTAGACGGTTTTATAGTTGGAGATTAAAATTAGACAAGGATAAAAGTTAAGGGCACAAAATTAGACTTAATCCTTTTACAAATGGAGGTAGCACAATCCTCATACAGTTTTGCAAAACATGTGCTGACAGTTCGCCACAACTAATATCCAGATGTGCCACTGCTGTCAAGTACAATTTTCTGTGTTGAGACCATCTCCAACCATTCTCCACTTTCTATCATATTTTAGGCTAGCTCCAGCAAGGGACTCTAAAGAGTTTTGTACCCTAAACATAGAGGACGTTGCTGGATTCTCTATATATAGAGTTTCTCTAAACGGTCCTCTATCCATTTGAATACTTTAAATAATCGGTTTAGCAAAACTAAAATATGTATAATATATTTGATAGTATAACAAATACGTATGTACAAAAAATAAAAATATAAAATATCTTTAATATAGATATTTGAGTATAGAGGACGTGATTTAGATGACGTTGTTGGAGAAGAAGGAGATATAGAGGATGAAATCTTTTAGATGAGACTGTAAAGGACGGATATAGATACTAGATATAGAGGACGTTGCTGGAGACAACCTTATATCCCCTAAAAGATACTTCTCCACATAGAGTGTCTCGTGCCATTTTTTTATTCAGCTCCCCTTACAGTATAACTTAGTTATTTAGCATTTAACATCGGAGTTTAATTTTTTTTAAATAGTAGAGTATTTGTATTTATACTACTATAGTATACATTGGTATCATATTAGAAAGGTTAAATGAATATTAATATCACAAATAAATAACATAATTAATATACGGCATATGGAGTTTCCTCCCCATATGGCACCGGACATGGGATGGGAGATGTGGGGGTGTGGTGTGCCTATGGGAGTTTTCTCCCCGTCAGCTCAGCGATGCTGAATGCTCAAGCCAACCGTCGACATTCCATGTCATTGTCACAGAAGAAAACATTAGTGACGAAAGAACAATTAACATGCAGAAGCCTCAACCCTGCACAGGGGTGTGAACAGGGTAGCTCAGCTCCGGGAAACAGGAAATGGTGTTTATACATTACAATATACTTTTCGATTAATCACCGATCGGAATGGAGAAGAAGAAGATGATGATGATATAGAGATTATAAAGCAACAGTGGGCGGGAGAGCGTACATTGTACGCCTGCCTCCTCCATTTTCCCACACGGCTTTGTTGGTTTTTTCCCCCTTGCCGGCTTGCAATCAGGGTTGCAACGACTCAAAGGACCATGACAACGGTAACGATACGGATGACCAAGAGACGCCTCAACCTTTCCAAGGACGACGGCGGCGGCGGCAACCAGCCGTTCCGTTCCGCCGTAGTATTTGGTAGCAGAAGCAGTAGTCTAGTGGGTGGTGGTGGTAGTAGTGGTGGGTGGTGGTGACCGAGCGGCCCGAGGGCGCAAACCAGCTAGCTAGCTGTACTGGACGAAGGAGCGGTAGAAGGTGTTGGGCCTCCAGTTGGCCGGGATGACGTTCCTGGCGACGAGCGTCTTGCCGGACTCGTTGCGGATGCGGATGGAGAAGGGCGGCTGCATGCGGTGGTTGGTGTCCATGCGCCAGATGGAGCCCCAGGACTCGCGCATCGGCGCCCACCGCCCCGTCGGCGGCCCGCGCGCCGTCTTGGACTCCATCAGGTCCACCTGCACCACGTCGCCGTCGCCGTCCTCGTACTCCACCAGCACCGCGAAGTAGACGGGGCTCGAGTACTCCTCCACGTGGAACCCGATCTTGAGGCCAGGGAACTCGCACGGCACCCTGCAAACGAAATTTATTTTTTTAGTAGTAGTAGCGGTAGCACAGAACCGAATCGATGCAAAGAAAGAGCTTTGCTGCGTCTATCTAATCTGCAAGTGTTGCTCAGCCAGCCTCTAAATCTACTGCCGAAGGAGGGCTGGTACTATACAAGAGAAAGCGGAAGGAGGGCTGGCGTTCGGTCACCGCCGGTGGCGTGTTGCGTTGCAACCGTGGATGCACGCAGCAGATACGTTGGGGGCTGCAAAAGGGGTTGCGCCCACTAGTAGCCAAAAATGAGCATGTTCGGGGGCCGGCCGCTGTGCAATAAAAGTGGCCTTTGGCAGGTGCGCCACTTTGCCGCACATGCAGTGTCCGGCGAGCGGAGCGGTTGGGCAGATGATGCCGCCTCCGCTCTCTCTACTACCTCCAAATTCAACAGTAGGTATTGAAGAAACTAGTACTGTACTGCTGTCATACGGTACGGAAACTGAACACACAAAACAAATGAAATCGAGAGAGAGGCACCGACCTGGTGAACTCGATGTCGATGATGCCCGAGTGGCGGAGCTTGTCGTTGAGGCCGGGCTTGGCCAGCCTGCCGAACGCCGTGCCGCTGAGGTCGAAGTGGTACTTGGACACCGGGTAGTAGTTCATGTCGGTGATGATCACCGTCTCCGTCCGCCCGGAGCAGGACGGGTCCTTCCTGCACCGAATCTGCGCCCATCCGCGGCAACCGTCAGCTATGCATGTCAGTCCAAGCAAGAGTCAATGCAGGGTAAGAGAAAAAAAAATACAAATGGTACTGTCACGGAGATCGAGTGAGAGACGCGCACATGTACGCGGGGGGCCACATGCAGCTGCTGTGCTGACCGGCCTGCACTGTACTGTACGGTTGGCGTGCTACTCTAACAGTTACTGGTCCTACAACTCCTACTCCCTGTTATTAGTGTATAATTTTTTTTATGGCGCTCTTGAAATTTTGCTAGAACGATTTTTTTCCTTTCTAAAACAAGTGGAGAACCAGTAGAAAAAAATGTTTCCGCTAAAGAAAACATAGATCATACTGTTATACTACTGATTTTTGATAGAGGTTTCTGGTAAAAAAAAGATCCATATATACTGGCTGTGTTTCACTGTACCTTGTAGCAGGAGCCGCATCCCTTGCCGTCCTTGAACAATGGCTGGTTTCCGCAGGAGCCCATGGACATGAAGGGGTACTGGTTGGTGTGCTTGAAGCCGCACGCACCACCTAGCACAGGACACGTTCCGTGAGCCACATTGCCACGACGGAGGGAGAGGGAAGAAGGGGGGAAGACGGAGCTAAGAGAGAGAGAGAGAGAGATCTCGGAATGGCGGCGCATGCTCACCGTTGTCGTCCGGGCCGGCGCCGTTGGGCTGGCCGTACCAGGTGGCCCGGGCCTTCTGCCAGGGGCCCCAGTACACGGCGGCCTCGCTGGTGTTGAAGTTCTCCGCGCCGGCGTCCGCGGCGTCGAACTGGGCCTCGCGGCACTGGGCTCCGGCGAGCAGGGCCAGGAGCACGAGCGCCGCCGCGGCGGGGAGGGAGGAAGGGGAGCCCATGCCTGCCTGCGCCTCCTTCGCCCTTTCCCCTCTCTCTCTCAGATTCCTCTAGCGGCGAGCAGTGGGCACTGGGCAGCGGCGGCGACTGTGAGTGAGTGCGAGCAGTGGTGGGTGGGTGGTGCCGTGTGGGCCAATTTATAGGCCAGATGGGCGTCGGCCCGCTAGCTAACGGGAGGGGAGGGAGAGGGAGAGGTCTGTGTGTGTACGCAGTTAGCAGCAGAGAGGAGGAGCGAGGGAGAACGTGCCATGTTGGTTGGGGCGCACATGGCCTGGACTGGCTAGTCGATCGAGCCGGGGCCTCGCAGCCGTCCTAGCCCTGCTCAGCTCACTCCACTGCTACTCGTCACTCGTCTTGCCACGGCAGCGCGTATTAAAAGCTGGCAGATGAAGGTTAGGGCTGGGCTGGGCCGGACCCGGCCTGGTTCGGTGGATCGTTGGACCGACGACGGATCGGCTCGCTAGCTTTTCTCCTTGCTGCCATGCCGCGGCTCTAGCTCACCTCACTGGTCACTTGTCTGTGAGATGGGTGGGTGGTGGCCGGGAGCAGAGCAGAGCAGACCGGACCGGACCAGACCAGACCAGACCAGAGAGAAACGGGGCAAAGATGAGGCTCGCGCTCCCACCTCGACCCCCGGAGCTTCTCCCGAGAAAGGTGACTTGTTTGGGCCGGTGTCGGCATGTGCCAGCGGCAGCGCCCAGCGACATGGTCTGGCAATGTGCACTACTGTACTGTCTGGCGCACGCTGGTGCCGCGTCTATTTGGATCTTGGAACACCTTGGTCCGTGCACGACGGGGCTACGTGGTCTGTGTGCTCGTGCCAACCTAGCTACAGACTACTGCGGTGCTGACCTTGAGGAACACGAACTGCCTGCATTCTGTATGCATCGATGGTCTGGACTGGAGATGCTTCCCGGCCGTGAGCACACGTTTAGGCGAAGGTTACTCGCTGTGACTAGTGCTGCGAATTGAGCCGGGCCGGGCCAGTCCGGTCTAAGCCCATCGTGCTTCGTGTCAAACGGGTTCAGGCCAGGAAAGCACAAATAATTTTTGGGTCGTGTCGTGTCAGCCCGAAGTGTAAAAACAGTGGTCCAGTCTGGCCCTATACCACGTCGTGCATTCGTTGGGCTGTGTCGGGCCAAGCCCGACCCATATATTTGACCACATAAAATCAAAATATTATAACCATATAAAGTTTATAGCGTACTAAATTAAAGATATTAAAAATTCTAGCATCATTTAACCACATAAACTCAAAATATAACAACAATATAAAGTCGATATCTTACTAAATTAAAGAAATTAAGATTTGGCTTAATTGGACCGTGTCGGCCCAAGCCCGGACCATCTATACGGGCCGTGTCGGGGGCCCGATGGGTCGGAATTTGAGGCCCGGCCCAGGCCCGCTTTCGGGACGTGCTAGCCCGGTGTTGGAACTTGCTCTCCTGGGCAAGATAATCCAACGGGGGAGTGAAAGGAATGCAAACACGGTTCTGACTCGAGATGGTGATTGCTCTGTTAATCCAGTCTCTCAAGGGCACTGTACGGAGGTATTTATAGGTGTCTGAGTGCCCAACGTCTTGATGTAAGGACGCATGTGCCCTCAAGCACCTGGACTATCCCCGGAATATTCCCATAAGGGAGGGTTATAGACTGTCATTACAGAAAAGCCATTACAAATTGAGCTCGTAACACACTTCTCCATGCGGGGCTTGTTACAATGGACCGAATCCTACGTGGGCCTCCAGGTTGGGTGAGGGTGTGGGACGGGGCGACCTCGTTGTAGGCCTTCGTCTTGCAGTGTAGAGGTCGAAGGGTGGACTCCGCCGGTCGTTTTACCTCCGTTGGTGCAGCGAGATCGACGAAGGCCTAGAGCGAAGGGTATCGTCTTCGCCTTCGCCCCAACATTTGCCCTCCGAGGGACCAGTTCGACTAAGTCATCTGGTGCCGAAGACGTCACTAGATGGTGGAGACGCTGCCCTCGCTCGAAGTGGTTCCGCGGGGGGTTTTGATGTTACCATTGACGGACGCAGTACTATTGGACTATGGGTTTCCCGAAGCGTCGCGTCCTGTGTATAAAAGGGGGGCGGCGCGGGTCAGGTTCTCTTACCTTTCTGCGCGCCGCGAAACCCTAGCCTCCTTTTGAAACTGTTTGTCCGCTCGCCTGCCCTCCTTGCTCCTGTTCGTCGGAGATCTGGCCCGCGGAAAGACTTCGATGGAAGTCGTGGAGTTGGTTCCCTGTGCCCGCAATAAGTGGGGCAACTGGTGGGATTTTTGGTTTTACGTTTCGGAGGGTGAAGTCGAAGACCACCCAGGGCTCCCCGTGGCCATTATGTGCTCCCATTTTTATGTGGCATACCCGCAATTTGAGGTGGCGGAGGATGATGAGGATGAAGGGGCCCTTCGGAGCGCTGCCCGCATGAGTAGCGGGCGCGATTTAGTTGAGGAATTCATCGGGTATGGGGTGTGGCCCTTGGCACATGGATGGGCGTTGGGCGAAGTATGCCCTCGCGAGATGCCCTCCCTGGGTGGGCAGCGAGTGCGAAGTCCAGCCTTCGTGTTGGATCTGCGAGGCCGGGATCCCGCCGCATTCGTGCGTGAAGCGGAGGACGGTGTTGTGCGTATTGTGGGGCGTTATGTGCCTAGGACGGAGGCCCAGCGGAGTTGGGATATCCGCGGATCCAACGCCCGCCTGAATAGGGTCTTCGAGCTGAATTGCTTGTCGTACGGTGGCTATCCCGGGGATGACGCTGTCGACCGCCGCGGGAAGAGGCCAGTGGTTGTGGCTGAGGAAGACCCTTCGCAGGAGGCCGCCCTAGCCACTAAGAAGAGAAAACTAGGTACTGCAGTGGGGGAACTGTGGGGTCTCCGACAGTTTTGCCGTGGAGTTGATGGGGACGTGCGCAGCCCTCGGGGGAAGGATGTCTTCGCCCGAGCTCCGGGAGTCTTTGGCGCGGATGCTGGAGGTTACCGGGGGTCGATGGCCCAAGAATGTTCCGATCCCCCGCGCGGCTGGCGAAGACTTCTTTACGTCTCGCATGGCTTGTGACTTGGATGTTTTTCCTTACGGACGGAATATTGCTGTTGTTGTGTTGGCAGTGATGGAGAAGGACCGTCAAGACGCTGCGCAGAAACGTCGGGCGGTCGTCAGGATCGCGGATCCTATGCGCGAGGCGAAGGGAGCGCGGGGGAGCGCGAAGGTTGCTGCCTCCGGCAGTAGCAAACCGGTGCCGGCTGCGAAACCGGCCGCCCCCGGGCACAGCAAGGCGTCGGCGAGTGCGAAGGCTGCCACCTCTGGCGGGAGCAAGCCACCCCCGGGCGGACTCGCGAAAGGACGAGAGCTGCCTTCGGCGGCGCGACGACTTGCCGACTTCGACACGAACATCAGTGTCGAGGATTATTTTGTTGGTAAGTTTTTTTTTGACTCGGTCTTTAACCGATGACATGGCGCAGTGTCGGGTGAGGGGCAATGGGTTGTTGTCCCGCCTCCGGTGGCAACCACGTCGCCAACGGTGGTGGTTGGGGCGAAGGGTGCCGCGTGGGACCCGTGGGCCGCTTTCTGCGCGAGCGGCGAGATTCTGTCGGCCGCTGCCGCTAAGGACGTGTCGGGATCCATGTCCCAGCGACTGAGGGAAGCGTCGCAGCAGCTGTCACAGCAGCTGAAGCGAGTAAGTTGTGTTGGACTTCGATGTTTGTTGTTTTTATGGGGATTCGGGCCTCATAGGTTTGTGTCAGGCGGTCGACTTCGCCGACCATGTCGCGTCGGGTGCCTTGACTGCGGACGTGGCTGCCGAGGTCAAGAGTCTCCGGGTGCAGCATGCGGATGTTGTCCGGGAGAAGTCGGCTGCGGAAAGCAAAAACCGCAGGCTGGCGGAGAAAGTGGCCGCCATGGAGGCCGAGAAGACGGACCTCCTGCACCAGCTGGCGAAAGAGAGGAGGGAGGTGAACCAGGCCATCGCTGATGCGCAGGCTGCGCAAGCCGAGGCCAAAGAGAAGAGCGGTCTCGCCAGCCAACGCGCCGAGGAGCTGGAGGCGAGGTTCAACGCCCTGCGCAGCCGCGTGGACAAGGCCGAGGCCTCGACGCGCTTGGAAGTCGAGCGGACGCACGCGCAGTTCGTGGGCGCGTACCGCGAGCTGGGTGCGCGAACTGCTGACTTCGAAGTGCTCGGCCAAGAAGCAGGCCTTCGCTTCCTAGAATGGTTGCAGGAGGAGTGAGAGCACCTAGAGGGGGGGTGAATAGGTGATCCTGTAAAACTTAAACTTATAGCCACAAAAACTTGTTAAGTGTTAGCACAATAATTGCCAAGTGGCTAGAGAGGAGTCTCAACAAAACACAATACCACAAGAGATCAAACACAGAGATGACACAGTGGTTTATCCCGTGGTTCGGCCAAGACCAACGCTTGCCTACTCCACGTTGTGGCGTCCCAACGGACGAGGGTTGCAATCAACCCCTCTCAAGCGGTCCAAAGACCAACTTGAATACCACGGTGTTTTGCTTTGCCTTTCAATATCCCGTTTGCGAGGAATCTCCACAACTTGGAGTCTCTCGCCCTTACACTTGAGATTCACAAAGAAATACGGAGTAAGGGAGGGAAGCAACACACACAAATCCACAGCAAAATTCGCACACACACGACCAAGAATCGAGCTCAAAAGACTATCTCAAAGTTCTCACTAGAACGGAGCTCGAATCACTGGGAATGACGAACGAATGCGCAAAGACTGAGTGTGGATGATCAAGAATGCTCTAAGGTTGCTTGGTATTCTCCTCCATGCGCCTAGGGGTCCCTTTTATAGCCCCAAGGCAGCTAGGAGCCGTTGAGAGCAAATCTGGAAGGCCATTCTTGCCTTCTGTCGTCGGGTGCACCGGACAGTCCGGTGCACACCGGACATTGTCCGGTGCCCGATTTCCTTCCTTAAACAGCGCAGCCGACCATTGCAGATCTGGGAGCCGCTGGCGCACCGGACAGTCCGGTGCCCCCTTCCGACCGTTGGCTCGGCCACGTGTCCCGCGCAGATCGCGCGGTCGACCGTTGGCCCGGCCGACCGTTGGCTCACCGGACAGTCCGGTGAATTATAGCCGTACGCCGTCGGCGAATTCCCGAGAGCGGCTTCTTCACGCCGAGTCAGCCTGGCGCATCGGACACTGTCCGGTGTGCCAGACTGGGCTGAGTCTTGGCTGTACACAGCCAAGCTTTTTCCATCTCCTTTCTTTTCTTCTTCTTTCTGTTTCTAACACTTAGACAAGTATATTAGTACTCAAAACCAATGTACTAAGGCTTAGAAACATACCTTTACTCTTGATTTGCACTTTGTTCATCCATGGGCATAAATTCACATTTAAGCACTTGTGTTTGCACTCAATCACCAAAATACTTAGAAATGGCCCAAGGGCACATTTCCCTTTCAATCTCCCCCTTTTTGGTGATTTATGCCAACACAACATAAAGCAACTAGAACAAGTGCAATATCACTTCAAATAAAACTCAAATTTATTTTGATTCAACTTTGGCATATATGGATCATCCTTTGCCACCACTTGGTTTGTTTTTGCAAATCAAACTCAAATCTCTATCTCTAAGTCAAACACACATATTGAAACATAAAGAGAGTCATTCCAAAAGAGATTGATCAAAGATTTCAAAAACTCCCCCTATTTCCCATAATCAACACTTCTCCCCACAAGAGGCCAACTTTTGACAAAAGAGACAATGTAAGAGTTTTGACAAAACAAAAAGCTCTATTTCACTATTTTCAAAATTTCTCAAGTGGTAGCTGATCCATTTATTGCTTTGGCCTTTATTTTCTCCCCCTTTGGCATCAAGCACCAAAACGGGATTAATCTTGGCCCTTTAACCCCATTGCCTCACCAAAATCTTCAATAAGAATACAAAGGCAATAAGAGTACGTGAGATGAACTTGGAATAAGTTACCCTCTCATCGGAGTGCAGTGGAAGTCTTTCATGGTCCAAGTCCACCTTTTTCCTTTCAATCCTTCTTTGAGACTAAAGCATCAAAAACTCAAGCACATGGTTAGTCTCAGAGGGTCAAGTTGTAACACATCTCCCCCTAAACATGTGCATCACTTTGCAACGGACTTGTGAGGTCCAGGGAGTGTTTGTACAACTTGAGCACCAAAATAAGCAACAAAATGCAGAATGAACATGATCAAAGGCATAAGCACATGTATGCTACAATTCAATCCAAGTTCCGCGAATCTAAGACATTTAGCTCACTACGCAGCCTGCAAAAGGTCTTCTCATCTAGAGGCTTGGTAAAGATATCGGCTAGCTGGTTCTCGGTGCTAACATGAAACACTTCGATATCTCCCTTTTGCTGGTGGTCTCTCAAAAAGTGATGCCGGATGTCTATGTGCTTTGTGCGGCTGTGCTCAACAGGATTTTCCGCCATGCGGATAGCACTCTCATTATCACATAGGAGTGGGACTTTGCTCAGATTGTAGCCAAAGTCCCTGAGGGTTTGCCTCATCCAAAGTAGTTGCGCGCAACACTGACCTGCGGCAACGTACTCGGCCTCAGCGGTGGATAGGGCAACGGAAGTTTGTTTCTTAGAGTTCCACGATACCAGGGACCTTCCTAAGAATTGGCACGTCCCCGATGTACTCTTCCTATCGACCTTACATCCAGCATAGTCGGAATCTGAGTATCCAACCAAGTCAAAGGTAGACCCCTTGGGATACCAGAGCCCGAAACAAGGCGTAGCCACTAAATATCTAAGGATTCGCTTTACTGCCACTAAGTGACATTCCTTAGGATCGGATTGAAATCTAGCACACATGCATACGCTAAGCATAATGTCCGGTCTACTAGCACATAAATAAAGTAATGAACCTATCATTGACCGGTATGCCTTTTGATCAACGGACTTACCTCCTTTGTTGAGGTCGGTGTGTCTGTCGGTTCCCATCGGAGTCTTTGCGGGCTTGGCGTCCTTCATCCCAAACCGCTTTAGCAGACCTTGCGTGTACTTCGTTTGGGAGATGAAGGTGCCGTCCTTGAGTTGCTTCACTTGGAACCCAAGGAAGTAGTTCAACTCGCCCATCATTGACATCTCGAATTTCTGCGTCATCACCCTGCTAAACTCTTCACAAGACTTTTTATTAGTAGAACCAAATATTATGTCATCGACATAAATTTGGCATACAAAAAGATCACCGTCACAAGTCTTAGTGAAAAGAGTTGGATCGGCTTTCCCAACCTTGAAAGTATTGGCAATTAAGAAATCTCTAAGGCATTCATACCATGCTCTTGGGGCTTGCTTAAGTCCATAGAGCGCCTTAGAGAGCTTACACACGTGGTCGGGGTACCGTTCATCCTCGAAGCCAGGGGGTTGCTCTACGTACACCTCCTCCTTGATTGGCCCGTTGAGGAAAGCGCTCTTCACATCCATTTGGAACAACCTGAAAGAATGGTGAGCGGCATATGCTAGCAAGATACGAATGGACTCTAGCCTAGCCACGGGAGCAAAAGTCTCCTCAAAGTCCAAACCTGCGACTTGGGCATAACCTTTTGCCACAAGTCGAGCCTTGTTCCTTGTCACCACTCCGTGCTCGTCTTGTTTGTTGCGGAACACCCACTTGGTTCCCACAACATTTTGCTTAGGACGAGGCACCAGCGTCCAAACTTCATTCCTCTTGAAGTTGTTGAGCTCCTCTTGCATGGCCAACACCCAGTCCGGATCTAGCAAGGCCTCTTCTACCCTGAAAGGCTCAATAGAAGAGACAAAGGAGTAATGTTCACAAAAATTAACTAATCGAGACCGAGTAGTTACTCCCTTGCTAATGTCACCCAAAATTTGGTCGACGGGATGATCCCTTTGAATCATCGCTCGAACTTGGATTGGAGGTGCCGGTTCCGCTTCTTCCTCCATCACATGATCATCTTGTGCTCTCCCTTGATCACGCGCCTCCTGTTGATGAACCTGTTCATCGTCTTGAGTTGGGGGATGCACCATAGTTGAGGAAGAAGGTTGATCTCGTTCATCTTGTTCCTGTGGCCGAACTTCTCCAATCGCCATGGTTCGTATAGCGGCCGTCGGAACATCTTCTTCATCTACATCATCACAATCGACAACTCGCTCTCTTGGAGAGCCATTAGTTTCATCAAATACAACGTCGCTAGAGACTTCAACCAAACCCGATGATTTGTTGAAGACTCTATACGCCTTTGTATTTGAGTCATAACCTAATAAAAACCCTTCTACTGCTTTGGGAGCAAACTTAGAATTTCTACCTTTCTTCACTAGAATGTAGCACTTGCTCCCAAATACACGAAAGTAAGATACATTGGGTTTGTTACCGGTTAGCAGCTCATACGAAGTCTTCTTGAGGAGGCGGTGAAGGTAGACCCTGTTGATGGCGTGGCAAGCCGTGTTCACGGCTTCCGACCAAAAACGCTCGGGAGTCTTGAATTCTCCAAGCATCGTCCTTGCCAAATCGATTAGCGTCCTGTTCTTCCTCTCTACCACACCATTTTGATGTGGTGTGTAGGGAGCGGAGAACTCGTGCTTGATCCCTTCCTCCTCAAGGAACTCCTCCACTTGAAGATTCTTGAACTCGGACCCGTTGTCGCTCCTTATTTTCTTCACCTTGAGCTCAAACTCATTTTGAGCTCTCCTGAGGAAGCGCTTGAGGGTCCCTTGGGTTTCAGACTTATCCTGCAAAAAGAACACCCAAGTGAAGCGGGAAAAGTCATCAACAATAACTAGACCATACTTACTCCCTCCTATGCTCAGATAGGCGACGGGTCCGAAGAGGTCCATATGCAGAAGCTCCAGGGGTCTTGAAGTGGTCATCACATTCTTGCTGTGATGCGCTCCTCCCACTTGTTTACCTGCTTGACAAGCTGCACATGGTCTATCTTTTTCGAATTGCATGTTAGTCAAACCTATCACATGTTCTCCCTTTAGAAGCTTGTGAAGGTTCTTCATCCCCACATGTGCTAAGCGGCGATGCCATAGCCAGCCCATGCTAGTCTTAGCTATTAAGCATGCATCTAGACCGGCTTCTTCTTTTGCAAAATCAACTAAATAAAGTTTGCCGTCTAATACACCCTTAAAAGCTAGTGAACCATCACTTCTTCTAAAGACAGACACATCTTCATTTGTAAATAGACAGTTATATCCCATATTGCATAATTGACTAACCGATAGCAAATTATATCCAAGAGACTCTACTAAAAACACATTAGAGATAGAGTGCTCATTAGAAATTGCAATTTTACCTAACCCTTTTACCTTGCCTTGATTCCCATCACCGAATATAATTGAATCTTGGAAATCCTTATTCTTGACGTAGGAGGTGAACATCTTCTTCTCCCCCGTCATATGGTTTGTGCATTCGCTGTCGATAATCCAGCTTGAACCCCCGGATGCATAAACCTGCAAGGCAAATTTAGGCTTGGGTCTTAGGTACCCAACTCTTGTTGGGTCCTATAAGGTTAGTCACAATTTCCTTAGGGACCCAAATGCAAGTTTTATCACCCTTGCATTTTGCCCCTAACTTCCTAGCAATTACCTTTCTATCTTTTCTACAAATTGCAAAGGAAGCATTCAAAGCATGATATATTGTAGAAGGCTCATTAACTTTCCTAGGAATATTAACAACATTTCTCCTAGGCATATTATGAACAACATCCCTTCTACCAATATTTCTATCATGCACATATGAAGAACTAGAAGCAAACATAGCATGAGAAAAATCATCGTACGCATTATAACTCCTATAAGCATTTCTAGTTTGTCTCCTATCATGATATAAAAAGGCATGGTTCTTTTTAGCACTAGTAGCCATAGGGGCCTTCCCTTTCTCCTTAGCGGGAATGGGAGCCTTATGGCTTGTTAAGTTCTTGGCTTCCCTCTTGAAGCCAAGTCCATCCTTAATTGAGGGGTGTCTACCGATCGTGTAGGCATCCCTTGCAAATTTTAGTTTATCAAATTCATTCTTGCTAGTCTTAAGTTGGGTATTAAGACTAGCCAATTCCTCAGTTAATTTGGAAATTGAAACTAAATGATCACTACAAGCATCAACATCGAAATCTTTACACCTAGTGCAAATCTCAACATGTTCTACACAAGAATTAGATTTACTAGCTACTTCTAGTTTAGCATTTAAGTCATCATTAACACTCTTTAAAGTAGCAATGGTTTCATGACAAGAAGATAGTTCACTAGAAAGCACTTCATTTCTTTTAACTTCTAAAGCATAAGATTTTTGTGCCTCTACAAATTTGTCATGCTCTTCATACAAAAGGTCCTCTTGTTTTTCTAAGAGTCTATCCTTTTCATTCAAGGCATCAATCAATTCATTAATTTTATCTACTTTAGTTCTATCCAATCCCTTGAACAAACTAGAGTAATCTATTTCATCATCACTAGACTCATCATCGCTGGAAGAATCATAAGTGACATTGTTTTGATTACATACCTTCTTCTCCCTTGCCATAAGGCATGTGTGACGCTCGTTGGGGAAGAGGGATGACTTGTTGAAGGCAGTGGCGGCGAGTCCTTCATTGTCGGAGTCGGAGGAGGAGCAATCCGAATCCCACTCCTTTCCGATATGTGCCTCGCCCTTGGCCTTCTTGTAATGCTTCTTCTTTTCCCTCTTGCTCCCGTGTTCCTGGTCACTATCATTGTCGGGACAGTTAGCAATAAAATGACCAAGCTTACCGCATTTGAAGCATGATCGCTTTACCTTGGTCTTAGTCTTGCTTGGCTGTCCCTTGCGACCCTTTAGTGCCGTCTTGAATCTTTTGATGATGAGGGCCATCTCTTTATCATTAAGACCGGCCGCCTCAATTTGCGCCACCTTGCTGGGTAGCGCCTCCTTGCTCCTTGTTGCCTTGAGAGCAATGGGTTGATGCTCATGGATTGGGCCATTCAACGCGTCGTCCACGTACCTCGCCTCCTTGATCATCATTCGCCCGCTTACAAATTTTCCAAGAATTTCTTCGGGCGACATCTTGATGTACCTAGGATTTTCACGAATATTGTTCACCAAGTGAGGATCAAGAACGGTAAATGACCTTAGCATTAGGCGGACGACGTCGTGATCCGTCCATCGCGTGCTTCCGTAGCTCCTTATTTTGTTGATAAGGATCTTGAGCCGGTTGTATGTTTGTGTCGGCTCCTCGCCCCTTATCATCGCGAATCGTCCGAGCTCGCCCTCCACCAACTCCATCTTGGTGAGTAAGGTGACATCATTCCCCTCATGAGAGATCTTGAGGGTGTCCCAAATCTGCTTGGCATTGTCCAAGCCGCTCACCTTGTGATACTCGTCCCTGCACAAAGAGGCTAGCAACACAGTAGTAGCTTGTGCATTTTTATGGATCTGTTCATTAATAAACGAAGGACTATCCGAGCTATCAAATTTCATTCCACTTTCCACAATCTCCCAAATGCTTGGATGGAGAGAAAATAGGTGAGTACGCATTTTGTGACTCCAAAATCCGTAGTCCTCTCCATCAAAGTGAGGAGGCTTGCCAAGTGGAATGGGGAGCAAATGAGCATTTGAGCTATGCGGAATGCGCGAATAATCAAAAGAAAAGTTTGAGTTAACCGTCTTTTGTTTGTCGTTGTCATCGTCCTTTTGGGAAGAAGAGGATTCGTCGCTGTCGTAGTAGACGATCTCCTTGATGCGCCTTGTTTTCTTCTTCTTCCCATCTTTGCGCTTGTGGCTTGAGCCCAAGTCGGTAGACTTGTCATTCTTCGGCTCGTTGAAGATAGACTCCTTCTCGTTGTTGTCGACCACCATCCCCTTTCCCTTAGGATCCATCTCTTCGGGCGATTAGTCCCTTCTTGAAGAGAACGGATTTGATACCAATTGAGAGCACCTAGAGGGGGGGTGAATAGGTGATCCTGTAAAACTTAAACTTATAGCCACAAAAACTTGTTAAGTGTTAGCACAATAATTGCCAAGTGGCTAGAGAGGAGTCTCAACAAAACACAATACCACAAGAGATCAAACACAGAGATGACACAGTGGTTTATCCCGTGGTTCGGCCAAGACCAACGCTTGCCTACTCCACGTTGTGGCGTCCCAACGGACGAGGGTTGCAATCAACCCCTCTCAAGCGGTCCAAAGACCAACTTGAATACCACGGTGTTTTGCTTTGCCTTTCAATATCCCGTTTGCGAGGAATCTCCACAACTTGGAGTCTCTCGCCCTTACACTTGAGATTCACAAAGAAATACGGAGTAAGGGAGGGAAGCAACACACACAAATCCACAGCAAAATTCGCACACACACGACCAAGAATCGAGCTCAAAAGACTATCTCAAAGTTCTCACTAGAACGGAGCTCGAATCACTGGGAATGACGAACGAATGCGCAAAGACTGAGTGTGGATGATCAAGAATGCTCTAAGGTTGCTTGGTATTCTCCTCCATGCGCCTAGGGGTCCCTTTTATAGCCCCAAGGCAGCTAGGAGCCGTTGAGAGCAAATCTGGAAGGCCATTCTTGCCTTCTGTCGTCGGGTGCACCGGACAGTCCGGTGCACACCGGACACTGTCCAGTGCCCGATTTCCTTCCTTAAACAGCGCAGCCGACCGTTGCAGATCTAGGAGCCGCTGGCGCACCGGACATGTCCGGTGCACACCCGACAGTCCGGTGCCCCCTTCCGACCGTTGGCTCGGCCACGTGTCCCGCGCAGATCGCGCGGCCGATCGTTGGCCCGGCCGACCGTTGGCTCACCGGACAGTCCGGTGCACACCGGACAGTCCGGTGAATTATAGCCGTACGCCGTCGGCGAATTCCCGAGAGCGGCTTCTTCACGCCGAGTCAGCCTGGCGCACCGGACACTGTCCGGTGCACCACCGGACAGTCCGGTGTGCCAGACTGGGCTGAGTCTTGGCTGTACACAGCCAAGCTTTTTCCATCTCCTTTCTTTTCTTCTTCTTTCTGTTTCTAACACTTAGACAAGTATATTAGTACTCAAAACCAATGTACTAAGGCTTAGAAACATACCTTTACTCTTGATTTGCACTTTGTTCATCCATGGGCATAAATTCACATTTAAGCACTTGTGTTTGCACTCAATCACCAAAATACTTAGAAATGGCCCAAGGGCACATTTCCCTTTCAAGGAGCTGCTGGTGCTCCCGACCATTGTGACGGGTTTCATGTCCTTCGCCTCCCTCGTCACCTGCGATGGGGCCGTGAATGCTTTGTCCCGCGAGGGGTGCAGGCATTACGAGGTCTTCGACCAAGCAGACGAAAACTTTGAACGTGAAATCTTCAAGGTCGAAGACCGTGTGGTGAAGCAGTCGGCGGGGGCACTCTTCGATAGGATGTGGGGTCCGCACGGCCGAGAGGCGGTCAGGGAGCGGTCCGACCGGGCAATAGAGCAGGTGAAGGCTGTTTTTTGTGTGGTTATATGTGTGGGTATGTGTGGTTTTGCTGAATGAGTGTGCTGTTGCTGCATATGGCGCATGCCGAAAACGTCGAGGACCTTGGTGGTCTGTACGACGCGCTGCCCGAGGCCGTGGAGGTCAATCCGGTGCCGCCCTCGGATGCCGGTGAAGGCACCTCGGCGACCCCCGCACCCACTGCGGCCGGCGAAGGCCCCGCACCAGCCCCTGCGCCAATGGGCGAAGACGCCTTGAGGGTGGTGGTCGAGCCGGCAGCCGAGCCGGCAGCCGAAGACCCCATAGCCACGGCTGGGCCTTCGCAGGTGTCTGAATAGGTGTTGAGGAGTTTGTAAATTTTGTTTGTGTGATACTTAACCTCGGTTGCTATGTAGGTTCTGGGGTTTGGGCCTGCGCACGCAACCGCTACTGACAATGCTATTTTTGTGGCGGCTTCGACCGTGGTTGCCGATGACGATTCGTTTGGGTCTGTGTCTAAGTGTTTTGAGTCTGATGATTCTGGGAGTTCGATTGCGTGGACGGAGGAGTCTTCAAATGAGGACTTGGATTATTTTGCAGCGTTGGACGTGGCTGCGGCGGAGACTTCGCCGCGTGTGCTGGGTGCTGAGGATCTTCCGGTTGCGAGTACTGGGTGTAGGCGACGAAGGGCGATGGCGAAACGGAGAGTGAGTGAATTGTCGCAAAGTGGCAGGCGTCATTGTGGTGAGATGGAGAGTGGTCGTCTTCGCGTGGACGGGACTAGTAAACGGGAATTGCTGTCCTCGCCGGCTGGGGCTAGTGTGGGTGAAGGGGAGCTGCGAAATCTTTTTGAGGGTGAGGAATTGAGGATAATGTTGTTCAACTACAGGGAGATGAGTATCATTCTGAAGGTTGAGCCAATGTAATATGTGATGCCCTCGCTGTGTGTATGTAACCATAATTTGTATGATAAGGTTGCGCGCCTTCGTTGATGCAGCCGCGCCCATAGGCGACTTCTGCACGGAGAGTCTTTTTGGAACAACTTCGATTGTGCGCACGTATAATTCCGGCTGCACCCTTAGGCGACTTTGGCACGGAGAGTCTTGTGAAAAAGACTTCGATCTTGCGCACTTGTTGTGCTATTCCGGCTGAACCCTTAGGCGATTTTTTGCACGGAGAGTCCGGCTGCACCCTTAGGCGACTTTTGCACGGAGAGTCTTTTGGAAAAGACTTCGATTTTGCGCACTTATTGTGCTAGTCCAGCTGCACCCTTAGACGACTTTCGCACGGAGAGTCTTTTGGAAAAGACTTCAATTTTGCGCACTTATTGTGCTAGTCCGGCTACACCCTTAGGCGACTTTTGCACGGAGAGTCCGGCTGCACCCTTAGGCAACTTTTGCCCGGTGAATCTTTTGGAAAAGACTTCGATTTTGCGCACTTATTGTGCTAGTCTGGCTGCACCCTTAGGCGACTTTTGCGCGGAGTGTCGCACGCGAGGGTGGTCAGCGCTGCCCCTCGCGGTGACTTCGGTGTGGTTGGATGCCGAAGACCGTCGATGCAGTCTTTTTTTGACATATTGTGTCATAGTTTTTATGGGGGATTTTTGCGGGTATATTACATAGCTCCGCCTCATTAAAAACCTCACCCCCGGGAGGAAAAGAGTGCGGGCCGGAATGATACTGTTTGGTGAATTACAAGGGCGTGTTAGCCCTGAGGATTCAAACAAAAAATTTACGGAGATTATCAATATTCCAGGAATGCTCTAGGTCCTCGCCGGATGGCGTTGTTAGCATGTACGCGTTGGGGGACGCCTTCGTATTGACGATGAAGGGACCCTCCCACTTTGGCTCCAGCTTGCCCCGTGACTCTGTCCGAGTTGTCCGGACGAGTATGAGGTCCCCTTCGTTGAACTCTCTTGGGACGACTGTGTGGTCGCGCCATGCCTTTGTTTGAGCTTGGTATTTGTTGAGGACCTGCAGGGCGAAGACATGGTCTCCGTTGATGAGGTCCTTGGAGGTTGGTTCGTCTACGTCGGGGACGGCTGAAGCGCTTGTCCGTGGTGACCCATGTTTTATTTCCTGCGGGGTCATGGCCTCCGATCCATATAGCAGGCGGAAGGGAGTGAATCCAGTCGCCCGGCACTCGGTCGTGTTCAGCGCCCAGATTGCTTCAGGTAGCAGGTCGGCCCATTTACCCTTTTTGTCGTCGAGAAGCATTTTCTTGATGGCCGTGAAAATTTTGCTGTTGGCGCGCTCCACGAAGCCGTTAGATTGTGGGTGATATACTGAGGCGAAGACAAGCTTGGTGCCAATGGAGAAGCAGAAGTCTCTGAAGTCCTGGCTATCAAACTGTTTGCTGTTGTCAACTGTGAGCTCGGACGGGACTCTGAATCGGCAAACGATGTTTTGCCAGAAGAATTTCTGGGCAGTCTTCGATGTTATTGCCGATACTGCCCTTGCCTCGATCCACTTGGTAAAATACTCGACGGCGACGAAGGTGAACTTGAGGTTCCCTTGGGTCGTGGGTAGTGGCCCGACAATGTCCAGGCCCCAGCGCTGAAGAGGCCACGTGTGGGCGATCAGCTTTGTGAATTGCGAAGGGTTGCCCGAACGGGGAAAACTTCTGGCAGGCTTCGCACGACCTCGTGACTCGATTCGCGGCGCAGATCATAGCGGGCCAGTAGAAGCCTTGACGAATCACCTTGGTCCCAACACCGGCCCATATTATTTCGTGTCGGGCCGTGCTTTGGACTCTTATTTTCGGACGTAATTTGGGGTCTTATTGCCCGAAAAGACCGGCCCAAATTCCCATCACTCGCATTGGGGCGCATCTAGTTCGTTCCCTAACGAAACCAACCCACTCGTGTTCACACAGCAGAAGCTTCACAGGTACCAGCCTCGCTCGTCGGTGCCCGCCGCCTAAACGCCCTTTACACAACGCGCTGTGCTGTGCTGTGCTGCGCTGGGCTGGGCTTGCATTGCCCATCAAAAGTTCATACTATATTCTAGCGCAATAATTCGCAGACCCTCACTAAAAATCCCGCCCAAATTCGATGTGACAGACGGGTCGATTAAGCGAAAGGCCAGAGCCCCGCGTCCGAAAGGTCAGTGCCATGCCATGCGCCCGAGAGCAGAGCACATCCCCACGCCACCTCTTTTTGACTCCATCTGTCCGTCCTTGCGCTCTCCATGTCATCCCACATGCCCGTAGCAGAAGGGAGAAGCCATGCCTTTTGACCGCTGGCCGTCGCCGGAAACTCATTTGGCTGGCAAACAGTGTGTCAACAGGACAGTTTTATCTGTCCCGGACGACGAACTCGCTGAGCATCGTGTGCTCATGCGTGCGTGCATGATGCCGTGAAGATGTTGGAATCTCCGACTCTGACGCTGGGCCAGAATGGAAGTACTGTCGCCATTAAAAAAAGAAATACGATCATCTCTAGACTCACTGGCTTACAACTATTTTAGCATTGCTACTGTTTTCCACTGTAGAACGGACGGAGAGAGAGTGGTACGCTATACGTTGTTGCGGCGCGACCTGTGGTGGTCACGGACACGGTCCTAGAGGCGCCGAGCCAAGCCTCTGAAACAGGAGACCGGGGTCGCCATCTGCAGGCACACGCATGGGTAGGGTAGACCGGTAGAGCCGAGACGAGACTATGCTTCGAGGAAACGCGCACGCAGGGGGGGTCGAGATCAGATCGACCACCAGAGACAACAGCGGCTGCTGGTGCTGACTTTAGCATTTCACCGGCTACCACACTACACAGTGATCATCAAACACCACCGATCACGGAATTGCCTGCGACCCCTGCTCGTCGTGAGCATGTGCGTCCGTCCATCGGTCAGGTCAGTTTCCGGTTTCTTTTCCGCTTCCTTTTTGGGGAACGATCGATATGGTCGGAGGGGGTGGGGTGGGTAACCGTAGTGCGTGCAGTGCAGGTACGGTGAGCGCGCGATGGTACGGCCAACCGAGCATTATGCAAGCTCACGCGATGCTGTACCGCGCGCCACTGGGTAGCTACAGACACACGCCACTCACCTCGCCAGCTACCTAGCTGGCGCCACCTTGCATTGGTGCTTGCTTGGTTTGGACCCAACGTTCATCATCCCGTCGCCGGCGGTTGAAGCGTACGTAGATCTACACGTGTACAGGGTATACGTCACCGACAGTCCTCCCTACTTGGTTTAGATCTGAGAGTATACCAACCTCTCACAGATCGACGGGGCAGCTAGCTAGTCGCAAGGAATAATTGGGGCCGGATTCGGTCGTCTTCCGTGTCGCTCGCACGCATGCGAGGACGACGACCCCTGCTGGTCGGCGGCGACAATCATGCGGTTGCGGTGCGATGCAACACGCAAGGCGCCCGCGGCCGTGGCCGTGTCGCGCGGAATCTTGCCACGGCGGCCTCTTGTTGCTCTCTGCAGCTACGTACCATGCCATGCGTGTCCAGGACCAGCATCGATTCCGCCCGGTACGGTACTAAAATACTCGCCTCTCCACCACGCCGCACGCAAGTTCTGCACCCCGGCAATGACGCGCGGTATACGCCGGTACGGCCGGGTACATGTACATCACTTGTACACACCGCTATAGCAGTCCCTCGGGTGGCTCTCAGTAGTCAGTACTTGCTGCGGAACTATGCAGCTGGTCTCCAGCACCCATGCCGCCGTGCCTCACCTGCTTTAGCAACATGCCCTACGTACGCACGCAATGACTACAGCAGGATGGCAGCTGTGTGGTTAGGACTACTAACAGTATAGAGTGGCACATCTGGGCTTCGATTCCGGAACACGTTCTCTCTGGCAGCTTGATGGGTTCTCTAGCTGCGCGGACACACATGATGATTGCGACGGCTGTGTAGAGAGAAGAGAAAGGAGAGAGTGAGAAAAGGCGGAAGGGCACATGGGCATGGATGATATGGGAGAGATACGCACCGGGGCACCGCCGGGACGATGAGTCCAGTTCATCCGCGAAAGCGGTGTTTTGACATGGCAGCGGGGCAGATGATGATGATGATGATGCATGTGACGGCCAAGCGACCCTTCACATGCTGTCGCGAGACGCCGACGGATCCATCTCGTGGCCGTGGGCCGATTCGTCAACCACACGTATAGGCCTGCTGATCAGCCGGGTTTTCTTTAGTCACAAGGTTCTTTAGTCCGAGTTAATATACTAACCATAACTAATAAACATCACAATGTTTGATCCATAGTTTGTCTCAACTTTGTAATACTTGAACCACAGCTACCTAGTCTAGCAATATGAAAAGTTAGTACCACTATTTAAATTATACTCCCTCCCTCCGTTCCAAAAAAAAAAAATATTCGTTTTTAGCTTTTGTTTTTTATGTCCTTATTCAAATAGATGACGACGAATCTAGATACATAAATAAAACGCATACATCAAGCATTATACGAACCTATTAGTTATCTAAAACAAATTTTAATTTGGAACGAAGGGAGTAATTGTAAAAAAAATCTCCGTTGCTACTTCCTCCATACTAAGGACTTGTTTAAAAGTACCCAGATTCTAAGAAACTGGTTTACAGATACTAGAGTGGCTCCAAACATACTGTTTATGCTCTAATTTATAGAAATTGGATTCTCGGTTTCTTAAAACCCAAGAAGCTTGGTGGGGGCCTCTATTAACGAAGATCCTCAAAACCTCATATTGTCAAACTAAAAAGGTGTGTTTTTCAGGTGTAATGTGAAAGACCAACGAAGATGTCATTTGTCAGAAGCAGCTTACAATAAATAAGAGGAAGATGCCATAGATCTTCGTTCGTACATAGGCCTCGCAGTGATACACGTCGAAGGAAGCGGCTTCGTCTTCAAAGATCTCAGTACATGAAGCAAGCAAGCAAGGAAGAAGAAGAAGAAGAAGAAGAAGAAGAAGAAGAAGAAGAAGAAGAAGAAGAAGAAGAAGAAGAAGAAGAAGAACAACAACAACAACAACAACAAGAAAAAGAACAACAAGAAAAAGAAGAAGAAGAAGAAGAAGAAGAAGAAGAAGACGAAGAAGAAGAAGAAGAAGAAGAAGAAGAAGAAGAAGAAGAAGGGTCGGAAGGCTTCTCCAGCGTGGGAAGGGAATGATAAAAGACAATCTTACCTATGTGAGACTTGTAAATCTTGTGTGTAAAATTCATGGGCACGTTTATAATTTTATACAAAAGGTATATCTCGCGACTATAAATAGAGAAACAGTGTCATACATACGGGCACCTTTTCGATACTCAAAAGGGTCAGCCTGCTTCACCTTCGAAGATATCTTCGAGTCCTCAATTGTAAAGTCTAAGATATATTTGTAATTATTGTTATGTTACAAGAATGAAGTTGACCTGGTGAAGTAAGGAAATGAACAAATACCCCTTTTGTTTCATCTTGTGACTTATTAAAGTTAAAAAAATACTTCTCCTTCGTCTTCTCCCTTTGATCAATTTTCTGATAGGAGATCGATAAAGGGGAGAAGCTTCAATCATTCTTACCTTGTGTTGTCTTGTTCTCTTGGTCCCCTCTTTAGGAGCCAAAAACAAGTGACCAACAAAGCTGGTCTCCAGCTAAAACCAGTTTTTGTCCATTTAATTATGTCAAACCCTTGTTGATTTCACGGAATTTACATCTATTGCCACCACTTTTAAAAAGAGAGCAAGGGTAGACTAGTCATTATGTATCAAAAAAACTATAAACTGATTTATTGGAAACCAGGTTCCAAACACCATCACCTAGTTTTTTTCATAACTCAGTTTCTAGAAATTAGAGATAGAAACTGGTTTCTTAAAAACTGAATCTACTCCATATGAATATGTAGTGTTGTCATCAATTACCAAAAACAGGGAGATTGTGAATCATCTAGGCCCTTAGTGGTGTTTTGGTAATTAATGACAACTTACTTGTGGACTAACAATTCTTGGAGACATAAGAATGCATGTTGGACCACAGAGAACAGAAAAGGTCTTGGAGACTTTATAAACATTGGTTGTGGATCAAGTGAAGGCAAAGTTATAACATAGGTTTTGCTTTTGCCGGTCATCAGGTGTTTAGAGAAGAATTAATCGGATTAGTAGGCTAGATAGCCGTACTATTAAAAGGGGTTAATGACTTTGATCGGTGTAAAACTTAGTGTCTCATAGAGCATATAGAGTTGCATTTGCATGAGAACTGTTGACATTTTGTTTTTCTAGAGTTAAAATCTTTTGTAAAGCACGTTTAAAAAATGATTGACTTTTGAGGTCGGCGGACCATCTGGGCTAGGAGGTCGGACTGTCCTCGATCTTTCTAGAGGGATCTGCAGTCGCACATGTCTCTGTGTCCTTGTGCGGACCGTCTAGCTAGGGTTGGCGGACCATCCGCTAGTGCCAAAATAGAATTGGGTAAGGACGATGTGTGTGGCAGAACTGCCCGAATTATTCCATCTTAAGTGCCTAAGTCCCGCCTTAGAGGCTAGACCACACTTAAAGGGGAATAACCCGTCAATCCCTCGGATCTAGTCCGACGAGGCCACTGACAGGATCAAGTACCACAGTCTCACTCGATGGTGAGTCACAGAGCAAATACAATAAAGCATAAAACCATACATTAAGGAGTATTAAATTTATTACATAATCATCGGAGTTTTGGCAAAAGTAGTCATCATTGTTCGAAGTGCAGCGGAATAAAACTAACGATAAATAAACAGAGAGATGGGGAAGCATGTCCCATCACTCCTCATGCTCCTCCTCAGCCGAGGCGGGGTCCCACTCGACAGTCCAACCCGGTGGCAAGATGGACGGCCAAGTCACTCCAGCAACCATGTCCTCCAAAGAACCTGTAAAAATTATGCTACAAGCAAGGCTGAGTATACTAATACTCAGCTAGACTTACCCGGTGTGAGGAGTCTACTCCTCTACCTCTAGACATGCAGCTGTTTGGCTGTGGGGTTTGGTTGCCAAAAGCACTAGCTGAGTTTATAAATCCAGTTTTAGCTTTGTCAAGTTTAAGTGTGACTCTCTTAAGGCTAAATGTGTACTATCTACTCATACATGGTATCAAACATATTTAGCAATCAACATCTTGTGTCAACTCATCACATTTCCACTTGTTACTCAATGTAGCAGCATGGATCAAACAATCTCATTAGCTGCGAGAAGCAGACGATTCGAATCGAGTTTTTGTCCTTGCAAGGTAAACCTAAACACACGACATGTAGGGGCACTCCGTCCCCACACATATCAACCGTCCCCATCGATTCCCTGGCAACAGATCAGGGCTCACCGCCTTGGCGTACAATGCCTCACTGACCCCGACTGCCGTCGTGCAGTGACCGCACTTGTACCCACCATAACCGGAATGGGAGACCACGTCTCAGGTCGCGTGAGTGGTAAAGTCTGCGGGCAGGTTCACTCAGGTACTAGGCTTACCGATTTACCATATTTCTCGGTATGTGTTTAGTACGTTCAAACGCTTGACTCATGGTACCACACCTTAATCCTTATTCCAATTTTCATCCCGTGGACAACCAATCCCCATGGATTGTTGTCCACAAACCAGCATCATTATGACAAGAAAGTGGATACAACCAATTTCCTGACCTCGCGCGAGTGCTAGAAAAATCACCCGACTTCTACCGAGATCCTAATTAATAAAGCAGCTACTCGACCTAGCATACTAGTATTCATCTCAATAGGATTCCTGAGATCATGCAACTAGGGTTTCAAACAACTCCTACACTTAAGTGCACATTCAATCCTACAATCATTAAGTGTAGTAAAATAGCATAAATAACAGGTTATGCATAAACCGGGGCTTGCCTTCCAAAGCTGTGGCAGGCAGATCCTCTAGTGTAGGCTCTGATGCTGGATCCGGGGCTACCTCCTGAGCAACTCCTTGCTCCGGCACGAGGATGTACTCTCCGTCAGCGAGGTTGCAATCTATCGAATGCAATGAATAAGAATATGTATGCCATGATTATGCAGGATGTGGTAAACATTATGCTAAGTAAAAGAACTAAGTTAGTTTAGTAACTTAGGGTTTCTTGGTCTTACTTGGCTCTTGGTGGTGTATGCTTATCAACTTAGGTTTGGAGTTTTGTTAGGGATAAGCATAGTGGATTAAGATTTGGATTGCCCTTTAAAGGTTCTATCAGGTATTCAAGGGTTTTGTTGTTTTGGTTAGGGCAACATTAATCTCCACTACTAATTCCTCTTTTTATTGTCTTTTATGCTCTTAAGGTGGTTTGAACTACAACAGTGATTTCAAAATTTTCAAAAATCTTGTAAAAATTACAGTGGGTGAATATTGGGCTCTGAAGCCTGTCCTAAAATTTTGAGGTAAAAAACAAACAGAGCAAGCCCTGGACAAAAATAACAAAAGTTGGGGCAGAGGGGTTACTTTGCACTACAACCCTTATCTAGGTGTGGGTTCTGTACTAAGGGTTATTTTTGCTAGTATACATGGTCATAACATGCTTCTGTGCCAAAAATCACAAAGGGTTACTTAGTGGATTTTTAGTTATGCTTTTCTAAGGTTTAATGCCAAAAAGACACTTATAACTAACTTACTAATTGAAAAATGTCAAACAACAGAACTTTCATTTTTCCTAAGTTCTTCTAAGCAAAAGAATAGTCATTCCTAAGGTAGGGGTGTTTTCTCCTTAGGATTATTTTCTTAGGACTTTTTAAAGTTTTCTCTATTTTTCATGAATAATTGAGAGTGTAATTTCTTTCCACTAGACTATGGGTTAATAGATTTTTCTTGTGAACTACATGACTTAGGAATGCTAGGAAAAATATGGTTGCCCTCTGGTTTCTATTTTTAATCCCTTTTATTAATTTTCCTAAGTTTGAGCATAAACAAGCTTTAGTGAACAAACCCTCCTTAACCTTGTACACTGGAGTGTTTACTAATTTTAAACAGTGTTACTACTACGTTAGTGTCTCCACTATTTTTCTTAACCCTGGTCTAACAATATTTTTATTTTTCCTTCTAATATTAAGTTTTTAGCAGTTTTCTTATTTAATTCAAAACTCTAGAAAATAATACAGAAACTAGGGGGTTTACTATTTTTATCTGATAGTTCATATTTCCCAAAGTCTAGCAAAATTGGTTTGACAATTTTTGGATGATTATTCTTCAAGTTATGCATTTATTAAGTTCTCTGCAATAATTAAAAGAAAAATAAATTCGAAAATGGAAAAGAATACAGGTTTGCGCTGAGGCCCCTGGGTTTTCTCTCCCTCTTCTCTCACAAAACAGTCCTCAGTCTACTATTGGCATGGGTCACTGACATTGCACAAAACTCCCTGGACCTAGCCGAAATCTAACCCGCGCTCCCTGGCTAGCTTAAACAGTACTCGCGGCATAGATTACGGCGGCGAGGCTTACCGGCAGCAGCAGAGCTCCGACGGGGTGGTCAGTGACGTCGGGGAGGTCACGACGGTCACGTCGGTGTGTGGGTCGGCGTCGGAGGTGGTCGGAGCTACCCTGGCCACGAGCACAGGCGGCGGGGGTCGTCGGCTCCTATTCCGGCCAAACCACGACGATATAGTTCAATTAAAGTGCACGAGGAGCTCCACGGGGTGATGTAGAGGCCATGCGCGCAACGAATAGGGAAATGGTGCAGAGGCTTACCCGGTCCACGTGCTCCGGCGGGGTTCCGAACTCCGGCGAGCACGATTGCGCTATTCCGGTGGCGCGGGTCCTCGGTTCAAGCTCGTGCAAGCTTCACGGCCTCCCAAGGGAGCTATCTGAGGGCTTGGATCGAGCGGAGGAGGGCGAGAAAAGGGTTGGCCATGGTGGTTGCCCTCGGGCGGCTCTGGCGGGTCACGGGGAGGTCGTCGGAGCTATGGGCGAGCTCGGGGAGTTTGGCGCGGGGCAAGGGATGCAACGGGGAAGACAGCCGGGCTCTAGGACGGGTTTTATAGCCGTGGCGCGAGCGTGGTCACGGGCGGCTGGCGGGCGCGCGGGGGTTCACGCACGAGCGTGCTCTGAGCGCGCCCCCGAGTGTCAGCCCGCGTCGAACACGTGGGAGCTTGCTTCAGCCATGGTTCAACGGCGGATTTGAGCACCTTAGCGTGCGTATCTTGGCAAAACCACTGTGTACGGTCTCTTCCCTGCTCCATATCCTACCTTTTTTATGTGAGTTCCAAGCCAAGATACGGTCGGGGTAGGGAGATAGAGGGGTGAGAAGATGCCTATGTCATAGCTGTCCAACCGGGACAAAAGCTATGCCAAGTCGTGTCAAACGTCAAGGGCTCGGTCTCAACTTTTTCCAGAGGGTGCCTTAGGTGGTATGCCACATTTTTGGTATAGAACTTAGGTGGTTTTTGTGCCATCTACAAGGTGAACACGGTGGATCCTTAGATTAGGTGTAGATTTTGACTTAGAGAGAATTAGAGAGCTCTAGCTCTCTCTCTATTTAAGGAATGGATTTGGGGTTTCTTAAGGGGTCTTTTTGCAATGTTTCCTCTCTATCTTTGTAGATTAATATGTTACTTAACCTTATGCCAAAGGTTAGGTCATGATTTGCATATTTGCTTAATCTCTCCCCCTTCAACCATGGTTTTAGGAGATAGGGGTTCAAGAGGGGTCTAGGGTTTACTCCCCTCTTGTCCAAGGTGATAAGTGCACCAAGATTGGGTAATGCTTTTAGGTCATTAACTTTCTTGGTTAATACATGGTCTCCAAGATTCTTATGCTCTTCCCCTTAAGTTTCTTCCACATGTGATCACAGTCATTAGTGCATAGATGTGCCATAGCCATGGTAACACTTGGGGTGTTACAACCCTCCCCCCTTAAAGGAATCTCGTCCCGAGATTTTAGGTAGAGTCCTTTGGAGGGGTGCTATGAAGGCGTGTTGGTGCATTGTTCCTTCTTAGATTCAAGTTTCACTAGTTAACTGCTCTTCGAATGTCATTCTCTTTGCGACTTCAGAAGGAAGTCCTTTTTAAGTCAAATCCACAACTTAGACTACCCTTATCACGTAAGTTTTTCTTATATTTGTATTCAAAGGGCAGGTGGGGGTGGGGTTTTGGGTCACGTACCGACTCTTTGGGGCAGAAAGTCGGGTAAGCGAGAGCGTAGAAAATCCTCAGTCTCCCATGTAGCTTCTTCTACTGAATGGTGACTCCACTGAACCTTATACATTCTGATTGACCTTGCCCGCGTTGACCTCTCTTTCTGATCCAATACCTTGACGGGGTACTCTTGATAGGACAAGTCTGGTTCTATCTCAATGTCTGGCTCAGGTAGCACTTCAGTGGGTAGGCGGACACATTTCCGCAGCTAAGATACATGGAACACCTCATGAACAGCTGACATGTGTGGTGGCAACTTCAATTGATATGCTACTGGTCCACAAGTTTCCTTGATCTCGTAGGGCCCAATGTAGCGAGGAGCTAACTTGCCCTTGATCCCAAATCTCTGGACACCTTTGGTGGGTGACACCTTAAGGTAAACATGCTCCCCCACTTCAAACTGCAGAGGTTTCCGCCTTTTATCATGATAGCTCTTTTGCCTGGCCTGAGCAGCTTCTAAGTTCTTCTTAATGACTCTGACCTTTTCCTCTTCTTCAAGTACCAAATCTGGCCCAAATATTTCCCTCTCTCCTGCTTGAGACCAATTCAGCGAGGTCCTACACCTTCTCCCATACAAGGCTTCAAAAGGTGCCATCTTTAGACTGGACTGGTAGCTGTTATTATAAGAAAACTTTGCCAAAGAAAGACACTTGTCCCAATCCTTTCCATAATGTAGCACACATGCCCTCAACTGTCTTCCAAAATCTGATTTACCCTTTCGGTCTGGCCATCTGTTTGAGGATGGTATGCTGAGCTTCGTATTACATGGGTCCCAAGTGATTCCTGCAATTGCTCCCAAAATCGTGCCACAAAGGGTGCTCCTCTGTCTGATACTATAGTCCTTGGTATCCCATGCAACCGAACTATCTGGTCAATGTAGATTTCCGCATACTTCTCCGTCCTATGGGTGGTGTGCACCGACAAGAAGTGAGCTGTCTTGGTCAATCTGTCCACAATGACCCAAATGGAATCGTGGTGTCGGGAGGTATTGGGAAATCCCACGATAAAGTCCATGCAGATGTCCTCCCATTTCCAAGATGGTATGGGAAGGGGTTGCAAAGGGCCCGCTGCCTTCAAATGACTGGCTTTGATTCTCTGGCAGGTGTCACACTCGGATATGTACTTGGTAATTTCCCTCTTCATTCTGGTCCACCGGTATAAGGATCGGAGATCATGATACATCTTGTTGCTGCCGGGGTGCATGGAGAATTTTGAAAGGTGAGCTTCATCCAATATCTTCTTTCTGAGCTCAGGGTCCTTGGGAACAACCAGTCGATCTCCAAACCATAGAATTCCTTTGCTGTCTTGACGGAAGCATTTGTATTTTTCTGCTTTCTGCTTGATCATTTCCTTGATAACCTCAACACCCTTGTCTTCAATCTGTGCCCTGACTATCTGCTCTTGTATTGTGGGCTCCACCGAGATATAATTCAAGGCACCCAAAGAAACTACTTCTAGGTTCAACTTGCACAACTCATCACACAGGGTGGTAACTCTTGCATCCCTGCTCATACAATTGCACTGGGCCTTCCTGCTCAAAGCATCTGCCACAACATTGGCTTTGCCAGGATGGTAATGCACCTCCAAATCATAGTCCTTGATTAGATCTAACCATCTCCTCTGCCTCATGTTAAGATCTGCCTGAGTGAAAATGTATTTGAGACTCTTATGATCAGTGTAAATGTTACAGTGAGCTCCCATCAAGTAATGTCTCCACATCTTGAGAGCATGAACCACGGATGCTAACTCGAGATCATGCGTAGGGTAGTTCTGCTCATGGGGTCTGAGTGCTCGGGAGGCATAAGCAATTACTCTGTTATCTTGCATAAAGACACATCCTAATCCCGTACCAGAAGCATCGCAATAAACTTCAAAGGGTTTGGTGTTATCAGGTTGAGCCAGCACTGCGGCTGTTGTCAAATGCTGCCAAAGGCTTCTTCACACTTCTGTCTCCAATTATACTTGACTCCTTTCTTCAACAGTTCTGTCGGGGACCATAATTAGGGGTACCCTCAAGACTCCTAATTCTCAGCTGGTAACCCCCATCAGCATAAAGCTGCTAAGGCCTGATGGGTGCGATTAAGTCAGGGATCGGTCCATTCGAGCGACTCGATCACGCCTCGCCCGAGCCTAGCCTCGGGCAAGGGCAGCCGACCTCGGAGGATTTCCGTCTCGCCCGAGGCCCCCCTCCGACGGTGAACATATTTTCGGCTCGCCCAAGGCCCTGCCTTCGCTAAGAAGCAACCCTGACTAAATCGCCGCACCGACCGACCAAATCGCAGGAGCATTTAACGCAAAGGTGGCCTGACACCTTTATCCTGACGCGCGCCCCCCGACAGAGCCGAAGTGACCGCCGTCACTTCGCCGCTCCACTGACCGGCCTGACAGAAGGACAGCGCCGCCTGCGCCACTCCAACTGCAGTGCCACTTGACAGAGTGAGACTGACAGGCAGTCAGGCCCTGCCGAAGGCACCATAGGAAGCTTCGCTTCGCCCGGCCCAGGGCTCGGACTCGGGCTAAGTCCCGGAAGACGGCGAACTCCGCTCCGCCCGACCCAGGGCTCGAACTCGGGCTATGTCCCGGAAGACGGCGAACTCCGCTCCGCCCGACCCAGGGCTCGGACTCGGGCTAAGTCCCGGAAGACGGCGAACTCCGCTCTGCCCGACCCAGGGCTCGGACTCGGGCTCAGCCCCAGAAGACGACAAACTCCGCTTCGCCCGACCCCAGGGCTCGGACTCCGCCCTGGCCTCTGCCGACGACCTCCGCCTCGCCCGACCCAGGGGCTCGGACTCGGCCTCGGCCATGGAAGACAGACTCGACCTCGGCTTCGGAGGAGCCTCCACATCGCCCAACCTAGGGCGCAGGCCAGCCACGTCAACAGGAGGCGCCATCATCACCCTACCGCGAGCTGACTCGGGCCGCAGGGAACAAGACCGGTGTCCCATCTGGCTAGCTCCGCCAGATAGGCAATGATGGCGCCCCGCATACTCTGTGACGACGGCGGCTCTCAGCCCCCTTACGGAAGCAAGAGGACGTCAGCGAGGACTCAACCGCTCCGACAGCTGTCCCTCCGCCAGGCTCCATCGCTCCTCTGACGGCCACGACATCACACCAGCAGGGTGCCAAAATCTCTCCGGCTGCCACATCGGCATGTACTTAGGGCGCTAGCTCTCCTCCGCTAGACACGTAGCACTCTGCTACACCCCCCATTGTACACCTGGATCCTCTCCTTACGCCTATAAAAGGAAGGACCAGGGCCCTCTTAGAGAGGGTTGGCCGCGCGGGGACGAGGACGAGATAGGCGCTCTCTTGGGACCGCTCACTTCCCTCTCCCGCGTGGACGCTTGTAACCCCCTACTGCAAATGCACCCGACCTGGGCGCGGGACGAACACGAAGGCCGCGGGATTCCCACCTCTCTCACGCCGGTCTCCGGCCGCCTCGCTCTCCCCCCTTCATGCTCGCCCTCGCGCTCGACCCATCTGGGCTAGGGCACGTGGCGACACTCACTCGTCAGCCCAAGGGACCCCCGGTCTCGAAACGCCAACAGTTGGCGCGCCAGGTAGGGGCCTGCTGCGTGTTGACGAACTGCTTCCCGTCAAGCTCCAGATGGGCAGTCTCCAGCAACCTCTCCAACCCGGGACGGTGCTCCGTTTCGGGAGTCTTGAGTTCATGTCCTTCGATGGCAGCTACGACATGATACTCCTTCCACCACCGCGCGACAACGACAATGGCGGCGGACAGCCCGCCCGCCGGCGGCGGAATCGACGACGTCTTCCCCGCGTGGTGGAAGAACAACCTCCGAGCTCGTCCCGCCTTCTTCCCCGCCGACGGAGGGGAAGGCAGGGCAGCCAAGGCCAAGCAGGAGGCAGCGCCTCGTCGGCTGTCGAGCAAGTCGACGGCACCGGCACCCCAACGAGGGGCGCACCGGGTATCGACTTCGCGCCTGAGACGAAGACGAGCGCCGTCTCCCCGCGACACGCCAATCCCGAGCAAGCGGACGACGCCAGCGCGCTCGCGGAGAGCTTGCTGGACGTCACCCTCGTACCTGAGACGACGGTGCAGTCAGTCCCCGACGTGACTTTGTCGCCGCTCGTCGACCAAGAGGTACCGACCGATTCCCATCCCACGTCATTCGGATTCAGCCTCAACCCGCCTAGCGACCTTGCTTTGGCGGGCGCTCTCGTAGAGGCGAGTCCAAACCCTCTGGGGTTTCGCATGCGGTCGCCTTGGGACCGGCTGACGGACGTCTCGAACTACGGGCCCTCTGGGTCCGAGGAAGACGACGAGCCAAGCATCTGTTGGGATTTCTCTGGACTTGGCAACCCCAGTGCCATGCGTGACTTCATGACCGCATGTGACTACTGCCTCTCCGACTGTTCTGACGGTAGCCGCAGCCTCGACAACGAGGACTGCGGCCCAAGCCGCGAATGTTTCCACGTCGATCTAGGGGGTCCCTCCGAAGGCAACCATCTCGGCATGCCGGAGGATGGTGATCTCCCTAGGCCGGTGCCCCGCGCTGACATCCCACGGGAGCTAGCTGTGGTCCCCGTTCAGGTGGGGGGCCATGACCCACAGCTCGAGCAAATCCGCGGGGTGCAGGCCAGGCTCGATGAGGGAACAGGAGCGCTTGAGCCGATCCGCCGGGACGTCGGGCAGGCATGGGCGGGCCAACCCCCGGCCGGAGAAATACGTCATCTGCCCCAGGGTTTCCAGCACCGCGTCGCCGACGACGCCAGGGTCAGGACGCCACCCGCATCTAGTGGCGTCGGCCAGAACCTGGCTGCAGCAGCGATGCTTCTCCGTGCGATGCCGGATCCATCCACTACCGAGGGTAGGCGAATCCAGGGGGAGCTCAAGAATCTTCTGGAAGGCGCCGCAGTCCGACGGGCTGAGAGCTCTGCCTCCCGAAGGCAGGGATACCCCTCGGAACCTCATGCCGCGACTTCCCGAGTCATGCGGGAAGCCTCGGTCTACACCGGGCGCACGCGCAACACCGCGCCTGCGGCCCCGGGCCGCCTCGGCAACGAGCACCATCACCGCGACCGTCGGGCCCACCTCGACGAGAGGGTGCGCTGAGGCTACCACCCCAGGCGTGGGGGACGCTACGACAGCGAGGAGGATCGGAGTCCCTCGCCCGAACCGCCTGGTCCGCAGGCCTTCAGCCGGGCCATCCGACGGGCACCATTCCCGACCCGGTTCCGACCCCCGACTACTATCACAAAGTACTCGGGGGAGACGAGACCGGAACTGTGGCTCGCAGACTACCGTCTGGCCTGCCAACTGGGTGGAACGGACGACGACAACCTCATCATCCGCAACCTCCCCCTGTTCCTCTCCGACACCGCTCGCGCCTGGTTGGAGCACCTGCCTCCGGGGCAGATCTCCAACTGGGACGACCTAGTCCAAGCCTTCGCCGGCAATTTCCAGGGGACGTACGTGCGCCCCGGGAATTCCTGGGACCTCCGAAGCTGCCGGCAGCAGCCGGGAGAGTCTCTCCGGGACTACATCCGGCGATTTTCGAAGCAGCGCACCGAGCTGCCCAACATCACCGACTCGGATGTCATCGGCGCGTTCCTCGCCGGCACCACCTGCCGTGACCTGGTGAGCAAGTTGGGTCGCAAGACCCCCACCAGGGCGAGCGAGCTGATGGACATCTCCACCAAGTTCACCTCCGGCCAGGAGGCGGTCGAGGCTATCTTCCGAAAGGACAAGCAGCCCCAGGGCCGCCCATCGGAAGATGCTCCCGAGGCGTCTACTCAGCGCGGCGCCAAGAAGAAAGTCAAGAAGAAGTCGCAAGCAAAACGCGACGCCGCCGACGCGGACCTTGTCGCCGCCGCCGAGTACAAGAACCCTCGGAAACCCCCCGGAGGTGCCAACCTCTTCGACAAGATGCTCAAGGAGCCGTGCCCCTATCATCAGGGGCCCGTCAAGCACACCCTTGAGGAGTGCGTCATGCTGCGGCGCCACTTCCACAGGGCCGGGCCACCCACGGAGGGTGGCAGGGCCCGCGACGATGACAAGAAGGAAGATCACCAAGCAGGAGAGTTCCCCGAGGTCCGCGACTGCTTCATGATCTACGGTGGACAAGCGGCGAATGCCTCGGCTCGGCACCGCAAGCAAGAGCGCCGGGAGGTCTGCTCGGTGAAGGTGGCGGCGCCAGTCTACCTAGACTGGTCCGACAAGCACATCACCTTCGACCAAGCTGACCACCCCGACCATGTGCCGAGCCCGGGGAAATACCCGCTCGTCGTCGACCCCGTCATCGGTGACGTCAGGCTCACCAAGGTCCTTATGGACGGAGGCAGCAGCCTCAACATCATCTACGCCGAGACCCTCGGGCTCCTGCGCGTTGATCTGTCCTCCGTCCGAGCAGGCGCTGCGCCCTTCCACGGGATCATTCCCGGGAGGCGCGTCCAGCCCCTTGGACGACTCGACCTTCCCGTCTGCTTCAGAACGCCCTCCAACTTCCGAAGGGAGACTCTGACGTTCGAGGTGGTCGGGTTCCGAGGAACCTACCACGCGGTTCTGGGAAGGCCATGCTACGCGAAGTTCATGGCCGTCCCCAACTACACCTACCTGAAGCTCAAGATGCCGGGCCCCAACGGGGTCATCACCGTCGGCCCCACGTACAAGCACGCGTTCAAATGCGATGTGGAGTGCGTGGAGTACGCCGAGGCCCTCATCGCCGACCTGGAAAGCCTCTCCAAAGAGGTGCCAGACGTGAAGCGTCATGCCGGCAACTTCGAGCCAGTGGAGACGGTTAAGGCCGTCCCCCTCGACCCCAGTGGCGACGTCTCCAAGCAAATCCGGATCGGCTCCGGGCTCGATCCCAAATAAGAAGTAGTGCTCGTCGACTTCCTCCGCGCGAACGCCGACGCCTTCGCGTGGAGTCCCTCGGACATGCCCGACATACCGAGGGATGTCACCGAGCACTCGCTGGATATTCGGGCCGGAGCCCGACCCGTCAAGCAGCCTCTGCGCCGATTCGACGAGGAGAAGCGCAGAGCGATAGGCGAGGAGATCCATAAGCTAATGGCGGCAGGGTTCATCAAAGAGGTATTCCATCCCGAATGGCTTGCCAACCCTGTGCTTGTGAGAAAGAAAGGGGGGAAATGGCGGATGTGTGTAGACTACACTGGTCTCAACAAAGCATGTCCGAAGGTTCCCTACCCTCTGCCTCGCATCGATCAAATCGTGGATTCCACTGCTGGGTGCGAAACCCTGTCTTTCCTCGATGCCTACTCAGGGTATCATCAAATCAGGATGAAAGAGTCCGACCAGCTCGCGACTTCTTTCATCACGCCCTTCGGCATGTACTGCTATGTCACCATGCCGTTCGGCTTGAGGAATGCGGGCGCGACGTACCAGCGGTGCATGAACCATGTGTTCGGCGAACACATCGGTCGCACGGTCGAGGCCTACGTCGATGACATCGTAGTCAAGACGAGGAAAGCTTCCGACCTCCTTTCCGACCTTGAAGTGACATTCCGATGCCTCAAGGCGAAAGGCGTCAAACTCAATCCCGAGAAGTGTGTCTTCGGGGTGCCCCGAGGCATGCTCTTGGGGTTCATCGTCTCCGAGCGGGGCATCGAAGCCAACCCAGAGAAGATCGCAGCCATCACCAGTATGGGACCCATCAAGGACTTAAAAGGCGTACAGAGGGTCATGGGGTGTCTCGCGGCTCTGAGCCGCTTCATCTCACGCCTCGGCGAAAGAGGTCTGCCTCTGTACCGCCTCTTAAGGAAGGCCGAGTGCTTCACTTGGACCCCTGAGGCCGAGGAAGCTCTCGGGAACTTGAAGGCGCTCCTCACAAAGGCGCCTATCTTGGTGCCTCCAGCTGACGGAGAAGCCCTCTTGGTCTACGTCGCCGCGACCACTCAGGTGGTTAGCGCCGCGATTGTGGTCGAGAGGCAAGAAGAGGGGCATGCATTGCCCGTTCAGAGGCCAGTTTACTTCGTCAGCGAGGTACTGTCCGAAACCAAGATCCGCTACCCACAAGTTCAGAAGCTGCTGTATGCAGTGATCCTGACGCGGCGGAAGTTGCGACACTACTTCGAGTCTCATCCGGTAACTGTGGTGTCATCCTTCCCCCTGGGGGAGATCATCTAGTGCCGAGAGGCCTCGGGCAGGATTGCAAAGTGGGCGGTGGAAATCATGGGCGAGGCAATCTCGTTCGCCCCTCGGAAGGCCATCAAGTCCCAGGTCTTGGCGGACTTCGTAGCCGAATGGGTCGACACCCAGCTACCGACGGCTCCGATCCAATCGGAGCTCTGGACCATGTTTTTCGACGGATCGCTGATGAAGACGGGAGCCGGCGCAGGCCTACTCTTCATCTCGCCCCTCAGGAAACACCTACGCTATGTGCTACGCCTCCATTTCCCGGCGTCCAACAATGTGGCTGAGTATGAGGCTCTGGTCAATGGGTTGCGGATCGCCATCGAGCTAGGGGTCCGGCGCCTCGACGCCCGCGGTGACTCGCAGCTCGTCATCGACCAAGTCATGAAGAACTCCCACTGCCGCGACCCGAAGATGGAGGCCTACTGCGATGAGGTTCGACGCCTGGAAGACAAGTTCTACGGGCTCGAGCTGAACCACATCGCTCGGCGCTACAACGAGACTGCGGATGAACTGGCTAAGATAGCCTCGGGGCGAACAACGGTTCCCCCGGACATCTTCTCCCGGGACCTGCATCAACCCTCCGTCAAGATCGACGACACGCCCGAGCCTGAGGCGCCCTCGGCCCAGTCCGAGGTACCCTCGGCACAGCCCGAGGCACCCTCAGCTCGGCCCGAGGCGCCCTCGGTTCAGCCCGAGATACCCTCGGCCTCCGAGGGTGAGGCACTGCGCATCGAGGAGGAGCGAAGCGGGGCCACGCCTGATCGAAACTGGCAGACCCCGTACCTGCAATATCTCCACCAAGGAGAGCTACCCCTCGACCGAGCTGAGGCTTGGCGGGTGGCGCGGCGCGCCAAGTCGTTCGTCTTGCTGGGCGATGAGAAGGAGCTCTACCGCCGCAGCCCCTCGGGCATCCTCCAGCGATGCATCTCCGTCACCGAGGGTCAGGAACTCCTGCGAGAGATACACTCGGGGGCTTGCAGCCATCACGCAGCGCCTCGAGCCCTTGTCGGGAATGCTTTCCGACAAGGCTTCTACTGGCCAACGGCGGTGGCTGACGCCACTAGAATTGTCCGCACCTGCGAAGGGTGTCAATTCTATGCGAAGCAGACCCACCTGCCCGCTCAGGCTCTGCAGACGATACCCATCACCTGGCCCTTTGCTGTGTGGGGTCTGGACCTCATCGGCCCCTTGCAGAAGGCGCCCGGGGGCTACACGCACCTGCTGGTCGCCATCGACAAATTCTCCAAGTGGATCGAGGTTCGACCTCTGAACAGCATCAGGTCCGACCAGGCGGTGGCGTTCTTCACCAACATCATCCATCGCTTCGGGGTCCCGAACTCCATCATCACCGACAACGGCACCCAGTTCACCGGCAGGAAGTTCTTGGACTTCTGCGAGGATCACCACATCCGGGTGGACTGGGCCGCCGTGGCTCATCCCATGTCAAATGGGCAAGTAGAGCGTGCCAATGGCATGATTCTACAAGGGCTCAAGCCTCGGATTTACAACGACCTCAACAAGTTCGGCAAGCGATGGATGAAGGAACTCCCCTCGGTGGTCTGGAGCCTGAGGACAACGCCGAGCCGAGCCACGGGTTTCACGCCGTTCTTCCTAGTCTACGGGGCCGAGGCTGTCTTGCCCACAGACCTGGAATACGGCTCCCCGAGGACAAGGGCCTACAGCGATCAAAGCAACCAAGCTAGCCGAGAAGACTCGCTGGACCAGCTGGAGGAGGCTCAGGACAAGGCCTTACTACACTCGGCGCGATACCAGCAGTTCCTGCGACGCTACCACGCCCGAGGGGTCCGATCCCGAGACCTCCAGGTGGACGACCTGGTGCTTCGGCTGCGACAAGACGCCCGAGGGAGGCACAAGCTCACGCCCCCCTGGGAGGGACCGTTCGTCATCGCCAAGGTTCTGAAGCCTGAAACGTACAAGCTGGCCAATAGTCAAGGCGAGGTCTACGGCAACGCTTGGAACATCCAACAGCTACGTCGCTTCTACCCTTAAGATGTTTTCAAGTTGTTCATATACCTCGCACCCACGCAAAGTTTAGTCATCAAGGAAGGGTCGGCCTCGCCTCGGCAAAGCCCGACCCTCCCTCGGGGGCTAAAAGGGGGGGGAACCCCCTCTGCGTTGAAATTTTCCTCGAAAAAAGATCTCTTCTGCCAGAATATCTTTCGTGCTTTTTGACTACTTCGAAAAGTGGATCCTGAAAACGACGGAGTACACGTAAGCAGCCAAGGCTGACCGAGCCGAGGGACTCCTACGCCTCCGGGATACGGATACCTCACTCATCACCTTCTGCGATAAGTAACTCACGTTCGGATAAGTGGTTCCACGGACCGAACAAGTCTTCACGTTCGGAAGCTCTTCTGCCGAAGCGATCCTTCGAGCCTTCTTGACTGAGTCGGTGACAGAGCCTCATGGACGGGTGAAAGTGCGCGTAAGCGGCAAGGCCGACCGAGCCGAGGGACTCCCATGCCTCCGGGATACGGATACCTCACTCATCACCTTCCGCGAGAAGCAACTCTCGCTCGCACAAACATCCCTGTTACCGACAAAAAAGTCTAGATACTCGAAACAAGAGGAAAAGAGACGCAGCTTTACAACGCAGCGAGGGTGTGTTCTGGCCTCGGCGGCCGCAGAAGGCACACGCTACAAGACAATCTGATCCTGCAGGCTCGGGTCTTGACTCTGGAAGGGGGCAGCAGCACCCTCGGCATCGACGACACCTTCGGCGAGGTCCGACTTAGCCTCGGACGGCGACGCGGTCCAAGGATCTCCGCTCTAAAGGACGACGTCATCGCCACGCCCGGGCAATCGCTGCCAGGGTCTTCTCTGGGAATCCGGCCCGAGCAGGCGGCTCGGCCGGTCGCCCTAGGGCCTCGGCCAGCCGTCCTCAGAGGGCGCCAGCCCGACCCAAGGCTTCGGCTAGTCAACTCCAGCATCGGTCCCACCAACGGACGACCCGACTAGGCTCCGGCCAACCAGGTTTCATTTTTGAGCCAACTCTGCCCCTGTTCATGCTGATATCGCTACCCCTAGCCTCGGCTCATCGAAGAGCGACCAAGGGGTCCCTTTAACTAAGCTAGAGAAGCCTCAGACAACAAGGCCGACCGAGCCGAGGGACTCCTACGCCTCCGGGATACGGATACCTCACTCGTCACCTTGACACGGGGCGACTCACGCTTGGTGAAGCGGTTCAGACAACCAACAGGCGAGTCTTAGTGCTCGAAAATGAGGAAAAAACACGGCTCCGTGCCAAAATTACATACATGTTCAGGCCTCGACAGCCATAATGAACAAAAACACTGGCATTCAAAGTGCCATTACAAACGGAACTCCGGTTCCCCCTCCGCAGGTACGAACAACCCCACTCGACGGGGGAGGGCCTGCGGAGCAACAGAAGACCGACGAACGGCGCGATGTCGCCCGCTCCAGCAGCAGCGACGACGACGACTTCTGCTCCGGGGGGCCGAACAGCGGCAGCACTGACCTCAGGGCGGGTGCTGCTGCCAGGAGGCCCCCGCCCATGCCCAAACTCGTGAGGCAAGAACGGGCAGAAGGCCGTAGAGTTGGAGGTCGGTCCGTGGGCGGCCCTGGCTATCTCGTCGGCGGAAGAACCTCTTCTAGCTGCCGTGGCAGACGCCGGCGCCACGAGCGGCTCCGAAGCCACTCGCGTCCGAGAGCCAGGCATGGTGCAGCTGCCGGCGCCACGGACGACGACCGCCCTTCCCTCCGATCACTGAGTGAAGGAGCGGGCCACCGCCCACGCAGGGGCCGACCCCAACTCGGCACACTCCCCTCCCCAGCCCTGGTAATGAAAATCCTTGAGGCTGAGGGAGGGGTAGAGGCCGCAGCCCGGCTCGCTTTCCCCCACCATCAAGCTGGAGGTCACCATCTTGGGTGACCGCCGGCGGAGGGGTGCAGCCGGGCTGCATGATGAAAATCCTTGAAGCCGAACGATGGCTGAAAGGTACCAACTCCCACGGAGTTGCGTTCCTCCAACGATGAGGCGGAAAAACGGCGGGTATCCCCCATCCAGGGGCTTGGAAGGTGGAAAGACACGATGCATGAGGGAGCGCGAAGACATGGTCTACTTCCAAGGGGGTCACCCTCCTTTTAAAGGCGACTATCCCTACTTGCGTCCCCAGCCGTCACGGGCTGAGTCTTCTCCAACACGCTCCAAGGCCCTCCCCTGCGGCGCGGGGGCTGGGTCCCGCATGTCATGCAAGCCGGCTCAGAGCAGAAGAAGGCAAACCGCCGCGCGCGGTGCGCACGACCGCCCAGCGGTTACAAGTGACCCTCCACTTTTGCCGAGACCAGCGGGCGAAAGGGGCGGGCAGCCATGCAGGCGGCATGCAACCGCGCCAAGTGGACGCCCTTCTCCGACTTCCAACACGCCCAGCCTGGAGGCCCAGGCCCACGCGTCATGCAACCGGCGCGCCTTATGCTTCGTGCATGCAACTGCACCGCCACTCGCGCCACTACCGCGCCTCCTCGACCGCGGAACCAATACCGCGGCTCGAGGCGACCCAGCGTGCGACCCAGCAGCGCCAGCCTGGCGCGGCAGTCAGTGCGGCCAAAAATGGGCCGGCAGTAATGACGGTGGCAGGCAGGCAGGAGCAGCGGTCACGTCGTCAGCCAAGCTCACGTCCCATCCGGGGGCAGCGAGAGAACCCTCTCTCACGGCGTGAAGACAACGCGCCCGTGTTCCGTTCCTCGAACGGCTCGCGCACGCGCAACGGCCGCCCCGCCAACCACTTGCCTCGTCGCATTAACTCCGCGGCGGGACAGGCGGCGCCTCTGGCAGGAGAAGCGGGCGACGCTTCGCCTTCGCCATAATGACCGCGTCAGTAAAGGTACGCCGCGTCGTTCGATTTTGTATCCTTTTCCTTTTTTCCTCTTTCTCTCTCTCTTGCAACAGGGACCGGGAAAAGGGGATACCCCGAAAAGGATCCTTCCCCAGGAAGGAACCAGGCTCCGAGCCTCCCTACTGATCAGAGGTTCGAAGGCTGGCCCCCCGAAGGGTTTGACAGCCGCCTCAGATCGCGTGGGCCCTACACCCACTACTGGTCAGAGGTTCGAAGGCCGGCCCCCTGAAGGGTCCCACGGCCGCCTCAGGCTACTCGGGCTCCGCGCCCATTACTGATCAGGGGTTCGAAGGCTAGCCCCCGAAGGGTTCACAGCCGCCTCAGACGCCGAGCGAGGGATGACCATGGGTACATTCGATACATAACCAAGGCTCGGGCTGCGCTCCCGAGGTACCCTAGGACATTTTCAAGACCAGCGGGAGCGATCTTGTAACGGAATCCCATCAGAGGGAGGCATCGAGCCCTCGGACCCCGTCGCCAGGGGACCGGGTCCGGCAGATCACCCGCAGGTACTTTTGGGCGTGCCTCTGGGCCCCTAGCCGACCCCTAACGATCGGGGCACGGACGTCCACTCGGATTACCCGCTTGCAGCTCACCGGAGACACCATGTTCGGCGCCCATCGAGGGCAACATGGCGCTTTCCCCCCCTCTTCCTTGCGGAAAGGCGACGCAGGGGCGTATGTAAAAAAGCCGAGTCTGTCCCTGATCGCCCTCTCGCCCTGTGCAGAGGCTCGGGGGCTGCTCTCGCAAACCCGGCTCCGGCCGAACCGTTGGCAGCGTGAACATATCAGCCCGAGAACTTGGGACCAAACCGTACACCCGGGCTACGGCCAGCTCGCATGAGGGAACAACCAGACCAGCCAAAGCATTGCGCGAGGCATTAAGACCTCGAAGGAGTGAAACCACTCCTCCGAGGCCTTGGGGGCTACACCCGGCGGGTGCGCTCGCGCGCACCCACCGGAACAAAATGCAACCGAGAAAGGCTGGTCCCCTTGCAAAAAAGTGCGACGAAAGCCTCCAAGCGAGTGCTAACACTCCCTTCGAGGCTCGGGGGCTACTGTCGGGGACCATAATTAGGGGTACCCTCAAGACTCCTAATTCTCAGCTGGTAACCCCCATCAGCATAAAGCTGCTAAGGCCTGATGGGTGCGATTAAGTCAGGGATCGGTCCATTCGAGCGACTCGATCACGCCTCGCCCGAGCCTAGCCTCGGGCAAGGGCAGCCGACCCCGGAGGATTTCCGTCTCGCCCGAGGCCCCCCTCCGACGGCGAACATATTTCCGGCTCGCCCAAGGCCCTTCCTTCGCTAAGAAGCAACCCTGACTAAATCGCCGCACCGACCGACCAAATCGCAGGAGCATTTAACGCAAAGGTGGCCTGACACCTTTATCCTGACGCGCGCCCCCCGGCAGAGCCGAAGTGACCGCCGTCACTTCGCCGCTCCACTGACCGACTGGACAGAAGGACAGCGCCGCCTGCGCCACTCCGACTGCAGTGCCACTTGACAGAGTGAGACTGACAGGCAGTCAGGCCCTGTCGAAGGCACCATAGGAAGCTCCGTTTCGCCCGGCCCAGGGCTCGGACTCGGGCTAAGTCCCAGAAGACGGCGAACTCCGCTCTGCCCGACCCAGGGCTCGGACTCGGGCTAAGTCCCGGAAGACGGCGAACTCCGCTCCGTCCGACCCAGGGCTCGGACTCGGGCTAAGTCCCGGAAGACGGCGAACTCCGCTCCGCCCGACCCAGGGCTCGGACTCGGGCTAAGTCCCGGAAGACGGCGAACTCCGCTCCGCCCGACCCAGGGCTCGGACTCGGGCTAAGTCCCGGAAGACGGCGAACTCCGCTCCGCCCGACCCAGGGCTCGGACTCGGGCTCAGCCCCAGAAGACGACGAACTCCGCTTCGCCCGACCCCAGGGCTCGGACTCCGCCCTGGCCTCTGCCGACGACCTCCTCCTCGCCCGACACAGGGGCTCAGACTCGGCCTCGGCCATGGAAGACAGACTCGACCTCGGCTTCGGAGGAGCCTCCACATCGCCCAACCTAGGGCGCAGGCCAGCCACGTCAACAGGAGGCGCCATCATCACCCTACCCCGAGCTGACTCGGGCCGCAGGGAACAAGACCGGTGTCCCATCTGGCTAGCTCCGCCAGATAGGCAATGATGGCGCCCCGCATACTCTGTGACGACGGCGGCTCTCAGCCCCCTTACGGAAGCAAGAGGACGTCAGCGAGGACTCAACCGCTCCGACAGCTGTCCCTCCGCCAGGCTCCATCGCTCCTCCGACGGCCACGACATCACACCAGCAGGGTGCCAAAATCTCTCCGGCTGCCACATCGGCATGTACTTAGGGCGCTAGCTCTCCTCCGCTAGACACGTAGCACTCTGCTACACCCCCCATTGTACACCTGGATCCTCTCCTTACGCCTATAAAAGGAAGGACCAGGGCCCTCTTAGAGAGGGTTGGCCGCGCGAGGACGAGGACGAGACAGGCGCTCTCTTGGGGCCGCTCGCTTCCCTCTCCCGCGTGGACGCTTGTAACCCCCTACTGCAAGCGCACCCGACCTGGGCGCGGGACGAACACGAAGGCCACGGGATTCCCACCTCTCTCATGCCGGTCTCCGGCCGCCTCGCTCTCCCCCCTTCACGCTCGCCCTCGCGCTCGACCCATCTGGGCTGGGGCACGCGGCGACACTCACTCGTCGGCCTAAGGGACCCCCCAGTCTTGAAACGCCGACAAGTTCAGTCATTGGCTTGGCAATTCTGGAGAAATCCGGAATAAATCGTCGATAATACCCTGCCAATCCCAGAAAACTCCGAATCTGCCACACTGTGGTAGGAGGTTTCCAATCCATTACTTCTTGTACCTTCTCAGGATCAACAGATATCCCATCCTGAGAAATTGTGTGACCCAAGAATTTAATTTCTCTTAGCCAGAAATCACATTTAGACAATTTGGCATACAACTGATGGTCACACAGTCTCTGGAGTACGGTATGCAAATGTTTAGTGTGCTCGTCTTCATTCTTGGAATAAACCAGAATATCATCAATGAAAACAACCACGAATTTGTCCAGATCTGGCATGAATAATGAGTTCATCAGGTACATAAAATAAGCCGGGGCATTGGTCAGCCCAAAAGACATCACCAAAAACTCATAGAGCCCGTATCTGGTAGAGAAGGCCGTCTTGGGAATATCACTGGCAGAGATCTTGATCTGATGGTAACCCAAGTGAAGGTCTATCTTGGAGAACACTTTGGCTCCCACCAACTGATCAAACAAAACATCAATGCGGGGCAGTGGGTATTTGTTCTTGATGGTCACCGCATTGAGAGGGCAGTAATCGACACACATTCTCAAACTCTCATCCTTTTTCTTTACAAATAAGGCCGGACATCCCCACGGTGAAGTACTTGGGCGAATGAACCCCTTGTCCAACAACTCTTGCAGTTGTTTTTTCAGTTCTGCCAATTCCGCGGGAGGCATCCTATAGGGTCTCTTGGATATAGGAGCAGTTCCGGGTTGTAATTCAATTGCGAACACAATGTCTCTATCAGGTGGCATTCCTGGCAATTCATCCGGAAAAACATTTGGGTAGCCACGGACCACTGGGATCCTTTCCACTGGGGATTCTATCATCACGAAGGCACAAGAACGGGTACAACGCTGGTCGGGCAAATATAATGTGGTTTCACCACAGGTTGGTGAGTGCACCTCAATGGCCCTAGCTGCAATATCAATCACTGCCTGATGCCTTGTTAACCAGTCAGTTCCCAATATGATATCCACGCTATCCAAACCCAATATGAGGAGGGTGGTTTTAATTATTAGACTACCAAACTTTATGGGCACATGTCTGTTGACTTGATAGGTGGCAACCCTGCCTCCTGGTGTCGAAATTGTAATACCCCCATTGGTGTGGTGAAAAGGCAATTGACACTTGGCACTAAATTTGGCACTAATAAAACTATGCGATGCACCAGAATCAAAAAGAATAATAGCAGGATAATTCAAAACTGTAAAGATACCAGTCATGAAGAGTGCTCCCTCTAGAATATCAGCCATGGTAGTGAAGTTCAGCCTACCTTGCCTCACTTGCACCTTCTGCCTCTTGCCTTGGTTCTGGTTAGCATTTTGCCCCTGCCTCTGCTGGTTCCTCGGGCAATTCTTGGCATAATGTCCGGTGTTGCCACAAGTGAAGCACCTGTTGTCGTTTGCCTGGCGATATTGCTGCTGCTGTTGATTGTTCCTCTGAGCTGGAAACTGGGTGCGGTTGGGTGCCTGCTGCTGCTGTTGTGGTCGGATCACCCAACGTCCTTGCTGCTGCTGAGGTCCCCTGTTCTGAGTGTCAGACACAATCCTGAAACGCTGTGGCTGAGCTGAAGGTCCTGCCATAGGGGTCTTCCTCTTCTTCTCTGCCTGATGAGCTGTGATACAGCCCTCCTGAGAAATGGCCATGTTGACCAACTCATTATAGTTGTTGGCCCTGACTGTGTTGAGGCGGTCACGGAGCTTAGTGCTGAGCCCCCTCCTGAACCTGTCCCTCTTCTTCTCGTCCATGTCTGCATGATACCCGGCATACTGGCACAGGTCATTAAAGGCCTGGGCATACTGTAGCACTGTCCGGTTCCCTTGAGTGAGTGCCAGAAACTCGTTGACCTTTCGGTCCATAATGCCTGCTGGTATATGGTGCCCCCCTGAAAGCTGCCTTGAATTCTCTCCATTCCACCTCTCGGTCCTCTGGCTGCATAGCAAGAAAATGGTCCCACCATGTTCTTGCGGGTCCGTGAAGCTGCTGGGTGGCGAACCTGACCTTAGTGACCTCTGAGCAAACTCCATGGAGTAGCGGGAACTTGGATTCCACTACTCTCAACCATACATCCGCATCAAGTGGGTCCTCTGCCCTAGTGAACAATGGTGGCTGGGTACTGAGGAACTCCTGGTAGGTGGCTGCCGCGGGGGGACGCTGATGATCACCACCACCATAGTGCTGAGGTGGCGGCTGACGCTGGGCTTGCTGTCTCAAGATTTCATTTTGCTGAGCCATCAGCTCCTGTAGAGTAGGAGGCGGTGGCGGCGGTGGAGGAACACACTCATTTTGACCACGACGCGCTCTCCCGGCCATCTGAAAAATCACATATATTTTCAATAACACATCTTTGAGGTTCAAGGTTCAATCGCGATGAAAGAGTCAAAAGGCGAAACTGATAGATTCTTGCATAATCATAAAAGATTTCACATGGCATAAACTTTTCTTCCTAAATTAAGACTGACATCATTCATTAACCATGCTTCCAAAAGAGTTCATCGCGATTACATCAATAACCCAAAAGACTCAACTCTATCTAGCCTAGTACCCCAAGGGTGCAAAAGATAAGCTAGTTTCGAGGAGTTCTACCATCACTGACTTCTAACTCTATCCCTGCGACCTATTGAGAAAACGAGGCAACACTCGACTCGGGGGAAGGTGGCCTCCCTAAGCCCGCAGTGTCCAAGCTGGAGGCAGGCTCCTCTCCTCCCTCAATGTCGACATCCTCATTGGCCTCCATGTCCTGGATCTCCTGGTGATGCATATCCAGGTGCTCGTTAGCCTCAGCAAGCTGCTGTTGGGTGTTAATTAACTGATCCTCGAGAACCTCGATGGTGTTCTCCCTTGTTCCCACCAGTTCCTCAAGCTCTTGGATCTCATTTGATAGTTGCTCCACCTATAAGTCTTTTTCCACCATCTCAGTGGACAAGTCAACCACAAGCTCTTCTCTGTTATCCAAGGTAATCTTAGTTGCCTCCAACAATGCCATCAGATGAGACATTGCCTCACCACGCATCACTTGCAGACGGTACATGGCATTCATGCACCGCACTGTCAAGTGAGCAGTCTGACCTGGGTAGATAGCCCATATGTCCTTAGCATGCTCCACTCGGTCCTTCCACATTGGGTCGTCCTCCTTCTCAGTGGGGAACAAGCCAATGGGGTGAGTGGACAGTTCCAAGGGGTGGAATCCGCAGAAAGTGGTCAATCCGTGAAGAGCAATCGCCTCGATCGTATCCTCAGCCCGGTATCCAAAGGACTCAGAGTCCAACGAACGCCAGCCTGGCTGTAGGGGATGAGGCTCCAGGGTCATCCTCACCCTACAGCGGGGCACTCGGTGCTTCTCGAACTGCTGCACCGTGTACTGAGGAGGCGTCGTGTAACCGGCCCCCTGAAGTACCTCCCACAAAATACGGGGAAAACCCTCTCGTGCGAGCCCTTCAGTGTGGGACAGTGCATTCCCTTCGTCCGAGGATCCGTGAGAAGTCATCTGTGTACGGTTAAGTGTAAGTAAAAGAAAAAGAATTATAAAAAGAAAAGGAAACACAACTCAGCCTCTCTCTCTAACTACAACAATGGTACTGGGGTACTTAGTTGGTCATCGTTTTGTATTAAAGTTCTTACCCAATTATCCATTAGTTTAATTAATGATGCATGCATGCTCGTCCTGAACGACCTCACATCCACGTAAAGGTGAAAGAGAATTAGGCTTACACCTATTTCCTAATTGATTTTGGTGGTTGAATTGCCCAACACAAATAATTGGACTAACTGGTTTGCTCTAGTCTATAAGTTATACAGGTTCCAAAGGTTCACACTAAGCCAATAAAAAGACCAAGAAATGGGTTCAACAAAGAGAGCAAGGGATAACCGAAGGCTGCCCTGGTCTGGCGCACCGGACTGTCTGGTGTGCCACCGGACAGTGTCCGGTGCACCAGGGGACTCCAAGATGAACTCTTCACCTTCGGGAATTCTCAGAGGCGCTTCGCTATAATTCACCGGACTGTCCGGTGCCCCAGGGGAGAGCGACTCTGAACTCGCCAGCTTCGGAAATCCGCTCCGCTATAATTCACCGGACATGTCCGGTGCACACCGGACTGTCCGGTGAGCCAGCGGAGCAACAACTACTTCGCGCGCAACGGTCGACTGCAACACATTAAATGCGCGCCTGCGCGCGTAGAGGACAGAGCACGCGTGGGTGGCACACCGGACAGTCTACATGACTTGTCCGGTGCGCCACCGGACAGCCAGGCGGGCCCACAAGACAGAGCTCCAACGGTCGGAACCCAACGGCCAGGTGACGTGGCTGGCGCACCGGACAGTGTTCGGTGGCGCACCGGACTGTCCGGTGCGCCATGCGACAGCAGCCTCCACCAAACGGCTAGTTTGGTGGTTGGGGCTATAAATACCCCAACCACCCCCACATTCAAGTCATCCAAGTTTTCCATCTTCCAACTACTTACAAGAGCTCTAGCATTCAATTCTAGACACACCCAAGTGATCAAATCCTCTCCCAATTCCACACAAAGCTTTAGTGATTAGTGAGAGAGATTTGCTTGTGTTCTTTTGAGCTCTTGCGCTTGGATTGCTTCTTTCTTTCGTTCTTACTTGCGATCAACTCAATTGTAACCAAGGCAAGAGACACCAATTGTGTGGTGATCCTTGCGGGGAAGTTTGTTCCCGTTTGATTGAGAAGAAGAAGCTCACTCGGTCCGAGGGACCGTTTGAGAGAGGGACAGGGTTGAAAGAGACCCGGTCTTCGTGACCACCTCAACGGGGAGTAGGTTTGAGAGAACCGAACCTCGGTAAAACAAATCCTTGTGTCACACTTCCCATTCGCTTGTGATTTGTTTTGTGCCCTCTCTCGGACTCGTTTTATATTTCTAACGCTAACCCGACTTGTAGTTGTGATTAAGCTTATAAATTTCAGATTCACCCTATTCACCCCCCTCTAGGCGACTTTCAATTGGTATCAAAGCCCGGTGCTTCATTAGAGCCTAACCACTCGAAGTGATGTCGGGAGATCACGCCAAGAAGGAGATGGAGACCGGCGACAAGCCCACTACAAGCCACGTGAAGGCTTCATCAGGAGAGTCCCACAACAAAGGGAAGGGGAAGGAGAAGAAACCCTCTTCCCATAAGTCGCATCGGAGTGGGGACAAGAAAAAGAAGATGAGGAAGGTGGTCTACTACGAGACCGACACTTCATCACCATCAACCTCCGGCTCCGATGCACCGTCCATCACTTCTAAGCGCCATGAGTGCAAGAAGTTTAGTAAGATCCCCTTACGCTATCCTCGCATTCCTAAACATACGCCTTTACTTTCCGTCCCATTAGGCAAACCACCAACTTTTGATGGTGAAGATTATGCAACGTGGAGTGATTTAATGCGATTTCATCTAACCTCACTCCACAAAAGTATATGGGATGTCGTTGAGTTTGGTGTACAGGTACCATCCGTAGGGGATGAGGATTATGATGAGGACGAGGTGGCCCAAGTCGAGCACTTCAACTCCCAAGCCACAACCATACTCCTCGCCTCTCTAAGTAGAGAGGAGTATAACAAGGTGCAAGGATTAAAAAGCGCCAAGGAAGTTTGGGACGTGCTCAAGATCGCGCACGAGGGAGATGAGCTAACCAAGATCACCAAGCAGGAGACGATCGAGGGGGAGCTCGGTTGCTTCTGGCTTCGCAAAGGGGAAGAGCCACAAGACATGTACAACCGGCTCAAAACCTTGGTGAACCAAGTGCGCAACCTCGGGAGCAAAAAGTGGGATGACCACGAGATGGTTAAGGTTATTCTTACACTTATTTTCCTTAACCCTACTCAAGTTCAATTAATTCGTGGTAATCCTAGATATACACTAATGACTCCCGAGGAAGTAATCGGGAATTTTGTGAGCTTTGAGTATATGATCAAGGGCTCAAAGAAAATCAATGAGCTAGATGATCCCTCCACATCCGAAGCACAACCGGTTGCATTCAAGGCAACGAAGGAGAAGAAGGAGGAGTCTACATCAAGTAGACAACCAATCGACGCCTCAAAGCTCGACAATGAAGAAATGGCGCTCGTCATCAAGAGCTTCCGCCAAATCCTCAAGCAAAGGAGGGGGAAAGATTACAAGCCCCGCTCCAAGAAAGTTTGCTACAAGTGTGGTAAGCCCGGTCACTTTATAGCAAAATGTCCTATTTCCAGTGACAGGGACAGGGGCGACGACAAGAAGGGGAGAAGAAAGGAGAAGAAGAAATACTACAAGAAGAAGGGCGGAGATGCCCATGTTTGTCGCGAGTGGGACTCCGACGAAAGCTCTAGCGACTCCTCCTTCGACGAGGACGCCACCAACATCGCCGTCACCAAGGGACTTCTCTTCCCCAACGTCGGCCACAAGTGCCTCATGGCCAAGGACGACAAAAAGAAGAAGGTTAAATCCAAATCCTCCACTAGATATGAGTCCTCTAGCGATGATAATGCTAGTGATGAGGAAGATAATTTGCGTACTCTTTTTGCCAACTTAAACATGCAACAAAAAGAGAAATTAAATGAATTGATTAGTGCCATCCATGAAAATGATGATCTCTTGGACACCCAAGAGGACTTCCTTATTAAAGAAAATAAGAAGCATGTTAAAGTTAAAAATGCTTACGATCTAGAAGTAGAAAAATGTGAAAAACTATCTAGTGAGCTAAGCACTTGCCATGAGACTATAGACAACCTTAGAAATGAGAATGCTATTTTGTTAGCTAAGGTTGATTCAAATGTTTGTAATGTTTCAATTCCCAATCTTAAAAATGATAATGATAATTCGCTTGCTAAGATTGAAGAATTAAACATTACTCTTGCTAGCCTTAGAAATGAAAATAAAAAATTGCTTGCTAAGGCTAAAGAACTTGATGTTTACAATGCTTCCATTTCCGACCTTAGAAGTAAAAATGTTATATTACATGCTAAGGTTGTAGAATTAAAATCTTGCAAACCCTCTACATCTACCGTTGAATATACTACTATTTGCACTAGATGTAGAGATGTTGATATTAACGATATTCATGATCACATGGCTTTAATTAAACAATAAAATGATCATATAGCAAAATTAGATGCTAAAATTGCCGAGCATGACTTAGAAAATGAAAAATTTAAATTTGCTAGAAGCATGCTCTATAGAGGGAGACGCCCTGGCATTAAGGATGGCATTGGCTTCCAACAGGGAGGCAATGTCAAACTTAATGTCCGTCCTAAGAAAATGTCCAACTTTGTTAAGGGCAAGGCTCCCATGCCTCAGGATAACGAGGGTTACATTTTGTACCCTGCCGGTTATCCTGAGAGCAAAATTAGGAGAATTCTCTCTAGGAAGTCTCACTCTAGCCCTAATTATGCTTTTATGTATAAGGGTGAGACATCTAGCTCTAGGCAATCAACCCATGCTAAATTGCCTAGAAAGAAAACTCCTAGTGCATCAAATGATAATAACATTTCATTTAAGACTTTTGATGCATCCTATGTTTTAACTAACAAATCCGGCAAGATAGTTGCCAAGTATGTTGGGGGCAAACACAAGGGTTCAAAAACTTGTGTTTGGGTGCCCAAAGTTCTTGTGTCTAATGCCAAAGGACCCAAAACCATTTGGGTACCTAAAGTCAAGAACTAAAATTGTTTTGTAGGTTTATGCATCCGGGGGCTCAAGTTGGATTATCGACAGCGGGTGCACAAACCACATGACAGGGGAGAAGAAGATGTTCTCCTCCTATGAGAAAAACCAGGATCCCCAACGAGCTATCACATTCGGGGATGGAAACCAAGGTTTGGTCAAAGGTTTGGGTAAAATAGCTATATCTCCTGACCATTCCATTTCCAATGTTTTTCTTGTTGAATCATTAGATTACAATTTGCTTTCCGTATCTCAATTATGTCAAATGGGCTACAACTGTCTATCCACTGATGTAGGTGTCACTGTTTTTAGAAGAAGTGATGATTCAGTAGCATTTAAGGGAGTGTTAGAGGGTCAGCTATACTTGGTAGACTTTGATAGAGCTGAACTCGACACTTGCTTAATTGCTAAGACTAACATGGGTTGGCTCTGGCACCGCCGACTAGCCCATGTTGGGATGAAGAATCTTCATAAGCTTCTAAAGGGAGAGCACATTTTAGGATTAACAAATGTTCATTTTGAGAAAGACAGGATCTGTAGCGCATGCTAAGCAGGGAAGCAAGTTGGCACTCATCATCCGCATAAGAACATCATGACGACTGACAGGCCACTGGAGCTTCTACACATGGATCTATTCGGCCCGATTGCTTACATAAGCATCGACGGGAGTAAGTACTGTCTAGTTATTGTGGATGATTATTCTCGCTTCACTTGGGTGTTCTTTCTGCAGGAAAAATCTCACACCCAAGAGACCTTAAAGGGATTCTTGAGACGGGCTCAAAATGAGTTCGGCTTAAGGATCAAGAAAATTAGAAGCGACAACGGAACGGAGTTCAAGAACTCTCAAATTGAAGGCTTCCTTGAGGAGGAGGGCATCAAGCATGAGTTCTCCTCTCCCTACACGCCACAACAAAATGGTATAGTGGAGAGAAAGAATCGAACTCTATTGGACATGGCTAGAACCATGCTTGATGAGTACAAGACATCGGATCGGTTTTGGGCCAAGGCGGTCAACACCGCCTGCTACGCCATCAACCGGTTGTATCTACACCAAATCCTCAAGAAGACATCATATGAACTCCTAACCGGTAAAAAGCCCAATATTTCATACTTTAGAGTCTTTGGTAGCAAATGCTTTATACTTGTTAAAAAGGGTAGAAAATCTAAATTTGCTCCTAAGACTGTAGAAGGCTTTTTACTAGGATATGACTCAAACACAAGGGCATATAGAGTCTTTAACAAGTCCTCTGGACAAGTTGAAGTTTCTTGTGACGTTGTGTTTGATGAGACTAACGGCTCTCAAGTAGAGCAAGTTGATCTTGATGAGATAGGTGATGAAGAGGCTCCGTGCATCGCGCTAAGGAACATGTCCATTGGGGATGTGTGTCCTAAGGAATCCGGAGAGCCTCCAAATGCACAAGATCAACCATCCTCCTCCACGCAAGCATCCCCACCGACTCAAAATGAGGATGAGGCTCAAGTTGATGAAGGAGGAGATCAAGCAAATGAGCCACCTCAAGATGACGACAATGATCAAGGGGGAGATGCAAATGATCAAGACAAGGAGGATGAAGAACAAAGACCGCCACACCCAAGAGTCCACCAAGCAATCCAACGAGATCACCCCGTCAACACCATCCTCGGCGACATTCATAAGGGGGTAACCACTAGATCTCGTGTTGCACATTTTTGTGAGCATTACCCTTTTGTTTCCTCTATTGAGCCACACAGGGTAGAGGAAGCACTACAAAATTCGGATTGGGTGGTGGCAATGCAAGAGGAGCTCAACAACTTCACTAGGAACGAGGTATGGGATTTGGTTCCACGTCCTAACCAAAATGTTGTAGGAACCAAATGGGTGTTCCGCAACAAGCAAGACGAGCATGGTTTGGTGGCAAGGAACAAAGCTCGACTTGTGGCCAAAAGATACTCCCAAGTCGAAGGTTTGGATTTCGGTGAAACCTATGCACCCGTAGCTAGGCTTGAGTCAATTCGTATATTATTGGCCTATGCTACTTACCATGGCTTCAAGCTTTATCAAATGGACGTAAAGAGTGCCTTCCTCAACGGACCAATCAAGGAAGAGGTCTATGTTGAGCAACCTCCCGGCTTTGAAGATAGTGAGTACCCTAACCATGTTTACAAACTCTCTAAGGCGCTTTATGGGCTCAAGCAAGCCCCAAGAGCATGGTATGAATGCCTTAGAGATTTCCTTATCACTAATGGATTCAAAGTCGGAAAGGCCGATCCTACTTTATTCACTAAGACTCTTGAAAATGACTTGTTTGTATGCCAAATTTATGTTGATGATATTATATTTGGGTCTACTAACGAGTCTACATGTGAAGAATTTAGTAGAATCATGACGCAAAAATTCGAGATGTCAATGATGGGGGAGTTGAAGTATTTCTTAGGATTTCAAGTGAAGCAACTCCAAGAGGGCACCTTCCTAAGCCAAACAAAGTATACTCAAGATATTCTAAGCAAGTTTGGGATGAAGGATGCCAAACCCATCAAGACACCTATGGGAACCAATGGGCATCTCGACCTCAACACGGAAGGTAAGTCCGTCGATCAAAAGGTATACCGGTCGATGATAGGCTCTCTACTATATTTATGTGCATCTCGACCAGATATTATACTTTCTGTATGCATGTGTGCAAGATTCCAAGCCGACCCTAAGGAAGCTCACCTTACGGCCGTAAAACAAATCTTGAGATATTTAGTTTATACTCCTAAGTTTGGGCTTTGGTATCCTAGGGGATCCACTTTTGATTTAATTGGTTATTCGGATGCCGATTGGGCGGGGTGTAAAATTAATAGAAAGAGCACATCGGGGACTTGCCAGTTCTTGGGAAGATCCTTGGTGTCTTGGGCTTCAAAGAAGCAAAATTCCGTAGCTCTTTCTACCGCCAAAGCCGAGTACATTGCTGCAGGACATTGTTGCGCGCAACTACTTTGGATGAGGCAAACCCTTAGGTACTATGGTTACAAATTAACCAAAGTTCCTCTTCTATGTGATAATGAGAGTGCAATCCGCATGGCGGATAATCCCGTTGAGCATAGCCGCACTAAACACATAGCCATTCGGTATCACTTTTTAAGGGATCACCAACAAAAGGGAGATATCGAGATTGCATATATTAACACTAAGGAACAATTAGCCGATATCTTTACCAAGCCACTTGATGAACAAACTTTTAACAAACTTAGGCATGAGCTAAATATTCTTGATTCTAGGAATTTCTTTTGATGTCTTGCACATATAGCTCATAAGTATACCTTTGATCATGTCTCTTTTATATATGCTATGACTAATGTGTTTTCAAGTGAATTTCAAACCAAGTCATAGAAGTATTGAAAGGGAATTGGAGTCTTCGGCGAAGACAAAGGCTTCCACTCCACTCCATAACTCATCCTTCGCCGTCGCTCCGAGCATCTCTCCGTCTTTGGTATAATCTTCACTCATGTTTTATTTGCCAAAGGGGAGAAAGTAGTTAGAAGAGGGCTCTAATGACTCCGTTTTTGGCGATTTATGCCAAAGGGGGAGAGAGCATGAGCCCAAAGCAAAAGGACCGCACCACCACCTCGTTTTAAAACTAGTGATTTTTATTGGTAAATTTCAAATTGGTATCTTATTGTGTTCAAAAGGGGGAGAGAGTAGTATTTTTAAAATTGATATCTTAAAACCCTCTTGAACACTAAGAGGAGAATTTCATTAAGGGGGAGTTTTGGTTTAGTCAAAGGAAAAGCATTTGAAACAGGGGGAGAAAATTTCAAATCTTGAAAATGCTTCTCAAAATCTTATTCATTTACCTTTGACTATTTGCAAAAGAACTTTGAAAAGGATTTACAAAAGAATTTGCAAAAACAAAACATGTGGTGTAAGCGTGGTCTAAAATGTCAAAAATTAAAGAAACAATCCATGGATATTTTATAAGTAGTTATATTGGCTCAATTCCAAGTAACCTTTGCACTTACATTATGCAAATTAGTTCAATTATGCACTTCTATATTTGCTTTGGTTTGTGTTGGCATCAATCACCAAAAAAGGGGAGATTGAAAGGGAATTAGGCTCACGCCTATTTCCTAATTGATTTTGGTGGTTGAATTGCCCAACACAAATAATTGGACTAACTAGTTTGCTCTAGTCTATAAGTTATACAGGTGCCAAAGGTTCACACTTAGCCAATAAAAAGACCAAGAAATGGGTTCAACAAAAAGAGCAAGGGATAATCGAAGGCTGCCCTGATCTGGCGCACCGGACTGTCCGGTGTGCCACCGGACAGTGTCTGGTGCACCAGGGAACTCCAAGCCAAACTCTTCACCTTCGGGAATTCTCAGAGGCGCTTCGCTATAATTCACCGGACTGTCCGGTGCACCACCGGACAGTGTCCGGTGCTCTAGAGGAGAGCGACTCTGAACTCGCCAGCTTCCGGAATCCGCTCCGCTATAATTCACCGGACATGTCCGGTGCACACCGGACTGTCCGGTGAGCCAGCGGAGCAACGACTACTTCACACCAACGGTAGTCTACAACACATTGAATGCGCGCCAGCGCGCGCAGAAGTCAGAGCACGCGCGGGTGGCACACCGGACAGCCTACAGGGCTTGTCCGGTGCACCATCGGACAGCAAGGCGGGCCCACAAGTCAGAGCTCCAACGGTCGGAACCCAACGGCCTGGTGACGTGGCTGGCGCACCGGACACTGTTCGGTGGCGCACCGGACTGTCCGGTGCGCCATGCGACAGCAGCCTCCACCAAACGACTAGTTTGGTGGTTGGGGCTATAAATACCCCAACCACCCCACATTCAAGTCATCCAAGTTTTCCACCTTCCAAATACTTACAAGAGCTAGGCATTCAATACAAGACACACCAAAGTGATCAAATCCTCTCCCAATTCCACACAAGGCTTTAGTGATTAGTGAGAGAGATTTGTTGTGTTCTTTTGAGCTCTTGCGCTTGGAATGCTTTCTTTCTCATTCTTTCTTGAGATCAAACTCACTTGTAATTGAGGCAAGAGACACCAATCGTGTGGTGGTCCTTGTGGGAACTTTGTGTTCCAATTGATTGAGAAGAAAAGCTCACTCGGTCCGAGGGACCGTTTGAGAGAGGGAAAGGGTTGAAAGAGACCCGGTCTTTGTGACCACCTCAACGGGGAGTAGGTTTGCAAGAACCGAACCTCGGTAAAACAAATCCGCGTGTCACACTCTTTATTCGCTTGCGATTTGTTTTGCACCCTCTCTCTCTCGGACTCGTTTATATTTCTAACGCTAACCCGACTTGTAGTTGTGATTAAGTTTGTAAATTTCAGATTCGCCCTATTCACCCTCCTCTAGGCGACTTTCACGGGTGCTTCATTAGAGCCTAACCGCTCGAAGTGATGTCGGGAGATCACGCCAAGAAGGATATGGTGACCGACGAGAAGCCCGCTACAAGCCACGGGAAGGCTCCATCGGGAGAGTCCTACAACAAAGGGAAGCGGAAGGAAAAGGAATCCCCTTCACACAAGTCGCGTCGGAGCGGTGAAAAGAAGAAGAAGATGAGGAAGGTGGTCTACTACGAGACCGACACCTCATCGCCATCCATCTCTGTCGGTGTTTCGAGACCGGGGGGTCCCTCGGGCCGATGAGTGAGTGTCGCCGCGTGCCCCAGCCCAGATGGGTCGAGCGCGAGGGCGAGCGCGAAGGGGAAGGAGCGAGGCGGCCGGAGACCAGCGTGAGAGAGGTGGGAATCCCGCGGCCTTCGTGTTCGTCCCGCGCCCAGGTCGGGTGCGCTTGCAGTAGGGGGTTACAAGCGTCCACGCGGGAGAGGGAAGCGAGCGGCCCCAAGAGAGCGCCTGTCTCGTCCTCGTCCCCGCGCGGCCAACCCTCTCTAAGAGGGCCCTGGTCCTTCCTTTTATAGGCGTAAGGAGAGGACCCAGGTGTACAATGGGGGTGTAGCAGAGTGCTACGTGTCTAGCGGGGGAGAGCTAGCGCCCTAAGTACATGCCGATGTGGCAGCCGGAGAGATTCTGGCACCCAGCTGGTGTGATGTCGTGGCCGTCGGAGGAGCAACGGAGTCTGGCGGAGGGATAGCTGTCGGAGCGGTTGGGTCCTTGCTGACGTCCTCTTGCTTCCGTAAGGGGGCTGAGAGCCGCCGTCGTCACAGAGTATGCGGGGCACCATCATTGCCTATCTGGCGGAGCTAGCCAGATGGGACACCGGTCTTGTTCCCTGCGGCCCGAGTCAGCTCGGGGTAGGGTGATGATGGCGCCTCCTATTGACGTGGCTGGCCTGCGCCCTAGGTCGGGCGATGCGGAGGCTCCTCCGAAGCCGAGGTCGAGTCTTTCTTCCATGGCCGAGGCCGAGTCCGAGCCCCTGGGTCGGGCGAGGCGGAGGTCATCGGCAGAGGCCAGGGTGGAGTCCGAGCCCTGGGGTCGGGCGAAGCGGAGTTCGTCGTCTTCTGGGGCTGAGCCCGAGTCCGAGCCCTGGGTCGGGCGGAGCGGAGTTCGTCGTCTTCTGGGGCTGAGCCCGAGTCTGAGCCCTGGGTCGGGCGGAGCGGAGTTCGTCGTCTTCTGGGGCTGAGCCCGAGTCCGAGCCCTGGGTCAAGCGGAGCGGAGTTCGTCGTCTTCCGGGACTGAGCCCGAGTCCGAGCCCTAGGTCGGGCGGAGCGGAGTTCGCCGTCTTCCGGGACTGAGCCCGAGTCCGAGCCCTGGGTCGGGCGGAGCGGAGTTCGCCGTCTTCCGGGACTGAGCCCGAGTCCGAGCCCTGGGTCGGGCGGAGCGGAGCTTCCTATGGTGCCTTTGGCAGGGCCTGACTGCCTGTCAGTCTCACTCTGCCAAGTGACACTGCAGTTGGAGTGGCGCAGGCGGCGCTGTCCTTCTGTCAGGCCGGTTAGTGGAGCGGCGAAGTGACGGCGGTCACTTCGGCTCTGCCGGGGGGCGTGCGTCAGGATAAAGGTGTCAGGCCACCTTTGCGTTAAATGCTCCTGCGATTTGGTCGGTCGGTGCGGCGATTCAGTCAGGGTTGCTTCTTAGCGAAGGCAGGGCCTCGGGCGAGCCGGAAATATGTTCGCCGTCGGAGGGGGGCCTCGGGCGAGACGGAAATCCTCCGGGGTCGGCTGCCCTTGTCCGAGGCTAGGCTCGGGCGAGGCATGATCGAGTCACTCGAATGGACTGATCCCTGACTTAATCGCACCCATCAGGCCTTTGCAGCTTTATGCTGATGGGGGTTACCAGCTGAGAATTAGGAGTCTTGAGGGTACCCCTAATTATGGTCCCCGACAGTAGCCCCCGAGCCTCGAAGGGAGTGTTAGCACTCGCTTGGAGGCTTTCGTCGCACTTTTTTGCAAGGGGACCAGCCTTTCTCGGTTGCATTTTGTTCCGGTGGGTGCACGCGAGCGCACCCGTCGGGTGTAGCCCCCGAGGCCTCGGAGGAGTGGTTTCACTCCTTCGAGGTCTTAATGCCTCGCATAATGCTTCGGCTGGTCTGGTTGTTCCCTCATGCGAACTGGCCGTAGCCCGGGTGTACGGTCGGGGCCCAAGTTCTCGGGCTGGTATGTTGACGCTGTCAACGGTTCGGCCGGAGCCGGGTTTGCGAGAGCAGCCCCCGAGCCTCCGCACAGGGCGAGAGGGCGATCAGGGACAGACTCGACTTTTTTACATACGCCCCTGCGTCGCCTTTCCGCAAGGAGGAGGGGGGGGGGGGAAAGCGCCATGTTGCCCTCGATGGGCGCCGAACATGGTGTCTCCGGTGAGCTGCAAGCGGGTAATCCAAGTGGACGTCCGTGCCCCGTTCGTTAGGGGTCGGCTAGGGGCCCAGAGGCACGCCCAAAAGTACCTGCGGGTGATCTGCCGGACCCAGTCCCCTGGCGACGGGGTCCGAGGGCTCGATGCCTCCCTCTGATGGGATTCCGTTACAAGATCGCTCCCGCTGGTCTCGGAAATGTCCTAGGGTACCTCGGGAGCGCAGCCCCAGCCTTGGTTATGTATCGAACGTACCCATGGTCATCCCTCGCTCGGCGTCTGAGGCGGCTGTGAACCCTTCGGGGGCCAGCCTTCGAACCCCTGACCAGTAATGGGCGCGGAGCCCGAGTAGCCTGAGGCGGCCGTGGAACCCTTCGGGGGGCCGGCCTTCGAACCTCTGACCAGTAGTGGGTGCAGGGCCCACGCGATCTGAGGCGGCTGTTGAACCCTTCGGGGGGCCAGCCTTCGAACCTCTGATCAGTAAGGAGGCTCGGAGCCTGGTTCCTTCACGGGGAAGGATCCTTTTCGGGGTATCCCCCTTTCCCGGTCCCTGTTGCAAGAGATAGAGAAAGAGGAAAAAAGGAAAAGGATACGAAATCGAACGACGCGGCGTACCTTTTTTGGCGCGGTTATTACGGCGAAGGCGAAGCGTCGCCCGCTGCTCCTGCCAGAAGCGCCGCCTGTCCCGCCGCGGAGTTAATGCGACGGGGCGAGTGGTTGGCGGGGCGGCCGTTGCGCGTGCGTGAGCCGTTTGAGGAACGGATCACGGGCGCGTTGTTTTCACGCCGTGAGAGGGGGTTCTCTTGCTGCCCCCGGATGGGACGTGAGCTTGGCTGATGACGTGTCCGCTGCTCCCGCCCGCCTGCCACCGTCATTACTGCCGGCCCACTTTTGGCTGCATTGACCGCCGCGCCAGGCTGGCGCTGCTGGGTCGTGCGCTGGGTCGCCTCGAGTCGCGGTATTGGTTCCGCAATCGAGGAGGCGCGGTGGTGGCGCAAGTGGCGGTGCAGTTGCTTGCATGAAGCATCCGGCGCGCCGGTTGCGTGACGCGTGGGCCTGGGCCTCCATGTTGGGCGTGTCGAGAGTCGGAGAAGCACGTCCACTTGGCGCGGTTGCATGCCGCCTGCATGGCTGCCCGCCTCTTTCGCCCGTTGGTCTGGGCAAAAGTGGAGGGTCACTTGCAACCGCTGGGCGGCCGTGTGCACCACGCGCGGCGGTTTGGCTTCTTCTGCTCTGAGCCGGCTTGCATGACATGCGGGACCCAGCCCCCGCACCGCAGGGGAGGGCCTTGGAGCGTGTTGGAGAAGACTCAGCCCGTGATGGTTGGGGGCGCAAGTAGGGAGAGTTGCCTTTAAAAGGAGGGCGACCCCTTTCGGAAGGCGACCATGTCTTCTCGCTCCCTTATGCATCGTGTCTTTCCACCTTCCAAGCCCCCGGATGGGGGATACCCGCCGTCTTTTCGCCTCATCGTTGGAGGAACGCAACTCCGTGGGAGTTGGTACCTTTCAGCCATAGTTCGGCTTCAAGGATTTTCATCATGCAGCCCGGCTGCACCCCTCCGCCGGTGGTCACCCAAGATGGTGACCTCCAGCTTGATGGTGGGGGAAAGCGAGCCGGGCTGCGGCCTCTGCCCCTCCCTCAGCCTCAAGGATTTTCATCACCAGGGCTGGGGAAAGGAGTGTGCCGAGTTGGGGTCGGCCCCTGCGTGGGCGGTGGCCCGCTCCTTCACTCAGTGATCGGAGGGAAGGGCGGTCGTCGTCCGTGGCGCCGGCAGTTGCACCGTGCCTGGCTCTCGGACGCGAGTGGCTTCGGAGCCGCTCGCGGCGCCGGCGTCTGCCACGGCAGCTGGAAGAGGTTCTTCCGCCGGCGAGATAGCCAGGGCCGGCCACGGACCGACCTCCAACTCTACGACCTTCTGCCCGTCCTTGCCTCACGAGTTTGGGCATGGGCGAGGGCCTCCTGGCAGCAGCATCCGCCCCGAGGTCAGTGCTGCCGCTGTTCGGCCCCCCGGAGCAGAAGTCGTCGTCGTCGCTGCTGCTGGAGCGAGTGACGGCGCGCCGTTCGTCGGTCTTCTATTGCTCCGCAGGCCCTCCCCTATCGAGTGGGGTTGTTCGTACCTGCGGAGGGGGAACCGGAGTTCCGTTTGTAATGGCACTTTGAATGCCAGTGTTTTTGTTCATTATGGCTGTCGAGGCCTGAACATGTATGTAATTTTGGCACGGAGCCGTGTTTTTTCCTCATTTTCGAGCACTAAGACTCGCCTGTTGATTATCTGAACCGCTTCACCAAGCATGAGTCGCCCCGTGTCAAGGTGACGAGTGAGGTATCCGTATCCCAGAGGCGTAGGAGTCCCTCGGCTCGGTCGGCCTTGTTGTCTGAGGCTCCTCTAGCTTAGTTAAAGGGACCCCTTGGCCGCTCTTCGACGAGCCGAGGCCAGGGGTAGCGATATCAGCATGAACAGAGGCGGAGTTGGCTCGAAAATGAAACCTGGTTGGCCGGAGCCTAGCCGGGTTGTCCATTAGCGGGACCGACGCCGGAGTTGATCAGCCAAGGCCTCGGGTCGGGCTGGCGCCCTTGGAAGATGGTTGGCCAAGGCCCCAGGGGTAACCGGCCGAGCCGCCTGCTCGGGCCGGATTCCCGGAGAAGTCCCTGGCAGCGATTGCCCGGGCGTGGCGATGACGTCGTCCTCCAGAGTGGAGATCCTCGGACCGCGTCGCCGTCCGAGGCTAGGTCAGACCTCGCTGAAGGTGTCGTCGATGCCGAGGGTGCTACTGCCCCCTTCCAGCGTCAAGACCCGAGCCTGCAGGATCAGAGTGTCTTGTAGCGTGTGCCTTCTGCGGCCGCCGAGGCCAGAATACACACCCTCGCTGTGTTGTAAAGCTGCGTCTCCTTTCCTCTTGTTTCGAGTATCTGGACTTTTTTGTCGGTAACAGGGATGTTTGTGCGAGCGAGAGTTGCTTCTCGCGGAAGGTGATGAGTGAGGTATCCGTATCCCGGAGGCGTGGGAGTCCCTCGGCTCGGTCGGCCTTGCCGCTTACGCGCACTTTCACCCGTCCAAGAGGCCCTGTCACCGACTCAGTCGAGAAGGCTCGAAGGATCGCTTCGGCAGAAGAGCTTCCGAACGTGAAGACTTGTTCGGTCCGCGGAATCACTTTATCCGAACGCGAGTTAGTTATTGCAGAAGGTGATGAGTGAGGTATCCGTATCCCGGAGGCGTAGGAGTCCCTCGGCTCGGTCAGCCTTGGCTGCTTACGTGTACTCCATCGTTTTCAGGATCCACTTTTCGAAGTAGTCAGAAAGCACGAAAGATATTCTGGCAGAAGAGATCTTTTTTCGAGGGAAATTTCAACGCAGAGGGGGTTCCCCCCCTTTTAGCCCCCGAGGGAGGGTCGGGCTTTGCCGAGGCGAGGCCGACCCTTCCATGATGACTAAACTTTGCGTGGGTGCGAGGTATATGAACAACTTGAAAACATCTTAAGGGTAGAAGCGACGTAGCTGTTGGATGTTCCAAGCGTTGCCGTAGACCTCGCCTTGACTGTTGGCCAGCTTGTGTGTTCCGGGCTTCAGAACTTTGGCGATGACGAATGGCCCCTCCCAGGGGGGCGTGAGCTTGTGCCTCCCTCGGGCGTCTTGTCGCAGCCGAAGCACCAGGTCGCCCACCTGGAGGTCTCGGGGCCGGACCCCTCGGGCGTGGTAGCGTCGCAGGGACTGCTGGTACCGCGCCGAGTGTAGTAAGGCTTTGTCCCGAGCCTCTTCCAGCTGGTCCAGCGAGTCTTCTCGGCTAGCTTGGTTGCTTTGATCGCTGTAGGCCCTCGTCCTCGGGGAGCCGTATTCCAGGTCAGTGGGCAACACGGCCTCAGCCCCGTAGACTAGGAAGAACGGCGTGAAACCCGTGGCTCGGCTCGGCGTTGTCCTCAGGCTCCAGACCACCGAGGGGAGTTCCTTCATCCATCGCTTGCCGAACTTGTTGAGGTCGTTGTAAATCCGAGGCTTGAGCCCTTGTAGAATCATGCCGTTGGCACGCTCTACTTGCCCATTCGACATGGGATGAGCCACAGCGGCCCAGTCCACCCGGATGTGGTGATCCTCGCAGAAGTCCAAGAATTTTCTGCCGGTGAACTGGGTGCCGTTGTCGGTGATGATGGAGTTCGGGACCTCGAAGCGATGGATGATGTTGGTGAAGAACGCCACCGCCTGCTCGGACCTGATGCTGTTCAGAGGTCGGACCTCGATCCACTTGGAGAATTTGTCGATGGCGACCAGCAGGTGCGTGTAGCCCCCGGGCGCCTTCTGCAAGGGGCCAACGAGGTCCAGACCCCACACAGCAAAGGGCCAGGTGATGGGTATCGTCTGCAGAGCCTGAGCGGGCAGGTGGGTCTGCTTCGCATAGAATTGACACCCTTCGCAGGTGCGGACAATTCTAGTGGCGTCAGCCACCGCCGTTGGCCAGTAGAAGCCTTGCCGGAAAGCATTCCCGACAAGGGCTCGAGGTGCTGCGTGATGGCCGCAAGCCCCCGAGTGTATCTCTCGCAGGAGTTCCTGACCTTCGACGACGGAGATGCATCGCTGGAGGATGCCTGAGGGGCTGCGGTGGTAGAGCTCCTTCTCATCGCCCAGCAAGACGAACGACTTGGCGCGTCGCGCTACCCGCCGAGCCTCGGCTCGGTCGAGGGGTAGCTCTCCTTGGCGGAGATATTGCAGGTACGGGGTCTGCCAATTTCGATCAGGCGTGGCCCCGCTCCGCTCCTCCTCGATGCGCAACGCCTCACCCTCGGAGGCCGAGGGTACCTCGGGCTGAATCGAGGGCGCCTCGGGCCGAGCTGAGGGTGCCTCGGGCTGGACTGAGGGCGCCTCAGGCTCGGGCGTGTCGTCGATCTTGACGGAGGGTTGATGCAGATCCCAGGAGAAGACGTCCGGGGAACCGTTGTTCGCCCCGAGGCTATTTTTGCCAGCTCATCCGCAGTCTCGTTGTAGCGCCGAGCGATGTGGTTAAGCTCGAGCCCGTAGAACTTGTCTTCCAGGCGCCGAACCTCATCGCAGTAGGCCTCCTTCTTCGGGTCGCGGCAGTGGGAGTTCTTCATGACTTGGTCGATGATGAGCTGCGAGTCACCGCGGGCGTCGAGGCGCCTGACCCCTAGCTTGATGGCGATCCGCAACCCGTTGACCAGAGCCTCGTACTCAGCCACATTGTTGGACGCCGGGAAATGGAGGCGTAGCACATAGCGTAGGTGTTTCCCGAGGGGCGAGATGAAGAGTAGGCCCGCGCCGGCTCCCGTCTTCATCAGCGACCCATCGAAAAACATGGTCCAGAGCTCCGGTTGGATCGGAGCCGTCGGTAGCTGGGTGTCGACCCATTCGGCTACGAAGTCCGCCAAGACCTGGGACTTGATGGCCTTCCGAGGGGCGAACGAGATTGTCTCGCCCATGATTTCCACCGCCCACTTTGCAATCCTGCCCGAGGCCTCTCGGCACTGGATGATCTCCCCCAGGGGGAAGGATGACACCACAGTTACCGGATGAGACTCGAAGTAGTGTCGCAACTTCCGCCGCGTCAGGATCACTGCATACAGCAGCTTCTGAACTTGTGGGTAGCGGATCTTGGTTTCGGACAGTACCTCGCTGACGAAGTAAACTGGCCTCTGAACGGGCAATGCAAGCCCCTCTTCCTGCCTCTCGACCACAATCGCGGCGACGTATACCAAGAGGGCTTCTCCAGCAGCTGGGGGCACCAAGATAGGCGCCTTTGTGAGGAGCGTCTTCAGGTTCCCGAGAGCCTCCTCGGCCTCAGGGGTCCAAGTGAAGCACTCGGCCTTCCTTAAGAGGCGGTACAGAGGCAGGCCTCTTTCGCCGAGGCGTGAGATGAAGCGGCTCAGAGCCGCGAGACATCCCATGACCCTCTGTATGCCTTTTAAGTCCTTGATGGGCCCCATGCTGGTGATGGCTGCGATCTTCTCCGGGTTGGCTTTGATGCCCCGCTCAGAGACGATGAACCCCAAGAGCATGCCCCGGGGCACCCCGAAGACACACTTCTCGGGATTGAGCTTGACGCCTTTCGCTTTGAGACATCGGAATGTCACTTCAAGGTCAGAGAGGAGGTCAGAAGCTTTCCTCGTCTTGACTACGATGTCATCGACGTAGGCCTCGACCGTGCGACCGATGTGTTCGCCGAACACATGGTTCATGCACCGCTGGTACGTCGCGCCCGCATTCCTCAAACCGAACGACATGGTGACATAGCAGTACATGCCGAAGGGCGTGATGAAAGAAGTAGCGAGCTGGTCGGACTCTTTCATCCTGATTTGGTGATACCCTGAGTAGGCGTCGAGGAAAGACAGGGTTTCGCACCCAGCAGTGGAATCCACGATTTGATCGATGCGAGGCAGAGGGTAGGGAACCTTCGGACATGCTTTGTTGAGACCAGTGTAGTCTACACACATCCGCCATTTCCCCCTTTCTTTCTCACAAGCACAGGGTTGGCAAGCCATTCGGGATGGAATACCTCTTTGATGAACCCGGCTGCCGTTAGCTTGTGGATCTCCTCGCCTATCACTCTGCGCTTCTCCTCATCGAATCGGCGCAGAGGCTGCTTGACGGGTCGGGCTCCGGCCCGAATATCCAGCGAGTGCTCGGCGACATCCCTCGGTATGCCGGGCATGTCCGAGGGACTCCACGCGAAGACGTCGGCGTTCGCGCGGAGAAAGTCGACGAGCACTGCTTCCTATTTGGGGTCGAGCCCGGAACCGATCCGGATCTGCTTGGAGACGTCGCCACTAGGGTCGAGGGGGACGGCCTTAACCTTCTCCACTGGCTCGAAGTTGCCGGCATGACGCTTCACATCTGGCACCTCTTTGGAGAGGCTTTCCAGGTCGGCGATGAGGGCCTCGGACTCGGCGAGGGCCTCGGCGTACTCCACGCACTCCACGTCGCATTCGAACACGTGTTTGTGCGTGGGGCCGACGGTGATGACCCCGTTGGGGCCCGACATCTTGAGCTTCAGGTAGGTGTAGTTGGGGACGGCCATAAACTTCGCGTAGCATGGCCTCCCCAGTACCGCGTGGTAGGTTCCTCAGAACCCGACCACCTCAAACGTCAGAGTCTCCCTTCGGAAGTTGGAGGGCGTTCCGAAGCAGACGGGAAGGTCGAGTCGTCCGAGGGGCTGGACGCGCTTCCCGGGAATGATCCCGTGGAAGGGCGCAGCGCCTGCTCGGACGGAGGACAGATCGACGCGTAGATGATGTTGAGGTTGCTGCCTCCATCCATAAGGACCTTGGTGAGCCTGACGTTGCCGACGACGGGGTCGACGACGAGCGGGTATTTCCCCGGGCTCGGCACGTGGTTGGGGTGGTCAGCTTGGTCGAAGGTGATGGGCTTGTCGGACCAGTCTAGGTAGACTGGCGCCGCCACCTTCACCGAGCAGACCTCCCGGTGCTCTTGCTTGCGATGCCGAGCCGAGGCATTCACCGCATGCCCACCGTAGATCATGAAGCAGTCGCGGACCTCGGGGAACTCTCCTGCTTGGTGATCTTCCTTCTTGTCGTCGTCGCGGGCCCTGCCACCCTCCGCGGGTGGCCCGGCCCTGTGGAAGTGGCGCCGAAGCATGACGCACTCCTCAAGGGTGTGCTTGACGGGCCCCTGGTGATAGGGGCACGGCTCCTTGAGCATCTTGTCGAAGAGGTTGGCACCTCCGGGGGGCTTCCGAGGGTTCTTGTACTCGGCGGCGGCGACAAGGTCCGCGTCGGCGGCGTCGCGTTTCGCTTGCGACTTCTTCTTGCCTTTCTTCTTGGCGCCACACTGAGTAGACGCCTCGGGAGCATCTTCCGATGGGCGGCCCTGGGGCTGCATGTCCTTTCGGAAGATAGCCTCGACCGCCTCCTGGCCAGAGGCGAACTTGGTGGAGATGTCCATCAGCTCGCTCGCCCTGGTGGGGGTCTTGCGACCCAACTTACTCACCAGGTCGCGGCAGGTGGTGCCGGCAAGGAACGCCCCGATGACATCCGAGTCGGTGATGTTGGGCAGCTCGGTGCGCTGCTTCGAGAATCGCCGGATGTAGTCCCAGAGAGACTCTCCCGGCTGCTGCCGGCAACTTCGGAGGTCCCAGGAATTCCCTGGGCGCACGTACGTGCCCTGGAAATTGCCGGCGAAGGCTTGGACCAGGTCATCCTAGTTGGAGATCTGCCCCGGAGGCAGGTGCTCCAACCAAGCGCGAGCGGTGTCGGAGAGGAACAGGGGGAGGTTGCGGATGATGAGGTTGTCGTCGTCCATTCCACCCAGCTGGCAGGCCAGGCGGTAGTCCGCGAGCCAAAGTTCCGGTCTCGTTTCCCCCGAGTACTTTGTGATAGTAGTCGGGGGTCGGAACCGGGTCGGGAACGGTGCCCGTCGGATGGCCCGGCTGAAGGCCTACGGACCGGGTGGTTCGGGCGAGGGACTCTGATCCTCCCCACTGTCGTAGCGTCCCCCACGCCTGGGGTGGTAACCTCGGCGCACCCTCTCATCGAGGTGGGCCCGACGGTCGCGATGATGGTGCTCGTTGCTGAGGCGGCCCGGGGCCGCAGGCGCGGTGTTGCGCGTGCGCCCGGTGTAGACCGAGGCTTCCCGCATGAATCGGGAAGTCGCGGCATGAGGTTCCGAGGGGTATCCCTGCCTTCAAGAGGCAGAGCTCTCGGCCCGTCGGACCGCAGCGCCTTCCAGGAGATTCTTGAGCTCCCCCTGGATTCGCCGACCCTCGGTGGTTGATGGCTCCGGCATCGCGCGGAGAAGCATCGCTGCTGCAGCCAGGTTCTGACCGACCCCACTGGATGCGGGTGGCGGCCTGACCCTGACGTCATCGGCGACGCAGTGCTGGAAACCCTGGGGCAGGTGACGTATTTCTCCGGCCGGGGGTTGGCCCGCCCATGCCTGCCCGACGTCCCGGCGTATCGGCTCAAGCGCTCCGGCTCCCTCGTCGAGCCTGGCCTGCGCCCCGCGGACTTGCTCGAGCTGTGAGTCGTGACCCCCCGCCGGAACGGGGACCACAGCTAGCTCCCATGGGATGTCAGCGCGAGGCACCGGCCTAGGGAGATCACCGTCCTCCGGCATGCCGAGATGATTGCCTTCGGAGGGACCCCCTAGATCGACGTGGAAACATTCGCGGCTTGGGCCGCAGTCCTCGTCGTCGAGGCTGCGACTATCGTCGGAACAGTCGGAGAGGCAGTAGTCACATGCGGTCATGAAGTCCCGGATGGCACTGGGGTTGCCAAGTCCAGAGAAATCCCAACAGATGCTGGGGTCGTCATCTTCCTCGGACCCAGAGGGCCCGTAGGTCGAGACGTCCGTCAGCCGGTCCCAAGGCGACCGCATGCGAAACCCCAGAGGGTTTGAACTCGCCTCTACGAGAGCGCCCGCCAAAGCAAGGTCGCTAGGCGGGTTGAGGCTGAGTCCAAATGACGTAGGATGGGAATCGGTCGGTACCTTTCGGTCGACGAGCGGCGACATAGTCACGTCGGGGACAGATTGCACCGTCGTCTCAGGTACGAGGGCGTCGTCCTACAAGCTCTCCGCGAGCGCGCTGGCGTCGTCCGCTTGCTCGGGATTGGCGTGTCGCGGGGAGACGGCGCTAGCCTTCGTCTCAAACGCGAGGTCGATGCCCGACGCGCCCCCCGTTGGGGCACTGGGGCCATCGACTCGCTCGACAGCCGACGAGGCGCGACCTCCCGCTTGGCCTTGGTTGCCCTGCCTCCTCCTCCGTTGGCGGGGGAGAGGACGGGGCGAGCTCGAATGTTGTTCTTCCACCATGCGGGGAAGACGTCGTCGATTCCGCCGCCGGCGGGCGGGCTGTCGGCCGCCATTGTCGTTGTCGCGCGGCGGGGGAAGGAGTATCATGTCGTAGCTGCCGTCGAAGGACATGAACTCGAGACTCCCGAAACGGAGCACCGTCCCGGGTCGGAGAGGTTGCTGGAGACTGCCCATCTGGAGCTTGACGGGAAGTTGTTCGTCAACACGCAGCACCCTCTCTAAGAGGGCCCTGGTCCTTCCTTTTATAGGCGTAAGGAGAGGACCCAGGTGTACAATGGGGGTGTAGCAGAGTGCTACGTGTCTAGCGGGGGAGAGCTAGCGCCCTAAGTACATGCCGATGTGGCAGCCGGAGAGATTCTGGCACCCAGCTGGTGTGATGTCGTGGCCGTCGGAGGAGCGACGGAGTCTGGCGGAGGGACAGCTGTCGGAGCGGTTGGGTCCTTGCTGACGTCCTCTTGCTTCCATAAGGGGGCTGAGAGCCGCCGTCGTCACAGAGTATGCGGGGCGCCATCATTGCCTATCTGGCGGAGCTAGCCAGATGGGACACCGGTCTTGTTCCCTGCGGCCTGAGTCAGCTCGGGGTAGGGTGATGATGGTGCCTCCTATTGACGTGGCTGGCCTGCGCCCTAGGTCGGGCGATGCAGAGGCTCCTCCGAAGCCGAGGTCGAGTCTGTCTTCCATGGCCAAGGCCGAGTCCGAGCCCCTGGGTCGGGCGAGGCGGAGGTCGTCGGCAGAGGCCAGGGCGGAGTCCGAGCCCTGGGTCGGGCGAAGCGGAGTTCGTCGTCTTCTGGGGCTGAGCCCGAGTCCGAGCCCTGGGTTGGGCGGAGCGGAGTTCGTCGTCTTCTGGGGCTGAGCCCGAGTCCGAGCCCTGGGTCGGGCGGAGCGGAGTTCGTCGTCTTCTGGGGCTGAGCCCGAGTCCGAGCCCTGGGTCGGGCGGAGCGGAGTTCGCCGTCTTCCGGGACTGAGCCCGAGTCCGAGCCCTGGGTCGGGCGGAGCGGAGTTCGCCGTCTTCCGGGACTGAGCCCGAGTCCGAGCCCTGGGTCGGGCGGAGCGGAGCTTCCTATGGTGCCTTTGGCAGGGCCTGACTGCCTGTCAGTCTCACTCTGCCAAGTGACACTGCAGTCGGAGTGGCGCAGGCGGCGCTGTCCTTCTGTCAGGCCGGTTAGTGGAGCGGCAAAGTGACGGCAGTCACTTCGGCTCTATCGGGGGGCGTGCGTCAGGATAAAGGTGTCAGGCCACCTTTGCGTTAAATGCTCCTGCGATTTGGTCGGTCGGTGCGGCGATTCAGTCAGGGTTGCTTCTTAGCGAAGGCAGGGCCTCGGGCGAGCCGGAAATATGTTCGCCGTCGGAGGGGGGCCTCGGGCGAGACGGAAATCCTCCGGGGTCGGCTGCCCTTGTCCGAGGCTAGGCTCGGGCGAGGCATGATCGAGTCACTCGAATGGACTGATCCCTGACTTAATCGCACCCATCAGGCCTTTGCAGCTTTATGCTGATGGGGGTTACCAGCTGAGAATTAGGAGTCTTGAGGGTACCCCTAATTATGGTCCCCGACAATCTCTGGCTCCGACACGCCGTGTGTCACTTCTAAGCGCCATGAGCGCAAGAAGTTTAGTAAGATCCCCTTACGCTACCCTCGCATTCCTAAACATACGCCTTTACTTTCCGTCCCATTAGGCAAACCACCAACTTTTGATGGTGAAGATTATGCAAGGTGGAGTGATTTAATGCGATTTCATCTAACCTCACTCCACAAAAGTATATGGGATGTCGTTGAGTTTGGTGTACAGGTACCATCCGTAGGGGATGAAGATTATGATGAGGACGAAGTGGCTCAAATCGAGCACTTCAACTCCCAAGCCACAACTATACTCCTCGCCTCTCTAAGTAGAGAGGAGTACAACAAGGTGCAAGGATTAAAGAGCGCCAAGAAAGTTTGGGACGTGCTCAAGACCGCGCACGAGGGAGATGAGCTAACCAAGATCACCAAGCGGGAGACGATCGAGGGGGAGCTCGGTCGCTTCCGTCTTCGCCAAGGGGAGGAGCCACAAGACATGTACAACCGGCTCAAAACCTTGGTGAATCAAGTGCGCAACCTCGGGAGCAAAAAATGGGATGACCACGAAATGGTTAAGGTTATTCTAACATCACTTGTTTTCCTTAACCCTACTCAAGTCCAATTAATTCGTGGCAATCCTAGATATACTCTAATGACTCCCGAGGAAGTAATCGGGAATTTTTTGAGCTTTGAGTTCATGATCAAAGGCTCAAAGAAGATCAACGAGCTTGACGGCCCCTCCACGTCCGAAGCACAACCGGTCGTATTCAAAGCGACGGAGGAGAAGGAGGAGTCTACATCAAGTAGACAACCAATCGACGCCTCAAAGCTCGACAATGAGGAGATGGCGCTCGTCATCAAGAGCTTTCGCCAAATCCTCAAGCAAAGGAGGGGGAAGGACTACAAATCCCGCTCCAAGAAAGTTTGCTACAAGTGTGGTAAGCCTGGTCACTTTATAGCAAAATGTCCTATCTCTAGTGACAGTGACAGGGGCGACGACAAGAAGGGGAGAAGAAAGGAGAAGAAGAAGTACTACAAGAAGAAGGGCGGCGATGCCCATGTTTGCCGGGAGTGGGACTCCGACGAGAGCTCCACCGACTCCTCCTCCGACGAGGACGCCGCAAACATCACCGTCACCAAGGGTCTTCTCTTCCCCAACGTCGGCCACAAGTGCCTCATGGCAAAGGACGGCAAAAGGAAGAAGGTAAAATCAAGATCCTCCACTAAATATGAAACCTCTAGTGATGAGGATAATGCTAGCAATGAGGAGGATAACTTGCGTATTCTTTTTGCCAACCTAAACATGCAACAAAAAGAAAAATTAAATGAATTGATTAGTGCTATCCATGAGAAGGATGATCTCTTGGACACCCAAGAGGACTTCCTTATTAAAGAAAATAAGAAGCATGTTAAGGTTAAAAATGCTTACGCTCTAGAAGTAGAGAAATGTGAAAAACTTTCTAGTGAGCTAAGCACTTGTCATGAGACTATTGACAACCTTAGAAATGAAAATGCTAGTTTAATTGCTAAGGTTGATTCAAGTGCTTGTAATGTTTCAATCCCCAATCTTAGAGATGATAATGTTGATTTACTTGCTAAGATTGAAGAATTAAATGTTACTCTTGCTAGCCTTAGGGATGAAAATGAAAAATTGCTTGCTAAGGCTAAAGAACTAAATGTTTGCAATGTTACAATTTCCGATCTTAGAGATAAAAATGATATATTGCGTGCTAAGATTGTTGAACTTAATTCTTGCAAACCCTCTACATCTACCACTGAGCATGTCACTATTTGCACTAGATGTAGAGACATTGATGTTAATGCTATACATGATCACCTGTCCATGATTAAACAACAAAATGATCATATAGCTAAATTAGATGCTAAAATTGCTGAGCTTGAACTAGAAAATGAAAAATTTAAGTTTGCTCGTAGTATGCTTTATAATGGGAGACGCCATGGCATTAAGGATGGCATTGGCTTCCAACAGGGAGGCAATGTCAAACTTAATGCCCCTCCTAAGAAATTGTCCAACTTTGTTAAGGTAAAAGCTCCCATGCCTCAGGATAACGAGGGTGACATTTTGTACCCTGTCGGTTATCCCGAGAGCAAAATTAGGAGAATTCATTCTAGGAAGTCTCACTCTGGCCCTAATCATGCTTTTATGTATAAGGGTGAGACATCTAGTTCTAGGCAATCAACCCATGCAAAATTGCCTAAGAAGAAAACTCCTAGTGTATCAAATGATCATAATGTTTCATTTAAAACTTTTGATGCATCTTATGTTTTAACTAATAAATCCGGCAAGGTAGTTGCCAAATATGTTGGGGGCAAACACAAGGGATCAAAGGCTTGTGTTTGGGTACCCAAAGTTCTTGTGTCTAATGCCAAAGGACCCAAAACCATTTGGGTACCTAAAACCAAGAACTAAACTTGTTTTGTAGGTTTATGCATCTGGGGGCTCAAGTTGGGTAATCGACAGCGGGTGCACAAACCATATGACAGGGGAGAAAAGATGTTCTCCTCCTACGAGAAAAACCAAGATCCCCAAAGAGCGATCACATTCGGGGATGGAAATCAAGGTTTGGTCAAAGGACTGGGTAAAATTGCTATTTCACCTGACCATTCCATTTCCAATGTTTTTCTTGTAGACTCTTTAGATTACAATTTGCTTTCTGTTTCTCAATTATGCAAAATGGGCTACAACTGTCTATTTACTGATGTAGGTGTCACTGTCTTTAGAAGAAGTGATGATTCAATAGCATTTAAGGGAGTGTTAGAGGGTCAGCTATACTTAGTAAATTTTGATAGAGCTGAACTCGAGACTTGCTTAATTGCTAAGACTAACATGGGCTGGCTCTGGCATCGCCGACTAGCACATGTTGGGATGAAGAATCTTCATAAGCTTCTAAAGGGAGAGCACATTTTAGGATTAACAAATGTTCATTTTGAGAAAGACAAGATTTGTAGCGCATGCCAAGCAGGGAAGCAAGTTGGTGCTCATCATCCACACTAGAACATCATGACGACTGACAGGCCACTGGAACTCCTACACATGGATCTATTCGACCCGATAGCCTACATAAGCATCGGCGGGAGTAAGTACTGTCTAGTTATTGTGGATGATTATTCTCGCTTCACTTGGGTATTCTTTATGCAGGAAAAACCTCATACCCAAGAAACCTTAAAGGGATTCTTGAGACGAGCTCAAAATGAGTTCGGCTTAAGGATCAAGAAAATTAGAAGCGACAACGGGACGGAGTTCAAGAACTCACAAATCGAAGGCTTCCTTGAGGAGGAGGGCATCAAGCATGAGTTCTCTTCTCCCTACACGCCACAACAAAATGGTGTAGTGGAGAGGAAGAATAGAACTCTATTGGACATAGCAAGAACCATGCTTGATGAGTACAAGACTTCGGATCGGTTTTGGGCCGAGGCGGTCAACACCGCCTGCTACACCATCAACCGGTTATATCTACACCGAATCCTCAAGAAGACATCATACGAACTCCTAACCGGTAAAAAGCCCAATATTTCATATTTTAGAGTCTTTGGTAGCAAATGCTTTATACTTGTTAAAAGAGGTAGAAAATCTAAATTTGCTCCTAAGACTGTAGAAGGCTTTTTACTAGGATATGATTCAAACACAAGGGCATATAGAGTCTTTAACAAGTCCTCTGGACAAGTTGAAGTTTCTTGTGACGTTGTGTTTGATGAGACTAACGGCTCTCAAGTAGAGCAAGTTGATCTTGATGAGATAGGTGATGAAGAGGCTCCGTGCATCACGCTAAGGAACATGTCCATTGGGGATGTATGTCCTAAGGAATCTGAAGGGCGTCCAAATGCACAAGATCAACCATCCTCCTCCACGCAAGCATCTCCACCAACTCAAAATGAGAATGAGGCTCAAATTGATGAAGTAGAAGATCAAGGAAATGAGCCACCTCAAGATGACAACAATGATCAAGGGGGAGATGAAAATGATCAAGACAAGGAGGATGAAGGACCAAGGCCGCCACACCCAAGAGTCCACCAAGCAATCCAACGAGATCACCCCGTCGACACCATCCTCGGTGACATCCATAAGGGGGTAACCACTAGATCTCGTGTTGCCCATTTTTGTCAACATTACTCTTTTGTTTCCTCTATTGAGCCACACATGGTAGAGGAAGCACTACAAGATTCAGATTGGGTGGTGGCGATGCAAGAGGAGCTCAACAACTTCACTAGGAACGAGGTATGGCATCTAGTTCCACGTCCTAATCAAAATGTTGTAGGAACCAAATGGGTGTTCCGCAACAAGCAAGACGAGCATGGTGTGGTGACAAGGAACAAAGCTCGACTTGTGGCCAAAGGATACTCCCAAGTCGAAGGTTTGGATTTCGGTGAAACCTATGCACCCATAGCTAGGCTTGAGTCAATTCGTATATTACTAGCCTATGCTACTTACCATGGCTTCAAGCTTTATCAAATGGACGTGAAGAGTGCCTTCCTCAACGGACCAATCAAGGAAGAGGTCTATGTTGAGCAACCTCCCGGCTTTGAAGATAGTGAGTATCCTAACCATGTTTATAAACTCTCTAAGGCGCTTTATGGGCTCAAGCAAGCCCCAAGAGCATGGTATGAATGCCTTAGAGATTTCCTAATCACTAATGGATTCAAAGTCGGAAAGGCCGATCCTACACTCTTTACCAAAACACTTGAAAATGATTTGTTTGTATGCCAAATTTATGTTGATGATATTATATTTGGGTCTACTAACAAATCTACATGTGAAGAGTTTAGTAGGATCATGACACAGAAATTCGAGATGTCGATGATGGGGGAGTTGAAGTATTTCTTGGGATTTCAAGTAAACCAACTCCAAGAGGGCACCTTCATTATCCAAACGAAGTATATTCAAGACATTCTAAGTAAGTTTGGGATGAAGTATGCCAAGCCCATCAAGACACCCATGGGAACAAATGGGCATCTCGACCTCGACACGGAATGTAAATCTGTCGATCAAAAGGTATACCTGTCGATGATAGGCTCTTTGCTCTATTTATGTGCATCTCGACCGAATATTATGCTTTCCATATGCATGTGTGCAAGATTCCAAGCCGACCCTAAGGAAGCTCACCTTACGGCCGTAAAATGAATCTTGAGATATTTAGTTTATATATACTCCTAAGTTTGGGCTTTGGTATCCTAGGGGATCCACATTTGATTTGATTGGTTATTCGGATGCCGATTGGGCGGGGTGTAAAATTAATAGAAAGAGCACATCGGGGACTTGCCAGTTCTTGGGAAGATCCATGGTGTCTTGGGCTTCAAAGAAGCAAAATTCCGTCGCTCTTTCTACCGCCGAAGCCCAGTATATTGCCGCAGGTCATTGTTGCGCGCAACTACTTTGGATGAGGCAAACCCTTAGGGACTACGGTTACAAATTAACCAAAGTCCCTCTTCTATGTGATAATGAGAGTGCAATCTGCATGGCGGATAATCCCGTAGAGCATAGCCGCACTAAACACATAGACATTCGGTATCACTTCTTAAGGGATCACCAACAAAAGGGAGATATCGAGATTGCATATATTAACACTAAGGAACAATTAGCCGATATCTTTACCAAGCCACTAGATGAACAAACTTTTAACAAACTTAGGCATGAGCTAAATATTCTTGATTCTAGGAATTTCGTTTGATGTCTTGCACATATAGCTCATAAGTACACCTTTGATCATGTATCTCTCATATGCTATGACTAATGTGCCTTCAAGTGAATTTCAAACCAAGTCATAGGTGTATTGAAAGGGAATTGGAGTCTTCGGTGAAGACAAAGGCTTCCACTCCACTCCATAACTCATCCTTCGCCATCGCTCTGAGCAATTCTCCGTCTTTGGTATAATCTTCACTCATATGTTTTATTTGCCAAAGGAGAGAAAGTAGTTTCAAAAGGGCTTATATCTCATTCAAGTATCCGTTTTTGGCGATTCATGCCAAAGGGGGAGAAAGTATTAGCCCAAAGCAAAAGGACCGCATTACCACCTAATTTTAAAAACTCATGATTTTCAATTTGATATCTTATTGTATTCAAAAGGGGGAGAAAGTAGTATTTTCAAAATTAACATCTTAAAACCCTCTTGAACACTAAGAGGAGATTTCATTGAGGGGAGTTTTGTTTAGTCAAAGGAAAAGCATTTGAAACAGGGGGAGAAAATTTCAAATCTTGAAAATGCTTCTCAAAATCTTATTCATTTACCTTTGACTATTTGCAAAAGGACTTTGAAAAGGATTTACAAAAGAATTTGCAAAAACAAAACATGTGGTGCAAGCGTGGTCCAAAATGTTAAAAATAAAGAAACAATCCATGCGTATCTTATAAGTATTTATATTGGCTCAAATTCCAAGTAACCTTTGCACTTACATTATGCAAACTAGTTCAATTATGCACTTCTATACTTGCTTTGGTTTGTGTTGGCATCAATCACCAAAAAGGGGGAGATTGAAAGGGAATTAGGCTTACACCTATTTCCTAATTGATTTTGGTGGTTGAATTGCCCAACACAAATGATTGGACTAACTAGTTTGCTCTAGTCTATAAGTTATACAGGTTCCAAAGGTTCACACTAAGCCAATAAAAGACCAAGAAATGGGTTCAACAAAGAGAGCAAGGGATAACCGAAGGCTGCCCTGGTCTGGCGCACCGGACTGTCTGGTGTGCCACCGGACAGTGTCCGGTGCACCAGGGGACTCCAAGATGAACTCTTCACCTTCGGGAATTCTCAGAGGCGCTTCGCTATAATTCACCGGACTGTCCGGTGCTCCACCGGACAGTGTCCGGTGCCCCAGGGGAGAGCGACTCTGAACTCGCCAGCTTCGGGAATCCGCTCCGCTATAATTCACCGGACATGTCCGGTGCACACCGGACTGTCCGGTGAGCCAGCGGAGCAATGGCTACTTCGCGCGCAACGGTCGACTGCAACACATTAAATGCGCGCCTGCGCGCGCAGAGGTCAGAGCACGCGTGGGTGGCACACTGGACAGTCTACAGGACTTGTCCGGTGTGCCACCGGACAGCCAGGCGGGCCCACAAGATAGAGCTCCAACGGTCGGAACCCAATGGCCAGGTGACGTGGCTGGCGCACCGGACAGTGTCCGGTGGCGCACCGGACTGTCCGGTGCGCCATGCGACAGCAGCCTCCACCAAACGGCTAGTTTGGTGGTTGGGGCTATAAATACCCCAACCACCCCCACATTCAAGTCATCCAAGTTTTCCATCTTCCAACTACTTACAAGAGCTCTAGCATTCAATTCTAGACACACCCAAGTGATCAAATCCTCTCCCAATTCCACACAAAGCTTTAGTGATTAGTGAGAGAGATTTGCTTGTGTTCTTTCGAGCTCTTGCGCTTGGATTGCTTCTTTCTTTCGTTCTTACTTGCGATCAACTCAATTGTAACCAAGGCAAGAGACACCAATTATGTGGTGATCCTTGCGGGGAAGTTTGTTCCCGTTTGATTGAGAAGAAGAAGCTCACTCGGTCCGAGGGACCGTTTGAGAGAGGGAAAGGGTTGAAAGAGAACCGGTCTTCGTGACCACCTGAACGGGGAGTAGGTTTGAGAGAACCGAACCTCGGTAAAACAAATCCTTGTGTCACACTTCCCATTCGCTTGTGATTTGTTTTGCGCCCTCTATCGGACTCGTTTTATATTTCTAACGCTAACCCGGCTTGTAGTTGTGATTAAGCTTGTAAATTTCAGATTCGCCCTATTCACCCCCCTCTAGGCGACTTTCAAAAGGGAATAGGGAAGAACTCCCATCCCTTATTGTAGCCTGTAGGGCTTAAGCACTTAGCCACCTAACTACCCCTCTATCATCCTAAGGCTTCACGTACTAGGTCTATCCTAATCGTCCTACGATCTATCCAACATTTGTTTCTATCAAGTTTTACTTTGGAAAAAGGATGGTATTTATAGTTTATTGATTCCTCTGTGGTGGTACAAGCTCCGATACCAGCTGTGGCGGAACTGCCCGAATTATTCCATCTTAAGTGCATAAGTCCCGCCTTAGAGGCTAGACCACACTTAAAGGGGAATAACCCGTCAATCCCTCGAATCTAGTCCGACGAGGCCACTGACAGGATCAAGTACCACAGTCTCACTCGATGGTGAGTCACAGAGCAAATACAATAAAGCATAAAACCATACATTAAGGAGTATTAAATTTATTACATCATCATCGGAGTTTTGGCAAAAGTAGTCATCATTGTTCGAAGTGCAGCGGAATAAAACTAACGATAAATAAACAGAGAGATGAGGAAGCCTGTCCCATCACTCCTCATGCTCCTCCTCAGCCGAGGCGGGGTCCCACTCGACAGTCCAACCCGGTGGCAAGATGGACGGCCAAGTCACTCCAACAACCATGTCCTCCAAAGAACCTGTAAAAATTATGCCACAAGCAAAGCTGAGTATACTAATACTCAGCTAGACTTACCCGGTGTGAGGAGTCTACTCCTCTACCTCTAGACATGCAGCTGTTTGGCTGTGGGGTTTGGTTGCCAAAAGCACTAGCTGAGTTTATAAATCCAGTTTTAGCTTTGTCAAGTTTAAGTGTGACTCTCTTAAGGCTAAATGTGTACTATCTACTCATACATGGTATCAAACATATTTAGCAATCAACATCTTGTGTCAACTCATCACATTTCCACTTGTTACTCAATGTAGCAGCATGGATCAAGCAGTCTCATTAGCTACGAGAAGCAGACGATTCGAATCGAGTTTTTGTCCTTGCAAGGTAAACCCAAACACACGACATGTAGGGGCACTCCGTCCCCACACATATCAACCGTCCCCATTGATTCCCTGGCAACAGATCAGGGCTCACCGCCTTGGCGTACAATGCCTCACTGACCCCGACTGCCGTCGTGCAGTGACTGCACTTGTACCCACCATAACCGGAATGGGAGACCACGTCTCAGGTTGCGTGAGGGGTAAAGTCTGCGGGCAGGTTCACTCAGGTACTAGGCTTACCGATTTACCATATTTCTCGGTATGTGTTTAATACGTTCAAACGCTTGACTCACGGTACCACACCTTAATCCTTATTCCAATTTTCATCCCGTGGACAACCAATCCCCATGGATTGTTGTCCACAAACCAGCATCATTATGATAAGAAAGTGGATACAACCAATTTCCTGACCTCACGCGAGTGCTAGAAAAATCACCCGACTTCTATCGAGATCCTAATTAATAAAGCAGCTACTCGACCTAGCATACTAGTATTCATCTCAATAGGATCCCTGAGATCATGCAACTAGGGTTTCAAACAACTCCTACACTTAAGTGCACATTCAATCCTACAATCATTAAGTGTAGTAAAATAGCATAAATAACAGGTTATGCATAAACCGGGGCTTGCCTTCCAAAGCTGTGGCAGGCAGATCCTCTGGTGTAGGCTCTGATGCTGGATCCGGGGCTACCTCCTGAGCAACTCCTTGCTCCGGCACGAGGATGTACTCTCCGTTAGCGAGGTTGCAATCTATCGAATGCAATGAATAAGAATATGTATGCCATGATTATGCAGGATGTGGTAAACATTATGCTAAGTAAAAGAACTAAGTTAGTTTAGTAACTTAGGGTTTCTTGGTCTTACTTGGCTCTTGGTGGTGTATGCTTATCAACTTAGGTTTGGAGTTTTGTTAGGGATAAGCATAGTGGATTAAGATTTGGATTGCCCTTTAAAGGTTCTATCAGGTATTCAAGGGTTTTGTTGTTTTGGTTAGGGCAACATTAATCTCCACTACTAATTCCTCTTTTTATTGTCTTTTATGCTCTTAAGGTGGTTTGAACTACAACAGTGATTTCAAAATTTTCAAAAATCTTGTAAAAATTACAGTGGGTGAATATTGGGCTCTGAAGCCTGTCCTAAAATGTTGAGGTAAAAACAAACAGAACAAGCCCTGGACAAAAATAACAAAAGTTGGGGCAGAGGGGTTACTTTGCACTACAACCCTTATCTAGGTGTGGGTTCTGTACTAAGGGTTATTTTTGCTAGTATATATGGGTCATAACATGCTTCCGTGCAAAAAATCACAGAGGGTTACTTAGTTTAGTTATGATTTTCTAAGGTTTAATGCCAAAAAGACACTTATAACTAACTTACTAATTGAAAAATGTCAAATAACAGAACTTTCATTTTTCCTAAGTTCTTCTTAGCAAAAGAATAGTCATTCCTAAGGTAGGGGTGTTTTCTCCTTAGGATTATTTTCTTAGGACTTTTTAAAGTTTTCTCTATTTTTCATGAATAATTGAGAGTGTAATTTCTTTCCACTGGACTATGGGTTAATAGATTTTTCTTGAGAACTACATGACTTAGGAATGCTAGGAAAAATATGGTTGCCCTCTGGTTTCCATTTTTAATCCCTTTTCTTAATTTTCCTAAGTTTGAGCATAAACAAGCTTTAGTGAACAAACCCTCCTTAACCTTGTACACTGGAGTGTTTACTAATTTTAAACAGTGTTACTACTAAGTTAGTGTCTCCACTATTTTTCTTAACCCTGGTCTAACAATATTTCTATTTTTCCTTCTAATATTAAGTTTTTTGCAGTTTTCTTATTTAATTCAAAACTCTAGAAAATAATACAGGAACTAGGGGGTTTACTATTTTCATCTGATAGTTCATATTTCCCAAAGTCTAGCAAAATTGGTTTGACAATTTTTGGATGATTATTCTTCAAGTTATGCATTTATTAAGTTCTCTGCAATATTTAAAAGAAAAATAAATTCAAAAATGGAAAAGAATACAGGTTTGCGCTGAGGCCCCTGGGTTTTCTCTCCCTCTTCTCTCACAAAACAGTCCTCGGTCTACTATTGGCATGGGTCACTGACATTGCACAAAACCCCCTGGACCTAGCCGAAATCTAACCCGCGCTCCCTGGCTAGCTTAAACAGTACCCGCGGCATAGATTACAGCGGCGAGGCTTACCGGTGGCAGCAGAGCTTCGGCGGGGTGGTCAGTGACGTCGGGGAGGTCACGACGGTCACGTCGGTGTGCGGGTCGGCGTCGGAGGTGGTCGGAGCTACCTTGGCCACGAGCACAGGCGGCGGGGGTCATCGGCGGCTCCTGTTCCGGCCAAACCACGACGGTATAGTTCAATTAAAGTGCACGAGGAGCTCCACAGGGTGATGTAGAGGCCATGCGCGCAATGAATTGGGAAATGGTGCAGAGGCTTACCCGGTCCACGTGCTCCGGCGGGGTTCCGAACTCCGGCGAGCACGATTGCGCTATTCCGGTGGCGCGGGTCCTCGGTTCAAGCTCGTGCAAGCTTCACGGCCTCCCAGGGGAGCTATCCGAGGGCTTGGATCGAGCGGAGGAGGGCGGGAAAAGGGTTGGCCACAGTGGTTGCCCTCGGGCGGCTCTGGCGGGTCGCGGGGAGGTCGCCGGAGCTATGGGCGAGCTCAGGGAGTTTGGCGCGGGGCAAGGGATGCAACGGGGAAGACAGCCGGGCTCTGGGACGAGCTTTATAGCCGTGGCGCGAGCGTGGTCACGGGCGGCCGCGGGCGCGCGGGGGTTCGCGCATGGGCGTGCTCTGAGCGCGCCCCCGAGTGTCAGCCCGCGTCGAACACGTGGGAGCTTGCTTCTGCCATGGTTCAACGGCGGATTTGAGCACCTTAGCGTGCGTATCTTGGCAAAACCACTGTGTACGGTCTCTTCCCTGCTCCATATCCTACCTTTTTGATGTGAGTTCCAAGCCAAGATACGGTCGGGGTAGGGAGATAGAGGGGTGAGAAGTTGCCTATGTCATAGCTGTCCAATCGGGACAAAAGCTATGCCAAGTTGTGTCAAACGTCAAGGGCTCAGTCTCAACTTTTTCCAGGGGGTGCCTTAGGTGGTATGCCACATTTTTGGTATAGAACTTAGGTGGTTTTGGTGCCATCTACAAGGTGAACACGGTGGATCCTTAGATTAGGTGTAGATTTTGACTTAGAGAGAATTAGAGAGCTCTAGCTCTATCTCTATTTAAGGAATGAATTTGTGGTTTCTTAAGGGGTCTTTTTGCAATGTTTCCTCTCTATCTTTGTAGATTAATATGTTACTTAACCTTATTCCAAAGGTTAGGTCATGATTTGCATATTTGCTTAATCTCTCCCCCCCTTCAACCATGGTTTAGGAGATAGGGGTTCAAGAGGGGTCTAGGGTTTACTCCCCTCTTGTCCAAGGTGATAAGTGCACCAAGCTTGGGTAATGCTTTTAGGTCATTAACTTTCTTGGTTAATACATGGTCTCCAAGATTCTTATGCTCTTCCCCTTAAGTTTCTTCCACATGTGATCATAGTCATTAGTGCATAGATGTGCCATAGCCATGGTAACACTTGGGGTGTTACAACGTGTTTTTGGGCTTTTGTACTACGAACCGTCCGGGGCTTTAGCCCGGACGGTACTTACTCCATGGGGCGGACCGTCCGGTCATGTTGGGCGGACAGTCCACCCATGAATTTCAACTTGGTCAGTGCTCTGCCGTTTCTAGTTGACAGGTCCCAGACCGTCCGGGCTTGAATTTTTCTAACAACACTGATAGGTTTCAAACATGAATTATAGTCATTACTTGTACGGCGGACCGTCCGCGTGTGCGCAGAATCTGTGCTAGTTGCACATAACGGCTAGTATTGAGATGGACCATAAATAGATGTGAAGCTCGTGTGTGGGCTCTCTCGGCCATTCGTAGCATACATTGAGCTCATTTGTGATCCTTCAACTCACTCCCTCACAATCTTTGCTTGAGATTGCATACTAGTGAGTGATTGAGAGCTTCTAGTGCATTTGCATCCATTGGTGATCCTTGAGGCACTTGGTGGAACGCCAAGCATGCTTTATTGGCTTGTTACTCTTGGAGATTGCCGCCTCCTAGATGGCTCGGGTGTTGTCTATATCGAGCCCTCCGTGAAGGTTGTGGAGCAGCCACGGTGTTGATTGTTAGGGTTCACGCCCACCTCAGCGGAGCGGCAAAGGCGACGCTAGTGAAATCAAGGTATTGAATGATTTCTTGTCCACTTGGCTCAAAAGATCAAGTCGCGTCTTGATAGAGGAGCAAGTGAGAGCTTGAATTCCATCTCAACGTGGATTAGGAGTGATCGACAAATCACCGATACCACGGGATAAATCTCGGTGTCATTCTATTCACTCTTTACTTATTACTTTGTAAGTAGTTAGTAATTTGTGTATTGTCCATCATTTCTCAATACCTCGTTACGACATGAACATAAAGCACACCAGCTGTAACACGCCTCAAATCAATGCTACGATTAGCACTATATCAAATTAGGGTGCGTCGTTGGAGAGAGAAGAAGTCGCGCCACCCGACCATCCTTTTGGCGTAGCCCTTTTTTGCATGCAAGCGACGCGTGGGGCGGCGAAGTACGCGCGGAGTCCGGGTCCGGTGATGCTGCGTCGTCCGACAACGACGGCAGATCGGCGAAGAAGGCAGTCAATGTACAGGAGCCATGCATGTATTGTTGTAAAATTAGAGAAATAAGTGACATGCTTTCAACATATTTAAATAGATTAAATATTATAATTCTGAATAAAACAGATATATAACTCAGATAAATGCCATATGTAATTATAACAACAATGAACAGTAGCAATTCCAGTACATGAAAACATGAAACATAGCTACTCAAGTCCATTTCAGAATTAAACAAGACTAGTCGATGAAGAAGGCAGATTAAACACATAAACATGACTGTTTTAACTTAAGATATAGCTCTCAGAATAGTAGGTTGCTGCACTAGATATCCCTCCAACGCTAAAGGGTGATCAAAGATCCTCGACTAACGTGACAGTCCTATCTTACCAAATCAGAATTTTAGATCAAATATTATGAGCCTAGAAATCAAGCATGAATACCAAGATCAAAACAGTGTGCGCAGGTATTAAGGAACAATAATGAACTTAAGTAATCAGCCTGCACAATAGTAAGAAATAACTAGGCACAAATAATATCAATACTGAAAATAATAACACAAATTGTCACGTTGTCTCACTACACCGCTATCATCATAGAGCAATCAAATCCGCCCACAAATTGTGCAATCACACCCAAGTAAATAATACTAGCAGATTGCACAAAATTACTCAATAAATAATGTGAGGCAACAGGAAACTCACAGCACATAGATTGTCTACGTGGGAAGACCAGCTCAGCGAACACAAGGTTCTGTCCCAGAAAACCAATTCCGCCGCCCACGTCCGGACCTGCACGACGGGAGGTTGACGGAGATACTAGAGCCGCTGCCGGAGCCGAGGGAGACGTCCACGGCACCAGCCCGAGAAGAGGAACACCGCGCAGCAGGGAGCCCAAGCACCAGGCCACGGTGGACAATAATCAGACGAACAGCACCACACAGGCGTCCGAGCACAGAAGAAAAGCACAAGGAACCGTTGCTGCACGTGCGCAGCACCAGCTACAGCTTTCTTCCAATCACAACCAGCAAGAATCACCACAGGAAGGCCAGAGATCGAGTCAAACGATCCAGTTCTCAACTGGAGCAATAAACAGGGAGAGAGGAGAAGGAATATTACGTATACAGATACCTAAACCAGGAGATCGAACTCCCATTATAAGGAGCCGAGCAGGAGGCAGTCGCGCAAGGAGAGGGCGAAAACTTCGGCCGAGCAAGCCACTGAAAACGGAGAGGCCGTTCAGCGCCGCCTCCACCGCCCAGTTCTGTTCTCTCGCCTTTGCCTCTCCAGAGATACGGCACCTAAGTCTCTACTAATCCTTAAGGGTGGACGGAGGGCGTCCACAGGCCTCACCACACCCCCGCCCGTGATGTCCGTTGTCACGCGTGTCTTCCTCTTTCCTCCCCGCACGCCCCGCGCGTGGGCACCGCGAACTGCTCCCTCCCGAACTGCTCCCTCCCCCGCCCCGCGAACTGCTCCTCCCGCCCGCGCACCGCGAACTGCTCCCTCCCACGCGCGCCCACTGCCCTCGCCCTCGACGGCGCTTCCCTCTGTGATGGCGGGATCCACGGACGCGCCCCCACCAACCCCGACCCCGAGCCAGCCCACCACCAAACCGCGCCTCCTGCCCTCGCCATCGACGGCGCCGCCCGTTGTGATGGCGGGATCCGCGGACGTGCCCCCACCAATCCCGCCCCCGCCAGATTAGGGTCCGCACGCCCCACTGCCCTCCATGGAAGGCAAGATCCGTGCACTCCTCCCATTCAATACTTGGCAGACTGCTATCCCATTCCATACTTGGCGGACTGCTATTAAAATGATGTACAGAGGCGAGGCCTCCAACCCATCCCCACTCCTCGGATTCACCGATTCACCGCAGTTCTGTTCACCGATTCGCCGCAGTTCTGCTCATCTCAAAGGTGTGTCCTACTATAAAATTTCACATGGATAAGGTGTCAGCCTATATAGTGTATACATGAAACCGGGTTTCTGAAGATAGTTAACTACAGGCTGTACGCCGCAAGCCCGCAAGCTAGCAACTGAACCTCATGAGACACCAAAACATTGCGAATGTCCATTCTCCTAGCTGAAACAAAAATGCACATCCAGATTACAATGCCCTTCATCATGCTTTTATTCGTCAACTTAACTACTCTGCTCATGAGCACAGAGTAAAGGTGTCAGATCGAACACTTCAGAGGCCGTTAGAAAAGGCGTTAGATTCAGACTGTTTCAGATTCAGAAAAGTTTCGTTAGAGTTTGGTAGCTTGTATAATTTCGGTTTGGTTACAGTTGCAGACTGTTTCAGATTCAGAAGATAGGCTAAAATTACAGTTGCCTCTGATTAAGTAATTGGAATGTCCTGCATTTTTCCTCTGAAATCAATGAACTTAACTTGCAATAGTACCATACCTATTGTCAATGTGGGGTCCATTCCTCGCTTCCTGGAAAGAGCACATGTTGTTGAACACCAACTGGCTGAGCAGCTCCTGCTGCCTTGTTGGCTCCCCCGCTGCTTGCTGATGCTGCATCAGCTTGACTGTATTTTTAGCTGACAGTAAATGATTTAGCTGTTCCATACTTGTGTGTGGTCATGGAGGCCATAACTATCCAGTCCGAACCCATATAGCACTGGGCTCATGGAGGCAATCCTCATGGAAAGCCACATTTTTAGCACTGAGTACCAGTACATTACCAACAACTGCTCAGTTTATTTTTTAGTAGGTGTGTGTCTCAATTAGCAATCAACGAGTTTTACCTGTCAGAGATCTCATTTTGTCCCTTTCAATCATTCCATTGCATTTTATCTCCTTCAGTGCAAATTATGATCTGCCCATATGCACCTCTTAATTATCATGTGTATGAAGGAGATGGTTATTGGTACTAATGCAAAGTAATAGGATTTTTTAGAATGTTTTTTCGTCAATACACTCTTTGCTTTCCCATATTACGTATTTGGTGATGCTTTCTATTTTTATGGGTTTGCAACGGTATGTGCCCCGTTACTTCTGAGTTCATCATGGATGAGATAGCTAACACTTTTATCTATCGACTAGGTGAGGTGATCTCTGAAGAAAATTCTCTGGAATTTGGCACTGATAAGATAGAAATGCATGTCGGGGCTGTACAGGCCAACGATCGAGCTCTTGTAGTCGATGATCTTATTGCCACCAGTGTGCAGCTATCAAACTTATCAGTGAGCTCATTTTGTGCTATATTTTTTACTGTGTTGTAGGCTACCACAGTTATCTAAATGCTTTTTTATCGTTGGAAAACATTTGAGACGATGGTTTGATTTTTTCTGAAGTTGTGTATTTTTAAATTCGTGGTGACAATTCTCTTCTCACAACTGTAGCTTTTAGTAAACATTGCACTGAACTGAATCTTCTTTTTGTTTCAATATTTATTCTGATATTAAAAAGCTCGTCCTGCCCCCACCTCATTTATTTAGCAAGCTCTGCTGTTGTATATGCCTTTCAAGGAATTGTACTTTCTGGCAATCCAAGTATCATTTGACATCTCTTTGCTGTGGTTTGTTGTATGAAGGGGAATCGTATCCGCCAGTGTGCAATGTTAAATAGCTATCAGGGTGATTGAGCTCTCTTGGAATTGATTATTATCCCATATTTAAGATAATGGTTAGTTATTCTTCAGAAAATGAGACCTCTATATGCACAAATAGATGTTTCTGTTCAAAACAGGTCATGTTAGACTCATAAAGAGTGTCACAACAACTGTTCCTACTAATGCATATAAAAGAAAAACCGTGCCACATTCCCTTATCTTATGCATAAAAACTGTAACAGGACCGTCTGAAAATGTTTATGTACTCATGCGTTGCGTGTAAAAAAACTCTAGGTTCTCTTTTTTTGCATTTAGGTGGTAATGCAGATGAATTGGTAAACCGACGTTTTTAAAGTCAAACCTGAGAACCTGGTATGTGGTAGGAGATATAATGTCGTTATTTTTCATGCGTGTGTGAGGACATGCTTCCACTGGCATAAATAAAGCATTATGGGTAGACATGGGGACTGTTTAATTTAATCCACTGCCCAGGTCACCTAAAATTAGCTCTTTTTCTATTATGGTATGTTGTTGTGCACGTAATATCCTTGTGCAGTTTAGTCATCATGAAAATGAAAGAAAACGCCTACACCACATTTTTGACATAGTGGAGCTATATGTTTGTTTTACTGTGTATACATAACCTTTTGAATGCTCTGGTTTCTAATGTTCCTATCAGGGCTCTGACTATTTTGTGTTTTTTATGATTAATGTCCCACTCAGAGGTTTCTTCCAAACTGTTGCTACCAGGCCTGAAGGAAAAATTTTTATGCGACTTCATTTTGACTCTATGTATGCCCATATCTGCAATCTAACTAAAATCTGAACTACTCTTGTATACAAGAGGAGGAAGAATTTGTTTGACGTGGTGCAGATCCTGCCAGAGTGGGGCATAGGATACAAGGTTGCCAATACCACCTGGTGTGACGTCTCCTGCCAGATCACGAAGATCAACCTATACAAGGTGATCTGATCTGCCCACTTTTCGCTCGACAGATCCATATTGTTTGAGGATACTCATAGCTACCCTGCAACAATTTACTTGAGCTCTTTGGGATTTATATGGTATGATACTCTGTGACCTCTGCTTTGTTTTTGTTCAGTTAAGCAGCAAGCATCAATCTTTAGGATGTTCCTTTTTTTAGCTGAAAGCCAAACATGGACCAGTGAATAGCCCTGTGCAATTTTGATGTGTCCTTGCACAGTCGTATTCATGGACTTATAACATGGCGTTGGATTACTACCTTGCCTTGACACTGCAATGTTATTTATGTAAACTTATTTGAGCATAATTTGAATCATAATCCTTGCAGTTGAAGTATCATGTGAGTAGCATTGTCTTGAACAAGAAGTCATCTTTCTCATCATTCTAGAGGCCCTTGTTTTTTGCTGATTCAATTACTTTTGTTTCAGTGATCAGTAATAACAACTTCTAAGTGACTAAAATGTATAATGTAAGGCCCTTAATAATTTCTTTTGTTTTCCCTGTAAAAAATCCTTAGCGTCTGACTTTGGCCCTTAATATTTTCATTGATTGGTTATTCTTTAATCTTCATAGAATGTTTTGTTCCTCAGCTTCTATTCTTTGATTTGTAGCAAATTTGGGGGGCTCACATTTCTAGAGCTATTTGTTGGTTTAGAATACCATTTGCAGGTATATGCCCGTGTATCCATAGAAATCCTAATGTTCGAGGGGCTCTTTTGTTGGTTTAGAATACCATTTGCAGGTAAGGATTTGTCACATTTGAGGTGTGAGATTGTTGTGGCTGAGGATTGGACTATGAAAAAGTTTGGATTTGATCCAGGAAACGACACTTAATCATGTGAAGACCGCTGGGCTGCTAGGTGATGGATTCGGCTCCACACCAGAGATGAGTAAACGGAACTTGTTCTGGGTGGTTAGCCAGATGCAGGCTATCGTCGAGCGTTATCCATGCTGGTATGGTTTGCAGCATCGCATGATCTTGTTTCAGTTTTCTTATTGTGACTAGTAGGGTGCTCGTGCGTTGCTACGTCAGCTTAAAAATTGATACAAAATAGTGATGCAATATAATTACAATCTTTGATTGATGATTTTGTAGCTAACAGATACCACCACCATTAGAAATGACATGTCGATGAACAGACCAAAATCCACCTTTAGCTAAGAAATTTACTTGTGAGAAACCCCTAGTTGCAAATTCCAATTCAGCATAACTAAAGCAGTGAGGAGGCTTTCAGAAATTCAGCTTAGAAAACTTTTCCAATAAAACATATGCTTGCATTACGAGTTTTTCGTGAAAGTTTTCCAAGTGATCTTGAGGACGTTGATCCCTATATAACAACAATGTTGCACTGACGCTTCTCTCCCACAACGCTTCTCATGCTTCAAATCCTTGAGCAGCAGCAACATACAATTTAATAAGAAAAAATAAAAATTAGATAATGCATGATGTATTAAAGAAACTACTGATTTAGTAGTTGACCATTACTTGTCCAACACAATCCAGCTTGCATGTGATTTCTTGCACTCAACACCTACAACATCAAAAGAGCCGAAAACAAGATTATACCTCACATTAATCTATAGAAACAACAAATTAAGCACACAAGCATACAACAACAATAATAAGATGTAAACGAGCATTAGTCCCAGCTCCAAAGTCTATATCATACACATCAATTTTCTTAACTCTAATAAATCACATTTCTGATCCAACATAGACTTATGTCCACATGTACAGTCTCCAACGAACAGCATAAAGCCCCAGAACTTTCTACCTGAAATAGAGAAGTGTGCATATACTTTTAGTTTTCAGGCAACTACTGCAGAACCAGAGAAACATTAACAACTATAGGCAATAAAAACCATGGATTTAGGTGATCATTGTAACTAAAGTGAAAACAATTAGTAATACCAGCAAACATGCACATGAGCCAAAAACCAGAAATAATACCAAAGCTATGTGACAGGATGATGACAAGTATGATGCTATCGCCTCACCCAGATGATGGGCGTCATGTGGCTGCCCTAACCGCGACCACCACATTCTCTGCCACCACAGTTGCGGCGGCGGGCCCTTGTCAGCTACAGACTTCCCCTTCCTCTGTAGCTGCTGGTGGTGGGAAGTATTTACCATCATCTTCTTCAAGACAACCATCAATGCCTACAAATCCAAAATCTCTAAGTCAGAAGCCCAAATGCTAAAGCAAATAACTCAACAACTGAAGACCCAAGATCCATGAAGTAGCAAGAAAAAGCTACTACAACAAATTGGAAGTGATGCTCGCCTAGTACAAACAACAGTAAAACACAACAACCACGCCAGGGGTTTTAATGTCAACAGGGAGGGAAGTGCTTTAATGTTACTTGTAGGACCAGCATAAGATCCTAAATTCAGAAACAAAAAAGAGGCTGGTAAGTAGCACTTGGACAAGGCATAAGGGTGGTGACAAAGCAGCACCCCTGTAGGTGAGGCACAACACGTTGGTGACCTCCCATACACATGGTGTTTACAAACTCGTGTGTGGACTCCTTACCTACGCTCCTAATATAAAGATCAGTTGTCTCTCGATTTTCCTTGTTAGTTGGAACTGGGTAGTAAAAGCCAAAAGGAAAAATGGAGAAGTATATCCCATCACTTGATTTGAAAACAGAGAGAGGGATAGTTAATAATAGTAAGGAAGGAATCGATACTGACAATTTCTACTGTGTCTAGGATACTGACACCTTGATCCAAAGAATAAGCGAGAATGCCATGTGCTTGCTTCTTTGTGTTTTGCTCGCCAAAGGTCAACTGGAAAGATTGAGACAACAGCTAACCCAAACCATTTCAGCATTCAAGCAAAACATACAACAACCCATTTAAAAAATAGAATACAGAATTTACTCAAATCATAGCTATTTCAAACCATGACATTAAGTACATATTGATACAGCAACTGGCCCAAACTAATTTCAGCGATTGAAGCATGAAATCTACTACAGATGGATACAACAACCCATTTACAAACAACAAAATATGACAGATTTTAGGATGAACAAGTTAAAAACACACCTTTCATTCCAATACGGAGATGCATGAATTCGATGTGCCTAGATCGATACCGATAACATCTGCCACGGTCGGCTTTGTGATGCATGCCCAGATATTTGTGTCAAAAAATATTGGAAGTCTTATCAGTAAAGATGATTAGCATAGGCAACAAACCATACAATTCCAGACATCTTTTCAAGTTTTTTAATAAATAAACATTTACGAAATAAGATACTGCTTATTGCCATGATTATATTAAAAATTAAGGACGCGAGCAGGGCAAGGGCATCGCGAGCGAAGGCGTGGTCCGCGTTGGCCGGGGCATGGTGAAGCCTGTGGACGCCCTCGTTAGAGACATATAGAGTAGTAGAGATTAACTCAGTTACTTACAGTCAGGCCTGTCCTCACATATTTAGCTGCACAAGTGCTTTGACCCTCTGGCAGTTTTGGAAGCTTGCTGTTGTCTTCGTCAACAATAGCAGAACGCCCAACAAAGTATGGCTCTATATCAGTATGCACTTCATCTGGAATTCTTGCAAGCTTCCTAGTGAGTTTGTTCATCATAACCCATTTACTGCACAAAGACACAAATTAGAAAATAAAATGCAACAAGATATCTATAAGTTACACATACTTTGAGCAAAGAAACTATAAATACAGGGTCAATTGTAACATGGCAGTTGGTAGAAATAAATGGCTAATAAAATTGATTAATGATATAGATATATGAGTGTGGCAGAGATTTGAACCTTGTCGCCTTCAGTGTTGTGTGGCCTGTCATAGAATCACGTATATGCCAATCCCTACGCATTCCATTTTTACCATTAGCACTAACCCATGTATTTACTTCAACAGTATCACCCCTACAGTAGAATAGAGGAGCGACTTAGAACGCATAACAGTAGAACCCAGATGATGAGGGATCAACATTCAGTTCAAAGAAGGTAAACGTTCTAGTATATGTTAGTTACCATAGAAAATGTATCAAGACTTCAAGAGGTTCAATGAGTGTATCTGTGTCAATAATAGATGTCTACAAACTGCCCAGTGGCATACAACTATATAGGCTCCTTATGCTAAAAAACTATATAGGCTCCTCCAACAAGTTATTGTCAAACAGTTCAAAAAACACTGGGGAATTTTCCTTTCACATTTATTGCCGAACAACTGAAACCCTCATTCAACTAATCACACAATACCCAGCTCTGAGGAAATAAGTCATAATCATTAGTCATTCTATGTCTCCACAAATAGCCACATGGGTGCAACTTATTTCAAGCTCAAATCACAATAAGAAAACTGAAACAAGATCATGCGATGCTGCAAACCATACCAGCATGGATAACGCTCGACGATAGCCTGCATCTGGCTAACCACCCAGAACAAGTTCCGTTTACTCATCTCTGGTGTGGAGCCGAATCCATCACCTAGCAGCCCAGCGGTCTTCACATGATTAAGTGTCGTTTCCTGGATCAAATCCAAACTTTTTCATAGTCCAATCCTCAGCCACAACAATCTCACACCTCAAATGTAACAAATCCTTACCTGCAAATGGTATTCTAAACCAACAAAAGAGCCCCCCGAACATTAGGATTTCTATGGATACACGGGCATATACCTGCAAATGGTATTCTAAACCAACAAATAGCTCTAGAAATGTGAGCCCCCCAAATTTGCTACAAATCAAAGAATAGAAGCTGAGGAACAAAACATTCTATGAAGATTAAAGAATAACCAATCAATGAAAATATTAAGGGCCAAAGTCAGACGCTAAGGATTTTTTACAGGGAAAACAAAAGAAATTATTAAGGGCCTTACATTATACATTTTAGTCACTTAGAAGTTGTTATTACTAATCACTGAAACAAAAGTAATTGAATCAGCAAAAAACAAGGGCCTCTAGAATGATGAGAAAGATGACTTCTTGTTCAAGACAATGCTACTCACATGATACTTCAACTGCAAGGATTATGATTCAAATTATGCTCAAATAAGTTTACATAAATAACATTGCAGTGTCAAGGCAAGGTAGTAATCCAACGCCATGTTATAAGTCCATGAATACGACTGTGCAAGGACACATCAAAATTGCACAGGGCTATTCACTGGTCCATGTTTGGCTTTCAGCTAAAAAAAGGAACATCCTAAAGATTGATGCTTGCTGCTTAACTGAACAAAAACAAAGCAGAGGTCACAGAGTATCATACCATATAAATCCCAAAGAGCTCAAGTAAATTGTTGCAGGGTAGCTATGAGTATCCTCAAACAATATGGATCTGTCGAGCGGAAAGTGGGCAGATCAGATCACCTTGTATAGGTTGATCTTCGTGATCTGGCAGGAGACGTCACACCAGGTGGTATTGGCAACCTTGTATCCTATGCCCCACTCTGGCAGGATCTGCACCACGTCAAACAAATTCTTCCTCCTCTTGTATACAAGAGTAGTTCAGATTTTAGTTAGATTGCAGATATGGGCATACATAGAGTCAAAATGAAGTCGCATAAAATTTTTTCCTTCAGGCCTGGTAGCAACAGTTTGGAAGAAACCTCTGAGTGGGACATTAATCATAAAAAACACAAAATAGTCAGAGCCCTGATAGGAACATCAGAAACCAGAGCATTCAAAAGGTTATGTATACACAGTAAAACAAACATATAGCTCCACTATGTCAAAAATGTGGTGTAGGCGTTTTCTTTCATTTTCATGATGACTAAACTGCACAAGGATATTACGTGCACAACAACATACCATAATAGAAAAAGAGCTAATTTTAGGTGACCTGGGCAGTGGATTAAATTAAACAGTCCCCATGTCTACCCATAATGCTTTATTTATGCCAGTGGAAGCATGTCCTCACACACGCATGAAAAATAACGACATTATATCTCCTACCACATACCAGGTTCTCGGGTTTGACTTTAAAAACATCGGTTTACCAATTCATCTGCATTACCACCTAAATGCAAAAAAAGAGAACCTAGAGTTTTTTTACACGCAACGCATGAGTACATAAACATTTTCAGACGGTCCTATTACAGTTTTTATGCATAAGATAAGGGAATGTGGCACGGTTTTTCTTTTATATGCATTAGTAGGAACAGTTGTTGTGACACTCTTTATGAGTCTAACATGACCTGTTTTGAACAGAAACATCTATTTGTGCATATAGAGGTCTCATTTTCTGAAGAATAACTAACCATTATCTTAAATATGGGATAATAATCAATTCCAAGAGAGGTCAATCACCGTGATAGCTATTTAACATTGCACACTGGCGGATACGATTCCCCTTCATACAACAAACCACAACAAAGAGATGTCAAATGATACTTAGATTGCCAAAAAGTACAATTCCTTGAAAGGCATATACAACAGCAGAGCTTGCTAAATAAATGAGGTGGGGGCAGGACGAGCTTTTTAATATCAGAATAAATATTGAAACAAAAAGAAGATTCAGTTCAGTGCAATGTTTACTAAAAGCTACAGTTGTGAGAAGAGAATTGTCACCACGAATTTAAAAATACACAACTTCAGAAAAAATCAAACCATCGTCTCAAATGTTTTCCAACGATAAAAAAGCATTTAGATAACTGTGGTAGCCTACAACACAGTAAAAAATATAGCACAAAATGAGCTCACTGATAAGTTTGACAGCTGCACACTGGTGGCAATAAGATCATCGACTACAAGAGCTCGATCGTTGGCCTGTACAGCCCCAACATGCATTTCTATCTTATCAGTGCCAAATTCCAGAGAATTTTCTTCAGAGATCACCTCACCTAGTCGATAGATAAAAGTGTTAGCTATCTCATCCATGATGAACTCAGAAGTAACGGGGCACATACCGTTGCAAACCCATAAAAATAGAAAGCATCACCAAATACGTAATATGGGAAAGCAAAGAGTGTATTGACGAAAAAACATTCTGAAAAATCCTATTACTTTGCATTAGTACCAATAACCATCTCCTTCATACACATGATAATTAAGAGGTGCATATGGGCAGATCATAATTTGCACTGAAGGAGATAAAATGCAATGGAATGATTGAAAGGGACAAAATGAGATCTCTGACAGGTAAAACTCGTTGATTGCTAATTGAGACACACACCTACTAAAAAATAAACTGAGCAGTTGTTGGTAACGTACTGGTACTTAGTGCTAAAAATGTGGCTTTCCATGAGGATTGCCTCCATGAGCCCAGTGCTATATGGGTTCGGACTGGATAGTTATGGCCTCCATGACCACGCACAAGTATGGAACAACAAAATCATTTACTGTCAGCTAAAAATACAGTCAAGGTGATGCAGCATCAGCAAGCAGCGGGGGAGCCAACAAGGCAGCAGGAGCTGCTCAGCCAGTTGGTGTTCAACAACATGTGCTCTTTCCAGGAAGCGAGGAATGGACCCCACATTGACAATAGGTATGGTACTATTGCAAGCTAAGTTCATTGATTTCAGAGGAAAAATGCAGGACATTCCAATTACTTAATCAGAGGCAACTGTAATTTTAGCCTATCTTCTGAATCTGAAACAGTCTGCAACTGTAACCAAACCGAAATTATACAAGCTACCAAACTCTAACGAAACTTTTCTGAATCTGAAACAGTCTGAATCTAACGCCTTTTCTAACGGCCTCTGAAGTGTTCGATCTGACACCTTTACTCTGTGCTCATGAGCAGAGTAGTTAAGCTGACGAATAAAAGCATGATGAAGGGCATTGTAATCTGGATGTGCATTTTTGTTTCAGCTAGGAGAATGGACATTCGCAATGTTTTGGTGTCTCATGAGGTTCAGTTGCTAGCTTGCGGGCTTGCGGCATACAGCCTGTAGTTAACTATCTTCAGAGACCCGGTTTCATGTATACACTATATAGGCTGGCACCTTATCCATGTGAAATTTTATAGTAGGACACACCTTTGAGATGAGCAGAACTGCGGCGAATCGGTGAACAGAACTGCGGTGAATCGGTGAATCCGAGGAGTGGGGATGGGTTGGAGGCCTCGCCTCTGTACATCATTTTAATAGCAGTCCGCCAAGTATGGAATGGGATAGCAGTCTGCCAAGTATTGAATGGGAGGAGTGCACGGATCTCGCCTTCCATGGAGGGCAGTGGGGCGTGCGAACCCTAATCTGGCGGGGGCGGGATTGGTGGGGGCGCGTCCGCGGATCCCGCCATCACAACGGGCAGCGCCGTCGACGGCGAATGCAGGGGGCGCGGTTTGGTGGTGGGCTGGCTTGGGGTCGGGGTTGGTGGGGGCGCGTCCGTGGATCCTGCCATCACAGAGGGCAGCGTCGTCGAGGGCGAGGGCAGTGGGCGCGCGTGGGAGGGAGCAGTTCGCGGTGCGCGGGCGGGAGGAGCAGTTCGCGGGGCTGGGGAGGGAGCAGTTCGGGAGGGAGCAGTTCGCGGTGCCCACGCGCGGGGCGTGCGGGGAGGAAGGAGGAAGACGCGCGCGACGGCGGACATCACGGGCGGGGGCGTGGTGAGGCCTGTGGACGCCCTCCGTCCACCCTTAAGGATTAGTAGAGATTTGAGCTTGAAATAAGTTGCACCCATGTGGCTATTTGTGGAGACATAGAATGACTAATGATTATGACTTATTTCCTCAGAGTTGGGTATTGTGTGATTAGTTGAATGAGGGTTTCAATTGTTCGGCAATAAATGTGAAAGGAAAATTCCCCAGTGTTTTTTGAACTGTTTGACAATAACTTGTTGGAGGAGCCTATATAGTTTTTTAGCATAAGGAGCCTATATAGTTGTATGCCACTGGGCAGTTTGTAGACATCTATTATTGACACAGATACACTCATTGAACCTCTTGAAGTCTTGATACATTTTCTATGGTAACTAACATATACTAGAACGTTTACCTTCTTTGAACTGAATGTTGATCCCTCATCATCTAGGTTCTACTGTTATGCGTTCTAAGTCGTTCCTCTATTCTGCTGTAGGGGTGATACTGTTGAAGTAAATACATGGGTTAGTGCTAATGGTAAAAATGGAATGCGTAGGGATTGGCATATACGTGATTCTATGACAGGCCACACAACACTGAAGGCGACAAGGTTCGAATCTCTGCCACACTCATATATCTATATCATTAATCAATTTTATTAGCCATTTATTTCTACCAACTGCCATGTTACGATTGACCCTGTATTTATAGTTTCTCTGCTCAAAGTCCGTGTAACTTACAGATATCTTGTTGCATTTTATTTTCTAATTTGTGTCTTTGTGCAGTAAATGGGTTATGATGAACAAACTCACTAGGAAGCTTGCAAGAATTCCAGATGAAGTGCAGACTGATATAGAGCCATACTTTGTTGGGCGTTCTGCTATTGTTGACGAAGACAACAGCAAGCTTCCAAAACTGCCAGAGGGTCAAAGCACTTGTGCAGCTAAATATGTGAGGACAGGCCTGACTGTAAGTAACTGAGTTAATCTCTACTACTCTATATGTCTCTAACGAGGGCGTCCACAGGCTTCACCATGCCCACGCCAGCGCGGACCACGCCTTCGCTCGCGATGCCCTTGCCCTGCTCGTGTCCTTAATATTTAATATAATCATGGCAATAAGCTGTAACTTATTTCGTAAATGTTTATTTATTAAAAAACTTGAAAAGATGTTTGGAATTGTATGGTTTGTTGCCTATGCTAATCATCTTTACTGATAAGACTTCCAATATTTTTTGACACAAATATCTGGGCATGCATCACAAAGCCGACCGTGGCAGATGTTATCGGTATCGATCTAGGCACACCGAGTTCATGCATCTCCATATTGGAATGAAAGGTGTGTTTTTAACTTGTTCATCCTAAAATCTGTCATATTTTGTTGTTTGTAGATGGGTTGTTGTATCCATCTGTAGTAGATTTCATGCTTCAATCGCTGAAATTAGTTTGGGCCAGTTGTTGTATCAATATGTACTTAATGTCATGGTTTGAAATAGCTACGATTTGAGTAAATTCTGTATTCTATTTTTTAAATGGGTTGTTGTATGTTTTGCTTGAATGCTGAAATGGTTTGGGTTAGCTGTTGTCTCAATCTTTCCAGTTGACCTTTGGCGAGCAAAACACAAAGAAGCAAGCACATGGCATTCTCGCTTATTCTTTGGATCAAGGTGTCAGTATCCTAGACACAGTAGAAATTGTCAGTATCGATTCCTTCCTTACTATTATTAACTATCCCTCTCTCTGTTTTCAAATCAAGTGATGGGATATACTTCTCCATTTTTCCTTTTGGCTTTTACTACCCAGTTCCAACTAACAAGGAAAATCGAGAGACAACTGATCTTTATATTAGGAGCGTAGGTAAGGAGTCCACACACGAGTTTGTAAACACCATGTGTATGGGAGGTCACCAACGTGTTGTGCCTCACCTACAGGGGTGCTGCTTTGTGAAAGTCGCCTAGAGGGGGGTGAATAGGGCGAAACTGAAATTCTCAAAAATAATCACAACTACAAGCCGGGTTAGCATTAGAAATATAATCGAGTCCGCGAGAGAGGGGGCAAAACAAATCGCAAGCAAATAAGAGGTGTGACACGCAGATTTGTTTTACCGAGGTTCGGTTCTTGCAAACCTACTCCCCGTTGAGGTGGTCACAAAGACCGGGTCTCTTTCAACCCTTTCCCTCTCTCAAACGGTCCCTTGGACCGAGTGAGCTTTCTCTTCTCAATCACTTGGAACACAAAGTTCCTACAAGGACCACCACAAAATTGGTGTCTCTTGCCTCAATTACAAGTGAGTATGATCGCAATAAAGAATCAAGAAGGAAGAAAGCAATCCAAGCGCAAGAGCTCGAAAGAACACAAGCAAATCTCTCTCACTAAGCACTAGAGCGTTGTGTGGGATTTGGGAGAGGATTTGATCTCTTGAGTGTGTCTAGAATTGAATGCCTAGCTCTTGTAAGTGGTTGGAAGTGTGAAAACTTGGATACAATGAATGGTGGGTGGTTGGGGGTATTTATAGCCCCAACCACCAAACTAGCCGTTTGGTAGGGCTGACTGTCGTTTGGTGCACCGGACAGTCCGGTGCACACCGGACATGTCCGGTGCGCCAGCCATGTTACCAAAGCTGTTGGGATTCGACCGTTGGAGCACTGTCTTCTGGGCCCGCCTGGATGTCCGGTGGCGCACCGGACATGTACTGTAGAGTGTCCGGTGCGCCAGTATGGGCGTGCCTGACTTCTGCGCGCGCTGGCGCGCATTTATTGCGCTGCAGGTAGCCGTTGGCGCCGAAGTATCCGTTGCTTCGTTGTCACACCGGACAGTCCGGTGTACACCGGACATGTCCGGTGAATTATAGCGGACTAGCCGTTGTGAATTCCCGAAGCTGGCGAGTTCCTGAGGCGCCGCTCGTTGGAGCACCGGACACAGTCCGGTGTACACCGGACAGTCCGGTGAATTATAGCGGAGTCGCCTCTAGATTTTCCCGAAGGTGACGAGTTTGAGTTGGAGTCCTCTGGTGCACCGGACGCTGTCCGGTGTACACCGGACAGTCCGGTGCGCCAGACCAGAGGTGCCTTCGGTTGTCCCTTTGCTCTTTTGTTGAACCCAATACTTGGTCTTTTTATTGGCTATGAGTGAACCTTTGGCACCTGTATAACTTGTACACTAGAGCAAACTAGTTAGTCCAATTATTTGTGTTGGGCAATTCAACCACCAAAATCATTTAGGGAATAGGTGTAAGCCTAATTCCCTTTCAATCTCCCCCTTTTTGGTGATTGATGCCAACACAAACCAAAGCAAGTATAGAAGTGCATAATTGAACTAGTTTGCATAATGTAAGTGCAAAGGTTGCTTGGAATTGAGCCAATATAAATACTTACAAGATATGCATGGATTGTTTCTTTGTTTTTAACATTTTGGACCTCGCTTGCACCACATGTTTTGTTTTTGCAAATTCTTTTGTAAATCCTTTTCAAAGTTCTTTTGCAAATAGTCAAAGGTAAATGAATAAGATTTTGCAAAGCATCTTCAAGATTTGAAATTTTCTCCCCCTGTTTCAAATGCTTTTCCTTTGACTCAACAAAACTCCACCTTAATGAAATCCTCCTCTTGGTGTTCAAGAGGGTTTTGATATTAATTTTGAAGAGGTTATACCAATTTGAAATTATATCATAAGTAAGATACCAATTTGAAAATACTCTTTGAAACCAAATTGAAAGACTATACTAATTGAAAATTCTTCATTTCAAGACCTTTTAAAATTTGAAAATTGGTGGTGGTGCGGTCCTTTTGCTTTGGGCTCATACTTTCTCCCCCTTTGGCATGAATCGCCAAAAACGGAATCATTAGAGCCCTTAGAATTACTCTCTCCTCCTTTGGGCATAAATAAATGAGTGAAGATTATACCAAAGACGAGGTCCTTTTGCTTTGGACTCATGTTCTCCCCCCCAAAGATGAAGAGATGCGCAGAGCGACGGCGAAGGATGAGTTACGGAGTGGAAGCTTTTGTCTTCGCCGAAGACTCCAATTTCCTTTCAATACACCTATGACTTGGTTTTAAATAGTCCTGAAAACACATTAGTCATAGCATATGAAAGATACATGATCAAAGGTATAGAAATAAGCTATGTGTGCAATTTAACAAAAGAAGTTCCTAGAATCAAGAATATTTAGCTCATGCCTAAGTTTGTTAAAAGTTTGTTCATCAAGAGGCTTGGTAAAGATATCGGCTAATTGATCTTTAGTATTAATGTAAGAAATCTCGATATCTCCCTTTTGTTGGTGATCCCTTAAAAAGTGATACCGAATGGCTATGTGTTTAGTGCGGCTATGCTCGACAGGATTATCCGCCATTTTGATTGCACTCTCATTATCACATAGCAAAGGAACTTTGGTTAATTTGTAACCATAGTCCCTAAGGGTTTGCCTCATCCAAAGTAATTGCGCGCAACAATGGCCTGCGGCAATGTACTCGGCTTCGGCGGTAGAAAGAGCGACGGAATTTTGCTTCTTTGAAGCCCAAGACACCAAGGATCTTCCCAAGAACTGGCAAGTCCCCGATGTGCTCTTTCTATTAATTTTACACCCCGCCCAATCGGCATCCGAATAACCAATCAAATCAAATGTGGATCCCCTAGGATACCAAAGCCCAAACTTAGGAGTATGAACTAAATATCTCAAGATTTGTTTTACGGCCGTAAGGTGAGCTTCCTTAGGGTTGGCTTGGAATCTTGCACACATGCATACGGAAAGCATAATATCCGGTCGAGATGCACATAAATATAGCAAAGAACCTATCATCGACCGGTATACCTTTTGATCGACGGATTTACCTCCTTCGTCGAGGTCGAGATGCCCATTGGTTCCCATGGGTGTCTTGATGGGTTTGGCATCCTTCATTCCAAACTTGCTTAGAATATCTTGAGTGTACTTTGTTTGGCTTAGGAAGGTGCCCTCTTGGAGTTGCTTTACTTGAAATCCTAAGAAATACTTCAACTCCCCCATCATAGACATCTCGAACTTTTGTGTCATGATCCTACTAAATTCTTCACATGTAGACTCGTTAGTAGACCCAAATATAATATCATCAACATAAATTTGGCATACAAACAAGTCATTTTCAAGAGTTTTAGTGAATAGAGTAGGATCGGCCTTTCCGACTTTGAATCCATTAGTGATAAGGAAATCCCTAAGGCATTCATACCATGCTCTTGGGGCTTGCTTGAGCCCATAAAGCGCCTTAGAGAGTTTATAAACATGGTTAGGGTACTCACTATCTTCAAAGCCGGGAGGTTGCTCAACATAGACCTCTTCCTTGATTGGTCCATTGAGGAAGGCACTCTTCACGTCCATTTGGTAAAGCTTGAAGCCATGGTAAGTAGCATAGGCCAATAATATGCGAATTGACTCAAGCCTAGCTACGGGTGCATAGGTTTCACCGAAATCTAAACCTTCGACTTGGGAGTATCCTTTGGCCACAAGTCGAGCTTTGTTCCTTGTCACCACACCATGCTCATCTTGCTTGTTGCGGAAGACCCACTTGGTTCCTACAACATTTTGGTTAGGACGTGGAACTAAATGCCATACCTCATTCCTAGTGAAGTTGTTGAGCTCCTCTTGCATCGCCACCACCCAATCCGAATCTTGGAGTGCTTCCTCTACCCTGTGTGGCTCAATAGAGGAAACAAAAGAGTAATGCTCACAAAAATGTGCAACACGAGATCTAGTGGTTACCCCCTTATGAATGTCGCCGAGGATGGTGTCGATGGGGTGATCTCGTTGGATTGCTTGGTGGACTCTTGGGTGTGGCGGCCTTTGTTCTTCATCCTCCTTGTCTTGATTATTGGCATCTCCCCCTTGATCATTGTCGTCATCTTGAGGTGGCTCATTTGCTTGATCTTCTACTTCATCAACTTGAGCTTCATCCTCATTTTGAGTCGGTGGAGATGCTTGCGTGGAGGAGGATGGTTGATCTTGAGCATTTGGAGGCTCTTCGGATTCCTTAGGACACACATCCCCAATGGACATGTTCCTTAGCGTGATGCATGGAGCCTCTTCAATACCTATCTCATCAAGATCAACTTGCTCTACTTGAGAGCCGTTAGTCTCATCAAACACAATGTCACAAGAAACTTCAACTTGTCCAGAGGACTTGTTAAAGACTCTATATGCCCTTGTGTTTGAATCATATCTTAGTAGAAAGCCTTCTACAGTCTTAGGAGCAAATTTAGATTTTCTACCTCTTTTAACAAGAATAAAGCATTTGCTACCAAAGACTCTAAAATATGAAATGTTGGGCTTTTTACCGGTTAGGAGTTCATAGGATGTCTTCTTGAGGATTCGGTGTAGATACAACCGGTTGATGGCATAGCAAGCGGTGTTGACCGCCTCCGCCCAAAACTGATCCGAAGTCTTGTACTCATCAAGCATGGTTCTTGCCATGTCCAACAGAGTTCGATTTTTCCTCTCCACTACACCATTTTGTTGTGGCGTGTAGGGAGAAGAGAACTCATGCTTGATGCCCTCCTCCTCAAGGAAGCCTTCAATTTGAGAGTTCTTGAACTCCGTCCCGTTGTCGCTTCTTATTTTCTTGATCCTTAAGCCGAACTCATTTTGAGCCCGTCTCAAGAATCCCTTTAAGGTCTCTTGGGTTTGAGATTTTTCCTGCAAAAAGAATACCCAAGTGAAGCGAGAATAATCATCCACTATTACAAGACAATACTTACTCCCACCGATGCTTATGTAAGCAATCGGGCCGAATAGATCCATGTGGAGTAGCTCAAGTGGCCTGTCGGTCGTCATGATGTTCTTGTGTGGATGATGGGCACCAACTTGCTTTCCTGCTTGGCATGCGCTACAAATCCTGTCTTTCTCAAAATGAACATTTGTTAGTCCTAAAATGTGTTCTCCCTTTAGAAGCTTGTGAAGATTCTTCATCCCAACATGGGCTAGTCGGCGGTGCCAGAGCCAACCCATGTTAGTCTTAGCAATTAAGCATGTGTCGAGTTCAGTTCTATCAAAATCTACTAAATATAGCTGACCCTCTAACACACCCTTAAATGCTATTGAATCATCACTTCTTCTAAAGACAGTGACACCTACATCAGTAAAGAGATAGTTGTAGCCCATTTTGCATAATTGAGAAACAGAAAGCAAATTGTAATCTAATGAATCTACAAGAAAAACATTGGAAATAGAATGGTCAGGAGATATAGCAATTTTACCAAGACCTTTGACCAAACCTTGATTTCCATCCCCGAAAGTGATAGCTCGTTGGGGATCCTGGTTTTTCTCGTAGGAGGAGAACATCTTCTTCTCCCCTGTCATGTGGTTTGTGCACCCGCTGTCGATTATCCAGCTTGAGCCCCCGGATGCATAAACCTACAAAACAAATTTAGTTCTTAACTTTAGGTACCCAAACGATTTTGGGTCCTTTGGCATTAGAAACAAGAACTTTGGGTACCCAAACACAAGTCTTGGAGCCCTTGTGTTTGCCCCCAACAAATTTGGCAACTACCTTGCCGGATTTGTTAGTCAAAACATAAGATGCATCAAAAGTTTTAAATGAAAAGTTATGTTCATTTGATGCACTAGGAGTTTTCTTCTTAGGCAGCTTAGCACGGGTTGGTTACCTAGAGCTAGATGTCTCACCCTTATACATAAAAGCATGATTAGGGCCAGAGTGAGACTTCCTAGAATGAATTCTCCTAATTTTGTCCTCGGGATAACTAGCAGGGTATAAAATGTAACCCTCGTTATCCTGAGGCATGGGAGCCTTGCCCTTAACAAAGTTGGATAATTTCTTAGGAGGGGCATTAAGTTTGACATTGCCTCCCTGTTGGAAGCCAATGCCATCCTTGATGCCAGGGCGTCTCCCACTATAGAGCATACTTCTAGCAAATTTAAATTTTTCATTTTCTAAGCTATGCTCGGCAATTTTAGCATCTAATTTTGCTATATGATCGTTTTGTTGTTTAATTAAAGCCATGTGATCATGTATAGCATTAATGTTAACATCTTTACATCTAGTACAAATGGTAGTATGTTCTACGGTAGATGTAGAGGTTTTGCAAGATTTTAATTCTACAACCTTAGCATGCAATATATCATTCTTAGTTCTAAGGTCGGAAATAGTAGCATTGCAAACATCAAAATCTTTAGCCTTAGCGAGCAATTTTTCATTTTCATTTTTAATGCTAGCAAGAGAAATGTTCAATTCTTCAATTCTAGCAAGTAAATCATCATCATTATTTCTAGAATTGGTAATTGAAACATTACAAACATGAGAATCAACCTTAGCTAACAAATTAGCATTTTCATTTCTAAGGTTGTCTATTGTCTTATGGCAAGTGCTTAGCTCACTAGATAATTTTTCACATTTCTCAACTTCTAGAGCATAAGCATTTTTAACCTTAACATGCTTCTTATTCTCTTTAATAAGGAAGTCCTCTTGGGTGTCCAAGAGATCATCCTTCTCATGAATAGCACTAATCAATTCATTAAGTTTCTCTTTTTGTTGCATGTTGAGGTTGGCAAAAAGAGTGCGCAAGTTATCTTCCTCATCACTAGCATTTTCATCACTAGAGGATTCATATCTAGTGGAGGATTTAGATTTAACCTTCTTCTTTTTGCCATCCTTTGCCATGAGGCACTTGTGGCCGACGTTGGGGAAGAGAAGGCCCTTGGTCACGGCGATGTTGGCGGCGTCCTTGTCGTCGGAGGAGTCGCTAGAGCTTTCGTCGGAGTCCCACTCCTGACAAACATGGGCATCGCCGCCCTTCTTCTTGTAGTACCTCTTCTTCTCCTTTCTTCTCCCCTTCTTGTCGTCACCCCTGTCACTGTCACTAGAAATTGGACATTTAGCTATAAAGTGACCGGGCTTACCACACTTGTAGCAAACCTTCTTGGAGCGGGGCTTGTAATCCTTCCCCCTCCTTTGCTTGAGGATTTGGCGAAAGCTTTTGATGACAAGCGCCATTTCCTCGTTGTCGAGCTTGGAGGTGTCGATTGGTTGTCTACTTGGTGTAGACTCCTCCTTCTTCTCCTCCGTCGCCTTGAATGCAACCGGTTGAGCTTCGGACGTGGAGGGGCCGTCAAGCTCGTTGATCTTCCGTGAGCCCTTGATCATAAATTCAAAGGTCACAAAATTCCCGATTACTTCCTCGGGAGTCATTAGTGTATATCTTGGGTTGCCACGAATTAATTGAACTTGAGTAGGGTTAAGGAAAATAAGAGATCTTAGAATAACCTTAACCACCTCGTGGTCATCCCACTTTTTGCTCCCGAGGTTGCGCACTTGGTTCACCAAGGTTTTGAGCCGGTTGTACATGTCTTTTGGCTCTTCCCCTTGGCGAAGACGAAAGCGACCGAGCTCCCCCTCGATCGTTTCCCGCTTTGTGATCTTGGTGAGTTCATCACCCTCGTGCGCCGTTTTGAGCACGTCCCAAACTTCCTTGGCGCTTTTTAGTCCTTGCACCTTGTTGTACTCCTCCCTACTTAGAGAGGCGAGGAGTATTGTTGTGGCTTGGGAGTTGAAGTGCTCGATTTGGGCCACTTCGTCCTCATCATAATCCTCATCCCCTACAGATGGTACCTGTGCTCCAAACTCAACAACATTCCATATACTTTTGTGGAGTGAGGTTAGATGAAATTTCATTAAATCACTCCACCTAGCATAATCTTCACCGTCAAAGGTTGGCGGTTTGCCTAATGGAACGGAAAGTAATGGAGTATGTCTAGAGGTACGAGGATAATGTAAGGGGATCTTACTAAACTTCTTGCGCTCATGGCGCTTAGAAGTTATGGAGGGTGCGTCGGAGCCGGAGGTGGATGGTGATGAAGTGTCGGTCTCGTAGTAGACCACCTTCCTCATCTTCTTTATTTTGTCTCCACTCCGATGTGACTTGTGAGAGGAAGTCTTCTTTTCCTTCTTCTTCTCCTTCCTCTTCTCCTTGTTGCGGGACTCTTCCGATGAAGCCTTGTAGCGGGCTTTTCGCCGGTCTCCATCTCCTTCTTGGCGTTATCTCCCGACATCACTTCGAGCGGTTAGGCTCTAATGAAGCACCGGGCTCCGATACCAATTGAAAGTCACCTAGAGGGTGGGTGAATAGGGCGAAACTGAAATTCTCAAAAATAATCACAACTACAAGCCGTGTTAGCGTTAGAAATATAATCGAGTCCGCGAGAGAGGGGGCAAAACAAATCGCAAGCAAATAAGAGGTGTGACACGCGGATTTGTTTTACCGAGGTTCGGTTCTTGCAAACCTACTCCCTGTTGAGGTGGTCACAAAGACCAGGTCTCTTTCAACGCTTTCCCTCTCTCAAAGGTCCCTTGGACCGAGTGAGCTTTCTCTTCTCAATCACTTGGAACACAAAGTTCCTACAAGGACCACCACAAAATTGGTGTCTCTTGCCTCAATTACAAGTGAGTATGATCGCAATAAAGAATCAAGAAGGAAGAAAGCAATCCAAGCGCAAGAGCTCGAAAGAACACAAGCAAATCTCTCTCACTAAGCACTAGAGCGTTGTGTGGGATTTGGGAGAGGATTTGATCTCTTGAGTGTGTCTAGAATTGAATGCCTAGCTCTTGTAAGTGGTTGGAAGTGTGAAAACTTGGATACAATGAATGGTGGGTTGTTGGGGGTATTTATAGCCCCAACCACCAAACTAGCCGTTTGGTAGGGCTGACTGTCGTATGGTGCACCGGACAGTCCGGTGCACACCGGACATGTCCGGTGCGCCAGCCACGTTACCAAAGCCGTTGGGATTCGACCGTTGGAGCACTGTCTTCTGGGCCCGCCTGGATGTCTGGTGGCGCACCGGACATGTACTGTAGAGTGTCCGGTGCGCCAGTATGGGCGTGCCTGACTTCTGCGCGCGCTGGCGCGCATTTATTGCGCTGCAGGTAGCCGTTGGCGCCGAAGTATCTGTTGCTTCGTTGTCACACCGGACAGTCCGGTGTACACCGGACATGTCCGGTGAATTATAGCGGACTAGCCGTTGTGAATTCCCGAAGCTGGCGAGTTCCTGAGGCGCCGCTCGTTGGAGCACCGAACACTGTCCGGTGTACACCGGACAGTCCGGTGAATTATAGCGGAGTCGCCTCTCGATTTTCCCGAAGGTGACGAGTTTGAGTTGGAGTCCTCTGGTGCACCGGACACTGTCCGGTGTACACCAGACAGTCCGGTGCGCCAGACCAGAGGTGCATTCGGTTGTCCCTTTGCTCTTTTGTTGAACCCAATACTTGGTCTTTTTATTGGCTATGAGTGAACCTTTGGCACCTGTACAACTTGTACACTAGAGCAAACTAGTTAGTCCAATTATTTGTGTTGGGCAATTCAACCACCAAAATCATTTAGGGAATAGGTGTAAGCCTAATTCCCTTTCACTTTGTCACCACCCTTGTGCCTTGTCCAAGTGCTACTTACCAGCCTCTTTTTTGTTTCTGAATTTAGGATCTTATGCTGGTCCTACAAGTAACATTAAAGCACTTCCCTCCCTGTTGACATTAAAACCCCTGGCGTGGTTGTTGTGTTGTACTGTTGTTTGTACTAGGCGAGCATCACTTCCAATTTGTTGTAGTAGCTTTTTCTTGCTACTTCATGGATCTTGGGTCTTCGATTGTTGAGTTATTTGCTTTAGCATTTGGGCTTCTGACTTAGAGCTTTTGGATTTGTAGGCATTGATGGTTGTCTTGAAGAAGATGATGGTAAATACTTCCCACCACCAGTAGCTACAGAGGAAGGGGAAGTCTGTAGCTGACAAGGGCCCGCCGCCGCAACTGTGGTGGCAGAGAATGTGGTGGTCGCGATTAGGGCAGCCACAAGACGCCCATCATCTGGGTGAGGCGATAGCATCATACTTGTCATCATCCTGTCACATAGCTTTGGTATTATTTCTGGTTTTTGGCTCATGTGCACGTTTGCTGGTATTACTAATTGTTTTCACTTTAGTTACAATGATCACCTAAATCCATGGTTTTTATTGCCTATAGTTGTTAATGTTTCTCCGGTTCTGCAGTAGTTGCCTGAAAACTAAAAGTATATGCACACTTCTCTATTTCAGGTAGAAAGTTCTGGGGCTTTATGCTGTTCGTTGGAGACTGTACATGTGGACATAAGTCTATGTTGGATCAGAAATGTGATTTATTAGAGTTAAGAAAATTGATGTGTATGATATAGACTTTGGAGCTGGGACTAATGCTCGTTTACATCTTATTATTGTTGTTGTATGCATGTGTGCTTAATTTGTTGTTTCTATAGATTAATGTGAGGTATAATCTTGTTTTCGACTCTTTTGATGTTGTAGGTGTTGAGTGCAAGAAATCACATGCAAGCTGGATTGTGTTGGACAAGTAATGGTCAACTACTAAATCAGTAGTTTCTTTAATACATCATGCATTATCTAATTTTTATTTTTTTCTTATTAAATTGTATGTTGCTGCTGCTCAAGGATTTGAAGCATGAGAAGCGTTGTGGGAGAGAAGCGTCAGTGCAACATTGTTGTTCTATAGGGATCAACGTCCTCAAGATCACTTGGAAAACTTTCACGAAAAACTCGTAATGCAAGCATATGTTTTATTGGAAAAGTTTTCTAAGCTGAATTTCTGAAAGCCTCCTCACTGCTTTAGTTATGCTGAATTGGAATTTGCAACTAGGGGTTTCTCACAAGTAAATTTCTTAGCTAAAGGTGGATTTTGGTCTGTTCATCGACATGTCATTTCTAATGGTGGTGGTATTTGTTAGCTACAAAATCATCAATCAAAGATTGTAATTATATTGCATCACTGTTTTGTATCAATTTTTAAGCTGCCGTAGCAACGCACGGTCACCCTACTAGTCTAGGATTGAGTCCACCGGCTGGTTGCTCGGCTGTAAGGCCTTGTAGCGGCCTAGCCCGGCTGACCCTTTTTCTCTTTTTTTTTAATAAAGGGAAAATCCACAATTAACAGCATGTATCATGTAGTATGGTAGTAATCAATTAAAAAGGACTTCCATGGCCTTTTGCTTCTATTCGACGATGAGGAAAAGGAGCTGCTACGCGAGGAGGGGGAGCATATCACCTCGTTGTATAAGAACCAAACTTTCACTAGGATCGGCAACAAAGAGAAATTAGTTGTTAAAAGTACGATGGCGGGAGTAGTATTACAGTTACAGCAGTAGCACACTGTACTACTCGTGATAACAGTCTCAGCACGCGATGTTGCTCTCTGCTCTGTCGGCTGTCGCCGTCTCGTCGTCGCTACGAGCCACCAGGTTCCCGGGGCTCCCGGCCTCCTTCGGGAGGATGGTGGTGGTGGTTGCCACTGCGACTGCGAGCCGGCGTCCAGTACCAGTTGGTAACCGAAGCATTATTATTATTGAATAATGGCGAATCGGCGATACTCCTACGCAGCAAAAGGATGCTCGTCTTCCTCCATGCCATGCGTCCAGCCAGCCTCGAGCCCCCCCTGAGCGCGGGCCGCGGGCTGCGGCTCTCCAGTCTCCACCCCTTGTCCCTTGCTCCTCGTTTCCCAAGAGTAAGCATGACAATTTTCACTGCTCTCTCGACCCTGTTGTATGGACGGAGTGTACAAACATAATAATAACACATGCAATGCAAAAGGCTGTTTCCGATCCCTTGCTTTGCCTTCACCCAACCATCTCCAAGACTCCAACTATGCGGCCGGACGAAATGACGGCAGACAAAAATATTCCAGGCAAAGCAAGTTCCCAAGAGCGAGGCGGCCGCGCGATGCTTGCCGCGGATTGGGGCATTTTCTCTCTCTCTCTCTCTCTCTCTCTCTCTCTCCGTCGGAGCCATGCACCCCACTGGCCGTGATTCAAGGCGCGTCTGTCGTCTGCCATGCCTGCAGCAACGAGCGGATGAGTGCTCTTTGCTTTTACCCGGCCCCCGGCCTGGCCTGATGAGTGCCCTGGAAACTTTTCGCCAACAAATCGACGGCCGAGAGACGGCAGTGAGCCGAGGCCGGCGGTCGTACTCCAGGTCCTCCACCACGCTAGGGCCGTGGTGGGGTCAGTTTAACGAGAAAAACTGTCTCACTCCACTCCTCCCGTCGGTCAGACCCACCACAGTAAAGGCAGAGCCTTGCGCCCGCCCTGGTAGAATAGTAAAAAAAAAAAAAGAAAAGGTAAAGACATGTCTGTGTGCAGCATGCCACCTCTGCTCTGCGCCCATGCCTTGCTACCGCTAGTGTGCTGCATAGATAGTACTCCTTCCTATATAGGCTGGTGCCAATGCAGGCTATAGTGAGGGCGATAGCGCCCAGCAGGAGGCGAGAGCGGGGCTGGAGGCGGGCGAGAGCGACCCGGCGGGCGCTACTGCTACCGCCCGGCGATAGGCAGGCGAGAGTGGGGCGACGCGTTGGCGATGGCGTCTTCGCGGGCGAGAGCGAGGGGCGACAGTGAGTGGCGGCTTCTGATTGGTCCACGTGTGCTATAGCCTGAGGCTGTAGCCTGCTGCAGCCTGTGCACTGAAGCAGCAGGGGCGAGAGTGGAGGCGAGAGCTGACGTGACAGGGGCGAGAGAGAGGCTGTGCACTGGACTCAGCCTAATGGCGGTGCTGAGGTGGTCTCTCTCTCGCGCGCGCGCTCTGCTCCGGCGAATAAATTCTGGCATCGGTGGCCGGTGCACGGCAAACGGCCGCCCCCCCCCCCCCCCCCTCCCCCCCCCCCCCCCCCCCCCCCCCCCCCGACCGGCGGTGATCTGGATAGTTCCCTTGAAGGGCCAGTGTGTACGTACGTGGCGGCCTAGTTTGGAGAATTATTATAGCTCTCATGTAGCGAAGCATGTCGTGAACGAAGAGCAATTAAAAAGGGTGTGAACGGGGTCCTCTGCGCACACTGCACGCGAGTGCACGTTCGGGGGTCCTCTGCTGCTCACAGACTCTAACGCGGAGATTGATTGCTGTGCTGTGGGAACCGGCACAGCTCACGTATTTTTTTTTGCTGGAGGTGTTTGGCTGACAGGCGAGGTCCACGCCTGGGCGGGTCCCTCTTCTTATCCGAACGGTTGGACAGAGCTCTATAGGAGGAGGTACAAAATGCGAGCCGTTGCGCTGACGGACACGTAGCTGGAGCGGATAGGTGAGGTCTCGCAGCGTGGGAGGGCCCCTCACACGTCGGGAACTCATCGATGGGGATGGGGACGGGGACGGGGGATCTCTCGCGGGCGAGGGGCAGGCAGCCAGCAGCGCTGCGCACGTACGGTCACATGGGCACCGGCGTGGCGGGGGCATGTGAATGTGGTGGGGGTGGTTCCGCTTCCGCCCCCCGCCTTTCCTCTTTCCTTTCCTTGCATGAAGGCATTGCCGAGCATGCGGCGTGGTGGTTGCTGCGGCGGTGTCAGCCTTGCATGTGAGATCATCCAGTCCCGAGCCCGGCCCTCCTGGCTGGGCCGGCCTTCCCTCTTTTTTGTTTTCTCTCCGCTTTGCTTCCCGCGCTCCGTTTCTTCATTTTTCTTTCCACATGTCTTTCGATGGCGCTGCACGCTCGCTCTCGCCCTCTTCTGCTTCCCGCCATTAATTCCCCGCAAATACCATTCAAATCAGGAACTGGAAGGCTTGTGCATTCCTTCCCGATTTCCGCATCCAAGGAGTAACGACAACGACATGGGGGCTGGGGCAGGCAACCTCGTGTTCGGTTTGAGCTGATCATGGATGGAGCACGGTCAAAATAACAAAAAGAACTGTCGACAAGTCAAGGTTAAGGATGCCTTCGGTTCTTATAATAGAAGTTTGCCTCCTCTACCAGAGCCAGGATTTCAATCAGGTCATGCAATGCGTTTGATTTGTTTGTGTGATGACCCGTGGCCGAGAGTAGCAAAATCTACTCCGACGTGAGCACTCCTTGCCACGGACGAGGCCACCACGGTGAACAACCGAGGAAGAACCTTCCAGGTATAGTCAAAATCTCTCGGAACATGTAAACAAAAAAACAAGACAAATGACAGAAGCTCAATTACGACGTAGACTCAGTTAGTTATGCTTAGGGCTAATAAAAAGGCTAAACTAATAGAGGTAAAGTTCGTCTGAGTTGTACATCGTTGTGTGCTCCTGCATATGATAGGCTGATGTTCTTGCCTGCTTATTGGAGGTGATTTATTCATGCTTTGTTTCTCTCCTCTACCACTAAAGCTCAAACTTCAGGTGTGTTTGATGAAATGCATGTTCAAGTACACTTTTTTTTCCCGGCAATTGAGCTTTGCTGCGTATATAGTGGTGTAATTAGGTATTAGGATCAGTAGGTCTAGATTCCCATGGACTAAACATACCGTTTGATCTTTTATTTCTTTGCTACTCCATCCGTCTTAATTTATAATCCGTTTCATTTTTTTACTAAACTTGATCGGCTCGTCTTTTTTTTAAAAAATTAAGAAATTAATGTCATACTTAAAGTATATTATATGATAAACTATATCACAATAAAGTTTAATAATAATACTATTTTTAATAAGACAAGCCGATCAAATTTAGGATAAAAATGTAAACGAATTATAAATTCGATTGGAAGGAGTATTTCTTATATGCCCAATGCTTATTATATCCAGAAAATACTGTATATATAAAGCATGAAAACTGAATTTAACATTCCTGTGCATGTGCAAAAGAAAAAAAAAACCTCGTGACTTATCCATACTCAACGCGTGTTGGATCGTTCTCACCAGCAATGCGTGAAATAAAACAATTTGTTGAAATTCTTCAACACATCATATGCAAAACTATTTTATAGCCATGGTCTGTCTTCAGAAGATTGTGCAACCGTACAAAACATGGTTTTGTATTATATACAACATTGTTTATAAAGTGAAGTTTAAAATATAAAATGTGAATGTGTGATTAAGATGAGATATGAATGTTGTTGTGGACAGTTATTTGGTTGGTGGCCTGGTGGTGAATGCTATCTGGGCCAGACAATCACATCTAATGGGAGGCCTCGAAAATCAAACCCATGAACTCTTAACACCAGAGCTCTTTGGTCTTTGCTGTTCCGACTTCCGACTTTAAATCTTGGATTTGTTTCGGTCCGGTTGAGCCTTATGGCCTCGAGCGCTCAGGTTTCATTTTTTCGGCCCAGGAGCAAGCCTAGGGGATTAAAGTCTTGCTGAACAGTTGGGCCGATTTGAATGCCAGGCTACTCGAACCGTACCCATACTGTTTGATGGATTCGATTATAACGGTGGAACACTGTTTTGCAGCGCCATTAATCATCGAGTCCGGCACGGTGCCTTCGGAAGACACCGCATTCCCATAAAACCTACCAAAAGTCATGTGGGCTAGGTCTAGGAAATAAGCTCGCGGTTGACAAGTCGCCTCGTGACTCGATTGGACTTGAGCTACTCGTGAACCTTGAGTGAGCTGAATCGAGTCAGGTTTTGAGCTTGTCTATAGAGAAAGTTGAGCCGAGTCGAGCCTGCTTATTTTAGCTCGCGAGCTATATCAAATTGTTCAATCTATAGAATAATAATGAATATCAGATAATTTTATAGATACCTAACTTGTTCTTAGTGTTTGATTATATATATATATATATATCAATTTATAATTTAGATTACTCATAATATTGAATGATGATGATATAAATTATGTTTATATATTGTTAATTTGATATATATAAAGCACCAACATTTATCAAGGTGTAGCTCCAAGTCGAGCCATGCCCTCCTTTAGCTTGTTTAGTGGCTAGCCGAGCTGAGCTGAGCTCGACCAGTCGCGAGCAGCACTAAGCCGAGCCAAGCTTGACTCATCTCGTTTCCAGCCCTATACCAATAGTGTGTTTGGTTGGGAAGTGAACTAGAATGGAGCGGCTCCATTTCAGTTTTTAAGAAGGAAAGAGTTTCTCCACGTTTATCTCTACTGCCATGGGAAGGGAAGGGAACAAGTATTCTACATCTTTCTCACACCTCCATTATTATCGGAAGAGTTCGTGGTCCAGATCTAGGATGTACAACGATGCAGTTTTTCAATACGTCATCAACACTACTCTACCTCAACATTGTTGCAGATCCGATCTACACTAACTCTCCATCAAGTCGATAGGTCTCCGGCCTTGCCGAATTGTCCTACATGACAAGCTACATTTTCGTCCACTAAACTAAGAAGCATGTTATGTCGTTCTTGATTGCTTTAGACCATGGTTTAGTAGATCTATTCAATCTAGATTGATTTCTTGCGGTCAGATACATGTTATGGATTGATTTCTATGGATAGATGCATGTGTTTAAAATGATCTGTGTACATTGGCGTGTTTAATCGTGTTGGTTTTGCCGATTTAATAGATCCAATCTGTTACATTTACTTTAAAAAAAAAATCCTGTGGTGGTTGTATCACCCTACTTTTGCATGATAAAAAAAAATCCTTGAGTTGACAAACAACATGTTACAAATCTTGAGAAGAATTTGAAGTTTCTTTTTCACCAAATATTTATTTATTTTACCATAATAAGAGAAAGGGAAATTATTTTTATATAAAAATCCTGACCAAGAAATAAGGTCAAACTTCACCAAATTGTTATTTATGATTTTCTAGTGAATTTTGAAGTGATTTAATGGAGTTAATATGATTTGAAAATGAAAATTAAATTAAATCTGAAAAATAGAAAAAGATAAAACAGTGAGAACTAAGCGACCAAACGACTTCTGCCCCAACTTGCACCCGTGCCTGCTCGCGCTAACGAGTGGTGCCGATCTGTCGACACCACTCCCTCGCACCCATGCTCGCTCATGCTATCATGTGGGACTGGCTGTTCAGCCAAAACCCTGCATGTGCTCCCTCTCTCCCTCTGACACGCGGGACTCAGATGTCAACCTCGACCTTTCGCTCGCATCCTCCTTTCAACGACAATTTCCCTTTCGCTGATCTCGCCCCTACGAGATCCGAATGTTGCCCCTGCACGCGTCATCCTATGGTGGAGACTCCATGCATTCATTAACCCCGAGCGGGTCTGCCAACATTCTAACGACGACCAGCCGCGCTGCACACACAGTGTCTTCTCCCCTCCAATCAATGGTGCACCCCTATAAAACCAGCCACTCTTCACCCCCTCCTCACCACACTCCAAGCTCCTAGCCAACAGAATTATCTTGACTCCTCACCACTTTCCACACCACCATTCTAGAGCTTCGATGAACGTGTTCTACACCCACCAGAGTATCCCTGACATCCTTATCGGCCACCAGCTTTGCAAGAGTCCGAGGAGTCTGCAACAAGTGTGACCATGGTGACCTAACCCCATCGTGTCCGCCATCGTTGTCCAGAGTCCCTGGGCGCGTATCAAACCTATGCACAGCACCAGGAGGTGCACTAGCAGGAACTAAGACTCACTCCCCCATCCCATGTCCAAACAAACACGAACATAATAGGCCCAAATTTCTAACTGAAGTTACCACATCCGCCACAAACATCCCTCACTGCTGTTCATGTCCTCTCGGTCACACCCTTGCTTCTAATTCACGCCTAAAGAGTTATCCATGGTCTCCAATGCATTAGCAGCACAATTGAGCACCAACCGAACCCCTAGTCGCTCGGCGTAACCAACACCGGTGAACCACTGTCATGAAGGCCCTTGCCACTTGCCCTCGCTGCTCGCACAAATCCACTTTTAATCTGCGCCACACACCTTTCATCCAACAGTCAGGGTTGATCGTGTTGAGAACTACGTTACCACGGATCACCAGATCCGCTCTCTTCCCTCCCGTCAGCAGTAGAGGCGCAAGAAGATGTAGAGAACCCGTCTCCCTTCCCATAAGCACGACAGTGGAAACACACGAGACACTGGATATAGGGTTGGGCCTCTGGCCTCTTTCTCTTCTCTGTCATATGATGGGGTGTACAGGTTCCTTATATAGAGATGTGAGACCCCTCAGGGGCAAAGCCGGTATTTGCCCACATAACCCTAACTAGGGTTACTTAACACTCCCCCTTGGGCGAATACCGCGAAAACTCCGAAAAACCCAGTGGGAAAAATATGGAGAAAGAGTGCATGGTGATACAAATTGCATTTGCACTTTGTTGCCTCGTTAAAAACCTCATGTGAGAAACTTCAAGAAAACTCACCAAGGGAAAAAGAGTACAACAACTGTCATCGGGACAGATTTCGATCCTCTAGGATCTAGATTCTATCGAATCTTCTACAAGGGCTAACTTTAGAAATGTGCTCCCCCTAATCCTTGCAAAACCGTATCAATAAAGCAAAACATCTTCTTCTGGAAGTATATGCACATAAAGATTTAGCAAACGGATTGCATATCCTTGCAAGGACTATTACAGGAACTTTACCTCTACTCAGTTCTAGGATATACGAGGTAAGTGCACGTATCAATATGAATAAGCCACTTTGACTGATGGTGTTCGATCAAGTGGATCTATATATTTGATAGAAAGTTACATAAAGGTTCACATATTGATCATCAAGCTCACGCCTTCAAGGCATAGAATATGACATCTATTGTCTCACGATTGTGATCAATATAAGCATTCGCTCCCCCTGACGATGACATCTGTCAAAGTCGTTATCCCTCATAACTCAAGCATATTCGTCAAGATATATGTCTCATTGTTCATCTGGAATAACGAGAATGGATGAGGTTGGGGTGCTATCATTTTCTATCTTACACCACAATTTATACATAGTTGTGCAAAGCAAACAACATTTCATTCAATAGGACTTAGGGGATAATATAGTTGCAATAGTACATATTCTAAATATGACACATCGCTCCAGGCGTTCATCCTTTGCAACATCTATGATGGTGTAACAAAAGTCCATCAAATATCGTAATCCATCAGGGATTTTTCATCGATCAAATATATCATTATAGTCTGTCATTCTGGCACAATGGGGATATTTTGCCAGTAACACCTAAACCTTATAGGTTTCTGCCATCGTGGCTTTAGAGGATACCGTAATTCCACATCTAGCAGAAATTACCATGAGTAAAACTCATGGAATGCACATGTGCTTATTCGGTGAACTTCAAGTCCTTTGGTACCTCATCTTATTCCTTTTCGGGTCTGTATGGGTCTTTATCCCTTTATAGGGATTATCAAACTTTGGTGTTTAACACAGACTTTATTTCTTCTGGAAAGGTTCCATTAAGGAACTATAATCTCATCTAGGAGATATTCTCTCTACATAGGAGAGTGCTCATTCGTCAGGAATGTATTATTCGGTATGAGATTTATATGTTGCATATTTATAATTCAAAGATATGAATCCTCCTAGGATTTCATGACGGATCTTCAGAATCCTATAACTGCATATTTTAATTCATGCCATTTGCCAGATTATATCATATATCGGAACAGTGTTTATTCAACACATATGTGGGATAGGTCTCTCACAAGACCACTTGAACCATCGCATTCACCACACATTATTTCAATAGTGCCCATAATGTCCGAACTTCAAGCTCGCGACTTTCACTTTGCGATTCTTGGTTCAACCTCGATTGCATTTATCAATGATCCGATAAGAGAGCTTAAAGCACTCATGCCTAGGACTTTGTTTTGGATCCATTTGCAATCTAGAGGGACAAGATAGGTGTCGACATATTTGTCTACCACATTTAATAATGATTTCCGTCATTTCCCAAAACGAAAGATTCATTGTTCCGTATTCCCAGCACAATGATACTGCGCGCATTGCTAGGAATTTCATCATCAAGATGAACCTCTTCGTGAGGCAGATCACCATCAAGGTGAATTAATCGGAGGAGAGTTATCACAGACCACATGAATCTGCAATCAGAGCATATGCTTTGACTAAGACCAATGGATCATATTCGCAGGCGTCCCCGAGAATAGATCAAATGCCAATAAGTCAACTGTGGATATGATATTAATCCCGGGTATATCCACATCTACATCAGGTAGAAGCATTCAGACCAATATGGTTACTCCTCAACGATTTCTGGCAAACTCCATATACATAGGAGTACACACTAAACGACAAGTTTAGTTTGGCTTTTGTGCGTTTTATAGAATATTGAGGCATTACACTATATGGGCATTCCTCCCCCTAATGCCGAGATGTTCTAAAAGCATACAGATAAAATCTCCAACCACAATCATCCAGTTGTGGGCAATGTATGCTATTGTGGTGATTTATTTGGGAAATCTTACGCACATTACAGATAGGGGTTTTATGCAGTGAGCTTTGGACTTAGATTAATGTAGTGGCATGAATACTACATATTTGTCCTTCAACATGAAGGGTTAGTCTCAACATCCAGCGAGACACGCAACAACAAGTTGCTTCGTGGTTACAATTCTGCAAACTTATTGTTAATATTACCAAGTGCACAGTCAATCATTAAGATTTAGACTGAGATGCACAACACTATTTTATCCATAAGGCTTCTTCAGGGGCTCATGAATACCATTTGTCATTTGGAGCCATTAGTTGACTTCAGATCAACAAGTAAAATGACCATCAAAGTCTAACGCTCACAAAGACATTCACTGGTTGCATTGTGCTTTGAGCACATAAGAAAATGTGTGCACATATAATGGTAGTAAAGTGCATGGCATCAGGCCAATGCTGCCAAGCACAAATGTTTATATGCAGAGATGTATAGTCCAGCTCGTTTTTATCACTGCCCATGGTTTACCCAATTACTCATACTGCTCTGAAATTGGGTATCGATTTATGCAACATTTCTAGGTATAATAATTTTGAGAGAGAACTTATAACAACAGTTAATTATTTGTGGTGTTGCCAGCAGGGCAAACATTTCTCCTCATATTATATACCAAATTGTTCTATATAGCATTATTTCGATCTCTTCATTGTTCAGCAAAAAGAGAAGCTTTGGAATAGAACAGACAAGGCCAAGAATTCATTTTATCTGGGAAATATCACCATATAACTAGCTTTTGATGAAGCAAATGATGATAACTGCTTGGCAAGAACGAAACAATACTGGTATCCGCCTAGGATCCATCTTCAACAATAGATATTACTGCTCTCATACGAAGAAATCATCAGGAGTAGAGAGGATACAACAGGTCTCTACAAGATCTTCATATTTCTATCACAAATTATCACCACTTACAATCTCGTGGTCAAGACTTATGGCTCTTCTGGTGCCAAGGACCAAGGACATATTAATGCCCAATTTAGCTTCAAGCTTTGTGGTGATGTGGGATTTCATGGCTATTTTTCTACTCTTCTTATTTCTGGTAGATCAGATATAGATTATGGTAAGCATGCTAAGGGGTGGAATACAATGTAATTCTGCTACATAAACCCCAGATATATGTCCATTCAGAATCGATCTTTACCATTTGGTTTATAGTATACACCATACCAGTCAAAGGACTATCCCAAGTCAATTCAGCGGCTATAAGTATTTAAATTCTGAGAGATATATGCAATACAAGCATAGAGGTCCTAGATAGGCCAAGTAAAGTGGTTCGACGAGAACACACAATGTTTTTTTTCACACCATCGTTGTGAAAAAATTCTCAGAATTACCTTTCGATGTACTCGCAACTTCGTGTTGCTAAGGTACTAGCCATTTATCTCAAAGTTCGCTTCATGCCGTTCAGCGACAAATAGCAATGTGTCAACATCTGGTTGAGCAATGTATGACTGAGATTCTAGCATTTATTCATCTGATAAGGTCTTATTGCTTACTAATAAAATCCCAATTTGTGATGTTTTTTTTGTGCCAAAAAAAAGGCTTTCATGCATTAATATTGAATTTCTTCAGGTTACTTCGGGTAAAACTTTATGCGCGAGGAGAGAGCAGAGATTTAACTTATCTGTGTTTCATTGTATTTCGATTTAATTTCCCAGATTTAATATAGTTGTTATGACCACTTGGCGATATATATAAATATACAATGCCACACAACACAATCAAACAAAATATAGAGCGAAAACAAAATTATTTACGAAGGTTGCACATAATGTGACTTCAGGGGCTTGAACAACCCACCACAATCTACGCGAGTACAATCTCTAGCGTATCTGGCGTCAACGCGTGTCCGGCCATCAGGGCCACGACAACACAACAAGCCTTCGTAATAAGCGCAACAGGCACAATTATGACTCGGTAATCGGGGTACACGATAAGTCCATGCAACGTGCGCAACAGGCGCAATTGTGGCTTAATGATCACGACAAACAGACAGTGCCTACAGGGCATGCGAAAAATACGTGACTCAGTGATGGCGGGTCGACTCAACGGGAGCTATCCAAATAAACGAGAGTGCTACATAGCAATCACATGACGCAGCCAAGTTCGTACGACACAAATACTGCGTCGTGTTGCCAGGGCGCAGCCAGTGCTCAGCCAATGCCATAACTCGGTCGATTAATAATGTAGTCTGATCGACGTGTCTGAGTACCCACTATACAATTTAATCGCTCGACGTGAGTCCAAAAGCTCAACACATCATAAATATTTAGAGCGATCCGAGTCTACATAGTATAGTCTGCACACACGTTTTAATAATTTTCTACTAATTATTTACTATGAGAAATAATGCAGAAAAATAATAATAGAATTATTACATGAGCATAAGCAGATCAGATGCATGAAAACATTTTCTCATGCTTAAACATGCATTCTTTAATTAATTGTTTGCGACAAAAAAAATAATTTAAATAGAAATTGCAACAGAAAAGCACACATAATTATATTTCTTTTGTCCTAAACACATAGCCTTATCCAATGCCTTTCACTTTAAGGACGTGCAACCACTTGCATGCAACCAGCCAACAGCTTTGACGGGGCACTTTTTTTTTCTTGCGCAAGGATCACATCAAGGACGTGCAACCACTTGCATGCACGGCAACCAGTCAATCGCTTTGACTGCATGCTGCTTTGACTGCATGCATATCGCATGACCTGTTCTATGGCCGAGATGGCCGGCCTCGGAGGTGCGGCTTCTAACGTCCGAGATGGAAGCGAGCTCATAGCCCGTCCTCGAAGCCAGCGAGACCACGGCGGGGGAGAAGGAGCGCAGGTAGGCGAGCACCAGTAGGTTGCAGCCATGTTCCCGTGGCCACGAGCCACTCTGCTCTACGCAGAACATGTACCTTGCGCAGGCACGCCTCCCCCTCGTGTCGTGGTTGAGATTCGCTGCCATGCTGCTGCAGGAGTCGTGGGCGAGCATCGTACACTGGCCTCTCTATCTGTTGGCGTGCATGCCCTGCGAGCACCACTACGCGGGCGAGTAGCACAGAGGGTCTGCGGGAGCAGGGCTCGCGCCTAGTTTCTTCAGGAAGTCCTTTTTCTTCTCCGGGAAGAACAGATTGGCAAGTAAATCATAAATCCAATCTAAAAATTACATACCGTTATATTGGATAGAGGAATCGAAGTCTGTCGCGTAGGACAGTTCGGCTAGGCCGGAGGACCTGCCGACTTGATGAAGAGTTGATGCAGATCTGATCCCGCAGCAACGTCGAGGTAGAGCGTGCTGATAACGTGTTGAGAACTACGTTACCACGGATCACCAGATCCGCTCTCTTCCCTCCCGTCAGCAGTAGAGGCGCAAGAAGATGTAGAGAACCCGTCTCCCTTCCCATAAGCACGACAGTGGAAACACACGAGACACTGGATATAGGGTTGGGCCTCTGGCCTCTTTCTCTTCTCTGTCATATGATGGGGTGTACAGGTTCCTTATATAGAGATGTGAGACCCCTCAGGGGCAAAGCCGGTATTTGCCCACATAACCCTAACTAGGGTTACTTAACAGATCGATACCGGTTGCACCCGGTTAGCATAAGGGACCCTTGAATTTGTTTAAATTAACCTGCAGTCCATATCGGTTTTTATCCAGGGATAAGAAATATAGTTGTTAGACCCTGAACTCTATAGTTAATTAAAATATACCCTTGGTAGGTTAGAAATGAATTTAAATTTCTAACAAATTCATTTTAAATCCAAATTAAATGGTTTTGATCTCAAATAAATTGTAAAAGTGGATAGAATATTTCTAGAACTATTGTGAGCCATGTTTTAATGATTGGTGTATTGTTTCTTATTTTATTCTCATATTCGTTGTATGTACATGCGTAGACTCTAAGCTTTGCAACTGTCTCAAAGGCCTCAACTTCGAGGACCTCAAAAACCCTGAAGAAGACATGTATTTCATGATCATATTACCCATTCATTAAATGTTAATCAATGTTTTGGTCAAGTTTTGCTCCTATTAGGTTTACCTTAGTATTACTTACCATGTCCTTGTTTTACCCAAGAATTTTAGGGGAACTTTTAGTAGAATAATTGCTAGTGCTCTACATCTTTCAAAAGCGAAGTGTTTTCAACAATTTTATGAAACTTGTTTATATAAATGATTTTTATCAAGCCATGGTGACTTGATGCGTGGGATATGATTGCTCAAGGGCCTCACCTTAAGGACCAACTCGTCGAGTGATCACCCGGGACAACATTACAACCACAAGAACTATATGAGCTCTAGCCTTGACCAAGTAATCAGGAGAACTTGTGTGGGCATTAGTCGTGGTAGATGGAGACGAGAGAAGACTCTTTGGTCCCTCTTACGCTAGACTAGGTAGGTATAATACGAATGACTCTAAAGACTCCCTTGCCTAGCTACCTCACCCTTAGAAGTATGAACAAGGACCCGCAGGACATGGTGGGCCTTGCCTCTGGTGTAAGGAAGTCAACAAAACTAGACAAGAGAAGAGAAGAGGACTATGAGGCAAACCACTCGTATGTTGCTAGAAATGTACCCTACGACAAGGCTTTAGACACCTTCAAGACTCAAGTGCTCTTATGGTCTAGTCAGCTCAGGATTGATAGTGCCTTGGGAGCATGCGCACCGGCTACGAAAGGCCTTCAAGAAGCGCATGAGGCGATGCACGCGCAAAGACAAGGAATGGCACACTGCATCAAAATCTCCATGTAACTAGGCCTTCCACTCCCTCTCCTATATAAATACTTCAAATCACCTTGTAATACCAGCACGAGAGTTCATTATGCATTCTTCTAACTAGAAAACTCAAACCAATCTAAAAACTCCTCTTCAGACTCAACCAAAGCAATGTCATAGGGACGGTGACACCACAAGCCATGACTGACCTAAAAATTTACTTTTTATATACAGGGTAGCAGGGCGTTTACTGTCCCATCTTGAGACAGCCTAGGTAATGTTTGGTTCCCCTAAAGTTTGTGTCCTCTCGAGACAGCCTAGGGAGTGTTTGGTTCTCCTAAAGATTAGTCTATGTACTAGACAAATTTATTATGCCTGATTAATAAATTAATTAGGTTTAATAAATTTGTCTCGTCATTTAGTCTTTATTGTGTAATTAATTTTATAATTAGACACTTTGAGAACCATTTATGAAACACACTCTCATTTCTACTGCTTAAGGGTGTCTTTGGTTGGACGTACAAGGAGGGATGACTCGTCTAAGGCCATGACTTGCCCGAGGCCACAAATCGCCCGAGGCAGCCTCTCGATCGAGGCCACAACATGCCTGAGGCAGTCACGACTCGCCCGAGGTCAACTTGGGACGAGAGACATAGTTCTGATTTGCCCGAAGCCAACCTTGGCGGGTGACGCGGTTCTGCTTTGCCCGAGTGCACCTCTGACTCACCCGAGCGTAGCTCGGGTGACTGTCTGGTGAGGCTGAGACTGGCCCAAGTTTGGCCATGCTTATCCAAACTTCTTCACTACATTTTGGCTCGACTTGAGAAGTTCCTTAGCACTTAGATGAACATTTTTAGCACCTAAAACAAATGACTAAGTGCTAGAAACATATCTTTATCTTTTTAATTCATAGAGGTTTGCAATATGCCCAATTTCAAGCACAAAAAGATAAAGCAATGATCCTATCATAGACCGGTATACCTTTTGATCTATGGACATACCACCCTCGTTGAGGACCAGATGTCTGTTAGTTCCCATTGGCGTCTTAGCAGACTTTGTGTCCTTCACCCCAAACTTCTTTAGGATACCACATGTGTACTTCGTTGAGAGATGAATGTTGAAAGGGAATTAGGCTTACACCTAGTCCCTAATTAATTTTGGTGGTTGAATTGCCCAACACAAATAATTAGACTAACTAGTTTGCCCAAGTGTATAGATTATACAGGTGTAAAAGGTTCACACTCAGCCAATAAAGAGATCAAGTTTTGGATTCAACAAAGGAGCAAAGGGCCAACCGAAGGCACCTCTGGTCTGGCGCACCGGACTGTCCGGTGTGCCACCGGACAGTGTCCGGTGCACCACCGGACATGTCCGGTGCACCAGAGGACTCAAACTGGAACTCGCCAGCTTCGGGAAACTCCAACGGCTAGTCCACTATAATTCACCGGACTGTCCGGTGTGCACCGGACTGTCCGGTGCAATTCCGGAGCAACGGCTATCCGGCGCCAACGGCTACCTGCGATGCATTTATTGCGCGCGCTGCGCGCGCAGAAGTCAGGCGCGCCCATACTGGCGCACCGGACAAGGAACAGTAGATGTCCGGTGTGCACCGGACACCCAGGTGGGCCCACAAGTCAGAAGCTCCAACGGTCAGAATCCAACGGCAGTGATGACGTGGCGGGGGCACCGGACATGTCCGGTGTGCACCGGACTGTCTGGTGCGCCATCAAGCAGACAGCCTCCCAACGGCCACTTTTGGTGGTTGGGGCTATAAATACCCCAACCACCCCACCATTCATTGCATCCAAGTTTTCCACTTCCCAACTACTACAAGAGCTCTAGCATTCAATTCTAGACACACCAAAGAGATCAAATCCTCTCCAAATTCCACACAACACCATAGTGACTAGAGAGAGTGATTTACTTGTGTTCTTTCGAGCTCTTGCGCTTGGATTGCTTTCTTTGTTCTTGATTCTTTCATTGCGATCAACTCACTTGTAATTGAGGCAAGAGACACCAAACTTGTGGTGGTCCTTGTAGGAACCTTGTGTTCCAAGTGATTAAGAAGAGAAAGCTCACTCGATCCGTGGGATCGTTTGAGAGAGGGAAGGGTTGAAAGAGACCCGACCTTTGTGGCCTCCTCAACGGGGAGTAGGTTTGCAAGAACCGAACCTCGGTAAAACAAATCCGCGTGTCACACTCTTCATTTGCTTGCGATTTGTTTTCCACCCTCTCTCGCGGACTCGTTTCTTTATTACTAACGCTAACCCGGCTTGTAGTTGTGTTTATATTTGTAAATTTCAGTTTCGCCCTATTCACCCCCCTCTAGGCGACTATCAATTGGTATCAGAACCCGGTGCTTCATTAGAGCCTAACCGCTCGAAGTGATGTCGGGAGATCACGCCAAGAAGGAGATGGAGACCGGCGAAAAGCCCACTACAAGCCACGGGAGCACTTCATCGGAAGAGTCCCGCACCAAGAGGAGGGAGAAGAAGAAGAGCTCCTCCAACAAAGGGAAGGAGAAGAAATCTTCTTCTCACCATAAAGAGAAGAAGGAAAAATCTTCTTCCCACAAGCCGCATCGGAGTGGGGACAAGCAAAAGAGGATGAGGAAAGTGGTCTACTACGAGACCGACACTTCATCAACATCGACCTCCGGCTCCGATGCGCCCTCCGTAACTTCTAAACGCCAAGAGCGTAAGAAGTTTAGTAAGATCCCCCTACACTATTCTCGCATTTCTAAACATGCACCTCTACTTTCCATCCCATTAGGCAAACCACCAACTTTTGATGGTGAAGATTATGCTAGGTGGAGTGATTTAATGCGATTTCATCTAACCTCACTCCACAAAAGTATATGGGATGTCGTTGAGTTTGGTGCACAGGTACCATCCGTAGGGGATAAGGATTATGATGAGGATGAGGTGGCCCAAATCGAGCACTTCAACTCTCAAGCAACAACGATACTCCTCGCCTCTTTAAGTAGAGAGGAGTATAACAAGGTTCAAGGGTTGAAGAGCGCCAAGGAGGTTTGGGATGTGCTCAAAACCACGCACGAGGGAGATGAGCTCACAAAGATCACCAAGCGGGAAACGATCGAGGGGGAGCTCGGTCGGTTCCGGCTTCGCAAAGGGGAGGAGCCACAACACATGTACAACCGGCTCAAGACCTTGGTGAACCAAGTGCGCAACCTCGGGAGCGTAAAGTGGGATGACCATGAGGTGGTTAAGGTTATTCTAAGATCTCTTATTTTCCTTAACCCTACTCAAGTTCAATTAATTCGTGGTAATCCTAGATATACTAAAATGACCCCCGAGGAAGTAATCGGGCATTTTGTAAGTTTTGAGTGCATGATCGAAGGCTCGAGGAAGATCAACGAGCTTGATGATCCATCTACATCCGAAGCTCAACCCGTCGCATTCAAGGCGACGGAGGAGAAGAAGGAGGAGGCTACACCAAGTCGACAACCAATAGACGCCTCCAAACTCGACAATGAGGAAATGGCGCTCGTCATCAAGAGCTTCCGCCAAATCCTCAAGCAAAGGAGAGGGAAAGACTACAAGTCCCGCTCCAAGAAGGTTTGCTACAAGTGTGGTAAGCCCGGTCACTTCATAGCTAAATGTCCATTATCAAGTGACAGTGACAGGGGCGACGACAAGAAGGGGAGAAGAAAGGAGAAGAAGAGGTACTACAAGAAGAAGGGCGGTGATGCCCATGTTTGTCGGGAGTGGGATTCCGACAAAAGCTCAAGCGACTCCTCCGACGACGAGGACGCCGCCAACATCGCCGTCACCAAAGGGCTTCTCTTCCCCAACGTCGGCCACAAGTGCCTCATGGCCAAGGACGGCAAAAAGAAGGTTAAATCTAAATCCTCCACTAAATATGAATCCTCTAGTGATGATAATGCTAGTGATGAGGAAGATAATTTGCGTACTCTTTTTGCCAACCTCAACATGCAACAAAAGGAAAAACTTAATGAATTGATTAGTGCCATCCATGAAAAGGATGATCTCTTGGACACCCAAGAGGACTTCCTTATTAAAGAAAATAAGAAGCATGTTAAGGTTAAAAATGCTTACGCTCTAGAAGTAGAAAAATGTCAAAAACTATCTAGTGAGCTAAGTACCTGCCATGAGATGATTGACAACCTTAGACATGAAAATGCTAGTTTAAATGCTTAGGTTGATTCACATGTTTGTAATGTTTCAATTCCCAATCCTAGAGATAATAATGATGACTTGCTTGCTAGGATTGAAGAATTGAACATTTCTCTTGCTAGCCTTAGAGTAGAAAATGAAAATTTAATTGCTAAGGCTAAAGAACTAGATGTTTGCAATGTTACAATTTCCGATCTTAGAGATAATAATGATATCTTGCGTGCTAAGATCGTTGAACTTAATTCATGCAAACCTTCTACATCTAGTGTTGAGCATGTTTCCATTTGTACTAGATGTAGAGATGTTGATATTAATGCTATTCATGATCACATGATCTTAATTAAACAACAAAATGATCATATAGCAAAATTAGATGCTAAAATTGTCGAGCATAACTTAGAAGTATGCTAGAAGTATGCTCTATAATGGGAGACGCCCGGGCATTAAGGATGGCATTGGCTTCCAAAGGGGAGACAATGTCAAACTTAGTGCCCTCCTAAAAGATTGTCCAATTTTGTTAAGGGCAAGGCTCCCATGCCTCAGGATAACGAGGGTTACATTTTGTACCCTGCCGGTTATCCCGAGAGCAAAATTAGGAAAGTTCACTCTAGGAAGTCTCACTCTGGCCCTAATCATGCTTTTATGTATAAGGGTGAGACATCTAGTTCTAGGCAACCAACCCGTGCTAAGTTGCCTAAGAAAACCCCTATTGCATCAAATGATCATAACATTTCATTCAAAACTTTTGATGCATCTTATGTATTGACTAACAAATCCGGCAAAATAGTTGCCAAATATGTTGGGGGCAAGCACAAGGGGTCAAAGACTTGTGTTTGGGTACCCAAAGTTCTTGTGTCTAATGCCAAAGGACCCAAAATAATTTGGGTACCTAAAGTCAAGAACTAAACTTGTTTTGTAGGTTTATGCATCCGGGGGCTCAAGTTGGATACTCGACAGCGGGTGCACAAACCACATGACAGGGGAGAAAAAGATGTTCTCCTCATATGAGAAAAACCAAGATCCCCAACGAGCTATCACATTCGGGGATGGAAATCAAGGTTTGGTCAAAGGTCTTGGTAAAATTGCTATATCTCCTGACCATTCCATTTCCAATGTTTTTCTTGTAGATTCTTTAGATTACAATTTGCTTTCGGTATCTCAATTATGTCAAATGGGCTACAACTGTCTTTTCACTGATATAGGTGTCACTGTCTTTAGAAGAAGTGATGATTCAATAGCATTTAAGGGAGTGTTAGAGGGTCAGCTATACTTGGTAGATTTTGATAGAGCTGAACTCGACACTTGCTTAATTGCTAAGACTAACATGGGCTGGCTCTGGCATCGCCGACTAGCACATGTTGGGATGAAGAATCTTCATAAGCTTCTAAAGGGAGAACACATTTTAGGACTAACAAACGTTCATTTTGAGAAAGACAGGATATGTAGCGCATGCCAGGCAGGAAAGCAAGTTGGCGCCCATCATCCACACAAGAACATCATGACGACCGACAAGCCGCTTGAACTACTCCACATGGATCTATTCGGCCCGATTGCTTACATAAGCATCGGCGGGAGTAAGTACTGTCTAGTTATTGTGGATGATTATTCTCGCTTCACTTGGGTATTCTTTTTGCAGGAAAAATCTCAAACCCAAGAGACCTTAAAGGGATTCTTGAGACGGGCTCAAAATGAGTTCGGCTTAAGGATCAAGAAAATTAGAAGCGACAACGGGACGGAGTTCAAGAACTCTCAAATCGAAGGCTTCCTTGAGGAGGAGGGGATCAAGCATGAGTTCTCTTCTCCCTACACGCCTCAACAAAATGGTGTAGTGGAAAGGAAGAATAGAACTCTATTGGATATGGCAAGGACCATGCTTGATGAATACAAGACTTCGGATCGGTTTTGGGCCGAGGCGGTCAACACCGCCTGCTACGCCATCAACCGGTTATATCTTCACCGAATCCTCAAGAAGACATCGTATGAACTCCTAACCGGTAAAAAGCCCAACATTTCATATTTTAGAGTCTTTGGTAGCAAATGCTTTATTCTTGTTAAAAGAGGTAGAAAATCTAAATTTGCTCCTAAGACTGTAGAAGGCTTTTTACTTGGTTATGACTCAAACACAAGGGCATATAGAGTCTTTAACAAGTCCTCCGGACAAGTTGAAGTCTCATGTGACGTTGTGTTTGATGATACTAATGGCTCTCGAGTAGAGCAAGTTGATCTTGATGAGATAGGTATTGAAGAGGCTCCGTGCATCACGCTAAGGAACATGTCCATTGGGATGTGTGTCCTAAGGAATCCGAAGAGCCTCCAAATGCACAAGGTCAACCATCCTCCTCCACGCAAGCATCTCCACCGACTCAAAATGAGGAAGAGGCTCAAGTTGATGAAGAAGAAGATCAATCAAATGAGCCACCTCAAGATGACGGCATAGATCAAGGGGGAGATGCAAATGATCAAGACAAGGAGGATGAAGAGCAAAGGCCGCCACACCCAAGAGTCCACCAAGCAATCCAACGAGATCACCCCGTCGACACCATCCTCGGCGACATTCATAAGGGGGTAACTACTAGATCTCGTGTTGCTCATTTTTGTGAACATTACTCTTTTGTTTCCTCTATTGAGCCACACAGGGTAGAGGAAGCGCTTCAAGATTCGGATTGGGTAGTGGCAATGCAAGAGGAGCTCAACAACTTCACTAGAAATGAGGTATGGCATTTAGTTCCACGTCCTAACCAAAATGTTGTAGGAACCAAATGGGTCTTCCGCAACAAGCAAGATGAGCATGGTGTGGTGACAAGGAACAAAGCTCGACTTGTGGCCAAAGGATATTCCCAAGTCGAAGGTTTGGATTTCGGTGAAACCTATGCACCCGTAGCTAGGCTTGAGTCAATTCGTATATTATTGGCCTATGCTACTTACCATGGCTTTAAGCTTTATCAAATGGACGTGAAAAGTGCCTTCCTAAATGGACCAATCAAGGAAGAGGTCTATGTTGAGCAACCTCCCGGCTTTGAAGACAGTGAGTACCCTAACCATGTCTATAAGCTCTCTAAGGCGCTTTATGGGCTCAAGCAAGCCCCAAGAGCATGGTATGAATGCCTTAGAGATTTCCTTATTGCTAATGGCTTCAAAGTCGGAAAGGCCGATCCTACACTCTTTACTAAAACTCTTGAAAATGACTTGTTTGTATGCCAAATTTATGTTGATGATATTATATTTGGGTCTACTAACGAGTCTACATGTGAAGAGTTTAGTAGGATCATGACACAAAAGTTCGAGATGTCTATGATGGGGGAGTTGAAGTATTTCTTAGGATTTCAAGTGAAGCAACTCCAAGAGGGCACCTTCATTAGCCAAACGAAGTACACTCAAGACATTCTAAACAAGTTTGGAATGAAGGATGCCAAGCCCATCAAAACACCCATGGGAACTAATGGGCATCTCGACCTCGACACAGGAGGTAAGTCCGTAGATCAAAAGGTATACCGGTCGATGATAGGTTCTTTACTCTATTTATGTGCATCTCGACCGGATATTATGCTTTCCGTATGTGTGCAAGATTCCAAGCCGACCCTAAGGAAGCTCACCTTACGGCCGTGAAACGAATCTTGAGATATTTGGCTTATACTCCTAAGTTTGGGCTTTGGTATCCTAGGGGATCCACATTTGATTTAATTGGTTATTCGGATGCCGATTGGGCGGGGTGCAAAATTAATAGGAAGAGCACATCGGGGACTTGCCAGTTCTTGGGAAGAGCCTTGGTGTCTTGGGCTTCAAAGAAGCAAAATTCGGTCGCTCTTTCCACCGCCGAAGCCGAGTACATTGCCGCAGGACATTGTTGCGCGCAATTGCTTTGGATGAGGCAAACCCTGCGGGACTACGGTTACAAATTAACCAAAGTCCCTTGGCTATGTGATAATGAGAGTGCAATCAAGATGGCCGACAATCCCGTCGAGCATAGCCGCACTAAGCACATAGCCATTCGGTATCACTTTTTGAGGGATCACCAACAAAAGGGAGATATCGAGATTTCATACATTAATACTAAAGATCAATTAGCTGATATCTTTACCAAGCCTCTTGATGAACAATCTTTTAACAAACTTAGGCATGAGCTCAATATTCTTGATTCTAGGAACTTCTTTTGCTAGATTGCACACATAGCTCATTTATATACCTTCGATCATGTCTCTTTCATATGCTATGACTAATGTGTCTTTCAAGTCTATTTCAAACCAAGTCATAGGTATATTGAAAGGAAATTGGAGTCTTCGGCAAAGACAAAGGCTTCCACTCCGTAACTCATCCTTCGCCGTCGCTCCAAGAGATTCTCCATTCTTGGGGGAGAAAAGCTGAGCATCAAAGAAAAGGACCTTGTCTTTGGGGGAGAAAGTAAGAGCCCAAAGCAAAAGGACCGGACTTCGTCTTTGGTATAATCTTAACTCATCTATTTATGACCAAAGGGGAAGATAACAATTCGAGGGCTCTAATGATTCCGTTTTTGGCGATTCATGCCAAAGGGGGAGAAAATATGAGCCCAAAGCAAAAGGACCGCAGACCGCACCACCACCAATTTCAAAAACTTAGTGTTGAATATTTTTCAATTGGTATCCTATTGTGTTCAAAAAGGGGAGAAAGTAGTATTTCAAAAATGATGTATCAAAACCCTCTTGAACACTAAGAGGAGGATCTCATGCAGGGGGAGTTTTGTTTAGTCAAAGGAAAAGCATTTGAAACAGGGGGAGAAAATTTCAAATCTTGAAAATGCTTTGCAAAATCTTATTCATTTACCTTTGACTATTTGCAAAAGAACTTTGAAAAGGTTTTACAAAAGAGTTTGCAAAAACAAAACTCGTGGTGCAAGCGTGGTCCAAAATATTATATAAGTAAGAAACAATCCATGCATATCTAGTAAGTAATTATATTGGCTCAATTCCAAGCAACCTTTACACTTACATTATGCAAACTAGTTCAATTATGCACTTCTATATTTGCTTTGATTTGTGTTGGCATCAATCACCAAAAAGGGGGAGATTGAAAGGGAATTAGGCTTACACCTAGTCCCTAATTAATTTTGGTGGTTGAATTTCCCAACACAAATAATTAGACTAACTAGTTTGCCCAAGTGTATAGATTATACAGGTGTAAAAGGTTCACACTCAGCCAATAAAGAGATCAAGTTTTGGATTCAACAAAGGAGCAAAGGGCCAACCGAAGGCACCTCTGGTCTGGCGCACCGGACTGTCCGGTGCACCACCGGACATGTCCGGTGCACCAGAGGACTCAAACTGGAACTCGCCAGCTTCGGGAAACTCCAACGGCTAGTCCACTATAATTCACCGGACTGTCCGGTGTGCACCGGACTGTCCGGTGCAACTCCGGAGCAACGACTATCCGGCGCCAACGGCTACCTGCGATGCATTTATTGCGCGCGCTGCGCGCGCAAAGTCAGGCGCGCCCATACTGGCGCACCGGACAAGGAACAGTAGATGTCCGGTGTGCACCGGACACCCAGGCGGGCCCACAAGTCAGAAGCTCCAACGGTCAGAATCCAACGGCAGTGATGACGTGGCGGGGGCATCGGACATGTCCGGTGTGCACCGGACTGTCCGGTGCGCCATCAAGCAGACAGCCTCCCAACGGCCACTTTTGGTGGTTGGGGCTATAAATACCCCAACCACCCCACCATTCATTGCATCCAAGTTTTCCACTTCCCAACTACTACAAGAGCTCTAGCATTCAATTCTAGACACACCAAAGAGATCAAATCCTCTCCAAATTCCACACAACACCATAGTGACTAGAGAGAGTGATTTACTTGTGTTCTTTCGAGCTCTTGCGCTTGGATTGCTTTCTTTGTTCTTGATTCTTTCATTGCGATCAACTCACTTGTAATTGAGGCAAGAGACACCAAACTTGTGGTGGTCCTTGTAGGAACCTTGTATTCCAAGTGATTAAGAAGAGAAAGCTCACTCGATCCGTGGGATCGTTTGAGAGAGGGAAGGGTTGAAAGAGACCCGGCCTTTGTGGCCTCCTCAACGGGGAGTAGGTTTGCAAGAACCGAACCTCGGTAAAACAAATCCGCGTGTCACACTCTTCATTTGCTTGCGATTTGTTTTCCACCCTCTCTCGCGGACTCGTTTCTTTATTACTAACGCTAACCCGGCTTGTAGTTGTGTTTATATTTGTAAATTTCAGTTTCGCCCTATTCACCCCCCTCTAGGCGACTATCAAATGTCTCTTCCTTGAGTGGCTTCACTTGAAATCTGAGGAAGTAAGTCAACTCTCCCATCATGGACATCTCAAACTTTTGCATCATCACCCTGCTAAACTCCTCACATGACTTTTGATTAGTAGAACCAAATATTATGTCATCGACATATATTTGGCATATAAACAAATCACCATTGCAAGTCTTAGTGAAAAGAGTAGGATCATCTTTCCCAACCTTGAAAGCATTGGAAATAAGGAAATCTCTAAGGCAATCATACCATGATCTTGGGCTTTCTTAACTCCATAGAGCACCTTAGAGAGCTTATACACATGGTTGGGTACCTGTCATCCTCGAAGCTAGGGGTTGCTCCATGTACACCTCCTCCTTGATTGGCCTGTTGAGGAAGGCGCTCTTCACGTCCATTTGATAGAGCTTAAAAGAATGGTGAGCAGCATAGGCTAATAGTATGCAAATAGACTCAAGACTAGCTACAACAACAAAAGTCTCCTCAAAATCCAAACCTGTGACTTGGGCACGAATGAAAATCGACAAAGTTTTAACTGAAAACGCGGTCAAATCTTTCTCGAATGAACCAAAGCGTGATCAGAGTCTCAAATTTTGTTTTATGCTCCTATGATGTTCTGGTGTGTTGCCCGGGTTCCCGCTCCATGGCACCCAAGGGGTCATTTTATAACCCCAAAGTGTCGTTGGTTTTTCATTATGGAAGCAATCAGCCTTCCCTATCTGCGTGCACCGGATTGAACAATCAGCGATCTGTTTCCTTCATCGACTGAGCCGACAGTTGTGCGCCTTCGGTGGCCTGGCACACCTACTCATTCGAGACCATGACTTGCTCGAGGCCACAGCTCGCCCGAGGCAGTCACGACTCGCTCGAGGCCAACTTCGGGTGGGAGATGCAGTTCTGATTCGTCTGAAACCAACCGCGGCGGGAGACGCGGTTCCGGTTCGCCTGAGTGCATCTCCGACTCGCCCGAGTGCATCTTAGATGACTGTCTGGTGAGGCCGAGACTGGTCCAAGTTTTGCCATACTTAGCTTAACTTCTTCACTACATTTTGTCTCGACTTGAGAAAAGTTCCCTAGCACTTAGATGAACATTGTTAGCACCTAAAACAAATGACTAAGTGCTAGAAACATAGCTTTATCTTTTTAATTCATAGAGGTTTGCAATATGCTCAATTTCAAGCCCAAAAATGTTTTTCTTATTTTCCTTAATCTTTTGGTCTTGATTGGTTCAATTTGCTTTCTAAACTCCTGTGCTCATGCTCATAAGAGGAGTGTTAGTTCTTAGTAACATGTTGAGCATTTAATCACTAAAACAACTGAAATGGCCCAAGGGCACATTCCCTTTCACATGCTTAGGGACATAACCTCGAACCATCACCGGAAGAATTCGTTCAATCCATTTGTGGTTGTCATAACTCTTCATCCCTAAGACTCACATAGTAGATAAGTTCACCCCCTACTCAGGCTAGCTGCATACCCATCGGGGAACATTAACATCTTGATCCACTCTAGTACTTCCTTCCTCTAGGCATTGCTTAGGATGAAATCGGCCTTAGGCCTTCTCCATGTATTTCCACTACTACGCGACTTCATCTCTTGGTTTGGTCTATCACATAATGCTGCCAGATCTAATCTTGCTTTTACATTATACTTTGACTTATCATGAATGCCCATGATTGTTGCCCAAAGTGCCTCGATGACATTCTTTTTAGTGTGCATCACGTCAATGTTGTGTGAAAGGAGAAGGTCATCATAATAGGGGAGCCAAGTCAAGCCCGACTTAATGGGTCCATATCCCACAAAACCACATTCTGGATTGACCACAAGAGCTTCTATCCGTTGACAAACTACGACACCAGTCATCATTGTAGGTGGGTGGTCTGTCACTATGACACCTTTCATAAAGTTCTTGATGTCTAGTTGGAATGCATGGTCAGGAGGGAGAAATTTTCGATGCTTATCGAACGATGAATATTTTCACCGTTCTTCAACCAAATAAACCTAATAGCTTCCTTGCAAGCTGTGCATTGGAACATAACGTGAACACACCAGTCATAGAATAACCCATACGTCGGATAGTCATACATGGAGTACTGGCACCAAACATGCATTTTGAAGTTTTTCTTCATAGCTCGCTCATATGTCCATACCCCTTCCCCCCAAGCATGAACCAATTCATCAATCACATGCTCCATGTACACACCCATTTTATTCCCTGGATGTCCAGGAATTATCAACGACAATAATATGTGAAAGGGAAATGTGCCCATGGGATATTTCTATAATTGTTTTGGTGATTAGATGCCCAACACATTGTTTTGAGTTCATATGTGCTAACTAAGAGAGAAGTGCAAATCAAAGAGAAAGGTATGTCTCTGGACTTAGTTAATTGTTTTTGGTAACTAACATGTTTATCTAAGTGCTAGAGACATGACCAAGAAAAGAGAAAAAGGATGGAAGAAAGAATGGCTAAGTCAGCCAAACCAGCACCAGCCTGTGGCGCACCTGACATTGTCCGGTGCCAGGCTGGTCCGGCGGCGAAGTAGGTACTCTCGGGAATTTGCGCGGCGACGTGGCTATAAATCACCGGACTATCCGGTGAGTCATCAGTGCCCGCGCCTAAGTCTTCGGCGATGAACTCGTCGCTCTCAGGAAAAGCTGAAGGCGCCGCGACTAAAATTCACCGGACTGTCCGGTGAGCCAATGGCGCTCGCGGCCAACGGTCGCCTGCTGAAAGGGAAATAGGGTCAAACCTTTTCCTAAATGATTTTGGTGGTTGAATTGCCCAACACAAATAATTGGACTAACTAGTTTGCTCTAGACTATAAGTTCTATAGGTGCCAAAGGTTCAACACAAACCAATAAAAAGGTCCAAGTTAGGGTTCAAAAAGAAAAGAGCAAAAGAAACTGAAGGCTGCCCTGGTCTGGCGCACCGAACTGTCCGGTGAAACAGGGTGGATCAACTCCAACTCCTCACCTTCGGGTTTCTGGAAAAGCCACTCCGCTATAATTCACCGGACTGTCGGTGTAGCACCGGACTGTCTGGTGTGCCAGCGGAGCAACGGCTACAGCGCAACGGTCGACTCCAACGGAAACCTGAAAAGCGCTACAGTGCGCAGACAGTTCGCACAGAAGTCAGAGCAGCGCCAGAAGGCGCACCAGACAGTGAATAGTACCTGTCCGGTGCACCACCGGACTGTCCGGTGGCCCAGGCTGTCAGAGCTCCAACGGTCGAAGCCTAATGGTTGGGTGACGTGCCTGGCGCACCGGACTGTCCGGTGCGCCCATCGACAGCAGCCCAACCCCAACGGTTGGTTTGGTGGTTGGGGCTATAAATACCCCCAACCACCACCACTTCAAGGTATCCATGTTTTCAGCCATTGCATTCAATACAAGAGCTCTAGACTTCACTCCAAGACACAAACAAAAGATCAAATCCTCTCCCATGTCCAAGATCACTCCAAACAATTAGTGACTAGTGAGAGAGAGATATTTGTGTTCATTTGAGTTCTTGTCGCTTGGATCACTTTAATTCTTCCTTCATTCTTGTTCTCAAGCAACTTGTAATCAAGCAAGAGACACCAAGTTGTGGTGGTCCTTGTAAGGGGTCTAAGTGACCCGTTGATTAAGGAGAAAAGCTCACTCGGTCTAGGTGACCGTTTGAGAGAGGGAAAGGGTTGAAAGAGACCCGGTCTTTGTGACCACCTCAACGGGGAGTAGGTTTGCAAGAACCGAACCTCAGTAAAACAAATCACCGTGTTATCCGCCTATTTCTTTGGTTGATTTGTTTTCCCCCCTCTCTTTCGGACTCAATTTTATTTCTAACGCTAACCCGACTTGTAGTTGTGCTTAAAGTTTATAAATTTTAGATTTGCCTATTCACCCCCCTCTAGGTGACTTTCAATTGGTATCAGAGTTCGGTACTTCATTAGAGTCTACCCACTCGAAGTGATGTCGGAAGCATCCGTCAAGAGGGAAATTGGGACCGGCGGCGACAAGTCCGCAAGCTCGGGGAGAACCCACTCAAGGGAGTCCGGCCACAAGCACAAGGAGGAATCCTCTTCCTCCATCAAGACACAACGGAAAGGTGACAAGAAGAAAAAGATGAAGAAAGTGGTCTACTACGAGACCGACTCTTCGTCACCTTCCACTTCTGACTCTGAATCGACATCCGCCACTTCTAAGCGCCATGAGCGCAAGAAGTATAGTAAGATGCCCCTTTGCTATCCTCACATTTCCAAACGCACTCCATTACTTTCCGTCCCATCAGGCAAACCACCGGTTTTTATGGTGAAGATTATTCTATGTGAAGTGATAAAATGAGGCATCACCTAACCTCACTCCACAAAAGCATATGGGATATTGTTGAGTATGGAGCGCAGGTACAAAAGGAAGGGGGCAAGGACTATGATTCGGAGGAGGTCGACCAAATCCGGCACTTCAACTCCCAAGCCACTACTATACTCCTCGCCTCTCTAAGTCGAGAGGAGTAAAATAAGGTGCAAGGGTTGAAGAGTGCCAAAGAGATTTGGGACGTGCTCAAGACCGCGCACGAAGGAGATGAGGTGACCAAGATCACCAAGCGGGAAACGATCGAGGGGGAGCTCGGTCGATTCATGCTCAACCAAGGGGAGGAGCCACAAGCCATGTACAATCGGCTCAAGACCTTGGTGAATCAAGTGCGCAACCTTGGGAGCACAAAATGGGATGACCATGAAATGGTCAAGGTTATTCTAAGATCACTCGTTTTTCTTTACCCTACACAAGTTCAATTAATTCGTGGTGATCCTAGATACAAGCTAATGTCTCCCGAGGAAGTTATAGGAAAGTTTGTGAGCTTTGAATTGATGATCAAAGGCTCCAAACAAATCATCAAGCGAGGCACCACCTCCACACCCGAGGTGCAACCCGTCGCATTCAAAACGACGGAAGAGAAGAAAGAAGAGTCTACGTCAAGTAGGCTCCCCATTGACGCCTCTAAGCTCGACAATGAGGAAATGACACTCATCATCAAGAGCTTCCGCCAAATCCTCAAGCAAAGGAGGGGGAAAGATTACAAGCCCCGCTCCAAGAAAGTTTGCTACAAATGTGGTAAGACCGGTCATTTTATTGCTAAATGTCCATTGTCTAGTGATAGTGACAGGGGCGACGACAAGAAGGGAAAGAGGAAGGAAAGGAAGAGGTACTACAAGAAAAAGGGCGACGATGCCCATGTATGCCGGGAGTGGGACTCCGATGAGAGCTCCATCGACTCCTCCTCCGACGAGGACGCCGCTAACATCACCGTCAACAAGGGTCTCCTCTTCCCCAATGTCGGCCACAAGTGCCTCATGGCAAAGGACGACAAGAAAAAGAAGGTAAAATCTAGATCCTCCACTAAATATACAACATCTAGTGATGAGGAGAGCTCTAGTGAAGATGAGGATGATTTACTTGCTCTTTTTGCCAACCTAAACATGCAACAAAAGGAAAAATTGAATGAATTGATAGGTGCTATTCATGAGAAGGATGAACTCTTGGATAGGCAAGAGGAATTCCTTATTAAGGAAAACAAAAAGCATGTTAAAGTGAAAAATGCTTATGCTCAGGAAGTAGAGAAATGTGAAAAATTAACTAGTGAGATTAGCATTTGCCATGACACTATCTCTAACTTTAGAATTGAAAATGCCAAATTAATTGCTAAGGTTGAGAAATCAAATGTTTGTGATGATTCCCTTGTCAACCTTAAAAATGATAATGCTAGTTTAATTGCTAAGATTGACAAGTTGAATGAATCAATTTCTAGCCTTAAGATTGAGAATGATAAATTAATTACTAAGGCTAAGAATTTAAATGTTTGCAATGGTATTGTTTCCAATCTTAGAAATGAGAATGCTATTTTACATGCTAAGATTGATGAATTAAATGTTTGCAAACCCTCTACATCCACTGTTGATCATGTTTCTATTTGCATGAGATGTAGAGATATTAATGTTGATGCTATTCATGATTACCTAGCTTTAATTAAACAACAAAATGATCACATAGCACAATTAACTAGCAAGATTAATGAGCATGAGATAGAAAATGAAAAATTTAAATTTGCTAGAAGTATGCTCTATAATGGGAGACGCCCTGGCATTAAGGATGGCATTGGCTTCCAATAGGAAGACAATGTCAAGCTTAATGCCCCTAAAAGATTGCCTAATTTTGTAAAGGGCAAGGCTCCCATGGCTCAGGATAACGAGGGTTACATTTTGGGTGTGTTTGGTTTGGCTTTTGGCTTTGGCTTTTGCCCCCTAAAAGCCAAAAGTCAAACCAAAGGGCTGAATCGGGAAAGCAGCTTTTTCTAAAAGCCGTCTTTCTTGTAGTGCAAAACTGAAAGCACCTCTGGACCTGCTTTTAGCAGCTTTTAGGTGAAACTGTGAAAATATATATGGAAGAATTTTAAGCGACTTTTAGTGGTTTCCACCAAACCATTTTTAGCTTTTTAGCAGTTCACAGCCCACAACAACTTTTTTCACAGCTCACAGCCCTCAATAGCTTTTTTCACAGCCACAGCCCAACCAAACAGACCCTTTATATCCTGCTGGTTATCCTGAGCACAAGATTAGGAGAATTCATGCTAAAAAGACTCACTCTGTTTCCCATCATGCTTTTATGTATAAGAGTGAGGCTTCTAGATCTAGGCATTCGACTCATGTTAAAATGCCTAAAAAGAAATCTCCTATTGCATCAAATGAACCTAATGTTTCATTTAAGAGTTTTGATGCTTCTTATGTGCTTACTAAAAAATCAGGCAAAGTAGTTGCCAAATATGTTGGGGGCAAACACAAGGGCTCCAAGACTTGTGTTTGGGTACCCAAGGTGCTTGTTTCTAATGTGAAAGGACCCAAGACCGTTTGGGTACCTAAGAACAAGGCCTAAACTTGTTTTGTAGGTTTATGCATCCGGGGGCTCAAGTTGGATCATTGATAGCGTTTGGTCAAAGGACTTGGGAGAAAAAGGATGTTCTCCTCCTATGAGAAAAACGATGATCCTCAAAGAGCTATCACATTCGGGGATGGAAATCAAGGTTTGGTCAAAGGACTTGGTAAAATTGCTATATCTCCTGATCATTCTATTTCCAATGTTTTTCTTGTAGATTCTTTAGATTACAATTTGCTTTCTGTTTCTCAATTATGCAAAATGGGTTACAACTGTCTTTTTACGGATATAGGTGTTACTGTCTTTAGAAGAAGTGATGATTCAGTAGCATTTAAGGGAGTACTCGAGGGTCAGCTATACTTAGTTGATTTCAATAGAGCTGAACTCAATACTTGCTTAATTGCTAAGACTAATATGGGTTGGCTCTGGTATCACCGACTAGCCTATGTTGGGATGAAGAATCTTCACAAGCTTCTAAAGGGAGAACACATTTTGGGACTAACAAATGTTCATTTTGAGAAAGACAGGGTTTGTAGCGCATGTCAAGCAGGGAAGCAAGTTGGTACCCACCATCCACACAAGAACATCATGACGACCGACAAGCCGCTTGAGCTACTCCACATGGATCTATTCGGCCCGATAGCTTATATAAGCATCGGCGGGAGTAAGTATTGTCTTGTAATTGTGGATGATTATTCTCGCTTCACTTGGGTGCTCTTTTTGCAGGAAAAATCACAAACCCAAGAGACCTTAAAGGGATTCTTAAGACGGGCTCAAAATGAGTTCGGATTAAGGAAAAAAAGATAAGAAGCGACAACGGGACGGAGTTCAAGAACTCTCAAATTGAAGGCTTTCTTGAGGATGAGGGCATCAAGCATGAGTTCTCTTCTCTCTACACACCACAACAAAATGGTGTAGTGGAGAGGAAGAATAGAACTCTACTTGACATGGCGAGGACCATGCTTGATGAGTACAAGACTTCGGACCGGTTTTGGGCGGAAGCAATCAACACTGCTTGCTACTCCATCAACCGGCTCTACCTTCACTGAATCCTCAATAAGACATCCTATGAACTCCTAACTGGTAAAAAGCCCTTTGTTTCATATTTTAGAGTCTTTTGTAGCAAATGTTTTATTCTTGTTAAAAGAGGTAGAAAATCTAAATTTGCTCCTAAGGCTGTAGAAGGCTTTTTACTTGGTTATGACTCAAACACAAGGGCATGTAGAGTCTTTAACAAGTCCACTAGACTAGTTGAAGTTTCTTGTGACATTGTGTTTGATGAGACTAATGGCTCTCAAGTAGAGCAAGTTGACCTTGATGAATTAGATGATAAAGAGGCTCCATGCGTCGCACTAAGGAACATGTCCATTGGGGATGTGTGTCCTAAGGAATCTGAAGAGCCTCCACAAGCACAGGATCAACCGTCATCTTCCATGCAAACATCTCGACCAACCCAAGATGAGGATCAGGCTCAAAACAATGAAGAACAAGATCAAGAAGATGAGACATCTCAAGAGGAGAACAATGATCAAGAGGGAGATGCCAATGATCAAGACAAGGAAGATGATCAAGAAGAACAGGGTCAAAGACCGCCACACCCAAGAGTCCACCAAGCGATACAACGAGATCACCCCGTGAACTCCATCCTCGGCGATATTCATAAGGGGGTAACCACTCGATCTCGTGTCACATATTTTTGTGAGCATTACTCTTTTGTGTCTTCTATTGAGCCATACAGGGTGGAATACGCATTAAGGGATTTGGATTGGGTGTTGGCAATGCAAGAGGAACTCAACAACTTCACGAGGAATGAGGTATGGCATTTAGTTCCATGTCCTAATCAAAATGTTGTAGAAACCAAGTGAGTCTTCCGCAACAAGCAAGATGAGCATGGTGTGGTGACAAGGAACAAAGCCCGACTTGTGGCCAAGGGATATTCACAAGTCGAAGGTTTGGATTTCGGTGAATCCTATACACCCGTAGCTAGGCTTGAATCAATTCGTATATTACTTGCCTATGCTACTTACCATGGCTTTAAGCTTTACCAAATGGACGTGAAAAGTGCCTTCCTCAATGGACCAATCAAGGAGGAGGTCTATGTTGAGCAACCCCCCAGCTTTGAAGATAGTGAATACCCTAACCATGTGTATAAACTCTCTAAGGCGCTTTATGGCCTCAAACAAGCCCCAAGAGCATGGTATGAATGCCTAAGAGATTTATTTATCACTAATGGCTTCAAAGTCGGCAAAGTCGATCCTACTCTCTTTACTAAAACTATTGCAAATGATTTGTTTGTATGCCAAATTTACGTTGATGATATCATATTTGGGTCTACTAACAAATCTACTTGTGAAGAGTTTAGTAGGATTATGATCCAAAAATTCGAGATGCCAATGATGGGGGAGTTGAAGTATTTCTTAGGATTTCAAGTGAAGCAACTCCAAGAGGGCACCTTCATCAGCCAAACTAAGTACATTCAAGACATACTCACCAAGTCTGGAATGAAGGATGCCAAGCCCATCAAGACACCCATGGGAACCAATGGGCATCTCGACCTCGACACGGGAGGTAAATCCGTAGATCAAAAGGTATACCGGTCGATGATAGAATCTTTACTCTATTTATGTGCATCTCGACTGGATATTATGCTTTTCGTATGCATGTGTGCAAGGTTCCAAGCCGATCCTAAGGAAGCTCACCTTAGGGCCGTGAAAAGAATCTTGAGATATTTAGTTCATACACCTAAGTTTGGTCTTTGGTACCCCAAGGGATCCACCTTTGATTTAATAGGTTATTCAGATGCTGATTGGGCAGGGTGTAAAATTGATAGAAAGAGCACATCAGGGACTTGTCAGTTCTTGGGAAGATCCCTGGTGTCTTGGGCTTCAAAGAAACAAAACTCAGTAGCTCTTTCTACCGCCGAAGCTGAGTATATTGCAGCAGGACATTGTTGCGCGCAATTGCTTTGGATGAGACAAACCCTTAGGGACTATGGCTACAAACTGAGCCAAGTCCCTCTCCTATGTGATAATGAGAGTGCAATCCGCATGGCGGATAATCCCATTGAACACAACCGCACTAAGCACATAGCCATTCGGTATCACTTTTTGAGGGATCACCAACAAAGGGGGATATCGAGATTGCTTACGTTAGCACCAAAGAACAACTAGCCGATATGTTTACCAAACCATTAGATGAGAAAACCTTTACCAAACTTAGGAATGAGCTAAACATTCTTGATTCTAGGAACTTTGATTAAAACATTGCACACATAGCTCATTTATATACCTTTGATCATATCTCTTTTGTGCCTATGACTAATATGTTTTCAAGAGAATTTCTACTAAGTCATAGATTGAAAGGGAAATGGAGTCTTCAGCGAAGACAAGGCTTTCACTCCACTCTATCGGTATTATTTACCCTTCGCCGTCACTCCGCATCGCTCTCCACTTAGGTATAATCTTCACTCATACTCATTTGTACCATTGGGGAGAAAGTAAGAAGGGCTCTAAAGACTCTGTTTTTGGCGATTAATGCCAAAGGGGGAGAGAGTATTAGCCCAAAGCAAAAGGACCGCACCACCACCCAATTTCAAAGTTTAAAATGAAGTTTTTAATTGGTATCTTGTGATGAAATATTTAAAGGAGGATTTTCAATTGGTTAGTATATTTCAAATTGATATCTAAAAATAGTTAATCTTCTTTCAATTGATAAAACCCTCTTAAACACTAAGAGGAGAATTTCAATTCAGGGGGAGTTTTGTTTAGTCAAAGGAAAAGCATTTGAAACAGGGGGAGAAAATTTCAAATCTTGAAAATGCTTCTCGAAATCTTATTCATACATCTTTGACTATTTGCAAAAAGATTTTGAAAAAGATTTTCCAAAAACATTTGCAAAAACAAAACAAGTGGTGAAAGCGTGGTCCAAAATATTAAAAAAAGAAAGCAATCCATGCATATCTTATGAAAGTATTAATTGGTTTAATTCCAAGCAACCTCTGCACTTACCTTATGCAAACTAGTTCAATTCTGCACTTATATATTTTCTTTGGTTTGTGTTGGCATCAATCACCAAAAAAAGGGGAGATTGAAAGGGAAATAGGGTCAAACCTTTCCCTAAATGGTTTTGGTGGTTGAATTGCCCAACACAAATAATTGGACTAACTAGTTTGCTCTAGACTATAAGTTCTATAGGTGCCAAAGGTTCAACACAAACCAATAAAAAGGTCCAAGTTAGGGTTCAAAAAGGAAGGAGCAAAAGAAACCGAAGGCTGCCCTGGTCTGGCGCATCGGACTGTCCGGTGTGCCACCGGACAGTGTCCGGTGCACCAGGGTGGATCAACTACAACTCCTCACCTTCGGGTTTCTGGAAAAGCCACTCCGCTATGATTCACCGGACTGTCCGGTGTAACACCGGACTGTCCGGTGTGCCAGCGGAGCAACGGCTACAACGCAACGGTCGACTCCAACGGAAACCTGAAAAGCACTACAGTGCGCGGACAGTTCGCACAGAAGTCAGAGCAGCGCCAGAAGGCGCACCGAACAGTGAACAGTACCGGTCCGGTGCACCACCGGACTGTCCGGTGGCCCAGGCTGTCAGAGCTCCAACGGTCGAACCCTAATGGTTGGGTGATGTGGCTGGCGCACCGAACAGTGTCCGGTGGCGCACCGGACTGTCCGGTGCACCCATCGACAGCAGCTCAACCTCAACGGTTAGTTTGGTGGTTGGGGCTATAAATACCCCCAACCACCACCACTTGAAGGTATCCAAGTTTTCAGCCATTGCATTCAATACAAGAGCTCTAGACTTCACTCCAAGACAAAAACAAAAGATCAAATCCTCTCCCAAGTCCAAGATCACTCCAAACATTTAGTGACTAGTGAGAGAGAGATATTTGTGTTCATTTGAGTTCTTGTCGCTTGGATCGCTTTTCTTCTTCCTCCATTCTTGTTCTCAAGCAACTTGTAATCAAGCAAGAGACACCAAGTTGTGGTGGTCCTTGTAAGGGGTCTAAGTGACCCGTTGATTAAGGAGAAAAGCTCACTCGGTCTAGGTGACCGTTTGAGAGAGGGAAAGGGTTGAAAGAGACCCGGTCTTTGTGACCACCTCAACGGGGAGTAGGTTTGCAAGAACCGAACCTCAGTAAAACAAATCACCATGTCATCCGCTCTATTTCTTTGGTTGATTTGTTTCCCCCCTCTCTTTCGGACTCAATTTTATTTCTAACGCTAACCCGGCTTGTAGTTGTGCTTAAAGTTTATAAATTTCAGATTTGCCTATTCACCCCCCTCTAGGCGACTTTCACCTGCGCGATCAACGAGCGACACATGGCTTAGCCAACGGTCGGATGATCACATCAGACTATCTGGTGTGCACCAGACAGTGTTCGGTGTGCCAACATATCCGAAGATCCAACGGTCGGCTTTGCCAGAAAAGGAAAGAGATCGCGCACCAGACTGCTATAGTAGCTGTCCGGTGGTGCACCGGACTGTGCGATGCACCACTCGACAGAAGGCAAGAATTGCCTTCCAAGTTAATCTCCAACAGCTCCTAGCTGCCTTGGGGCTATAAAAGGGACCCCTAGGCGCATGGAGCAGAAGACCAAGCATTCACTAAGCATCCTAAGACTTCCAGACTCCGCCTCCACACATTTGATCGATTGTGTTAGTGATTTGAGCTTCGTTTGAGTTGTGAACTCTTTGTGCTGTGTTTCGAGCTGAAGTCTTGGCTTGCGTGCGTGTGTGTGCTATGGATTTGAGTCTTGCGTGTGTTACTCTCCCTCACTTACTATTGTGCTTCTCTTGCAATAAACTTGTAAGGCGAGAGGCTCCAATCTGTGGAGATTCCTCGCAAACGGGAGAAAGACTACTAAGGAAGATAGCTGTGGTACTCAAAGTTGATCATTGGATCACTTGAGAGGGGTTGAGTGCAATCCTTGACCGAAGGAGGTCACCACAACGTGGAAGTAGGCATTGGCCGAACCACAGGATAAATCATTGTGTCTTGTGTCCATCTTATTTGTGATTGGCTTTCTTCTAGAATTCATACTTTAGCAACTTGGTTTTAACCGCACTAACATTTCATAACCAAGTGTTGGCTATTTAGTGCTGAATTTCCCAGGATCACCTAGGTGCTCTCAATTGGTATCAAAGTCGTACTCTTCATCTAAGGGACTAACCGCCCGAAGATATGGATCCTAAGGGTAAGGGGATGGTGGTCAACGACAAGGAGAAGGAATCACTCTTCAACGAGCCAAGAGACGACACGCCCACTGACTCAGTCTTGAGTCACAAGAAGAGAGACGAGAAGAAGAAGAGGCGCATCAAGAAGATCATATACTATGACAGCGGCGCCTCCTCTTCTTCACCAAGGGATGACGACGACGACTCCTCGTCCAAAAGAAAGACAGTTAATCAAAACTACTCCTTTGATTATTCCCACATTCCATATAATTCAAATGCCCATCTACTTTCTATTCCTCTTGGAAAACCCCCGCACTTCGATGGAGAGGACTACTCTTTTTGGAGTCATAAAATGCGTAGTCATTTATTCTCCCTCCATCCTAGCATTTGGGAAATTGTTGAGAATGGGATGCATTTTGATAGTACTGATAATCCTGTGCTTATAAATGAACAAATTCATAAAAATGCCCAAGCCACTACTGTTTTGCTAGCATCTCTCTGCAGGGATGAATACAATAAGGTAAGCGGCTTGGACAACGCTAAGAAAATCTGGGACACTCTCAAGATATCACATGAGGGTAACGACACCACCATGATCACCAATATGGAACTTGTGGAAGGCGAGCTGGGGAGGTTCGCGATGATCAGGGGAGAGGAGCCAACATAGACTTACAACAAGCTCAAAACCCTGGTCAACAAAATCTGAAGCTATGGAAGCACAAGATGGACGGATCATGACGTCGTCCGACTAATGCTCAGGTCATTTACAGTAATTGACCCCCATATTGTAAATCTTATTCGTGAAAATCCCAGGTACACTAAAATGACGCCCGAGGAAATACTCAGAAAATTCGTGAGTGGGCGTATGATGGTGAAAGAAGCTCGATACGTGGACGATGCCTTGAACGGTCCACTGTCCGTCTACGAGCCGCAACCCGTTGCTCTCAAGGCAACTAATAGCAGGGAGGCGCTACCGAGCAAGGTGGCACAAGTGGAGGCTGCCGGGCTCAATGAAGATGAGATGGCACTCATCATCAAGCGCTTCAAGACCGCGCTAAAAGGACGCAAGGAGTACCCCGACAAAAACAACTCAAGGGGAAAACGCTCCTGCTTCAAATGCGGTAAGACTGGTCATTTTATAGCTCAATGCCCTGATAACGATAATGACCAGACACAAGACAAGCATGGGAAGAGGGAGAAAAAGAAGAACTACAGGAAGGCCAAGGGCAAGACACACATCAGGAAGGAATGGGACTCCGACTGCTCCTCCTCTGACTCTGAGGAAGAAGGACTAGCTGCCTCAGCCTTCAACAAGTCTTCGCTCTTCCCAAACGAACACCATACATGCCTTATGGCTAAGGAGAACAAGGTATGTATTCGAGATACTCCTAAGTACTCTTCTTCTAGCGATGAGGAATCTTCCGATGATGAGGTAGATTACACTGATTTGTTTAAGGGGTTAGATAGAGCTAAAGTAGACAAAATTAATGAATTAATCGATGCTCTTAATGAAAAAATAGATTGCTAGAAAAGCAAGAGGATATTTTATGACAAGTTTGTTAGTGTTCAAAAATCTCTTGCTTTAGAAATTAAGAAAAATGAAATACTATTATCTGAGCTGTCTTCCTATCATGAATCCATTTCTAGATTAAAGAATTTAAATGTTGAATTAAATGCTAAGCTAGAGAAAGTTAATGAAACTAGTTCATGTGTAGAGCATGTCATTATTTGCAATAGATGTAAAGACTTTGATATTGATGCCTGTGATGAACATGTTACTTCTGTTGCTAAATTAAACAATGAGGTTGCAAGTCTTAATGATCAACTTAAGACTTGCAAAGATGATTATGATAAGCTAAAATTTGCTAGGGATGCCTACACTATTGGTAGACACCCCTCAATTAAGAATGGACTTGGTTTTCGAAAGGAAACCAAGAACTTAACAAGCCAAAGGACTTCCATTCTCAACAAGGAGAAAGGGAAGGCCCCGATGGCTAGTAGTTCTCAAAAGAACCATGCCTATATTTATGATAGGAAATTCACTAGTCATGCTTTGTTGGGGACTTGTTCTCAAATGCTATGAATTAAGAACAAGGCAACACAAAAGTTAATGATTAAAGACCTTCGTCCTTCGAAGTATTATTTCCCTTGGGATATAATAATCTTCAGACGAAGATCGTGAAAGACGTACCTTCATCATCTCAATATATAATGGAAAGCATGATCATATGACACATAAAAAACATGAATAATCATATGATATCATTCAAGCATTTTTATTATATAATCATGAATAAACATACATAATATTGAATTACATTTATACCTTCGGCTTGACAGAAGGTGAGAATCCGGGTGTGACGTGCGAGTGAATACAAGCAAGCGTGAACAGTGCGAGGGTACTGTTCATCTATTTATAGGCACAGGGCATAACCTGTGAGATATTACATTCATGCCCTTTACAAAAGATTATGATTATGACACAGACTCTCATGTATCATTCGGTCATTTCATCTTTAAGTCGGTGCAATCCTTCGTCTTGAGACATGCCACTATGCCGAAGCTTTATGGATGATAGCTTCAGCACTGCTTTTGAGGGGATCTGTCGAAGGTGTTTCTTCTTACAGGATCTTCGGCAACGAAGCATACCCCCAACAGTAGCCCCTTCGCGGCGCTAGATCGTTTTTCATAACGAGCTTGATCCGTGAAAAAGTCTCCTAGGCTTCAGGAAGCCGAAGATCCGAAAAACACCTTCCCTGAGCTCGTTGCCGGGAAACGATCACAATATTCCGAGCGTGAAATGGTCCCACCATGCAACGGGTACACACGTCCTGGCGATTCACCTTCTCGGGTTCTGTGGCCCACCATTCAGTGAGTGGGGCGACTGTTCGTTCGGTGCGGAAGACTTGACGATTCACCTTCCCACCTGCGGCACTATATAAACAGACGGGTAGGTGTGAAGTTACCACAACATTCATTGCTATTGCACTGTTTTGCTGCCAAAAATTTGACCATAGCCGAAGCTTGTTCATCGCACTCAACCGAAGCACCGCTGTTGGTTTTGCTTTGTCACAAGAGGAGGAGCTTCGGGAAAATTTAAAAAGTCAACAACTTCATCAAAAATTCATCATTAAATGGCAAGGGTACGTTCCACTGCCAGGGTTACACGTGACGGAGAAGAAGCCGAAGCTGCTGAAACTGCTCCGATTTCTGAAGTGATGAAACGGTCGGGGCTGGTAGCGCCGGAGGATGTTTTGGACGAAGGTGCACCTGCTGCTGAAGCTGAGCAGGTTGGTGCTGAGGAAGGTTAATCTGAAGATGATTATAGTGCCATGCCATCTAAACCCAGCCACCTGGAGTTTGGGAGGTCCACTGTTACCGAAGATGATATGCCTAAGTTGATGAAGTTAGGCTATTTCAGTGAAGCCAAAAAGGAACTAATTCTCTTTGGCGGAGAGGAAGTTACTCCAAAGCCAGAAAAGGATGAGGTGGTAGTTTTTAAAAGCTTCTTTAAAGCAGGATTAAGATTTCCTTTGAATGAGATGATTGCGGATGTTTTGGGGAAGTTTGGGATTTATCTTCATCAGCTAACTCCTAACGCCATCGTTAGGCTTAGCGTATTCATCTGGGCTCTCCAAAGCTAGGGGCAGAACCACTTGCCGAAGGCTTCTGCCGGGCACATGAGCTTCATTATCAGACAAAAGCTAGAGAAGATGGGCTGCACGAGAACTTCGGCTGGTATAATTTTGCTTATCGCAAAGATGCGAAGTCTCCAGTTATCAGCTATCGTACCAAATGGCCAGTTGGCTGGAAGACTGAATGGTTTTATGTCATAGTTGATGAGAAAAAGGAGAAGCTGGTTTAAAGCCCATTAGAATTAATCTTCGGAGAGACTAGGCCCTAATGCAACATGAAACCGGAGAGTCCATGCCAAATTGCACTGGGCGAATTTCGAGTTATTGCGGAGCACATTGGTACTAGGGATCTGGTGCAAGAATTCTTAGCTTTTAGAGTATTCCTGACTTTGAAAGAATGGGACATGCCAAAGCTCAAAGGGAAAAAGAAAGAGAAGGAACATGTTCGGTTGACCTATCACTATAAATTCAAGAAACACTTCAAAGAACTTTGCCAAGAATGGTTAGACACGATTGAAGTTATGTGCAACGAGATCCTTGGCAACTATTCTAAAAAATAAGATCAGTTAATGACTGCAGCCTTCGGCACACAACCGAAGCGAAGGTTGAATCGAGTGATGGATGCCCTGAACTTTGAGTATCCTGACTATGAGCGATTGGACAGAGGTGCCGAAGGACAAAAAAAGAAAAAGAGTTGCTAGCGCCCTGGATAAAGAAGCTGCTAAATTGGTGAAAAAGGATGAAGAAAGTTTGAAGAAAATAAAATTAAACCCTGAGCCGAAGATAGCTGCATTGAAGAAAAAGAAAGCTGCGGCTCTGAAGCGAAAAACGACTGATATTGAGGATGAAGCTCCTTCAACACCTCCTGCTACCGATGTGGAAGAAATTTTAAAGGTAATGACTAAAACTTTGCCTGTCAAGCTAAGTCCACTAGGGCCACATCTGACGAAGCTTTTTCAGAAGGAAAAGGAGCCTTCGGTAGCGAAGAAGCCAGATGAGCCGAAGAAACAAAGAATTATTCATGTAGTTGAAGTTATCGAGCAGACACCGCCGCTGACATAGGCGTCAAAGACTCCAGCTATTGAGAGCACTGCTGCTACCGAAGCTGCACCCACCGAAGCCGAAAGTGCCGAAGCTGAAATCGCTGAAGATGTAAATCTTGATGCCGCGCTCTCTGAAATTGATACCATGCTTCTGAATGCGGCCGCGGAAGAAGCTGCTGCAGCCACTGAAGAGATCCCGGGCACAGTGGCTGGAAAAGGAAAGGAGAAAGCCGAGGATACTTCGGAAGAAGAAGACTTCAATTTCCAAGATATACTTGGGCAAGAATTGTCAAAGGCTGAAAAAGAAGAACTGAAAGAGTATGCTATATCTTGTGGGTATAGACCAGGTGCATTACTCTTCGGTGGAGTCAACGAGGAAAGCTTAGGATGCCTTCGGGACCACATTGGGGCGAAAGTTGTCGGCACTCTATCGAAGAGTGTTGGCCTTCCAAAGGTTGAGGCAGACCCCAGCAGGTACCGGCGACAACATATCGCCGGTAGCCTATTTTATGCTAACTTTAAGGTAAAATTCTTAACTTTTCATTGTTTTGATATGAAGGTTGTTTCCTGATGAAGCTTATTTTATCAGAGCTTACTGCTGAGCAAAGTCCCGAGGATGCAACAAGACCTCGAGGACAAAAAGAACGAAGTTATAATTGAAGGTCTGGAAAAGAAGATTAAAGACCATGAGGCTACCCTGGAGAAAAAAGACATCGTACTTCAAAGCATGGAAGGTTCACTGGCGGAGGCCCAGGCCGAAATTGGTAGATTGAATAGTGAACTCTCCATGGAAAAGAAAAATTTTGAAGCCAAACTCGAAGCTGAAGCTGAGAAAAATTCAAATTTGCGGAAATCACTGAAAGAACTTCAAGAAAAATGCGTAGACTTCGGCAACCAGTGCCTGCAGCGGCTAAAGCAGGTTTTCAACTCGGTTGGAGCCAGCGCTGAGAAATTTAGTCCTTCGGTTGAGAACCTGCCAGAAACCTTTGAACATATTGAGGGCGAAGTTGATGCACTCGACGAAGTTATAGCTGGACACGCCGATTTCTGCGCTCTGCTAGCTTCCCGGGGCACAACTGTTGCCTTCATAAAATCTGGCTGTGAACATGGAAAAATTGTCAACATACCAAATTTTAACTTATCACCGACAGATTTAATTGATATCCCTAACCTAGCTCGGAGTATAGGAAATAGGTTCATAACTCAAATTTGGGTAAAAGGCGGGCGAAAAATGGCTGGCGACAAAGCTCGAAGCCACCTTAAGCCGGTAAAAAATTTATGCCTGTTACTTTACCTTCTCCTTGAACTCTGCACTTCTCTCATACTGTTTTAATATGTACAGGATGACGATGCTGAGGAACAATGAGCCGAAGCTTGAAAGTGATCCGAAGCTCAGGTGATCCGAAGCTCAGATGATCCGAAGCTCAATGATGTCAAAGCTGAAGACCTTGCTGAAAAAATTCTGGAGAAAATCTTGTAATATCGTTGTAACAATATTTGTAATCTAAGAATCAAATACTAATTCTGTAAATTTATGCATACCTTGTAATATATTTTTACCTTTTCGTCCATGTATGAACTGCTTTGCTGTGGACGAAACTAGTATTTTTTGAGCCGAAGGCGAAAAACACCTTCCCTTCTTTTCGTACACAACGAAGCATGAAACTGCTTCCTTTTCTTTTTTGCCGAAGCCTTATCTTTATAGCCGAAGTATCTGCCTGTGTCTGTATGTTATGATGATGATCCTATGTATGTCTAAATGAATGTTTATGAATGCAAATGTATGATGTAATGTGTCGTGCAAATGAATGTCCAAACACACGCATACGAAGCCACAACCATAGCCTTCATTCCCTTGGGAATGACCAAAGTCTCTTTGCCACTTATTTTTCGGCTTCACCGCTTATTTTTCGGTGTATCAGCGCTGACTTTTCGCTGTAAGTTCTGCATCCCCTTAGGAACGTCTTTTGAACTTCTTCGCCTTCTATTTCGGCGGTATCGCGTTGACATTTCGCGCTTCGCCTTATATTTCGGCGGTATCAGCGTTGACTTTTCGCTGTAAGCTCTGCATTCCCTTGGGAACGACTTTTGAGCAGAAAACTTATGCTGCGCTCCTTTAGGAACAACTTTTTGTAGCTTCGTCGTGCTCTACATCCCCTTAGGGACGACTTTCGAGCTTCTCCCTATTTTTTCCTTTTTTGCCTGCACTCGATGGTGCATGCTCAGTTTTTACATTTACATTTTTGGGGGATTTTGCTCTCGTAGAGCTGAATAAGAAAAAGAGAAATTACATGCTATGGCCCCATTAAAAACCTTTCTCCCCCTTTGGAAAGGAAAAGGGTGCCATAGGAAAAATAAAAAGATTACATCAAGCTAAACATAATATCGCCGAAGCTCATCCGCATTCCAAGATCTAGGAACGTCGTTGCCATCCATATCCTTGAATCTGTTAGAACCGGGTCTTGACGAAGATACTACCAGAAAAGGTCCTTCCCACTTCAGCTCTATCTTGCCTACTGTTTCTGGGTTGGCCACTATCCGAAGTACCAAATGCCCTGGCTTAATGTTCTTTAGCCGAAATTTTCTGTCACGCCATTTTATTGTTTCGGCTTGGTATTTATTGATATTCTCTACGGCCTGAAGCCTGATCCCTTCTATAGCATCCTTTGCCACAGAATAATCAGCTTCGTCCTCTGCCGAAGCCACTGTTCTTATTGATCCTGCCTTAGCTTCTTTTGGGGTTATTGCTTCGTCACCAAACAATAGTTTGTATGGTGTAAAACCCGTTGACCTTGATATTGTTGTGTTGTGGCTCCACACCACTTTGATCAATTCACCTGGCCACTTCCCTCTGGGATGATTGAAGATTAACTTCATTATTCCCATCATTATAATGCCATTAGCTCTTTCAACAAGTCCATTTGACTCCGGATGTCTGACCGATGCAAAATGGATCTTCGTGCCAATTTGTTCACAGAATTCTTTAAAAGCTTCAGCATCGAACTGTGTTCCGTTGTCTACAGTAATAGCCTTCGGCACTCCGAAGCGACAAACAATGTTTTGCCAGAAGAATTTCTGGACGGTGACCGAAGTTATTGTGGCTAAAGGCTTCGCCTCAATCCACTTGGAAAAATACTCTACCGCCACCACAACATATTTTAGATTTCCTTGTGCTGGTGGAAGTGGGCCTAGCAAATCGAGGCCCCACCTTTGCAATGACCAAGTGGGCTGTATTAACTAAGTGAGAGATGAAGGTTGCTTCTGGTCTCTTGCACATTTTTTACAGCCTTCACATTTTTGTACTAATTCTGTTGCATCCGAAGCTGCCTTCGGCCAATAAAATCCTTGTCGAAAAACTTTTCCCAACAAGGGCCTAGATCCAATGTGAGATCCACATAGACCTGCATGTATTTCTTTCATTAATTCCATACCTTCAGTTCTTGATAAACACTTGAGGAGTGGTGAACAAACTCCATGTTTATACAATTCCCCTTCTATCATCACATATGGTCTTGTTCTTGCCTCCATTCTCTTGTTATAAGCTTCGTCACTTGAGAGACAATTGCCTTGGAGGAAAGATATTATTTCAGTTCTCCAGTCTTCACTGTGTACTGGAGAAATAGTAAGCACTGCTCTCTCCATGAGCTCAACCGAAGGTGCTTTTATTATCTCAAAATACTTCCGAGGGTAGGGGGAGCCCCTGAGCCGTTGATTTGGCTAGCAAATCTGCATGCTCATTTTCACCTCTTGGAATATTCTTGACAGAAAAACCTTCGAAGGAAGATTCCAATCTTCGAACTGTATCCAGATATCTTTCAAGCTTCGGATCTCGTGCTTTGCTACTTTTGTCCACGTGGCCAACAATAACTTGAGAATCAGTCTTTAGGATGGCCCTTCTTATTCCCATTGCCCTTAGTTTCCAAAGCCCCAATAGAAGTGCTTCGTACTCAGCAATATTATTTGTGCAATTGAAATCCAGTTTGACTGCATAACATGTTTTGACTTTTGAAGGTGCCACTAGGACAGCAGCTGCTCCTACACCGAAGGCACCCTAAGAACCATCACAAAACACTGTCCAAGCTTCGGCATCTTTGCTTGTCCCTTCTTCATGAGCCCCTGACGTCCAATCAACGATGAAATCTGCTAGTGCTTGGGATTGAATTGAAGATCTGTGCATGTAGTCAATAGTGAATTCATTAAGCTCCATGGCCCATTTTCCAATCCTTCCAGTAGCTTCTCTATTCCTCATGATATCCTTCAGGGGCTGTGATGAAGGAACAATTATGTGATATGCTTGAAAATAATGCCGAAGCTTCCTGGACGCCATTAACACAGCATACAACACCTTCTCCAATTCTGTATAGTTTTTCTTTGATAAACTCAAAACTTCGGAGACAAAGTATACTGGGACTTGCTTTTTAGCTTGTCCTTCAAGCTTCTCTTGTACAAGCGCCGCACTCACTGCAGAGTGCGAAGCTGCCACATATAATAGCAATGGAGCCCCTAGCACGGGTGGAGTTAATGTTGTTAAATCGATCAGGTATTGCTTCAGCTCTTCGAAAGCTTTTTGTTGAGTTGGGCCCCATTGAAAAACTTCAGCTGACTTTAGTACTTCAAAGAATGGTAGATTTCTTTCTGCTGATCTAGATATAATTCGATTCAAAGATGCCAGTCTTCCTGTCAGCCGTTGGCCCCCCTTCTTTGTGATTGGCGGCTCCATTCGAAGGATAGCTTCGATCTTGCTTGGGTTGGCTTCGATCACCTTTGTTGAAACTAGATAGCCAAGGAACTTGCCCTTCTTCACTCCAAAGACACATTTTTCTGGATTTAATTTCAGGCCAGCTTGCCTAAAATTAGCAAATGTCTCCTACAAATCAGTAATGTGGTTTTCTTGCTTCGTGTTCTTCACTATGATATCATCAACATATATTAGTACATTTCTGCCTTTCTGAGAATGAAGAACCTTGGCTGTCATCCTGCTGAAGCTTCCTCCAGCATTCTTGAGCCCCTCAGGCATCCGAAGATAACAATATGTACCACTGGGGGTTATGAAGCTGGTCTTTGGCTCATCTTCCTTCTTCATCCAGATTTGGTGGTAGCCTGAATAACAATCTAGTAGACTCATGAGCTCTAACGAAGCTGCTGCATCTACTAGAGAATCTATTCTTGGTAATGGGAACTCATCCTTTGGACAAGCCTTGTTCAGATCAGTAAAATCAATGCACATTCTCCATTTACCATTAGCCTTCTTCACCATAACAGTGTTGGCTAGCCATTCTGGGTATTTTACTTCTCTGATGACACTAGCACTGAGAAGTCTTTTTACTTCGTTCCGAGCACCTTCGGCTTTGTCGTCAGACATTTTCCGAAGCTTTTGCTTCCTAGGTCTGAAGGATGGATCGACATTGAGTGAATGTTCAATGACGTCCCTGTTGACACCACATATATCGTTGGCTGACCATGCAAAAACATCTTTGTTGTTGAATAAAAACCCTATCAAGGTTTTCTCCTGGATAATTGAGACCCCAACAATACCTTCTGCTCTGCTATGTCTTCACATAGAAGCATGGGCTTCGGCTGATCAGCCGAAGCAACCTTCTCTCTTCTATACTTATACTGTTCACAAGCTTCGGCTCCATCTATATTGTGGATTGCTTTTGAGTCTGTCCAATTTCCTTCAGCTTTTCTGGCAGCTTCCTGACTTGCATGAATAGCAATAGGCCCTTGATCCGAAGGTATCTTCATGCATAGATATGCTGGATGAAGAATTGCTTCGAATGCGTTGAGTGTTCCACGACCAATGATTGCATTGTAGGGGTATTCCATGTCAACAATATCAAACACAACCTATTCAGTTCTTGTATTGTGGACAAATCCGAAGGTCACTCGCATTGTGATCTTGCCAAGTGCTACAATCTGCCTTCCTCCGAAACCACAAAGAGGGTGTGTAGCATCATGGATCTTATCCTCTGGCTCTTGCATCTGTCTGAAGGCTTTAGCAAATATGATATCCGCTGTACTGCCTGTATCAACCAGAACATTATGGACTAGAAATCCCTTGATGACACAAGATATGACAATAACATCATTGTGAGGGTAATCCTTGAGCTGAAGGTCCTCTTGGGAGAAGGTAATTGGGATGTGGGACCATTTTGACTTGATAAAGGGTCCCTGCACCCCAACATGTTGTACCCTTCTCTGGGCCTCCTTCTTCTACTTCTTGTTGGCCGGCTCTGAGCATGAACCGCCTGTTATCGGGAGGACCAACTTCGTAGCCGAAGCAACTTCAGCTTGATTGTTGAACGAAGCCATCAACTCAAAAAGTGGAAGTGAGTTCACCGGAGGTGGGCGCCAATGTTGGGGACTTGTTCTCAAATGCTATGAATTAAGAACAAGGCAACACAAAAGTTAATGATTAAAGACCTTCGTCCTTCGAAGTATTATTTCCCTTGGGATATAATAATCTTCAGACGAAGATCGTGAAGGACGTACCTTCATCATCTCAATATATAATGGAAAGCAGGATCATATGACACATAAAAAACATGAATAATCATATGATATCATTCAAGCATTTTTATTATATAATCATGAATAAACATACATAATATTGAATTACATTTATACCTTCGGCTTGACAAAAGGTGAGAATCCAGGTGTGACGTGCGAGTGAATACAAGCAAGCGTGAACAGTGCAGGGGTACTGTTCATCTATTTATAGGCACAGGGCACAACCTATGAGATATTACATTCATGCCCTTTACAAAATATTATGATTATGACACAGACTCTCATGTATCAATCGATCATTTCATCTTTAAGTCGGTGCAATCCTTCGTCTTGAGACATGCCACTATGCCGAAGCTTTATGGATGATAGCTTCGGCACTGCTTTTGAGGGGATATGCCGAAGGTGTTTATTCTTATAGGATCTTTGGCGACGAAGCATACCCCCAACATGCTTATAATGATAGATGCTATGATCACATTGTTTCTCATGATGCTACTTGTAATTCTCATGCTATGTTCGCATCTAGTTCCACTTTTGTTCATGGTAGAAGAAGGCCTAGACGTAATCATGTTGTGTCTCATACGTCTAGGAAAACTTGCAATGGTCCTACTACTGTCTATCATGCTTGCAATACTTCCTTTGTACTTTTACGCAAAAATGCAAAAGTGGTTGCTAGGAAGTTGGGATCCAAATGCAAGGGAGACAAAACTTGCATATAGGTTCCAAAAATTGTTGTGACTAACCTTGTAGGACCCAACAAGAGTTGGGTACCTAAGACCCAAGCTTAAATTCCTTACATGTTTATGCATCTGGGGGCTCAAGCTGGATTATCGACAGCGGATGCACAAACCACATGACGTGGGAGAAGAAGATGTTCACCTCCTACGTCAAGAACATGAATTCGCAAGACACAATTTTCTTTGGAGATGGGAACCAAGGCAAAGTTAAAGGATTGGGCAAGATTGCCATCACGAACGAGCACTCGATTTCAAATGTATTTCTAGTAGAGTCGCTCGGATATAATCTACTGTCTGTAAGTCAATTGTGTCACATGGGCTACAATTGTTTATTTACAAATATTGATGTATTTGTCTTTAGAAGGAGTGCTGGTTCATTAGCTTTTAAGGGTGTATTAGACGACAAGCTCTATTTAGTTGACTTTTCGAAAGAGAATGCCGATCTAGATGCATGCTTAATAGCTAAGACTAATATGGGCTGGCTTTGGCATCGTCGTCTAGCACATGTTGGGATGAAGAACCTTCATAAGCTTATAAAGGGAGATCATGTGTTAGGACTAACCGATGTCTGTTTTGAGAAAGACACACCTTATGCAGCATGTCAAGCAGGGAAATAGGTGGGAAGCACTCATCACAGCAAGAATGTGATGACAACATCAAGACCACTGGAACTTCTTCACATAGATCTCTTCGGTCCTGTTGCCTATCTCAACATCGGGGGAAGTAAGTATGGTCTTGTTATAGATGATGATTTTTCCCGCTTTACTTGGGTTTTCTTTTTGCAGGACAAATTTGAAACCCAAGGGACCCTAAATCATTTCTTAAGGAGAGCTCAAAATGAGTTTGAGCTTAAGGTGAAGAAGATAAGAAGCGACAATGGGTCCGAGTTCAAGAATCTACAAGTTGAAGAGTTTCTTGAGGAGGAAGGCATCAAGCATGAGTTCTCCGCTCCCTACACACCACAACAAAACGGTGTGGTAGAGAGAAAGAACATGACGCTAATCGACATGGCGAAAACGATGCTTGGAGAGTACAAGACGCCTGAGAGGTTTTGGTCGGAAGTTGTGAACACAGCTTGCCACGCCATAAACCGGCTCTATCTGCATCGTCTCCTCAAGAAGACCTCCTACGAACTCCTTACCGGTAACAAACCCAATGTTTCTTATTTTCGTGTTTTTGGGAGCAAGTGCTACATTCTGGTGAAGAAAGGTAGACATTCAAAATTTGCTCCCAAGGCAGTAGAAGGGTTTTTACTAGGATATGACTCAAAATACAAAGGAGTATAGGGTCTTCAACAAATCATCAGGATTAGTTGAAGTCTCTAGCGACGTTGTATTTAATGAGACTAATGGCTCTCCAAAAGAGCAAGTTGATCTTGATGATATAGATGAAGATGAAGTTCCGACGGCGGCAATGAGAACCATGGCGATAGGTGATGTGCGACCACAAGAACTGCAAGAACAAGATCAACCATCTTCCTCCACGATGGTGCATCCCCCAACTCAAGATGATGAAAATGTACCTCAAGAAGAGGGGCAAGATCAAGGGGGAGCACGGGAAGAACAGATTATGGAGGAAGAAGCACCACGTGCCCCTCCAACTCAAGTCTGAGCGACTATCCAAAGACATCACCCCGTCGATCAGATTCTGGGTGACATCAGCAAGGGAGTAACTACTCGCTCACGATTAGCTACTTTTTGTGAGCATTACTCGTTTGTCTCTTCTATTGAGCCTTTCAGGGTAGAAGAGGCCTTGCAGGATCCGAACTGGGTGTTGGCCATGCAGGAAGAGCTCAACAACTTCAAAAGGAATGAAGTCTGGAGCCTGGTGCTATGTCCAAAGCAAAACGTTGTGGGAACCAAGTGGGTGTTCCGCAACAAGCAAGATGAGCACAGAGTGGTGACAAGAAACAAGGCTCGACTTGTGGCAAATGGTTATGCCCAAGTCGCAGGTTTGGATTTTGAGGAGACTTTTGCTCCTGTGGCTAGGTTAGAGTCAATTTGGATTTTATTAGCTTATGCCGCTCACCATTCCTTTAGGCTGTTCCAAATGGACGTGAAGAGTGCTTTCCTCAATGGGCCAATCAAGGAGGAGGTATACGTGGAACAACCCCCTGGCTTTGAGGATGACAGGTATCCTAACCATGTATATAAGCTCTCTAAGGCGCTCTATGGACTTAAGCAAGCCCCAAGAGCATGGTATGAATGCCTTAGAGATTTTCTTATTACTAATGCTTTAAAGGTTGGGAAAGCCGATCCAACTCTTTTCACAAAGACTTGTGATGGTGATCTGTTTGTTTGCCAAATATATGTCGATGACATTATATTTGGTTCTACTAACCAAAAGTCTTGTGAGGAGTTTAGCAGGGTAATGATGCAAAAGTTCGAGATGTCGATGATGGGCGAGTTGACCTACTTCCTTGGATTCCAAGTGAAGCAATTCAAGGACGGCACCTTCATCTCCCAAACGAAGTACACTCAAGATCTTCTCAAGAGGTTTGGAATGAAGGATGCTAAGCCCGCGAAGACACCGATGGGAACTGACAGACATCTTGACCTCAACAAAAGAGGTAAGTCCGTTGATCAAAAGGCATACCGGTCTATGATAGGTTCATTACTTTATCTTTGTGCTAGTAGACCGGACATTATGCTTAGTGTATGCATGTGTGCTAGATTTCAATCCGACCCCAAGGAGTGTCACCTTGTGGCCATTAAGCGAATTCTTAGGTATTTAGTTTCTATGCCTTGCTTCGGGATCTGGTATCCAAAGGGGTCTACCTTTGACTTAATTGGATACTTAGACTCCGACTATGCTGGGTGCAAGGTTGATAGGAAGAGCACATCAGGGACGTGCCAATTTCTAGGAAGGTCACTGGTGTCCTGGAGTTCCAGGAAACAAACATCCGTTGCCCTATCCACCACTGAGGCCGAGTACGTTGCCGCGGGACAGTGCTGCGCGCAACTGCTTTGGATGAGGCAAACCCTCCGAAACTTTGGCTACAATCTGAGCAAAGTCCCACTCCTATGTGACAATGAGAGTGCAATCCGCTTGGCGGATAATCCTATTGAACACAACCGCACTAAGCACATAGACATCCGACATCACTTCCTAAGAGACCACCAGCAAAAGGGAGATATCGATGTTTACCACATTAGCACTGAGAACCAGCTAGGCGATATCTTCACCAAGTCTCTAGATGAGAAAAGGTTTTGCAGGTTGCGTAGTGAGCTAAATGTCTTAGATTCGCGTAACCTGGATTGATCTATAGCATACATGTGTTTCATGCCTTTGATCATGTTACTTTGAGCTTTTACTTCATTTATTGTTTATTTGTGGTGCTCAAGTTGTACAAGTTGTAAAAGTCCGTATGCAAATGATGCACATGTTTAAGGGGAGATGAGCTACAACTTGACTCCTTTGAGACTAACGTGTTTGTTTGAGTCACTTGAAGTAGTCTCGAAGGACCATTGAAAGGGAAAATGAACTTGGCCGACGAAAAGACTTCCACTGCACTCTGATATAAGTGTATTTACCTCCAAGCTCATATTAATGCTCTCATTGCCTTTTTGCTCTTATTTGACATTTTGGTGAGGCAATGGGGTTAAAGGGCCAAAAGTTTTCCCGTTTTGGTGCTTAATGCAAAAGGGGGAGAAATTAAGGCTAAAGCAACTGGATCAGCCAACCACTTGTGAATCTCAAAAATAGTAGAGTTAGAATTTATATTTGCACAAATGACTTATTGCAAAATTTGGTCTCTTATGGGGGAGAATTTTGATTATGGGAAAAAGGGGGAGTTTTTGACACTTGATCAATTTTACTCTTGCAATATCTCTCTATTTGCCCAAACAAGTGTGTTAGACTTAAATATAGGAGAAATGATTTGATTTGCAAAAACAAACCAAGTGGTGGCAAAAGTGATCTAAATATGGCAAATACTAAAGGTAGAAAAATTTGGTCTTAAATGTGCACTCATTAGTTGCTTTTTAATGTGTTGGCATAAATCACCAAAAAGGGGGAGATTGAAAGGGAAATGTGCCCTTGGGACATTTCTATAATTGTTTTGGTGATTAGATGCCCAACACATTGTTTTGAGTTCATATGTGCTAACTAAGTGAGAAGTGCAAATCAAAGAGAAAGGTATGTCTCTGGACTTAGTTAATTGTTTTTGGTTACTAACTTGTTTATCTAAGTGCTAGAGACATGACCAAGAAAAGAGAAAAAGGATGGAAGAAAGAATGGCTAAGTCAGCCAAAGCAGCACCAGCCTGTGGTGCATCGGACTGTCCGGTGGCGCACCGGACAGTGTCCGGTGCCTAGGCTGGCCCGACGGCGAAGTAGCTGCTCTCGGGAATTTGCGCAGCGACGTGGCTATAAATCACCGGACTGTCCGGTGGTGCATCGGACTGTTCGGTGAGTCATCGGCGTCCGCGCCTAAGTCTTCGGCGACGAACTCGCCGCTCTCGGGAAAAGCTGAAGGCGTCGCGGCTAAAATTCACTGGACTGTCCGGTGATGCAATGGCGCTCACGGCCAACGGTCGCCTGCGTGATCAATGGGCAACACGTGGCTTAGCCAACGGTCGGATGATCGCACCGGACTGTTTGGTGTGCACCGGACTGTCCGGTGTGCCAACAGATCCGAAGATCCAACGGCCGGCTTCGCCAGAAAAGGAAAGAGATCGCGCACCACACTGCTATAGTAGCTGTCCGGTGGTGCACCGGACTGTCCAGTGCACCACTCGACAGAAGGCAAGAATTGCCTTCCAAGTTGATCTCCAACGGCTCGTAGCTGCCTTGGGGCTATAAAAGGGACCCCTAGGCGCATGGAGCAGAAGACCAAGCATTCACTAAGCATCCTAAGACTTCCAGACTCCGCCTCCACGCATTTGATCGATTGTGTTAGTGATTTGAGCTCCGTTTGAGTTGTGAACTCTTTGTGCTGTGTTTCGAGCTCAAGTCTTGGCTTGCGTGCGTGTGTGTGCTGTGGATTTGAGTCTTGCGTGTGTTACTCTCCCTCACTTACTACTGTGCTTCTCTTGCAATAAACTTATAAGGGCGAGAGGCTCCAATTTGTGGAGATTCTTCGCAAACGGGAGAAAGACTACTAAGGAAGATAGCCATGGTACTCAAAGTTGATCATTGGATTACTTGAGAGGGATTGAGTGCAATCCGTGACCGAAGGAGGTCACCACAACGTGGAAGTAGGTATTGGCCGAACCACGGGATAAATCACTGTGTCTTGTGTCCATCTTATTTGTGATTGGCTTTCTTCTAGAATTCCCACTTTAGCAACTTGGTTTTAATCGCACTAACATTTCATAACCAAGTGTTGGCTATTTAGGGCTGAATTTCCCAGGATCACTGTAACACCCTGAATTTGGGGGTAGAATTTTTTTCTTCTTTTCTCTCACCAAATTCAGGCGTTACTCTTTCCTTTTTCCCTTTTCTTCTCGCTAAGCCTTGATCTTTTCCAAAGTCGCAGCGGGTTTTGGCTTTAGACCCCGTGTAAAGCAAAACCTTAAAATACTTTATGTTGTTTGATGCATCATGCCGAACCATGCATTCTTTCGATTGCTTAAAAATGTAAGTGCATTCATCCAGGAAAAACGGATTTCGAAAAGGAGAAAACCTTTTTTTTCTTTTTCTTTTTTTCCCTTCTCTCTCTCTCCTCCCTTTTTCTCTCTCCCGCGCCGTGGGCCGCCCCGGCCGACCCAGCTGCCCCTGGCCGGCCCAGCCGCCCCCCCGCGTGCCCCCTTTGGGCCCAGCTGGCCCAGCCGCCCCTCCCTTTTCCCCCCAAATCCCTCTGTCTCCCTCCCATTCTCCCTCTCCCCCACCCCAGCCGCCGCCCCTGCCACAGCCGCCGCACCTGCCCTAGCCGCCGCCCCTGCTCATCGCCGGTTCGGCCGCCCCGTCCCCGGTGAGGTCCCCCTCCCCCTCTCCTCCCTCTCCCATCTCCCCTCCTCTCCCCATGCCCGGCTCGGTGACCGCCGCTCGGCCTCCCCCGCGCCCCCGGTCCGGCCACCCGCCCGCCCCGGTTCGGCTGCCGGCTCGGCCGCCGCCTCGGCCGGCCCAGCCCCCCGCCGGTTCTACCGCCCCTGCCCAGCCGCCCCTGCGCGCCCAGCTCGGCCGCCCCCTGCCCTAGCTCGACCGCCCCCCCGCCAGCTCGACCGCCCGCCGCCGGCTTGGCCGCCCCCGCCCCTGCCCCTGGCCGGTTCAACCGCCCCAATGGCCGGTTCAACCGCCCCTTTTTTATTTTATTTTATTTTTTATTTATTTCTTTTATTATTGTTATTTATTTTATTCTGGGCAAGCTAATCATCGTTCATGTTAATGAAATAGGAAACTTAATTTAGAATTCCGTTACGTTAGTCAATTCATATAGTCAATTGTTCATTTCGCTTAAGGTTGATCAACTAAAAAGGGGCTAGGTTTCCGTTAGTGCATATAACTAATTCTTTTGTTAGAACCAATTGGAACTAGAGCGTATAATTTAACTAATCATTAGTGCATAAGCTTTAACCCCTGCGAGACCTTTCCCCGTTTCTTTCTAACCTTAACGAATGCGATATCGAATGTCATACTTTATGCATATTTACTTTATTTGTCCCCTTGTGTGGTGTACTATTTGTTTCCTAATTTGAATGGATGGATGTATGTATGCTTGCAATCGCATAGAAAACGATCCAGTCGAAGAGCCCGAGGAACTCGCAGGAGAAGCCCCTGAGCAGCAGTCGATTGGTGGAGGCAAGTGTCCTTTGACCTATCTCTGTCCTATTCATTATTTAATTCACCTCCTGCTTTACACATTTATGCCTAAGGATTGACTAGCTTTTGTTATCCATGTCCTTGTTTACCTATCTGGGTTGGATTATTATTGTTTAGCTTTATGCTATTTCTCGAACTCTAATCAATGAACATGATGAGATTATCTATGATACGCTGTTTTCCCTTCTCTTATTATGATGTTGTACTTGTGGTCATCAAGGGGGCTCGAGCGGTTTCTCGAGTGCCTCTCCGTAAGGACCTGTTCTATGGATGACCGCCCGGGAAAACAGTGCAACCATGAGGGTGGAATGGGATGCCCTTAGCTGAATAATTAGAGGATCCGGGGTGTAGATCACTTAGCCGTTGTGCCGTCAATGGGGCTCGGTGTATGCGGCTCGCTCTGCCAAGTTTGGGTTCGCCCCTTGGGGACGAGTGCAGTGCATTTAGGAAACCTAACGGGTGGCTACAGCCAAGGGAAATCTTTGTAAAGGCTACGTAGTGATGCCCTACTAGGCCACCTAGGTAGTGGTTAATGGGGAGTAGCTCTCTCCGGGCAGAATGGGAATCACGGATTGTGGGTAAAGTGCACAACCTCTACAGAGTGTTTAAAAACTGATATATCAGCCATGCTCGCGGTTATGAGCGGCCAAGGGAGCTCCAGTGATTAGTGGTACTTGATCAGAGATACTTTGGTACATGTGGCTATGAGATCGATGGTTTTGGTTATGACTATGGTGCTGGTAAGTGGTATTCTTTCCGTTTGGAAAGGGTACATCGGGCTAATAACTTGGGTTAATGCTAAAACCCGGCTTTCTATTAGTAAATAATAATCTGACCAACTAAAAGCAAATGCTTGACTTATCCCCACATAAAGCTAGTCCACTACAGCCAAACAGGATACTTGCTGAGTATGTTGATGTGTACTCACCCTTGCTCTACACACCAAACCCCCCCCCATCCCCAGGTTGTCAGCATTGCAACCACTGCTCAGGCGAAGATGAAGCTGTGGAAGGAGACTTCCAGGAGTTCCAAGACTACGACGAATTCTAGGCGTGGGTTAGCGGCAACCCCCAGTCGGCTGCCTGTGAAGGCCGCGGTTATCTACGTTTCTTTTCCGCACTTTGATTTATTGTAAGGACTATATGGACGTCTCAGACGTATGATGTAATCGACTATTATCTCCCTTTTAATACTATTTTGAGCACTGTGTGATGATGTCCATGTTATGTAACTGCTGTGTACGTGAATAACTGATCCTGGCACGTACATGGTTCGCATTCGGTTTGCCTTCTAAAACCGGGTGTGACATAAGTGGTATCAGAGCCGTGCTGACTGTAGGACCGCTAACCTAGAATAGAATGGTCGTTCTAAGGACTATAGACCTCTGTCCCTGCCTTGACTTTGATATCCCTTCAAAAGTTGGTCATACCGACCAAACCTATGTTCTACTATATATTATACCTTGCTGAAAATCATGTTTTATTCTAATCCTTCATTTATTTATGATTCATTACTTGCTGGTCATATTGATTCTGTTCTCACCCTTTTGCTTGCGATGTCTTTTGTAGATGGCTCGACTTAGACACACTGCACGAAAGTCCGTCATCCCCTTCTTACCCTCCCGCCTTGCTGAGTGTCCGCTTCGCCGTCCCGTGGCGGGACAGTCCAGCCACTTGGAGAGACTGCACCACCGCCTGCATGAGGAGCAGGAACGTCGACGACAGGAGCAGCAGGGCTCTTCCTTCTCGCTCCAACAGGAGGTAGAGTCCGTGAGGAGCTGCTCCCCCGTGCTTCCCCTGGAGGCGCCCCCTGCACCATCACTGGGCGCCCCAGCTTCTGGAGTAGCTGCTGGAGGAGACCCAGACGACGGAGGTGGCGACGACTGCTCTCGCGCCACGACACCAACTTCTCTGCTAACCATGAGCCGGAAGGATGGGTTGCTCGACCCATCACTCGCGACGCTGCTCGTGGGTGTCACTTCCACGATGCGCTCGACACCCTGCTACGTCAGGCACTAAACCAGCATACTTGGTCCATCGAGTATCGCTGTGTGGTCTACCAGCACAGTCGCGGGGTCTACCCGGACCACTGGGAGGCAACCTGCTTGGTGCGCTGTCCGGAGAACAGTCTCCAGGGTGCGGAGGCCTGCTCAGAGCACTATTCTATCTCTGAGCGGGACTCAGCTGAGGCAGCCATGCAAGATGCTGCACGGCATGCGCTTTCACACTACTGCTCGGTTTTCGGTGGGGTAGCTGACGGTCTTGACCTGAAGTATTACCCCCACCGTCCATCTGGCAGCACAGGAGGCGTGATTGTCTCACCTGTCGGTGAGGGCAATCCTAGGTTGAGCAGCACAGTCAACCTAGCCGCCGTGCTAAACACGGAGCTGGACCATGCACTAGACGAGCTGAGTAGGGCTCGTGCTGAGATCGCCCTGCTGCGGGCTGAGCGCGCGGAACGTCGTCACCTGGATGGTGGTTCCCCTGCTCCCGTCGGGACTCAGCACCCGTACCGCTCACCTCGGCGTGGACACCAGTCTTATGGCAACCCCGACTGCAAGACCAAGATAAATCTAGAACCATAGATCGTTAGAGTTGGATCTTGTAAGTAATTCAAAAATATACGTAGAAGCTACAGTCTTAGCGTTAGTCTCGGTCTTAGTTAGCCTTAGTTAGACAGGGTAGTTTGCTATATCCTGTGCATTTATGTTTGTCATGATGAACTATGTTTGGTTTGGATCTTTGTAATGACTGTCACCAGAGTGTGGGTATCCCCTGCATTTTGGTTTACCTATTATGTTAATGGAGTTAGTTATATAGTTGGGAAACCTTTTTATTCCACTTTCCTCTTTATCTGAGAAGCTGTGTTGGTCTGTGTTGGAGATCAGTGAAGATGCTCATCTGTTCAGTGCTGTTGAAGAATTCTATACTCTTTTCTTATGCTGCAAGATTTGCCAGATCAGTTCTGATGTGTGGTTGCATTCTGCAGATGTCAGAGAACAGGCACAGAGGAGGAAGGCGTGCTCAGCAGGAGCAAGCCGCTCAACAGGAGGAGGTGCCCCAACAGCAGCACCTGCCGCCCCCGCCCCCGATGTCCATCGAGCAGATGTTTCTGATGCAGACTCAGGCAGTTCAAGCCATCGGTCAGACTTTGGCCGCCATTCAGCAGCAGCAGCAGCAACAGCAGCAGGCCCCACCTCAGCCTCAGATGCCTCAGATGCCCAGAGACAAGCGTGCTGAATTCATGAGAGGTCATCCACCAACGTTCGCTCATTCTTCTGACCCCATGGATGCTGAAGACTGGCTGCGCACTGTGGAGCGGGAGTTGCATACCGCTCAGTGCGATGACAGGGAGAAAGTCCTGTATGGTCCCCGTCTGTTGAGAGGAGCAGCCCAGTCATGGTGGGAGTCTTACCTCGCCACCCATGCCCACCCCGACACCATCACCTGGGAAGAGTTCAGAGGAAGCTTCCGTCAGTACCATGTTCCTGCAGGTCTGATGACAGTGAAGAAGGAGGAGTTCCTGGCCCTTAAGCAAGGGCCATTGTCTGTCAGTGAGTACCGGGACAGGTTTCTGCAGTTGTCTCGCTATGCTCCTGAAGACGTCAACACTGACGCCAAGCGGCAGTACCGTTTCCTGAGAGGCTTGGTTGACCCTCTTCAGTATCAGCTGATGAATCACACCTTCCCGACATTTCAGCACCTGATTGACAGAGCAATCATGACGGAGAGGAAGCGTAAGGAGATGGAGGATCGTAAGCGCAAGATCAGTGGACCCCAGCCTGGAAGCAGCAATCGTCCTCGTTTCTCAGGCAATCAACCTCAGCAGTTCAGGCAGAACCAGCGTCCACCTCAGCAGCATCAGCAGTTCCAAAGGCAGTATCCTCAGCATCAGTACCAGAACCGTCAGAGCAATCAGTCAGGAGGTCAGTTTTAGAGGCAGAGTCAGCAAGCACCTCGTCTTCCTGCCCCAGCAAACCAGCAGAACAATCAGGCAGCACCAGCTCAGGTTGGAAATAGGGCATGTTTCCACTGTGGAGAGCAAGGCCACTGGGTGATGCAATGTCCGAAAAAGGCAGCCCAGCAGCAGTCAGGCCCCAATGTCCCAGCAAAGCAGAATGTGCCTCAGCCTGGAGTAGGCAACCGCTCTCAGCCGCGTTACAATCATGGAAGACTGAACCACTTGGAGGCTGAAGCAGTTCAGGAGACCCCCGGCATGATAGTAGGTATGTTCCCAGTCGACTCCCATATTGCAGAAGTGTTATTTGATACTGGAGCAACGCATTCTTTCATTACTGCATCATGGGTAGAAGCACATAATCTTCCAATTACTACAATGTCAACCCCCATTCAAATTGACTCAGCCGGTGGTAGAATTCGAGCCGATAGCATTTGTTTGAATATAAGTGTGGAAATAAGGGGGATAGCGTTTCCCGCCAACCTTATAGTAATGGGTACTCAGGGAATAGATGTCATCCTAGGGATGAATTGGCTAGATAAGTATCAGGCAGTTATCAGTTGTGATAAGAGGACCATCAAGTTGGTGTCCCCACTAGGAGAGGAAGTGGTGACCGAGTTAGTCCCGCCTGAGCCAAAGAAAGGAAGTTGTTATCAGCTAGCTGTTGATAGCAGTGAAGCCGACCCAATTGAGAGTATCAGGGTTGTGTCCGAATTCCCAGATGTGTTTCCAAAGGACTTACCGGGTATGCCACCAGAGCGGAAAGTTGAGTTTGCTATAGAGCTTCTTCCTGGAACCGCCCCTATCTTCAAGAGAGCTTACAGAATATCTGGGCCTGAGTTGGTTGAGCTTAAGAAGCAAATTGATGAGCTGTCAGAGAAAGGTTACATCCGGCCAAGCACCTCGCCTTGGGCCGCCCCTGTCCTATTTGTGGAGAAGTGGCCTATCAGCTCAGTCTGCCAGAGAATTTGTCTGCTGTGCATGATGTCTTTCATGTGTCTCAGTTGAAGAAGTGCTTGCGTGTGCCAGAAGAGCAGTTGCCAGTGGAAGGTCTTGAAGTCCAGGAGGACTTGACCTACGTTGAGAAGCCAGTGCAGATCCTTGAGGTTGCGGACAGAGTCACCCGAAGGAAGACCACCAGAATGTGCAAGGTCAGATGGAATCATCACCCTGAGGAAGAAGCAACCTGGGAGCGTGAAGATGATCTGATGGCTAAATACCCTGAGCTCTTTGCTAGCCAACCCTGAATCTCGAGGGCGAGATTCTTTTAAGGGGGATAGGTTTGTAACGCCCTGAATTTGGGGGTAGAATTTTTTTCTTCTTTTCTCTCACCAAATTCAGGCGTTACTCTTTCCTTTTTCCCTTTTCTTCTCGCTAAGCCTTGGTCTTTTCCAAAGTCGCAGCGGGTTTTGGCTTTAGACCCCGTGTAAAGCAAAACCTTAAAATACTTTATGTTGTTTGATGCATCATGTCGAACCATGCATTCTTTCGATTGCTTAAAAATGTAAGTGCATTCATCCAGGAAAAATGGATTTCGAAAAGGAGAAAACCTTTTTTTCTTTTTCTTTTTTTCCCTTCTCTCTCTCTCCTCCCTTTTTCTCTCTCCCGCGCCGTGGGCCGCCCCGGCCGACCCAGCCGCCCCTGGCCGGCCCAGCCGCCCCCCCGCGCGCCCCCTTTGGGCCCAGCTGGCCCTGCCGCCCCTCCTTTTTCCCCCCAAATCCCTCTCTCTCCCTCCCATTCTCCCTCTCCCCCACCCCAGCCGCCGCCCCTGCCCTAGCCGCCGCCCCTGCTCATCGCCGGTTCGGCCGCCCCGTCCCCGTCCCCGGTGAGGTCCCCCTCCCCCTCTCCTCCCTCTCCCATCTCCCCTCCTCTCCCCCTGCCCGGCTCGGCCACCGCGGCTCGGCCGCCCCCGCGCCCCCGGTCCGGCCGCCCGCCCGCCCGCCCCGGTTCGGCTGCCGGCTCGGCCGCCGCCTCGGCCGGCCCTGCCCCCCCCGCCGGTTCGACCGCCCCTGCCCAGCCGCCCCTGCGCGCCCAGCTCGGCCGCCCCCTGCCCTAGCTCGACCGCCCCCCCCGCCAGCTCGGCCCCCCGCCGCCGGCTTGGCCGCCCCCGCCCCTGCCCCTGGCCGGTTCAACCGCCCCTTTTTATTTTATTTTATTTTTTATTTATTTCTTTTATTATTGTTATTTATTTTATTCTGGGCAAGCTAATCATCGTTCATGTTAATGAAATAGGAAACTTAATTTAGAATTCCGTTACGTTAGTCAATTCATATAGTCAATTGTTTATTTCGCTTAAGGTTGATCAACTAAAAAGGGGCTAGGTTTCCGTTAGTGCATATAACTAATTCTTTTGTTAGAACCAATTGGAACTAGAGCGCATAATTTAACTAATCATTAGTGCATAAGCTTTAACCCCTGCGAGACCTTTCCCCGTTTCTTTCTAACCTTAACGAATGCGATATCGAATGTCATACTTTATGCATATTTACTTTATTTGTCCCCTTGTGTGGTGTACTGTTTGTTTCCTAATTTGAATGGATGGATGTATGTATGCTTGCAATCGCATAGAGAACGATCCGGTCGAAGAGCCCGAGGAACTCGCAGGAGAAGCCCCTGAGCAGCAGTCGATTGGTGGAGGCAAGTGTCCTTTGACCTATCTCTGTCCTATTCATTATTTAATTCACCTCCTGCTTTACACATTTATGCCTATGGATGACCGCCCGGGAAAACAGTGCAACCATGAGGGTGGAATGGGATGCCCTTAGCTGAATAATTAGAGGATCCGGGGTGTAGATCACTTAGCCGTTGTGCCGTCAATGGGGCTCGGTGTATGCGGCTCGCTCTGCCAAGTTTGGGTTCGCCCCTTGGGGAGGAGTGCGGTGCATTTAGGAAACCTAACGGGTGGCTACAGCCCCGGGAAATCTTTGTAAAGGCTACGTAGTGATGCCCTGCTAGGCCACCTAGGTAGTGGTTAATGGGGAGTAGCTCTCTCCGGGCAGAATGGGAATCACGGCTTGTGGGTAAAGTGCACAACCTCTGCAGAGTGTTTAAAAACTGATATATCAGCCGTGCTCGTGGTTATGAGCGGCCAAGGGAGCTCCAGTGATTAGTGGTACTTGATCAGAGATACTTTGGTACAGGTGGCTATGAGATCGATGGTTTTGGTTATGACTATGGTGCTGGTAAGTGGTATTCTTTCCGTTTGGAAAGGGTACATCGGGCTAATAACTTGGGTTAATGCTAAAACCCGGCTTTCTATTAGTAAATAATAATCTAACCAACTAAAAGCAACTGCTTGACTTATCCCCACATAAAGCTAGTCCACTACAGCCAAACATGATACTTGCTGAGTATGTTGATGTGTACTCACCCTTGCTCTACACACCAAACCGCCCCATCCCCAGGTTGTCAGCATTGCAACCACTGCTCAGGCGAAGATGAAGCTATGGAAGGAGACTTCCAGGAGTTCCAAGACTACGACGAATTCTAGGCGTGGGTTAGCGGCAACCCCCAGTCGGCTGCCTGTGAAGGCCGCAATTATCTACGTTTCTTTTCCGCACTTTGATTTCTTGTAAGGACTATATGGATGTCTCAGACGTATGATGTAATCGACTATTATCTCCCTTTTAATACTATTTTGAGCACTGTGTGATGATGTCCATGTTATGTAACTGCTGTGTACGTGAATAACTGATCCTGGCACGTACATGGTTCGCATTCGGTTTGCCTTCTAAAACCGGGTGTGACAATCACCTATTCACCCCCCTCTAGGTTCTCTCAATATGTTGTCTTTGAAAGCATACGCCGGGGAGCAGATTGAGAGGGATAACGAACATGGGGCAAAATGTGTATAGGGCAGCCACCAGTCCATAGGGATTGAACCCATCTATGGCCAGCGCAACACGTACATTACAAGCGTCTTCGGCTTTCTCATGGTGAATAGCATCGAAGTGGGTCTATGCTTCAGCATTGGATGCATGTACCATTTTGTCAGGATCGTATAGTTTGCTTTTTTTGTGCCATGTCATATGTTTTGCGGTGTCACACCCAGTTTTGGAAGGTAAACCGAATGCGAACCATGTACGTGCCAGGATCAGAAATTCACGAACACGACAATTACATAAATGATTCATCATAGCACAATGCTCTGAATAACAATAAAGAGTAAGTAATGATATGAAAGACTAGAGTCATTTACATAATATAATCAAAGTACACAGAATAGAAACGTAGCCAACGTAAACAAACCCACCACAGGCAGCTGACTTGGGGAGGTCGCTAGCCTAATCCACGAACTCGTTGAAGTCCTGGAACTACTGGAGATCCGCCTCGACGCCTTCTTCTTTACCTGAGCATAGATTGCACCCAAGGCAACCTAGTGTTTTGTGAAAGCAAGGGTGAGTACACATCAACGTGATCAACAAATGTCCCGTTTGGCTGAGGTGGACTAGCTTTATGTGGGGTTAAGGTCAAAGCAGTTGCTTTTAGTTGGTCAGGTATTTATTATTAGTGGAAGCCAAGTTTTAGTAATAGCCAACCCGTGAACCATTTCCTCATCGAGGAACATCATGATCATCATCGAACCAAAAACATTAACAGAACCATTGTATCTTGAACCAGCTGTATCTCTAATCAAAGAGGATCCCAAGGCCGCTCTTAACCGTGAGCACGACTGATATATCAGTTTCTAACCCTCTGCAGAGGTCACAGACTTTACCCACAAGCCGTGATTCCCATTCTGCCCGGAGATCATGACTCTCCATTGATCACTACCAAGGTGACATAGCAGGCTCTCACTATGTAGCCTTTACAAAGACTCCCCTGGTGCATAGCTGCTCGTTAGGTTTCGCCATTCGTACAAACACAGTACACCTCCCCAAGGTGGGTGACTAACAAAACCAAATCGAAGCTAGAGGCCAGGATATATATAATGGGTCAAAGAACACTTGCCTTCACCAAACAGATGCTCAGGATCTTCAGTCTCATAGAACTCAGAAAGTTTGATCACTTGGTCGCCAAAGCTTGACCTTCGATCCCTCAAAGCTCGGAAATGGATCGCAATCTACTCGCGACGCACAATGAATACTAACAGGCACAAACAAGCAAACATATATATGCATAAGTGTTAGGGACTTGTTCTCAAATGCTATGAATTAAGAACAAGGCAACACAAAATGTTAAATGTTAATATCCTTCGTCCTTCGAAGCATTATTTCCCTAAGGATATAATGATTTTCGGACGAAGGTTATGAAGGACATACCTTCATCAGCATAAAATATAATAATGAGGAAGGAATCATATGAAACATATAAGTTAACATAAACGGTTATGTATTATTGACAACTCATTTCTATTTTATTATGATGAAAGAATAGAAATGATATTAAATTACAAATGTACCTTCAGCTTGTGAAAAGGTAAAAGTACAAGTGTGACGCAAAAGCCAATGCCAAATCAGCGTGAACAGTACGGGGATACTGTTCACCTATTTATAGGCACGGGTCGCAGCCCATGCAAAATTACATTAATGCCCTTTACGTTTATCAATAACTCTATGATAATTCTTCGAGGTCTAATCTGGTCTTTCATCTTTAAGTCGGTTTCCTTTTCCGCCGTTCTCCCGAAGCTCTTCTACACACAGCTTCGGCTCTGCGCCAACCTTCGTGTTCCTTGTGCTTCGTCCTACTGTGGCTCTGATCCAAGTCCGAAGATACCTGTTAATGTACTTTACTCCAGAAACATTGTTAAATCATGTTTTTGAGGACCTTCGGAAGCCGAAGGCCCCCAACAGTAGCCCCTCGCAATATTAATTTGTTAGAATAATAGATTCAGATTGCGAAATGGACGAAGGCTATGAGCCGAAGGTCCGAAAAAACACCTTCCTATTGCTAGAATAGCAACAGTCATTGGCAACTGGGACCCTCCAGTCTCCAACATAATGGGTCTATAAATAGGAGCTCGCCACAATTTATTTGGCACACTCTCCTGCCATCTGTTTTGCCTGCTCAAAAAACTTTCTGCCTACAAATATTTGGTTTTCTCCTTAGTTTTAAGCTTCGGAAACGAGAGGCAAGAATTCCGAAGAGATGTCTGAGGAGAAGAAGGTTGCTGCCGAAATGAAGCTGAGCCTTGCTGAAGAGATGCATCTAGGTTTTCTTGAGTCAATAGCGAAGACGAACACGGAGAATATTACAAGGGAGATTTTAGAAGGTTTATCTGAAGATACTGGTGATAGTGACAGTTATGACGCAGATAGTGGGGGTGAGGATTCCGAAGATCGGCCATGGCGACCAAGCCATTCAGTCTTCGGGAAATCAACTATCGGGCAAAGTCACCTTGAAAACATGAGGGGGAGGTATTTTCGAGATATGTCTATTGTAAGAGCAGATGCCGGAGAAAAAACTGTGCCGACTCCCGGAGATGATGAAGTCGTTGTTTTCCGAAGCTTTCTGAAAGCTGGGCTGCAGATTCGTGGTAGAAGTTCTGAAAATATATCAGGTTTACCTTCATCAACTTACCCCTGAAGCAATAATAAGAATGGGAATCTTCGTCTGGGCTGTGAAGAGTCAAGGCCTAGAGCCAAGTGCGAAAAGTTTTTGCAATATTCATGAATTGTTATACGAAACGAAACCCTGGGGTAAAGAGCAATATCATAACAACTTTGGTTGCTACAGCTTCGGCGCTCGCTCTGGGTCAAGCTGCCCCGTGCCCACCTTTTGTAAGAGATGGCCCGGAGAATGGATGAAAGAATGGTTCTATGTAAAAAACGATTTGAAGGTTCGAGAGGATATTAAGGATGTCATCATGTGCCCCATCTGGCAGCGCTTCGGACTCCGGAAACCGAAGGTAGAAATGGATGAAGCAGCCGAAGAATGTCAACGGGCCTTCGGCGTAGTTTGCTCCTTTATTGGGACAAGGGATCTGATACAAGAACACATTGCTTTCAGAGTATGGCCTCTTGCAGATAATTGGGAAATGCCGAAAGAAACTGTTAAAGAAACTGACGAAGGTGGGCTAGTCAGGCTGAAGTATACATTCAAGTATGGAGACAAATTCGTTGAACCAGATGATGATTGGTTAAAGAGTATTGAAACTGTAAGTGATGAATTGCTTGGGGCATATTCGAAGGCCGAAGATACTGCAATGTCGGCAGCCTTCGGAGGCCGAAGAAAGAAAAGACTGAACCGAGTTTTTGATGCAATTGGGTTCGTGTACCCCGACTACCATTATCCAGTGCGGGGGCAGAAAAGGAAAGGTACAGTTTCTGCAAAAGAAACTGCTTCAGCTGCTCCTAGCGAGCCAGCGCCGAAGAGAAAAAGGGTGAAAGTCCTCACACACCGGCCACATTACATTAAACTAGCCACAGTGCCTGAATTCGGCAGTGTAACATCGTCAGCCCCCGAAGCTAAGGAATCAACTCCGCTGCCAGGAGCCAAAGAGCTGGCCGAAGCACCAATAACAAAAGTATTGGAGGAACCAAAGACTCTGTTACCAGAAACCAAAGAGCTGGCCGAAGCGCCATCGACAGAAAAGATGGAAGAAGCAAAAGCATCAACTGAGGGAGCGAAAATATCAGAAATTTTAAGTCCTCCAGAAGAAATTAAAGCAGCAAAAATTAAAAAGGGGCCAACAGTCACCCCAAAAAGAAAAAGAATGGTTAATGTGTTAGATGTTTTGGAAACAATTAAACTTCCAAGCGCAACCCCAAAGAAGACTGCTGAAACTTCTGAGGCGCTTGCTGAAGTATCCGTTGCTGAAGTTCCGAAGCAACAGACTGGAGTTGAAACCGAGCCTTCAGAACCAGCCAAGGTAATACCTTTGAAAGCAGAAGAAGCAAAAATTGCAGAGGCAACCAAAGAAATAAAAGTACCAGAACCAATTTTGGTTGAAGAAACTGACACTGGTGCCCCCGAAGCACCTTCCAAAATGTACGATTATATTGTACGACATGCTTCGGGGAAGAAATTGTCCGAAGAAGAAATCTTTGAAGCTAATCACTATGCCAGAGAATTAAAATATCCAAAGGGGGCATTAGTGTTCAATGGGACAGACGAAGATGACTTCCTATACTGCCTCCCAGACAACAAAGAATTATCCGTTTGTCGGGAGATGGCTAGAAGTATGGGATTTCCAAAGCTCGAAGCTGGATTATGTGCTATGACGAAGGAGGATCTCGCGGATAGTCTTGCGTACAATAGCCTGAAGGTATGGGAATTGGATGTTTACAAATTTTATAATTCGTAACTCATTCTTTTATTCTTATACCAACCTTTTTTACATATAGGGCTTAATTTTAAGCAACGCATTGAGAGCACAAAAGAGTGCCGAAGATGAGAGCTATGAAATTGCATTTAACAACCTACGATCAGAAGTTATTAAACTGAGAAATGAAGCTCTGGAAAAGGATAAAATTCTGCTTACATTGGTGGACAAGGTAAAAAAGGACGAAGCTACCTCAAAGGCCCAGGCCGAAGCCCAAAGACGTGAAATTAAAGATCTTCAGAAACAACTAGCTAGAGCTAAAGAAGAGCGTATACTTGAAGAAACAAAATGCGAGCTTAGTGATCAACTGGCCAATCATTTAGAGATGAGTGTTAAAGAGCTTCGTGCGTCCCAGAGGAAATGTTATGTTAAATCCATAGAGTGCGTTAAAAAGATAAAATCTAGCTTCGCCAGCGTTGGCGCATTCTCTAGTGAAGAGAATTTTTCAAGAGGGAATCCTGAAGGTCCAATGGAATGGATCAGTCACGAAGCAGAGGCCTTCGAAGAAATTCTGAATAGTCGTGGGGACATCTGCGCTTTTTCGGGTGCTAGAGGAGTTGCTACTGTTTTGGAGAGAAGAGGTTGTGAGCATGTAAAATCCTTAGCTCAGTCCGAAGCTGCCTTGTCCTCCGAAGACATCAAAGACCCCTCGGCCGAAGCAAGCATGGTTGGCGGAAAATTCTTTACTGATATCTGGGACAACGGCGGCCGAGAAATGGCGCAAGAAATTATTCAAAAGAGTGAAAAAGGCATCCATGATGCTAGGAAAGTGATAGAAGTTGCCGAAAAAAGTCCAGAGCCCGAAGGGCAAATATGTATTAATTAGTCGTTCTTATTGTGTTGTAATTTTTAATTCTAGACTTTGTTCGCGGTTTGTAATAGTAATGTAGTCGTATCTTCTCTTCCCTCAGAACCTGCTAAGGCATCTCCGGGCCCCCACCCAGAGGGGGACGATGAAATTAGAAAAATGGCCGAAGCCATTATGGACAAGGTTGTTAACCAGCTACTGAACGAAGCTGCAGAGATAGTTCTCAAGGAGAATTAAATCGTTATTGTAGAAACATTTGGAACATAACATGTGTAATATATTGTAACTTTGAATGTAACATATAGTCTATTTATAATTTAATTCTTTACGATGCATGAAACTTTGCATACATACCATTTTTTTTAAGCCTTCGGCGAAAAAACACCTTCCCTTCTTTTCATGCTTCGTGAAGAAAATCTTTTCTATATCACAAGAATTTGTTTACTTCTCTGATAAAAACATCCAAGCTTCGTGAACTATTCTCCGAAGCTACTCTTCATCTCGATTCGTCTTGTGCCTTAGCACGATTTTCTCTTTTCCAAAATATGTTCCGAAGATTAACATTGTATCCCCTTCTTGTTCCAGATGCAGTATGCTGTATGATGCTTATGTTATGCAAAAATGATGTGATGATGTTATGTTATGCAAAATGATTTTTGTGCCGCAGATACATATCCCTGTAATGAAGCACACACACTTTATATATCAGCGCTGACTTTTCGCTGTAAGCCTCCCTTAGGAGCTTCTTCGCCTTTTACTTTCAGCGGAATCAGCGTTTATTTTTCGCTGTAAGCCTCCCTTAGGAGCTTCTTCGCCTTTTACTTTCAGCGGAATCAGCGTTTATTTTTCGCTGTAAGCCTCCCTTAGGAGCTTCTTCGCCTTTTACTTTCAGCGGAATCAGCGTTTATTTTTCGCTGTAGGTTTAGAAAACTTACACTGCGCTCCCTTAGGAACGACTTTTTACTGTTTCGAACAATTTGTATTGTGTCCGTTAGATCAAATTTTTGATAATACAAAGGTCCTCCAAATCAGTATAAGTTCGTATGCTTCGGCAACTCAAGCCTATGGAAAAAACATATTTTTATTATGGTAAAAGACGAAAGTATTACAAGGAATTGAAATTCAACAAACGACATTGAAACTCTTCATAATTGTTTCTTATTGACAAAAGGGTAATAGTGAATGTAGAAAATGCAAAAGAACTGCTGTTGAGGTAGGATATTTGTCAATAAATGTGCTTCGACTCTGGCACAGTGCTGTTGACTGTGCGAGCTTCGGACTCCTCTCTGAAATCCCTCTGAAGATGATTGTGCTGACTCCCTTCTGGCTGTTGTCCTCGCTGGATCGGCGGTGGCGGTGGAGGTTGCTGCCAGGATGCTTGGGGTTGGCTCGCCGAAGCAACAGAAGCTGCAGGGTGGTTGCCTACATATTCTGGAATATAAGGTGAGTGATACGAAGTAGTATGCATGACCTGCTTCGGCTGACTCTGTTGTGATGCTGCTTCCGCTATTTCCTTCTGCTTCTGGATGGTAACATCGCACATCCTGGTAGTATGGCCCTTGTCTTCACCACAGAATAGGCAATATATTTTTCTTGGCTGGTCTCCAAACCTTCCCCCGAAGCCCCTGGCGCCTCTGCCCCTTGGCGCTGGCGGCCGAAAAGAACTCTGCTGTTGGGTCGAAGCTTGTGAAGAGTGTTGTGGCCTTTGCTGCTGGCTCCCTCGATCGTCAGTTTGAGCAGAGTTATGGATTGACCTAACATGTCTCGGGTGAAATCTTCCTCCGAAGCCCCTGGTCATTTCGGAGAACCTGAATGCTTCCTCCCTTCTTTGGCGGAAGTCATTGTCAGCTCGAATGTATTCGTCCATCTTCTGGAGCAGCTTCTCCAACGTTTGTGGTGGCTTCCTGGCAAAGTACTGCGCTGATGGTCCCGGCCGAAGCCCCTTAATCATGGCCTCAACGACAATTTCATTGGGCACTGTTGGCGCTTATGCCCTCAGGCGCAGAAACCTCCGGACATACGCCTGAAGGTACTCTTCATGGTCCTGGGTACACTGGAAGAGAGCCTGAGCGGTGACTGGCTTCGTCTGAAACCCTTGGAAGCTAGTTATCAGCATATCCTTCAATTTCTGCCAAGAAGTGATTGTCCCTGGCCGAAGAGAAGAGTACCAAGTCTGAGCAAAGCTCCTGACGGCCATGACAAAAGATTTTGCCATGACTGCCGTATTGCCACCATACGAAGATATGGTTGCTTCATAGCTCATTAGGAATTGCTTCGGGTCTGTGTGACCGTCATACATGGGGAGCTGGGGTGGCTTGTAAGACTGTGGCCATGGTGTAGCCTGCAATTCTGTTGAGAGAGGAGAAGCATCATCAAAAGCAAAGTTTCCATGATGGAAATCTTCATACCAGTCATCCTCATTGTGGAAGCCTTCCTGATGAAGCTCTCTGCGTGGAGGCCTTCGACTTTGATCATCTTGAACAAGATGACGAACCTCCTCAGAAGCTTCGTCTATCTGTCTCTGAAGATCAGCTAGACGAGCCATCTTCCAGGTTTTGGATCTCCTGATCCAGGTCATCCTCCGGAGGTGTTGGACTAACAGCCTTCCTCTTCTGGCTTCGGGCCTCTCTGAGAGAAAGGACATCCTGATTGGGATCCAGCGGCTGTAAAGTACCAGCCCCTGTCGCTGAAGCTTTTTTCGGCGGCATGACGAAGGTGATGCTTGCCGAAGGTGTTCAAAACTCAAGAAATGGAAGTGAGTTCACCGGAGGTGGGCGCCAATTTTGGGGACTTGTTCTCAAATGCTATGAATTAAGAACAAGGCAACACAAAATGTTAAATGTTAATATCCTTCGTCCTTCGAAGCATTATTTCCCTAAGGATATAATGATTTTCGGACGAAGGTTATGAAGGACATACCTTCATCAGCATAAAATATAATAATGAGGAAGGAATCATATGAAACATATAAGTTAACATAAACGGTTATGTATTATTGACAACTCATTTATATTTTATTATGATGAAAGAATAGAAATGATATTAAATTACAAATGTACCTTCAGCTTGTGAAAAGGTAAAAGTACAAGTGTGACGCAAAAGCCAATGCCAAATCAGCGTGAACAGTACGGGGATACTGTTCACCTATTTATAGGCATGGGTCGCAGCCCATGCAAAATTACATTAATGCCCTTTACGTTTATCAATAACTCTATGATAATTCTTTGAGGTCTAATCTGGTCTTTCATCTTTAAGTCGGTTTCCTTTTCCGCCGTTCTCCCGAAGCTCTTCTACACACAGCTTCGGCTCTGCGCCAACCTTCGTGTTCCTTGTGCTTCGTCCTACTGTGGCTCTGATCCAAGTCCGAAGATACCTGTTAATGTACTTTACTCCAGAAACATTGTTAAATCATGTTTTTGAGGACCTTCGGAAGCCGAAGGCCCCTGTTGGGGCGAAGGCAAAGACGCCACCCTTCGCTCGTCGCCTTTCGCTGCAGTCGCTGGTCTGACAGAGACAAAACGGGCAGGGACACCCTTCGCTTCATTCAGCACCAGACGAAGGCCTGCGGTGACGTCTCCCCGCAGCGCGGCCTCGTCCTGCTCTGAGGCCCACGTGTGATCTGGCCCATTGTAACGGGCCCCGCGTGGCCGCCTTTGTGTTACGGGCCTAGTTTGTAAAGGCATTCTTGTAATTACAGCTTGTAACCCTGCTTTATGGGAATATTCTGGGGATAAACTAGGTGTCTGAGGGCACATGCGTCCTTAACACAAGGCGCTGGGCACTCAGATACCTATAAATACCCCCGCACAGTGCCCGTGAGAGGCTAGATCAACAGAGCTATTGCCCCCGTGCACGTAACCCGTTGTCACCACCGTTCATCCTTGTTGGCCTCCTTGCTGCTGAGAGCAAGTTCCAACATTTGGCGCCCACCGTTCGTGCTACGACAAAACCACCCGCGATGGCACCCAAGAGAGCTAACCCGAAGGCTGACGAGGCTGCGAAAGCAGCACTGCTGGCCGCAAGAAAGGGCAAGGCCCTCGCTCTCACCCAATCCACCCACCAAGAGCCCACTGAAGACAACATTCCCCGCACCTGCGAAGACGACACCTTCCGCACCTGCGGGCCCGAAGGACAATCGCAGCCGCCCCCAGGCTTCGCCCCACTGGAGGGCGCGGATCTCACCGAGGACGGCGAGGTCCTCGGCGTCTCAACAGAAGAACAGTTACAGCTGCGCGCCCTGCGCCTCAAGAACCGCAATCTCCAGAGGCAGAAAGAGATACTGGAAGCCAAGCGCCAGCGTGTGTCCGCACTAGCCAAGGTGCGGCAAATGATACGCGACGAGGAGCAGAAGGCCCAAGACCTCGAGCGCGAGATCGCGCTGATGCAGCGCGAAGGCCACCTCGGTCTACAGCAAGAGCCACCCCTCCAACAGCGCGCGCAACCGGAAGACACGCGCGAAGGCCACCTCGGCCTGCAGCATGGCCCACCCCTGCAACACTGGGCGCAGCCGGAGAACCCGCGTTTCCCCCAGCATGACTACGCCTTCCAGCACGGCACGCCATTCCAAGGGGTCAACTACCTCGACGAGCGAAGTCCCCTGGCGCCACACCTGCAGGTGACGCCTTGGCCAACTAACTTCCGAGCAGGGGCATATCCCAAGTACAACGGCAGCACCGATCCGGCTCAATACATAATGAGTTATCAAGTCGCCGTTGCATCCGCCGGAGGGGACGACGCCACAATGGCGAAGTCTTTCATCATCGCCCTAGAGGGCCCAGCACTCACCTGGTTCACCAGATTGCCTCCGCTGTCCATTGATTCGTAGAGAAGTCTCAGGGACAAGTTCCTTCTCAACTTCCAAGGGTACCGTCCAGACACCGACGCTTTGGCCGAGCTCTCGCTCTGCAAACAGCTGGAAAAGGAGACTCTGCGGGAGTATTACCGCAAATTCTTAACACTCAAGTCACAGCTGCCCTCCGTCGATGATCAGATCGCTATCCACTACGCCATCAGTGGCCTTCGGGCCGGCGTCCTCTACAGCCACTGTATCAGAGATCCACCCAAGAACCTTCAGGAGCTATATCAGCTCTTTGAAAAATACGCCAAATCCGAAGAGCTCCACCAGCGCAAAGTTGAGTCACAGCGGAAGCCCAAAGATGCCCCGCAGTCCAGCCGCACATGGACGAGGCCTCCGCAACCAGACTCCGGTCGAGATGGCCGCAGTCAACAGCAAGTGCACAACATCGCCAACCAGCAGCCTGCTGCTGACCCCCCTCGTCGCCAGGAATATCCCCCCCAAGGCCGCGGAAACGGAACTCGTGGCAGGGGCCGAGGGCGCGCGCAGCCGCCGCGCCGGTTCTACTGCCTTTTCCACGGCGAAGACTGCGCCCACCAAACCAAAGACTGCCCCGAAACGAAGGCCACCAGAGACAGAATGGCGCGGGCGCAGCCAGCCGACAATCCCAGAATTGTCGCGCATAATTACCAGCCACCCCCTCTACCATATATCCACGCTCCCGCTCCGCATCCACCGCACCACGCTTACCAACACCATCAGGAAGTACAAATCGTACCTCCTCCACCCCCACCACCACACCAGCAACACCAAAACATCCCCCATGCCCCAAAGCAGGAAGACTTCGCCGATCAACCATATCGCGGAGTCATTCACATGATAACAGGGGGTCCATCACTGACTTCGACACCAAGCGGCAGAAGCGGGACCACTACCGCAGCATCAACCATGTCGCGGTCACCGGCCCAGTCGTGCAGACAAAGTGGTCCCACATACCGCTAACCTTCGACGCACGAGACGTCGACCTGCGCAGCGCCCCCCACATCGACGCTATGGTCATCAATTGCAGCGTGGCAGGCTGGGACCTACACAAAGTCCTAGTCGACAACGGCAGTCAGGCGGACATCATCTTCCTCCACGCCTTCGACCGCATGGGTATAAGCCACAGCCTGCTCAAGCCTTCGGACAATCCGTTATATGGCTTCGGCGGCAAAGGCACCTTTCCCGTTGGCAAAATAGAGCTTCCCCTCTCCTTCGGTGTAGCACCCAATGCCCGAAGTGAGCAAGTAACTTTCGACATTGTCGACATGGTATATCCGTACAACGCCATCATGGGCCAGGGCTCCATCAATAAGTTCGAAGCTGCCATCCATGGACTGTACCTATGTATGAAGATACCAGGTCCGCTAGGCGCTATCACGATCTACGGCAACCAGCAGACGGCGCGCAACATAGAGCGGAACTTCGTGCATGGTCAGAGGAACGTACACTGTCTCACGACCCAGCGCGAGGTCCCTGCGCCCGCCAGCCCAACCGACAAGCAGCACGAGAAGGCACAGTTGCAGAGCCAAGACGGAACCAAGACTGTTCCCCTTGATCAGGCCACGCCCAAGCGGACAGTCACTATCAGCGAAGACCTTACGTCACATGAAGAAGAGAAGCTCCTCTGCTGCCTGGCCAAGAATAAAGATGTCTTCGCCTGGTCCGCCCTAGACCTGGTCGGAGTCAGCCGATCCATAATTGAGCACAGCTTGGGAATTGACCCTTCGGTGCGACCAAAAAAGCAAAGGCTCCGCAAAATGTCCGACGAAAAGACAGAGGCCGCCAAGGCGGAAGTGCACCGCCTCCTAGAAGCTAAATTCATCGAGCCAGTGGCTTACCCCACGTGGCTCTCCAATGTCGTAATGGTGCAGAAAAAAAGCGGGAAATGGCGAATGTGCATAGACTTCACCAGTCTCAATAAGGCCTGCCCGAAGGACAATTTCCCGTTGCCGCGGATCGACAAAATAGTCGATAGCGCGGCCGGATGCGAGATCATGTCACTCCTCGACTGCTTCTCCGGCTATCACCAGATATACATGAAGGAGGAAGACAAGGCTAGCACTAGCTTTATAACACCCTTCGGCACTTATTGCTTCATCAGGATGCCGGAGGGACTCAAGAATGCGGGGTCCACCTTCTCCAGACTCACCAAAACAGTACTCGAAGGGCAGGTCAGTAGAAACATATTTACATATGTGGACGACATCGTCGTCGCCAGCAAGAATAAGGAGGACCACCTCGCCGACCTCGCCGAGACATTCGCGAACATGCGAGATGCACAACTCCGCCTGAACCCGGAAAAGTGCGTCTTCGGTGTTCGCCAGGGCAAGATATTGGGTTACCTGGTGTCACACCGCGGCATCGAGGCCAACCCAACCAAGATCCAGGCCATCGTCGACATGTCGCCTCCGCAGTCCGTCAGGGACGTCCAGCGTCTGACAGGCAGATTGGCCGCTCTCAACAGATTCATCTCCAGGTCCGCCGAGCGAAGTCTCCCCTTCCTCAAAACACTTCGCGGTGCGAAAGACTTCGCTTGGGGGCCGGGGCAAGCAGCGGCCTTCGCCTCATTAAAACAGTACTTATCGGAGCTGGCCATCCTCACAAGCCCCGACTCCTCGCTCCCCCTATTGCTCTATGTCGCGGCTTCGCCGCACGCGGTCAGCGCGGCACTAGTGCAGGAGCAGACTGTTGAAGGCACAGTCAGACAGTGCCCTATTTACTATGTCTCCGAAGTCCTGACACCGTCCAAATGCAACATGACAGAGCTGAAGAAGATCGCCTACGCAGTTGTAATGTCCTCGCGCAAACTGCGCCATTACTTTGAAGCATTCAAGGTCCGAGTCACCTCCGACAGGGGGCTCGGCGAACTTTTCAGAAACCCGGAGGCATCGGTGAGGATTGCCAAGTGGGCAGCCGAACTCTCCGGCTACCACATCAGCTTCGAGCCCAGGACAGCCATCAAGTCGCAAGTCCTGGCAGACTTCATCGTCGACTGGACTGGGCCAGTAGCACAGCCGGACCCGTCCACAGAAAAGGTCTGGACCATCCATTGCGACGGCGCATGGTGCCATGCGGGGGCAGGCGTCGCTGCAATCGTCACCTCACCAACCGGAGTCAAACACAGATATGCAGCACGCCTCAGCTTCGCTCTGGAGTCCGACAGATGCACAAACAACATCGCAGAGTATGAAGCAGTTATCCTCGGCCTCCGCAAGCTAAGGGCCCTCGGAGTCACCACATGTATCATCAAGACAGACTCCAAGTTAGTTGCCGGCCAGATCGAGAAAGACTATGCAGCAAAGGACCCCGCGCTCATGCAATACCTCGCGGCTATCCGAAGTCTCGAGAGACAGTTCAAGGGATTCACCTTGCAACATGTGGATAGGGCCAAGAACGAGGAGGCCGACGCATTGGCCAAGGCTGCCGCCAGGGGCGAGCCCTTGCCCTCCGACGTGTTCTTTCACACCATCGGCACGCCTGTCGTCCGGAGCCCCGAAGGGCTCCAAATAACTAATGATAGCGAGGGCCACCGTATAGTCAACCTAATCATGACCGAAGACTGGCGGGCACCAATAACCCTGTTCCTACAGGGGTACTATCGTCCAACTGACGTCAGTGAGGCAAAGCGCCTCGGACATCGAAGCCGGGACTTCGCACTGATTGAGGGCCAATTATACAAGAAAGGGATCAGTCAGCCAATGCTTAAATGCGTCACTGAAACCGAAGGCATGCAGATCCTACGCGAAGTCCACAGTGGCACGTGCGGCTCGCACGCAGGGCCAAGGGCCCTGGCTGCCAAGGTGATCCGACAAGGGTTTTACTGGCCCGCAATGATCTGCACCGCAAATCGGGTCACAAGGTCCTGCGAAGCCTGCCAGAAGTTCTCTCCTCGGTCAGGCAACCCCTCGCAATATACAAAGCTGATTGCCCATACATGGCCTCTCCAGCGCTGGGGCCTGGACATCGTCGGACCCCTGCCCACCGCTCAGGGGAACCTTAAGTTCGCCTTCGTAGCCGTCGAATACTTCACCAAATGGATTGAAGCGAGGGCTGTTTCCACAATCACATCAAAGACTGCCCAAAAATTCTTCTGGCAGAACATCGTTTGCCGCTTCGGAGTACCGTCCGAGCTAACAGTTGACAACGGCAAGCAGTTCGACAACCAAGATTTCAAGGATTTTTGTTTCTCCATCGGCACCAAGCTTGCCTTCGCTTCAGTCTATCATCCGCAGTCCAACGGGGTCGTGGAGCGTGCCAATGGGAAAATATTCACAGCTGTCAAAAAGATGCTCCTCGATGAAAAAAAAGGCAGATGGACCGACTTATTACCGGAGGCAGTCTGGGCGCTAAACACAACTGAGTGCAGGGCGACCGGGTTCACTCCTTTCCGCCTTCTATACGGATCGGAGGCAATGACCCCGCAAGAAATAAAGCATGGGTCCCCGTGTACAGTTCCGTCAGCCGTCCCCGACGTGGACGAGCCAACTTCAAAAGATCTCATTGACGGAGACCGGGTCTTCGCCCTACAGGCCCTAAACAAATACCAAGCCCAGACCAAAGCATGGCGCGACCACGCAGTCATCCCGAGGGAGTTCAGCGAGGGGGACCTCGTACTCGTCCGAACAGCTCGGACGGAGTCCAAGGGCAAGCTGGAGCCCAAGTGGGAGGGCCCCTTCATAGTCAAGTCAAAAGCTTCCCCCAGCGCTTACAGGCTCACAACGCCAAATGGCGAGGACCTGGAGCACTCCTGGAACATCGACAACCTTCGCAAATTTTTTGTTTGACCCATTTAGGGCTGATTTCGCCCTTGTAATTCGCCGCAAACAATCTTGTACCAGCCCGCACTCTTTTCCTCCCAGGGGGTGAGGTTTTTAACGAGGCGGAGCCATGTAATATATGTGAGAAAAATCCGTCGCAGAAACATGTGTCGAAAAAAGACCCCGACAACGGTCTTCGGCATTCGACCAATTCGAAGTCACCGCGAGGCTAAGCGCTAGCCACCCTCGCGTGCGACAAATCCGCGCAGAAGTCGCCTAAGGGTGCAGCCGGACTAAGCACAACAAGTGCGAAAAAATCCGATGTCTATCGCGAAGACTATCCGCGCAGAAGTCGCCTAAGGGTGCAGCCGGACTAAGCACAACAAGTGCGAAAAAATCCGATGTCTATCGCGAAGACTATCCGCGCAGAAGTCGCCTAAGGGTGCAGCCGGACTAAGCACAACAAGTGCGAAAAAATCCGATGTCTATCGCGAAGACTATCCGCGCAGAAGTCGCCTAAGGGTGCAGCCGGACTAAGCACAACAAGTGCGAAAAAATCCGATGTCTATCGCGAAGACTATCCGCGCAGAAGTCGCCTAAGGGTGCAGCCGGACTAAGCACAACAAGTGCGAAAAAATCCGATGTCTATCGCGAAGACTATCCGCGCAGAAGTCGCCTAAGGGTGCAGCCGGACTAAGCACAACAAGTGCGAAAAAATCCGATGTCTATCGCGAAGACTATCCGCGCAGAAGTCGCCTAAGGGTGCAGCCGGACTAAGCACAACAAGTGCGAAAAAACCCGAAGTCTATCGCAAAGACTCCGCGCAGAAGCCGCCTAAGGGCGCAGCCGAACTAGTACAACAAAAGCAGAAACGATAGCATCAAACCATCCGTGCTAAGAACGACTATAATCACAACAGCACAGCATAACCAACCATACCAGACAAAGGCACACAACGTCCTTGCAGGCACAGGCACGCGAGGGCACACAACTTCATCGTACAAACCCCTACACATATACAAGCGAGGGCACCACACTCTACACCGGCTCAACCTTAGGAATAAGTCCCATCTCTCTATAATTAAATAACATTATCCTAAGCTCCTCACCCGCAAAAAGACTTCGCAGTTCCCTTTCCCCTGTACTCGCAGCGGCCGGCAAAGACAACAGTTCCTGACGACCAGCCCTACTCACACGAAGCCGAGCCCCCTCCTCCGCGCTAACCCTACGTTTTGCAACCGCCCTTCGTCGTCGGCGCCCGGTGCTAGGCCCTGGCACGTCTGGCGCGTCCGCGGCGTGTGGCGAAGCCTCCGCCGCAGCCACGTCCAAGGCCGCAAAATAATCCAAGTCCTCCGACGACGACTCCTCAGTCCACTCAACCGAGCTCCCAGAGTCAGTAAAATCAAAAAACTCAGATACAGACCCACCATATTCATTCCCACCTTCCGCGGTAGAAGCCGCCAAAAACTCAGTAGTAGCGGTTGCGTGCGCAGGCCCAAAATCTTGAACCTGCGCAGCAACCAAAATTCAGCACAGCATCCAAAAATTCCCCAACCCTAAACACCTACTACGCCACCTGCGAAGGCCCTGACGCTGCGGGAGCCCCCGCCGTTGGCTCCGCCCTTGGCTCCGCCGTCACCGCCGCGGGATCTTCAGCACTCGGCACAGCAGCTGCGGGGGCAGGTCTTCGCCGGCCACGGCGGCTGTGGGGGCAGCCGTCGCGATCGCTGCGGTCTCCGGGGTTGGCTCCAGGGCGACCCCAGTCACAGCCTCCGCGAGGGTCGGCTCCGGGTCTGGCAGCGCGCTGTTCAGGGCCCCGAAGTCGTCCACCCGCTCGCCGCGCTCCGCCTAAGACAAGACACACAGATTCAGCAAACACACGCACAGCCTGCATACAGCAACCGCCAAACAAACAACAACGTTACCTGAGCCCTCGCAGTCTTGGCCCGCTCCCTGACCACCTCACGACCGTACAGACCCCACATCCGGTCATAAAGGGCCCCGGCGGATTCCTTCACAGCGGGGTCTTCGACCTTATAGATATCTCGATCAAATTCTTCATCCGCCTGGTCGAAGGCCTCGAAGTGCCGGCACCCTTCGCGGGAGAGAGCGTTCATCGCCCCCTCGCAGGTGACCAGGGAGGCGTACGACATCAACCCCCCCGCGACGGCTGGAAGTTCCAGCAGCTCCTCCTGCACCCACTGCAGACAGCGAAGCCCGGGCTCTCGGTCCGGCACCTCGAAGTCACCGGTCCGCGCACCGAGCTCACGATATGTATCCATAAGCTGCGTGCGCGTCCGTTCGGCCTCCGCATGCATCGCGGCCTCGGCCTCCTTCGCGCGGCTCTCCAGGGCGGTGAGCCGCTCTTGCAGATGTTCGGCGAGCTCCTTGGCAAGATTGCCCTCCGCCCGCGCCAGCTTGGCCTCCGCCTGCGCAGCCTGCCCCTTGGCGACGGCCTCGTTGGCTTCCCTCCTCTCCGCCGCCAGCTGGCGCCGGAGGTCGGCCTTCTCCCTCTCTAGGGCGGCCACCCTGTCCGTCAGCTTACGGCACCTGCTGTCGGAGGCCGACTTCTCACGGACAGCGTCTGCATGTTGTGTCTGAAGTCTCTCGACATCGGCAGACACAGCTGCCGTGAGGGCCCCCGATGCAGTATGGCTGGCGAAGTCAGCCACCTGCAGAGCACACGTAAGGCCATTGACGTAAAAAAAAAGAAAGGAAAGGAAAGACTATAGCTCAGCGGACCTGACTCAGCGCCTCCGTCGCCTGACTCGGCGCCTCCGTCACTCCCCTTAGCCGGCGGGTCGCCACGCCCGCCTCGTCCCTGACCAACGTGAGGGCCGACACCTCGCCTTCGGCGCCAAGCGCCTCGCCCCTCGCCTTCGGCACCATGACGGCCGTCGCGATCGCCGCGCCAGGCGCAGCTATAGCAAGCTGGCCCTCGCCCGGCCCTGCAACGCGTCAACAATTTTTTTTAAAAAAAATAATAACAATAATCGGCCAGCGACTTACCACCAAGATAGTCGTCCACAGTAATATCGGTGCCGAAGTCGGCAACACGTTTGCCCGACAACGGCAACGCTTGGGCCGCCTTCGAAGCCTCCGCCACTCCGCTGGCCGGCGGCACCACCCTCGTTGACTTGGAGCCTCCGGCGCCCGCCGTCGCCTCCGGCGCCTTGCTAGGTGCAGCGGCGCCCGCCTTCGCCGGAGGCCGCAGCCTTCGGAGCCCCCCGCTGCCTCTTCGGCCTAGCTTCATGCAGCCGGACCGTCGCCTGGCGTTTTTGCGCCGCACCTTGGCGATCCTTGTCCATCACTGCCCACACAACAGCACCGATATTTCGCCCGTAAGGAAAAACTCTCCACCGATGAACCATACGAGATGTAAAACAGTCCTCCTCAGCCGCGCAGGGGATAGGAACATTTCTAGGCCAGCAACCCCCGGTAACCCTCAGCATCCGAGCTGAAGACTCCCGGAGCTCGGGCGAAGACATCCTTTCCCCCGGGGCCGCACACGTCCTCATCAACTCTCTAGCAAAACTGTCAGAAACCCCAAGTCCTCCCATCGCAGTACCTAATTTTCTCTTTTTCGAGGAAGGGGCGGCCGCCGGCGCAGGGTCGTCTGCAGTCTCCACCGCCGGTTTCTTCCCACGGCGGTCCGCTTCGTCTTGACCGGGATAGCCGTCGTACGGCAATTGATTTAATTCGAAGACCCTGTTCAAACGGTCATTCGACCCGCGGATATCAAAGCTGCGCTGGCCTTCCGTCCTCGGCACGTAACGTCCCACGAGCCGCACCGCCAAGTCCTCCGCATCACGCACAAAGGCGGCCGGGTCACGGTTTCGCAAATTCAGTGCGAAGGCAGGACTTCGCACCACCCTTCCTTCGTGAAAAGGCATCTGGCGAGGGCACACTTCGCCCAACGCCCAGCCGTGCGCCAAGGGCCAGACCCCGTACGCCACGAACTCTTCAACTAAATCACGCCCACTGCTCTGACCGGCGGCGCACCGAAGGGCCCCTTCGTCTGCATCCTCTTCTGCCACTTCAAAGGGCGGATACGCACAGTAATAATGAGAGCACATCTCAGACACGGGGAGTCCCTCATGGCCTTCGACAGCACCCTCAGCAACGTAAAACCAAAATTCATTCCAATTGCCCCACTTGTTGCGGGCGCACGGAACCAACTCCACTACTGGCATTGTGGTCTTGCCGGTCTTCGGCGTGAATGTGCATGACCCGAACTGGGCAACTCCGTCCCCAACCATCCTCTTCTGCCAATGCAAACAATAATTCTTCGCAAAAACTTCAACCGACGGCTGTCCGCCGTACGAAGTCGTCGCCCAGACATACTTCGCCAGCGCCACCATGGCATTCGGTGTCAGCTGATGTATTTGAACGTTGAATCTACGCAGGACTTCGCCAACAAACCGGTGCGCAGGCAAGCGGAGACCGGCAGCGAAGAACGCCTCGAAAACGACCAACTCACCCTCCGGCTCGGGGACTTCCTCCGTCCCCGGAGCACGAGCAACTCCGCCGCCAAAGTAGCCCAACCGCTGCATATCTTCAACGCGGGCTGACGTCATCCGTGACACACCAAAATCAACAGAGTCGCCGGCGCGCAACTCCTCCACCATCAAGCTACTCAACGTCTCCTCAGACGAGGCGGCCGGCGGCGGCGTGCTGTTGGCGGAAGAAGAAGAGGACGGCATTGCTACGTACCGTCGGCGGTGGCGGGCAGTCTGCTTCACTCGAGCCAGGTCTCCGGCGTTCAAGAGCACGGCGGGCAGACGAGCAGCGGCGGGCGGCTAGGGTTTTCGCGGAGCGTGGAAGGCAAGGTTCAAAAAGCACCGACCCCCGCCCCCTTTTATAGGCAGGGCGCGGCTCTTCGGGAAGCCCGCAATCCGACAGGGCGCGGCGCTTCGGGAAACCCGCAATCCAACAGTACGCCGTCCATCAACGGTCACATCGAAAACCCCCGCGGAACCACTTCGAGCGAGGGCAGCGTCTCCGCCATCTAGCGACGTCTTCGGCACCAGGTGACTTTGTCGAACTGGTCCCTCGGAGGGTAAATGTTGGGGCGAAGGCAAAGACGCCACCCTTCGCTCGTCGCCTTTCGCTGCAGTCGCTGATCTGACAGAGACAAAACGGGCAGGGACACCCTTCGCTTCATTCAGCACCAGACGAAGGCCTGCGGTGACGTCTCCCCGCAGCGCGGCCTCGTCCTGCTCTAAGGCCCACGTGTGATCTGGCCCATTGTAACGGGCCCCGCGTGGCCGCCTTTGTGTTACGGGCCTAGTTTGTAAAGGCATTCTTGTAATTACAGCTTGTAACCCTGCTTTATGGGAATATTCTGGGGATAAACTAGGTGTCTGAGGGCACATGCGTCCTTAACACAAGGCGCTGGGCACTCAGATACCTATAAATACCCCCGCATAGTGCCCGTGAGAGGCTAGATCAACAGAGCTATTGCCCCCGTGCACGTAACCCTGTTGTCACCACCGTTCATCCTTGTTGGCCTCCTTGCTGCTGAGAGCAAGTTCCAACAGCCCCCAACAATAAGAACATTACACCATTCAGAGAGAAACATAATAATAATAAAATATGCAATACGAAAAGGAACGCGTTACTACGGTCACACGAGGAAAAAGAAACGCGACGGTCGAAAAGTTATCGCGTTTACACTAAACGAGTATTAACCATAACATTTAGTTTGACCTGATTATATTAATCGATATTTATTTAAAATGAAGCTAGAGCTATCGCATAGTTTTAATTAGCTGACCGCACTAACAATTCTTAGTTAAATAAGTAATTTAAATAACGACAACGACTCTAAGCAGAAACGAAATAGCAGAGCGAGACGAAATACGCAACGCGCGAAACAACACGACATCGTACAAACGACGCGCGGACACGCGTGGCATAGCATGCTGACGATACACGAAACAGCGAGCGCGACGAACGCGAACGACGCGCGAACCAGCACGCCGCCACGTGCGGAGCAGCACGCACAACAGACAAGGAAAACTAAATAGGTGACACAGTTATACTAAACGAATGTTAAATAAATAGAAAGCGGTTACATTGATATTATACATGTTAATATTTATTATAAAAGCCCAAGTTGAACACTACACATTTAATCTAATTAGAATATTAATCTAATAAATGTTAATCGAGCCAGCCTTAAGTTAAGTATCTAAAATATATGACCACACGAATGTTTTAAATTTAATAACTAACCGTGGAGCCTGAACAGCAGAAGCCGATGGCGCGGACACGACGCGCTTGCGCGCGCAAGCTCCCTGCGGACTGAGCAGTCGCGACCATGCGCGCGCAACGCCAGGTGGAGGCACTGCCCGCACCGGCCTAGGCGAGCTCACCGACGGCATGTCGCACGGGCGCAGGCTGTGCGGGCCGCGCAGACGCGCTGGTGAAAGGAGGGAGGACACACGTGATGGATGACGGTGTGGATGGGCTGCACGACGCCGACGAACGGGGTCCCTGGCGCATGGCGGATGCCGGCTTATAGGAGCGCAGTGTGCGCTGGAGATCACCGACGGCCGGGCTAGGCGACGGCGATCCTGCTCGCCGAACGAGAGCCCGTGGGGCTGCTCGCGGGCAGCAGCCACACAGGGGCACGAACCAGGCTGGCCACCGCGTGGGTCACGCGCCATGCCAGGCACGAGCCATCAGGCGGTAGCGCGCGCGAGGGGAGAACTGGGCACGGTGGAACTCCGGGCACATGTTCCTGTCCGTCTGCTGCTGCGCATGGGGAAAGAGGAGGAGAGGCAGGGTGGAACTACATAGAGGAGTGGGGACGTGGGGTGAAGCGGTCCCAGCTCTAGGGGAAGATGAACAAGGCGATCGGCGGCCGTTGGTGGCTCCCGGGACGTGGGCATGCGCGACTGGAGGCAGCGCGGCTGTGCGAGTCTGGGCGCATGACGCGCGCGTGGGACGCGGCGCGGAGAGGTGGGGACAGCGTCCTGGCGGGTGGGCGACCTGCCCGCGTGGGGACGTGCACGACGTGCTAGGCGAGCGCGCCGTACAGGCATGGCGGCACTAGACAGTGGCTGGGGCGCTCGTGGCTGGGGTGCGGGGCTGCGTTGGGCTGCCGCGCGGCTGGGTCGAGCAGGTGGGGGAATGTGTGTGGACCGAGCTAGCCTAGGCGGGGGGAGCGGCCTGGTCGAGTAGGTGGGCCGCGCGCTGCTGGGTAGAAGCGCTGGGCTGCAGGGAGGAAGCGCTGGAGCTAGGTGGGCTGGCCGAAGGCTGGGCCGCGCGAGGGGAAGGCACTGGGCCGCGGGGGCGCACTGGCTGTGGAGAAGAGGCACAGGGTGAGCGGGCTGGGCCAGCCGGGAGGGGAAGGGAGGGATGAGCCCTTTTCTTTTTTCTATTTCTTTATCTTTTCTTTATTTCTATCATTTGAATTTAGCGTCGAGTGCAAAAACAACTAAGTGAATGCACATCCAATTTATTTCATCAATCAAAACATATTTTCCAGCATGATACATCAACAACAATTCTTGTAGGGTTTTATTAGCCACTATGTTTGAAATAACATTCCCTAATACTTGGGAGAAAGTGAATAAAGGAGCAAACAGAAAGAGGAAAAAAGAAGGTAACACATGAATTTGGTGGATATTAGAAAAGAAAAAAAATACCCCCAAATTCAGGGCGTTACAGATCTAGCCCCCTTAACAGGAATCTCGCCCCCGAGATTCAAGAAGAAGCTAGCAAGAAAACAAGGTTGGTTCGTTGGCTGATCATGACTTTCTTGAGTTGCCTTTGACTCTACAAGCTTAACTTATGGACTGGTTGCTTTGACCTTTAGATGTTCACGACCCACTGATGCAGTTCTTGAGGATCTTCCGGACTTAGGGTTAGGACCCACACACTCTTTCACTGCGCCACTCCGATCTTGTTGGTTGATGTCGATCACATTGTCTTCATTGGGGTTAGCGACTAACCCCCTTAACAGGAGCATTGATACGAACTTGGTGAAGATGCCGTCGACTCCGATCTTGACTGATTTAAAGAGGTTGGAGGTTGCCAACCAGACAGGTGCAAGGGGGAAGGGTATAGATAGAAAAGGCAGGTATAGATGGATCAAAGAGAGAGAATGGAGAGCACCCAACTACCTAACTATATGGCACTCAACTAGTAAACTGGTGTTATTGTGGACCAAGGGCCAGAACACATCAACACTCATCACAAAGAAGCAAATCAGTCATCACACAAAGACAAACATCACAAGCATACAACAACAAACATCTCGTTGTTATACGTAACTTTTAATTAAATGGTGGTCTTTCCTTACCAAGGTGAAACTATTCTAAGGCCATCGAAAGGCAAGGGGAATAATAAGACATGCAAGATAGGGACATGAGCATAATAAAGGATGGAGCTAAAGCAAGGATTGTAACCGACAGGGAGAGAATGCAACGAAGGTCAAGATAGGTAAAACACCATTCTCAAATCGAGGTGGGAAAGATGATATTTCAAAAGGTAGGCATATGATAAGCATCATGGAAAGATCTAGATATTAGGAAGGTAAGGGTGATATCGAGCAAAAGCTAAGACTTGCAATGTGACAGATAAAAAGGGAACGACAAAGAGCGGAATGGGTAAGACAATAGTCTTGAACTGAAATGGGAGAGGGGGCTTTATAATGCAGGTATAGGATAAGCATCAAGGTAAAGATCGAGGGGTGACAAGGGTTAAGGTGATAACGGACAAACACACAATAAAGGATGTATTTTAGACAAGACTTGCAAGGTGTCAAAGAAGGGGGAGCAATCGATGATGAAATAGATGAGGCATTATCCCCGGACAGAGATGCAAAAGAGGAGGCTTAAAAGGGTAGGTTCAAGGTAAGCAGGAAGACAAGGGCATAGATATCACAAGGGTTTGAGGGTGATAACAGTCAAGAATGCAGGAGGGGACGTAAATGGTCATAAGAACCAAGGATATAAATACCACAAAAGATGGAGTTAAGACATGACGTGCAAGTGAAAAAAGAAGAGGGTACGTCCAAGGGCTAGATAGGTAAATTGCCACTCTCAATTTGAGGTGAAAGAGGGGAGATTTTTTAGTATGAATAAAGATGAGTATCAAGGCAAGATCGATGGATGACAAGGTGATGGTGATAGCAAAAAAACACAGCAAAGGATGGAATTAAGACAACACTTGTAAGGCGTTAAGGAGCGAAAAGAAATCAAGGGAGAGATAGGTAACTCACAGCTCTCAAACTTGGTCGAAAGAAAGGGGAGGCTTTTAAAGGGTAAGTTCAAGGTAAGCATTCAGGTAGAAGACATCAATATTTCAAGGGTCAAAGGCGATAACAGACAAAAGTATGAGAAAAGAGATGAAGATATTGAAGAGCCAGTGGTATGAGTACAACAAAGAATGGAGTTGCGCCCAAGCTTACACGCAGTAAAGAAGAGGATATAGCCAAGGGTGAGGTAAGTAAAACACCGCTCTCAAATTAGGATAGGAGATTGGAGATTTTTAGATAACAGACATAATGTAATCACAAGGTCGGATAGAGTGATGAGAAGGGTAAAGGAAATAACAAACAAAACACAACCAAGGATAGAGTTAAAAACTCGTAGGTGACAAAAAAAGAGGGTACGACCAAGGGAAAAGTAGGTAAAGTACGACGCTCAGATTGAGATGGAAAAGGGGGAGATTTTAAAGGCCGGTATAAGATAAACATCAAGGTAAGATATAGAGGTGATAAGGATAAAGGTGATAATGATGAAAAGCATAGTCCAAGAATAGAGTTAAGGCAAGACTTGTAAAGTCACGAAGTGGAGAAAACAATCAAGGATAAGATAAGTGAGGTACCGGCAGAAGAGTTGAATAAAAATTCATCACCAAAAGAAGTTACAAGGAATTAACGAGATCTCCAAGGATGTGCAAAATAAAATGACTGCTCATGGATCATTAGGAAACAAGGGTGGTCAAGGGCATGTTATCTGAAATGTCTTAAACATGCATTGGGGGTATAAAGATAAGCACATATAACAAGATAAGAGTATGCAATATCCCAAGGATACGGGCATACCCAGACAAGGGAATAGAAAAAACAAAAGATGATGACTTAACAACGGAATAGGGAGAGATCTCAGAAGACCAGAAGTTCATGGACATATAAACTGGAGTGTTTAAGTAGGCACTAGAAGTTCAGATGTAAGTATTCGAAACAAGAGTATTGAAGAATCTAATGGTACAAGCATGTCAATACTAAGGGAATAAAGATAGTCAAACAGTAGCAACTTAATGACGAAAGAGGAAAGAATTCCAAAGGCAATAAGGTTATGGTCAGGGGGCATCTAAAAAGATGTCGCAAGCACAAGAGTGAGATCAGATCTAATAGAATGAGAGAAGTATAGACCATACTAGAATAAAATACTTTTGGCAAGGGGGCATATAGGAGCACAACATAGAATTAGTCGAGGTGACTATTATTTTGAAGTAGAATCAAGGATGAGGTGAAGTAATAATCAATAAGTACTTAAAACGGCCAATGCTACTCTAGGTCAGCGGTCCTACAGTCAGCACGGCTTTGATACCACTTATGTCACACCCGGTTTTGGAAGGTAAACCGAATGCGAACCATGTACGTGCCAGGATCAGAAATTCACGTACACGATGATTATATAAATGACTCATCATAGCACAATGCTCCGAATAACAATAAAGAGTAAGTAATAATATGAAAGACTAGAGTCATTTACATAATATAATCAAAGTACACAGAATAGAAATGTAGCTAACGTAAACAAACCCACCACAGGCAGCTGACCGGGGGAGGTCGCTAGCCTAATCCACGAACTCGTCGAAGTCCTGGAACTCCTGGAGATCTGCCTCGACGCCTTCTTCTTTACCTGAGCATAGATTGCACCCAAGGCAACCTGGTGTTTTATGAAAGCAAGGGTGAGTACACATCAACGTACTCAGCAAATGTCCCGTTTGGCTGAGGTGGACTAGCTTTATGTGGGGTTAAGGTCAAAGCAGTTGCTTTTAGTTGGTCAGGTATTTATTATTAGTGGAAACCAAGTTTTAGTAATAGCCAACCCGTGAACCATTTCCTCATCGAGGAACATCATGATCATCATCGAACCAAAAACATTAACAGAACCATTGTATCTCAAACCAGCTGTATCTCTAATCAAAGAGGATCCCAAGACCGCTCTTAACCGTGAGCACGATTGATATATCAGTTTCTAATCCTCTGCAGAGGTCGCACACTTTACCCACAAGACGTGATTTCCATTCTGCCCGGAGATCATGACTCTCCATTGATCACTACCAAGGTGACCTAGCAGGGTCTCACTACGTAGCCTTTACAAAGACTCCCTGGTGCATAGCTGCTCGTTAGGTTTCGCCAGTCGTACAAACACAGTACACCTCCACAAGGTGGGTGACTAACAAAACCAAATCGAATGAACCTCTGCACCCCAACCTTGGCAGAGCGAGCACTACGCCCCGACCCCCATTGATGGCCCTTCGGCAAAGCCAAATATACCCCGAGGTTCATCTAATTAATCAGCTAAGGGCGTCCCATTCCACCCTCATGGCTGCACTGTTATCCCGGGTGGTCACTCCACGAACAAGTCCTTACGGAGAGGTACTCAGGAAAAAGGCCTGAGCCCCCTAGAGTATCACAATATCATCATTGGGATAACATCATCGTATCATAATATTCACATCATGTTCATTGATTAAAGTAAAACAATATCTTAAAGCTAACCATGATTACCCAAAAGGATAAACAAGGATAAGTAAATAGAAAGCTAGTCAATCCTTAGGTTTCAATTAAGTAATGCAGGACAGTGAATTATAGGTAGATAGGACATAATGGGTCAGAGAACACTTGCCTTCACCAAACAGATGCTCAGGATCTTCAGTCTCATAGAACTCAGAGAGTTTGATCACTTGGTCGCCAAAGCTTGACCTTCGATCCCTCGAAGCTCGGAAATGGTTCGCAATCTACTCGCGACGCACAATGAATACAAACATGCACAAACAAGCAAACTATATATGCATAAGAACATTACACCATTCACAGAGAAACATAATAATAATAAAACATGCAATACGAAAAGGAACGCGTTACTACGGTCAGACGAGGAAAAAGAAACGCGACAGTCGAGAAGTTATCGCGTTTACACTAAACGAGTATTAACCATAACATTTAGTTTGACCTGATTATATTAATCGATATTTATTTAAAATGAAGCTAGAGTTATCGCACAGTTTTAATTAGCTGACCGCACTAACAATTCTTAGTTAAATAAGTAATTTAAATAACGACAACGACTCTAAGCGGAAACGAAATAGCGGAGCGAGACAAAATACGCAACACGCGAAACAACACGACATCGTGCAAACGACGCGCGGACACGCGCGGCATAGCATGCTGACGATACACGAAACAGCGAGCGCGACGAACACGAACGACGTGCGAACCAGCACGCCGCCACGTGCGGAGCAGCATGCACAACAGACGAGGAAAACTAAATAGGTGACACGGTTTTACTAAACGAATGTTAAATAAATATAAAGTGCTTAAATTGATATTATCCATGTTAATATTTATTATAAAAGCCCAAGTTGAACACTACACATTTAATCTAATGAAAATATTAATCTAATAAATGTTAATCGAGCGAGCCTTATTTAAGTATCTAAAATATATGATCCGACAGATTAACATTATTAACGTGAGTGTTCGTAAGCGATAACAACTTATTATCACGAGCAGACGTCGTGCAGCCCGTGCTACCGACACGCGAGATACGTGCGAACGATGCGCGGCAAGGCGAGCGACATGAGTAAGTGGCACACGCGACGCACGCGTGCGAACCGCACGCGCGACACGCGCGAACGACGCACGACAACACGAGAATAACGCATGAACTATACGCACGAACAACACGGCGACGGCGAGCGCCACACGTGCGAACAGCGCGTAGATAGTGCGATAACGCGCACGACTCACAAGAGTCGCTAATAGACATCGCGTTTATACTAAACACTAAATAGGTATTAAATACCACATCTAAGTTGTTAAAATCACATTACCACATATTTACAATCGACTAACTAAAATCATAATTTTAATCCAATTGAGTATTCAGTTTACTGATCGACAATTAAATAGGAAATTAATTAGCGTAGGGGTAGACGAACGTCGTCAGGACCCTAACGACGCGCTGCGCGTGCACAAAACAACGCGCACAACAGCGCGCGACAAGCGCGAGTCAACACGACTGCGCGCGCGAATAGCACGCTTACGCACAAACGAGAACTACTACATAGATGTCGCTTCTATGCTAGACAATTATTAAATTTAAAACATTCGTGTAGTCATTAATCACACTATCATATATTTATAAAGCGTAAGTTAAAATGATAAATTAGTTATTTTAATAACTAACAGGTAAATAATTAATTCATTAATTAAATAAACATGTGTCGCGACCAAACAATGTTCCTAATATGAAATTGACGCTGCTAGAGTTGACGTGACCGAACGAGTTATGCCGCATGAGACTTAATACATTCAACTCTATAATGAACTTATAAACAACGCGATACACGGGTACTGTTAAATTATATCGTATTCATACTAACTACGCGTTAAACACGACATTTAAGTTGGCCTACACACACTAACAGGTATCTACAAACGCATAATTAAAATCATTAATTAGGTTCGGTTGAATTGTTATTTTACTAATACACAACTAAACAAGTAATCAATTATTTTAACGTGAACGATATAGCGAAATGATTTTACTAAAGCGTGCAAACAGCGACTCACACGAACGACGACGCACATGGACAACACGTGAACGACGCATGACGACACGTGTGACAGCCCGTGAATCATGCGCGAACAGACGTGCCGCGCGCGGCGCGAATCATGCGACAGCGATGGAGTTTTGCATATGGTTCGGACGAGGGGGGGGGTTGACGGTCTCACCTCAGGACGACGACACGGTCACAGGGGCGAGCTCGATGAGGCGCTGCTGCGGCGAGACGACGGCGAGGCTAGGAGAGTGAGTTACAGTAGGGGGGTTCGACCGTGGAGCCTGAACAGCAGAAGCCGATGGCGCGGACACGACGCGCTTGCGCGCGCAAGCTCCGTGCGGACCGAGCAGTCGCGACCATGCGCGCGCAACGCCAGGTGGAGGCACTGCCCGCACCGGCCTAGGCGAGCTCGCCGACGCCATGCCGCACGGGCGCAGGCTGCGCGGGCCGCGCAGACGCGCTGGAGAAAGGAGGGAGGATGCACGTGATGGATGACAGCCTGGATGGGCTGCGCGACGCCGACGAACGGGGTCCCTGGCGCATGGCGGATGCCGGCCAGCAGGAGCGCAGGGCGCGCTGGAGATCATCGACGGTCGCGCTAGGCGACGGCGATCCTGCTCGCTGAACGAGGGCTCGCGGGGCTGCTCGCGGGCAGCAGCCACACAGGGGCACGAACCAGGCTGGCCACCGCATGGGCCGCGCGCCATGCCGGGCACGAGCCGTCGAGCGAAAGCGCGCGCGAGGCGAGAGCTCGGCACGGTGGAACTCCAGGCACAGGTTCCTGTCCATCTGCTGCTGCGTATGGGGAAAGAGGAGGAGAGGCGGGTGGAACTGCGTAGAGGAGTGGGGACGTGGAGCGAAGCGGTCCCAGCTCTAGGGGAAGATGAACAGGGCAATCGGCGGCCGTTGGCTGCTCCCGAGACGTGGGCGTGCGCGGCTGGAGGCAGCGCGGCTACGCGAGTCTGGGCGCACGACGCGCGCGCGGGACGCAGCGCAGAGAGGTGGGGACTGCGCCCTGGCGGCTGGGCGACCTGCTCTCGCGGGGACGTGCGTGACGTGCTGGGCGAGCGTGCCGTACAGGCATGGCAGCGCTGGACAGTGGATAGGGGCGCTCGTGGCTGGGGCGCGGGGCTGCGTTGGGCTGCCGCGCGGCTGGGCCGAGCAGGTGGGGGAATGCGCATGGGCCGAGCTGGCCTGGGCGGGGGGAGCGGTCTGGTCGAGTAGGTGGGCCGCACGCTGCTGGGTGGAAGCGCTGGAGCTAGGTGGGCTGGCCGAAGGCTGGGCCGCACGAGGGGAAGGCACTGGGCCACGGGGGCGCGCTGGCTGTGGAGAAGGGGCGCAGGGTGAGCGGGCTGGGCCAGCCGGGAGGGGAAGGGAGGGATGGACCCTTTTCTTTTTTCTATTTCTTTCTCTTTTCTTTATTTCTATCAGTTGAATTTAGCGTCGAGTGCAAAACAACTAAGCGAATGCACATCCAATTTATTTCATCAATCAAAACATATTTTCTAGCATGATACATCAACAACAATTCTTGTAGGGTTTTATTAGCCACAATGTTTGAAGTAACATTCCCTAATACTTGGGAGAAAGTGAATAAAGGAGCGAACAGAAAGAGGAAAAAAGAAGGTAACACCTGAATTTGGTGGATATTAGAAAAGAAAAAAATACCCCCAAATTCAAGGTGTTACACGCGGATTCCTCGATCATTTATAGACGTTGGATCCTCGATATGAATGGAAGGTGGCGTAGGATTGTCATGGGGAGGTATACCTGCCTCTTTTGTACATCACCAAAGTCTACCTCCATGAACCTAGATGATTTACACTTTTGACAGTACTTTGCCTCAGCGTATTCTTTCCTAAATAGGGTGCAGTCCTTCGGACAAGCATGTATATGCTCACACGTCATCTTGAGTGCACGAAAGAGTTTCTGTGCCTCGTACATGCTCTTTGGCAGGACGTGATCCTCCTAACGTAGGCTACCAATAACTGTAAACAAACCATCAAAGGCTTCTCGATGCAGGCTGTATTGTGACTTGAACGTCATTGTACGTCCAAAGGCATCCAGTTTAGAAACCTTTGTCTTGCTGTGAAGGGGTTCCTGTGCCACGTCAAATATGTGGTAGAACGCCTTTGCGTTCGCCTCTGGCTCATCCTTCGCACATCCTTCGACGAACTGCGCCTCATGATAGTCGCTCAACGTGTCCGCTATCCCGCATCAGCATCATAATCCTCGATGCGTTGTCTCACCACCTCCTCTCTCGTACGATGCACTTCACCATGTAAGATCCACGGAGTATAGTCTGATGTAAATCATTTCTTCCAAATACGTTCTCCCATGGTCTTCTTTGTTTGTCTTTTCCTATTGGCACTTTTGCTGCTGTAAGGAAAATGGACCTCGGGCCATTTGGCTAAATGAGTTTTGGTGTTTGATGATTAACACAACCTGTGAACTAATGTGTTTGCTAGTGTTTATGTTTATAGTTCACAGGATGCGAAGAGGATTGGACTAAGACACTGAGGATGCAACACCTCAAATGAAGACATAAAAAGAGCTTAGAAGTCCAAGACTCAAGACCAACGGAGCCCAAGAACAAAATACAGAAGACCTAGAAGATGGGCTGTCAGCTGGCGCACCGGTGGCACACAGTTGGCTCACCTGTGGCACACAGTTGGCGCACCGGTGGCACACAGTTGGCTCACCGGTGGCACACATTTGGCACACAGGACATCCAACAGAGTTTTCTGAGAGGAGGCACCGGACTGTCCGGTGTGCACCAGACTGTCACTATTCACTGTCCGGTGCGCCGCAGAAAGCTGCAGAACTGCTTTCCAACGACTATATTTGAGTTGGGGCCTATATATACTTCACCCAACCGGCCATTTGGAGGGGTGGGAGCCCAAGCAACATACCAAGGCATATTGTAGACATTTTCAAGTGCTCAAACACCCAAGTGCTTAATAGAATCACTCGGTGATTAGAGTAGGTGCTTTGCGAAGTGCTTAGGTTAGTTAGACCGCATTAGCGCTTGCTCTAGGTGAATCCTAGTTAGTTGAGTGAGTTTAGACAAACCACACAACCCCTCGGCTCTTGCGCGGGCCATTGTAACTGTATCAAGTGGGGCGAGAGTCTTGCGAGACCGTGACAACCGTGTTTGTGTCACGGCCGCCACCGTGTACCGGAGGGAACGAGGCCCGCGACGTTTCGGCCGGAAGCTCGATAGTGGAGACGGCGGGGAGGGTCCGAGAGGAACTGGAAGCGGAGCACCACTTGCGCGTGGAGAAGGCCCGTGGCTCTCTACGGAGTTACTCGACCGAGGTGCTTGGCCCTCGCGTGGGCTTCCCTTTGCATAGGGGCACCAACGAGGATTAGTCGGGACCTTGCGCGGTTCCGGATACCTCGATAAAAATACCGGCGTCATCCACGAGAGTTTGCTTCTCTACTTTGCTCTTTAAGTTTCCGCATTTATATTAAGCATTTAAGTTTCAATCTTGTATTCATGCTTATATAGTATAGATTGAAACTTAGACATTGCGGTAGAGATAGCAACACTTAGACAAAACCTAGTTTGCACATTCTAGTTTGATTATTGGCATAGGATTTGCTCTAGGGATTTAATTGTGGCCTAGTTTAGTAAAAGTTTTAGAAGTCCTAATTCACCCCCCCTCTTAGGCGTCACCCGTTTCCTACAAGTGGTATCAGAGGCTGGTTTGGCTCATTTGAAACGCTTTAGCTACACCGCTAAAAGAGCCGACACTTTTTAGAGGAAGGGATGGATACCCATAGGCCACCACACTTCGACGGCACTAACTTCCCATATTATAGTGCTAGAATGGCTTGTTACCTAGAGGCCGTTGATCTAAGTGTTTGGCGAGTCATTCGTGACGGGATGAAACCCCCCAAGAATCCCGAGAAACCCACCACGAGTGAGGAAAAAGAAATTCATTTAAATGCTAGAGCAAAAAATTGTTTGTATGAATCTCTTAGCATGGATATTTTTAATCAAGTATTCACCTTGAAAACTGCTAATGAGATTTGGCTAAAATTGCATGAGCTCCATGACGGCACATCAAATGTCCGTGAGCAAAAACATTGCCTAGTCTTAAATGAGTATAATTCCTTTGCTATGAGAGATGATGAGCTTGTTAGAGATATGTATTCTCGTTTAAATCTAATCATCAATGAGCTCAACTCTATTGGCATAAATAAGCAAGGTGATGCAGACATTGTAAGGAAGATTATCTCCCTGCTACCGCAACAAAGATATGGGAGCATCATCACCATCCTTCACAACATGGAGGACTTGAGTACTATGACCCCGACCATTGTGAATGGGAAAATCGCGGCTTTTGAGATGTCGCGAAAAATGTGTCGGGGAGAGGAGCCAACTTCCTCAAGGCCATATGCCTTTGCATGTGATGAAAGGAAGGGTAAAAAGAAGGCTCCCACTCCAAGTTCCTCAAGTGAAGAAGAGGAAGAAGAAGAAAGTGATGATGATGAAGATAATCAACCATGCACATCATCCTCCGAGGACGAAGAAACAATCTGACGCGTCAGAAAGGTAATGGGGATGATCCGCAAGATTAATCTAATGGGTGTGCCCCTGCAGGTCGAAGATATTCTCTTTAACATTGACAGGAAAAAGCAAAGAAAGAGAGGATGCTTCGCATGTGGGGAGAAGGGCCACTTCAGGGACAACTGTCCAACTATGGCCAAACCCAAAAAGGAGAGGAGCAAAGGCAAGGCGCTAACAAGTGTTAGAATTTGGGATGACTCTTCAAGTGAAGATGAACCTCCAAGGACGCGCAGCCACCGGTCCTCATCACTCTCATCACGGTCATCACACAAATGCCTTATGGCAAGAGGTAACAAAAGCATTCCATCCTCTAGTGATGAAAGTAGTAGTGATGATGAAGGTGAGGGAAAGCCCTCCGTAGATGAGCTTGCGGAAGCCGTTGAATTTTTCCAGGATGTTTGCACTAAGCAAAAAGCTCAACTTAAAACCTTGAAAAATAAGTTGATTAGCTCCCAAAATGATCACAAAGGTTTGCTAGAAAAATTTGAAACTTTTGCAAACTTAAATAGTGAGCTGTCAACTAAAATTGAGCTATTAGAGTCTAGTGCTCCATCCACTGCTACCGATGATGGCCTTATTAAAAAGAATGAAAAACTTAAGGCTAAGTTAGCTAGCTCCCAAAATACTATTGAAAATTTGCTAGAGAAAATGGAAATTCTTAGCATACACAACAATGAGCTAACTACTAAGCTAGAAAACATTGGTAGCACCCCAGAAGTATCTTTGATTGAAATACCTGAAATTATTAAGAAAGATGCTTCTACTTCCTGCTTTGATTTAATTAATGATTCTAACCCCTGCAATCAAGTTCTTGTTAAGAATGTTATTATAGAAACCTGTTCTGACGAGATTGCAAAGGAAAATGAGCAATTAAGGCAAGAAGTGGCTCGCCTCGGCAAGGCTTTGTATGACGAGAAAGGCAAAGCCAAACAAATCCGACCTCCACAGGATAACACCACTGCGGGAGTGAACAAGCCTATGGAGGGAGAAACCGTGATTTGTAGGCTATGCCACATGGAAGGTCATAAGTCTTTCCAATGCAAGGCAATGACCGGGGATAAGCAAAAGCAAAAGCTCAAGCAAAAGCCAACAAGCAAAATCTCCAACACCTACATCAACAAGGTGGACAAAAAGGCTGCTACACCATATTTGATCAAGAAGAAAAAGAATGGAAAGGTGATAGCAATCAAGGCCAACAAGCAAGCCAACAAAGGAAAGGGGGCCAAACGCATCTGGGTGCCAAAGGAAATAATTTCAACCATGAAAAGCACCAAGAAGGTTTGGATCCCGAAAGGGAAGTGAGTGGACCGAAGGTCGTCGGGAAATTTGGAGACTTGGCAAAGTTGGGATGTATATCATGGGATACATCATATTGGATCAAGTTTAATTGCCAAGTGGGTTAGTGAAAATTTTGGACCCAAATTTCCCACCCATGACTAAGGTAACTAGATTTATTGTATTTCTTATCTTTAGATATGTGTATCTATCTACCTTGTATCTAGTTTACCTTTTATGCCTAGTATTTACTTTTGTTTTAAAATTATGCATACTAGGTAAATCACATGGTAGGACTGCTTGTCTTTAATTCAAATACTTAAGCAAACCTACATGATTTAAAACGTTTATTTAAGCACGACACATAGCTTCTCTATCACTCCATAGTAAATGATACATCAATTGATAACTTTGAATTCTACAAGTTGTATCATTTAACTTATATGTGCCAAAGTTCGGATTACAGATAATCTACCCCTCTTGATATCAAATCAAAGTGCATGTCTCCTACAAGTATTCAAAACTTGTATGCACACCTTTAGGGGGAGATTACTCTATAATCTAATACTTTGAGACTAACACCTTTTCAAGTCTATTTTTATGTGATAGTCTCATTGTAAGGAAAATGAAGTCCCCAGAGAATGACAACAAACTTCCACTGCAAAATCTCCAAGAACTTTTATGTCTCACAAGCCTGCCATTGGTTTTCAATTGGTCCGCCATTGACTTTCGATTGGTATCTTTGAGACTACATTAAGTATCATTTACATGTCTTCTCCAATATTTGATTAGACTATATTTCATATCTTATACTTCCCATGTTGCTATAAATGCATATACTATTAACTCATATTTTGTTACCTATGCATAAGGGAAGTTAGTCTATTCAATTTATGTCTTGCACCTCTATTTCTCACATGCTTTTTCCTAAGTAGAAGATCCCTGCCAGGGGGAGTTTTTCTTCGTCTCTAAAGGGGGAGAAAATTCTTTCTAAAGGAGAACTCTCATTTAGGGGGAGTAATCTTTTAGTGCTTCTATTGATATTAATGGATAATTCTTTAGAGAGGGCAAGTCTTATTTACTTCCTATATGCTTTTAATGTCTTCCTTTTCGGTGGTTGATGCCAAAGGGGGAGAAGTTGTAGGGACCAAAGCAATGAAAATGCCATCAAACACCAAACACCACCAAATTAAAATTTTGATCTTTCAAGTGGTTTTTGCATTTTGGTCTAAAATAGGAAGTAATTGAATTATGGAGTTAGGGGAGGCTTAAGTCCATAATATCACTAAGTTGGGATAAAACATGCATCCTAGCAAGTAGATTGCGTATTTTCATTCAAATGTTTGTTATATTTGCTTGCTTTGGTTGTGTTGTCATCAATCACCAAAAAGGGGGAGATTGTAAGGAAAATGGACCCCGGGCCATTTGGCTAAATGAGTTTTGGTGTTTGATGATTAACACAACCTGTGAACTAATGTGTTTGCTAGTGTTTATGTTTATAGTTCACAGGATGCGAAGAGGATTGGACTAAGACACTGAGGATGCAACACCTCAAATGAAGACATAAAAAGAGCTTAGAAGTCCAAGACTCAAGACCAACGGAGCCCAAGAACAAAATACAGAAGACCTAGAAGATGGGCTGTCAGCTGGCGCACCGGTGGCACACAGTTGGCTCACCGGTGGCACACAGTTGGCGCACCGGTGGCACACAGTTGGCTCACCGGTGGCACACATTTGGCACACAGGACATCCAACAGAGTTTTCTGAGAGGAGGCACCGGACTGTCCGGTGTGCACCGGACAATCACTATTCACTGTCCGGTGCACCTGCCCGGTGCGCCGCAGAAAGCTGCAGAACTGCTTTCCAACGGCTATATTTGAGTTGGGGCCTATATATACTTCACCCAACCGGCCATTTGGAGGGGTGGGAGCCCAAGCAACATACCAAGGCATATTGTAGACATTTCCAAGTGCTCAAACACCCAAGTGCTTAATAGAATCACTCGGTGATTAGCGTAGGTGCTTTGCGAAGTGCTTAGGTTAGTTAGACCGCATTAGCGCTTGCTCTAGGTGAATCCTAGTTAGTTGAGTGAGTTTAGACAAACCACACAACCCCTCGGCTCTTGCGTGGGCCATTGTAATTGTATCAAGTGGGGCGAGAGTCTTGCGAGACCGTGACAACCGTGTTTGTGTCACGACCGCCACCGTGTACCGGAGGGAACGAGGCCCGCGGCGTTTCGGCCGGAAGCTCGATAGTGGAGACGGCGAGGAGCGTCCGAGAGGAGCCAGAAGCGGAGCACCACTTGCACGTGGAGAAGGCCCGTGGCTCTCTACGGAGTTACTCGATCGTGGTGCTTGGCCCTCGCGTGGGCTTCCCTTTGCGTAGGGGCACCAACGAGGATTAGTCGGGACCTTGCGCGGTTCCGGATACCTCGGTAAAAATACCGGCGTCATCCACGAGAGTTTGCTTCTCTACTTTGCTCTTTAAGTTTCCGCATTTATATTAAGCATTTAAGTTTCAATCTTGTATTCATGCTTATATAGTGTAGATTGAAACTTAGACATTGCGGTAGAGATAGCAACACTTAGACAAAACCTAGTTTGCACATTCTAGTTTGATTATTGGCATAGGATTTGCTCTAGGGATTTAATTGTGGCCTAGTTTAGTAAAAGTTTTAGAAGTCCTAATTCACCCTCCTCTTAGGCGTCACCCGTTTCCTACAGCTGCATAAACATGGGACTAGACTTGCCAAATGCCCGTTCCAAGAAAGCATCTTTCTTTGTAATCCATTCAGGGGTGACATCATCCCTTCTTACATGGCCCATGTACATCCACTCATGGTCCTCCATCATATAACATATATAATAGCATAGTGTAATATAAACATGTAATGCATGTACACTACTTTCCTACCTTCTAATAAGTGAGGATAGGTCCTAATCACACCTGCGGTTGCGTAGATGGGGTTAGTTTCTATGCTCTACTCTGATCCGAGACAAAGTTTCGACAATACCTCCCCACTGTTCTCCAAATACACGTCCAGACAGGGAGAGTGTGTATCTGGAGAACAACAGGAAGGTGACATCAAAACTCTGTCTTGGATTGGAGTAGAGCATAGAAACTAACCCCATCTACGCAACTGCGAGGTGTCCAAAAAACATGGACAATTCGAAATAGATACATTTGTAGATATGCAAAGATCTGGATATCTACATCGTATCTCTTTCGAACGAGAGACACCTAACTAGGTTACATGATCTACGACTATGATGCGGAAATCGAGGTTATACTTAGGGTGGCAGTGAAGTCCAACTAGCGGTGCTGTGGTGGGTCGGTGCAGTGGTGACGTGACGTGGTGCAGGCAGACTTGCAACGGCTAGGAAGACCTCTACAAAAAAAGGAACATGATTCTATCAACACAAAATTTCGACAGCACCTCCCCCGCACGGTGAGGTTTCCAAAACCTACAAGTAAAACTAACAATGCGATGACTTCCATCCACACATATACATCAATACCTCGATAACCACATATACATCAATCTATGCGCGATACAAAAAGTCTGTTGCAATATCAATAACAATATTAGCTCCGATTCACAATAACAATAACAATCAAACCAATAACATAACAATCAAATATTATCACTAAACCGATTCTATAAAAATAACAATACTAGCTCCGATTCTATATCACTAAATTGATTCTATAACAATAACAATAAACCACGAACATGACCGTGAACACATGCAGTTGTTTTCTGATTTTGTTTTCACGAAACAAATGGATCGCTAGTTCGCGGTCATGTTTCATGAACATGGTGTTCTAAATTTCTGGTCTGTTTCTAAAATAGGTCGTAACTTGTGCTAAATAACATGAATATCATTTTTGCATTCACTGTTTTCTATTTTTCGAGTGACTTGCAGTTCGAATCTGAACTTGCGATCTAGATTTTGTTCATGAAAACAAAGTCAGAAAACAACTGGATCGCAAGTTCGCGGTCATGTTTCACGAGCATGATGTTCTATTTTTTTGGCATTTTCCTGAAATAGGCTGTAACTTGTACTAAATAACATGAATATCATTTTTGTATTCAATGTTTTTCCATTTTCGAGTGTCTTGCAGTTCAAATCTGAATTATCCGAAAAAATTCAATTAAACCAACTAAATATAATAGTTATAGCAAACACTTTGATAAGTATGCCAAAATTGAACATGTAGGTCTATATACTGTAGGAATACACCGCAAAAAGTTTGGTAAAAAAAGAAAAAAAATCAAATATACTTTGCCGAGTGTCAAGGCAAGACACTTAGAGTAGACTTGCTTTGCCGAACGTCTACTGATGACACTCGACAAAGACATAACTTTGACGAGTGTCCTTTTCCGGCACTCGGCATAGGTAACGGTCGTCAACTGTACACGGCTACTGATAGCCATTGCCGAGTGCCATGATATGTCGAGAGCTCGACGTTCGGCAAATTCTTCTTTGCCGAGGGTATTTGTATGCCAAGTGTTTTGCACACGCTAAAGACGGTCTTTGCTGAGTGCTTGTTCGACGAGAGTGACACTCGGTAAAGTATTTTTTATTGAATGTCTGAGATTTTACAATCGATAAATCTTTGATTTCTCAGTAAAGAACACGTTTGCGGTAGTGTACATGGCATTCTGCCATTCACCGTAGCGTCGTTGGACTAGTAATACTGCATTCGGTACGCGAAACTGAAACAGATTAGGTAGCGCTTCCATCTAATCCATCTATGTAGTAGCTATAGAAACATGTATGCATGCATGATCCAGGGGTTTGGTACACAGGATCCATGCAATGATTACTCATCAATTATAGTTTCCTCCCATGATTTGCAGACCTGTCGTTCCTTCTGTATCCGGCTGTGCACGAATCTCCCGTTACTAACACTGCATATACTACCTTCACAATGCAAAGTGAAGGTCCTAGCAACTCTTGATAATGCACACCGTGCGATATATAACTGCCAAGCGGCCGTTACCCCCTTTTTTTATTAATTAGTTCTCCGTTTCTCGCATGATTTGCTCCGTAGCCATGTGACCCCTACCTAAGGCCAAAGCACCACGTCGGCGGGCGCAAGCGCAACGGCCGTTGATGGCGACCGCGGCGGGCGCGCTCGCTGCCATCCTTGGAGATTCGTTTCCGGTCTATAAATACCCGGGCAAGGTGGTCTTTCCAGATCATCGAAACACACACAACTCCTCTTGTCGGCCAAAGTAGCTCTACTAGCAGCTAGCAACTATGGCGTCCTCCTCCTTCTCCAAGGTGCTCGCACTTGGTGCGCTCATCTTCTCCCTCCTTGTCACGTATGGCTCGTGCGCTAGACCGGCCAACTTCACCGCCTCCGACTTCACCGCCGATCCCAACTGGGAGGCTGCCAGAGCCACCTGGTACGGCGCGCCCACCGGCGCTGGCCCTGACGACGACGGTACGTGCAGACGGCGCCGTCGCTGCTGTGTGTCTCTCGTTTTTGGCATATGCACACTGCACCTCTGCATGTACGTGTTGCGCTGTTGGCTTAACGCACGCACGGTATCCATTAATTGACGATCTGCTGCAGGTGGTGCCTGCGGGTTCAAGAACGTGAACCTGCCGCCCTTCTCCGCGATGACGTCGTGCGGCAACCAGCCCCTGTTCAAAGACGGCAAGGGATGCGGCTCCTGCTACCAGGTAGCTAGATCAATTGGTCAGACGAAGACCCTTTGATCCGGTGGTGCCTGCTCTGCTTTAATGTAAAAGTTCCGACTTTTGACTAACGAACCCTGTCTTGTTTCCGTTCCCGCCAGATACGGTGCCAGAACCACCCTGCCTGCTCCGGCAACCCAGAGACGGTGATCATCACTGACATGAACTACTACCCGGTCGCCAAGTACCACTTCGACCTCAGCGGCACGGCTTTTGGCGCCATGGCCAAGCCCGGACGCAACGACGAGCTCCGCCACGCCGGCATCATTGACATCCAGTTCAAGAGGTGGGTGTCGTCGTCGTCGTCATGCGCAAGTGCACATGCACCGCACATTTGCGCAGAGCGCCACACAACAGGCCCCACACCTGCATATATACAATCTAGATTTTGAGGACTGTTGTCGGACACCAGACTAATGGAAACATGCATGTCGATCACGCACATGCAGAGTGCCCTGCAACTACCCCGGGCAGAAGGTGACGTTCCACGTCGAGGAGGGCTCCAACGCCGTCTACTTGGCGGTGCTGGTCGAGTTCGAGGACGGCGACGGCGACGTGGTGCGGGTGGACCTCATGGAGGCCAACTCCGGCTACTGGACGCCGATGCGCGAGTCCTGGGGATCCATCTGGAGGCTGGACGCCAACCATAGGCTGCAGGCGCCCTTCTCGCTGCGCATCACCAACGAGTCCGGCAGGACGCTGGTGGCCAATCGGGTCATCCCGGCCAACTGGGCGCCCAACACCTATTACCGCTCCATCATTCAATATTAAGCTCTGCTACTGCGCTCTGATTCCCTGTCCATTGCCTTATTCGTTGGAACTGTATGTAATTGTATCTTCTCGGTGCATATGATTGCGGCGTGCCTCAACTAGGTAGTCAGTGAGACGGACGTCAAGGTTGACATAGTAGGAGATGCATTCCCGCTCATTTTGTCAATGTATGAATCAGTGTGACCAAGGCTATATATAAATTATAAGCAGCTTCTCAATGGCATTCAGTACGTCCGGTTCCCAAATCCATTTTTATGCAGCTTCTCATCGTTGATTATATATTCAGCATTTTAGGTGAATCTTGTCTTAGACATCGATCCAAACCAGCAAAACTGAGATGCCTGTTTGTTTCGGCTTCTGGCAGCTTCTGGCCACCAAAAGCTGTTGCGGACTGCCAAACGCTCAACTTTTCAGGCAGCTTCTATAAAATTCGTTGGAGCAAAAACCATCCAAAATCAACATAAACACATAATCGGTTGAGTCGTTGTAATAGTAGAAATCGGTCACTTTCTAGATCATGAGCCCTATGAACAACCTTATCTTCCTCCACACGTAATCGTAATGGTATTCAGATTCTCCCCACAGCCAGATTCTCCCCACAGCCAGATTTTCAGAAAAGCTGGTCAGAAAAAAGCAATGAGCAAGAAGTTTAACTATATTTATAAAAAATTGTATCAATATCCATATCTTTAAATATATTTATTATAAAATATATTTCATAATTAATCTAACATAGGATTATTGTACTTGTCAAGTAAGACTTTCCATTATATAATTAGTGTAGTTTATAGGTAAAATAATGTTTTACATGACCATATACACGATCTCCTGACCATAGCCTAAAGAAAATAGATCTTTAAAGGATGAGTGCACTTGGACGAAGGCAATGAGCAAGAAGTTCAACACCTTAAAACAAGATATTAGAAGACTTATTGAAGACCTATCAAAATTGATATCTTCTTACAAAATGAGTACGCAAAAAGCCACAGATTCTATAAAAGAGGGAGCAAAACATTTCTAAAAAAGATTTGAGAAAATCCTTTACAAAAGCAAAAGGTAAGTGGTTGCAAAATGCAAATATGGTACAAAATGTTAAGTTAATAGCAAAACATTCAATTGTCTTAGATATAAATCTCAGTGAGTACCTTCTAAAATCTTACGAGCATTAGCGAACATTTTACAAAGTTAGCAGTGTTATATTTGCTTTGGTTGTGTTGGCATCAATTACCAAAATGGGAAGATTGAAAGGGAAATGGGATTTAAACCAACTCTATATTTGTTTTGGTGTTTGATGACCATCACAATTTGTTGGACTAACTAGTTTGTTAAGTGTCTACTGATAGGTTTATTAGAAAGATTATAGAAGACCAAATGAAGATAAACAATTCATACGTAGGGGGCAAGGAGATATTAAGTGAGAAATGACTTAGAGTTAATTCAGTGTTTGGATTAGTCCTATAAGCCTCTAGAAAACTATTAGAATATGTTGGAACAACTGAAGTGACCAGATTCGGAAAATGATGTTCCAGGAGTCAAAGCCAGCTAAGTATGAGGCAATATGAGGAAAGTGATGAAATGATCAAGACCTATGACTGAAAGTAGTTGGATGAACTCAAGAAATGTTTTTCTAAGTCATTGAAGTGGATAAGAGACTAGCCAAATGAAGCCAATTAAGATGTGCCCCAAAAGGACTAAGTCTAGCTGCTCTAAGTTGCACCTTGTCTTAGACATCGATCCAAACCAGCAAAACTGAGTTGGTTAGCTTTTTCTCTCTCTCCCTATCCAAACAAAAATGTAAATATAGTTTTCTGAGGAACAAAATAATTATAAGTTTAACTAGATTTATAAAAAATTGTATCTTTAAATATATTTATTGAAAATATATTCCATAACTAATCTAACATAGGATTATTGTACTTGTCAAGTAAGACTTTCCATTCTATAATCAGTGCAGTTTATTGGTAAAATAATGTTTTACATGGCCATATATACGATTTCCTGACCATAGTCTAAAGGAAATGGATCTTGGTAATATAACCATTTAGACTAATGTGTTCACTACTATTTATGTTTATAGTTAAAAGGATGTGTGCACTTGGACGAACGCAATGAGCAAGAAGTTCAACACCTTAAAACAAGATATTAGAAGACTTATTGAAGACCTATCAAAATTGACATTGTTGGAGGCCTTCCTCTTTCGAAGGTCCTCAAAAACGTAATTAACCATTTGCTTTCACCATGATATAGGCCATTACAGAGAGCTTCGTCTTCAGGATGGAAGTCATTCCCCTATGATGACGACATACGAGATGAAGGTATGATCTAAAGATGATAAGAATAAACGCCGAAGCTATTGCCAGAGTACCAGCTTCGGCTTATAATGGTGATCAAGACTGATGATGATGCTAGCCGAAAGGGGAAAAGACTACTTAGTCCTTAATGATTTATGTTACGGTCATAAGTAAATGTCAGGGACATAAATGTACTTTTACCCGGGTTGCGTCCCGTGCCTATAAATAGATGAACAGTAGCATCATATTGTTCACGCTGGATTGTAATCGTTCTCATGTCAGTACCTTCGAGCAAGCCAAAGGTACCAATGTAATGTAAACTCTGTTGATGTTCATGTGTATATTATGAAATATAAATGTGAGTGTGAATAAACCAATGAATTACATTTCTTATTCTTATATATTCTCATTTATTCATGAAATAAGGAAGGCACGTGCTTCGTAACCTTCGTCTGATAATCATTACATCCTAAAGGAGGTAATGCTTCAAAGGACGAAGGTCCTTCATACTTAATTATTGTGTTGCCTTGTTCTTGATTCACAACATTTGAGAACAAGTGACCAACATTGGCGCCCACTTCCGATGAACTCACATCCACAACCTTCGGCAAGCATTCGCCTTCGTCATGCCGCCGAAGAAGGCAACAGCGCCAGGGGCTGCCCTGCAGCCACTGGACACCAATCAAGAGACACTCTCACTAAGAGAAGCTAGGAGCTAGAAAAGGAAGGCTACTAGCCCAACACCACAGGAAAGAGGAGTTGGACCAGGAAATAAGAGACCTGGAAGCTATACATCAACAAGTACAGAGGAAAAGAGAGAAGATGCTTCGGTTAGCCTTCAGAGGAAGATCGACGAAGCTGTAGAAAAATGTGTCATATCACGCAGGATGATCAAGGACGAAGGCCTCAACACAGAGAGCTTCATCAAGAAAGTCCAACCAACGATGATGGATGGTATGATGAGTTTTACCATGGTAACTTTTCTTTTGATGATGCTTCTCCCATGGTAGCAGAGTTGCAGGCTACCCCATGGCCACCTTCGTACAAACCACCACAACTCCCCATGTATGACGGGCATTCCAACCCGAAGCAGTTCCTCATGAGCTACGAAGTAACCATATCATCATATGGTGGCAACACTACTGTCATGGCAAAGTCCTTCGTCATGGCAGTCAGAAGTGTGGCTCAAACATGGTATTCTTCTCATCGACCGGGAACAATCATGTCGTGGCAGAAGCTGAAGGATATGCTAGTCACCAGCTTCTAGGGTTTCCAGACAAAGCCAGTGACTGCTCAAGCTCTATTTCAATGCACACAGGACCACGAGGAATACTTATAGGCGTATGTCCGAAGGTTTCTACGCCTCAGGCTCAGGTGCCAACAGTGCCGAATGAGATTGTTATTGAAACTATGATCAAGGGACTTCGACCAGGACCAACAACACAATACTTTGCTAGGAAGCCACCACAAACCCTAGAGAAGCTCCTCCAGAAGATGGATGACTATATCCGAGCTGACAATGATTTGCCGAGGAAGCCAGAGAAGGGAGGAAGCTTACATGTATCTGAGATAACTAGGGGCTTCAGAGGAAGACTCCACCCCAGGCATGTCAGAACAATCCACAATCCCAACACAAATGATGACAGGCCAAATCACACCCAGAGCAGCCAGCAAAGTTCACAATCTTCGCGAATACAGCAAACTTCTTACAGGCCACCAGCCCTCAGAGGCGGAGGGGGCAGAAGCTTCGGAGGAAGGTTTGGCACTCAGCCCAGGAGATTGTTCTCCTTATTCTATGGGGAGGATAAGGGACACACAACAAGGATGTGCCAAGTCACGATCCAAAAGCAGAAGGAAATCGCTGAAGCCGAAGCACGACAGAATGAGCCGAAGCAGGTCTTGCATACTGCTTCATGCTATTCGCCATATATCCCTGAATATGTGGGGAACCAGCAACCCACGACATTAGTTGCTTCGGCAAGTCATTCTCAGGCTGCATGGGCTCAGCTACCACCACCACCACTGGCGCCTACCTTGGTTCATAATCAGCAGCCAGAAGGGCATCGCTAGGCGCAACAACAGCGTGATACTCGGGAGGAGTCCGAAGCTCGCACAGTCAATAGCATTATGCCTGAATCAAGACACATCTAGTGAAAGCAACCCGGGGGTTTGACCAGAAAATTTCCTAATTCAGTGTATTTTTACTTTCTTGCCTTTATATTTCCCTTCCAAAAGACAATACAAGGAGGTTTAACCTTCGGCCTGATGTAATAAATCTGTAGTTACACCATCGAGTGTAACAAAAAAGGGTGAAGAAGCTCCAAAGTCGTTCCTAAGGGAATGCAGAGCTAAAATACCACCTAAGTAAAAGGTGAAGAAGCTCCAAAGTCGTCCCTAAGGGGATGCAGAACTTAGCTCAAAGTCGTTCCTAAGGGGGTGTAGAGCTGAAATGCCACCTAAGTAAAAGGTGAAGAGACTCCAAAGTCGTTCCTAAGGGAATGCAGAGTCTTGGTTTTTTCGGTGATTTATGCATAAACACCATTTGCATCATACCATCATATCATATTGCATAGCATCGCATCATACATCATTTTGCATCGACAAAAGCAGTGAAAAACAAGGAAAATTCCTCGTTCAGCTTCGGCAAAGACTCATGAAAGCATACTAATAAGGCATGATTCATGCTTGTGATAGAAGTACTGCCATACGAAGTTTACACTTTCGACGATGGTATTCCTATGTAATGTCTATGGCAAGAATCATACAGTTTCTTCGGCAAAGAAGGGGGATTTCTTTCTGAAGCGTGAAAAGAAGGGAAGGTGTTTTTTTCGCCGCCGGCTCAAAAACGGTATGTACGAAGGTTTCACTCTTCACAAAGAAATATATTACAAGAACATACATGCAAATTATTTATAAGTGTTTCTTACAAAACCAAGAGTTATGTACAAGGACACTAAAACTAACAAAAATATAAAGTTTCATTCTTCCTTTAGGACTTTGTCGGCAGCTTCGTTCAGCAGCTTGTCGACAACTTCGTTAATAGCATCATTAGCAATCTTAATTATATCGAGCGCCTCCTTGATAGACGGCTCAGTTTCAGGATCATATGGCTCGGGAGGGAGAGAAAGCTCAGCTGCATCGAAACACAAATATCTGTTAGTACTGAAGCTAAAAAACTTACGAAGCTAAGCTATAAAGATATACCTATAAGTCTATCCCGCTCAGTAGCTTCTTCGTCTCTTTTAGCCTCTTCTAAGGAGTCATGAGACTCTTTTTTCATTCCTTCTAATGGCTTCATCAACCATTTCTCGGCCACCCTTGAGCCATACTTCGGAATAAAACTTCCCACCCAGGAGATTAGCTTTGGCTAAAGGGTTTCTAACGTCGTCGGCTGAGAATATAAAATCTGGCTGAGCTACAGCCTTGGCATGATCACAACCAGTCTTCTCCAAAATAGACACAGCCCCACGAGCACCAGCAAAGGCACAGAAGTCCCCTATGTCACTAAGAATTTCCTCAAAAGCTTCGACCTCTCCGTTTATCCATTGGATAACTTCATTAGGATTGCCACGGATAAATTTCTGTTCAGAAGAAAATGCACCAACTTTAGAAAAGTTGTTCTTTAGATTTTTAGCACATTACATAGCCATATCATAGCATTTTTCCTTAGCAGCACGAAGCTCATCAACATTTTTCTGTGCCCTTGATCTTTCAATTTCACATATTTCATGTTTTACTACTTCAACATTAAAATTCTTAGTTGCTTCGGCAACTTTCTTCTTTAGCTCTTGCATGTCGGCTTCATGGGCTTCAGCTTGAGCAGACAACTTGGCTTCGCTGGATTTCAGTTTCTCGACCAATGATAGCAAAATTTTGTCTTTTGCAAGAGCTTCGTTTCTCAGGGTTATAACCTCCGATCGGAGGTTTCCAATTGCTATTCGATAGCTCTCATCCTTTGCATCCTTTTGGGCCTTCAGATCCTTGCTTAGAATTAAGCCCTGGCAAAGGAAGGGTGACAAATAATGACGATAAGGATTGCCACAAAAATAGTTCACCATAAAAAAAATTACAAAATGACAAACCTAAGTATACAAACCTTCAAGCTGTTGTGGGCAAGGTTATCTGCAAGCTGATCCTTCGTCATCACAGACAAGCCAAGTTCAAGCTTTGGATACCGCATGTTGTCCATCATTTCACGGCAAACATTGACCTCCTTACTGTCTGGTAGACAGTAGAGGAAGTCATCCTCGTTGTCTCCTCCGTATACCAAGGACCCCTAGGAATATTTCAGCTCCTTAGCATAATGTTGTGTTTCGGCAACTTGCTCTGCCGATAGCTGTTTTCCCGAAGCATGTTGAACTATATAATTCAAATCACCCTAGGGAGGTGCTTCGGGAGTAGGTGTTGTGGGTTTTTCTGGAAGGCTTTCTCCCACCAGTTTTACTGGCGCAGCTTTTGAAGGTCCTGCTTCAGCATGAACAAAAGAAATGCTTGCAGTGACCACTTCTCTGGTATCTTCAATTTTCCCACCAGAAGTTCTGGCAGAAGCAGGAGTGTTCACGGATTCCAAAACAACATCCAAAACACTAGCCATTCTCCTTTTTCTCAGAGTTGTTGTTGCAGTGGCTGATAGCTTCGGCAATGCTATCACAGTTGGGCAGCTCAACACCTTTGGCTATTCTGCTACCTTTTCTAATTCCGGTTCTTTGACCGGGTCTCCCCTAGTTTCAATCGGCATCACATGAGTTGCTTCTGTGGCTAGGGGGCAGCTTCTGCCTTTTCAATTAGCTTCGGCACATCGGCCGTCTCAATGGGTTTCGGTCTATGTGTTAGGACCTTAACTTTCTTCGCCTTCGGCACACTAGAAGATGTTGAAGTAGCAACTTTCCTTTTTCCCCTTTGCCTTCGGACGGGAAAGCAGTAATCCAGGTAAACAAACCCAATAACATCGAAAACTCTATTTAGCCTCTTTTTCCCTCGAGCACCGAAGGCAGCTATCATAGCTTCGTCTTCTACCCTCGAGTACGCTCCAAGTAGTTCATCACTCGTTGCCTCTATAGCGTCTAGTCAATCATCATTTGGCTTATCAAATTGGCTTCTGTACCGAAAGGTATACTTGAGATAAACTAAGCCACTCTGACTGGAGCCAGCAGCGGCTTCCTTCGACATTTCCCATTCATTTGCAAGAGGCCATACTTTATAAGAAATTTGCTCTTGAACTAAATCTGTCGTGCCAATGTAGGTGCATATGGTGTTGAAAGCAATTTGGCACGCCTGCACTTCATTCACAAGTGCGATGGATGGCCTTCTAATGCCGAAGCGTGACCATATAGGACGTTGGATAACGCCTCTCACATCCTTCCTCTGATTCAGGTCATTCTTCATGTAAACCATTCCTTCATCCAAGAACCTGGACACTTCTTCTGAAATGTAGGCACAGGGTAATTTGCCTCAGAGCGAGGCACAAAGCCATAGCAGCCGAAGTTGTTACGATATTGTTCTTTTCTGGTCACTTTCGTCTGGTAAGATAGCTCATGAATGTTGCAGAAGCATCTGGCATCCGGCTCAAGTCTCTGACTCCTCATGGCCCATATAAAACCCCCACTTTGATAAGAGCTTCGGGGGTAAGCTAATGAAGGTATATCTCGAATGTCTTCAAAACTACGACCAGCATTTTGTGGAGCGGAAAGTGAAGCCCAGCTTTCATGAAGCTCCTAAAGACCACCACTTCATCACCTTCAGGAAGGGGAACAATGTTTTCTCCCCCAGCCCTCACTATGGAAACATCATGAAAATATTTGCGTTTCATCGCTTCAATTTGCTCTTGTCTGATAGTTGACTTCCCAAAAATAACATGGCTTGGCCTCAACGACCGATCTTTGACGTCTTCGTTCCCGCTCTCCACATCGAAACTGTCACTATCGCTAGAGTCCCCAGACAGCCCAACCAGCATCTCATTGGTGATCTTCTCTACATTGGTCTCCTCCATGGCTTCGTAAAACCTAGATAGTGTGGGGTCTGTGGTCTTTTTCTCTTCAGCCATTTAAGATGATGGTTGAGCAAACGCCGAAGCTAAAAAGTCAATCGAACTCGCAAAACAAGAAGAATGCTAGAATGGCAAATACCGCGCAAACAACTAAATCGCAAGAAAAATATTTGCGACACAACCTTCTATGTAAATACTCAGAGCCCCACAGCTCGGTGGGTCCCACGGTTTAGAATGATTCGCTATTCTAGCAAAGGGAAGGTGTTTTTTGGACCTTCGGCTAAAGGCCTTTGTTCACGTTGCAGTCTAAATTTGTTATAAAAAACAAATTAATACCGCGAGGGGCTACTGTTGGGGGCTTTCGTCTTCCGAAGGTCCTCAAAAACATAATTAACCATTTGCTTTCAGCATGATATAGGCCATTACAGTGAGCTTCGTCTTCAGGATGGAAGTCCTTCCCCTATAATGAAGGCATACGAGATGAAGGTACGATCTAAAGATGATAAGAATAAACGCCGAAGTTATTGCCAGAGTACTAGCTTCGGCTTATAATGGTGATGAAGACTGATGATGATGCTAGCTGAAAGGGAAAAAGACTACTTAGTCCTTAATGATTTATGTTACGGTCATAAGTAAATGTCAGGGACATAAATGTACTTTTACCTAGGCTGCGTCCCGTGCCTATAAATAGATGAACAATAGCACTGTACTGTAAACGCTGGATTGTAATCGCTCTCACATCAGCACCTTCAAGCAAGCCGAAGGTACCAATGTAATGTAAACTCTGTTGATGTTCATGTGTATATTATGCAATATAAATGTGAGTGTGAATAAACCAATGAATTACATTTCTTATTCTCATATATTCTCATTTATTCATGAAATAAGGAAGGCACGTCCTTCGTAACCTTCGTCTTATGATCATTACATCCTAAAGTGTAATATCCAAATTGTAAGGGAGAACAAAAGGAGAATAAATAATAAATAAAAGATGTAAAAGTATTATTCAGATGAGAATTGTGGATTCAAAGTTCAAGCATGAATTTAAATTTAGTTTGGAATTTGAAAATAGGACAAAGGAGAATAGAAAATAAAATGGGAAGAAAATGTGAAAGGAAAACTAAGATGTGTGAATATGTGCATGCTTATGCGATACATCATGAAAGGCTAAGTAAACTTTTTAGTGCTTTTAAGGCCAAGACGCTTGTTATGTACCTACGTGCATGGAATTTTTTTTCCGGTCAGTTGACCACCACCATGCAATTCAAGACGTCTTGTGCATGTGCTTGCCTGCTAGGCGCTGGTACTACATCGTGTTGCTGCTTCTGTCCATGCGTTGTGTGTGGAAAAGAAGAAATAGAGACAGCAGCAGCAGCGTTGGGCACGACATGGACAGAACATGCATCCATGTTGATGCTGATGCAAGGGAAGCTCATCGCAGGAGCAGTTCGCAAACGCGCGCAAATGCTGTCCAGAACGAGTCCATCACAAGGCTTCGGATGAACGGCAACTGAGATGGAGGCTTATCCGGATGGATGATGGTGTTTATCTGATTGCTACAGACCCGGGCCGTTGAGAGATATCCGTTGTACATGCGTAAAGGAAGTCCTTATCGGATCCATGCCTCAGGCCTATAAAAAAATACGCAAGACGCAAGGGGAGAGGACGCATCAGAGTAGACCTACACCGCCATAGCTAGGCAGCCGTCTTAGCCACGCCAAGCTAGAAGCAAGAGCAAGCGTCGCTGCTACCAACCCGAGCTACACCACCGTCCCGCTCAGATAGGAGATCGGGGACGACCACCGTAGCATGCCACTTGAGCCCAGCGTTCGGAATTTCTCAACGGCGAGGAAGGCCGCAAGAATTGCTGCACGACTCGGCTAGCGTCGTCTATGCCTCCATCGCTGGTAAGACTGCCACCAGGACATTCCCGGTTTTATCTACTACGTGTATCAGTCATTGGGGAGGGAAACTGAGCACCGACGTGATGGGGCGTTGTGCACCGGTAAGCGTCTTGGCGACGGCGCCGCCGTGTATTGGATCGGGCATCGGGGTAGAGAAGATAGACTGCTGTCGTCCGATCAATTTTGTGCGGTCACGATTGGATGCTGGGGTCGGCTGGTGCTGTGTCGTTGATCGGCTGATGTGTGCCCCTGGATTTCTTAGGAATTAACCCGCGGTGCACAGAAGCAGTCCACAGAGTCTTAGGAATATTTGCACCGTAGCCCCTGCACTTTCTATAATTTGAGGCCCAGTCTAGAGAGCAGGAAAACTAGGGAAATTAAATTAGAAATAGATTTTTAGTATTAAATTAATTGCAGAAACTTGTTTAATTTGTAGAAAATTCATATGAACTCTAAATTGGTCCATTCCAGTTCCTAAATTTTTGTAATAATATTGTCTACCCATTAGTGCCTCTGTTCTGACATGACAAACACATTAAAATTATTCTTTCACTTAATCTTGTATTAAGCACATAAAACATTAGAAAATCCATAACTTAAAATCTATAACCCCAAATTTAATGATTTCAGTTCCTGTGATCTTATTTTAATGTCTATATTATTACTGTGTATTTTATTTACATGCTTGGTGTAATGTCAATTTTGCCTATACAATGTTTGTTTGTATTGCTACGACTAGCATTGAGGTCACGTGTCATCTGAAGAGCAAGTTGGTACCTGGAATCTCAAGTCTCAGGCAAGTTGTGCCCTTGATCACTTCTTTTACCCACTCATGTTCTAATTAATCATAATGATCTGCATAGGTTAATTTGATGGGACCTAATAGGTTACCCTAGTTTGTCTATCTTTATGCCTTGTTTACCACTAAACTTTCTGGGTAGTACTTGCTAGTGCTATATGTGGATTTGGGCATTGAGATACATATTATTCATACTTTTGTTATCAGTTGCTATTTACTGTTCATGATAAGATCATTATGTTAATTGGAACATGGAGAACCACCCGGGAAAACAGTGCTACCACAAGGGTTTAATGGGACGCCCTTGGCCGATTAATTAGGAAAGCTAGTGGAAGACTACCTTACCTGAAAGGGGCAAGGGCAGTAGGGGAGTGGTCAGTGCAGGGAGGCCCTCGGGAGGATTTTGCTGCGATGGCGGTCCTGCAAGGGATTCCTGCATTGGAGCTTCCTATAAACTGTAGCGGGTTTTCTGAAGCTAGTGGAACTTTGTAAAGGCCTCGTAGTGTTACCCTGCCTCGCCTCCTCGGTAGAGGTGTATGGGAAGTCGCGATCCCTTGGCAGATGGGTAACATGACTTGTGGGTAAAGATGTGCCACCTCTGCAGAGTGTAAAACTGGTATACTAGCCGTGCTCACGGTCATGAGCAGCTCGGACACTCACATGATTAAATTATGGAACTTAAACTCAATTTGTCATATGCATTGCATCGCAGGTGAGGTTGTTACTTTTGTTCTACTACTTAATTGGGCTGGTATTTACTTATACTTAGTAATTGCTAATAAAATTTTGACCAACTTTAAAAGCAATGCTCAGCTCTAACCATCCTCTTTGGTAAGCCTTACACTTCACGTGAGCTCCCACCTTTGGCGAGTTCATGCACATTATTCCCCACAACTTGTTGAGCGATGAACGTATGTGAGCTCACTCTTGCTGTCTCACACCCCCCCACAGGTCAAGAACAGGTACCACAGGATGAGGCGCGTGGAGGATGCTGCGATGAGTTCGTGAGTGGTCTAGGTCGTCGTCTCCCAGTCAACTTTGAGTTGCTGGACCGTTGTCTCCTTGTAATGTAATTATTTATTTATTTTGTATAGAACTCCTATATATAGTAAAGATGTGACATTCGATCCTGTGCCATGATTCATCATATGTGTGAGACTTGGTCCCAGCACACCTGGTGATTATGTTCGTGCCCGGGTCTTGGTGCCTCGAAACCCGGGTGTGACAGAAGTGGTATCAGAGGAATGTTGACTGTAGGACGAAACCTAGATAGAACTGGACAACCATTATCTACTTACCTTTCCTACTCTGATTCTTTTCTAAACTTCTCTTAATCTTTCTCATCTATTTCCGCTTACTCTGATTATTCTTACCTTTTCATTCTAAAGACAAATGTGGATTTCACACTTTGAAATCCTGTGCCTAAAGTGACTTTAGGAATAGGAGACCTACTCTTAGGAACAAAAACAAAACTATTTTTATAGGTATTTGTATGTTTGAATGTTTGTTCTTATGATACTTGTTTGATTTGGATCTTTAATTGAGTGTGATTAGTTGTGGAGTAATGTCCACAATCACATCTACATATACATATAGAAAAAAACAGTTATAAAAATATCTAATTGAACTAGGTTATCCCTCATCAAAGAATCTAGCCTAGAAAAATCCATCTTATCTTGAAAAAGTCTATCCTACACTCATAGATCCATCTTATCCTAAAAAAAATAGATTCTCATCTTATCTTGAAAAGATTTATCTTATCCTAATAGATCTATCTGACCTCAAAAGATTCTACCTTATCCTTATGGATTCATCTTACCCCAATAAGCATATTTATCCCACGCTAGTGTAACAACCATGATCTAGCCTAAAATAAATAAGATCTTATCTAGTCAAACTAGTCACACCAATCTAACCTAGATCTGATCTAATCTAAAGTGACTTATCAAACATTTTAGATAATACTGATGAAATAGATTAGACTCTACTCCTATAGAACATGTCTTAACTTAGTTCACCCTGCACTAAATTAAGAATGACAGATCGACTTGGCCATATGCAACTACCTTAACCATCCAATAGTTGCATAACCCCTCAATTTTAACCTAGCAAAAGATTCTAACCTACCTACACCATACAATCCATCCTACTCACATATATCCTAACCATATGTCCTTAACTCGGATGGCAACTCCAAGAAGAAAGGACAAAGGAGACCAACCACATCAAAGAAGGATAAGCATCAACTCAAGACTTCAAAGATCAAGTTAGCAGAATCAAGATCCATAGTTCAGGATGAAGTCTTTCCTTATTATACTCTTCCTTGCCACAACCTATACTTGCCATAATCGTACCTCATCTGACATAATAGATGGCTAGACATATATGTCTATATTTTCCAAATCATCTACTAGCTAGTATAAAAAAAACTTGAAACAAAACTTTTGATTTCTAAACCAAACTAGTTGCATCCTCTTACAAATCTCGAGGACGAGATTCCTATTAAGGGGGTAGGATTTGTAATATCCAAATTGTAAGGGAGAACAAAAGGAGAATAAATAATAAATAAAAGATGTAAAAGTATTATTCAGATGAGAATTGTGGATTCAAAGTTCAAGCATGAATTTAAATTTAGTTTGGAATTTGAAAATAGGACAAAGGAGAATAGAAAATAAAATGGGAAGAAAATGTGAAAGGAAAACTAAGATGTGTGAATATGTGCATGCTTATGCGATACATCATGAAAGGCTAAGTAAACTTTTTAGTGCTTTTAAGGCCAAGACGCTTGTTATGTACCTACGTGCATGGAATTTTTTTTCCGGTCAGTTGACCACCACCATGCAATTCAAGACGTCTTGTGCATGTGCTTGCCTGCTAGGCGCTGGTACTACATCGTGTTGCTGCTTCTGTCCATGCGTTGTGTGTGGAAAAGAAGAAATAGAGACAGCAGCAGCAGCGTTGGGCACGACATGGACAGAACATGCATCCATGTTGATGCTGATGCAAGGGAAGCTCATCGCAGGAGCAGTTCGCAAACGCGCGCAAATGCTGTCCAGAACGAGTCCATCACAAGGCTTCGGATGAACGGCAACTGAGATGGAGGCTTATCCGGATGGATGATGGTGTTTATCTGATTGCTACAGACCCGGGCCGTTGAGAGATATCCGTTGTACATGCGTAAAGGAAGTCCTTATCGGATCCATGCCTCAGGCCTATAAAAAAATACGCAAGACGCAAGGGGAGAGGACGCATCAGAGTAGACCTACACCACCATAGCTAGGCAGCCGTCTTAGCCACGCCAAGCTAGAAGCAAGAGCAAGCGTCGCTGCTACCAACCCGAGCTACACCACCGTCCCGCTCAGATAGGAGATCGGGGACGACCACCGTAGCATGCCACTTGAGCCCAGCGTTCGGAATTTCTCAACGGCGAGGAAGGCCGCAAGAATTGCTGCACGACTCGGCTAGCGTCGTCTATGCCTCCATCGCTGGTAAGACTGCCACCAGGACATTCCCGGTTTTATCTACTACGTGTATCAGTCATTGGGGAGGGAAACTGAGCACCGACGTGATGGGGCGTTGTGCACCGGTAAGCGTCTTGGCGACGGCGCCGCCGCGTATTGGATCGGGCATCGGGGTAGAGAAGATAGACTGCTGTCGTCCGATCAATTTTGTGCGGTCACGATTGGATGCTGGGGTCGGCTGGTGCTGTGTCGTTGATCGGCTGATGTGTGCCCCTGGATTTCTTAGGAATTAACCCGCGGTGCACAGAAGCAGTCCACAGAGTCTTAGGAATATTTGCACCGTAGCCCCTGCACTTTCCATAATTTGAGGCCCAGTCCAGAGAGCAGGAAAACTAGGGAAATTAAATTAGAAATAGATTTTTAGTATTAAATTAATTGCAGAAACTTGTTTAATTTGTAGAAAATTCATATGAACTCTAAATTGGTCCATTCCAGTTCCTAAATTTTTGTAATAATATTGTCTACCCATTAGTGCCTCTGTTCTGACATGACAAACACATTAAAATTATTCTTTCACTTAATCTTGTATTAAGCACATAAAACATTAGAAAATCCATAACTTAAAATCTATAACCCCAAATTTAATGATTTCAGTTCCTGTGATCTTATTTTAATGTCTATATTATTACTGTGTATTTTATTTACATGCTTGGTGTAATGTCAATTTTGCCTATACAATGTTTGTTTGTATTGCTATGACTAGCATTGAGGTCACGTGTCATCTGAAGAGCAAGTTGGTACCTGGAATCTCAAGTCTCAGGCAAGTTGTGCCCTTGATCACTTCTTTTACCCACTCATGTTCTAATTAATCATAATGATCTGCATAGGTTAATTTGATGGGACCTAATAGGTTACCCTAGTTTGTCTATCTTTATGCCTTGTTTACCACTAAACTTTCTGGGTAGTACTTGCTAGTGCTATATGTGGATTTGGGCATTGAGATACATATTATTCATACTTTTGTTATCAGTTGCTATTTACTGTTCATGATAAGATCATTATGTTAATTGGAACATGGAGAACCACCCGGGAAAACAGTGCTACCACAAGGGTTTAATGGGACGCCCTTGGCCGATTAATTAGGAAAGCTAGTGGAAGACTACCTTACCTGAAAGGGGCAAGGGCAGTAGGGGAGTGGTCAGTGCAGGGAGGCCCTCGGGAGGATTTTGCTGCGATGGCGGTCCTGCAAGGGATTCCTGCATTGGAGCTTCCTATAAACTGTAGCGGGTTTTCTGAAGCTAGTGGAACTTTGTAAAGGCCTCGTAGTGTTACCCTGCCTCGCCTCCTCGGTAGAGGTGTATGGGAAGTCGCGATCCCTTGGCAGATGGGTAACATGACTTGTGGGTAAAGATGCGCCACCTCTGCAGAGTGTAAAACTGGTATACTAGCCGTGCTCACGGTCATGAGCAGCTCGGACACTCACATGATTAAATTATGGAACTTAAACTCAATTTGTCATATGCATTGCATCGCAGGTGAGGTTGTTACTTTTGTTCTACTACTTAATTGGGCTGGTATTTACTTATACTTAGTAATTGCTAATAAAATTTTGACCAACTTTAAAAGCAATGCTCAGCTCTAACCATCCTCTTTGGTAAGCCTTACACTTCACGTGAGCTCCCACCTTTGGCGAGTTCATGCACATTATTCTCCACAACTTGTTGAGCGATGAACGTATGTGAGCTCACTCTTGCTGTCTCACACCCCCCCACAGGTCAAGAACAGGTACCACAGGATGAGGCGCGTGGAGGATGCTGCGATGAGTTCGTGAGTGGTCTAGGTCGTCGTCTCCCAGTCAACTTTGAGTTGCTGGACCGTTGTCTCCTTGTAATGTAATTATTTATTTATTTTGTATAGAACTCCTATATATAGTAAAGATGTGACATTCGATCCTGTGCCATGATTCATCATATGTGTGAGACTTGGTCCCAGCACACCTGGTGATTATGTTCGTGCCCGGGTCTTGGTGCCTCGAAACCCGGGTGTGACATAAAGGAGGTAATGCTTCAAAGGACCAAGGTCCTTCATACTTAATTATTGTGTTGCCTTGTTCTTGATTCACAACATTTGAGAACAAGTGAAAAACAGATATCTTCTTACAAAATGAGTAGGCAAAAAGCTAGAGATTCCATAAAAAAGGGAGGAAAACATTTCAAAAAAGGATTTGAGAAAATCCTTTACAAAAGCAAAAGGTAAGTGGTTGCAAAATGCAAATATGGTACAAAATGTTAAGTTAATAGCAAAACATTCAATTGTCTTAGATCTAAATCTCAATGAGTATCTTCTAAAATCTTACGAGCATTAGCGAACATTTTACAAAATTAGCAGTGTTATATTTGCTTTGGTTGTGTTGGCATCAATTACCAAAATGAGAAGATTGAAAGGGAAATGGGATTTAAACCAAGTCTATATTTGTTTTGGTGTTTGATGACCATCACAATTTGTTGGACTAACTAGTTTGTTAAGTGTCTACTGATAGGTTTATTAGAAAGATTATAGAAGACCAAATGAATATAAACAATTCATACTTAGGGGGAAAGGGGATATTAAGTGAGAAATGACTTAGAGTTAATTCAGTGTTTGGATTAGTCCTATAAGCCTCTAGAAAACTATTAGAATATGTTGGAACAACTGAAGTGACCAGATTCGGAAAATGATGTCCGCGGAGTCAAAACCAGCTAAGTCTGAGGCAATATGAGGAAAGTGATGAAATGATCAAGACCTATGACTGAAAGTAGTTGGATGAACTCAAGAAATGTTTGTCTAAGTAATTTAAGTGGATAAGAGACTAGCCAAATGAAGCCAATTAAGATGTGCCCCAAAAGGACTAAGTATGTCTGCTCTGAGCTGCACTAGACCGGTCTGGTGAGCACCCGACTCGGTACATAGAGAGCATGTTTTTTGGGCATTTGGGACTTGGCACGCCAGACTAGTCTGGCATGGCACCTAACCAGTCACCAGACTCGACACCTAGATAGGGGTGGTATTTTATATCAAGCTCTCAAGGAGAACAAATGACAACCACAAAACAAGCTTAAGCAAATCCCTAACCTAAGAAATAATTTAAGTGTGGAAAGGAATGGCACTTTGCCCCTAATTCAAATGCTACACCACTAACTCCCTTGCCCAAACACACAAGACTAGCATTTTCCTTCAATGTACATTACTTGATTATAAAAGATACAAGTGGAAAGGTTAAGGTCCTGTTCTTGGGTTTACCAAACAAAGACAGATCTAAGAAGATTTTAGTCTATATACGCATAGCTCCTCCCTTACAGTGCTATGTTTAAGATGACAAAGAATATAAGCTATTGCCCACCCTCCTGGATTTTTAAATTCTTAATAAACCCATCAACATCAACTCGATCTAGATGTACCACTTGTGCAACACCACAACTACTATAAGCTTCTAACGGGCTAGGGTATTACAATGGGACCCAAACTAGGACATATGAGGCGTGGCCATCCGGTGTGGAGTTGCGATCATTGTGTGTGAAGATTATGCTTTGTTCCTAACGTATTTTTTTGCGTGTGAGATTATCCATTTGTGAAGATCATTGTGTGTTAAGATAAGCTTCTAACGTATTTTTTTTGTGTGCGAGACAAGCCACAAAGTAGTAGCTAGCTCTTTGTTTTATTTCACTTCCTCTTTCTATGTAATGCCCAAAATTGGTATAAGATAAAGATAATAGGATAAATAAATAAATATACTTCTATGCTAGAATTTTGAGGATTTCTTGATCTTCTTTTCTTTGTGCATACTCAACTAAAGGAATTAAAGTAGTCAAATGACAAATAAATAAATACGTGAATGTGCATTCCATGCTGGAGTTCTTGTATGATTGCATTTGTACTCAAAGTTTTGAGACAAGTTAACTTTGAAAGGTAGAATTTGTAGCACCCTAAAATCCTATTTTGGGAGCTAGTGAAAATTCATCTCAAGAATTAAATATAAGTGTTTTCTAAGAAAAGATGGAAGAATATAATCATCGTAAGATTTGAAGTACTCTTCAAATAAAATATATAGATAAAGTACTTGTAAAGAAATATGTCTAACATAAAGTAATTCTCTCTATTGAACCTTACATTTCACAAAATATAATGAATATTTTTGTTCTTCTGAATTAAACTTTTTTTAAGCTTTGATCACACATGCAAAATTATTTGTGTATTGCATATTTGAAACCCATACATAAATAAATAAGTTGGTGAATTTCATATTGGTGTTTTTGTTTGTGCAATAAAACCTGAATTTAAATCTCAAATGCATATTTGAATTAAAGTTTGGAAATTGGATAGAAAATAGAAAAGACAGAAACATAAGACTTTCTTGTGCTGAGCCAATGTCAGCCACCCGGCCCAACACACCACCCCCTCTCCGTGCCCGGACTCCTGCCGCGCAGGCTCGCCTGGTCAGCATTTCTTCACATGCTTTCCCCTCTTGCGCATGCCCCTGCACTGCCATGCGGGCCCCCCTTGCAGAAGCATTCCCTCCCTCACGCAGACACATGGGCCCTGGTGACCAGCGGCTCCACACGCTAGCCCACCCGTCATAGACCGCTTCCCCCATTTCCACCCACGCGTGCACCGTGACATTGGCACGTGGGCCCGAAACACCAGAAGCTTCTTCCACCATAAGTCCGGTCCGAGCTCGCCTCTATTACAGCAACCAACCTCGATTCCATGTGCCTGCCAGCGTGGCGCACTACCCTGGCATCTAGCCGGCGCATGGGGCCATGGGGCCAGACCCCTTACCACACCGCATTCATGGGAATCCGTCCCCTCCTCATCCTAACAGTCCTGCCACGGCCGCCGGATCCGCGTGGTAGCGCTCAACCAATCGGAGCATCCGGGTCGCGCCGGATCTCAACAGAGTCTGCTCAATTACAGCCAAAGCTAGGATCTTGGCGATGATTGTGGGATGTGGGTGCCATCCTGGGGTACTTATGGGTGCCCCTAGTTACCTCCTCTCCCAACCTCGAGTAGAGTGAACAAAGAGCAGATTAGCTATGAAGAAGTCGGCGCCGGCGCCCAACGTATATGGGACCCCTGGGCGTTCTGTGGGAAGTCATGGGTGATCGCGGGCGTCCGCCGGGGTTGTCTGTGGCCTCCACAGGCGAATCAGTTCACCCAAACTCCAGTAATTGTTCGCCGGAGTTGGGGCTCCACCGCACATTGTGTACGTGCGGCTGATGAGCCCTGGGCCGCACATTGTGTACGTGCGACTGAGGTTAAGTCATGCGTTGCGAGGATCTGGGCCGTCGATTAGTTAACAGACGCATAAGATTAAATCATAGGTACGCCTTCGCAGGTAAGTCCTTATCCGATCAGATCTGATCCTAGGGTTGGGAAGGAAATGAACTTCATAAAGCCTGGATCACTGATCGCTGATCCAACGGCTCGCAGCCAGACCGGTTTGTATATTGCCTCGACTTAATCTGGGCCATCCGCATGGGATCGAGCGGCTGATCATCAACCCTACCCCTTCGGTCGTCGCTTTTGCTAAAGAGACCCTGTCTTTTTTCGAATTAACCCGCCGTCCATGACTGGTGTTAAATAATTACAACCGCGCCCCGACTTTTGCATAGTCGTATGTAGACTCTATGGTATTTGCGCTCTCGGTCCAGTGTAATTAAGGGATATTCAAAATAAATATGGAAAATGAATTTTTAGTATACAAATAAATCCAGAAACTTAGATAATTCATAACTTTTTTATTTTAACTCTGTTTTAATCCGTTCTAGTTGCATTAACTTCATAATAATATTGTTTATCATTTGGTAACCTTATTTTATTATGAAACTTAGATTAGAAATTGCACACTTAGTTTTTTTATCCAACACTTAAACTTTAGAAATTCATAACTTCCCCATTGTAACTCTGAATTGACCCATTCCAGTTGCGGTAGCTTCGTATAAATAGTTACTACACAGTAACAACATAAATTATACCATGTCGCATACTTTTATAGTTAGATATTTATTTATGCTATGTCTACTAGATTAACTTTTCTAAACCAAAGCTAACCTATCCATAATTATAATTTGATTAAATTATGATCTCTTGTCAAGTTATAATTAAGATTAAAGTTTTGTTAATTATTATGGAATATTCTCTCATATGGTGAATACTAATATAGTTTAATATTTAAATCACATAGATCTTTCATATATCATAACTCCTCAACCGTAACTCCGAATTTAGCGATTCTCGAACCCACGATCTCGTAGCAACATGTAGATCATTATTATGTAGTTTGTTCTTATGTTTGGTGTGATGTTAATTTTGCCTATACCATGTTTGTCTGTGTTGCTATGACTAGCAGTGAGGTCATGAGTCATCTGAAGAGCAAGTTGGTATCTGGAATCTCAAGTCCCAGGCAAGTTGTGTCCTTAATCACTTTTATTTACCCAATAATGTTCTCTATCATTTTATCATAAACACGCTTAATTTTGATGGGACCCAATAGGTCACCCTAGTTTGGCCATCTCTACATCTTATTTACCCCTGAACTATTTGGGTAGTTTTTGCTATTGCTCTATCTGGTTTTGGAATTAATATTACATTATGATTATGTTCCAATTATACTATTGTTTTACTTATTGTTCATGACAAGATCATTATATTAATTGGAACATCGAGCTTAACTTGGGAAACACGTGCCACCACAAGGGTGGAATGGGACGTCCTTGGCTGACTAAGTAGGAAAGCTAGTGGAAGACTACCTTATCCGAAACGGGAAAGGGCAGTAAGGGAGTATGCGTGTAGGGAGATTCTCGGGTTGATTTTGTTGCGATTGCGGTCAGACGGGGGATTCTTACATTGCTCTTCCTAGAAACTGTAGCGGGTTTTCGGAAGCTACTGGAACTTTGTAAAGGCTTTGTAGTGGATCCCTAGCCATTCACCTCGGAAGTGTCTAAAGGCCTTGCAAACCCTGGCGACATGGGATGCACGACTTGTGGGACAGGGTACAACATCTGTAGAGTGTAAAACTGGTATACTAGCCGTTTTCGCGGTCATGAGCAGCTCAGGACTCTCGCATGATTAATTTATAAAATTAAATTCAATTTGTCATATACATTGCATTGTGGGTGTTGTTAGCAATTTTGATCTACTATTTATTTGGGTTGATATCTACTTATACAAAGTAACTGCTAATAAAATTTTGACCAACTTTAAAAGCAATGCTCAGCCTTAACCATCCGCTTTGGTAAATCTTACGCTTCACATGAGCTCCCACCTTTGGCGAGTTCATAAACATTATTTCCCACAACTTTTTGAACGATGAACGTATATGAGCTCACCCTTGCTGTCTCACCCCCGCATGTCAAAAACAGGTACCGCAGGATGAGGCGCATGGAAAATGATGCGATGTGTTCGTGAGAGGTCTAGGCCATCGTCTCCCAGTCAACTTTGGGTTGCTGAACTGTTGTCTACATATGATGTAATTGTTTATTTATTTTGTATAGAACTCATATGATGTAGTAAAGATGTAACATTCGTTTCTGTACCATGATTCATCATATGTGTAAGGTTGGTCACAGCACACCTGGTGATTATGTTCGCGTACGGGTCTTGGTGCTCCGAAATCCGGAGGTGACATTCTGCCACATAAGACTATTGCTGACATATCCAAGGAAATAACTAGCTGATTCAGCATTGTTGGTCACGCCCCGAACATCCTGTGGATCACCACCACCGATGATGCCAGAATCTTGCCGTTAAACGCCGTACCAGTCATCGCCGCAGATTTGGCAGCCGGTCCTGAAAACCGAAGAGGAACAGTCATAATTCCAGCAACAGTGTAAAACCTGTCTTGCGACGAGTGCGTTACGGAATCATCCATGGCTTTGACTGCCGTCGGAACCAGCAACCTGAACGGAACTCACGCCGTGAATGCTGGAGTCAAACCATGCATCGCCCCTCTCCACTCTCCAGTCACTTCCAATGACCGCAGCAGTCAAGATGCGAATGCTGAAGGCGTTTTACAGGGTTCAAATGAAGTCGTCACCAAGTTCAAGTTGATCCATGATGCTAAATGCATCTTCCTCCCTAACCCGCACGATGCGTCCATCCGCCGCGCATGTGCCGGCGAGGGGCGTCGGATGACGACGCCTGCGCGGGGCTGGCGTGCTGCGCTGCATATCCGCATGTGAGGTGCCGGGTCAGGTCACGTACCCCGAAGGCAACGGCGCAGACGGGTCCAGGATGTCTAACGAACTAGTGGCTCGTAATCTGGCACGCAGAGGATGCCAGTGAGCTCAATCAACATCAGCCGAGCGTGCTTGGTCGCCCTCGCACCAGATTTCCAGGGCCAGGGCGTCGTGGCACTCGCACACCCACCATCTTGCGGCAACGGGATGCCGGCCGGGCGACCTGTGGAGCCATGGCATTGTATGGGAGATGTTTCCGGTTGCGCCCGCACGGCGGCATGGGCTGCTCTGCTTGCAACGTCAGGGTTGTGGGCTACTGGGTTGCGTTGTGCCATGCGCGTACGCTCACATCCCTCGTCCAGCTAGCAGAGCAGCTCTTCATGCCGTGTCCTACGTGTACTGTTTGATGATTAGCGATAATTGATTGATTCCTTATAACACTTGATCTGACGCTACTTCTGCTAAAAAAAAGGATGCAATTTCATGTGCATCTGCAGCAAGTTTTACAAACCACCGGGCGACGAGATTGACGTGGTTGGACGGCTGGCGTGCGCTCGAAGTTAAACTCCATTCTTTAGAAGAAAAAAAAGGGAAAAACACAACGTTGAACTCGTTCTCCGTCCGGTAAAATTTCAAATATCGTTCGAAAAGTTGTTGGAACAGTGAATAATATTCTAAGCCCAGATTTTAAATCGAGGCAAATTTCATAGATATTCAAAACATATATGCGCACTACGCATAGCAATATATAGATCAACACAGTAAACAACCGAATTAACATATTTACTCACGTCGGGTCGGGTTTTGTCAGTGCTTAGTTTGATCAAGCATAAAGGTAGAAGAATGATGTCGTTGATGTAGACGCGTCGATTCGTCCGTTAGGCAGCACAGATCATCGTCGAACGACTTCGAGCGGTCGCGCAGTTGCGCTGTACAGAAACCTTATTGCCGCTCCTCGTGGAGGCTTCATGCCGGCAAGGGTTCAGAGATAGCGCTCGCCCTCCTCAGTGCACGCTAAAGAAATGGATTGGCGTAGACACGACAACTTAATCGCCACAACACAGCTTTCCCAAGCTAGAAAAAGAGAAGAAACAGAACAAAATTTCCGTATATCTCAACCCGAATCGATTCAGGGCCTTAAAAAAGGCGTTGCTGCCCTCAAGGAGCCGGTTTTCCTTAATACATCCATAAATTGACAGCCGGCCAATTAACCACGTTAATGAAAGTAAAATCTTATTAAATCTCAACAAACAAAAAATAAATAAATTAATGAAGGATACAAGTTGCCTGAATTGACACGTCATGATCGCGCGTCCCAGTCACAAGTCACGTGATATTACACGTGAAAAATACGCGGAAACGCGCACACGTGCATGTGTGGCTAGTCATGCTCTTTCTCTCTCCCTTTACTTTATCTATTTAGACATGGGAACAAGTGTAGCTATACAAGTTGGTCTGCACCACCTTGAGCTAGCAATGTGGGACTAAAAACCAACATCCACTTTGTTTTGGAATTTCAACAGAATGGGCCACTCAAATGGGCCTAAATTCCAACAATCCCCCACGAATTCCAAAGCAAGGAAAAAGAGAACAAAGGATCACTTTGCCGTAGAATAATTTTATATACCAGTCGTTCGATATATGTCTGGTACGGGTTGAACTCATACCTAGAATATCAAGATTCAACTTTTCACTGCTAAAGAATGGACTATGCCTTGAATTCTCAGCCTTGTGTGTCAAGATTTCACTTGAAATCAGAATTGATACTAGGTTGCCAAATAATCTCACCTGTATGGAGCATTAACAGTCTGCTCCTGTATCTTCTCATGATCTTTTGTGAGAACGCCCTATTCTCACGAACTGTGACCTACAATTGAGCTCAAGTAGGTGTTTTCCTTCAAGATATTCTATAGGCTAATATCTTCACAACGGAGAACATTAAGGCTTTATGCCAACCTTCCATACAATAAAGAGTACTAGGTGTCATTTGAACATGGATACATTTATTTATTTAAAATGTTCTCTTTGGTTATACCAATCAACTTGTTTTTCCTAATACCTAAATCACGGGATCTCCGATCAAAAGGATAGGTTACCGCTGTGGTGCAATCTTCATGTGGGTCTCATACCCATGTTCTTAGACATCACATAAATCACATTCCGTGATAATCCCTTTGTGAAAGGGCCTGCTAGATTATTTTCTCTTTTCACATAGCTCACAACTATAACTCAAGAGTTTTTCATCTTTCTGACATATTTTGGTCTACGCTTGATGTGTTTATTGAACTTTGAATTATCCATTGTATTCATAACTTGAGCTAGCATTGTTTAGTTATTGCAATACATTAGATAGGCGGTACCGGCTTTTCAATGAAAAGCAAGTCCATCAATAGCTCTCTTAGTCATTCAGCCTTATTAGTAGTCGTTTCAAGTGCTACAAGTTCAGCCTCCACGGTGGACTTGGTTAATACAGTCTGTTTACAAGACCTCCATGAAACTGCAGCACCAGTATGCGTAAATACATAGCCACTCGTGGCTTTCATCCCATCCACATCTGAAATCCAATTGGAATCACTATATCCCTCCAATGCTGGTGGATATCCCGTGTAGTGAATTCCAAGTGAGGTTGTGCCTCTCAAATAGCGCAACACTCATTCTAATGCCTTCCAATGCTCATCTTCTTGGTTTGATGTAAACCGACTTAATTTGCTCACAACTTAGGAGATATCTGGACGTGTGGCACCAACTAGATACATAAGGGAACCAATTATTTGTGAATAATTAAGTTGTCCTTTTCCTTTCCTTTAGATTTTTTAAATTTGATGCTCGCATCATAGGGAGTTGGCACGACTTTACAGTCTTCAAAGCCAAAAACGAGAAAGAATTTTCTGCGCATAGTGAGATTGATTTAAAGTAATTCCATGCTCACTTTTGATCAACTTTATATTCAAAATTACATCAGTCGGTCCCAAGTCTTTCATGTCAACACATTTAGACAAGAAAGATTTGATCTCATCAATCATGTTTGTTCTTGTTCCAAAAATCAGTATGTCATCAACATACAAGCACAATATTACTCCTTGATCCCCATCATAACGATAGTACACACACTTGTCAGCCTCGTTCACGCTGAATCCTGCTGATGTCAAGGTGTTGTCGAATTTTTCATGCCATTGTTTGGGTGCTTGCTTAAAACCATACATGGATTTTATTTTTTTACACACTTTGTTCTCTTGCCCAGGTATTTTGTATCTATCTAGTTGCGCCATGTATATTTCTTCCTCTAACTCTTCATAAAGGAAAGTCGTCTTTACATCCATCTGATGGACGAGTAGACCATAGGAAGAAGCAATCGCAATCAACACTCTAATGGTTCTAATTTGAGCAACAAGAGAATTTGTGTCAAAGTAATCCTCTCCTTCTTTTTGAGTAAATCTCTTGGCCACAAACCTAGCCATGTACTTTTCAATAGTACCATCAATCTTCAATTTCTTTATAAAGATCCACTTACAACCAATTGGTTTACACCCGCTTGGACAGTCAGTGATTTCCCAAGTCCCATTCGACATGATATAGTCCATCTCACTACGGACTGCCTCTTTCCAATACTCTGCTTCTGGTGAAGCATATGCCTCTGAAAGAGTGTTGGGCACATCATCTACGAGATAAACAATGAAGTCATCACCAAAAGATTTAGCAATCCTTTGCCTCTTACTCCCATGAGGAGCTTCACGATGACTAAATTGTTATCTTCATTACATGGTGTGTGTGTGTTTCGTTATTTGGTGGTACAAAATCCCCAGGAGCATAATTATTCTCATTATAAGAAGTGCTACTTGCTCTCATTGGAAATATATTCTCAAAGAATGAAGCTTCTCTCGACTCCATAATGGTATTCACATTTTGCTCTGGAGTATTAGATTTAACTACTAAAAATCTATAGGTCATATTGTTGCGTGCGTATCCCAATAATGCACAATCTACTGTTTTGGGTCCAAGCTTTCTCTTTTTAGGTTTAGGTAGATTAACCTTTGCCAGACAGCCCCAAGTCCTCAAAAAATTGACGTTGGGTTTTCTCCCATTCCATTCCTCATAAGGTGTGACTTCTCTGTTTTTAGTCAGTACCCTATTTAGAAAAAAGCTGTGAGAATAGCTTCCCCCACCATTCAAAGGGCATACCGACGCTCTCTAACATGGCATTTACCAAAGCTGTTACAGTTCAGTTTTTCATTTTAGCAACCCATTGGATTGAGGTGAATATGGTGGTGTCACTTCATGAATAATATCATGTTTAGTACAAAAATGAGAGAAATCATTTGAGGTATACTCTTCTCCATGATCATTGCGTAATCGTTTAATCTTTCTCTCATGTTGGTTCTCAACTTCAGCCTTATAAATTGTGAAGTAATGCAAGGCTTCATCTTTAGTTTTCAATAAATAAATATAGTAGAAATGAGTAGCATCATCTATAAAAGTTTCCCTTCTCTAAACTTTTGAATGGTCAACAATCCATTCAACTCACACAAATCAGAATGGATATGGTGCCAAGTCTCCCTTTTCCTCTAAACTTTTGGATGGTTTTCGAGGTTTTTTGCTTGCACACAAGATTGGCACTTTGATCCTTTGACAATATTAAACTTAGGAATTAAATCCAATCTGGACATTCTAGCAATGGTGTCAAATCCAATGACAAAAATGTGAGTGCCACACATCAGCCTCACATGCTTTATTAAACATGGATGCAGAATTCAGATGATAACTCATATCCAAAGTACTTAAGCAGAACAAACCTCCGCTCACATAGCCATTGCCAAGAATGTTTCCAAACCTGGACATTACAACTTTATTAGACTCAAACACTAACTAATAACCATCTTGGCATAACAGGGAAACACTAATCAAATTCATGTTTATTGTCAGAGCATGTTGCACATTCTTCAAATGGATAGTTTTCCCTAAAGTGAGCTTCAGGTTGACCATACCAACACCAAGAATAGAAGCAGTTTATCCGTTTCCCATCAAGATGGACGAATGTTGTGTCCCCTAGTAAGAAGAGAACATAGACAAGTAAGAGTAGACATGAACATTGGCACCCGTATCAACCCACCAATCTGTAGATTGAATGGCTGAAAAAACAAATGGTGAATTACCATACCCGGAAGGATCGGTCCCATCATCGTTGTTTTTTCCAATGGTCATATTCACATTCTTGTTTTGTTGTCCATCTTCTTTGTATTTGCGGTAGCGGCAATCTTTTGCAAGATGCCCTTCTTTACCACACACAAAACATGCTCTGTTATCTTTCTCACTTTTCTTCTTCTTGAAGTTAGTGGTTTTCTTGGCTTTACCACCAGCCTGCATCTTAGCCTTTTAATTATTTTTCTTGGTATTTTTTCCCAACCATGTTTGCATTAGCACCATTTTCTGTAGCAGCAGATGTGCTAGGAGCATCCTTTGCCCTTGCTTTTTCCTCCGCGTCGACGACAATAATTAGATTATCGGTGGAGATATCTTCCCTCCTGTGTTTCAGGCTTGTGGCAAAATCCCTCCAAGACACAAGGGGTTCTAAAATAATGGCCGCTGCCACAAACATGTTAGGCAAAGCAGATCCCAAATATGCGATCTCTCCGGCCAATAGCTGCATCTCGTGAGCTTGAGCAACAACAGGCTTTGCAGCATCAATGCTGAAATCAAGAGTTGCTCACAAGAGTACAACATGCGACCAGCTTTAGAGACAACATGTTTGCGCTCTAGTACATCCCACAACTTAGTGGGGTCAGACTATCCGCACTCATACTACTCTAAATTCATACTCTAAAAGGAATATCTTATCCTGGTCAGCAAAACTATCTACCCTATACTACAATCCTCTACAGTCATGTTTACTCTATATATCAACTCTATACTAACTACTATATATTTTATCATTTCTTTCTAACTCTGCAACAGTTGAACTCCGCAGCCGACAGTCTAACTGATCAGGCTATCCGTACTCTGCAACAGTTTTCCAGTCGGAGTTACACTACTCTGGAAGTAGCGTTTCCGATTTCCTCATAGAGTTTACAGTAGATCAGACAGTTGACCGCTGCAGCAGTCTTCAACTGTATATTCAACTCTATATGTATAGCGTACCGGTTGCAGTTCTTCAGTGCGGAAAGCCTCAGTGTAACTCATATAAAAATAATAGAGATTATTAGCCAACAAAGTCAAGATGCAGCCAACTGCGGAATCACACGTTGTTGGATAGGAGTTGGTCTGCTCAACCGTGAATGGCATTACTGGGCGGATCACCACCACAGCCCCAACGACATAATCCAGAATTTGACTTTAGTCTGCCGTCTATGAAAATTTTCACCACCAAACCTCTCAGGATTCATTGCATCTGAAGCACCAACCATTGCTAGAATAATAGAATAAACGCTACAATAAGGTTTCTGGATTGTGGAATAGTGCATAGTATTCTAAGTTTAGATTTTAAATCGAGGCAAATTTCATAGATATTCAAAACAGATATGCGCACTACGCATATCAATATATAGATCAACACAAAAACAATAGAATTAACATATTTACTCAAAGTTATGCTGACTATAGGACGCGAGCTTAGAGTACAAATGGTCAATAGAAAAATCCATTTCACTAAAATATGTTATTTTTGTCAAAAGGTTGTTGTTAACCCATATCTGCTCATCCATCGGATTAGAAGCTCGCCTTGCATGTCTTATATCTTCCAGTCCCAAACTAGCTCATACCAAGAAGACTACTCACAAGCGTATCAGAGGTTGTGTTATTTTTGTTCTAGGGAACCCATTCCGCTGCCACCCTTTGAAATTGATTTAGATGTTGAGCTAGAGAGGATGATTAGTAAGGATGATTTAGAGGGTGCAAAACTTTATGACTGGTTTCTAGATATAGTGGAGGAGGATGAGCCCATGGAGGAGTTCATGTAGGATTACTCAGTATAGTTTATGAGCTAGAAGATTAGAATGAGGTTGACTACCTAGATAAGCCTAAGCATTTAGCCGAGTCAAGGATGATACAAGACCCACATTACTTAGATGACTCTAAAGAATATGATGACTCTGAGCAGTATGAGCTGCTCATGGAGTTGGATTTGTCTACAGACTCTACATAGGAGGACCTAGAGGAGCTAGAGCCCTCCGGTCGAAGGTGCCCAAGCCTAGGGATCCTATACTAGAAGACCCTCATTGCGTAGGTTCGAGGAGAACCACTCAAACTCTTGAGGGGATGGCACTACAATTTCCAGAAATGTACCACAACTTGATCACTACAACATAATTTGGCCACATGCAAATTACCTATGAGGGCATATGACACAATCACATCTAGGAGCAGTACCCAAAAGAGTGGTTCCTCACCATGGATCTGTTAGAAGAGGATGAGTATGAGGCTTGAATGGTTGTATCTATATATTATACCCTAGCTATTCAATCCACCTTTGAGGCCAGAATGAGTGATGTAACGAGACCAGTGATTTCATCGTTATGTGACCTACACAAGGATGGCCTATCCAAGAGTGTCTAGTGCTACTACCTGCACTGCCCCACATGCAGGAACACCGCTTGGATCACCTCTAAGGACCTTGTCCGCGGATCTCCTTATTGGATCACCTCTAGAGGCCTTCGTAGCCTAGGGCTCAGCGTGGTTCGTCGTGTTGCACCCTGCCATTGGCCTATGCACTCTGGCCTAGTTGTGATAGGTCATGAGTGTGCCATAGGTCGAGGGGCGTGCAAGCCATAAATGGGCCACAGTCTGAGGGGTTCGTAGGTCATGAGTGCTTTGTAGCCCGAGGGGCTCGTAGGTCACGAGTGGGAGGCCGATCGATGCCTCCGTTGTGGCTCAGTGCTAGGCGTAGTTAATGCGACCGGTTATTTATAATGGGTCATTCTTGGGCCGAGCTCATGATACACTCGAGTGGTTTGCCTCTAACACGCCAGGCTCCCTGTAAGGTTCCACCACGCCCGACCCTAGGCTTGGTGCCGTGGGGTTCGTCTGAGGGCAGGTGCCTCCAGAGTAGATGTTATCCATCTTCTCTAGCTGACCAACGGGCCCCAATGACCAGAGGCTTTCCCTTAGTGTGCTCCCTGATGGATGGTCCCTAGGGACTAGGAATCATATCCCCGACAGTAGCCCTCAAGCCCCCGAGAGGAGTGTGTCTCCCTTCGTGAGCTGACAACAGGTTAGGCGGCCCTTCATCCTTCCGCCTTCCAAGTGATCATGGTGTTTATTCCTCCTCGGGACTAGGGTTGTTTTTATGGTGATTGGTCGTCTCTCGAGGTGGATTCAGGCGCTTCCCCGCCCCTTTATAAATCTCGAGCGGTTGTTCGCATGCTGGTCACCCTCGGCCTCCCTTTCGCTTCAGCCTCTTCCTTGAGCACACCTCCGACCGAGTTGGTGGTCAGAACTCAGGTCATGGGAATGTAGCGCTCTTTGGGCCACGAGCCTAGGTAGGCTTCTTCCATTAGGTTCCCTTGACTCCCTTCTCACGATTGACATCGTTTTCCCTCCTCCTTTCATCGCACTGCGGTCACCACCGACCAAGGGGTTGCGTCATCACCCGTCAGCTCACTATGGCTGGGCTCCTCGTCTCCTTACACTCTCCCTCAGGTGTCTCCAAGGATTTGCGATGTCTCCCTCATGGCGCAGAAGGTCACTAAGGCTGAGGCTGAGCTGATTCACGCGTAGACTGCCGAAGCCAACAGTCGTGTCGTTGGTAAGTTAGTTCCCCTCTAGCTTCTTTTCCTTTTTTCTTACCCTGCGTTGTCTCTTGTGTCAGCCTTGGGGCCGAGCTCGAGAAGTTGTGTCATCCCCTGTGCCATCTTCTGGACTACATTGGGGCTCATGGCACTTCCTTGATCGAGTGCCTTGACAATGCCCTGTGTCGTATCCGAGATATCGCCGACTTCGGCGTTCATGGGGGAGCCAGGGTGGTGCTGCTTATGGGGGAGATCTTCTCCGGCTATCGCCTCTAGCACATCATCGGTCCTCTTTCATCCCTTTTAGTTGAAGGGTTGGAGGACATGCTGGAAGGTTACGACGAGGTGGCCAGTCACGTCATGCTTAGGGTGTCATCTCACGACATCGTACGTGACACGCTCTGATCGTGATGTACTGTGCATTGGCGCTGCCTCCCTGAAATAATATAAATAAATTAAAACTTTGTTCCCTAGTTTTTTGGTGTTGCGGGGCCCTTGAGTCTTTTCCTCCTCCCCCTTTTATGTGTGAGCTTTTCTGAGTACCCACCCCCTATAAAAGCGAGAGAGAGGGGTTACTGAGAGCGACATTATCCATGGATCACCTTATTAGCTAGCGTCTCCTTTTGCTCATGGACCAGAGTAGTCCTCCTAGGGGGATTGTCCAAGGAGACGGTACGACTGACCCACCCTTATTTCAATGTTTCTGCTTGTCCCTTTTCTGGCTAATCCTCGGTTTGCTCCTTAGGGTGACGATCACCTCTCCTAGAGCGCGAAAGTGTCATGGCTTCATGTCCTAGCCGTCCACCTTGCCGACCCCCTTGGGGCAGAAAGAGGACATCCTTTTGAGGGATTTGAGAGTGGCTCGCTCAGCCTTGGAGGCGGCTAACACTAACCTCTAACATCTTTTGTTGCATTTAGCGGCCATTAGCGATCCATGGCAGGTAGCCTTTCTTGATCCGACCTCTAGGCTCTCGGTCTCTTAGACTCCTGATCTTCTAGGAACTTCTCGCAGGATCTAGGATCGAAACGCTAGGCTTTTTCTATGAGTAGATTGGGCTACATGATTTGTTCGTGCACGAGGGAGGAATCATAGACTATGCCTCCTCGACATCATGGATCGTGTTCGTGAGGCCTTGGATTTCAGGGTTCACTGGGGCACTACGATGGCTCTTGCCATCGCATAGCTATACTTTAATGGCCACCTCCGCGATGCTATCGGTCTGCCTATTGGATCAACATCATTGGACCTAGACCTCCTAACATGCGACTTTGATGCTACTACAAACGTTGTAATTGGGGTGGTGTCGGTGGAGGAAATAATCAGTGATCTTCCATAGCCTCATCCCATGGCTTGATTATTTATGCGACGTGTATGGTTTTTGGGTCCCCTAGATCTTGGTTGGTCTCAGGATTTCTCTTGGTCTATGGGCGCTTTTCATGCGACTTTCTCTCATTTGCCACACCCATGCGAGATGAGCCCCCCCTGAGTCTACTTGATGTAGAGATCTGTCTGAGGGTCGCCCATCTTTTTGGTTTACTCTCCCCCGTGCATCCCTGATGCGGTGATGGGGGAGGTGAGCCGAACCACGCTTTCCTTGATGGGTTAGCAATGGCGTTCAGTGAGTTACAAACGGGTAATCCAAATGAGGCCCTGATTCCTATCACAGTATCCAAGTGCGGGGTCCGCTAGGGACCATCCTCATACTCCCGAGCACTGACTCATATAGTTACCGACTCCATTTGACCGGATCCGATGGCTTGTTGCCTCTCTTCACGATAAACCATGAGTCTGACCTTCCTAGGACTCAAACACGAGTTAGTGACGCCCTTAGCGCTTGACGCATTAGGGTCCAAGCCGCTAGTGTGCCCCTCACCTGCTGCCCCTCACTCTAATTTTCACTAAGGTGGCCACGAGCCCTTTGTGGACCGGCCTTTCAAACGCCAGAATTCATGACAGTACTGTTGTGACACCCCAGTGTCACTTAGGGTTTCTTCTCAGTACTGCCTCAAGGGCCATTATTTCATGAGAACCAAATTGGGCAAGAGGCACAAATCAACTTAAGAATAAAAGATCCACTAAGTTTATATATAAAGAATCATGTCTAAAACAAATGAGGTTTTCGAAAAGGGAAAATGTTGAAACCCTAGACCAACCCTAAGCCACTTAAGTAGAAAGGAAGAAAAGGGGTAAAAAGACCATGAAAAACATGGAACCATGGCTTAGGCCAACTATTAAAATTGGAATGCACTAACTAAGCTACAATAAAGATTATAAAAGTGTGGCCAAAATGGTTTGCTAAAAACCCCAAGAAAGCCATTCAAGTCGAGGTTTAATGGGGAAATCTGAAATTCAGATTTCTGAATTTTCAGCCTCTATACCAAAACCGAGCGCGTTCACCTTAATCTCTATCTCAAAACCCTAAGATCCCATTGACAAAAATGTGCCTAACTAACCCCTCTACCTCATACCTGAAGATGGCATTGGGACGTGTGCCCTGGACACGTCAAACCCGCGATCTTCTCTCGGTGTTCAGCAGTGAGACAAACCCAACTTCAGCCCTCCATATCTCTTGATCCAGTCAGCGAAACCCATAAGCCTCCACACATAAACGACAAAGGAATGTCAGGGGAAGAGATCTCTCAACGGGATCATGGCCATAATCTCAAAGATTTGAAGCCAATCCACGCTTGAACATGACATCTCTCTGCGCTGCCTCGTGCTCGGCGCCGTGCCCAGACGCTAGAGCGCGCACTGGCGCTCGCCCGCGCACGCCCCAAGTGCTTGTCAGAGCCACCCCTCGGCCGTGCTCGCCCGCGCCTTTAAGACCACCCCCAGGCGCGCCTCACCTCACCCCGCGCTCACCCTCGCTGGCCAAACACCCTCCCTTAGCTCCGACGAGCTCTCCTCCGCCTGCCATCACTGTCCAAGCCTCGACCACCGCGGCCAGCTCCCTCCAGCCACGTCCTAGCCGCGCCAGCCACTCGGTTAGCTTCGCCAGTGGCCTGTGAAGCTTTGCAAGTCCTCGGACCCGGCAGAACTTCACCGGAGACCCAGGATCGCCCTCGCCGGACTTCGGTCGCCCGCGGCCGCGCATAGACCGAGCAATCCGGTGAGCCGTTCTCAAATTCCTCGCGCACATGTCTTCCTTGACCTCTGGTGAAGCTCCCTGACCCGTTCAATTGAACTATACCGCCCTGGTTAGGCCAGATTCCTCACCGCCGACGAGCTCCCCCGCCTGCGCAGGTGGACCGACCTACTCCGACCACCATCGCCAACGATCCGCACCTCGACGTGATCGCCAGAGACCCCCGGACCTCACCCGGCCCCTCATCGGAGCAACCTCGCAGCCGGTAAGCCCTCCACCCTTTTCCTCCACCGCGGTCACTGTTTTATTAGGGGAAGGACTATGGGTTCGATTTCGCAAAACCCTAGGGGGTTTTCTGCCAAGTCATAGACTCAGATGAATAGTGAACCGAGGACCTGTCTGTAATACACTTAAAACCTTTCACCAGGGACCCTAGTGCAAAACCCTTTTTCCTTTATCTATTTCTATTTATTCTTTTTAAATTCAGTAGAGAACTTAGGAAATTTATATCTTGAGAAATATTCAACCAAATTTAGTCAAACCAATTTTACTGGATTCAAAATATTATGAACTATCACATAAAAATATTGAACCATGTGCTTTCTGTTTTAAATTTTAGAGTTTGGAATTGATTAAGAAAACTGCCCAAACCTTATTAAAAGGGAGAAAATTTGTTATGCTTCTGTGCTGAACGTAAGAAAATTTGTAGAAGTTCAAACCCCACTTAGACACTGTTTAAAAATAGTGAGCACCCAGTATTGAGGATTTAGACAAGATTATCTATTAAAAGCCATAATTGCCCAAAACTTAGGAAAATGAGAAATGCACTAGAAAATAATGAATAGTGGATGAACATATTTTTCCTAGTTCATTTGAGTGATGAAGAACCTAGGAAAAATAAAAAGAACCCTAGTCCAGAACAAATTCAAGGTGAAATGTTTTAATTGACACTAATAAAACTAGAAGGAGCATTACTCAAAATATAAGGACAATTTCAAAATTGGTAAGAAAAATTCAGTAGACTTCTAACTACTAGGACACCACTCCAAAAATGATAAATACCCCAACCCATCATTTTAAGTAGGTTGAACAAATAAAACTTGATATTGGGCCATATTTCAATTAAATCATAAGCAAGCCAAAAGTGTGCAATAGTGGGTAAATAAATTTTTACCAGGTTATTATTGGAATAGACCACCAGAGAAAAATGCAAAACCTATTCAAAACTACAAAATAATACCCATTGCCACTACTTCATGAAAAAGGCCATTTAATTCAAGAAATTCCTACCACCCTTTCCCTTAAGCAAAAAGTTACCAAATCCTAGAATGATTGCTCTTGCACAAAGAAGATAGAAAATTTTTGAAATCTGTTGTTTGATATTTTTCAAGTATAGTGGTAGTAGAAAGCACCCCTTTGGCTAGAAACTTTAGAAAATCATAGTAAAATAACCATTAAGAATTAATGGCTGAAAATTTGTACAAAGTCATGTTATAACATCTGGATACCAGAAAAAATAAGTCTTAGAGAATAAACCCCTGTGTAAAGGAAGTTGTAGTTCAAAACACCCCCTTTGCCCTAACACTTGATAATTTTGTACAGAGAGAACCCCTCACTTTTTAAGCCTCAAATTTTGAGACAGAGAATTATACACTAGTAAGAAGCCACTGTAATTTTTGCAGAAGTTTTGGAAATTTATTAAGCTATCTTGTAGTTCAAACCCACCTTAAAAGCATAAGAGAAATAGAGAAGAGAGGAATTAGAAAGATTAATAAGTATTTTCCCAACATGGCAGCTAAGAATATTGTTAAAACGATCCATAAGATATAAAGAAGAAAATCAGTAGAACCCTAAAAATGGGTTAACCATTCAATGATCAACTTGACCCTAAGTTGCTAAGTGTACCACAAAAATCTTCCATAGTAAGAATAAGCTCTACCTTATTAAATTGATCATTCCCCATCAAAGCTTAATTGCTAAATTACATATCCTGCCATGCATATATCTTACTTATTGCATTCATTAGATTGCAATCTCGCTGACGGAGAGTACGTGCTCATCCCTGAGCAAGGAGTTGTCCACGAGGAAGACCAGGAGCAAGCTCCCGAGACTGCCATCGAGGACCTCCCCGCAGCCCCAACATTTGAAGGCAAGCCCCGGTTATATGCATAATCATTTATATATGCTATTTTACTACACTTAATGTTTGTAGGCCTGTAATGTGCACTTAAGTGTAGGAGTTGCTTGAAACCCTTAGTTGCATGAATTCAGGATTCCTTTTTGAGATGGATACTAGTATGATAGGTCGAGTAGCTGTTTTGCTAAATCAGGATCTCGGTAGAAGTCAAGTGATTTTTCTAGCACTCGCGCGAGGTCAGGAATTCATTGTATTCATCTTGATAACGGGATCTATGATGGTCTATGGACTTGGATCTAGGGAGGATGCCTTGTCTATGAGACAGGAAAATGAATTAAGGATTAATGTGTGGATGCCTGAGTCAAGCATTTGAACGTACTAAACACATGTCGGGAAATATGGTAACCGGTAAACCTAGTACCTGAGTGTCGGTGTTTCGACCCCGGGGGGTCCCTGGACCGATGAGTAAAATTGTCGCTGCGTGCCCCAGCCCAGATGGGTTGGCGCGAGACGGAACACAAGGGGAAAAACCATGGCTCGTGTTGTCCTGCGCCGAGGAGGAATGCGCTTGCAGTAGGGGTTACAAGCGTTCGCGAGGGAGAGAGAGAGAGAGTCGGTTCGTCGGCCCGTGCTCCCGCGCGACCTCCCCTAGTATGAGGGCCCTGGCCCTTCCTTTTATAGATGCAAGGAGAGGGTCCAGGTGTACAATGGGGGTGTAGCAATATGCTAACATGTCTGGCAGAGAGGTGCCAGAGCCCTGTGTACATGCCAACGTGGCTGTCGGAGAGGTGCTAGAGCCCTGTGCACGCGGTGTCATGGCCGTCGGAGGAGCGCTTGAGCCCTGTAGAAGCACAGCTGTCGGGGCTGTTGGGACCTTGCTGACGTCTCCTTGCTTCCGTAGGGGGCTGAGAACCGCCGTCGTCATGGACGCACGCGGGGAGCCATCATGACTTGTTACCGGGGCGAGCCTGGATGGGACGCCGGTCTTGTTCCCCCGTAGCCTGAGCTAGCTAGGGATAGGGTAATGATGTACCCCCTGTGGCGTGGTTGGTCCGAGCCCATGGTCGGGCGAGGCGGAGACTCCTCCTGAGGCCGAGGCCGGGGTCGGGCGAGGACGCGATTCCTCCCAAGGTCGAGGCCGAGCCCTGGGGTCGGGCGAGGCGGAGACCACCTTCCGAGGTCAAAGTTGAGGCCGAGCCCTGGGGTCGGGCGAGACGGAGACCACCTTCTGAGGTCGAGGCGGGGGCCGAGCCCTGGGGTCGGGCGAGGCGGAGACCTCCTCCTGAGGCTGAGGCCCAAGGTCGGGCGAGGCGGAGCTTCCTGTTGCGCCTGAGGCTGGACTCAGCTGCTGTCAGCCTCACCCTGGCGGGTGGCACAGCAGTCGGAGAGGGGCGAGCGGCGCTATTTTCCTGTCAGGCCAGTCAGTGGGAGGGCAAAGTGACTGCGGTCACTTCGACCTTGCCGACTGAGGCACGCGTGTCAGGATAAGATGCCATGCGATCCTTGCATTGAATGCGCCTGCAATACGGTCGGTTGGTGAGGCGATCTGGCCAAGGTTGCTTCACAACGAAGCCTGCCCGAGCTGGGGTTCAGGCGAGACGAGGGTGCGTCCGTTGCTTGAAGAGGCCCTCGGGCGAGGCGAGAATTCGTTCGGGGCTATTGTTCCCGTCCGAGGCTGGCTCGGGCGGGGTGAGATCGCGTCCCTTGAGCAGACGAAGCCTTGACCTGAATTGCACCCATCAGTCTCTGTAGTTTGTGCTGATGGTGATTACCAGCCGAGTTTAGGAGTGTTGGGGGTACCCCTAATTATGGTACCCGACAGTAGCCCTCGAGCCTCAAAGGGAGTGTTGGTACTCGCTTGGAGGCTTTGTCGCACTTTTTTGCAAGGGGACCGGCCTTTCTCGGTTATATTTTGTTCCGGTGGGTGCGCGCGAGCGCACCCGCCGGGTGTAGCCCCCGAGGCCTCGGAGGAGTGGTTTGACTCCTCCGAGGTCTTAATGCCTTTTGTGATGCCTCAGTCGGTCTGGTTGCTCCCTCATGCGATCTGATCGTAGCCCGAGTGCGTGGTCAGGTTCCGAGTTCTCAGGCTGGTTTGTTGACGCTGTCAACGGTTTGGCCGTAGCCGGGTTCGCGAGAGCAGCCCCTAAGCCTCTGCACGGAGTGAGAGGACGATCAAGGACTGACTCGACTTTTATCATATGCCCCTTCGTCGCCTTTCCACAAGGAGGAAGGGGGGGGGGGAAGCGCCATGTTGCCCTCGGAGGGCGCCGAACATGGTGTCTGAAGTGAGTTGCTAACGGGTGATCCGAGTGGACGCCCGTGCCCCGTTCGATAAGGGTCGGCTAGTGGCCCAGAGGCGCGCTCCAAAAGTACCTACAGGTGATTTTCCGGACCCGGTCCCGTTCGATAGGGTCTGAGGGTTCGATGCCTCCCTCTCATGGGATCTGTTACAAAATCGCTCCTGCTGGTCTCGGAAATGTCCTAGGCTACCTCGGGAGCATAGCCCGAGCCTCGGCTGTGACACCCCAGGTGTCAGTTTCGGGTTATGTCGGGAGATTTGTCCCTAACTTGAATGCTCAGTGAAAATTCTATTTCTCGATCGTGTTTATATCCATTTATCAAGTTACTTGTAAAGGTTTCATCGATTTCTGATTTTATTCAAATCTCTAGAACGACCAAATTTGGAGCCTGTTAAAACTGTTGTTTCTCGGCACGAATGCGAAACTCGATAATCATTCTCAATTTATCAAACTCGTCTAAAGCTCATTTAATCAAATGCTCGATAGCTGCTAGTCGAGCTGTGTCCGAATCCAATTTCTCGATGTCGATCTATGTCCAAAAATTAATCCGACCCCGTACTCTCAAACGGAATACTCAATTTGTCGTCCTCTAATCAATTTTATCCGACTCGGCCAAATATATTATGTTCAAACCAAACTCAAAACCCCGTATCGACAGCGATTTTAAAATGTCACGATCTGATTACTCCGACTAAAAATCCGAAGCCGATCAGAAGTCTGAGAGAAACATTTATTTCTAAAATAGTGCTAATTCAAATCAAACTCTCGGCCGAATTAATCGCTCAATCATCCGTTCGACGAAACTCTAATTCGCTCTGTTTTCTGTAGAAACAAAATCCGCAGGAACATTTTTATTCCGGAAAATATTTAGCGCAACCCGATTACATGTTTTGGGCCAGCCCAACCCAGCCCAATAAGCCCACTAGGAAACCCTAACCCTAGGACTTGTCTATAAATAGAAGGACCCCTCACTTGCACTTTGCTTTTATTCACCTACCCCCTAGCCGCCACCTTCTTCTTTTTCTCGTTGTCTTCTTCTTCCACACGACGTGCAGCAGGGAGCTCAGCTCCACCTCCCTGCGTGCTCTCTGCTCCTTGCTCCATGGCCAGCGCCCTCCCTTTGATGCTTGTCCATGGACGCCAACCAGACACCTCGCCCTGGAAGCAGTCCTCGTCCGTGCCCTCCATCCACGTTCTAAGTTGTGCCACCGGCTCTCATGCGCAGACCCTACGCCATGGACAGTAGCGCTAGGCGCCCCTCCCTGAGCCGACCTCGGCCTCGGCCAGGTCTATGCCCATGGCGCCCCTGCAAGCTTCCTCTCTACCTCAGCGCCTCTCCCTGCTCCATTTTTCCCTCTGCTCTCTCGGCCGCTGGCAGCCATGGCGCTCGCCTCTGCTCCCTGCGCGACATGCTCTGCTCGCCAGGTCTAGAGATCCGCGGTCGAGTCTCTCCCATGGCGTCCCCTGTTCCTCCCTGCTCGACGAGCAGCTCGACCCCTTCTTCCCGACGCCCAGATTTTCTCTCTACTGAACAGCAGCAGCCCTAAGTCCGTCCCTCGCCTCTGCTCACCCATGACAGCCGGTGTGGTGGCCGAGTTGAACCTTCCTCGCTGTTCTCCGTGGTGCCCGCCGGTTGTTCGACAAAATGCGCAGCAAGCCAGGCGTTGTCGATTCCTCACAGCAGCACCGTTCTTCGCCTTGCATCGTCGTTGAGCTTTGCTGCTGTTTTCCCCCATGACCAGCATCCTCGCAGCAGCCCTCGCCCGCTTGGCCCTCCACTCCGCAGCGCCGTCGTTGTCCCTGCTTAAGCGCCGTCTAAAATTCATGCAGCAAGCCTCACCCAGCAATGCCCTGTGGCAGCATGGTGCTTCGCCTCGCGCATTGGGTGCTCGATAAATCGCCGCAGCGAGCCACGCCCTCCGGCTTCGCTTCGGTCTCCCATGTGCGACGACGCGTTCATCTTCACGCCACATGTGCAGCAACCACGACCGAGGTTTGATATGGTGAGTCGATGTGTTATTTTGTGTTAGATCGGATATATATGTGGCTGCGATAGTTATTTTGTACGTCGTAGGGATTGGTCGCAGGTGTATTAATTGATTATTAAAATGCTTCGTCGTAAAATAATGTGTTTGCGCGGCAAATTTAATAAAGCCTAAAGCATGCTCGGTGACTGCTGCAGTCGGCTAATGGATTAGTCTAAGATAAAAATAGTTTATGTATTCATCGTGGTGTAGGATAGAGTGGATCGAAGATATAAATTATGTGACATGTGGTTAGTGTTTTTAAGATGAGATGTGCGAATGATCGGTTAGTGTTGCACTTGTCTAGTCGATAAATGTTGTCATAAATAATTGTGCAAAATTGGTCATGAGAATGTCGTGGGCACGTGGTTTGTTTGGATGTGACAAGTAGATTGGAAGTGTGGGGTTTGTCGAAGCACTGTGATGTCGAACGTGTATATCAAAGTGCATTGTAGTGGTAATTGCGCTAAGTGAATCGGTAGTGTCTCGAGTGCACGCCACAACATGGTTGTATGTGAGACGGGAAAATCTAAGGCGTGCTCGATGGGAATGTTCGGTCGTTGGAGGTGGAAATTGTCTTTGCTTGAATAGAGAGGTGCTGACATGCCGAAGTAGTCATCGCTTCCTCTATGTTTATAAGTCGAGTCAAAATATGGGGTACTAGTGGTACGCTAAGCGGTGCTCCAAATAAATTAACCAGTTAAGGCGAAATCTGTCATGCGTGATTTATTGTTGGAGAGTAGTTTGAATTACGAGTTATATGAGGATTATGTTAGAAACTAGTATGCGGCGTGTAACTGTGCTCGAGATGTGAATAACATATCAGTAGGTATTGTGGGTGTCATTAGCAAGTGGGATGATTTCGGTTGTGCGATAAATTTTGAAAGACGAAGAACATGTCTAGTGTGTCGATCAGGTTGACCGATAGGTTCCATAAATATGCTTGTGATGCTTTTATGTGCATGATAAGCTCGATGCCTTGTCGTCGTAGTCTTTGGAAATTTTCTGAAATATGCTAGTGCTCCACTGATGGGTTGAATGAACTTGAGATGTATTACAATAGCTGTGTGTCGTGCCGGTTATCCAAAAATGGCGAAAGGTGGTGTGTGATGGTAATTGGGAAATAGTCACATCATTAGCCAACTCATGTTAGATAGGAGTTGATTGTGTTAAGTGATTGTTATATATGTTGTGTCTCGAATTGTGATAATAATAGTCAAGCCGACGTGTATGCTGTCTAGCGGCGATGTCGTTGCTCTAGTTAACCGAATTGTTAGATGGCGTGGTTAAGCTCGTAATCACGGTGAATTGCTTGTTGTAGTCTAAATGTGTATGTTTATGGTCGCGGATGAAAAGTAGTAGTGCTCATGTGATGTCTAGTTTAAAACGCAAATTGTTGAGTGATTGTCGTGAAGAATGCGTTGTTAATTGGTTGTAGTAATTTTAGTGCACTAAATGACTTGAATAAAAATTTGCAAGTCAAATTATTGGTTCTAAATTGATTGTCTTAACTCGAACGAATGGTAAAGCATTAGAGTAATTCAAGTCTCTCGAACGCGGCGATTCTTGAATTATATATGAACTGAAATTTATTGATTGCTGTTTAGGGCTGCACGTACTGTTTTCGGTGTGCTGTGTGTTTGATGAACTAAATTGTATTTTCTGTAGATATGTGCTATAGAAAAGTGGTAGATAACTTTATTATCTTGCTGGTGTTAAAATTTGACAGGCATAAGTCTGATCGTTTAGGAGTTATGATTTTTGCAAATTCAGTAACTGAATCTGTCCAAATTCTGTACAGATTTCAAAAACTGCATTGTTTGCCTAATGTAATGTTAGAATCAGTCATTGTAGGTTATAAGAAAGTTGTAGATGCTTTTCTCATCTTGCTTGTGTTAAAATTTCATAACCATAGGCCTGATAGTTTAAGAGTTATGAATTTTACAAACTGGTTGCTGTGTTCTGTCCTCTGTCAGAACAGATTTCGAAAACTGTAATGTTTGATTTGATTAAACCTGGAATCACTTCTTGGTGATTATAAAAGTTATGTAGTGCTTTTGCCAAGCTTTCCAAAAAGTCTTGGATCATTATTTTTGGTGGTCTGAAGATTAAGTTACATGTGTTTGAAGTGTGAAGACTGAATCTGTCCAGTTTTGGACAGCACAGCCTTCATAGTATATTTTATCCTTGATACATGCTAAACCAGCCAGGGATGTTTATAAATAATTTGTAGAACATTTAATTATCTTTCCAGAAAGTCTAAGATCACTTTGTTGGGATGTCTGAATCTTCAGTTGTGAATTTTTGAAGTTGCAAGTCTGCATCTGTCCAAATCTGGACAGATCTGTTGTGTTAGCACTTTTAACCTTGCTAAGTTTTGAATCTTGTTTAGGTGAAAATACCAAAGTTGTAGAACACATTTTAAGCTTTCCAGAAAGTCCTAGTTTGCTATGTTTGGATTAATATTTGAAGAGTTATGACTGAAACAAGTAGCTACTGTGCTGCTGTCCTAATTTTGTTATGTTTGGTGGATTGCTCTACTCTGTGGTGTATTTCTTGAGTCGACTGTTTCCTCGTTTTGGTTTTGGTTGAACACGCAGTAATGATAATATAACTAATACAATTGAGCCTAAGTATATAGGTAATTAGTACACGTTTCGCTAAATTAGTAAACTAAATTGGTTAAGGTCTAATAAGTGTTTGCCTAGTAAATAATTGTAAAGCACAAATTAAGTGTCTAGTTCCTTTTCAACTAAGTCTATCTACATATCAGTCATAGCAAACTTAGGTACTTAACTAACTTGATGATTAAGTAACTAATGGACGAGTAAAGTGAACGTGGTAAATGCGTGTACTTGTGATGTTGTAGTTGTGTTGCGTAAATATACAAAAATGTTTGTCGCCTTTTAGTGGTGTTAATGTTGTGCGCTCGATGATATGTAGTTAGCTAACGCTAGTGTTTGTGGTTGCTTATGATGTCTCGCTACTTAGTGTTTAATTCGCTAGCTTCTACTTAAAGTATCTTGTGCTATTTTGTTATATTCATACATATGCATCTTGCATCTCATTTAGGACCGAGAGATGATGATCGTGCACGTGATGTGGTGCCAACCACAAGATGCAGTTGATGGGCGACTGGAAGAAGGATGGACATGACCAGTGGATACTCGCCAAGCGAGTGCCACCCAACAAACACTATCTAAGTGTTAAAATAAAGGCAAGCCCCGGTTTTATGCATAACCGTTATATATGCTATTTTACTGCACTTAATGTTTATAGGCTTGTACCGTGCACTTAAGTGTAGGAGTTGAATGAAACCCTAGTTGCATGAACTCAGGATTCCCTTTGAGATGGATACTAGTATGCTAGGTCGAGTAGCTGCTTTAATAATTAGGGATCTCGGTAGAAGTCGAGTGATTTTTCTAGCACTCGCGCGAGGTCAGGAATTGGTTGTATCCATTTTCATATCGTAATGATGATGGTCTGTTGACGACGGTCCATGGGGATGCGTCGTCTTCGAGACGGAAATTGGAATAAGGATTAAGGTGTGGTACCGTGAGTCAAGCGTTTGAACGTACTAAACATATACCGAGAAATATGGTAAATCGGTAAGCCTAGTACCTGATTGAACCTGGCAGCAGATTGCCCTCCTCACGCGACCTGAGACGAGGTCTCCCATTCCGGTTATGGTGGGTACAAGTGCGGTCACTGCACGACGGCAGTCGGGGTCAGTGAGGCATTGTACGCCAAGGCGGTGAGCCCCTCTCTGCTGACGGGGAATCGAAGGGGACAGTTGATGTGTGTGGGGACGGAGTGCCCCTACATGTCGTGTGTTTAGGTTTACCTTGCAAGGTTTAAAAACTCGATTCGAATCGTCTGCTTCTCGCAGCTAATGAGACTGCTTGATCCATACTGCTACATTGAGTAATAAGTGGAAATGTGGTGACTGGCAAAAGATGTTGGTTGATAAAAATGTTTGATACCATGTATGATTAGCTAGGTACACATCTAGTTAAAAAGGATCATACTAAAACTTGAAAAGCTAAAACTTGATTTTAGACTCAGCTAGTGCTTTTGGCAAACCAAACCCCTCAGCCAAACAGCTGCATGTCTAGAGGTAGAGTAGACTCCTCACACCGGGTAAGTCTAGCTGAGTATTAGTATACTCAGCCTTGCTTGTGGCACAATTTTTGCAGGTACCCCTTAGGGTGATTGGTTGCTGGTGTGACTTGGCCTTCATCCCTGCCACCGGGATAGATGGTCGAGAGGGTTATTGCTTCCGCAGGAGAGGACCAGGAGGAGTAGCGTGGCCAGGCTTCGCCATGTTACTCGGTTTTCTCCGTTAGTTATTTCCGCTGCATTAAAATTTATGGTTATTATTTCTGAAACTCCGATAATGTAATCACTAATGATACTTATTAAATTTGTGGTATTATGTTTTTATTGTATTTCTCTGTGCCTCACCTTCGTGTGAGCTAGTGGTATTCGATCCTGGTAAGTGGCTTTATCGGACTAGATCCGAGGGACTGACGGGTTATTCCTGTTTAAGTGTGTTGCTGCCCTTAAGGGTGCGACTTGGGCACTTAAGCTGGAATAATTCGGGCGGTTCCGCCACAGCTGGTATCGGAGCGAATACCATCACAGAGAAGTCAATAAGTCATGATTACCAACCTTTTCTAAAAGTAAAACTTGCTAGAAACCAATGTTGGATAGATCGTCAGGACGATCAGAATAGACCTAGGACGTGAAGCCTTAGGAAGATAGATGGGTAGCTAGGTGGCTATATTTATATAGGCCATAAAGGCTACTACTATTAATAAGGATGCTGTAGAAGCATCCGAAGAATTAGTTAGGTCTGAGAAGACGACTAGAATGAGCATGCATCATGATTGTCGCATTATTGTCTTTTGTGCATCAACATGCTTCTCTTATCTTTATTCCAATAATAAGAACTTGTGAATAATGTGCTGCACTGCTAGGTTAGGAGCTATAAGAAGTGCCTTGTCCTGTGTGTCATGATAGTCTTGACTAGGTTGTGTGGTGTGCTTCTCTTGTCTTGCTATCTAGAAAATGTTTTAGTTGTTCAACCCTTTTTGCCCTCAACCAACAATATATATATATAGATAAAATGATGTTTGTTTCACTCATGAGAAGACACCCCCTCCAAACAACCTTGAGATTAGCCAGTGAAACCTCTTAAAAATATATTTTCATGCTTGTGTGAGTATTTTCGAACCCTTGTGTGTTTTACCCTGACGTTGCACCTGCACGGCTTGTAGACACCCATAGCTTGACCCCTAAATCGACTAAAACGTCCTTGTGCACTTGTTGTGTCAAAAAAAATTATTGTTGATGTCTAGTTGCGCAAACCCTATCAAGGCCATGTTTCTTTCCATAAATCCTTGCCCCTAAAACTTCATAGCGTTTCTGTCGATCATCCTAGCTGATCCTGTTTGCCTACCTCTCCTTTCGCCTGGATCTGGTAATCCTTCTTCTTGTGAATCATGTTTGCTTTATCGTCCGAATCTCGGGATCCCCTATTGATTCTGCCCCGTTATCTAGTTATCTGTTATAACCCGTTCTCAAGTATCAGATGTTGATCTTGCCTAAATCTCTTAATTCTAGTCATTCTCATACCCCCTTCTCCGAGGATCATGACGCTTGTTTTATCAACTCATCTCTAAATGGCATATCCATGTGTATTAATGGATTTCGCTGTTGCCCTTGGTTCTCTCATGTCTTTAAAAGCTCAACAATCTATTTTGATCTCATGGTCGGTTCATCCTCATATCAAATCTCGTGCTAATATCTGATCTGATAATCTCCATATTGGTCATAAAATGGTTCTCTGAGTTAAATAAAAATTCTCATCTGATGCTCTGTTGCCAATATTCTTTGCTTCAACTTCAGTCACATTTTCTGAGCCATACTCTCATGGGCTCCATCTATTTATGCTATGTGGAAATTCTCGTTGGTTACGTTTGGTAATGGTGTCATGACTAATGACTGATGGTGCCGCGACGAAACCGAGAGCCTACTATGGTGCACACATGGTTGAGCTGCTCGGCACGCGCGGGTATTGCGGTTGATAGTCGTGATCCATTACGAGACTATCCTGATGTGCTATCTTTTGTGAACATTCTCTCAGAGTGATCGCTGCATTTTGTCTCAACATGCCGCGATATTCTATCCAAATCTATCTTCATTATCTTGTCAGATCGCATCTCGTAATTTTGCACCTATCTCCAGCCTGGGAGTTACATGTTTCTCCACCCTTAAGAGTCCTTGTTCGAATCTCGGGACGAGATTCTTTTTAAGGGGGGAAGGCTGTGACACCCCAGGTGTCAGTTTCGGGTTATGTCGGGAGATTTGTCCCTAACTTGAATGCTCAGTGAAAATTCTATTTCTCGATCATGTTTATATCCATTTATCAAGTTACTTGTAAAGGTTTCATCGATTTCTGATTTTATTCAAATCTCTAGAATGACCAAATTTGGAGCCTGTTAAAACTGTTGTTTCTCGGCACGAATGCGAAACTCGATAATCATTCTCAATTTATCAAACTCGTCTAAAGCTCATTTAATCAAATGCTCGATAGCTGCTAGTCGAGCTGTGTCCGAATCCAATTTCTCGATGTCGATCTATGTCCAAAAATTAATCCGACCCCGTACTCTCAAACGGAATACTCAATTTGTCGTCCTCTAATCAATTTTATCCGACTCGGCCAAATATATTATGTTCGAACCAAACTCAAAACCCCGTATCGACAGCGATTTTAAAATGTCACGATCTGATTACTCCGACTAAAAATCCGAAGCCGATCAGAAGTCTGAGAGAAACATTTATTTCTAAAATAGTGCTAATTCAAATCAAACTCTCGGCCGAATTAATCGCTCAATCATCCGTTCGACGAAACTCTAATTCGCTCTGTTTTCTGTAGAAACGAAATCCGCAGGAACATTTTTATTCCGGAAAATATTTAGCGCAACCCGATTACATGTTTTGGGCCAGCCCAACCCAGCCCAATAGGCCCACTAGGAAACCCTAACCCTAGGACTTGTCTATAAATAGAAGGACCCCTCACTTGCACTTGGCTTTTATTCACCTACCCCCCTAGCCGCCACCTTCTTCTTTTTCTCGTTGTCTTCTTCTTCCACACGACGTGCAGCAGGGAGCTCAGCTCCACCTCCCTGTGTGCTCTCTGCTCCTTGCTCCATGGCCAGCGCCCTCCCTTTGATGCTTGTCCATGGACGCCAACCAGACACCTCGCCCTGGAAGCAGTCCTCGTCCGTGCCCTCCATCCACGTTCTAAGTTGTGCCACCGGCTCTCATGCGCAGACCCTACGCCATGGACAGTAGCGCTCGGCGCCCCTCCCTGAGCCGACCTCGGCCTCGGCCAGGTCTATGCCCATGGCGCCCCTGCAAGCTTCCTCTCTACCTCAGCGCCTCTCCCTGCTCCATTTTTCCCTCTGCTCTCTCGGCCGCTGGCAGCCATGGCGCTCGCCTCTGCTCCCTGCGCGACATGCTCTGCTCGCCAGGTCTAGAGATCCGCGGTCGAGTCTCTCCCATGGCGTCCCCTGTTCCTCCTTGCTCGACGAGCAGCTCGACCCCTTCTTCCCGGCGCCCAGATTTTCTCTCTACTGAACAGCAGCAGCCCTAAGTCCGTCCCTCGCCTCTGCTCACCCATGACAGCCGGTGTGGTGGCCGAGTTGAACCTTCCTCGCTGTTCTCCGTGGTGCCCGCCGGCTGTTCGACAAAATGCGCAGCAAGCCAGGCGTTGTCGATTCCTCGCAGCAGCACCGTTCTTCGCCTTGCGTCGTCGTTGAGCTTTGCTGCTGTTTTCCCCCATGACCAGCATCCTCGCAGCAGCCCTCGCCCGCTTGGCCCTCCACTCCGCAGTGCCGTCGTTGTCCCTGCTTAAGCGCCGTCTAAAATTCATGCAGCAAGCCTCACCCAGCAATGCCCTGTGGCACCATGGTGCTTCGCCTCGCGCATTGGGTGCTCGATAAATCGCCGCAGCGAGCCACGCCCTCCGGCTTCGCTTCGGTCTCCCATGTGCGACGACGCGTTCATCTTCACGCCACATGTGCAGCAACCACGACCGAGGTTTGATATGGTGAGTCGATGTGTTATTTTGTGTTAGATCGGATATATATGTGGCTGCGATAGTTATTTTGTACGTCGTAGGGATTGGTCGCAGGTGTATTAATTGATTATTAAAATGCTTCGTCGTAAAATAATGTGTTTGCGCGGCAAATTTAATAAAGCCTAAAGCATGCTCGGTGACTGCCGCAGTCGGCTAATGGATTAGTCTAAAATAAAAATAGTTTATGTATTCATCGTGGTGTAGGATAGAGTGGATCGAAGATATAAATTATGTGACATGTGGTTAGTGTTTTTAAGATGAGATGTGCGAATGATCGGTTAGTGTTGCACTTGTCTAGTCGATAAATGTTGTCATAAATAATTGTGCAAAATTGGTCATGAGAATGTCGTGGGCACGTGGTTTGTTTGGATGTGACAAGTAGATTGGAAGTGTGGGGTTTGTCGAAGCACTGTGATGTCGAACGTGTATATCAAAGTGCATTGTAGTGGTAATTGCGCTAAGTGAATCGGTAGTGTCTCGAGTGCACGCCACAACATGGTTGTATGTGAGACGGGAAAATCTAAGGCGTGCTCGATGGGAATGTTCGGTCGTTGGAGGTGGAAATTGTCTTTGCTTGAATAGAGAGGTGCTGACATGCCGAAGTATTCATCGCTTCCTCTATGTTTATAAGTCGAGTCAAAATACGGGGTACTAGTGGTACGCTAAGCGGTGCTCCAAATAAATTAACCAGTTAAGGCGAAATCTGTCATGCGTGATTTATTGTTGGAGAGTAGTTTGAATTACGAGTTATATGAGGATTATGTTAGAAACTAGTATGCGGCGTGTAACTGTGCTCGAGATGTGAATAACATATCAGTAGGTATTGTGGGTGTCATTAGCAAGTGGGATGATTTCGGTTGTGCGATAAATTTTGAAGGACGAAGAACATGTCTAGTGTGTCGATCAGGTTGACCGATAGGTTCCGTAAATATGCTTGTGATGCTTTTATGTGCATGATAAGCTCGATGCCTTGTCGTCGTAGTCTTTGGAAATTTTCTGAAATATGCTAGTGCTCCACTGATGGGTTGAATGAACTTGAGATGTATTACAATAGCTGTGTGTCGTGCCGGTTATCCAAAAATGGCGAAAGGTGGTGTGATGGTAATTGGGAAATAGTCACGTCATTAGCCAACTCATGTTAGATAGGAGTTGATTGTGTTAAGTGATTGTTATATATGTTGTGTCTCGAATTGTGATAATAATAGTCAAGCCGACGTGTATGCTGTCTAGCGGCGATGTCGTTGCTCTAGTTAACCGAATTGTTAGATGGCGTGGTTAAGCTCGTAATCACGGTGAATTGCTTGTTGTAGTCTAAATGTGTATGTTTATGGTCGCGGATGAAAAGTAGTAGTGCTCATGTGATGTCTAGTTTAAAACGCAAATTGTTGAGTGATTGTCGTGAAGAATGCGTTGTTAATTGGTTGTAGTAATTTTAGTGCACTAAATGACTTGAATAAAAATTTGCAAGTCAAATTATTGGTTCTAAATTGATTGTCTTAACTCGAACGAATGGTAAAGCATTAGAGTAATTCAAGTCTCTCGAACGCGGCGATTCTTGAATTATATATGAACTGAAATTTATTGATTGCTGTTTTGGGCTGCACGTACTGTTTTCGGTGTGTTGTGTGTTTGATGAACTAAAATCTATAGAAAAGTGGTAGATAACTTTATTATCTTGCTGGTGTTAAAATTTGACAGGCATAAGTCTGATCGTTTAGGAGTTATGATTTTTGCAAATTCAGTAACTGAATCTGTCCAAATTCTGTACAGATTTCAAAAACTGCATTGTTTGCCTAATGTAATTTTAGAATCAGTCCTTGTCGGTTATAAGAAAGTTGTAGATGCTTTTCTCATCTTGCTTGTGTTAAAATTTCATAACCATAGGCCTGATAGTTTAAGAGTTATGAATTTTACAAACTGGTTGCTGTGTTCTGTCCTCTGTCAGAACAGATTTCGAAAACTGTAATGTTTGATTTGATTAAACCTGGAATCACTTCTTGGTGATTATAAAAGTTATGTAGTGCTTTTGCCAAGCTTTCCAAAAAGTCTTGGATCATTATTTTTGGTGGTCTGAAGATTAAGTTACATGTGTTTGAAGTGTGAAGACTGAATCTGTCCAGTTTTGGACAGCACAGCCTTCATAGTATATTTTATCCTTGATACATGCTAAACCAGCCAGGGATGTTTATAAATAATTTGTAGAACATTTAATTAGCTTTCTAGAAAGTCTAAGATCACTTTGTTTGGATGTCTGAATCTTCAGTTGTGAATTTTTGAAGTTGCAAGTCTGCATCTGTCCAAATCTGGACAGATCTGTTGTGTTAGCACTTTTAACCTTGCTAAGTGTTGAATCTTGTTTAGGTGAAAATACCAAAGTTGTAGAACACATTTTAAGCTTTCCAGAAAGTCCTAGTTTGCTATGTTTGGATTAATATTTGAAGAGTTATGACTGAAACAAGTAGCTACTGTGCTGCTGTCCTAATTTTGTTATGTTTGGTGGATTGCTCTACTCTGTGGTGTATTTCTTGAGTCGACTGTTTTCTCGTTTTGGTTTTGGTTGAACACGCAGTAATGATAATATAACTAATACAATTGAGCCTAAGTATATAGGTAATTAGTACACGTTTCGCTAAATTAGTAAACTAAATTGGTTAAGGTCTAATAAGTGTTTGCCTAGTAAATAATTGTAAAGCATAAATTAAGTGTCTAGTTCCTTTTCAACTAAGTCTATCTACATATCAGTCATAGCAAACTTAGGTACTTAACTAACTTGATGATTAAGTAACTAATGGACGAGTAAAGTGAACGTGGTAAATGCGTGTACTTGTGATGTTGTAGTTGTGTTGCGTAAATATACAAAAATGTTTGCCGCCTTTTAGTGGTGTTAATGTTGTGTGCTCAATGATATGTAGTTAGCTAACGCTAGTGTTTGTGGTTGCTTATGATGTCTTGCTACTTAGTGTTTAATTCGCTAGCTTGTACTTAAAGTATCTTGTGCTATTTTGTTATATTCATACATATGCATCTTGCATCTCATTTAGGACCGAGAGATGATGATCGTGCACGTGATGTGGTGCCAACCACAAGATGCAGTTGATGGGCGACTGGAAGAAGGATGGACATGACCAGTGGATACTCGCCAAGCGAGTGCCACCCAACAAACACTATCTGAGTGTTAAAATAAAGGCAAGCCCCGGTTTTATGCATAACCGTTATATATGCTATTTTACTGCACTTAATGTTTGTAGGCTTGTACCGTGCACTTAAGTGTAGGAGTTGAATGAAACCCTAGTTGCATGAACTCAGGATTCCCTTTGAGATGGATACTAGTATGCTAGGTCGAGTAGCTGCTTTAATAATTAGGGATCTCGGTAGAAGTCGAGTGATTTTTCTAGCACTCGCGCGAGGTCAGGAATTGGTTGTATCCATTTTCATATCGTAATGATGATGGTCTGTTGACGACGGCCCATGGGGATGCGTCGTCTTCGAGACGGAAATTGGAATAAGGATTAAGGTGTGGTACCGTGAGTCAAGCGTTTGAACGTACTAAACATATACCGAGAAATATGGTAAATCGGTAAGCCTAGTACCTGATTGAACCTGGCAGCAGATTGCCCTTCTCACGCGACCTGAGACGAGGTCTCCCATTCCGGTTATGGTGGGTACAAGTGCGGTCACTGCACGACGGCAGTCGGGGTCAGTGAGGCATTGTACGCCAAGGCGGTGAGCCCCTCTGTGCTGACGGGGAATCGAAGGGGACGGTTGATGTGTGTGGGGACGGAGTGCCCCTACATGTCGTGTGTTTAGGTTTACCTTGCAAGGTTTAAAAACTCGATTCGAATCGTCTGCTTCTCGCAGCTAATGAGACTGCTTGATCCATGCTGCTACATTGAGTAATAAGTGGAAATGTGGTGACTGGCAAAAGATGTTGGTTGATAAAAATGTTTGATACCATGTATGATTAGCTAGGTACACATCTAGTTAAAAAGGATCATACTAAAACTTGAAAAGCTAAAACTTGATTTTAGACTCAGCTAGTGCTTTTGGCAAACCAAACCCCTCAGCCAAACAGCTGCATGTCTAGAGGTAGAGGAGTAGACTCCTCACACCGGGTAAGTCTAGCTGAGTATTAGTATACTCAGCCTTGCTTGTGGCACAATTTTTGCAGGTACCCCTTAGGGTGATTGGTTGCTGGTGTGACTTGGCCTTCATCCCTGCCACCGGGATAGATGGTCGAGAGGGTTATTGCTTCCGCAGGAGAGGACCAGGAGGAGTAGCGTGGCCAGGCTTCGCCATGTTACTCGGTTTTCTCCGTTAGTTATTTCTGCTGCATTAAAATTTATGGTTATTATTTCTGAAACTCCGATAATGTAATCACTAATGATACTTATTAAATTTGCGGTATTATGTTTTTATTGTATTTCTCTGTGCCTCACCTTCGTGTGAGCTAGTGGTATTCGATCCTGGTAAGTGGCTTTATCGGACTAGATCCGAGGGACTGACGGGTTATTCCTGTTTAAGTGTGTTGCTGCCCTTAAGGGTGCGACTTGGGCACTTAAGCTGGAATAATTCGGGCGGTTCCGCCACATCGGCCATGTAACGGACGTACCCAGAGTCATCCCTCGCTCTACGTGTTCTGAGGCGGGTGTCGAACCCTTCCGAGGGGCCAGCCTTCGAACCCCTGATCAGTAGTGGGCGCGGAGCCCGAGTGCTCTGAGGCGGCTGTCGAACCCTTCCGAGGGGCTAGCCTTCGAACCCCTGATCAGTAATGAGCCTGAAGCCCGAGTGCTCTGGGGCGGCTGTCGAACCCTTCCGGGGGGCCAGCCTTCGAACCCCTGATCAGTAGGAGGGCTCGGGGCCCGCTTCCTTCGCGGAGAAGGATCCCTTTCGAAATATCCCCTTTCCCGGTCCTTGTAGCAAGAGAGAGGGGAAGAAGAAACGGATATAAATTAAAATGGTGTGGTGCACCTTTTTTGACGCGGTCATCATGGTGGAGGTGAAACGTCGCCCGCTTCGCCTGCCAAAGGTGTCGCTTGCCCTGCCGTGGAGTTAATGCGATGGGACGGGTGGTTCGCTGGGCGGCCGTTGCGCGTGCCGTTCGAGGAACGAAACACGGGCGCATCGTCTTCACGCCGTGGGAGAAGGCTCCCCTGCTCCTCTAGGAGGGGACGTGAGCCCGCAGACGATTTGACTGCTGCTTTCGCTCGTCTGCTGCCACCATTACTGCCGGTCCACTTTTGGCCATATCGACCGTCGCGCCTCCTCCCGCGGCAGACTGACCCGTGATCGATGTGCTTGATCGACGTTGTTGGGCCATGCGGAGGGTTGCCTTGAGTCGCGGCACCGGTCCCGCAGTCGAGGAGGCGCGGTATTGGTGCAAGTGGCGGTGCAGTTTCTCGCACGTAGTAAACGGCGCGCCGGTTACATGATGTGTGGGCCTAGGCCTCCATGCTGGATGTGTCGAAGTCGAAGGGGTGCGCCCCCGTGGTGCGGTTGCACGCCACCTGCATGGCGGTCCGCCCTTCCGATCGCTGGTTTCGGTGAAGATGGAGGAGTGCTTGTAACCGCGGGGCGGTTACACGCTCCGCGTGCGGCGGTTTTGGCTTCTTCCGTTTTGGGCCAACTTGCATGACGTGTGGGACCCAGCCCCCGTGTCGTAGGGGGAGGACCCTGGAGCACGTTGGTGAAGACTTAGCCCACGACGCTTGAGGGAGAGCCGCCTTTAAAAAGGGATCGATCCCTCGGGCGGTGGCCATGCCTTCGCACTCCCCTCATGCATCGCGCCCTTCCACCTTCCGAGCCCCCGGATGGGGAGCGCCCGCGTTGCCTTCGTCTTGTAGTTGGAGGAGCGCAACCTCACGGAGGTTGGCACCCTTCAGCCATCGCTCGGCTTCAAGGATTTTCATCAGGCAGCCCGGTTGCATTCCCTCACCAATGGTCACCCATGATGGTGACCACCAGTTCGATGGTGGGGAGAAGCAAGCCGGGCTGCAGCCTCTGCCCCGCCCTCAGCTTCAAGGATCTTCATCATCCTTGCTGTGGCGGGGGGCGAGCTAAGACGGAGCTCTACCTCCCGTATGGGCCGGCGGGCCACCTCTTCCTTCAGCATTCAGGGGAGAGGGCGCTCACCGGCCTAGCGGAGGGGGCGGACTTCGACAACGCGGGGCCGGTCGGCCGCAAGCGTCGTCAGCTCCAGCATGCCTGGCTCGCTGGCTCAGCTGGCCCTTGCGCTGCTTCCGGTGCCACCTCCCACCGCTGGGGCGGAGCGTGGCTGTCCGCCCACCGTACATGCGGTTGTTGCGCCGTGCACACCGGGGGACCGTCCAAGACGTCACACGACGCTAGGGTGGCGTTCGTGTACTTGGATTGTCTTGTCCTCACTCCGGCACGACGCCTCCGTGCTGAGGTCGATGCCTGCCCGTCCGCGAGGACTTGAGTGGGGATCTGCCGGTGCAGGCTAGGGCGACCGCCATTCGTTGGCGTAGCGCCGGTGCGCGGGTGGCCGCTATCGTCGGCACGGAGGTGGTGGCCGCCAGAGGCGGTTTCTCCGCCGACGAGACCGTTGGAGCCACCCGCGGACAGACCTCTGGCTCTTTGGCTTTGATAGCTTGTCCTCGCCTCTCGGGTGAGGACATGGGCGAGGGCCTTGCTACAGCAGCATCTGCTCTGAGGTCATCGCTGCTGCTGTTTAGCCACCCGGAGCAGAGGTCGTTGTCGCTGCTGCTGCAGTGGTCGACGGTGAGCCACCTGGAGCTTGTCGTCCCGCAGGCCCTCCGATGTGGAGGTTGTTCATACCCATGGGAGTGGAACCGGAGTTCCATTTGTAATGGCACCTTGAGCGCCGGTGTATGTTCATTGTGGCTGTCGGGGCCTGAACATCTGGGTATTTGAGTGTAATATCGTGTTTCTTCCTCATTTCGAGCACTAGGACTCGCCTGTCGGCTAGCTGAACCGCTTAGCCGAGCGTGAGTTGCCCTACGTGGAAGGTGATGAGTGAGGTATCCGTATCCCGGAGGCGTAGGAGTCCCTTGGCTCGGTCGCCCTTGCCGCTTAGGGCTTCCCATGCTCAGTTATAGAACCCTCGGCTGCTCTGCGATGAGCCAGAGCCGGAGGCAGCGGAGTCGGCTCGAGAAGAGGCTTCGTCGGCCCGGGGGCCCGTGGCTTCCCTGGCCAAGGAGGCGCAGCAGCGGCGGCTGGAGCCTGGCCAGGTCATCCGTGAGGGGGACCAGCTTCGGAGTCACGCTGCCGAGGCCGTGAGCCGGGCTGATGTCCTCGGGGGACAGCTGGCTGAGGCTACGGAGCGGCCGGTCGAGATGTCTGCTCGGGCCGGGACTCTGGAGGAGACCCTGGCTGCGATGGCCCAAGCGCGGTGCTGACGTCTTCCTTCGAGGTGGAGATCCTTCCGCCCGAGTCGTCATCCGAGGCCGGGCCAGATTCTGCCGAAGGTGGAAACAATGCCGAGGGTGCTGTTTCTCCCTCGGTCGATGTCTGAACCTGCAGGAACAGTTTGTCTGTAGTGTGCGTATGTTTTTTGCGGCCGCCGAGGCCCAAACATATTATTGTCATGTTGTAAAGCTGTGTTCCCTTTCCTCTTGTTTCGAGTATCAGGACTTGTTCGTCGGTAGCAGAATCACTTATCCGAGCGAGAGTTACTTATCGCGGAAGGTGATGAGTGAGGTATCTGTATCCTGAAGGCGTAGGAGTCCCTCGGCTCGGTCGGCCTTGCCGCTTACGTGTACTCCATCGTTTTCAGGACCCCGCTATCGAAGCAGTCAAAAAGCGTGAAAGATGTTCTGGCAGAAAGACTTTTTCCGATGAAAATTTTGACGCAGAGGGCGTTCCCCCCTTCTAGCCCCCGAGGGAGGGTCGGGCTTCGCCGAGGCAAGGCTAACCCTTCCTTGACGGTTAGACTCTATTTGTGTATGTAAAGAAAACGAGGCATATGAATGACTGGAAACATCTTAAGGGTAGAAGCGACATAGATGTCGGATGTTCCAAGCGTTGCTGTAGACCTCGTCTTGATCGTTGGCCAGCTTGTATGTCCCGGGCTTCAAAATCTTGGCGATGATGAACGGCCCTTCCCAAGGGGGAGTAAGCTTGTGGTGCCCTCGGGCGTCTTGCCGCAGCCGGAGCACCAAGTCTCCTACTTGGAGGTCTCGAGGCCGAACCCCTCGGGCGTGGTAGCGTCGCAGAGACTGCTGATACCGTGTCGAGTGTAGCAAGGCCACGTCCCGAGCCTCTTCCAGTTGGTCCAGCGAGTCTTCTCGGTTGGTCTGATTTCTTTGGTCGTCGTACGCCTTTGTCCTCGGGGAATCGTATTCTAAGTCTGTGGGCAAGACAGCCTCGGCCCCATAGACTAGAAAGAACGGTGAGAAACCCGTGGCTCGGCTTGGCGTCGTCCTCAGACTCCAGGCCACCGAGGGTAGTTCCTTCATCCACCGCTTGCCGAACTTGTTGAGGTCGTTGTAGATCCTCAGTTTAAGTCCCTGCAGAATCATGTCGTTGGCACGCTCCACCTGCCCATTTGTCATGGGGTGAGCCACGGCGGCCCAGTCCACCCGGATGTGGTGGTCCTCGCAGAAGTCGAGGAACTTCTTCCCAGTGAACTTGGTGCCGTTGTCGGTGATGATGGAGTTCGGGACCCCAAAACGTTGGATGATGTTGGTGAAGAACGCCACCGCCTGCTCGGACCTGATGCTGGTTAGGGGTCGAACCTCGATCCACTTGGAGAATTTGTCGATGGTGACCAGCAGGTGCGAGAAGCCCCCGGGTGCCCTCTGCAAGGGTCCGACGAGGTCCAGACCCCACACAGCAAACGACCAGGTGATGGGTATTGTCTGCAGGGCCTGAGCGGGCAGGTGCGTCTGTCTTGCGTAGAATTGACACCCTTGGCAGGAGCGTACAATCCTAGTGGCGTCGGCCACCGCGGTCGGTCAGTAGAAGCCTTGTCGGAAGGCGTTCCCAACGAGGGCTCGCGGTGCTGCGTGGTGACCGCAAGCCCCCGAGTGTATCTCTTGCAATAGCTCCTGTCCTTCGGTGATGGATATGCATCGTTGGAGAATGCCTAAGGGGCTGCGGTGGTAGAGCTCCTTTTCATCACCCAGTAAGATGAACGACTTGGCACGCCGCGCCAGTCGTCGAGCTTCGGCTTTGTCGAGGGGGAGCTCTCCTCGGTGGAGATATTGCAGGTACAGGGTCTGCCAGTTTCGATTAGGCATGACCCTATTCAGCTCTCCCTCGACGCGCAGTGCCTCACCCTCGGCGGCCGAGGATGCCTCGGGCTGGGCCGAGGCCTCCTCGGGCTCGGCCGTGTCGTCGGTCTTGACGGAGGGTTGATGTATGTCTCTGGAGAAGACGTCCGGGGGAACTGTTGTCCGCCCCAAGGCTATTTTAGCCAGCTCATCCGCAGTCTCGTTGTAGCGTCGAGCGACGTGGTTGAGCTCGAGCCCGTAGAACTTGTCTTCCAGGCACCGAACCTCGTCGCAGTAGGCCTCCATCTTCCTGTCGCGGCAGTGGGAGTTTGTCGGGGACCATAATTAGGGGTACCCCCAAGACTCCTAATCTCAGCTGGTAACCCCCATCAGCACAAAGCTGCAAAGGCCTGATGGGTGCGATTAAGTCAAGGCTCGGTCCACTCAAGGGACACAATCTCGCCTCGCCCGAGCCCAGCCTCGGGCAAGGGCAGCCGACCCCGGAGGATTTACGTCTCGCCCGAGGGCCCCCTCAAGCAACGGACACACCTTCGGCTCGCCCGAGGACCAGTCTTTGCCAAGAAGCAACCTTGGCCGGATCGCCACACCGACCGACCGTGTCGCAGGAGCATTTAATGCAAAGGTGGCTGACACCTTATCCTGACGCACGCCCTTCAGTCGACTGAGCCGAAGTGACCGCAGTCACTTCGCCACTCCACTGACCAGCTTGACAAGAAGACAGTGTCGCCCGCGTCGCTCCGACTGTTGTGCCACTCGATGGAGTGAGGCTGACAGTAGCCAAGTTCGGCCTCGGGCGCCATAGGAAGCTCCGCCTCGCCCGGCCCCAGGGCTCGGACTCGGGCTCGGCCCCGGAAGACGACGAACTCTGCCTCGCCCGACCCAAGGGCTCGGACTCGGGCTCGGCCCCGGAAGACGACGAACTCCGCCTCGCCCGACCCCAAGGCTCGGACTCGGCCTCGGCCCCGGAAGACGACGAACTCCACTTCGCCCGACCCCAGGGCTCGGACTCGGCCTCGGCCCCGGAAGACGACGAACTCCGCCTCGCCCGACCCCAGGGCTCGGACTCGGCCTCGGCTCTGGAAGACGACAAACTCCGCCTAGTCCAACCCCAGGGCTCGGACTTAGCCCTGGCCTCAGCCGACGGTCTCCGCCTCGCCCGACCTGGGGCTCGGACACGACCTCAACCGCGGAAGACAGACTCGACCTCGACCTCGGAGGAGCCTCCACCTCGCCCGACCCAGGGCTCGGACCGACCACGTCACAGGGGGGGCCATCATTACCCTACCCCTAGCTAGCTCAGGCTACGGGGAACAAGACCGGCGTCCCATCTTGCTCGCCCCGGTAAACAAGTAATGATGGCGCCCCACGTGCTCCGTGACGACAACGACTCTCAGCCCCTTACGGAAGCAAGGAAACATCAGCAAGGACTCGACAGCCCCGACAGTTGTCCTTCTGCAAGGCTCCAGCGCTCCTCCGACGGCCACGACATCACATGAACAGGGTGCCAAAACCTCTCTGGCTGCAACGCCGGCATGTACTTAGGGCACTAGCTCCTCTCTGCTAGACACATTAGCACACTGCTACGCCTCCCATTGTACACCTGGGCCCTCTCCTTACGCCTATAAAAGGAAGGCCTAGGGCACTCGTACGAGAAGGTTGGCCGCGCGAGGAGGACGGGACGGCGCGTGCAAGCCTCTCGCTCCCTCCCACGTGGACGCTTGTAACCCCCTACTGCAAGCGCACCCGACCTGGACGCGGGACAACACGAGGGCCGCGGGTTTCCCCTTTACTCCTGTCTCCCACTGGTTTCCCCCCTTCGCGCTTCGTCTCGCGCCGACCCATCTGGGCTGGGGCACGCGGTGACAATTTACTCATCGGTCCAGGGACCCCCCGGGGTCGAAACGCCGACAGTTGGCGCGCCAGGTAGGGGCCTGCTGCGTGTTGACGAACAGCTTCCCGTCAAGCTCCAGATGGGCAGTCTCCAGCAACCTTTCCAGCCCAGGACGGTGCGCCGTTTCGGGAGTCTTGAGTTCATGTCCCTCGACGGCGGCTACGACATGATACTTCTTCCCCCGCCGCGGGACAGCGACAATGGCGGCCGACAACCCGCCCGCCGGCGGCGGAATCGACGACGTCTTCCCCACGTGGCGGAAGAACAACATTCGGGTTTGTCCCGTCCCCTCCCCATCTCGTGCCTTTTGGATTCAGCCTCGACCCACCAAGCAACTTCGCTTTGGTGGAAGCCTTCATAGAGGCGTGTCCAAACCCTCCGGGGTACGGTGTGCGGTCACCCTGGGACCGGCTGACGGCCATCTCGACCTACGGGCCCTCGGGTTCCGAGGAAGATGACAAGCCCGACTTTTGTTGGGATTTCTCCGGACTTGGTAACCCCAGTGCCATGCGGGACTTCATGACCGCGTGCGACTACTGCCTTTCCGACTGTTCCAACGGTAGCTGCAGCTTCAGCGACAAGGACTGTGGCCCAAGTTGTGAATGTTTCCACGTCGATCTAGGGGGTCCCGGCGAAGGTAACCATCTTGGTATACTGGAAAACGGCGATCCCCCTAGGCCTACGCCTCGCATTGACATCCTTTGGTAGCTAGCTGTGGTCCCAGTCCCTGCGGGGGGTCAGGACGCACAGCTCGAGCAAATCCGCGAGATACAGGCCAGGCTCGACGAGGGAGCAGGAACACTTGAGCCGTTCCGCCGGGACATCGGGTAGGAATGGGTAGGCCAAGTTCCGGCCGGAGAAGCGCGTCATCTACCCCAGGGCATCTAGCACCGCATTGCCGACGATGTCAGGGCAAGGCCGCCACCGGCTTCCAGTGGGGTCAGCCAAAACCTGGCTGCAGCCGCGATACTTCTCCGCGTGATGCCGGAGCCATCAACTACCGAAGGGCGGCGTATCCAGAGAGAGCTCAAAAATCTCCTGGAGGATGCCACGGTCCGACGGGCCAAAAGCTCTGCCTCCCGAAGGCAGGGGTACACCTCGGAGCATCGCGCCGCGACTTCCCGATTCATGCGGGAAGCCTCGGTCCACACCGGGCGCACGCGCAACACAGCGCCTGCGGCCCCGGGTCGCCTCGGCAACGAGCACCACCACCGCAACCGTCGAACCCACCTCGACAAGAGGGTGCGCCGAGGCTACCACCCCAGGCGTGGGGGACGCTACGACAGCGGGGAGGATCGGAGACCCTCGCCCGAACCACCCGGTCCGCAGGCTTTCAGCCGGGCCATACGACGGGCGCCGTTCCCGACCCGGTTCCGAACCCCGACTACTATCACAAAGTACTCGGGGGAGACGAGGCCGGAACTGTGGCTCGCAGATTACCGGCTGGCCTGCCAACTGGGTGGAACGGACGATGACAACCTCATCATCCGCTCGAGCCTGACTGGAGCATCTGCATCCGGGGCAGATCTGCAACTGGGACGACCTGGTCCAAGCCTTCGCCGGCAACTTCCAGGGCACGTACGTGCGCCTTGGGAACTCCTGGGATCTCGAAGTAGCGCACCGAGCTGCCCAACGTCACCGACTCGGATGTCATCGGCGCGTTCCTCGCCGGCACCACATGTCGCGACCTGGTCAGCAAGCTGGGTCGCAAGACCCTCACCAGGGCGAGCGAGCTGTTGGACATTGCCACCAAGTTCGCCTCTAGCCAGGAGGCAGTTGAGGCCATCTTCCGGAAGGACAAGCAGCCCCAGGACCGCCCGCCGGAAGATGTCCCCGAGGCGTCTACTCAGCGCGACACCAAGAAGAAGGGCAAGAAGAAGTCGCAAGCGAAACGAGACGCTGGCGACGCGGACCTTGTCGCCGCTGCTGAGTACAAGAACCCTTGGAAACCTCCCGGAGGCGCCAACCTCTTCGACAAAATGCTCAAGGAGCCGTGCCCCTATCATCAGGGGCCCGTCAAGCACACCCTTGAGGAGTGTGCCATGCTTCGGCGCCACTTTCACAAGGCTGGGCCACCTGCGGAAGGTGGCAGGGCCCACAACAACGACAAGAGGGAGGATCACAAGACAGAAGAGTTCCCCGAGGTCCACGACTGCTTCATGATCTATGGTGGCAAGTGGCAAACGCCTCGGCTCGGCACCGCAAGCAAGAGCGTCGGGAGGTCTGCTCGGTAAAGGTGGCGGCGCCAGTCTACCTAGACTGGTCCGACAAGCCCATCACCTTGGACCAGGGCGACCACCCCGACCGCGTGCCGAGCCCGGGGAAATACCCGCTCGTTGTCGACCCCGTCATCGGCAACGTCAGGCTCACCAAGGTCCTCATGGACGGAGGCAGCAGCCTCAACATCATCTACGCCGAGACCCTCGGGCTCCTGCGGATCGATCTGTCCTCGGTCCGGGCAGGCGCGGCGCCATTTCATGGGATCATTCCCGAGAAGCGCGTCCAGCCCCTTGGACAACTCGATCTGCCCGTCTGCTTCGGGGCTCCCTCCAACTTCAGAAAGGAAACCCTCACGTTCGAGGTGGTCGGGATCCGAGGAACCTACCACGCAGTGCTGGGGAGGCCATGCTATGCCAAGTTCATGGCCGTCCCCAACTACACCTACCTCAAGCTCAAGATGTCGGGCCCCAACGGGGTCATCACCGTCGGCCCCACGTACCGACACGCGTACGAATGCGACGTGGAGTGCGTGGAGTACGCCGAGGCCCTCGCCGAATCCGAGGCCCTCATCGCCGACCTGGAGAGCCTCTCCAAGGAGGCGCCAGACGTGAAGCGCCATGCCGGCAACTTCGAGCCAGCAGAGATAGTTAAGTCCGTCCCTCTCGATCCCAGCAACGACGCCTCCAAGCAGATCCGGATCGGCTCCGAGCTCGACCCCAAATAGGAAGAAGTGCTCGTCGACTTTCTCTGCGCAAACGCCGACGTTTTCGCGTGGAGTCCCTCGGACATGCCCGGCATACCGAGGGATGTCGCCGAGCACTCGCTGGATATCCAAGCTGGAGCCCGACCCGTGAAGCAGCCTCTGCGCCGATTCGACGAAGAAAAGCGCAGAGCCATAGGCGAGGAAATCCACAAGCTAATGGCGACAGAGTTCATCAAAGAGGTATTCCATCCCGAATGGCTTGCCAACCTCGTGCTTGTGAGAAAGAAAGGAGGGAAATGGCGGATGTGTGTAGACTACACTGGTCTAAACAAAGCATGTCCAAAAGTTCCCTATCCTCTGCCTCGCATCGATCAAATCGTGGATTCCACTACTGGGTGTGAAACCCTGTCTTTCCTCGATGCCTACTCAGGGTATCATCAAATCAGGATGAAAGAGTCCGACCAGCTCGCGACTTCTTTCATCACACCTTTTGGCATGTATTGCTACATTACTATGCCATTTGGTCTGAGGAATGCGGGTGCGACGTACCAAAGGTGCATGAACCACGTGTTCGGCGAACACATTGGTCGAACGGTCGAGGCTTACATCGATGACATCATAGTCAAGACGAGGAAAGCCTCCGACCTTGAAACGACATTCCGGTGTCTCAAGGCGAAAGGCGTAAAACTCAATCCTGAGAAGTGCGTCTTCGGGGTCCCCCAAGGCATGCTCTTGGGGTTCATCGTCTCCGAGTGGGGCATCGAAGCCAACCCAGAGAAAATCGCGGCCATCACCAACATGGGGCCCATCAAGGACTTGAAAGGCGTACAGAGGGTCATGGGATGCCTTGCGGCTCTGAGCCGGTTCATCTCGCGCCTCGGCGAAAGAGGCCTGCCTCTGTACCGCCTCTTAAGAAAAGGCGAGTGCTTCACTTGGACCCCTGAGGCCGAGGAAGCCCTCGGGAACCTGAAGGCACTCCTCACGAACGCGTCCATCTTGGTGCCTCCCGCTGCCGGAGAAGCCCTCTTGATCTACGTCGCCGCTACCACTCAGGTGGTCAGCGCCGCGATCGTGGTTGAGAGACGAGAAGAGGGGCATGCCTTGCCCGTCCAGAGGCCAGTGTACTTCATCAGTGAGGTACTGTCCAAGACCAAGATCCGCTACCCACAAATTCAGAAGCTGCTGTACGCGGTGATCCTGACGCGGCGGAAGTTGCGACACTACTTCGAGTCTCATCCGGTGACTGTGGTGTCATCCTTCCCCCTGGGGGAGATAATCCAGTGCCGAGAGGCCTCAGGTAGGATTGCAAAGTGGGCGGTGGAAATCATGGGCGAGACAATCTCGTACGCCCCTCGGAAGGCCATCAAGTCCCAAGTCTTGGCGGACTTTGTGGCTGAATGGGTCGACACCCATCTCCCAACGGCTCAGATCCAACCGGAGCTCTGGACCATGTTTTTCGACGGGTCGCTGATGAAGACAGGAGCAGGCGCAGGCCTGCTCTTCATCTCGCCCCTCGGGAAGCACCTACGCTACGTGCTGCGCCTCCATTTCGCGGCGTCCAACAATGTGGCCGAGTACGAGGCTCTGGTCAATGTGTTGCGCATCGCCATCGAGCTAGGGGTCCGACGCCTCGACGCTCGCGGTGACTCGCAGCTCGTCATTGACCAAGTCATGAAGAACTCCCACTGCCGTGACCCGAAGATGGAAGCCTACTGCGATGAGGTTCGGCGCCTGGAGGACAAGTTCTACGGGCTCGAGCTCAACCACATCGCCCGATGATACAACGAGACTGCGGATGAGCTGGCTAAGATAGCCTCGGGGCGAACAATGGTCCCCCCGGATGTCTTCTCCTGAGACCTACATCAGCCCTCAATCAAGACCGACGACACGCCCGAGCCCGAGAAGGCCTCGGCCCAGCCCGAGGCACCCTTGGCTCAGCCCGAGGCACCCTCGGCTCAGCCCGAGGCACCCTCGGCCCCCGAGGGTGAGGCACTGCGCGTCGAGGGAGAGCGGAGCGGGGTCACGCCTAATCGAAACTTGCAGACCCCGTACCTGTAATATCTCCACCGAGGAGAGCTGCCCCTCGACCGAGCCGAGGCTCGGCGACTGGCGCGGCGCGCCAAGTCGTTCGTCTTGCTGGGGGACGAGAAGGAGCTCTACCACCGCAGCCCCTCAGGCATCCTCCAGCGATGCATATCCATCGCCGAAGGCCAGGAACTCTTTCGAGAAATACACTCGGGGGCTTGCGGTCATCACGCAGCGCCCCGAGCCCTTTTTGGAAACGCCTTCCGTCAAGGTTTCTACTGGCCGACCGCGGTGACCGACGCCACTAGAATTGTCTGCACCTGCCAAGGGTGTCAATTCTATGCAAGGCAGACCCACCTGCCCGCTCAGGCTCTGCAGACAATACCCATCACCTGGTCGTTTGCTGTATGGGGTCTAGACCTCGTTGGCCCCTTGCAGAAGGCACCCGGGGGCTACACGCACCTGCTGGTTGCCATCGACAAATTCTCCAAGTGGATCGAGGTCCGACCCCTACACAGCATCAGGTCTGAACAGGCGGTGGCATTCTTCACCAACATCATCCATCGTTTCGGGGTCCCGAACTCCATCATCACCGACAACGGCACCCAGTTCACCAGCAGAAAGTTCCTGGACTTCTGCGAGGATCACCACATCCGGGTGGACTGGGCCACCGTGGCTCACCCCATGACGAATGGGCAAGTAGAGCGTGCCAACGGCAGGATTCTGCAAGGACTCAAGCCACGGATCTACAACAACCTCAACAAGTTCGGCAAGCGATGGATGAAGGAGCTCCCCTCGGTGGTCTGGAGTCTGAGGACAACGCCGAGCCGAGCCACGGGCTTCACACCGTTCTTTCTAGTCTATGGGGCCGAGGCCATCTTGCCCACAGACTTAGAATACGGTTCCCCGAGGGCGAGGGCCTACGACGACCAAAGCAATCGAACAAACCGAGAAGACTCATTGGACCAGCTGGAAGAGGCTCGGGACATGGTCTTACTACACTCGGCGCGATATCAGCATCCCTGCGACGCTACCACGCCCGAGGGGTTCGGTCCCGAGACCTCCAGGTGGGCGACTTGGTGCTTCGGCTGCGACAAGACGCCCGAGGGCGGCACAAGCTCACGCCTCCCTAGGAAGGGTCTTTCGTCATTGCCAAGGTTCTGAAGCCCGGGACATACAAGCTGGCCAAAAGTCAAGGCGAGTTCTACAACAACGCTTGGAACATCCGACAGCTACGTCGCTTCTATCCTTAAGATGCTTTCAAGTTGTTCATACACCTCGTTCGCATACGAAGTCTAACCATCAAGGAAGGGTCAGCCTTGCCTCGGCAAAGCCCGACCCTCCCTCGGGGGCTAGAAGGGGGGAACCCCCTCTGCGTCAAAATTTTCCTCGGAAAAAGTCTTTTCTGCCAGAACGTCTTTCGTGCTTTTCGGCTACTTCGAAAGTGGGATCCTGAAAACAACGAAGTACACGTAAGCAGCCAAGGCTGACCGAGCCGAGGGACTCCTACGCCTCCGGGATACGGATACCTCACTCATCACCTTCTCCGATAAGTAACTCACGCTCGGATAAGCGATTCCGCGGACCGAACAAGTCTTCATGCTCGAAAGCTCTTCTTCCGAAACGATTTTTCGTGCCTTCTCGACTATATCGATAGCAGAATCCTACGGACGAGTAAGAGTACATGTAAGCGGCAAGGCCGACCGAGCCGAGGGACTCCTACGCCTCCGGGATATGGATACCTCACTCATCACCTTCCGTGAAAAGTAACTCTCGCTCGGACAAACAATTCTGTTACCGATAGATAAGTCTTGATATCCGAAACAAGAGGAAAAGAAACACAGCTTTACAACACAACGACAGTATGTTTGGGCATCGACGGCCGCAGAAAACATACGCGCGCTACAAGATAAACCGATCCTGCAGGCTCAGACCTTGATGGAGGGGGAGCAGCAGCACCCTCGGCGTCAATTACACCTTCGGCGAAGTCCGACCGAGCCTCGGACGGCAACGCAGTCGAAGGATCTCTGCTCCGAAGGACGACATCAGTACCGCACCCGGGCCATCGCCGCCAGGGTCTCCTCCAAGAATCCGGCCCGAGCAGATGGTTCAGCCGGCCCGAAGCCTCCGCCAGCTGTCCTCCGAGGACATCAGCCCGGCTCATGGCCTCGGCAACTCAACCCCAGCGCCGGTCCCGCCGGTGGACGGCCCGGTCAGGCTTCGGCCGACGAAGTCTTCTTTTCAAGCCAACTCTGCCTCTGTCCACGCTGACACCGCTGCCTCCGGCTTCGACTCATCGAAGAGCGGTCGAGGGTTCCTTTAACTAAGCAAGAGAAGCCTCGGGCAGCAAGGCCGACCGAGCCAAGGGACTCCTACGCCTCCGGGATACGGATACCTCACTCGTCACCTTCGCACGAGGCAACTCACGCTTGGTGAAGCAGTTCAGATAGCCGACAGGCGAGTCCTAGTGCTCGAAATGAGGAAAAAACACGGCTCCGTGCCAAAAATACATACATGTTCAAGCCCCGATAGCCACGATGAACAAGACACCGGCTCTCAAGGTGCCATTACAAACGGAACTCCAGTTCCGTCCCCGCGGGTATGAACAACCTCCACACCGGAGGGCCTGCGGGGCGACAAGCTCCGGGCGACTCGCCAGCGACCTCTGTAGCAGCAGCCATGGTCCCAGGACGGACGCAGCCACCGGAAGGCTCTCGTTCGCGTCCCCACTCAAGGGACGCGAACCAGATATTAAAGCCAAAGAGCCGAGGGTCGGTTCGTAGGCAGCGCTGACGGCCTCGACGGTGGGTAAGCTTTCTCCAGCTGCCACCACGTCAGCACCGACGGCGGCGTCCGCCTGTCCACCAACGCCGCACCAACGAGTGCGGGCCGCTCCAAAGCGCACCGGCAGGTCCTCGCTCCCGTCCTCGCCACGAAAGCGAGGACAGAGGACGGAATGTTGCATCCTAGCTGGGCAGCAACAGTTCGCCTTCCCCGGCATGGCTGGAGGACGCCTCCTCCGCAGACCTAGAGGATGGTTTCCACCACTAGAAGCTGGAAGAAGAGGTGGCCAGCCGACCCGTGCGGGAGGTAGAGCCCCGGCTCACCTCGCTCTCCGCCCCAGCCAGGATGATGAAGATCCTTGAAGCTGAGGGCGGGACCAAGATCGCAGCCTGGCTCGCTTCTCCCCACCACCGAACTGGTGGTCACCGTCTTGGGTGACCACCGGCGAGGGGATGCGGTCGGGCTTCCTGATGAAAATCCTTGAAGCCGAACGATGGCTGAAAGGTACCATCTTCCGCGAAGTTGCGTTCCTCCACCGACAGCAAGACAAAAGCGACGCGAGTGTTCCCCATCCGGGGACTCGAAAGGTGGAAGGACGCGATACATGAGGGGAGTGCGAAGACATGGTTGCCTTCCGAAGGGGATCACCCTCCTTTTAAAGGCAACTCTCCCCACTTGCGTCCTCAGCCGTCGCGGACTGAGTCTTCTCCAACACGCTCCAAGGTCTTCCCCCTACGACACGAGGGCTGGGTCCCACGCGTCATGCAAGTAGGCCCGGGGCAAAAGAAGCCAAACCGCCGTGCGCGGTGCGCACAACTGCCCAGCGGTTACGAGCATTTCCTCCACTTTCGCCCAGAGCAGCGAGCGAAAGGGCGGACCACCATGCAAGCAACATGCAACCGCATCAAGGGGGCTCACCCTTTCGACTTTGACGCGTCCAGCATGGAGGCCCAGGCCCACACGTCTTGTAACCGGCGCGCCGGTTGCTACATGCAAGAAACTGCACCGTCACTCGTGCCACTACCGTGCCTCCTCGACTGCGGAACCAGTACCGCGACTCGAGGCAACCCTGCGCATGACCCAACAGTGCAAACCAGGCACATCGGTCATGGGCCAGTCAGCCGCGGGAGAAGGCGCGACGGTCGATACGGCCAGAAATGGGCCGGCAGTAATGGCAGTGGCAGGCGGGCGGAAGCAGCGGTCAAGTCATCAGCCAAGCTCACGTCCCCTCCTGGGACAGCGAGAGAACCCTCTCCCACGGCATGAAGACGACGCGCCCGTGTTCCGTTCCTCGAACGGCTCGCGCACGCGCAACGGCTGCCCCGCGAACCACTCGTCCCGTCGCATTAACTCTACGACAGGACGGGCGACACCTTTGGCGGGCGAAGCAGGCGACGCTTCACCTCCGCCATAATGACCGCGTCAAAAAAAGGTGTGCCACGTCATTCGATTTCGTATCCTTTCCTCTTCCTCTTTCTCTCTCTTACGACAGGGACCGGGAAAGGAGATACCCCGAAGGGGATCCTTCCCCGCGAAGGAAACGGACCCCGAGCCCCCCTACTGATCAGAGGTTCGAAGGCTGGCCCCTCGAAAGGGTTCAACAGCCGCCTCAGAGCACTCGGGCTTCGCGCCCACTATTGGTCAGAGGTTCGAAGGTCGGCCCCTCGAAAGGGTTCAACGGCCGCCTCAGGCCACTCGGGCTCCGCGCCCACTACTGATCAGGGGTTCGTAGGCTGGCCCTCGAAGGGTTCGACAGCCGCCTCAGACGCAGAGCGAGGGATGACCCTGGGTACGTTCGATACATAACCAAGGCTCGGGCTATGCTCCCGAGGTACCCTAGGACATTTTCGAGACCAACGGGAACGATTTTGTAACAGAATCCCATCAGAGGGAGGCATCGAGCCCTCGGACCCCGTCAAAAGGGGACCGGGTCCGGCAAATCACCCGCAGGTACTTTTGGAGCGCGCCTCCGGGCCACTAGCCGACCCCTAACAAATGGGGCACGGGCGTCCACTCGGATTACCCGTTAGCAGCTCACTGGAGACACCATGTTCGGCGCCCTCCGAGGGCAACATGGCGCTTCCCCCCTCCTCCTTGCGGAAAGGCGACGCAGGGGCGTATGTAAAAAAGTCGAGTCTGTCCTTGAGTGTCCTCTCGCTCTTTGTGGGGGCTCGGGGGCTGCTCTCGCAAACCCGGCTCCGGCCAAACTGTTGACAACGTCAACATACCAGCCCAAGAACTTGGGACTCGACTGTGCACCCGGGCAACGACCAGTTCGCATGAGGGAACAACCAAACCGGCCGAAGCATCGCGAAACGCATTAAGACCTCGAAGGAGTCAAACCACTCCTCCGAGGCCTCGGGGGCTACACCCAGCGGGTGCGCTCGCGCGCACCCACCGGAACGAAACGCAACCGAGAAAGGCCGGTCCCCTTGCAAAAAAGTACGACAAAAGCCTCCAAGCGAGTATTAACACTCCCTTTGAGGCTCGGGGGCTACTGTCGGGGACCATAATTAGGGGTACCCCCAAGACTCCTAATCTCAGCTGGTAACCCCCATCAGCACAAAGCTGCAAAGGCCTGATGGGTGCGATTAAGTCAAGGCTCGGTCCACTCAAGGGACACGATCTCGCCTCACCCGAGCCCAGCCTCGGGCAAGGGCAGCCGACCCCGGAGGATTTACGTCTCGCCCGAGGGCCCCCTCAAGCAACGGACACACCTTCGGCTCGCCCGAGGCCCAGTCTTCGCCAAGAAGCAACCTTGGCCGGATCGCCACACCGACCGACCGTGTCGCAGGAGCATTTAATGCAAAGGTGGCCTGACATCTTATCCTGAAGCACGCCCTTCAGTCGACTAAGCCGAAGTGACCGCAGTCACTTCGCCGCTCCACTGACCAGCCTGACAAGAAGACAGTGTCACCCGCGTCGCTCCGACTGCTGTGCCACTCGACGGAGTGAGGCTGACAGCGGCCAAGTCCGGCCTCGGGCGCCATAGGAAGCTCCGCCTCGCCCGACCCTAGGTCTCGGACTCGGGCTCGGCCCCGGAAGACGACGAACTCTGCCTCGCCCGACCCCAGGGCTCGGACTCGGGCTCGGCCCCGGAAGACGACGAACTCCGCCTCGCCCGACCCCAGGGCTCGGACTCGGCCTCGGCCTCGGAAGACGACAAACTCTGCCTCGCCCGACCCCAGGGCTCGGACTCGGCCTCGGCCCCGGAAGATGACGAACTCCGCCTCGCCCGACCCTAGGGCTCGGACTCGGCCTCGGCTCCGGAAGACGGCGAACTCCGCCTAGTCCGACCCCAGGGCTCGGACTCAGCCCTGGCCTCAGCCGACGGTCTCCGCCTCGCCCGACCCGGGGCTCGGACACGACCTCGACCGCGGAAGACAGACTCGACCTCGACCTCGGAGGAGCCTCCGCCTCGCCCGACCCAGGGCTCAGACCGACCACGTCACAGGGGGGGCCATCATTACCCTACCCCTAGCTAGTTCAGGCTACGGGGAACAAGACCGGTGTCCTATCTGGCTCGCCCTGGTAAACAAGTAATGATGGCGCCCCACGTGCTCCGTGACGACGGCGGCTCTCAGCCCCTTACGGAGGCAAGGAAACGTCAGTAAGGACTCGACAGCCCCGACAGCTGTCCTTCTGTAAGGCTCCAGCGCTCCTCCGACGGCCACGACATCACATGAACAGGGTGCCAAACCTCTCCAGCTGCCACGACGGCATGTACTTAGGGCACTAGCTCCTCTCTGCTAGACACGTTAGCACACTGCTACGCCTCCCATTGTACACCTGGGCCCTCTCCTTACGCCTATAAAAGGAAGGCCCAGGGCACTCGTACGAGAAGGTTGGCCGCGCGGGGAGGACGGGACGGCGCGTGCAAGCCTCTCGCTCCCTCCCACGCGGACGCTTGTAACCCCCTACTGCAAGCGCACCCGACCTGGGCGCGGGACAACACGAGGGCCGCGAGTTTCCCCTTTACGCCTGTCTCCTACTGGTTTCCCCCCTTCGCGCTCCGTCTCGCGCCGACCCATCTGGGCTGGGGCACGCGACGACAATTTACTCGTCGGTCCAGGGACCCCCCGGGGGTCAAAACGCCGATAGAGTTCTTCATGACTTGATCAATGACAAGTTGTGAGTCGCCACGAGCGTCGAGGCGCCGAACCCCTAGCTCGATGGCGATGCGTAACCCGTTAACCAGAGCTTCGTACTCGGCCACATTGTTTGACGCCGGGAAATGGAGGCGCAACACGTAGCGGAGGTGCTTCCCGAGGGGTGAGATGAAGAGCAGGCCCGCACCTGCTCCTGTTTTCATCAGCGACCCATCGAAGTACATGGTCCAGAGTTCCGGTTGGATCGGCACTGCTGGCAGCTGGGTGTCGACCCATTCAGCCACGAAGTCCGCCAAGACTTGGGACTTGATGGCCTTCCGAGGAGCGAACGAGATTGTCTCGCCCATGATCTCCACCGCCCACTTTGCTATCCTACTCGAGGCCTCTCGGCATTGGATGATCTCCCCCAGGGGGAAGGATGACACCACAGTCACCGGATAAGACTCGAAGTAGTGTCGCAACTTTCGCCGCGTCAGGATTACTGCGTATAGCAGCTTCTGAACTTGTGGGTAGCAGATCTTAGTCTCGGACAACACTTCGCTGATGAAGTAAACCGGCCTCTGGACGAGCAGTGCATGCCCTTCTTCTCGTCTCTCGACTACGATCGCAGCGCTGACCACCTGAGTGGTTGCGGCTACGTAGATCAAGAGGGCTTCTCCTGCAGCGGGGGGCACCAAGATGGGCGCACTTGTAAGGAGTGCCTTTAAGTTTCTGAGGGCTTCCTTGGCCTTGGGGGTCCAAGAGAAGCGCTCGGTCTTCCTTAAGAGGCGATATAAGGGTAGGCCTCTTTCGCCGAGGCGCGAGATGAAGCGGCTCAGAGCCGCAAGGCATCCCATGACCCTTTGTACTCCTTTCAAGTATTTGATAGGCCCCATGTTGGTGACGACCGCAATTTTCTCCGGGTTGGCCTCGATGCCCCACTCGGAGACGATGAACCCCAGGAGCATGCCTCGGGGGACTCCGAAGACACACTTCTCGGGATTGAGTTTCACGCCCTTCGCTCTCAGACACTTGAATGTCGTTTCAAGGTCAGAGAGGAGGTCAGAGGCTTTGCTCGTCTTGACTACGAGGTCATCGATGTAAGCCTCAACCGTTCGGCTGATGTGCTCTTCGAACACGCGGTTCATGCACCTTTGGTATGTCACACCTGCATTCCTCAAACCAAATGGCATAGTAGTATAGCAGTACATGCCAAAAGGTGTGATGAAAGAAGTCGCGAGCTGGTCAGACTCTTTCATCTTGATTTGGTGATACCCTGAGTAGGCGTCGAGGAATGATAGGGTTTTGCACCCAGCAGTGGAATCCACGATTTGATCGATGCGAGGCAGAGGGTAGGGAACCTTCGAACATGCTTTGTTTAGACCAGTGTAGTCTACACACATCCTCCACTTCCCACCTTTATTTTTCACAAGCACAGGGTTGGCTAACCATTCGGGATGGAATACCTCTTTGATGAACCCTGCAGCCATCAGCTTGTGGATCTCCTCGCCTATGACTCTGCGCTTTTCTTTGTCGAAACAGCGCAGAGGCTGCTTCACGGGTCGAACTCCAGCTCGGATATCCAGCGAGTGCTCGGCGACATCCCTCGGTATGCCAGGCATGTCTGAGGGACTCCATGCAAAAACCTCGGCGTTCGCGGGGGAAAGTCGAAGAGCACTGCTTCCTATTTGGGGTCAAGCTCGGAGCCGATCCGGACTTGCTTGCAGGCGTCGTTGCTGGGTTCAAGAGGGACGGACTTAACCGCCTCTGCTGGCTCGAAGTTGCCGGCGTGGCGCTTTGCATCAGGCACCTCCCTGGAGAGGCACTCCAGGTCGGCGATGAGGGCCTCAGCGTACTCCACGCACTCCACGTTGCATTCATACGCGTGCCGGTAGGTGGATCCGACGGTGATGACCCCGTTGGGGCCCGGCATCTTGAGCTTGAGGTAGGTGTAGATGGGGACGGCCATGAACATGGCGTAGCACGTCTCCCCAGCACCGCGTGGTAGGTTCCTCGGAACCCGACCACCTCGAACGTGAGGGTTTCTCTGGAGAAGTTGGAGGGAGTTTCGAAGCAGACGGGCAGATCGAGTTGTCCAAGGGGCTGGACGCGCTTCCCGAGGATGATCCCATGAAAGGGCGCCGCACCGGCCCGGATCGTGGACAGATCGATCTGCAAGAGCCCGAGGGTCTCGGCGTAGATGATGTTGAGGCTGCTGCCTTTGTCCATGAAGACCTTGGTGAGCCTGACGTTGCCGATGACGGGGTCGACAACGAGCGTGTACTTTCCTGGGCTCGGCACGCGGTCGGGGTGGTCGCCTTGGTCGAAGGTGATGGGCTTGTCGGACCAGTCTAGGTAGACTGGCGCCGCCACCTTTACCGAGCAGACCTCCCGGCGCTCCTGCTTGCGGTGCCGAGCCGAGGCGTTCGCCACTCGCCCACCATAGATCATGAAACAGCCGTGGACCTCGGGGAACTCCTCTGCCTTGTCGCCCTCCTTCTTGTCGTTGTCTTGGCCTTTGCCACCTTCCGCCGGGGGCCCGGTCTTGTGGAAGTAGCGCCGAAGCATGACGCATTCCTCAAGGGTGTGCTTGACGGGACCCTGGTGGTAGGGGCACGACTCCTTGAGCATCTTGTCGAACATGTTGGCCCCTCTGGGAGGCTTCCGAAGGTTCCTGTGCTCGGCGGCAGCGACAAGATCTGCGTCGGCGGCGTCACGTTTCGCTTGCGACTTCTTCTTGCCTTTCTTCTTTGTGTCGCGCTGGGCGGACCCCTCGGGGACGTCTTCCTGCTAGCGTCCCTGAGGCTGCTTGTCCTTCCGAAAGATGGCCTCGACCGCCTCCTAACCAGAGGCGAACTTGGTGGCGATGTCCATCAACTTGCTCGCCCTGGTGGGAGTCTTGCGACCCAGTTTGCTCACCAGGTCGTGGCAAGTGGTGCCGGCGAGGAACGCGCCGATGACATCCGAGTCAGTGATTTTGGGAAGCTCGGTGCGCTGCTTCAAAAATCGCCGGATATACTCCCGCAGGGATTCCCCTGGCTGCTGGCGGCAGCTTCGGAGATCCCAGGAGTTCCCAGGGCGCACGTATGTGCCCTGGAAGTTTCCAGCGAAGGCTTTGACTAGATCGTCCCAGTTGGAGATCTGCGCAGGAGGCAAATGCTCCAGCCAGGCTCGAGCGGTGTCAGAGAGGAACAAGGGGAGGTTGCGGATGGTGAGGTTGTCATCGTCCGTTCCTCCCAGCTGGCAGGCCAGCCGGTAGTCTGCAAGCCACAGTTCCGGCCTTGTTTCTCCCGAGTACTTGGTGATGGTAGTCGGGGCTCGGAACCGGGTCGGGAACGGCGCCCGTCGTATGGCCCGGCAGAAGGCTTGCGGACCAGGTGGTTCGGGCGAGGGGCTCCGATCCTCCGATCCTCCCCACTGTCGTAGCGTCCCCCACGCCTAGGGTGGTAGCCTCGGCACACCTTTTCGTCGAGGCGGGCTCGACAGTCGTGGCGGCGGTGCTCATTGCCGAGGCGACCCGGGGCTGCAGGCGTCGCGTCCCGCGTGCGCCCGGTGTGGACCGAGGCTTCCCGCATGAATCGGGAAGTCGCGGCGCGATGCTCCGGGGGGTACCCTTGCCTTCGGGAGGCAGAGCACTCGGCCCGTCAAACCACGGCATCCTCCAGGAGATTCTTGAGTTCTCCCTGGATACGCCGCCCCTCGGTGGTGGATGGCTCCGGCATCGCTCGGAGTAGTATTGCCGCTGTAGCCTGGTTCTGGCCTACCCCACTGGAAGCCGGGGGCAGCCTTGCCGTGGCATCGTCAGTGATACGGCGCTGGACGTCCTGGGCCTAATGACGCGCTTCTCCGGCCAGTGCTCGGCCTGCCCACTCCTGCTCGATGTTTTGCCAGAGCTGCACAAGTTGTCCTGCTTCCTCGTCGAGCTTGGCCTGCATCTCGCGGATTTGCTCGAGCTATGTGTCCTGACCCCCCCGCAGGGACTGGGACCACAACTAGCTCCAGCAAGATGTCAACGCGAGGCGCAGGCCCAGGGGGATCGTCATCCTCCGGCATACCAAGGTGGTTGTCTTCGTTGTGACCCCCTAGATCGACGTGGAAACATTCGCGACTTGGGCCACAACCCTCGTCGTCAAGGCTGTGGACATCATCAGAGCGATCGGAGAGGCAGTAGTCACATGCGGTCATGAAGTCTCGCATTGCACTGGGATTACCGAGCCCGGAGAAATCCCAACCAGAGTCGGGCTCGTCGTCTCTCGATTGATGGACGGTGACGAAGTCGCGTCGGGGATGGACTGCACCGTTATCTCAGGTACGAGGCTAACGCCCAGCAAGTCCTCTGCGAGTGTGCTGGCATCATCTGTCCATTTGGGGTTGGCATGTTGCGGGGAAACGACGCTCGTCGTTGTCTCAGGCGCGAGGGCAACGCCCGACATGTCCCCCGCTGGGGTGCCGGCGCCGTCGACTCGCTCAACAGCCGACGAGGTGCCGCCTCCCGCCTGGCCACGGTTGCCCCGCCTCCTCCTCCTGCGGCGAGGAAGGCGGCGGGACAAGCCCGGATGCTGCTCTTCCGCCACGTGGGGAAGACGTCGTCGAGTTTGGCGCCGCAGACGAGCTGACGGCGGTCGTTGTCGCTGTCGCGCTGCGGGGGAAGGAGTACCATGTCGTAGCTGCCGTCGAGGGACATGAACTCGAGACTCCCAAAACGGAGCAGCGTCCCGGGCTGAAGAGGTTGCTGAAGACTACCCATCTGGAGCTCAACGGGAAGTTGTTCGTCAACACGCAGCAGGCCCCTACCTGGCGCGCCAACTGTCGGCGTTTCGACCCCGGGGGGTCCCTGGACCGACGAGTAGAATTGTCGCTGCGTGCCCCAGCCCAGATGGGTTGGCGTGAGACGGAACACAAGGGGGGAAAATCGTGGCTCGTGTTGTCCTGCGCCGAGGAGGAATGCGCTTGCAGTAGGGGTTACAAGCGTTCGCGAGGGAGAGAGAGAGAGCCGATTCGTCGGCCCGTGCTCCCGCGCGACCTCCCCCAGTATGAGGGCCCTGGCCCTTCCTTTTATAGATGCAAGGAGAGGGTCCAGGTGTACAATGGGGTGTAGCAATATGCTAACGTGTCTGGCAGAGAGGTGCCAGAGCCCTGTGTACATGCCAACGTGGCTGTCGGAGAGGTGCTAGAGCCCTATGCACGCGGTGTCGTGGCCGTCGGAGGAGCGCTTGAGCCCTGTAGAAGCACAGCTGTCGGGGCTATTGGGACCTTGTTGACGTCTCCTTGCTTCCGTAGGGGGCTGAGAACCGCCGTCGTCATGGACGCACGCGGGGAGCCATCATGACTTGTTACCGGGGCGAGCCTGGATAGGACGCCGGTCTTGTTCCCCCGTAGCCTGAGCTAGCTAGGGATAGGGTAATGATGTACCCCCTGTGGGGTGGTTGGTCTGAGCCCAAGGTCGGGCGCGGCGGAGACTCCTCCTAAGGCCGAGGCCGGGGTCGGGCGAGGACGCGATTCCTCCTGAGGTCGAGGTTGAGGCCGAGCCCTGGGGTCGGGCGAGGCGGAGACCACCTTCCGAGGTCGAAGTTGAGGCCGAGCCCTGGGGTCGGGCGAGACGGAGACCACCTTCCGAGGTCGAGGCGGGGGCCGAGCCCTAGGGTCGGGCGAGGCGGAGACCTCCTCCTGAGGCTGAGGCCCAAGGTCGGGCGAGGCGGAGCTTCCTGTTGCGCCTGAGGCTGGACTCAGCTGCTGTCAGCCTCACCCTAGCGGGTGGCACATCAGTCGGAGAGGGGCGAGCGGCGCTGTTTTCCTGTCAGGTCAGTCAGTGGGAGGGCGAAGTGACTGAGGTCACTTCGACCTTGCCGACTGAGGCACGCGTGTCAGGATAAGATGCCATGTGATCCTTGCATTGAATGCGCCTATGATACAGTCGGTTGGTGAGGCGATCTGGCCAAGGTTGCTTCACAACGAAGCCTGCCCGAGTTGGGGTTCGGGCGAGATGAGGGTGCGTCCGTTGCTTGAAGAGGCCCTCGGGCGAGGCGAGAATTCGTTCGGGACTACTATTCCCGTCCGAGGCTGGCTCGGGCGGGGTGAGATCACGTCCCTTGAGCAGATGAAGCCTTGACCTGAATTGCGCCCATCAGTCTCTACAGTTTGTGCTGATGGTGATTACCAGCCGAGTTTAGGAGTGTTGGGGGTACCCCTAATTATGGTAGCCAACACTGAGTGAAGTCGGGCGCGGACTTTACCCCTCACGCGACCTGAGACTAGGTCTCCCATGCTAGCTATGGTGGGTACAAGTGTGGTCACTGCACGGCGGCATCTGGGGTCAGTGGAGCATTGTATGCCAAGGCAGTGAGGCCTGGCCGCGAACGGGGAATCGATGGGGACGGTTGACATGTGTGGGGACGGAGTACCCCTACATGTCGTGTGTTTAGGTTTACCTTGCAAGGTTTAAAACTCGATTCGAATCGTCTGCTTCTCGCAGCTAATGAGACTGCTTGACCCCTTATACTACATTGAGTAAGAAGTGAAATGAGGTTCTACATGAGACAACTTGTTGATTGTATTAAATGATTGTTACCATGTATGCTTAGAAAGGTTAACTTAGCTAAATAATGATACTAGAAATGGAAAAGCTAAAAATGGACCTTAGATACAGCTAGTGCTTTTGGCAAACCGAACCCCTCAACCAAACAACTGCATGGTCTAGAGGTAGAGGAGTAGATTCCTCACACCGGGTAAGTCTAGCTGAGTATTAGTATACTCAGCCTTGCTTGTGGCATAATTTTTGCAGGTATGCTTCAGGATATGGTTGATGGTGTAACTTGGCCTACCACCCTGCCACCGGGTTGGACGGTCGAGTGGGATGCTGCTCCGGCAGGAGAGGAGCAGGAGGAGTAGTGGGCCAGGCCTTGCCCTATTCCTCGCTTTCGACGATATCGATTATCCGCTGCAATTTATTTTGTGAACTTATATCAGCTACTTGAAAAACTCTGATTTATTTAATAACTCCAGTACTTTAATTTGAGGTTTTCCTATTTTATTGTATTTCTTCTGTGACTCACCTTCGAGTGAGCTTGTGGTATTTGATCCTGGTTAAGTGGCTTTATCAGACTAGATCTGAGGGACTGACGAGTTATTCCGATTTAAGTGTGTTACAACCCTTGAGGCGTGACTAGGGCACTTAAGCTAGAATAATTCGGGAGGTTCTGCCACAGCTGGTATCGGAGCAAATACCACCACAGAGAAGAACAATAAACCATGAATACCAATTTTCAAAAATCTAAAACTTGCTTAGAAACTAGTGTGAATAGTCAGGACTAGACCACTAGACCTAGGACGAAAGGCCTTAGGAATAGTGGGAGAAATAGATGGCAAAGTAAGTAGGCCCTGTGGGCCAGTCCTTAGCTTTTTAAAGGATGCCTTAAGAGCACCCTTTTATTCAGAGAGGAGACGTTATTTTCAGCATGCATGCATTATAAAACTAAAAGGATTACGAACTAAAGAGGTAAAAATTTGAGCTAACCCGCTTTCTTTTAAAAACACCCAGGTTCCTTTTATTTTCTTCTTCCACCATAACCTTTACATCTGATACCCTTCTGCAGATGACCTCACCTACCCCCACCAATGGAGGAGACACTCATTTCAGCTCTGATTTCCTTTCTCACGATGGCTTTCCTTCCATCTTGTGGGAAGTGCTTGTTGGGGACTTGTTCTCAAGTGCTAAGAGTTAAGAACAAGGCAACATAGAAAACGTTAATCGTTAATGTCCTTCGTCCTCCGAAGCATTATCTCCCTTAGGACGTAATGACTTGCGGACGAAGGTTATGAAGGTCATACCTTCATAAATTCATCAAACAATGACGAAGGATAAAATATAAAATATAAAGAATGTAAAAGAAGACATGAACAATCATTTATTATTATTGAGCATGAACAAAAATATTACTGAGTTACAAGTATACCTTCAATCGGAAGAAACTGACAATACAAGCGTGACGCAAAAAGCGAATGCCAAGTCAGCGTGAACAGTACGAGGATACTGTTCACCTATTTATAGGCACGGGACACAGCCCTTACAAAATTACATTCATGCCCTTTACATTTGATAATAATTCTATAGTAGTCTATCGAGGTCTGAATAGCCTTTTCATCTCTAAGTCGGTTCCACTCTTTGCTGTTACGCCGAAGCTTTCCTGCTCACACCTTCGGCTCTGTATCAACCTTCGTATCATTCCGGTCTACAGCAATGCCGACTTGTCCGAGGATACCTGTTCACACATTGTACTCCAGAAATACTGTTAAATACTGTTTTTGAGGACCTTCGGATGCCGAAGGTTCCCAACAGTAGCCCCTCGCAATATTAATTTGTTTATAATAACGAATTCAGATTGCGACCTGGACAAAGGCTTTACGCCGAAGGTCCGAAAAAACACCTTCCCCTTGCTAGAATAGCAACATTCACTGACAAGTGGGGTCTTTGAATTTTCAACGCACCGAGCGTATAAATACGGCCATACCGCAAACTCTTTTAGCACGCTTTCTGGCCAACCACTCCTGCTCACTCAATTTTTAGCTCTTGTGCATTGTGATTTGCTAAGCTTTTAGCTTTGGAGCTTCGGATTTGAAAACAGTTTTTTAGCGTTTCCGAAGATGTCTGAAGCTGCTAAGAAGGCTGCTGCTGAGATGAAGCTGAGTCTTGATGAGGAGAAGAACTTAGGGTTTCTTATAGCGATGTCGAAGACCAACACAGAAAAAATCACCAAGGAGATTCTGGAAGGTCTGTCTGAAGATACTTGTGAGAGTGAAAGTTATGATGTGGACAGCGGTGGCGAAGACTCCGAAGATCGTCCCTGGCGACCAAGCCATTCAGTTTATGGTAAATCAACTATCATAGAGAATCATCTTGTTAACACGAGAGGAAGGTATTTCCGGGATCTGTCCGTTGTGAGGGCCGACGAAGGGGAGAAGACTTGTCCACACCCTGAAGAGAATGAAGTCGTAGTGTTCCGAAGTTTTCTGAAGGCTGGGCTGCGATTTCCCCTGAGCAGCTTCGTCGTGGAGGTGCTAAAAATTTTCGAAGTCTACCTTCACCAGCTTACCCCCGAGGCAATCATAAGGCTGAATATCTTCATGTGGGTCGTGCGAAGCCAAGGTCTGAAGCCTGATGCAAAAAGTTTCTGCAATATGCACGAGTTATCATACGAGACAATACCTTGGGGTAAGGAACAGTATCACAATAACTTTGGCTGCTACAATTTTGTTTCTCGGTCTGGGTCAAGCTGCCCCGTGCCAACTTTTCGGAAGAGATGGCCCAGCGGCTGGATGACAGAGTGGTTCTATGTAAAAAATGATCTGGAAGCACGAGAAGACATCAAAGGTATAATTATGCGTCCTATTTGGCAAAGCTTCGGCCTTCGCAGGCCGAAGGTTGAAATGAATGAAGCCGCCGAAGAATGCCAAAGAGCCTTCGGCGTTGTCTGTTCTTTTATAGGAACAAGGGACTTAGTACAAGAGCACATCGCCTTCAGGGTGTGGCCGCTTGCGGAGAAATGGGAAATGCCACAAGAAACCATTAAAGAAGCCGACGAAGGTGGACTTATCAGGTTTAAGTACACTTTTAAGTTTGGAGATAAATTTATTGAGCCAGATGATGAGTGGTTGAAAAGCATTGACAATTTAAGTGATGAGCTGCTTGGGACCTACTCGAAGGCCGAAGATACTGCAATGTCGGCAGCCTTCGGAGGCCGAAAAAAGAAGAGACTGAATCGGGTATTTGATGCCATCGGGTTTGTCTACCCTGACTATTGCTATCCCATTCGAAGGCAGAAGAGAAAAAACACAACCTCTGCAAAAGAAGAAGCTGCAGCTGCTCCTAGCGAGCCAGAACCGGAAAGAAAGAAGATAAAGGTTCTTACGCATCGGCCGCGCTATATTGAACCAGCTTCGGTGCCTGAGTTTACCGGAGAAACTTCTTCGGCATCCGAAGCTGAAAAACCAACCGAGCCAACTTTACTGCCAGAAGTCGCAGAAACAGCCGAAGTGCCAATAAAGTCAAAATTGGAACAATCAGAAATTTTGTTAATAGGAACAGAAGAGAAGGCCGAAGCGCCGTGCACAGAAAAAATGGAAGAGGTAAAGGAAGCAACTGAGGACTCCAAAACATCAGAAGTTTTGAGTCCTGCAGCAAACATTGGGTCAGCAAAAAATGAAAAAGTGCCAGCCATAACTCCGAAAAGAAAGAGAATGGCCAATGTGCTAGATGTACTGGAAACGATCAAATCTTCAAGCACACCTCCGAAGAAGACTGCTGGCACTCCTGAAACAGCAACTGAAATTTCTGGTTCTTCAGCTCCAGAGCAAGAGATTGAAGCCGAAGCTGGGCCCTCAGAGCCCGCAAAGGGAAAACCCTTGGAAAGTGAGGCAGAAAAAATAACAAAACCAACTTCTGTTGAAGAAACCGGTGTTGTTGCCCCCAAAGCATCCCCTAAAATTCGTGATTATATTTTCCATCATGCTTCGGGGAAAAAATTATCAGAAAAAGAAGAACAAGAGGCCCAGCATTATGCCCAAAAACTGAAATATCCAAAGGGGGCGTTAATATTTAATGGCAGTGGAGAAGAAGACTTCTTGTATTGTCTTCCCGACAGCAAGGAAATTTCTGTCTGCCGGGAGATGAGCAAGAGCTTCGGATTCCCGACTTTAGAAGACGGGCTCTCAGTGCTGTCGAAGAACGATCTGGCCGACAGCCTGGCTTACAATAGCTTAAAGGTACGATATATGAAATCCTTGTATTTTTCCGTTCATTTTAAACCTACTGACACACACATATTTCTTTTTGCAGGGCTTGATACTTAGCAATGCTCTGAGAGCACAGAAAGATGCTGAAGACGAAGGGTGTACTATAGCCCTGAGCAACCTTCGTTCCGAAGTAATTGAACTGAGGAACGAAGGTCTCAAAAAAGACAAAATACTATACTCATTGATAAATAAAATAAAGGAGGACGAAGCTGCTTTTAAAAATCAGGCTGAAGCTCAGAAACGCGAAATTGAAGACCTTCGGAAACAACTGGCCAGAGCCAAGGAAGAACGCATACTTGAAGAAACAAAGCGTGAACTCAGCGATCAATGGGCAGATCACCTAGAAGTGACTGTTGAAGAGCTTCGTTCGTCCAAAAAGAGATGCTACAACAAATCTGTAGATTGTGTTAAAAAATTAAAGGCTAGCTTCGCCAAGGTCGGCGCATTCTCAAGTGAGGAAAACTTTTCAAGAGGCAATCCCGAAGGTGTTATTGAATGGATTAACCACGAAGCCGAAGCCTTCGAAGAAATTCTAAATAGTCGAGGAGATATATGTGCCTTCTCTGGCGCCAGAGGGATTGCCACCATCTTAGAGAAGAAGGGCTGCGAACATGTAAAAATTTTAGCACAGTCTGAAGCTGCTTTGTCCTTTGAAGATACAAAAGATCCTTCGGCCGAAGCTAGCATAATTGGTGGAAAGTTTTTTACTGATATCTGGGAAAATGGTGGCCGAGAGATGGCCGGAGAAATTATTCGAAGAAGTGAAAAGGGCATTCACGATGCTAGAGAAGTAGCTGAGGCTGCTGACAAGAGCGCAGAAGCCGAAGGTCAATTAGGTACTAAATAATAGTTTTTATCGTGTTGTAATCTTTAGGCTTTAAGATCTGTTTGCGATTTGTAATAGCAATGCAGCCGTGTCCTGCTTCAGATCCGACTAAAGCGCCTTCGGACCCTCAGCCGAAGGGGGACGACGAAATTAAAAAGATGGCCGAAGATATTATGGATGAAGTTGTCGATCGACTATTGAACGAAGCTGCAGAAGTGGTACTTAGGGAAGACTAAATGCTGTTGTAAAAACATTTTAACTGTAACATGTGTAATATCTTGTAATCCTGTATGTAATATATTTGTTTTATTTTTCTTTATGGTTTAATTCTTTACGATGCATGAAACTTTGCATACGTACCGTTTTTGAGTCTTTGACGAAAAAACACCTTCCCTTCTTTTCATGCTTCGTGAAGAAGAATTACCATTTATCACAACAATATCCGAAGTATCCTGAAAAGTGTTGAAGCTTCGTAGAAACATTCTTCAAGGCTATACTTGAGAGATCAATATTGTTTCTCCTTGTGACTTGGCATGATTTGCCCCTTTTTTCAAAGCGTTTTCCCGAAGGTTGATATCATATCTCTTTCTTATGCCACATGCAGTATGATGTATGATGCTTATGTTATGCAAAGATGATGTGATGATGTTATGCTATGTAAGGTGATATTCCGAAGATACACGCATATCCGCGATAAAACACATAATCTTTTTGTGAATCAGCGTTGACTTTTCGCTATAAGCCTCCCTTAGGAGCTTCTTTGCCTTTTACTTCAGCGGAATCAGCGTTGACTTTTCGCTGTAAGCTCTGCATTCCCTTAGGAACGTCTTTGGAGCTTCTTCGCCTTTTACTTAGGCGGTATCAGCGTTGACTTTTCGCTGCATGCTCTGCATTCCTTTTGGAACGACTTTGGAGCAAAAAACTTACACTGCGCTCCCTTCGGAACGACTTTTTGTGACTTCGTCAAACTTACTCTGCGTTTGTTAGAACGACTTTTTGTTGCTTCGAAGAATTTTTGATAGTTCGAAGGTCCTTCTTATTATCACAAGTCTTTAAACTTCGATCAATTTAAGCCTTCGTCAATAGATGTGCTTAGACTCTGGCACAGTGCTATTGACTGTACGAGCTTCGGACTGCTCTCTGAAGTCCCTCTGGTGTGGGGTATACTGGCTCCCTTCTGGCTGCTGGCCTTGCTGCAACGGAGGTGGAGGCGGAGGCTGTTGCCAGGAAGCTTGAGGCTGGCTCGCCGAAGCAACAGAAACTGCAGGATGATTACCCACATATTCTGGGATGTAGGGCGAATGATACGAAGCTGTATGCATGACCTGCTTCGGCTGAGACTGTTGTGCTGCTGCTTCAGCTATTTCCTTTTGCTTCTGAATAGTAACATGGCACATCCTGGTAGTATGGCCTTTGTTCTCACCGCAGAATAAGCAAAAGATTCTTCTCGGTTGATCGCCAAATCTTCCTCCGAAGCCCCTGGCGCCTCTGCCTCTTGGAACTGGAGGTCGGAAGGAGCTTTGTTGTTGCCCTGAAGCCTGTGAGGAGTATTGTGGCCTTTGTTGCTGACTCCCTTTATCATCATTCTGAGTAGAATTGTGAATTGACCTGACATGCCTCGGGTAAGACCTTCCTCCGAAGCCCCTGGTCATTTCAGAAAACCTGAAAGCCTCCTCCCTTCTTTGACGAAAGTCATTGTCAGCCCGAATGTATTCGTCCATCTTCTGGAGCAGCTTTTCCAGTGTTTGTGGTGGCTTCCTGGCAAAATACTGTGCTGACGGCCCTGGCCGAAGCCCCTTGATCATAGCCTCAATGACAATCTCATTGGGCACTGTTGGCGCCTGTGCCCTCAATCGTAGAAACCTTCGGACATATGCCTGAAGGTACTCTTCATGGTCCTGAGTACACTGGAATAGAGCCTGAGCAGTTACTGGCTTCGTCTGAAACCCTTGAAAGCTAGTTAGCAACAAGTCCTTCAGCTTCTGCCACGAAGTGATCGTTCCTGGTCGAAGGGAGGAATACTAGGTTTGAGCAACACTTCTGACAGCCATGACGAAAGATTTGGCCATGACTGAAGCATTGCCACCATACGAAGACACTGTTGCTTCGTAGCTCATCAAAAACTGCTTCGGGTCTGAGTGGCCATCAAATACGGGGAGCTGAGGCGGCTTGTAGGACGGAGGCCAAGGTGTAGCCTGCAGCTCAGCGGACAGGGGAGAAGCATCATCAAAAACAAAATTCCCATGATGGAAATTGTCATACCAGTCATCTTCGTTGGGAAAGCCCTCCTGATGAAGGTCTTGATGCTGGGGCCTTCGGTGTTGCTCATCCTGAGCAAGATGACGGACTTCTTCAGAGGCTTCGTCTATCTGCCTCTGCAGTTCAGCTAGCCTGGCCATCTTCTCCTTCTTGCGTTGAACCTGCTGTTGAAGGATTTCCAGATTTTGAATCTCCTGATCTAGATCATCCTCCGGAGGTGTTGGACTGGTAGCCTTCCTCTTCTGGCTTCGTGCCTCTCTAAGAGAAAGGACGTCTTGATTGGGGTCCAGCGGCTGCAGCGTGCCAGTCCCTGCTGCTGAAGCCTTCTTCGGCGGCATGACGAAGATGATGCTTGCCGAAGGTGTTAAAAATCTCAAGAAATGGAAGTGAGTTCACCGGAGGTGGGCGCCAATGTTGGGGACTTGTTCTCAAGTGCTAAGAGTTAAGAACAAGGCAACATAGAAAACGTTAATCGTTAATGTCCTTCGTCCTCCGAAGCATTATCTCCCTTAGGACGTAATGACTTGCGGACGAAGGTTATGAAGGTCATACCTTCATAAATTCATCAAACAATGACGAAGGATAAAATATAAAATATAAAGAATGTAAAAGAAGACATGAACAATCATTTATTATTATTGAGCATGAACAAAAATATTACTGAGTTACAAGTATACCTTCAATCGGAAGAAACTGACAATACAAGCGTGACGCAAAAAGCGAATGCCAAGTCAGCGTGAACAGTACGAGGATACTGTTCACCTATTTATAGGCACGGGACACAGCCCTTACAAAATTACATTCATGCCCTTTACATTTGATAATAATTCTATAGTAGTCTATCGAGGTCTGAATAGCCTTTTCATCTCTAAGTCGGTTCCACTCTTTGCTGTTACGCCGAAGCTTCCTGCTCACACCTTCGGCTCTGTATCAACCTTCGTATCATTCCGGTCTACAGCAATGCCGACTTGTCCGAGGATACCTGTTCACACATTGTACTCCAGAAATACTGTTAAATACTGTTTTTGAGGACCTTCGGATGCCGAAGGTTCCCAACAGTGCTTAACTCCACCGGTTACCCTACGCCTCCTTTGTACACGGTGCAGCTGTACGAGGAGCATCGGGTACCACATTGCCGAGTCTGGCTGACTCTGGAGGCTCATCCCCTTCAGCCAGGTTGGCGTTCTCTTGACTCCGAAATGATTGGATTCAGGACAGACGACACCACTGAGGCGACAGCAATGAAGACCCTGACGACTTTCTGTGGCTACCATTCCCTGGAGATGGTGATGCACCCCTTGGGACTCTTCCCTGCTGAGAAGAAGGATGACCCCATGTAGTGCAACCACGTGAGCCATGTGAAAGACGTATGTGCGATGTATCCTGACTTGGTTGGAAGGATCACTGTTCAGTGCATGAGCGCGCTGTACCGCCTTCAGGCCCTGCAGAGCGACGCTATGGCACATCTTGCTAACCTCGCTCAAACCACCAATCTCACCCTCGACAACCGAGAGGACTTCGTGGTCGACTTGTCCTCTGAGTTGGTGGAGGACCTACAGGTGGAAAGGCTGAGCCAACGCATCACCACCTTGGAGCAACATGTGGAGATCCGAGACAACACCATTGATGTCTTGGAAAACCAGCTCCATGATGTGCAACAGGAACTTGAAGAAGCTAATGACCGCCTGGACATGCATCACCTGGAGATGGAGGCCAATGAGGCCAGAAGCGAGGGAGAAGAGGCTCCTGAGAAGTTAGGACCAGCCCCTGGTGCCAATGTGACGACCTCCGTGATGCCCCCTTCACCCGCATTTATTGTCGCTTCCACTACTTAGGGTTGACGAGTCGTTTTGACGTTTTAGGAGGATAGAAACCTACGCGAGCTTAGTTAATGATAGATTTTGGACTAGGCTTACGGGTACTTTCCCCTAATTGATGTAACCCTTGAGAACTTTTGAGATCCGTGGAATGTTTGTAACCATGATTATCCTCGCTCGAACTTAATTTTATGATTATGGCAATTTATTTCCATATGAGATAATAGCATGTTGTTCGAAATTATGAATTGGGATGACAATGGCGACAATCTCTGTTTTCATATGGCAGCTAGGCAGCGTCGCGGGCAAAACGAGCAAGTTCCCCCGCCACCTCCTCCAGCTCCCACGGTGCAGGAGCTGATGGCGCAGCAGAACGAGATTCTGCGACAAAGATATTCCAAATAATTCAATCTTAATCCAAGTTATAACTTGTTTAGAAGTACTATTTTAATATAGTTATGGATGAAAAACACTAACTTTTAATTAAAAAGTAAATCTAATGAGTATAAGTTAAACCATCATTTAATTATCTCTAAAAACATGATAAAATAATATTGTTTAATGTGTAGACAATTTTAATATGAAGCTAACGAAACTTGAACGGGTCTAATCGGAGTTAAAATGATCAAGATATGATTTATCTAAGGTTCTAGGTATTCTAACATTTATTTTACACTTAAAGAAATGTTTTTCTGTTGTTTTCCATGATTTTCCTTATTTATTTTACTTGATTTATTAAAAGTAGGATGGCAGACATTATTTCTATAAAACTTAGGGTCTCTGGTACAAATAAGGACATACTTGAAACATTCTTCGAACTGCCCTGGACTGCGGATTATTTATGCATAAACCCAGGGGCTCTTATGGCATTTGTCAAGGCCGAAGAGGTATGCAGCGATCCGAGCCACCCGGTCAGATCTAGCGGTCTAGATTAGAAGGCTGAAAGGGGGTACGCTATGCAGGCCATTGGATCGCTGATCGACGCCCATGATTCAACTTTGCCAAAAATGGTATTTTATGATCTAATATCTACCGTAGGTTCATTGTTCAATGCCCAGATGACCCTCGGGGTGAACAGGCATTCATGATTAAATCCGGATCACACATAGTCGATCTAATGGTCAGAGTTACCCCACTCATCTCCCATCCTCCGTTAGCTGGACTCGTACGCGATCTCAGGTATACATTGTTTTCGTACATTATTCATAGATTATGTAATTTCGTTTGATGTGGTCATTTAATATTTACTATATAGTTATTAGTTAGTATATATTTATTACTTAGTAAGTTTTTAGGCTTAAGTATATAGCCATTATTGAGTTAGTAATCCATTTTTGCAATAGATGGACACCCTAGTGACACTATACCATGGAGGAAGCGTGGGGATAGATGCTTATGGGAATGTTACTTTTGATGGTATGAAGATCGTGACCATGTTGTTCGATGAAAGACCATCTTTTGACAAGATTTTCGCTCGAGCTTGTGAGGAGATTAGTTGCGACATAAACGACCGTAGAATATCAATTCAGGGTTTGTTGTCCCATATTACATATGGAACAGTTGTCCGACGGTTGATCTCCATTGCCTCAGAAGATGATTGGGTGAGATATGTAAGAATCGTGAAGACCATGCTTCCACCATGTTTGGATGTGGTTGCTCAGCCGTTATCTGTTACTCATCGTGATGCTCCAGTCGGGTTGACTCCACAAATTCCCAATGCATCTCGTATTGAAGCTCCTTTGGTAGAGCTTCCGGAAGAAGTGGTTGTTGTGCCCGATGCTCAATCGGGGCGGCACGAGTATGGGATTTCTCGTCCTCTCCCTGGCATTTGTGGGGCTTCTAATCCGGTGGTACCCCCCCAAGAGATCCCATTGACCCAGGATCCAGTTCAGAATCATCCTAGTAAGTGTCTTTGACACGTTGTTCATATCCATCGTTATTTCGTTTGATTAGACTTTTTAATGTGGTATTTCTTGCTTCGACCCGATGCAGGATCTCCACAAATCGATAATGGTGCTTATCTTGATGTGCCTGTGTCATATAATATGGACAACATATGAAGGGCATCCAATAGTGTTGATGTTCAGATTGAGGATGAGGAGGAGCCATATGAGGCTGCACGGGCCTTAGATTCTGATGATGATCGTCCGGTTCAAGAAATGACCGAGCAAGAAATTGAACTCATAAGACGTTTGTGTCCGGAGCGTGATCCTGCAGTACATGAATTTAGCAGTCTAAGTCATTCTACCCGTGCATATGCTGAAGGACGTGATGATGAACTGCTAGAGGCTCCGGATAACGCCGACAACATTGAGATTAAGGTAGGCTTACTTTTCAAGGACCTGCCTACACTGAGACGATGGCTACAGGAATATTCTGTGAACCGCAAGAGGCCGCAAGATACGTCCGGATATAACTCACGAGGACGACCTCTCTTCTGCCTCAACGCCTCTCGGTACATGTCTTTCATCTAATAAACGATTATAATTATCACTTGTACCTAATATGCTTTATAACAGGTTTACACAAACTATCAAATAAAATATACTCATCATATTAATGATACTATATATATTATGAGCAACTATGAAAGTAATAATCGAAATGATTATATAATAAGTTTACACAAACTATCAAACTATGAAACTATGAGCAACTATGAAACTAACAACCAAATATACAAAACAAATCAGTTGGGCACCATACCTTGGTCTACGAAGTAAACTACCTCGAATCTTTGAATCCAAATAAATTTGACGAAGTTTTGAAATGAGAGGAATTGTGCTGCTCTCGGCCAGCAGCGCGGCTGTTTTATAGGCGTCCGTAGCTCGGCGCCCAAATCTGTGGCGCCGAGCTACAAGGCCGCGTCACCGCCACATCGCTGCCACGTCAGCCCTGGGCGCAGGTAGCCGTTGTTGCCACGTCATACCTCGGCGCCATAGGTTGTGGCGCCGAGATGTGTTACCTCGGCGCCACAGCCTATGGCACCGAGCATCGGGTCTAAACGTGCAAATAAAATTTCTGGGGGTCCAAACGTAAATATTTTTCAAAAGTAGGGTTAAAATACAAAAAACTTGGTCCCATCCTTTCCCCTGTTCTCTGGTCGGCGGCGCCTCATTCCCTCACGGCAGAGTTTCTCCGATGATATCGTAACCCATGCTCTGGTGCTCGATTCCTGATACCGATAGGTCTTAAACGAAGCATAGTTTATCGCGCATCAATCAAGGCACTTCTTACATGGTATGGCGGCGGAGGCGGCGCTGCCCACGACGAAATGCGGCCCCGCGGTGGCATAGTGGTTCCGGTGAGAAATTCCCGGAGCCCCGCGGTCTCTCGCGCTCCACGACACACCCATGTGTGATCCCTACGATCTGGTGAAGCTCCCTGGCACACCCTCGAAGGCAAACTGGCGATGCCCATGAGGATCAACTGCGGCGGCCGCATGTTCATCACTCTGCTCGGTGAGGAGCTCTCGGGTTTGATGGAGGATAGAGGGGGACGCGGCCCTAACTTTATACTCCGCGAGGCGCAAGAATTCCAGGGAGGGAGCAACGACTAAGGTCTTGTTTGGGTAAGAAGGGATTGAAGTGGATTGAAGTGTATTTTAGGGATTGAAAGGGAAATTAGTTCATATTACACTTCAATACACCTTGTACCACCTCAATCCACTCCAATACAAGATTACCCAAACAAGCCCTAACTTGGGCGCGAAGACGTCGGCTAGTTGTTACGGTTCGAGGATGAGGAGTCCTCCGACAACAGGGGCCCACGCGTAGAGAGAAGCAGCACGGTACCAAGCACGTGCTGCGGGGACGCCCTGACGAGGCGGGTCCACCGGCCAGTGATACTTAGAGAGTCATCATATGTGGGGCTGACCCATGGGGGCCGCATGTCGGCACGCAAGGCAAGCGCGGGGTCTGCCCGGTCGTGGGCCGCACGGGTTGCAATGCCGAGGTTGGAGCTGGGTTGGTAGTGTTTTTGGCCCAGAGAGTAGGTCGGGTAAGTCATTTTGTTTTCTGTTTTTTTATTCTGTTCTCTATTCTAATTCAAAATAAATGCACAGTCAAAACCTCAACACGAATGCATGAATATAATTTTAATAATCCATTTGTTATCTTATTCATGAAATTGCTTTTGAATATGTCACTTATATACTCCAAATTGTATTTTTAAGAAAGTAATTTCTAATGTATAATATATTTTAATTTAGATATCTAAGAAGGTATTTGTAACCACATAACTCATATAAGGATCTTTTATATAATCTCTTTAAAAACATTTATTTAAGTTACAGAATAAATATTCCTAAATTACCCAAAATAGGATTTTGGGGTGTTACACTCGTTGATCCTTTAATGTTGCTCATCGCCCATCATCCATGTTATCTATTCATATATGATGTTGCCCCTTCAGTACCTCTCTAGCCTCTACTTCGATGTTTGGTGACTATAGGGCTCCATCCCCAAGGAAGACGATGATGCAATATCTATAGTTTTAGCTGCTGCCACTGCCATACGCATTACTCGTGTACGGTGCCAAGTATGGCTATGATGTTTGGACCTAGCGCTACGAGCATAGGGCTCCCATAAGATGGCATACCGCCCTCTTGTCAGCGATGGCATTGTGGTCGAATCGGTTTGTTCGAGAGCTTAGGGCATTGATGCTCGCCAAGCCATCAAACTCTTACAAAATCTATACTTGATAGTTGGTTCAACAGAACAACTTTTAGCTTTTTCACAACCGTTGGCTCGTAACAACTTCCTTACAACTCACAATTAGAATTAGATTTTCAGAAATCTACAGATAAACAAAAAAAACTTTCTTAATTATTTCAAGGATAAAAATTTAAAAAATAGATAATTTAAAAGTTGAAAAAGTAAGGTAGACCCAAGAGTTCATGAGACATAAAAGTCACCGGAACTTAAGCTAAGGTGTCAATTGGAGCATGCATATTTAAAGACACACGGAGGGAGTATACTTTTATCATAACAATATAGAGATTGCAGGCTATCTATATGATTATTGTGGCACGAAATAACTAGTGGGCAAACTATACAAAGTAAAAGTAATATGTGTTAATTGTAGACAATAAACATACACAAAATTCTAATGATTTGGATTTCCGAGATTCTTAGAACTCGTACGTGTAGTGCCAATTATTCTCGTACTGAGTGACCAAAATGGCATATTCCAACGCAAGTTCAACATGGTTATTTAGTAATTTTATCATGGTATTCAATTAGAGTATCTTAAAGTTGACTAGCTATTTATAAAAGATCTCACTATTTATGACATTAAATAAGTATGGTTAGATTCTTATGAGACATTTCTTAAATATACGTATCTAGTGTCATAAATGTGAATATTTGTATCTATAGAATAGGTTAAACTATAGATATTACAACAATTAATACACCTAGAATTGCATTTATTAGAATGGAGGTAATGCACAGAGTTGTTGCAAATATTGTGTATTTATTATCTTTGTATCTGTATTTAAATTACATTTATACTCATATATGTATCTATATCTATCCTATATCTATATCTATATCTTTAAATGTAAATGCATTTTTGTATTTGCATATACATATCTATAACCATAACCCCACTAGAATTCTATCACCAGATGCATGCAAGTCATCGACGTGAGCAGAGTGCATTGAACTATGGTACTACCTATCTATTTATGCAAGCTATCCACGTCATCATCAAACTATATTATCTAGTGCCAAATATTAATTTGTCCATATCAGCACACCAAACTATCAACTAACACTGTCACCAGCAATTTTCTTGAGGAGTAAAATTGAACGCAAGGAGTATATCATTACCTTGGGGTTGTAAGAAAGCACAAAGGAAATTTAGTCCAAATAATCTTCAAAATAAATTTATGTTTTCTTGAGTGCTAGCCTAAACTGCCAAGGTAATTTCCTATTTCTCATTACAAAATCGCTACGGTAACCACTCAGTTAATTCCTTTGGTATTTGGTCAAATGATTTTGTGAGCAGCAGTTTTCAAGGTTCCTCTGAGGGGTACTTGATCCTAGGGATATATATTCAGTTTTCTGCTAGTGACAAATATAATATTGTTACAATCCATAATGCTAGTATCTTCGATAGCTAGCTGCCAAGAAGCCGTGACTTTGTAAAATAGTGCACGCAGCATGAGCCGAAGGCCGAAGCCTCTCTATTCCGATCCTCCCATGATTTGCTCCAAAGCCATGTGACCCCTACGAAAGAAACGTCGGGTGCAACGGCCGTTGATGGCGATCGCAGCCGGCCGCTATGCGTTCCTTCGATTCACTTCCTGCCTGCCTATAAATACCACGGCAAGGTTGCTCTTCCTCGGCCATCGAGACACACACAGAACTTCTCCTGTCGGCCTACTAATACAGCTAGCTAGCTGCCCTCTTAGGTATACTGTGATGGCCACAACCTTGTCCTCCACAGTAGTAGTTGCACTTGGTGCACCTCTCTTCTTGCTCCTTGTAACGTGTGGCTCGTGCGCGAGGCCGGTGAGCTTTAACGCCTCCGACCTCACCGCCGATCCCGGCTGGGATGCTGCCAGGGCCACCTGGTACGGTGCGCCCACCGGCGCCGGCCCTGATGACGACGGTAAGTACACGAATTAACAATGGTGCATCCATGGTCTCATTGTGCATGCCGCCGTGCAATGGTGCATAGCGTTGTTTTGATCTGAATCCGAATGCATGCAGGTGGTGCCTGTGGATTCAAGAACGTGAATCTGCCGCCGTTCTCGGCAATGACGTCGTGCGGCAACGAGCCCCTGTTCAAGGACGGCAAGGGCTGCGGCTCCTGCTACCAGGTACACAGTAGCGGCCGGTGATCCTTTGTTTGCCTGCCTTTCATGGAAACGGAAAAGCTGGAGCCGTTTTACTTGACTTTCCAGATACGATGCCAAAACCACCCGGCCTGCTCCGGCAACCCAGAGACGGTGATCATCACTGACATGAACTACTACCCCGTGGCCAAGTACCACTTCGACCTCAGCGGCACGGCGTTCGGCGCCATGGCCAAGCCCGGCCGCAACGACGAGCTCCGCCACGCCGGCATCATCGACATCCAGTTCAAGAGGTATATATGGTCCGTAACACGCACCGCTCGTTGCACAGATCGAACCACACCACAGACGACGACGGGCCGGGCGGCCGCCTACATACGCCAACAGAATCATATCTCTATATATTCGCTCGCCGTGGAGCCCTTGTACTTTTGCTCAACTAACTCTAACGACAACGACCGGTTTTAACTCTACACAGTTTGGCGTTTGTGCGTTCATGCATGCCTGCCTGTGGACTAATAAGTGTTCCCAAGCTCTTGCCTAATAATCCAAGCACATCACATGGCTTGTTCTGTTCCTGTAGGGTGCCCTGCAACTACCCCGGGCAGAAGGTGACGTTCCACGTCGAGGAGGGCTCCAACCCCGTCTACTTCGCGGTGCTGGTCGAGTTCGAAGACGGCGACGGCGACGCGGTGCAGGTGGACCTCATGGAGGCCAACTCTGCGTCGTGGACGCCGATGCGCGAGTCCTGGGGATCCATCTGGAGGCTCGACTCCGGCCACCGCCTCACCGCGCCATTCTCCCTGCGCATTACGAACGAGTCCGGCAAGACGCTGGTGGCTGACCATGTCATCCCCGCCAACTGGGTGCCCAACACCTACTACCGTTCTATCGTCCAGTATTAGCCGCTCCCAGCTGCTGCGCCGGCCGGATAATAATATACAATTCTGTGTCATTGTGCTTTACTATTAGTTTGGTATTAGTATTGTATTTCTGCATGGGACTGATGAGGCACAGAGCTGAAGTGAGGTGCCTCACTCCATTGCTAATTTGCTACTAGGTGTTAAGTTGGTGTGCGGCTTCAGGGAGTTGAAGACTGGGAAGTGGAGGAAGCAGTGCTTTTTCCCGCCCATTGTCGTGAATGCATGTACCAGTGCGATTAAGATTATATAAATTATATTGACAGTATTCTGTGTGCCATATATCCCATATTGTATACTAGAGCCTGTATGCTTCGCTCGATCTCTCTTTTGCTTCAGTCATGGTTATTAGTCATGTTTATTATGCAGCCGACTTAAGTGGACTTTTCTGAAATCTCTACTGTATAAAGCACGTGTGTCAAACACTTATCACCCCTTCCCCTTCCATTAACCTCTCCCTCATTTAAATGATAAAAAACTAAAATTATATACAAATAATAATTCAAATTATGATTGTTGGTTCGAAACCCAAATTCACACCCACCTAGCTAACATAATCTACATGTCGTTGTGTTTTATACTTTATACTTAAATATAAATAGAAACCATAGCAGCGTAGGGCACTTTGCTAGTTATCATTATGTATGAGTCCCATTATAATACATGAATTATTTTAGTTCCTGACAAAGACAAAACCCATCACGCCAAGTCAATATACGTTACTTTTGATTACTTATTTTATTCATTTTTCTGATTCATGTACCTTCCATTATTTTATTATTATTCCTTTATTGCTTATGCTGACAGTGTTTATCATCCAGAGGCTGTAGCCTAAACTTCAATAAATATTCGTTGTGTCTGCAAACCTCTTGCAGAGTACAAAAGTTTCTGAGCCTGACACTAGTAGAAAAGATCTCATAGCCTGCGGCACCCACAAATTATCACTGGCGGTTTCAGTTATCGCGCGCCAGTAAAAAAAACGAGGTGGGTGTTGGAACTTGCTCTTATGCGGAGCCATCTATGACCGGATGTGGGGTCCGCACGGTCGCGAGGTGGTTAGGGAGCGGGCCGAGACGGCGAGGGTTCAGGTAACGTTTGGCGTTTGTTTGGAGTTTGCTGGATGTGGGCTATATGTGGTTTTGCTGAATTTGTGTGCTGTGTCTTAGGCGGCGCGTGACGAGAGGGTGGATGACTTCGGGGCGTTGAACAGCGCGCTGCCTGACCCAGAGCCGACCCCGGCGGAGGCCGTGTCCGGGGCCGCCCTGGAGCCGCCCCCGGAGACTGCGGAAGGCGCACCGGATGCCCCCGCATCCGCTGCGGCCGACGGAGACCTGCCCCCAGAGACCGCCGAAGGCGCGCCTGATGCCCCCGCAGCCGCTGCACCGAGTGCTGAAGATCCTGCGACGGTGGCGGCGGAGGCGACAACGGAGGCAACGGCGGAGGCTCCCGCAACGGCAGGGTCTTCGCAGGTGGCGTAGTGGGTGTAGATAGTTAGGGAATTTTGGATATGTTGCTGAATTTTGGTTGCTGCGCAGGTTCAAGATTTTGGGCCTGCGCACGCAACCGCCACTACTAAATTTTTGGCGGCTTCGACCGTGGATGGTGGTAATAAATGTGATGGGTCTGCATCTGAGTTTTCTGATTTTGCTGACTCTGGGAGCTCGGTTGAGTGGACTGAGGAGTCGTCGGAGGAGGACTTGGATTACTTTGCGGCCTTGGATGCGGCTGCGGCGGAGGCTTCACCGCACGCCGCGGACACAGATGTGCCTGGTCCTAGCACCGGGCGCCGGCGGCGAAGGGCGGTTGCGAAGCGTAGAGTGAGTGGGGCGGAGGGAGGTCGGCTTCGTGTGAGTAGGGCTGGCCGGCAGGAACTGTTGTCTTTGCCGGCCGCCGTGAGTACAGGTGAAGGGGAATTGCGAAGTCTTTTTGCGGGTGAGGAGCTTAGGATAATGTTATTTAATTATAGGGAGATGGGAATTATTCCTAAGGTTGAGCCGATGTAGAGTGTGGTGCCCTCGCTTGTATATGTGTAAAGGCTTGTATGATGAGGTTGTGTGCTCCCGCACACTTGGCTATGCTTGCGAAGGCGTTGTGTACTTGGTCTGGTGTGTTTTGTTATGCTGTGCTGGTGCGCATATAGTCGGTCTTGGCGCGGACGGTTTGGTGTTGTCGTTTTTGCTTTTGTTGTGCTAGTCCGGCTGCACCCTTAGGCGGCTTCTGCATGGATAGTCTACGCGGTAGACTTCGGTTTCTTCGCACTTGTTGTGCTGGTCCGGCTGCACCCTTGGGCGACTTCTGCGCGGATAGTCTTCGCGGTAGACTTCGGTTTCTTCGCACTTGTTGTGCTAGTCCTGCTGCACCCTTAGGCGACTTCTGCACGGATAGTCTTCGCGGTAGACTTCAGTTTTTTCGCACTTGTTGTGCTGGTCCGGCTGCACCCTTAGGCGACTTCTGCGCGGATAGTCTTCGCGGTAGACTTTGGTTTTTTCGCACTTGTTGTGCTGGTCCGGCTGCACCCTTAGGCGACTTCTGCGCGGATAGTCTTCGCGGTAGACTTCGGTTTTTTCGCACTTGTTGTGCTGGTCCGGCTACACCCTTGGGCGACTTCTGCGCGGATTTGTCGCACGCGAGGGTGGCTAGCGCTGAGCCTCGCGGTGACCTCGTATTGGTCGAATGTCGAAGACCGTCGTCGCGGTCTTTTTTCGACGCATGTTTTTGCGGGGGATTTTTCACACATATATTACATGGCTTCGCCTCGTTAAAAACCTCACCCCCCGGGAGGAAAAGAGTGCGGGCCAGTATAAGATTGTTTTTGCGGACTACAAGGGCGAAATCAGCCCTGATGAGTCAAACAAAAAATTTGCGGAGGTTGTCGATGTTGCAGGAGTGCTCCAGGTCTTCGCCGTTTGGCGTTGTGAGCCTGTAAGCGCTGGGGGAAGCTTTCGTCTTGACTATAAAGGGGCCCTCCCACTTGGGCTCCAGCTTGCCCCTAGACTCTGTCCGAGCTGTTCGGACGAGTACGAGGTCCCCTTCGCTGAATTCCCTCGGGATGACTGCGTGGTCGCGCCATGCTTTTGTCTGGGCTTGGTACTTGTTTAGGGCCTGTAGGGCGAAGACTCGGTCTCCGTCAATGAGATCCTTTGAAGTTGGCTCGTCCACGTCGGGGACGGCTGACGGAACTGTTCGCGGGGACCCATGTTTTATTTCTTGTGGGGTCATGGCCTCCGATCCGTATAGAAGGCGGAAAGGAGTAAAGCCGGTCGCCCTGCACTCAGTCGTGTTTAGTGCCCAGACTGCCTCGGGTAACAAATCGGTCCATCTGCCCTTTTTTCATCGAGGAGCATCTTTTTGACAGCTGTGAAGATTTTCCTATTGGCGCGTTCCACGACTCCGTTGGACTGCGGATGATAGACTGAGGCGAAGGCAAGCTTGGTGCCAATGGAGAAGCAAAAATCCTTGAAGTCTTGGCTGTCAAACTGCTTGCCGTTGTCAACTGTTAGTTCGGACGGTACTCCGAAGCGGCAAACGATGTTTTGCCAAAAGAATTTCTGGGCTGTTTTTGATGTTATTGTGGAAACAGCCCTTGCCTCGATCCATTTGGTGAAGTACTCGACAGCGACGAAGGCGAACTTAAGGTTCCCCTGAGCGGTGGGCAGGGGCCCGACAATGTCCAGGCCCCAGCGCTGGAGAGGCCATGTGTCGGCGATCATCTTTGTATACTGCGAGGGGCTGCTTGACCGAGGGGAAAACTTCTGGCAGGCTTCACAGGACCTTGTGACCCGATTTGCGGCGCAGATCATTGCGGGCCAGTAAAAGCCTTGGCGGATCACCTTAGCAGCTAGGGCCCTTGGCCCTGCGTGCGAGCCGCACGTGCCACTGTGGACTTCGCGTAGGATCTGGATGCCTTCGGTTTTGGTGACGCACTTAAGCATTGGCTGACTGACCCCTTTCTTGTAGAGTTGGCCTTCAATCAGTGCGAAGTCTCGGCTTCGATGTCTGAGGCGCTTGGCCTCACTGATGTCGGTTGGATGATAGTACCCCTGTAGGAACAGGGTTATTGGTGCCCGCCAGTCTTCGGTCATGATAAGGTTGACTATGCGGTGGCCCTCGCTGTCATTAGTTATTTGGAGCCCTTTGGGGCTCCGGACGGCTAGCGTGCCGATGACATGAAAGAACACGTCGGAGGGCAAGGACTCGCCCCTGGCGGCGGCCTTGGCCAATGCGTCGGCCTCTTCATTCTTGGCCCGATCGACATGCTGCAAGGTGAATCCCTTAAATTGTCTCTCGAGGCTTCGGATGGCCGCGAGGTATTGCATAAGCGCGGGGTCCTTTGCTGCATAGTCTTTCTCGACTTGGCCGGCAACTACCTTAGAGTCTGTTTTGATGATTCCGGTGGTGACTCCGAGGGCCCTTAGCTTGCGGAGGCCGAGGATGACTGCTTCGTATTCTGCTATATTATTTGTGCATCTGTCGGATTCCAGAGCGAAGCTGAGGCGTGCTGCATATCTGTGCTTGACCCCGACTGGTGAGGTGATGACTGCAGCGGCGCCCGCCCCCGCATGGCACCATGCGCCGTCGCAATGGATCGTCCAAACCTTCTTTGTGGACTGGTCTGGCTGTGTCGTTGGCCCAGTCCAGTCGACAACGAAGTCTGCCAGGACTTGTGACTTGATGGCTGTCCTGGGCTCGAAGCTGATGTGGTAGCCGGAGAGTTCGGCCGCCCACTTGGCAATCCTCACCGATGCCTCCGGGTTTCTGAACAATTCGCCGAGTCCCCTGTCTGAGGTGACTCGGACCTTGAATGCTTCGAAGTAATGGCGCAGTTTGCGCGAAGACATAACGACTGCGTAGGCAATCTTCTCCAACTCTGTCATGTTGCACTTGGACGGTGTCAGCACTTCGGAGACATAGTAAACAGGGCACTGCTTGACCACGCCCTCAACTGTCTGCTCCTGCACTAGTGCCGCGCTGACCGCATGCGGCGAAGCCGCGACGTAGAGCAACAGGGGGAGCGAGGAGTCGGGGCTTGTAAGGACGGCCAACTCTGTCAGGTACTGTTTTAATGAGGCGAAGGCCGCCGCCTGCTCTAGTCCCCAGGCGAAGTCTTTTGCACCACGGAGTGTTTTGAGGAAGGGGAGACTTCGCTCGGCGGACCTGGAGATGAATCTGTTGAGAGCGGCCAACCTGCCTGTCAGGCGCTGGACGTCTCTGGCGGACTGCGGAGGCGTCATGTTTATGATGGCCTGAATCTTGGTTGGGTTGGCCTCGAGGCCACGGTGTGATACCAGGTAGCCCAATATTTTGCCTTGGCGAACGCCGAAGACACACTTTTCCGGGTTTAGGCGGAGTCGTGCGTCTCGCATGTTCGCGAATGTCTCGGCGAGGTCGGCGAGATGGTCCTCCTTGCTCTTGCTGGCGACGACAATGTCGTCCACATATGTGAATATATTTCTGTCGACCTGCCCTTCGAGCACTGTTTTGGTAAACCTGAAGAAGGTGGACTCGACGTTCTTGAGTCCCTCCGTCATTCTGATGAAGCAATATGTGCCGAAGGGTGTTATAAAGCTGGTGCTAGCCTTGTCTTCCTCTTTCATGTATATCTGGTGGTAACCGGAGAAGCAGTCGAGGAGAGACATGACCTCGCATCCGGCCGCGCTATCGACTATTTTGTCGATCCGTGGCAACGGGAAATTGTCCTTTGGGCAGGCCTTGTTGAGACTGGTGAAGTCGATGCACATTCGCCACTTCTCGCTTTTTTTCTGCACCATTACAACATTGGAGAGCCACGTGGGATAAGCCACCGGCTCGATGAATTTGGCTTCCAGGAGGCGGTGCACCTCCGCCTTGGCGGCCTCTGTCTTCTCGTCGGACATTTTGCGAAGTCTCTGCTTTTTTGGTCGCACCGAAGGGTCAATTCCCAAGCTGTGCTCAATTATGGATCGGCTGACTCCGACCAAATCGAGGGCAGACCAGGCGAAGACGTCTTTATTCTTGGACAGGCAGCAGAGGAGCTTCTCCTCTTCATGCGAAGTGAGGTCTTCGCAGATAGTGACTGTCTGCTTGGGCGTGGCCTGATCGAGGGGGACAGTCTTGGTCCCGTCGTTGCTCTGCAGCTGTGCCTTGTCGTGCTGCTTATTGGTTGGGCTAGCGGGCGCGGGGACCTCGCGCTGGGCCGTGAGGCAGTGCACGTTTCTCTGACCGGGCACGAAGTCCCGCTCTATGTTGCGCGCAGTCTGTTGATTGCCGTAGACCGTAATGATGCCTAACAGACCTGGTATCTTCATACACAGGTACAGTCCGTGGATGGCTGCTTCGAACTTATTGATGGAGCCCCGACCCATGATGGCATTGTATGGATATACCATATCCATGATATCAAAGGTTACTTGCTCGCTTCAGGCATTGGGTGCTACACCAAAGGAGAGAGGCAGCTCTATTTTGCCGACAGGAAAGGTGCCCTTGCCGCCGAAGCCATACAACGGGTTGTCCGAAGGCTTGAGCAGGCTGTGGCTTATGCCCATGCGATCGAAGGCGTGGAGAAAGATGATGTCCGCCTGACTGCCATTGTCAACTAGGACTTTCTGCAGGTCGCAGCCTGCCACGCTGCAATTGATGACCATGGCGTCGCAGTGGGGGGCGCTGCGTAGGTCGACATCTCGTGCGTCAAAGATTAACGGTATGTGGGACCACTTTGTCTGCACGACTGGGCCGGTGACGGCGACGTGGTTGATGCTGCGGTAGTGGTCCCGCTTCTGCCGCTTTGTGTCGAAGTCAGTGCTGGACCCCCCAGTTATCATGTGAATGACTCCACGATATGGCTGATCGGCGAAGTCTTCCTGCTTTGGAGCATGGGGGATGTTTTGATGTTGCTGGTGTGGTGGTGGGGTGGGGGAGGTACGATTTGTACTTCTGGATGGTGTTGGTAAGCGTGGTGCGGTGGATGCAGGGCGGGGGCGTGGATATATGGTGGAGGGGGTTGCTGGTAAGTGTGTGCGACAACTCTGGGGTTGTCGGCTGGTTGCGCCCGTGCCATCCTGTCTCTGGTGGCCTTCGTTTCTGGGCAGTCTTTGGTTTGGTGGGCGCAGTCTTCGCCATGGAAGAGGCAGTAGAATCGGCGCGGCGGCTGCGCCCGCCCCGACCCCTACCGCGAGTTCCATTTCCGCGGCCCTGGGGGGGGATACTCCTGGCGACGAGGGGCGTCAGCAGCGGGGTGCTGGTTGGCGATGTTGTGCACTTGCTGTTGATTGCGACCGTCTCGACCGGAGTCCGGCTGCGGAGTCCTCGTCCACGTGCGGCTGGACTGTGGAGCATCTTTTGGCTTCCTTTGGGACTCAACCTTGCGCTAGTGGAGCTCTTCGGATTTGGCGTACTTTTCAAACAGCTGATATAATTCTTGGACGTTCTTGGGCGGATCTCTGATGCAGTGGCTGTAAAGGACGCCGGCGCGAAGGCCACTAATAGCGTAGTGGATAGCGATCTGATCATCGACTGAGAGCAGCTGTGACTTGAGTGTTAAAAATTTGCGGTAATACTCCCGCAGATTCTCCTTTTCCAGCTGCTTGCAGAGCGAGAGTTCGGCCAATGCGTCAGTGTCTGGGCGGTACCCTTGGAAGTTGAGCACGAACTTGTCCCTGAGGCTTCTCCAGGAATCAATGGACATCGGAGGCAACCTGGTGAACCAGGTGAGAGCTGGGCCCTCTAGGGCGATGATGAAAGACTTCACCATTGTGGCGTCGTCCCCTCCGGAAGATGCAACGGCGACCTGATAACTCATTATGTATTGCGCCGGGTCGGTGCTGCCGTTGTACTTGGGATAGGTCCCTGCCCGGAAGTTAGCTGGCCAAGGCGTCACTTGCAGGTGTGGCGCCAGGGGACTTCGCTCGTCGAGATAGTTGACCCCTTGGAATGGCGCGGCGTGCGGGAAGGTGTGGTCGCGCTGGGGGAAACGCGGGTCTTCCGGTTGTGCGCGGTGTTGCAGGGGTGGCCCATGCTGTAGGCCGAGGTGGCCTTCGCGCGTGTCTTCCAGTTGTGCGCGCTGCTGGAGGGGTGGCCCGTGCTGCAGGCCAAGGTGGCCTTCGCGCTGCATCAGCGCGATCTCCCGCTCGAGGTCCTGGGCCTTCTGCTCTTCGTCGCGTATCATTTGCCGCACTTTGGCTAGTGCGGACACGCGCTGGCGCTTGGCCTCGAGTATCTCCTTCTGCCTCTGGAGATTGCGGTCCTTGAGGCGCAGGGCGCGCAGCTGTAGCTGTTCTTCCGCTGAGACGCCGAGGACTTCACCATCCTCGGTGAGGTCCGCACCCTCCAGTGGGGCGAAGCCTGAGGGTGGCTGCGATCGTCCTTCAGGGCCGCAGGTGCGGAGAGTGTCGTCTTCGCAGGTGCGGGGAATGTTGTCTTCAGTGGCCTCTTGGTGGGTGGATTGGGTGAGGGCGAGGGCCTTGTCCTTTCTTGCAGCGAGTAGTGCTGCCTTCGCAGCCTCGTCAGCCTTCGGGTTAGCTCTCTTGGGTGCCATCACGGGTGGTTTTCTCGTAGCACGAACGGTGGGCGCCAAATGTTGGAACTTGCTCTCAGTTGCAAGGGGATCCAACAAGGGTGAACAATGACGTAAGTAGGGTTCTCGCGCGTGTGGGCAATAGCTCTGTTAATCTGGCCTCTCACGGGCACTGTGCGGGGGTATTTATAGGTGTCTGAGCGCCCGGCGCCTTGTGTTAAGGACGCATGTGCCCTCAGCCACCTAGGTTATCCCTAGAATATTCCCATAAAGCGGGGTTACAGACTGTAATTACAGGAATGCCTTTACAAATTAGGCCCGTGACACGTGGCGGCCACGCAGGGCCCGTTACAATGGGCCGGATCACATGTGGGCCTCTGAGCTGGACGAGGCCGCACGGTGGGATGACGATGTCGCAGGCCTTCGCCTGGTGCCGAATCAGGCGAAGGGAGTCCTTGCCCGTTTTGTCTCCGTCGGACCAGCGACTGCAGCGAAGGCCTCGAGCGAAGGGTGGCGTCTTTGCCTTCGCCCCAACAGTGGGCCCGTCTTGGGAACCGCCAGTGGAAACCTATTTCCACTGGCGGTTATCTTAAAACAACCGCCAGTGGAAATAGGATGTTTCCACTGGCGGTTGTGTTAAGATAACCGCCAGTGGAAATCAATTTTCACTGGCGGTTGGTGTTACACAACCGCCAGTGGAAACATCCTATTTCCACTGGCGGTTTTTAAAGCCAACCGCCAGTGAACTGTCTGTTATAAATACCCCTCTTCTTCCCCCCGACAGTGAACTGTATGCTCGCAGCCAACTTCCATTGGAGGCGATTTTGGAGGTCCAGATTTCACAAAAATATAAGGGGGAGGTTTTGGTCTTCATTTCTTGGAAGAAGGTGGATAAGAAAGGTTGGTTTATGTTTCTTTGTCAATTTTTGTTCATTCTTGCTCAATTTTAGCCACATTTTGGATCTAGGGTTTTACATGAGAGAGAGAAGAGTATAGCTAGGTTATTTTCTCTATTTCCTCAAATGAGGTTGTTTAAGATGGTCAGTTTTTGTCTATTCCCTCTACTTTTTCATGTTTAGTTCTCAATTAAGTTTATCCATAACACATATTTAATTGCTTAATGAATGGTTAATGTGTTGTATGGAAGGTTGTTTAATTATGTTTCAATTTTAACTACATTTTGAAACTAGGCTTTCACCATGTGTTAGAGATAGGTTTGGGTATTAAATTTTTTTGTTTATTAGTAGTTAGGAAAGTTTGGCTTATGTTTCTTTTGCCAAATTTTGTTCATTTTTCCTCCATTTTAGGCACATTTTGGTTGCAGCACTTTGCACATCCAGAATGCCCGTTCTTGCACTGATTTTACACAGAGCAGATCATCATGCTGGAGCCTACCGATCAATATGTACTGTATATATACATGCATGGTAATCTGACTTGCCATGAAAACTTCAGACTGGAAGGGTAGGCAGCAGATGTCGCACTCCAGCGCGTCATTCTCCATGGATAGTGTCACAGTCGCCTCTTCCTCATCCTCCAACCCCGCCTCTTCCTCATCCTCCACCACCACCTTGGCTTTCTTTGGAGTGCCGCCGTAGAGAAGCCCGCCTCTTCCTCATCCTCCATAGAGAAGCTGTGGTCTTTTTCCCGGTCATGGTTTATCACTTAGAACGCGAGGTAAAATAAAAGCAGGAAGGACTATTCGACTAAAAGAGAGGAGAGAGAGAGGATAGAGAGAGAGAGAGAGGAGAGAGAGAGAGAGGGTTTCACATTTTAGCCACATTTTTGGATATAGGGTTTCACCATGTGTTTTATGTTACTTTTTTACAGGTGATGATGGAGAGGATATCCTGGATGTATAACTTATCAAGGCTAGATCCATCATACATATCTGAGGTCCATAAGTTTATTGTTGTCGCTAAGAACCATGCTTGTAGAACAAAGACAAAGCACATATATTGTCCATGCATGGACTGCAAAAATGCTGTTGTATTTGATGACACAGAACAAATCATATCTCATCTGGTATGCCGAGGATTTGTGAAAGATTACATAATTTGGACAAAGCATGGAGAGGGTAGCTCTTCGCCTTATACAGCTGGAAACCCTGCGAACATCGACGACAACTTTCAGTTCATTCACGAGACACAACAACCTCTTCCACAGAGCGAACATGTAGTGCCAAATGTTTCTGATCATGGTTACGCCGGAGGAAATGAACGTGAAAGAACCCATGTTCTGCCAAATGTTATGGACGAGGAAGATGCAGAGTTGTTAGAGGCAATGTTGCGTCGTCATACAGATCCATCGATGTTCTTCATGAAAGGTATGGAGTCCCTGAAGAAGGCAGCAGAAGAGCCTTTGTACGATGAGTCTAAGGGTTGTACCAAAGAGTTCACGACGCTCCGGTCTGTGTTAAAGTTGTTGATGTTAAAAGCTAGATATGGTCTGTCTGATGCTGGCTTTGATGCGTTCTTGAGTATTGTCGCAGACATGCTTCCAAAGGAGAACAAAGTGCCTGCTAACACGTACTATGCAAAGAAACTAATCAGTCCACTCACTATGGGCGTGGAGAAGATCCACGCGTGTAGAAATCACTGTATCCTTTATCGAGGTGATGATTATAAAGACTTAGAGAGCTGCCCAAAGTGTGGTGCAAGTAGGTACAAGACGAATAAAGACTATCGAGAGGAAGAGTGTGTTGCATCTGTGTCTAAAGGGAGGAAGCGAAAGAAAGCCAAAAAGAAGACTTCAAAATCCACGAGAAAAGAAAAAGAAGAAGTAGACTATTATGCGCTCAAAAAGATTCCTGCTTTGGTGATGTGGTACCTCCCCGTCGTCGATCGATTGAGGTGTTTGTTCGCTAACCCTGAGGATGCCAAACTTATGAGCTGGCATGCTTCTAATGAGCACAAAAACGATGGGAAGCTTCGACATCCAGCCGATGGGAAGCAGTGGCAAGATTTCAATGAGAACCACCGAGACTTTGCCGATGAACCAAGAAATGTTAGGTTCGCACTGAGTACTGATGGAATGAATCCATTTGCTGAAAGGAGCAGCAAGCATAGCACATGGCCAGTGATCCTCACCATATACAACCTTCCTTCATGGTTGATGCAGAAACGGAAGTACATTTTGCTAACCATGCTTATTTCTGGACCTACACAACCTGGAGTTGATATGGATGTATTTTTAGAGCCCTTAATGGAGGATATGAAAATATTGTGGGTAACGGGTGTTCAAATGTTGGATGAGTATCGTAAAGATTCATTCACGCTGAGAGCAATTATTTTTGTTACGATCAACGATTACCCTGCACTCTTCACATTATCAGGCCAGTTTAAGGGAAAGGTTGGCTGCATAGTATGCATTGATGAAACTGCTTACGTGTCCCTTACTGCATCTAAGAAGATAGTGTACATGAGGCACAAACACTTTTTATTGGAAGGACACAGGTACCGCATGCGAAAGATGGATAAGTACTTTGACAATAATGGTGAACTACATTCTACTGCTCCATCGGGTAACAATAAAGGTCATAGAGTTTTTGAAATAGTCAAGAATATCAAGTTTGTTTTCGGGAAGAAGACAAAAGACGGAAAATCAAGGAAAGATGTCAAACCAGCTCCGGGGGCTATATTCAAGAAAAAGTCTATTTTCTTCGAGTACTTGCCTTACTGGAAAGAGTTAGATGTGCGGCATGCGATCGATGGTATGCACGTTCAGAAGAACGTGTTTGAAAGCATAATTGGCACCTTGCTAGACATAAAGGGCAAAACAAAAGAAGGGCTCAATTCACGCATGGACTTGGTAAATTTAGGCATAAAAAGGAACTACATCCTGTTCTTCAAGAAAATGGGAAGTATCATCTCCCAGCAGCAAGCTACAATCTCAATGTAGATGAGAAACATGCGATGTGTGTTTGGCTTAAGAATTTGAAAGTCCCATCCGGATTCTGCTCTAGCATATGAAGTATTGTGTCAATGAAAGACCTGATAGTCACCAACTACAACTCACATGATTGTCATGTCATGCTGACTACATTCCTACCTATTGCCATCAGGGCTATAAATCCTTTCTTTTTAAAGATGGCAATCACACGGTTGTGCTACTTTTTCAACAGAATTTCACAAAAGGTAATTGACCGTGATGAGTTGGCATCTCTTCAGGAATTCGCAGTGGAGACAATAACACAGTTTGAGATGTGTTTCCCTCCATCGTTCTTTGATATTATGGTGCACCTTGTGGTGCACTTGGTGCCACAAATAGAGGCATTGGGTCCTATGTACTTACATGAAATGTGGACGTACGAGTGTTTCATGTCAATACTGAATGGCTATGTATCAACCCGTGCTCGTCCCGAGGCATCCATGATAGAGGGATACTGTACTGAAGAGGCCATTGAGTCGGGAGGTCCATTCTGCAATAATATCCTAAAAGATCAGGTTGCAATAGGTCTGCCTCCGTCACGACACGAGGGTAGATTGTATGGAAGCGGGAGGATGGGACGGAAATCTTTCATTCCACCAGATTACAATACAATACTTGAGGCACATCACAACATCCTACATCAGCTAGCGATAATAGAGCCATTTATCCAACAACACATCAATGAGCTTCACGAGCAGAGCTATTGTTGCCAATGCGCTCGGAGCAGGTCCAGCACTTACCGTCCGTGCGGATGCAGCACTTTGCACATCCAGAATGCCTGTTCTTGCACTGATTTTACACAGAGCAGAACATCATGTTGGAGCCTACCGATCAATATGTACTGTATATATACATGCATGGTAATCTGACTTGCCATGAAAACTTCGGACTGTAAGGGTAGGCAGCAGATGTCGCACTCCAGCGCGTCCTTCTCCATGGATAGTGTCACAGTCGCCTCTTCCTCATCCTCCAACCCTGCCTCTTCCTCATCCTCCACCACCACCTTGGCTTTCTTTGGAGTGCCGCCGTCAGAGGAAGCCGTGGTCTTTTTCCCGGTCATGGTTTATCACCTAGAACGCGAGGTAAAATAAAAGCAGGGAGGACTTGGAGAGAGAGAGGGAGAGGGGAGAGAGAGGAGCTAGGGAAAGGAGAGAGAGAGGAGAGAGAGAGAGAGGAGAGATAGAGGAGAGAGAGAGAGGGAAGAGATAGAGGAGAGAGAGTAGAGAGAGACAGAGAGGGAGAGGGGAGAGAGAGGAGCTAGGGAGACGAGATAGAGAGGAGAGAGAGAGAGAGAGGAGAGACAGAGGAGAGAGAGAGAGAGAGGGAAGAGATAGAGGAGAGAGAGGAGAGATAGAGGAGAGATAGAGGTGAGAGAGAGGAGAGATAGAGGAGAGAGAGAGAGGGAAGAGAGAGGAGGGAGAGGGGAGAGGGAGAGAGAGAGAGGAGAGAGATAGAGGTAAATATATATATTATGTATACTAAATATATATATATATATATTTATATATTTAATATGTATAAAAATATACATAATTAATGTATGAATATACAATAAAAAATAATATACTAAAAACATTACTACTAGCGGTTCACAACGAAAACCGCCAGTATAAATCATTTATACTGGCGGTTGTCATAGAGAACCGCCAGTAGAAATGGCCTCCACAGTCTGTGGATGGCATTTCTACTGGCGGTTCTCTATGACAACTGCCAGTATAAATGATTTCTACTGGCGGTTGTCATAGAGAACCGCCAGTAGAAATATCTCCTATATAAAGGAGCGCGCGCGGGGCCGAAAAATTTTCGCTAAGTCTGGCGCCCTGTCTTTCCATCTTCCCGCCGTCAGGCTGCCAAAAATTCGCTCGGCGATTTTCTCCGCCGTGCGCCGCCGTCGTTCACGCCGTCGTCCACGCCGTCGTCCCCGCACCGTAGGTATGTTCTTCTCTCTTTGATCTCTCTCCGTTTCTTCGACTATGATCGCTCGGGCATGCGCGCCGCCGCCGCCGTGCACGCGCCGCGGCTAAACCCTAAGACTAGGAAGAGTGAGAGAGTTAGAGGGAAGAGAGAGGAGGAAGAGGGAAGAGAGGGAGACCCTGCGCGCGTCTCTGCAGAGAGAGAGAGGGAGAGAAGATAGAGGAGGGAGAGGGAAGAGAGAGGAGAGGACCTCTCCCTCCTCTCTCTTCTCTCTCTCTCCCTCCCTCCACTCTCTTTCCTCTCTCTTCTCTTTCCCTCTCTCTCTGGAGAGAGAGGGAAAGAGAAGAGAGAGGAAAGAGAGTGGAGGGAGGGAGAGAGAGAGAAGAGAGAGGAGGAAGAGGGAGTGTATATATAGGAAAGAGAGTGGAGAGAGAGAGGGAGAGGAGAGAGAGGGAAAGGGAAGAGAGAGGAAAGAGAGTGGAGGGAGGGAGAGAGAGAGAAGAGAGAGGAGGGAGAGGGAGTGTATATATAGGAAAGAGAGTGTAAGGGGAGAGAGAGAGGAGAGAGGGGGAAAGGGAAGAGAGAGGAAAGAGAGGGAAAGGGAGGGAGGGAAGAGAGAGGAAAGGGAGGGAGATTAGAGAGAGAGAGAGGAGAGAGCAACGGAAAGCATGTTTTTTCCATCGTATTCAATTGTAAACAACATATTCTATTGTATTCTATTGTAAACAACGTATTTCATTGTAAACAACGTATTCAATTGTAAAATGTAGACTAGATTCACTAGTAAACTACGTATTCCATTGTAGTACTATTAGCTAGTGAAATTAGAAGACGACGTACGACACACTTGTGTTGTTTCAATTAAGAGCAACTCATCTGAACCCCACTTGACCAGAGCGAGTTCTCTCTCCATCTCTCTCTCTATACGTTCTATATGACTCTCCATCTCCCTCTCTCCCTCTCTATACGTCCTATACGACTCCTCCTCTCTCCCTCTCTCTCTCTATACGTTCTATACGACTCCTCCTCTCTCTCTATACGTTCTATACGACTCTATACGTCCTATACGACTCCTCCTCTCTCCCTCTCTCTCTATACGTTCTATACGACTCCTCCTCTCTCTCTCTATACGTTCTATACGACTCTCCATCTCCCTCTCTCCCTCTCTATACGTCCTATACGACTCCTCCTCTCTCCCTCTCTCTCTATACGTTCTATACGACTCCTCCTCTCTCTCTCTCTCTATATGTTCTATACGACTCTATACGTCCTATACGACTCCTACTCTCTCCCTCTCTCTCTATACGTTATATACGACTCCTCCTCTCTCTCTATATGTTCTATACGACTCTCCATCTCCCTCTCTCCCTCTCTATACGTCCTATACGACTCCTCCTCTCTCCCTCTCTCTCTCTCTATACGTTCTATACGACTCCTCGATAAGGGTTAGGGTATTTGTTAATACGAATTTAATTATTGCTTATGTTAATATGTAGCTCAATGAGTTCTCCAACCAAGGACTAGGGCCCGACCACATGGACAAGAGTGTTGCTCAAGAAGAATCCAGTAGTGAAGGATATGAAACGCCTAGCGACCCTTTTCCTACCACTAGGATAGATAGGGCCGCTGCGCGTGAGTTGCAACGTGACCCTACTTATGATCCACAAGAACATGAGGTAAATTACACATCCTTAATTTCGTGTGTGTACCTAATTAATTAGCTGATTTCACAATGTCTATTACACATGCATGATTTCTTGTGCATTTTATTACATGAATAGGAGGTCTTGTCTGAATTTCGTGCGATGCTCGAAAAAGCTGCGGCACAATACCAAGACGCACCGGAACCGATCCAAGGCGCACCGGAACCGACCCAAGGCGCACCGGAATCGACCGAGACAACCACCGAGAGGTCAAGGAAAAGGAAGCAGAGCGATCGGAACAGAGGTGACAGGGGGCTAAACAAGTTTCCTGACAAGACATATAAAATCACAAACGTGACCCCGAATGGTCAGCCCCTAGCTCTAGAAGAGGCACTGCCTAAGTTTCGGAATGCACTTGGGTTCTTAGTTAGAGATAATCTTGACATCACAATCCGACAGTGGAGAGATGTATCAGATGATGTCAAGAATCAAATGTGGAATAAGCTAGTAACGAGGTTCGTTTTGCCTGGGGTTCAGAAGAACTCGTGAAAAAATACACGATGAAGCAGTTTGCAATAAATTTCCGAAACTGGAGGTCTGAGATGAATACAAAGTTTGCAAAGAAAGGCCTAGACCCGACGAAAAAATATAAAATCTCAGCAGGTCACTGGGCAGTATTTCTAGAGCAGAGGAGCAGCCCTGATTTCATATCGCTAAGTGAGGCAAATTCAGAACTATCTAAGAAGAACAAATTCCGTCACCACCTTGGCACAGGTGGTTACAAGCGTCAGGTTCCTAAATGGAGACAAGAAGACGCCGAGAAGAAGGCTGCAGGGTTGCCGACGCTGTCCGAGCAACTCGGTGAAAGGACAGCTAATTGGATTCGTGCTAGAAAACCAAGGGAACCTGAGTCTGGTGTATCTTTTGATGATCCCAATGTCGAAGAAGCGGCAAAAAACATATATGCAATTGCAGCTAAGCAGAGCGAAGGAACATTTAAGCCGCAAAGGGAGAAAGACATTCTAACGGCTGGTCTCGGTAACCCTGAGCATCCTGGTCGTGTACGAGGAATATCATCTAAGGAAGGATGGAAGGAAGGATTCGGACCACAATGGGAAGGTCTGTACAAGAAACGTGATCGATACAAGGAAGAGATGGCAAATTATTTTAAGGAGGAGGCCAAGAAAGAGTTCAAAGACCTGATGTCTGAAATGCTATCGAATCCTCCTCCAGAATTGATGCAGCAATTGGCGATGGCGAGTGCGATGTCTGTTCAACAAATGACCACTCCACAGATGCAAATAATTCCAGCAGCTCAAACGTCGGCTGCCACCGAGGGTACGACCATCCCAAGCTCTGTCGCGTCAACGGGAAATAAGGTCCGCTATCCAGTTGATGACATCACAAGGCCTGTGGCATGCACACTAGTTATAAGATATGGTATTAACAATCAGCGTACAAGGAAAGTAGCCACAGGCCTTGCGATCCCAGGACACAAGTTCCATGGAAACGACATTCCAGAAGAATATTGCAGGGTAGAAGTGACGACAGTCGTCCAAGGATACGAGGACGACATGCTAGACATCCCTAGGCCCGAAGGTATCGAGACACTTGGACAAGCTATCAAGAATTTTATCCTTTGGCCTCGAAGGGATGTCGAATTGCTTGATTGGTCGAATTCGTCGCAGGCCCAACCGTCTCCGCCTTCTCAAATTGCTGTTCCTATTGTACATCCATCATCACCTCCTCAAACTTCACATGCTGCTCCTCATCCTCTTTCTGACCCTCCTTCTCCTCATCCTCATGGTGGCCCACCGTCTCCGCCACATACATCGCCCTTCAGGGATCCACCTTCTCCACAGCCATCTCCACGACCATCTAAAGTTTCTATACCAAAAGTAGTGTCCCCATATGATAAGAAAAAGAAGAGTAAATCCACTGCTGGCACTGTTCGTTTTTTGAAAGGGATTGGACGGAGCCTCACGTCAGACAATGTTGATTTGGCCGATCTCGAGGAGTCCGCAAAAAAGGCTGAGGCAATGGCCGCAAAGATAAAGAAGCCAACTAAGGCAGATTATAAAAACGTGCCTAAAAATATGTGCCGGGCAGACCACTACTCACTTTTGAGAAACTAAGGAAGGTCCCGACTAATATTAAAAGGTTGCATGATTGGTACATGCGGGCATCTTCAGTTGGCATCGACACCATCAGTGTTAATATACCAGCCCATGCTTTTTTGGTTCAAATCAAAAAGCCGTTGTTACATTCGAGGACATGTGGTTAATGATGAACCTTCAGAGACTCGACGTGCAACTTGTAACCATATTTGCATTATAAGTGTCACTCATACTCCATATATATGTGTTATTATTAGTGAGTTGTATAAATTTTCAATATCTGACATGCACGTGTGCGTTGCAGAATGCAACATGATCAGCAGGAGATCCTTTATGGTACCAATCCCAATGCTAGTGCCAGTAAAAGGGTTGGGTATCTCAACCCAATAAAGATATGCGAGGATAACCACACTTTTAGAATCGGGAAAGGCAACGAAGCATTACAGGGGCTAACAGACGAAGAAATTGAGGTGCGTATCCAGGATCTGAAGAAGGATTTTGAAGCAAGATACGCCACCTACATAGGACACGCAATGCTTCAATTTCAAGACAGGGAATCCATAGTGGCCCCGTACAACTTTAAGTAAGTGTGATTTTGCATAAATAAAATTAATAATTTCAATACACATGTATCACAAGTTTGATTCGTACAGGGACCACTGGATATGCTTCTTCATTTATCCTAAGGTTGGAAAGGTGCTGGTGCTCGACTCCTTGCACACCGAGCCTTCGGCCTATTCAAAATTCCTCAGCATCTTAGAGCTGTAAGCCTTTTCTATGCATGCATACTTATATCGATGAGAATTGTAGAATAACATGGTGATTCTATTTGAGATCACAGTGCATTTAGGTTTTATAAGTTTCAAGGTGGAAAGTACGACACGTCCAAAAAAGGCGTGCCACTAGACATCCATTATAACTGGCCGGTAAGTATGTGAATTTATGAATACATATCATACATGTACGTACATTGGACAATGTTGCAACTAAATAACCAATCTCCCGTTATGTAGTGCCACAAGCAACCACCCGGATCGGTCCTATGTGGGTTCTACGTGTGCGAGTTCATGAGAATGAACGGACGATACATCACGAACCCTGGCAAGGTATTATTAGTAATAGTCATGTATGTATTTATGTCATTAAAGATGCAAATATGTTATTATTAAGTATAAATAGATGATGTTTATAAACTTCCTTTACAGCAATTTCAACAAGGAAGCCCGGAGAACTTGACTGAAGGTGCATTGTATGGCATAGTTGAGGACCTGTGCACATTCATATTGAAAGAGGTCATTCCCGCAGAAGGGAAATATCACGATGCTTCCGGAACATTAGCTTTGCCAGAGTTTAGAATACTAACAGAAATTAGTAGACTATCTCTTAGCCGAGATAGTTATTAGAGCTTAAGTGAAAACTTTGATGTATATAATGTGTGATGCATACATGGTTGTAAACAAGACTTTGATGTATATAAATGTATGATAGAATTTAATTCCATGTTGCTTTTAATATCAATATATATATATATATATATATGTTTTGTGCGTGTAAATATATATAAATTTCAGTACTGATTGAAAATTTAAAAAAAGGCGGGAAAACTTTCCACTGGCGGCTAAATAAAACAAACCGCCAGTGGAAATGCTATTTTCACTGGCGGTTTTCTTTATAAAACCGCCAGTGAAAATAGCATTTCCACTGGCGGTTGCTTAAGAAAACCGCCAGTGAAAATAGCATTTCCACTGGCGGTTCTAGAATAACCGCCAGTGGAAATGACGATTTCCACTGGCCCCTAGCACTGGCGGCACTGAAAAGCGCTAGTGAAAACGTCTCTAGAACCGCCACTATAGAGGCTGTGTGTACTGGTGTGACTTTCTAACATGTATGGGTAGAAATCGAGAGAGAAAATGTCTTGCGTGACTTCATAATGAAATGATTAAGGGGTATTTAAATGCATTAGAGATAATAGTTAGTTGGTTAAAAATTGCTATTGAAATTAGCTAGCTAACTAGTAGCTAATTTACTAAAAATAGGTGAACTATTAGTTATGGTATTTAGATGTCTCTATCTAATTTTAGCTACTATTTATTAGATCTAGTGCATTCTAACACCGAATTTGGAGGACAAAATAAAGGGCAGTGTTTTAGTACAAATCGCTGGTTCCGGGTCTGACTTTTAGCATATGAGTATGACAACCACTTTGTGAACTGTAAACTGATTGCAGCGACAATGCGAGCGCTATCAATACACAGCGAGGTTTGTGTTTCTTTTACGCTGCCTTTCCTTCTGATGGCATGGCACTCCATTCCCGTGGATTTGGCAATCCTGAAAAGCAACATCATCATAATTCCCGCAACGGACAAATCTCACCAGTGGTTAATTACAATCAGTGTGGTCCGATGATGGTTCAATGGAGACTAAAGCATATGCTACAATGAGCCAGCTAATGGACTGTTTGTCCCCTAGAGCTAATAGTTAGTCAGCTAACAAATTGTTAGCTGCAATTAGGGACGGATCTAGAATCCAATCACGTCTCAAGCCAGCTTATTAAATTCTAATACATTTTGGCCTAAAGACAACAAATACAAATGAAAAGATATGGATTAAGTCCCGAGCCACGGACAGGGTGCCCCGAGGCTTATATCCTCCCCTGGCTGCAATAATAAGCCAGCTAACCATTAGTTGGCTAACCCTCAGCTAATAAGTTGGTTGGACCTACTAATTTTCCATAGTGTCGGCGTTTCGAGACAGGGGGGTCCCTAAGCCGACGAGTGAGTGTGCTGCGTGCCCCAGCCCAGATGGGTCGAGCGCGTGGGCGAGCGCGAAGGGGGGAGAGGCGAGGTGGCCGGAGTCGAGCGTGAGAGAGGTGGAAGTCCCGCGGCCTTCGTGTTCGTCCCGCGCCCAGGTCAGGTGCGCTTGCAGTAGGGGGGTTACAAGCGTCCACGCGGGTGAGGGAAGCGAGCGGCCCCAAGAGAGCGCCTGTCTCGTCCTCGGTCCCGCGCGGCCAACCCTCTCTAAGAAGGCCCTGGTCCTCCCTTTTATAGTCGTAAGGAGAGGATCCAGGTGTACAATGGGGGGTGTAGCAGAGTGCTACGTGTCTAGCGGAGGGAGAGCTAGCGCCCTAGGTACATGCCAATGTGGCAGCCGGAGAGATCTAGGCACCCTGCTGGCGTGATGTCGTGGCTGTCGGAGGTGCGGCGGAGCCTGGTGGAGGGACAGCTGTTGGAGCGGTCGAGTCCCTGCTGACGTCGTCCTGCTTCCGTAAGAGAGCTGGGGGCCGCCGTCGTCATAGAGCTTGTGGAGCGCCATCATTGCCCCTCTGGCGGAGCTGGCCGGATGGGACGCCGGTCTTGTTCTCCGTGACCCGAGTCGATTCGGGGTAGGATGATGATGGCGCTTCCTGTTGACGTGGCGGTCTGTGCCCTAGGCAGGGCGACGTGGGGGTTCCTCCGAAGCCGAGGTTGAGTCTGTCTTCCGTTGCCGTGGCCGAGCCCGAGCCATGGGGTCGGGCGAGGCGGAAGTCGTTCGGCCGAGGCCAGGGCGGAGTCCGAGCCCTGGGGTCGGGCGAAGCGGAGTTTCGTCGTCTTCCGGGTGTTAGCCCGAGTCCGAGCCCTGGGGTCGGGCGGAGCGGAGTTCGCCGTCTTCCGGGTCTCAGCCCGAGTCCGAGCCCTGGGGTCGGGCGGAGCGGAGTTCGCCGTCTTCCGGGTCTTAGCCCGAGTCCGAGCCCTGGGGTCGGGCGGAGCGGAGTTCGCCGTCTTCCGGGTCTTAGCCCGAGTCCGAGCCCTGGGGTCGGGCGGAGCGGAGTTCGCCGTCTTCCGGGTCTTAGCCCGAGTCCGAGCCCTGGGGTCGGGCGGAGCGGAGTTCGCCGTCTTCCGGGTCTTAGCCCGAGTCCGAGCCCTGGGGTCGGGCGGAGCGGAGTTCGCCGTGGCGCCTTTGGCAAGGCCTGACTGCCTGTCAGACTCACTCTGTCGAGTGGCACTGCAGTCGGAGTGGCGCAGGCGGCGCTGTCCTTCTGTCAGACTGGCCAGTGGAGCGGTGGAGTGACGGCGATCACTTCGGCTCTGCCGGGGGCGCGTGTCAGGATAAAGGTGTCAGGCCACCTTTGCGTTAAATGCCCCTGCAATTTGGTCAGTCGGTGTGGCGATTTAGTCAAGGTTGCTTCTGAGCGAAGCCAAGGCCTCGGGCGAGCCGGTGATGTGTCCGCCATAAAAAGGGGGCCTCGGGCGAGACGAAAGTCTCTCGAGGTCGGCTGCCCTTGGCCGAGGCTAGGCTCGGGTGAAGCGTGATCGAGTCAATCGTGTGGACTGATCCCTGACTTAATCGTACCCATCAGGCCTTTGCAGCTTTATGCTGATGGGGGTTACCAGCTGAGAATTAGGCGTCTTGAGGGTACCCCTAATTATGGTCCCCGACAGTAGCCCCCGAGCCTCGAAGGGAGTGTTAGCACTCGCTTGGAGGCTTTTGTCGCACTTTTTTGCAAGGGGACCAGCCTTTATCGGTTGCATTTCGTTCCGGTGGGTGCGCGCGAGCGCACCCGCCGGGTGTAGCCCCCGAGGCCTCGGAGGAGTGGTTACACTCCTTCGAGGTCTTAATACCTCGCGTAACGCTTCGGCTGGTCTGGTCGTTCCCTCATGCGAACTGGCCGTAGCCCGGGTGCACGGTCGGGGCCCAAGCTCTCGGGCTGGTATGTTGACGCTGTCAACGATTTGGCCGGAGCCGGTTTTTGCGAGAGTAGCCCCCGAGCCTCTGCACAGGGCGAGAGGACGATCAGGGACAGACTCGACTTTTTACATACGCCCCTACGTCGCCTTTCCGCAAGGAGGAGGGGGGGGAGTGCGCCATGTTACCCTCGATGGGCACCGAACATGGTGTCTCCGGTGAGCTGCAAGCGGGTAATCCGAGTGGACGTCCGTGCCCCGTTCGTTGGGGGTCGGCTAGGGGCCCAGAGGCACGCCCAAAAGTACCTGCGGGTGATTTGCCGGACCCGGTCCCCTGGCGACGGGGTCCGAGGGCTCGATGCCTCCCTCCGATGGGATTCCGTTACAAGATCGTTCCCGCTGGTCTCGGAAATGTCCTAGGGTACCTCGGGAGCGCAGCCCGAGCCTCGGTTATGTATCGAACGTACCCCTGGTCATCCCTCGCTCGGTGTCTGAGGCGGCTGTGAACCCTTCGGGGGCCAGCCTTCGAACCCCTGATCAGTAATGGGCGCGGAGCCCGAGTAGCCTGAGGCGGCCATGGAACCCTTCGGGGGGCTGGCCTTCGAACCCCTGACCAGTAGTGGGTGTCGGGCCCACGCGATCTGAGGCGACTGTTGAACCCTTCGGAGGGCCAGCCTTCGAACCCCTGATCAGTAGTAGGGGGCTCGGAGCCCGGTTCCTTCGCGGAGAAGGATCCCTTTCTAGGTATCCCCCTTTCCCGGTCCCTGTTGCAAGAGATAGAGAAAGAGGAAAACGGAAAAGGATACGAAATCGAATGACGTGGCGTACCTTTTCTGACGCGGTTATTACGGCGAAGGTGGAGCGTCGCGCGCTCCTCCTGCCAGAGGCGCCGCGTGTCCCGCCGCGGAGTTAATGCGACGGGGCGAGTGGTTGGCGGGGCGGCCGTTGCGCGCGTGCGATCCATTCGAGGAACGGGTCACGGGTGCACCGTCTCCACGCCGTGAGAGGAGACTCTCTTGCTGTCCCAGGATGGGACGTGAGCCTGGCTGACGACGTGACCGCTGCGCCCGCCCGCCTGCCACCGCTATTACTGCCGGCCCACTTTCGGTCGCTTTGACCGACGCGCCAGGCTGGCGCTGTTGGGTCGCCTCGAGTCGCGGCATAGGCTCCGCAACCGAAGAGGCGCGATGGTGGCACAAGTGGCGGTGCGGTTGCTTGCATGCAGCAACTGGCGCGCCGGTTGCTCGACGCGTGGGCCTGGGTTCCCAAGCTGGCGTGTCAGAAGTCGGAGAAGCGCGTCCATCTAGCGCGGTTGCATGCCGCCTGCATGGCTGCCCGCCCCTTCTGCCCGTTGGTCTGGGCGAAAATGGGGGGTCGCTTGTAACCGCTGGACGGTCGTGTGCACCACGCGCGGCGGTTTGGCTTCTTCTGCCCTGAGCCGGCTTGCATGACATGCGGGGCCCAGCCCCCGAGTCGCAGGGGAGGGCCTTGGAGCGTGTTGGAGAAGACTCAGCCCGCGGCGCCTGGGGGCGCACGTAGGGAGAGTTGCCTTTAAAAGGAGGGAGACTCCTTTCGGAAGGCAACCATGTCTTCTTCCTCCCTTAAGCGTCGTGTCTTCCCATCTTCCAAGCCCCCGGATGGGGGGTATCCGCCGCCTTTCCGCCTCCTCGTTGGAGGAACGCAACTCCATGGGAGTTGGTACCTCTTAGCCATCGTTCGGCTTCAAGGATTTTCATCAGCCGGCCCGGCCGTACCCCCATGCCGACGATCACCCAGGATGGTGACCGTCGGTTTCTGGGTGGGGAAGAGCAAGCCGGGCTGCGATCTTGGTCCCACCCTCAGCTTCAAGGATGTTCATCATCCCCGCTGGGGCGGGAGCCACGCTGAGCCGGCGCTCTACCTTCCGCGCGGGTCCGCGGGTCACCCTTTCCCGCGGCGTTTGGGGGTGGAGGCGCTCGCTGGCCCTGCGGACGGCGCGGACTTAGACAACGTGGGGCTGATCGACGGCGGGCGTCGTCACCTCCAGCGTGTCGGAGTCGTCGGCCGGGCTTCCGGCGGCCCCTCCTGCCGGAGGGTGACCGCCGCATCGCGTGCACGGGAGGACCACCCATGATTCCGCGCGCCGTTAGGGCGGCGTTCGTGTTCTGGGGTGGTCCTGCTTTTGCACTGGGACGACGCCCTTGCGCAGAGGCCGGGGCCCCACTCGTCTGGGAGGATTTGAGTGGGGATCTGCCGGGGGGCTGGTGTCCCCTGCCATCGGCGCCGAGGCGGAGGCGGCTCGAGAAGTCCTCGTCACCGACGGGATCACTGCCACCACCCGCGCCCCTAGCCACCGCGCCGGCGTGCTTGTCCTCGCCCCTCGAGCGTCGGCGGGGGCGAGGGCAAGATCGCAGCAGCGCCGGCCCACTGTCGCCGTAGTCAGGATGGGCGGCGGCGAGCCGGCCGTTGGTCTTCTGTTGCTCCGCAGGCCTTCCCCATGGAGTGGGGTCGTTCGTACCTGCGGAGGGGGGAACCGGAGTTCCGTTCGTAATGGCACTTCGAATGCCAGTGTTCTTCGTTCATTATGGCTGTCGGGGCCTGAACATGTATGTAATTTCGGCACGGAGCCGTGTTTTTCCTCATTTTCGAGCACTAAGTCTCGCCTGTTGATTATCTGAACCGCTTTACCAAGCATGAGTCGCCCCGTGTCAAGGTGACGGGTGAGGTATCCGTATCCCGGAGGCATAGGAATCCCTCGGCCCGTTCGGCCTTGTTGTCTGGGGCTCCTCTAGCTTAGTTAAAGAGACCCCTCGGCCGCCCTTCGATGGACCGAGGCCAGGGGTAGCTGTGGCGGAACTGCCCGAATTATTCCAACTTAAGTGTCCAAGCCCCGCCTTAGAGGCTAGACCACACTTAAATGGGGATAACCCGTCAATCCCTCGGATCTAGTCCGACACGGCCACTGACAGGATCAAGTACCACAATCTCACTCGAAGGTGAGTCACAGAGCAAATACAATAAAGCATAAAACCATACATGTCATAATGTTAAATTATTACATCACCATCATCATCATCGGAGTTTTTGCAAAAGTATCCATCATTGTTCGAAGTGCAGCGGAATAAAACTAACGGTAAATAAAACAGAGAGATGGGGAAGCCTGTCCCATCACTCCTCATGCTCCTCCTCAGCCGAGGCAGGGTCCCACTCGACAGTCCAACCCGGTGGCAGGGTGGTCGGCCAAGTTATCCCAGCAACCATCTCCTCCAGGGAACCTGTAAAAAAAATTATGCCACAAGCAAGGCTGAGTATACTAATACTCAGCTAGACTTACCCGGTGTGAGGAGTCTACTCCTCTACCTCTAGACATGCAGCTGTTTGGCTGTGGGGTTTGGTTGCCAAAAGCACTAGCTGAGTTTCTAAATCAAGATTTTAACTTAATCAAAGTTAAGTGTGACTCTCTTAAGGCTAAAAGTGGACTATCTACTCATACATGGTAGCAAGCATCATTAACAGTCAACATCTTATCTCAACTCATCATACTTCCACTTATTACTCAATGCAGTACAATGGATCAAGCAGTCTCATTAGCTGCGAGAAGCAGACGATTCGAATCGAGTTTTTATCCTTGCAAGGTAAACCTAAACACACGACATGTAGGGGCACTCCGTCCCCACACACATCAACCGTCCCCATCGATTCCCTGGCAACAGAAAGGGGCTCACCGCCTTGGCGTACAATGCCTCACTGACCCCGACTGGCCGTCGTGCAGTGACCGCACTTGTACCCACCATAACCGGAATGGGAGACCTCGTCTCAGGTCGCGTGAGGAGGGCAATCTGCGGGCAGGTTCACTCAGGTACTAGGCTTACCGATTTACCATATTTCTCGGTATGTGTTTAGTACATTCAAACGCTTGACACAGGTATCCGCACGTTAATCCTTATTCCATTTTCCATCTCGTAAACAACCAATCCCCATGGATTGTTGTCCACCAACTAGTATCATGATAGTGTGAAAGTGGGTACAATCAATTTCCTGATCTCGCGCGAGTGCTAGAAAAATCACTCGTCTTCTACCGAGATCCTATTTAATTAAAGCAACTACTCGACCTGTCATACTAGTATTCATTTCAAAAGGATTCCTGAGATCATGCAACTAGGGTTTCAAACAATTCCTACACCTAAGTGCACAATCAATCCTATAATCATTAAGTGAAGTAAAATAGCATAAATAACAGGTTATGCATAAAACCGGGGCTTGCCTTCCAAAGCAGTGGCAGGCAGGTCCTCTGGTGCTGGCTCTGGTGCTGGATCTGGGGCTACCTCCTGAGCAGCTCCTTGCTCCGGCACGAGGATGTACTCTCCGTCAGCAAGATTACAGTCTATCGAAATGCAATGAACATGTATGTCATGATTATGCATGATTTAATAACATTATGCAAAAGAAACTAAGTCGAGAAGTAACTTAAGGTTTTCTTAGTTGTGCGGGGCTTCTAGTGGTATACATAGACTTTGACTTATTACCCTTTAAGCTTAGGTTTGGCTTTAGGATAACACAGATTGGTTTGGTATTGCTTTGATATATTTTGGTGGACAGCAAATAAAGTTTTTAGGGACAACCTTTATTCATATCTTTCATTTCTCTTTCCTTAATTTCCATTTAGGGTTTCTAGGGTAGATTTGAACTACAACAGGGTTTTAATAATTTCCAAAAATTCTGTAAAAATTACAGTGGGTTGTCACTAGCTATTTTAGCTTGTTTTAAGAATTTGAGGCTTAAAGTATAAAAGTTAGGCCTTAGACAAAAATAACAAAAGTTAGGCAATAAGGGCCACTTCACACTACACCTCCTAGTTAGGGGTAGGTTCTGTCCTAAAGGTTATTTTTGTTGACATCCTCTGGTAATAATAGGTCTTTGTGCTAAAAATCACAGGAAACTAAGGGGTGGTTATTTAGCTATGATTTTCTCAAGTTTAATGCCAAGAAGGCACTTTCTACTACATTATTATTTGAAAAATGTCAAACAGCAGATTTCTTATTTTTCCTAAGTTCTTTCTGATAGAACAATAGTTATCCCAAGGGTGGGGGTGTGTTTACCTTGGGGTCATTTTTGTAGGGTTTTTCTAAGTTATCCTTGTTTTAATAAAATAAAAGATATCCTACTTAATTTGCACTAAACCAGGGTATGATATATTTTTCCAGTGAGCTACATTGAATAAGTACCTCAACAAAAATAGGAGTGCTCTCTGGTTCATTAATTAAGTTGTGTTTTCTATTTTCCTCATCTTTAAGCATATTTTAGGATAAAGGGTAAAACTAACTTAAATGTAATGGACAGAGGGGTTTAACATTTTTAAACAGGTTAGTAGGTGAATATAAACTTCTTCAATTTTTCCTAACCTTAGTCAAATAGCCTAACTATTTTTCTTACTATTATTTAGCTTTTGGCCAAAGTTAACATTAAATCAGAACTTTTAAGTTTTCCACAGCACCAAGGGGTTTTATATTTTTCCTAAATAGGTTACATGATTTAGAGTCTGGCAAAATTGGTTTGACCAAAATTGGATAAACCAAACAGAAGTTATGGGTTTTTAAAGTTTCTGTTTGAATTTAAATTAGGTTTTAATTAAGTTTTCCTGGAAAAACAGTTTGTGCCGAGGTCCCTGGGTTTAAAACAATTCAAACCTCGCAGATCTACCCTTAAGGCACTATTCACTTGAGTCTCTGACCTTTCACTTAACCCCCTGGGTTTCTCTCCCTCTCACCCGCAGTCCCTCCCTCAACTGAAACAGTAGCTGCGGGAAAGAAAAGGGTGGCGCGGCTTACCGGCGGCGAGGGAGGTCCGGCGAAGGGTAGGGTTGGCTCGGTGAGGGTCTGGCGATCACGTCGAGGTACGGCTCGTCGTCGGGGATGGCCGGAATCGCCCGGTCCACGTGAGCAGGCGGGCGAGCTCGTCGGCGGCGTGTGCTCCGGCCTATCCACGGCGGCATAGTTCAATCCAAGGGCATGGGGAGCTTCGTGGAGGTCTAAGGAGTCTAACCGTGCAAGGAATCGAAGAGAGGCGCTCGGTGTACCTCGGTCCACGGTTGCCGGCGGTCGGTTGAAGTCCGGTGACCTTGGGCCGGCCTCTCCGGTGAAGCAGAGCCCGATTCCTCGCTCGGGGAGCTTCACGGAGACGTGCACAGTCTTCTCCGAGGGCTGGACAGGGTTGGGAATGGCTGGGCTAGCCGGTCTACGGTGGCAGGGGCTCGGGTGGCCGCGGGCACGTCGCGTATGGGCAAACGGCGGCGAACTGAGCTCCGGTGAGGCTTGAGCGCGTGCGGAGGGGTACGGCCAAGGCTCCTGGGCGTTTTATAGTCGCGGACGCGGACCAGGGCACTGGCTTGGCTTGGGCGTGGCGCGGGCGCGCGCGCGGGCGTGCTCTGGCGCGGCAGACGGCGTCGAACACGTGGCGGTTTGTTTCTTCCAGTGTTCAAATGTCGCCAGAGGTCGCAAACGTGCGAATCTTTGCAAAAGTCCAGCGCAGACCTCTTCCTGGCACCTAGGGCTGTCACTCAACTGTGAGACGCCGGGGCAGATACGGCCTAGGGAGGGAGATCTTCGGGTGCCAAAACAGGTGTGTCATACTGAGCATATCACGACAAAAGCCATGCCATGGCATGTCAAACGTCCGAGTCTCGAGCTCAACTTTTTCCAGTGGGTGCCCTAAGTGGTATTGCACATTTTTGGTATAGAACCCAAGTGGTTTTGGCGCCATTTTTAAAGTGAACACGGTTGATCTTTGATTTAGGGCTAAAATGGGACTTAGAGGGAAATAGAGAGCTCTAGCTCTCTCTCCACTTGGAGATTTGAAATGGGGTTTCCCTAGGGGCCTTTTTGTAATATTTCCCTCCCCTAATTGATGGTTATAATGTTGCTTAGGGTTTGGGTAAAGATTACCCATGTTTTGCACATTTGCTCACTCTCTTTCCCCTCTTATCCATGGTTTTGGGAGATAGGGTTTAAGAGAGGCCTAGGGTTCTTTCCCCCTCTCCCAAGGTGATAGTTGCACACAATTAGGGTAATGCCTTTGGTCATTCCCAACTCTTGGTAAAAACTTAGTTTCCAAAGCCCCTTATACTTTTGCTCCTTAAGTTCTTCCACATGTGATCATAGTCTTGAGTGCCAAGGTGTGCTCCAGCCATGGCAACACCTGGGGTGTTACAGCCCTCCCCCCTTAAAGGAATCTCGTCCCGAGATTTTAGGTAGAGTCCCTTGGAGGGTGCTGGAAGGTGTGTTGGTGCTACTCTTTCTTTATACTCAAGTTTCTCTTGTTAACTGCTCTTCGAATGTCATTCTCTTTGCAACTTCAGAAGGAAGCCCTTCTTAAGTTGAATTCACAACTTAGACTATTCTTGCTATCTTAGTCTCTCTTATAATTGATTTCAAAGGGCACGTGGGGGTGGGGTTCTGTGGTTACATACCGACTCTTTTGGGTAGAAAGTCGGGGAAGCGAGAGCGTAGAAAATCCTCAGTCTCCCATGTAGCTTCTTCCGCTGAATGATGACTCCACTGAACCTTATACATTCTGACCGACCTTGTCCGAGTTGATCTCTCCTTTTGATCTAATACCTTGACGGGGTACTCTTGGTAGGACAAGTCTGGTTCTATCTCAATGTCTGGTTCTGGCAGTACTTCAGTGGGTAGACGAACACATTTGCGCAACTGAGACACATGGAACACATTATGCACTGCTGACATGTGAGGTGGCAATTCCAATTGGTAAGCTACGGGTCCACAACTTGCCTTGATCTCATAGGGTCCAATGTAGCGAGGAGCTAACTTGCCCTTGATTCCGAATCTCTGGACACCCTTGGTGGGTGATACCTTAAGATAGACATGATCTCCCACCTCAAACTGTAGAGGCTTCCGCCTCTTATCATGATAGCTCCTTTGCCTGGCCTGAGCAGCTTCCAAGTTCTTGGTAATGACCTTGACTTTTGCCTCTGCCTCGAGTACTAAGTCTGGTCCAAAAATTTCCCTTTCTCCTGCTTGAGACCAATTTAGTGGGGTCCTACACCTTTTCCCATACAATGCCTCAAAAGGTGCCATCTTTAAACTGGACTGATAGCTATTGTTGTAAGAGAACTCTGCCAAAGACAGACACTTGTCCCAATCCTTTCCATAATGTAGTGCACAGGCTCGCAACATATCTTCCAAAATTTGATTTACCCTTTCTGTCTGGCCATCGGTTTGAGGGTGATATGCCGAGCTTCGGATAACATGGGTCCCAAGTGATTCTTGCAGTTTCTCCCAAAAGCGTGCCACAAAAAGTGCTCCTCTGTCAGATATAATGGTCTTGGGAATACCATGCAATCTCACTATCTGATCAACATAAATTTCAGCATACTTCTCGGTCTTGTGGGTGGTGCGTACTGGCAAGAAATGAGCCGTCTTGGTCAATCTGTCCACGATAACCCAAATAGAATCATGGTGCCTGGAGGTATTGGGTAATCCCACTATAAAGTCCATGCAAATGTCCTCCCATTTCCAAGATGGTATGGGAAGGGGTTGCAGAGGGCCTGCTGCCTTCAAGTGACTAGCCTTTATCCTCTGACAAGTATCACACTCGGATATGTACTTGGCAATTTCCCTTTTCATTCTAGTCCACCAATATAGAGATCTAAGATCATGATACATCTTGTTGCTACCAGGGTGCATGGAGAATTTGGAAAGGTGAGCTTCGTCCAGTATCTTCTTTCTAAGCTCAGGGTCCTTGGGAACAACCAATCGATCTCCAAACCATAGAATTTCCTTACTGTCCTGTCGGAAACATTTGTATTTTTCTGCCTTTTGCTTGATCATATCCTTGATAACCTGAACACCCTTATCCTCAACCTGTGCCCTGACTATCTGTTCTTGCAATGTGGGCTCCACCGAGATATAGCTTAGGTTACCCGAAGAAACAACTTCCAGGTTCAGTTTGCACAATTCATCACACAGGGTGGTCACTCCCACATCCATGCTCATGCAATAGCACTGGGCCTTTCTGCTTAAGGCATCTGCCACAACATTGGCCTTACCAGGGTGGTAATGCACCTCCAGATCATAGTCCTTGATCAACTCTAACCATCTCCTTTGCCTCATGTTCAGATATGCCTGAGTGAAGATGTATTTGAGACTTTTGTGATCAGTGTAGATGTTACAGTGAGCTCCCATCAGGTAGTGTCTCCATATCTTTAGAGCGTGAACTACAGCTGCCAACTCTAGATCATGGGTAGGGTAGTTCTGCTCATGGGGCCTGAGTGCCCGGGAAGCATAAGCAATCACTCTGCTCTCTTGCATCAGGACACATCCCAAACCAGTACCAGAAGCATCACAATAAACTTCAAATGGCTTGGTATTGTCAGGTTGAGCTAACACCGGGGCTGTTGTCAAATGCTGTCTCAAGGTATGAAAGGCATCTTCACACTTTTGGCTCCACTCAAATTTGACTCCCTTCTTCAACAGTTCAGTCATTGGTTTGGCAATTCTGGAGAAATCCGGAATAAATCGTCGATAATATCCTGCCAATCCCAGAAAGCTCCGAATTTGCTTTACTGTGGTCGGGGTTTTCCAATCCATCACTTCTTGCACCTTCTCAGGGTCAACTGATACCCCATCTTGAGAAATGGTATGACCCAAGAATTTGATCTCCTTCAGCCAGAACTCACACTTACTCAGCTTAGCATACAACTGATGATCACGCAGTCTCTGAAGTACAGTATGCAAGTGTTTGGTGTGCTCGGCTTCGTTCTTGGAATAGATCAGTATATCATCAATTAAAACGACCACAAACTTGTCTAACTCTGGCATGAATACTGAGTTCATCAAATACATAAAATAAGCCGGGGCATTGGTCAGCCCAAAAGACATCACCAGAAACTCATACAGTCCATATCTGGTAGAGAAAGCTGTCTTGGGAATATCGCTAGCGCGGATCTTGATCTGATGGTATCCTGAGCGAAGGTCTATCTTGGAGAATACCTTGGCTCCAACCAACTGATCAAACAGAACATCAATGCGAGGCAACGGGTATTTGTTCTTTATGGTCACCGCATTGAGAGGGCGGTAGTCAACACACATCCTCAAACTCTCATCCTTTTTCTTCACAAATAATGCTGGACATCCCCATGGTGAAGTGCTTGGACGAATAAAACCCTTGTCCAACAACTCTTGCAGTTGCTTCTTCAATTCTGCCAATTCCGCGGGAGGCATCCGATAGGGTCTCTTGGAGATCGGAGCAGTCCCGGGTTGCAACTCAATTGCGAACTCAATGTCTCGGTCAGGTGGCATTCCTGGCAATTCATCCGGAAAAACATCTGGATAGTCACAGACCACTGGGATCTTTTCCACTGGGGATTCTATCATAGCAAAAGCACAAGAACGGGTGCATCCCTGGTCGGGTAAATATAAAACAGTCTCGCCATAAGCAGGGGAATGGATTTCAATGGCTCTGGCTGCAATGTCCAATACTGCCTGATGCCTGGTCAACCAGTCAGCTCCCAAAATAATATCCACGCTATCCAATCCTAAGATGAGAAGGGTGGTTCTAATTACCAGACTACCAAATTTTATAGGCACTTGCCTGTTGATTTGATAAGTGGCAACTCTGCCTCCTGGTGTTGAAATTGTAATGCCCCCATCGGTATGGTGAAAGGGCAACTGGCATTTGGCACTAAATTTGGCACTGATAAAACTATGCGATGCACCAGAATCAAATAGAATAATAGCAGGATAATTCAAAACTGTAAAGATACCAGTCATGACGGGTGCTCCCTCTGGAATGTCAGCCATCGTGGTGAAATTCAGCCTGCCCTGCCTCACTTGCACCTTCTGCCTCTTGCCTTGGTTTTGATTTGCATTCTGCCCCTGCCTCTGCTGGTTCCTGGGGCAATTCTTGGCATAATGCCCAGTGTTGCCACAAGTGAAGCACCTGTTGTCATTGGCTTGGCGGTACTGCTGCTGCTGATTATTCCGCTGTGCTGGAAATTGATTGCGGTTGGGTGCCTGCTGCTGCTGCTGCTGAGGTCGAATTACCCATCGCCCTTGCTGTTGCTGGGGTCCCCTGCCCTGGGTGTCGGACACAATCCGGAAACGCTGTGGCTGAGCTGAGGGTCCTGCCACAGGGGTCTTTCTTTTCTTCTCTGCCTGCCTAGCTGTAATGCAGTCCTCTTGGGAGATAGCCATGTTGACCAACTCATTGTAGCTGTTGGCCCTGACGGTGTTGAGACGATCCCGGAGCTTAGTGCTGAGCCCCCTTCTGAATCTGTCCCTCTTCTTCTCATCTGTATCCGCATGATATCCCGCATACTGGCACAAGTCATTAAAGGCCTGGGCATACTGCAACACTGTCCTGTTGCCCTGAGTGAGTGCCAAGAACTCATTGAGTTTCCTGTCCATGATCCCGGCTGGTATATGGTGGCCTCTGAAAGCTGCCTTAAATTCCCTCCACTCTAACTCTCGGTCCTCTGGTTGCATAGCAAGAAAATGATCCCACCAAGTCCTTGCAGGTCCGCGAAGCTGCTGGGTGGCGAACCTGACTTTGGTGACCTCTGAGCAAACTCCATGGAGCAGTGGAAATTTGGACTCCACCACTCGCAGCCACACATCTGCGTCAAGTGGGTCTTCCGCCCTTGTGAACAGTGGAGGCTGGGTGCTGAGGAATTCCTGATAGGTGGCCACCGCGGGGTGACGCTGGTGGTCTCCACCACCATAATGCTGGGGTGGTGGCTGACGTTGAGCCAGCTGCCTCAGGATCTCATTCTGCTGAGCCATGAGCTCCTGCAGAGTGGGAGGTGGGGGTGGTGGTGGAACGTGCTCGTTCTGGCCACGACGCTGCCTCCCAGCCATCTGAAAAACCACATACTTACTTAACACCACAGTTCCAATTTCAAGATTTCAACACGGGGAAAAGTTAAAAACAGCATGAAAGATCTAACTTCAACAAAAGGGATTCTTTAAGAGGCATAAATTCTTCCTTCCAAAGTAAACTGATAATAGCATTCCTCAAACAAGCCCCCAAGAGAGTTTAACATGATTACATCAATTTGTTCCAAAATGACTCAACCCTACCTAGCCTAGTACCCCAAGGGTGCAAAAGCTAAGCTAGCTGCGAGGAGTCCGACTGTCCGACTTCTAAGCCTACCCTGGACACCTAGTGAGCGAACGAAGCAACACTGGACTCGGGGGAAGGTGGTCTTCCCGAGCCAGCAGTGTCTATACTGGAAGCAGACTCGTCTCCTCCCTCGATGTCAACGTCCTCGTCAGCCTCCCCACCATGGATCTCTTGGTGATGCATGTCTAGGTGCTCATTTGCTTCTGCCAGCTGCTGCTGAGTGTTGAGGAGCTGATCCTCTAGGACCTCAATGGTGTTCTCCCGGGTGCCCACTAGCTCCTCCAACTCATGAATCTCACCAGACAGCTGCTCCACTTGCAAATCTTTCTCTACCATTTCTTGAGACAAGTCGACCACAAGCTCCTCTCGGTTATCCAACGTGATCTTGGTGGCCTCCAGCAGTGCCATCAGATGGGACATGGCCTCACCGCGCATCATCTGCAGACGGTACAGAGCATTCATGCACCGTACTGTCAAGTGCGCAGTCTGTCCTGGGTAGATGGCCCAGATATCCTTAGCATGCTCCACCCGATCCTTCCACATTGGGTCGTCCTCCTTCTCAGCGGGGAACAAGCCAATGGGGTGGGTAGCCAGCTCCAAGGGATGAAATCCGCAGAAAGTAGTCAATCCGTGCAGCGCGATCGCCTCGATCGTGTCCTCCGCTCGGTATCCGAAGGACTCGGAGTCCAAGGAGCGCCATCCTGGCTGCAGGGGATGAGGCTCCAAAGTCATCCTCACCCTACAGCGAGGCACTCGATGCTTCTCGAACTGCTGCACCGCGTACTGAGGGGGTGTCGTGTATCCGGCTCCCTGAAGCACTTCCCATAAAATGCGGGGAAAACCCTCTCGTGCAAGTCCGTCAGTGTGGGTCAGGGCATTTCCGTCATCGGAGGATCCGTGGGAAGTCATCTGTGTACGGTTAAGCGTAAGTAAAAGAAAAAGAATGTAAAAAGAACAAGGAAAATAAAACTCAGCCCTCCTCTAGTTAAGTAAAAAGGCACTAGGGACCTAGTTGGTTGTTATCTTGTTTTTAAGTCTTTTACTCAGTTATCCATTTGCTTAATTATGAATGCATGCATGCTCGTCCTGAACGACCTCACAACAAGATAGAAGGAATAGAGAGGAACTCCCATCCTGTAAAAGTGGCCTGTAGGGCCTAGTTACTTAGCCACCTAGCTACCCTTCTATTAACCTAAGGCTTCACGTCCTAGGTCTATCCTGCTCGTCCTACTATCTATCCAACTTGCTTCTATCAAGTTTTATTTAGAAAATTGATGGTATTTACATTTTATTGATTCCTCTGTGGTGGTACAAGCTCCGATACCAGCTGTGGCGGAACTGCCCGAATTATTCCAACTTAAGTGTCCAAGCCCCGCCTTAGAGGCTAGACCACACTTAAATGGGGATAACCCGTCAATCCCTCGGATCTAGTCCGACACGGCCACTGACAGGATCAAGTACCACAATCTCACTCGAAGGTGAGTCACAGAGCAAATACAATAAAGCATAAAACCATACATGTCATAATGTTAAATTATTACATCACCATCATCATCATCGGAGTTTTTGCAAAAGTATCCATCATTGTTCGAAGTGCAGCGGAATAAAACTAACGGTAAATAAAACAGAGAGATGGGGAAGCCTGTCCCATCACTCCTCATGCTCCTCCTCAGCCGAGGCAGGGTCCCACTCGACAGTCCAACCCGGTGGCAGGGTGGTCGGCCAAGTTATCCCAGCAACCATCTCCTCCAGGGAACCTGTAAAAAAAATTATGCCACAAGCAAGGCTGAGTATACTAATACTCAGCTAGACTTACCCGGTGTGAGGAGTCTACTCCTCTACCTCTAGACATGCAGCTGTTTGGCTGTGGGGTTTGGTTGCCAAAAGCACTAGCTGAGTTTCTAAATCAAGATTTTAACTTAATCAAAGTTAAGTGTGACTCTCTTAAGGCTAAAACTGGACTATCTACTCATACATGGTAGCAAGCATCATTAACAGTCAACATCTTATCTCAACTCATCATACTTCCACTTATTACTCAATGCAGTACAATGGATCAAGCAGTCTCATTAGCTGCGAGAAGCAGACGATTCGAATCGAGTTTTTATCCTTGCAAGGTAAACCTAAACACACGACATGTAGGGGCACTCCGTCCCCACACACATCAACCGTCCCCATCGATTCCCTGGCAACAGAAAGGGGCTCACCGCCTTGGCGTACAATGCCTCACTGACCCCGACTGGCCGTCGTGCAGTGACCGCACTTGTACCCACCATAACCGGAATGGGAGACCTCGTCTCAGGTCGCGTGAGGAGGGCAATCTGCGGGCAGGTTCACTCAGGTACTAGGCTTACCGATTTACCATATTTCTCGGTATGTGTTTAGTACATTCAAACGCTTGACACAGGTATCCGCACGTTAATCCTTATTCCATTTTCCATCTCGTAAACAACCAATCCCCATGGATTGTTGTCCACCAACTAGTATCATGATAGAGTGAAAGTGGGTACAATCAATTTCCTGATCTCGCACGAGTGCTAGAAAAATCACTCGTCTTCTACCGAGATCCTATTTAATTAAAGCAACTACTCGACCTGTCATACTAGTATTCATTTCAAAAGGATTCCTGAGATCATGCAACTAGGGTTTCAAACAATTCCTACACCTAAGTGCACAATCAATCCTACAATCATTAAGTGAAGTAAAATAGCATAAATAACAGGTTATGCATAAAACCGGGGCTTGCCTTCCAAAGCAGTGGCAGGCAGGTCCTCTGGTGCTGGCTCTGGTGCTGGATCTGGGGCTACCTCCTGAGCAGCTCCTTGCTCCGGCACGAGGATGTACTCTCCGTCAGCAAGATTACAGTCTATCGAAATGCAATGAACATGTATGTCATGATTATGCATGATTTAATAACATTATGCAAAAGAAACTAAGTCGAGAAGTAACTTAAGGTTTTCTTAGTTGTGCGGGGCTTCTAGTGGTATACATAGACTTTGACTTATTACCCTTTAAGCTTAGGTTTGGCTTTAGGATAACACAGATTGGTTTGGTATTGCTTTGATATATTTTGGTGGACAGCAAATAAAGTTTTTAGGGACAACCTTTATTCATATCTTTCATTTCTCTTTCCTTAATTTCCATTTAGGGTTTCTAGGGTAGATTTGAACTACAACAGGGTTTTAATAATTTCCAAAAATTCTGTAAAAATTACAGTGGGTTGTCACTAGCTATTTTAGCTTGTTTTAAGAATTTGAGGCTTAAAGTATAAAAGTTAGGCCTTAGACAAAAATAACAAAAGTTAGGCAATAAGGGCCACTTCACACTACACCTCCTAGTTAGGGGTAGGTTCTGTCCTAAAGGTTATTTTTGTTGACATCCTCTGGTAATAATAGGTCTTTGTGCTAAAAATCACAGGAAACTAAGGGGTGGTTATTTAGCTATGATTTTCTCAAGTTTAATGCCAAGAAGGCACTTTCTACTACATTATTATTTGAAAAATGTCAAACAGCAGATTTCTTATTTTTCCTAAGTTCTTTCTGATAGAACAATAGTTATCCCAAGGGTGGGGGTGTGTTTACCTTGGGGTCATTTTTGTAGGGTTTTTCTAAGTTATCCTTGTTTTAATAAAATAAAAGATATCCTACTTAATTTGCACTAAACCAGGGTATGATATATTTTTCCAGTGAGCTACATTGAATAAGTACCTCAACAAAAATAGGAGTGCTCTCTGGTTCATTAATTAAGTTGTATTTTCTATTTTCCTCATCTTTAAGCATATTTTAGGATAAAGGGTAAAACTAACTTAAATGTAATGGACAGAGGGGTTTAACATTTTTAAACAGGTTAGTAGGTGAATATAAACTTCTCCAATTTTTCCTAACCTTAGTCAAATAGCCTAACTATTTTTCTTACTATTATTTAGCTTTTGGCCAAAGTTAACATTAAATCAGAACTTTTAAGTTTTCCACAGCACCAAGGGGTTTTATATTTTTCCTAAATAGGTTACATGATTTAGAGTCTGGCAAAATTGGTTTGACCAAAATTGGATAAACCAAACAGAAGTTATGGGTTTTTAAAGTTTCTGTTTGAATTTAAATTAGGTTTTAATTAAGTTTTCCTGGAAAAACAGTTTGCGCCGAGGTCCCTGGGTTTAAAACAATTCAAACCTCGCAGATCTACCCTTAAGGCACTATTCACTTGAGTCTCTGACCTTTCACTTAACCCCCTGGGTTTCTCTCCCTCTCACCCGCAGTCCCTCCCTCAACTGAAACAGTAGCCGCGGGAAAGAAAAGGGTGGCGCGGCTTACCGGCGGCGAGGGAGGTCCGGCGAAGGGTAGGGTTGGCTCGGTGAGGGTCTGGCGATCACGTCGAGGTACGGCTCGTCGTCGGGGATGGCCGGAATCGCCCGGTCCACGTGAGCAGGCGGGCGAGCTCGTCGGCGGCGTGTGCTCCGGCCTATCCACGGCGGCATAGTTCAATCCAAGGGCATGGGGAGCTTCGTGGAGGTCTAAGGAGTCTAACCGTGCAAGGAATCGAAGAGAGGCGCTCGGTGTACCTCGGTCCACGGTTGCCGGCGGTCGGTTGAAGTCCGGTGACCTTGGGCCGGCCTCTCCGGTGAAGCAGAGCCCGATTCCTCGCTCGGGGAGCTTCACGGAGACGTGCACAGTCTTCTCCGAGGGCTGGACGGGGTTGGGAATGGCTGGGCTGGCCGGTCTACGGTGGCAGGGGCTCGGGTGGCCGCGGGCACGTCGCGTATGGGCAAACGGCGGCGAACTGAGCTCCGGTGAGGCTTGAGCGCATGCGGAGGGGTACGGCCAAGGCTCCTGGGCGTTTTATAGTCGCGGACGCGGACCAGGGCACTGGCTTGGCTTGGGCGCGGCGCGGGCGCGCGCGCGGGCGTGCTCTGGCGCGGCAGACAGCGTCGAACACGTGGCGGTTTGTTTCTTCCAGTGTTCAAATGTCGCCAGAGGTCGCAAACGTGCGAATCTTTGCAAAAGTCCGGCGCAGACCTCTTCCTGGCACCTAGGGCTGTCACTCAACTGTGAGACGCCGGGGCAGATACGGCCTAGGGAGGGAGATCTTCGGGTGCCAAAACAGGTGTGTCATACTGAGCATATCACGACAAAAGCCATGCCATGGCATGTCAAACGTCCGAGTCTCGAGCTCAACTTTTTCAAGTGGGTGCCCTAAGTGGTATTGCACATTTTTGGTATAGAACCCAAGTGGTTTTGGCGCCATTTTTAAAGTGAACACGGTTGATCTTTGATTTAGGGCTAAAATGGGACTTAGAGGGAAATAGAGAGCTCTAGCTCTCTCTCCACTTGGAGATTTGAAATGGGGTTTCCCTAGGGGCCTTTTTGTAATATTTCCCTCCCCTAATTGATGGTTATAATGTTGCTTAGGGTTTGGGTAAAGATTACCCATGTTTTGCACATTTGCTCACTCTCTTTCCCCTCTTATCCATGGTTTTGGGAGATAGGGTTTAAGAGAGGCCTAGGGTTCTTTCCCCCTCTCCTAAGGTGATAGTTGCACACAATTAGGGTAATGCCTTTGGTCATTCCCAACTCTTTGTAAAAACTTAGTTTCCAAAGCCCCTTATACTTTTGCTCCTTAAGTTCTTCCACATGTGATCATAGTCTTGAGTGCCAAGGTGTGCTCCAGCCATGGCAACACCTGGGGTGTTACAGTAGCGATATCAGTATGAACAGAGGCGGAGTTGGCTCGAGAATGGGAACCTGGTTGGCCGGAGCCTAGCCGTGTTGTCCGTCAGCGGAGCCGACTCCAAAGTCGATCAGTCGAGGCCTCGGGTCGGGCTGGCGCCCTTGGAAGCCGGTTGACCGAGGCCCCAGGGGTAACCGGTTGAGCCGCCTGCTCGGGCCGGATTCCCGGAGGAGTCCCTGGACCGCATCGCCGCCCGAGGCTGGGTCGGACTTTGCTGAAGACGTCGTCGATGCCGAGGGTGCTACGGCTCCCTTCAGCGTGAAGACCCGAGCCTGCAGGATCGGATCATCTTGTAGCATGTGCTTTCTGCGGCCGCCGAGGCCAGAAAAACACACCCTCGCCGCGCTTGCGAAGCTGCGTCTTTTTTCCTCTTGTTTCGAGCATCTGGACTCTGTCGGTAACAGGGATGTTTGTGTGAGCGAGAGTTGCTTTTCGCGGAAGGGACGAGTGAGGTATCCGTATCCCAGAGGCGTGGGAATCCCTCGGCTCGGTCGGCCTTGCCGCTTACGCGTACTTTCACCCATCCGTGAGGCTCTGTCCCCGACTTAGTCGAGAAAGCTTGAAGGACTGCTTCGGCAGGAGAGCTTCCGAACGTGAAGACTTGTTCGGTCCACGGAGTCGCTTTATCCGAGCGCAAGTTACTTATCGCAGAAGGTGATGAGTGAGGTATCCGTATCCCGGAGGCGTAGGAGTCCCTCGGCTCGGTCAGCCTTGGCTGCTTACGTGTACTCCGTCGTTTCCAGGATCCGTTTTCCGAAGTAGTCAAGAAGCACGAAAGAAATCCTGCTAAAAAGAGATCCTTTTTCGAGGAAAAATTCGACGCAGAGGGGGTCTCCCCCCTTTTAGCCCCCGAGGGAGGGTCGGGCTTTGCCGAGGCTAGGCCGACCCTTCCTTGACGACTAAACTTTGCGTAGGTGCGAGGTATATGAACAACTTGAAAACATCTTAAGGGTAGAAGCGACGTAGCTGTTTGATGTTCCAAGCGTTGCCGTAGATCTCGCCTTGATTGTTGGCCAGCTTGTATGTTCCGGGCTTCAGGACTTTGGCGATGACGAATGGCCCTTCCCAGGGGGGCGTGAGCTTGTGCCTCCCTCGGGCGTCTTGCCGCAGCCGAAGCACCAGGTCGCCCACCTGGAGTTCTCGGGACCGGACCCCTCGGGCGTGGTAGCGTCGCAGGGACTGTTGGTACCGCGCCGAGTGTAGTAAGGCCCTGTCCCGAGCTTCCTCCAGCTGGTCCAGCGATTCCTCTCGGCTAGCTTGGTTGCTTTGTTCGGTGTAGGCCCTCGCCCTCGGGGAGCCGTATTCCAGGTCAGTGGGCAAGATAGCTTCAGCCCCGTAGACCAGGAAAAACGGCGTGAAGCCCGTGGCACGACTCGGCGTCGTCCTTAGGCTCCAGACCACCGAGGGGAGTTCCTTCATCCATCGCTTGCCGAACTTGTTGAGGTCGTTGTAGATCCGAGGCTTGAGCCCTTGTAGAATCATGCCGTTGGCACGCTCTACTTGCCCATTCGACATGGGATGAGCCACGGCGGCCCAGTCCACCCGGATATGGTGATCCTCGCAAAAATCCAAGAATTTTTTGCCGGTGAACTGGGTGCCGTTGTCGGTGATGATGGAGTTCGGGACCCCGAAGCGATGGATGATGTTGGTGAAGAACGCCACCGCCTGCTCGGACCTGATGCTGTTCAGAGGTCGGACCTCGATCCACTTGGAGAATTTGTCGATGGCGACCAGCAGGTGCGTGTAGCCCCCGGGCGCCTTCTGCAAGGGACCGACGAGGTCCAGACCCCATACAGCGAAGGGCCAGGTGATGGGTATTGTCTGCAGAGCCTGAGCGGGCAGGTGTGTCCGCTTCGCATAGAATTGGCACCCTTCGCAGGTGCGGACAATTCTAGTGGCGTCAGCCACCGCCGTTGGCCAGTAGAAGCCTTGCCGGAAAGCATTTCCGACAAGGGCTCGGGGCGCTGCGTGGTGGCCGCAAGCCCCCGAGTGTATTTCTTGCAGCAGTTCCCGACCTTCGGCGATGGAGATGCATCGCTGGAGGATGCCCGAGGGGCTGCGATGGTAGAGCTCCTCTTCGTCGCCCAGCAAGGCGAATGACTTGGCGCGTCGCGCTACCCGCCGAGCCTCGACTTGGTCGAGGGGTAGCTCTCCTCGACGGAGATATTGCAGGTACGGGGCCTGCCAATCTTGATCTGGCGTGGCCCCGCTCTGCCCTTCCTCGACGTTCAGTGCCTTGCCCTCGGGGGCCGAGGGTACCTCGGGCTGTGCCGAGGGTACCTCGGGCTGAGCCGAGGGTACCTCGGGCTCGGGCGCGTCGTCGAGCTTGACGGAGGGTTGATGCAGATCCCGGGAGAAGACGTCCGGGGGGACTGTCGTTCGCCCCGAGGCTATCTTAGCCAGCTCGTCTGCGGTTTCGTTGTAGCGCCGAGCGATGTGGTTGAGCTCGAGCCCGAAGAACTTGTCTTCCAGGCGCCGAACCTCGTCGCAGTAGGCCTCCATCTTCGGGTCGCGGCAGTGGGAGTTCTTCATGACTTGGTCGATGACGAGCTGCGAATCACCGCGGGCGTTGAGGCGTCTGACCCCTAGCTCGATGGCGATCCGCAATCCGTTGACCAGAGCTTCGTACTCGGCCACATTGTTGGACGCCGGGAAATGGAGGCGCAGCACGTAGCACAAGTGCTTTCCGAGGGGCGAGATGAAGAGCAGGCCCGCGCCGGCCCCCGTCTTCATCAGCGACCCGTCGAAAAACATGGTCCAGAGCTCCGGTTGGATCGGAGTCGTTGGCAGCTGGGTGTCGACCCATTCGGCCACGAAATCCGCCAACACATGGGACTTGATGGCCTTCCGAGGGGCGAACGAGATCGTTTCGCCCATGATTTCCACCGCCCACTTTGCGATCCTGCCCGAGGCCTCTCGCCACTGGATGATCTCCCCCAGGGGGAAGGATGACACCACAGTTACCGGATGAGACTCGAAGTAGTGTCGCAGCTTCCGCCTTGTCAGGATCACAGCATACAGCAGTTTTTGAACTTGTGGGTAGCGGATCTTAGTCTCGGACAGCACTTCGCTGATGAAGTAGACCGGCCTCTGAACGGGCAATGCATGCCCTTCCTCTTGCCTTTCGACCACAATCGCGGCGCTAACCACCTGAGTGGTCGCGGCGACGTAGACCAAGAGGGCTTCTCCGTCCGCCGGGGGCACCAAGACAGGCGCCTTTGTAAGGAGCGCCTTCAGGTTGCCGAGGGCTTCCTCGGCCTCAGGGGTCCAAGCGAAACACTCGGCCTTCCTCAAGAGGCGGTACAGAGGCAGACCTCTTTCGCCGAGGCGTGAGATGAAGCGGCTCAGGGCCGCGAGGCATCCCATGACCCTCTGTACCCCTTTTAAGTCCTTGATGGGTCCCATGCTGGTGATGGCCGCGATCTTCTCCGGGTTGGCTTCGATGCCTCGCTCGGAGACGATGAACCCTAGGAGCATGCCTCGGGGCACCCCGAAGACACACTTCTCAGGATTAAGCTTGACTCCTTTCGCCTTGAGACACCGGAATGTCACTTCAAGGTCGGAGAGGAGGTCGGAAGCCTTCCTTGTCTTGACTACGATGTCATCGACGTAGGCCTCGACTGTGCGACCGATGTGTTCGCCGAACACATGGTTCATGCACCGCTGGTACGTCGCGCCCGCATTCCTCAAACCGAACGGCATGGTGACATAGCAGTACATGCCGAACGGCGTGATGAAAGAAGTCGCGAGCTGGTCGGACTCTTTCATCCGGATCTGGTGATACCCTGAGTAGGCATCGAGGAAGGACAGGGTTTCGCACCCAGCGGTGGAATCCACGATTTGGTCGATGCGAGGCAGAGGGTAGGGAACCTTCGGACATGCTTTGTTGAGACCAGTGTAGTCTACACACATCCGCCATTTCCCCCCTTTCTTCCTCACAAGCACAGGGTTGGCAAGCCATTCGGGATGGAATACCTCTTTGATGAACCCTGCTGCCATTAGCTTGTGGATCTCTTCGCCAATCACTCTGCGCTTCTCCTCGTCGAATCGGCGCAGAGGCTGCCTGACGGGTCGGGCTCCGGCCCGAATATCCAGTGAGTGCTCGGCGACATCCCTCGGTATGCCGGGCATGTCCGAGGGACTCCACGCAAAGACGTCGGCGTTTGCGCGGAGAAAGTCGACGAGCACTGCTTCCTATTTGGGGTCGAGCCCGGAACCGATCCGGACCTGCTTGGTGGTGTCGCCACTGGGGTCGAGAGGGACGGCCTTGACCGTCTCCGCTGGCTCGAAGTTGCCGGCATGGCGCTTCACGTCTGGCACCTCCTTGGAGAGGTTCTCCAGGTCGGCGATGAGGGCTTCGGACTCGGCGAGGGCCTCGGCGTACTCCACGCACTCCACGTCGCATTCGAACGCGTGTTTGTACGTGGGGCCGACGGTGATGACCCCGTTGGGGCCCGGCATCTTGAGCTTCAGGTAGGTGTAGTTGGGGACGGCCATGAACTTCGCGTAGCATGGCCTCCCTAGCACGGCGTGGTAGGTTCCTCGGAACCCGACCACTTCGAACGTCAGGGTCTCCCTTCGGAAGTTGGAGGGTGTCCCGAAGCAGACGGGGAGGTCGAGTCGCCCGAGGGGCTGGACGCGCTTCCCAGGGATGATCCCGTGGAAGGGCGCAGCGCCTGCTCGGACGGAGGACAGATCGACGCGCAGGAGCTTGAGGGTCTCGGCGTAGATGATGTTGAGGCAGCTGCCCCCATCCATCAGGACCTTGGTGAGCCTGACATCGCCGACAACGGGGTCGACGACGAGCGGGTATTTCCCCGGGCTCGGCACATGGTCGGGGTGGTCGGCCTGGTCGAAAGTGATGGGCTTGTCGGACCAGTCTAGGTAGATTGGCGCCGCCACCTTCACCGAGCAGACCTCCCGGCGCTCTTGCTTGCGGTGCCGAGCCGAGGTATTCGCCGCATGCCCTCCATAGATCATGAAGCAGTCGCGGACCTCGGGGAACTCTCCTGCTAGGTGATCTTCGTTCTTGCCGTCGTCGCGGGCCCTACCACCCTCGGCGGGTGGCCCGGCCCTGTGGAAGTGACGCCGAAGCATAACGCACTCCTCGAGGGTGTGCTTGACGGGCCCCTGATGGTAGGGGCACGGCTCCTTGAGCATCTTGTCGAAGAGGTTTGCACCTCCGGGGGGCTTCCGAGGGTTCTTATACTCGGCGGCGGCGACAAGGTCCGCGTCGGCGGCGTCGCGTTTCGATTGCGACTTCTTCTTGCCCTTCTTCTTGGCGCCGCGCGGAGCAGACGCCTCAGAAGCTTCTTCCGATGGGCGGCCCTGGGGCTGCTTGTCCTTTCGGAAGATAGCCTCGACCGCCTCCTGGCCAGAGGCGAACTTGGTGGCGATGTCCATCAGCTCGCTCGCCCTGGTGGGGGTTTTGCGACCCAGCTTGCTCACCAGGTCACGGCAAGTGGTGCCGGCGAGGAACGCGCCGATGACATCCGAGTCGGTGATGTTGGGAAGCTCGGTGCGCTGCTTCGAGAATCGCCGGATGTAGTCCCGGAGCGACTCCCCCGGCTGTTGCCGGCAGCTTCGAAGGTCCCAGGAATTCCCGGGGCGCACGTATGTGCCCTGGAAATTGCCAGCGAAGGCTTGGACCAAGTCGTCCCAGTTGGAGATCTGCCCCGGAGGCAGGTGCTCCAACCAGGCGCGAGCAGTGTCGGAGAGGAACAGGGGGAGGTTACGGATGATGAGGTTGTCGTCGTCCGTTCCACCCAGTTGGCAGGCAAGGCGGTAGTCCGCGAGCCACAGTTCCGGTCCCGTTTCCCCCGAGTACTTCGTGTTAGTAGTCGGGGGTCGGAACCGGATCGGGAATGGCGCCCGTCGGATGGCCCGACTGAAGGCCTGCGGACCGGGTGGTTCGGGCGAGGGACTCCGATCCTCCCCGCTGTCGTAGCGCCCCCCACGCCTGGGGTGGTAGCCTCGGCGCACCCTTTCGTCGAGGTGAGCCCGACGGTCGCGTCGATGGTGCTCGTTGCCGAGGTGGCCCGGGGCCGCAGGCGCGGTGTTGCGCGTGCGCCCGGTGTAGATCGAGGCTTCCCGCATGAATTGGGAAGTCGAGGCATGAGGTTCCGAGGGATATCCTTGCCTTCGGGAGGCAGTGCTCTCGGCCCGCCGGGCCGCAGCGCCTTCCAGGAGATTCTTGAGTTCTCCCTGGATTCGCCGACCCTCGGTGGTTGACGGCTCCGGCATCGCGCGGATGAGCATTGCTGCGGTTGCCAGGTTCTGACCAACCCCGCTGGATGCGGGCGGCGGCCTGATCCTGACATTGTTGGCGACGCGGTGCTGGAGACCTTGGGGCAGGTGACGTATTTCTCCGGCCAGGGGTTGGCCCACCCATGCCTGTCCGACGTCCCGACGGATCGGCTCAAGCGCTCCTGTTCCCTCGTTGAGCCTGGCCTGCGCCTCGCGGACTTGCTCGAGTTGTGGGTCGTAACCCCCCGCCGGAGCGGGGACCACAGCTAGCTCCCGTGGGATGTCGGTGCGAGGCACCGGCCTAGGGAGATCACCGTCCTCCGGCATGCCAAGATGGTTGCCTTCGGAGGGATCCCCTAGCTCGATGTGGAAACATTCGCGGCTTGGGCCGCAGCTCTCGTCGCCAAGGCTGCGGCTTCCATCGGAACAGTCGGATAGGCAGTAGTCACATGCGGTCATGAAGTCCCGCACGGCACTGGGGTTGCCAAGTCCGGAGAAATCCCAACCGATGCTGGGATCGTCATCTTCCTCGGACCCAGAGGGCCCGTAGGTCGAGACGTCCGTCAGTCGGTCCCAAGGCGACCGCATACGGAACCTCAGTGGGGTTGGACTCGCCTCAATGAGAGCGCCCGCCAAAACGAGGTCGTTTGGCGGGTTGAGGCCGAGTCGAAATGACGCAAGATGGGAGTTAGTCGGTACCTTTTGGTCGACGAGGAGCGACGTAGTCACATCGGGGACTGGTTGCACCGTCATCTCTGGTTCGAGGGCGACGTCCTGCAGGCTTTCCGCGAGCGCGCCGGCGTCGTCTTCTTGCTCGGGGTCAGCGTGCCGCGGGGGGACGACGCTTGCCTCCGTCTTGAACGCGAGGTCGACGTCCGGCGTGCCTTCCGTCGAGGCGTCGGGGGCGTCGATTCGCTCGACGGCCGACGAAGCGCGGCCTCCCACCTGGCCTTGACGGCCCCGCCTCCTCCTCCGTTGGCGGGGGAGAGAACGGAGCGAGCCCGAATGTTGCCCTTCCACCACGCGGGGAAGACGTCGTCGATTCCGCCGCCGGCGGGCGGGTTGTTGGCCGCCATTGTCGTAGTCGCGCGGCGGTGGAAGAAGTATCATGTCGTAGCTGCCGTCGAAGGACATGAACTCAAGAGTCCCGAAACGAAGCACCGTCCCGGGCCGGAGAGGTTGCTGGAGACTGCCCATCTGGAGCTTGACGGGGAGCTGTTCGTCAGCACGCAGCAGGCCCCTACCTGGCGCGCCAACTGTCGGCGTTTCGAGACAGGGGGGTCCCTAAGCCGACGAGTGAGTGTGCTGCGTGCCCCAGCCCAGATGGGTCGAGCGCGTGGGCGAGCGCAAAGGGGGGAGAGGCGAGGTGGCCGGAGTCGAGCGTGAGAGAGGTGGAAGTCCCGCGGCCTTCGTGTTCGTCCCGCGCCCAGGTCAGGTGCGCTTGCAGTAGGGGGGTTACAAGCGTCCACGCGGGTGAGGGAAGCGAGCGGCCCCAAGAGAGCGCCTGTCTCGTCCTCGGTCCCGCGCAGCCAACCCTCTTTAAGAAGGCCCTGGTCCTCCCTTTTATAGTCGTAAGGAGAGGATCCAGGTGTACAATGGGGGGTGTAGCAGAGTGCTACGTGTCTAGCGGAGGGAGAGCTAGCGCCCTAGGTACATGCCAATGTGGCAGCCGGAGAGATCTGGGCACCCTGCTGGCGTGATGTCGTGGCTGTCGGAGGTGCGACGGAGCCTGGTGGAGGGACAGCTGTTGGAGCGGTCGAGTCCCTGCTGACGTCGTCCTGCTTCCGTAAGAGAGCTGGGGGCCGCCGTCGTCATAGAGCTTGTGGAGCGCCATCATTGCCCCTCTGGCGGAGCTGGCCGGATGGGACGCCGGTCTTGTTCTCCGTGACCCGAGTCGATTCGGGGTAGGATGATGATGGCGCTTCCTGTTGACGTGGCGGTCTGTGCCCTAGGCAGGGCGACGTGGGGGTTCCTCCGAAGCCGAGGTTGAGTCTGTCTTCCGTTGCCGTGGCCGAGCCCGAGCCATGGGGTCGGGCGAGGCGGAAGTCGTTCGGCCGAGGCCAGGGCGGAGTCCGAGCCCTGGGGTCGGGCGAAGCGGAGTTTCGTCGTCTTCCGGGTGTTAGCCCGAGTCCGAGCCCTGGGGTCGGGCGGAGCGGAGTTCGCCGTCTTCCGGGTCTCAGCCCGAGTCCGAGCCCTGGGGTCGGGCGGAGCGGAGTTCGCCGTCTTCCGGGTCTTAGCCCGAGTCCGAGCCCTGGGGTCGGGCGGAGCGGAGTTCGCCGTCTTCCGGGTCTTAGCCCGAGTCCGAGCCCTGGGGTCGGGCGGAGCGGAGTTCGCCGTCTTCCGGGTCTTAGCCCGAGTCCGAGCCCTGGGGTCGGGCGGAGCGGAGTTCGCCGTCTTCCGGGTCTTAGCCCGAGTCCGAGCCCTGGGGTCGGGCGGAGCGGAGTTCGCCGTGGCGCCTTTGGCAAGGCCTGACTGCCTGTCAGACTCACTCTGTCGAGTGGCACTGCAGTCGGAGTGGCGCAGGCGGCGCTGTCCTTCTGTCAGACTGGCCAGTGGAGCGGTGGAGTGACGGCGGTCACTTCGGCTCTGCCGGGGGCGCGTGTCAGGATAAAGGTGTCAGGCCACCTTTGCGTTAAATGCCCCTGCAATTTGGTCAGTCGGTGTGGCGATTTAGTCAAGGTTGCTTCTGAGCGAAGCCAAGGCCTCGGGCGAGCCGGTGATGTGTCCGCCATAAAAAGGGGGCCTCGGGCGAGACGGAAGTCTCTCGAGGTCGGCTGCCCTTGGCCGAGGCTAGGCTCGGGTGAAGCGTGATCGAGTCACTCGTGTGGACTGATCCCTGACTTAATCGTACCCATCAGGCCTTTGCAGCTTTACGCTGATGGGGGTTACCAGCTGAGAATTAGGCGTCTTGAGGGTACCCCTAATTATGGTCCCCGACACATAGTGTCCCTAATTCCTTTTTTGTTGTATTTTTCTTTCGAAAGAAAATGAATTTCACGCTCTAAACATGACACAAACAACATGAGTTCATAAAAAAGCCATACAAAATTCATGTATAGTGATACAAATTGAGGAGGTGATGCGACAGGGCGGGACACCGGCAACGCCCGCATGACGACAATGGGAGGCCAGCGGGGCGGTGCTGCAAGACAGGAGGCGAATGAGGCGGCACAGCAGGACAAGAGACCGACGGGGCAGCGAGACAACCACGGGAGGATGGGGGCACAATGTGGAGGGATGGGACGCCGGCGGTGTGGCACGACGAGCGAGGCACGACATGACGCGATGGGAGACGACGGTGTGGTATGGCGGCGACAGTACAAGATTGTGGTCGCGCCATGTGGTGGGGTCCAACAATGCCCACCCGTGAAACAGAACAACGAGGACGAGGACCATGTCACACCCGGTTTTGGAAGGCAAACCGCATACGAACCATGTACGTGCGAGGAAAAGAAACTCACGTGCACAATGATTACATAATCAGACATCATCACACATTACTCAGTAAATAGCGGAAATGTACTTTATTACATCAAGATGACCAAGACATCCACAAAGTCATTAACATAACATTGTAATTAACATTATTAAAGTGCGGAAAAGCGAACATAGCAGATAACGCCTTCACAGGCATATGACTGGGGGTTTGCCACTAACATAACTAGAACTCGTCGTAGTCTTAGAACTCCTCAAAGTCCTCCATGTTACCTGCATCTCCTCCTGAGCACTGAATACAGCGAGGACAACCTGGGTGGGGGTGTTTTTTAAAACAAGGGTGAGTACACATCAACGTACTCAGCAAATGTCTCGTTTGACTAAAGTAGACTAGCTGTATGTGGAGTTAAGGTTAATCAGTTGCTTTTAGTTGATCAAGTATTTATTACTAATTGTATAGCCAAGTTTTAGTAATAAACTCAGTTATTACCCAAAAGTACTCCTCCAAGAGAAAATACGAGAGATCAGAATTATAACCATCAATACTAATCAACAACATAAAAGTATTCAAAGTTCTTCTAATCAAAGAGGATCCCAAGGCCGATCTTAACCGTGAGCACGACTGATATACCAGTTTCTAACACTCTGCATAGATTGTACACTTTACCCACGAGTCGTAATTCCCGTTCTACCCGGAGATCATGACTCCCCATTGATCACTACCAAGGTGACCTAGCAGGGTCTCACTACGTAGCCTTTACAAAGACTCCCCTGGTGCATAGCTGCTTGTTAGGTTTCGCCAGTTGTACAAACACAGTACCCCTCTCAAAGGTAGGTGACTAACAAAACCAAATCGAATGAACTTCGGCACCCACCCTTAGCAGAGCGAGCACTATGCCCAGCCCCCATTGACAGCCCTCCGGCAAAGCCAACTACACCCCTAGGTTCATCTAATTATTCAGCTAAGGGCGTCCCATTCCACCCTCATGGTTGCATTGTTATCCCGGGTGGTCACTCAACGAACAGGTCCTTACGGAGAGGTACTCAGGAAACAACTTGGGTCCCCTAAAGTATCACAAGATCATCATCCAGATAACATCATCGTATCAGATATGTTCACATCATGTTCGTTGATTAAGGTAAAGCAATAGCATAAAGCTAACCATAATAACCCAAAAGGTAAACAAGGATAAGGTAAATACAGACTAGTCAATCTTTAGGTTTCAATAAAGTAATGCGGGACGATGAATTATAAAGTAAGTAGGACATAATAGGTCAGAGGACACTTGCCTTCACCAGGTTGCTGCTCTAGAAGATCTTCAATAACACACTCAGGAACCTTAGGCTGCTCATTGTCTAAATAAAGCGATCATGCATTCAATACATTTGGATAAAGACAAACGAACAATACACCAAGCATGTACAAACAAGCGGACACATATCAAAAGAACAGTTTAAACTCAGGAGGTAACTTGGATTCTAGGGTGAGCTAACACACTTAGAAGTTTATTATTCTCTAAGTGTTGTCTATCTCCATGGACTACATAATTAGATTACACTTATTTTAATAAGACACAAAAATTTACACCAGGGATAGATTCATAATTTACATAATATTAATTTCACAAAGTTACACATCTAGTTACTCTTGGGGTTTTCCTTTTTATTATCACATTCAATGGTTTAACAACAGCGGTAAGTTCAAGGTAACAAAAACAACAAGGGTGCATTTTTCTATTGGCTCTTACCATGACTTTGCTGATTTCGATGTGGTGACTATGGATGCTTGCTCTCTTTTACTGGGACGTCCTTGGGAGTTTGATACTGATGCTATTCACCATGGTAGATCTAATAAATATACTTTTATGCACAAGGGAAAGAAAATTGTGTTGCTTCCTATGACTCCTACTGAGATTGTCCACTTTGAACATGAGAAAAAGACTAATGCTAAGCAAAAAGGTGTTTTGAACTCTGAAAATCAGCAACCTATTAAGTTAAAAACTCCTACTTTGCTAGCCACTAAATCTGATCTTGATGAGTTGCATGCCTCTCTTGGACTTTGCTATGCCTTAGTGTGCAAAAATGATTTCTATTCCATTGATGATACATCTATTGTCTTGCCACCTGCTATTGCTAACCTTTTGCAAGAGTATATGGATGTGTTTCCCTCCGAGATACCCTCTGGATTGCCACCTGTGCAAGGCATTGAGCACAAGATTGATTTAATTCCAGGGGCGAGCTTGCCCAACCGTGCTGCCTACAGGACCAACCCCGAGGAGACTAAGGAGATTCAGCGCCAGCTCCAAGACCTTCTGGACCGCGGGTATATTCGTGAGAGCCTTAGTCCTTGTTCTGTTCCTGTTCTTTTGGTTCCTAAGAAAGATGGCACTTGGCGCATGTGTGTTGATTGTAGAGCCATTAATAACATCACAATTCGGTACAGATATCCTATTCCTAGATTGGATGACATGCTTGATGAATTAAGTGGTTCTATTGTTTTCTCTAAAATTGACTTGCGTAGTGGATACCACCAGATTCGTATGTCTTTAGGTGATGAATGGAAAACTGCATTTAAAACTAAGTTCGGTCTTTATGAGTGGTTAGTCATGCCTTTTGGGTTAACTAATGCGCCTAGCACTTTCATGAGATTGATGAACGAGGTTTTACGTGCTTTCATCGGTAAATTTGTGGTGGTATATTTTGATGATATTCTTATCTATAGTAAGTCTCATGATGATCATATTGAACATTTACGTGCTGTTTTTGATGTTTTGCGTGATGCACGTTTATTTGGTAACCTTGAGAAGTGCACCTTCAGCACCGATCGTGTGTCTTTTCTTGGATATGTTGTGACATCGCATGGCATTGGGATGGATGAGGCAAAAATTGTTGCCATCACGAGCTGGCCACTTCCAACCACGGTCATGCAGGTTCGAAGTTTTCTTGGTCTTGCAGGATTCTACAGGCGATTTGTGCGGGATTTCAGCACCATTGCAGCACCTCTCCACGAGTTGACAAAGAATGGAGTGTCGTTTCGTTGGGGACCATCACAACAGCAAGCCTTTGATGCCCTCAAGTCGAAGCTCACACAAGCACCACTGCTGCAACTTCCTGATTTTGACAAGACATTCGAGCTCGAGTGTGATGCGAGCAGCATTGGGATTGGAGGAGTGCTCATTCAAGGAGGTAAACCTGTTGCTTTCTTTAGTGAAAAATTGAATGGTCCAACTCTGAATTATTCTACATATGACAAAGAATTATATGCTTTAGTACGAGTTTTACAAACTTGGCAACATTATCTATGGTCTAAAAAATTTGTCATACATTCGGATCATGAATCTTTGAAGTATCTTAAGGGACAATCTAATCTAAACAAACGACATGCTAAATGGATTGAATTCATAGAATCATTTCCTTACATTATTAAGCATAAAAAAAGAAAGGATAATGTAATTGCTGATGTTTTATCTAGACGTTATACTATGCTGTCCCAACTTAATCATAAAATATTTGGTTTGGAGACTATAAAGGAATTATATGCTGCTGATTTGGACTTCAAAGATGCTTTTGAAAATTGCAGAGAGGGAAGAACGTGGCAAAAATTTATGCTCCGTGAAGGCCTTCTCTACCGTGCTAACAAGTTGTGTGTTCCAGCTAGCTCTGTTCGTCTTCTACTCTGGCAGGAAGCACATGGAGGTGGCTTGATGGGACATTTTGGTGTTAAGAAGACCGAGGATGTGTTGTTTACTCATTTCTATTGGCCTCGGATGCGGCGTGATGTTGAGCGCTACGTCTCTCGTTGCACCACGTGCAACAAAGCTAAGTCCCGACTTAACCCCTATGGTCTTTATTTGCCTCTTCCTGTTCCTCGTGCACCTTGGGAGGATATTTCTATGGATTTTGTTTTGGGATTGCCTAGAACAAAGAGGGGGAGTGATAGTGTTTTTGTCATTGTCGATCGTTTTTCAAAGATGGCAAATTTTATACCCTGTCACAAAACTGATAATGCTTCACATATTGCTGATTTGTTCTTCACTGAGATTGTGCGTTTGCATGGTGTGCCAAATACTATTGTTTCTGATAGGGATGCTAAATTTTTAAGTCATTTTTGGAGAACTTTGTGGTTTAAATTGGGAACAAAGTTGTTGTTTTCTACTACTTGTCATCCCCAACCTGACGGGCAAACAGAGGTTGTTAATCGCACTTTATCTACCATGTTGCGGGCTATTTTGAAGGATATTTTGAGGTTGTGGGAGGAATGTTTGCCACATATTGAGTTTGCTTATAACAGATCGATTCATTCCACAACCAAGCTTAGTCCATTTATGGTAGTATATGGTTTTAATCCTCGTGCCCCAATTGATTTGCTACCTTTACCACCTTCTGAAATAGTGAACTTGGATGCTACACAACGTTCTGAATTTATTCTTAAGTTACATGAAACAACTAAGTTGCAAATTGAAAAGATGAATGAAAAGTATCGTATTGCTGCTAATAAAGGTAGGAAGGAAATGAAATTGGAACCTGGTGACTTGGTGTGGGTTCATTTGAGAAAGGATAGGTTTCCTGATTTGAGAAAGTCTAAACTTATGCCACGAGCTGCAGGTCCTTATAAAGTTCTTGCAAAAATTAATGATAATGCATATACACTTGAGTTGTCGCCAGATTTTGGGGTTAGTTCCACCTTTAACATTTCAGATTTGAAGCCATATATGGGTGACGAAGATGAGGCCGAGTCGAGGACGACTCCAATTCAAGAGGAGGAGGATGATGAGGACATCACTTCTATATATACAATGAATGGACCGATAACACGATCTCGTGCACGATAGCTAAATCTCCAGGTACGTTCTACCCTAGTCAATTGTGTTTCAGAGCTTACGCTTGGGGCCATGGATGTTTTGATGATTAGGTACCTTGGAGAGGACCAGCAAGGACTTGGGAAAGGCCAAGGTGTTGAGGAGGAGCAGCAAGGGCGTCCACAACAGGAAGGAGATCAAGTCCGAGTCGGCTGCGACTCTATCTCGGGTTCCAGGACCAGTCTGCACTAAAATGGACGCCCAAGATGCATCCGGAGTGGATATGGTTGGAAAGATAACGAGATTATCTAACCAACCCAACTGGTTCCACCCTAAAATTCATCCGGAGTCAGCGGGAATCGTAGAAACAAGTCAGCGTTCAGATTCTGTTTTGGTGCTGCGACACCGTCTGTTGGGCCGTTGGGCCGTGTATCGCGTCGGAGCCATTAGGGGCGAGTCCAGGGCTACGCACGCCCTAATAATCTATTTATTCAGCAGCAGCCGCCACATTTAGGTTTGGGGTTTTGCTTAGATCAATTCTGTCATCGAACAGTGTCGCCGTCATCGGCTTGTGAGACCCCCCTCCCGTAATCAATACAAGTTTGGTTGCGTTTCTTTCCTGTTCTTGCTTGTGTTCTTGATTGCGCTTGCAGGGATAAGCCTTCGTGGCGAGGTCATTCGTGTGTCACGGGTGATAACCAACAGAGCCGTGGTGTAGTGATTGCGAGGAACTGTTCGCTCGGAGCCTTGGATCATCAGCGTCGAGATCTCCACTCAATCAAATTATCGTATCTCACGGAAGATCGGGCCGCGTCTACTATCAGTTCCTGTGGTCGCACATCACCTATCGCCATTGTCCGCATTGCGGCTGTCGGGACCTCATCTTCATCTATATCATCAAGATCAACTTGCTCTCTTGGAGATCCATTAGTTTCATCAAATACAACATCGCTAGAGACTTCAACTAATCCTGATGATTTGTTGAAGACCCTATATGCTTTTGTATTTGAGTCATACCCTAGTAAAAACCCTTCTACAACTTTGGGAGCAAACTTTGAATGCCTATCTTTCTTTACCAAAATGTAGCATTTGCTCCCAAATACACGAAAGTAGGAAACATTGGGTTTTGTTACCAGTTAGGAGTTCGTATGAGGTCTTCTTGAGGAGGCGATGCAAATAGAGCCAATTTATGGCATGGCAAGTTGTGTTCACAGCTTCCGACCAAAACCGCTCGGGCATCTTGTATTCTCCAAGCATCATCCTTGCCATATCAATTAGCGACATGTTTTTCCTCTCTACTACACCATTTTTGTTGTGGTGTGTAGGGAGCAGAGAATTCGTGCTTGATGCCTTCCTCCTCAAGATATTCTTCGACTTGAAGATTCTTGAACTCATATCCATTATCGCTCCTTATCTTCTTTACTTTTAGCTCAAATTCATTTTGAGCTCTGCTTAAGAAGCGCTTTATTGTTCCTTGGGTTTCAAATTTATCCTGCAAAAAGAACACTCAAGTGAAGCGGGAAAAATCATCAACTATAACAAGACCATACTTACTTCCCCCAATGTTGAGATAGGCAATGGGCCCGAAGAGATCCATATGTAGGAGTTCCAGTGGTCTTGATGTCGTCATCACATTTTTGCTATGATGAGTACTTCCCACCTGCTTTCGTGCTTGGCACGCTGCACAAGGTCTATCTTTGTCAAAACAGACATCGGTTAGTCCTAACACATGTTCTCCCTTTAGAAGCTTATGAAGGTTCATCATTCCAACATGTGCTAGACGGTGGTGCCAAAGCCAGCCCATATTAGTCTTAGTGATTAAGCATGCATCTAGATCGGCATTCTCTTTTGAGAAATCAACTAAGTAGAGCTTGTTGTCTAATACACCCTTAAAAGCTAATGAACCATCACTTCTTCTAAATATAGATACATCAATATTTGTAAATAAACAATTATAGCCCATATGACATAATTGACTTACAGACAATAAATTATACCCGAGCGATTCTACTAAAAACACATTTGAAATTGAATGCTCGATCGTGATGGCTATTTTGCCTAATCCCTTAACCTTGCCTTGGTTCCCATCTCCAAAAATGATAGTATCTTGGGAATCCCTGTTTTTGACATAGGAGGTGAACATTTTCTTCTCCCTCGTCATGTGGTTTGTGCATCCGCTATCAGTGATCCAGCTTGAGCCCCCGGATGCGTAAACCTGCAAGGTAGTTAAGCTTGGGTTTTAGGTACCCAATTCTTGTTGGGTTCTACAAGGTTAGTTACAATAGATTTTGGAACCCAAATGCAAGTTTTGTCTCTCTTGCATTTAGATCCCAACTTTCTAGCAACTACTTTAGCATTTTTACATGTCAATATAAAAGAAGCATTACATATCTGATAAATAGTAGTTGGACTAGTGCATACTTTTCTAGGTGCATGATTAACATCATGATTATGCCTAGGCTTACTTCTACCATGAGCGTGAGAGGAGCTAGTTGCAAACATGGCATGAGAATCATGATAAGAAGGTAAAGTAGCATGATTATAACACCTATCATGATGAGCAACATTGGAAGTATTCTTGATATGAGCATAAAGATAAGCATGGTTCTTTTGGTCATGTGAAGAGTAAGAGCTACTTGCCATAGGAGCCTTCCCTTTCTCCTTGTTGAGACTAGAAGTCCTTTGGCTTGTTAAGTTCTTGGTTTCTTTTCGGAAACCAAGTCCATCCTTAATAGAGGGGTGTCTACCAACAGTGTAGGCATCCCTAGCAAATTTGAATTTCTAATAATTATCCTTGCAAGTCTTAAGTTGAGCATTAAGACTTGCAACATCATTGTTTAACTTAAGAATAGTAGAAACATGTTCATTGCAAGTATCAATATCAACATCTTTACACCTATTGCAGATTACAACATGCTCTACACATGAACTAGCCATATTAAGTTTTTCTAGCTTAGCATTTAAATCAACATTCAAATTCTTTAGACTAGAAATAGAATCATGACAGGTAGACAATTCAGAAGACAATATTTCATTCTTCTTAATTTCTAGAGCAAGAGATTTTTGAACACTAGTAAACTTATCATGTTCCTCATACAATATGTCTTCTTGCTTTTCTAGAAGTCTATCTTTTTCATTAAGAGCATCAATTAATTCATTTATTTTGTCTACCTTAGATCTATCTAAACCTTTAAAAAGATCACTATAATCTATCTCATCATCATCAGAAAGTTCCTCATCACTAGAAGAAGTGTACTTAGGTGTATCTCCTGTACGTACCTTCTTCTCCTTAGCCATGAGGCATGTGTGGCGTTCGTTGGGGGAAGAGGGAAGACTTGTCGAAGGCTGAGGCAGCTAGTCCTTCATCATCAGAATCGGATGAAGAACAGTCAGAGTCCCATTCCTTTCCAATGTGCGCCTCGCCCTTCACTTTCCTGTAATTCTTCTTTCTCTCTTTCTTCTCTTGTGCCTGGTCATCATCATTATCGGGACATTGTGCTATAAAATGACCAGACTTACCACACTTGAAGCAGGAGCACTTTACCCTTGATTTGTTCTTGTTGGGATACTCCTTGCGTCCCTTCAAGGCGATCTTGAAACGCTTGATGATGAGTGTCATATCTTCTTCATTGAGCCCGGCGGCCTCCACTTGTGCTACCTTGCTAGATAGCCCCTCCCTGTTGCTTGTTGCTTTGAGCAACGGGCTACGACTCGTGGAGATGAAGTGGTCTGTTTAAGGCATCGCCCACATATCTTGCCTCTTTCACCATCATGCGTCCGCTTATGAATTTTTTGAGAATTTCCTCGGGCGTAATCTTGGTGTACCTGGGGTTCTCACGAATAAGATTTACAAGATGGGGACCAATAACAGTAAATGATCTTAGCATGAGTCGGACGACATCATGATCTGTCCATCTTGTGCTTCCATAGCTTTGAATTTTGTTGACCAAGGGTCTTGAGCCTGTTGTACGTTTGTGTTGGCTCTTCTCCCCTTATCATAGCGAATCTCCCTAGCTCGCCTTCCACCAGTTCCATCTTGGTGATCATGGTGGCGTCATTACCCTCGTGAGAGATCTTGAGGGTATCCCATATTTGCTTGGCATTGTCTAAGCCGCTGACTTTGTTATATTCATCCCTGCATAGAGATGCTAGCAAAATAGTAGTGGCTTCGGCATTTTTATGTATTTGCTCATTGATAATACAGGATTATCAGTACTATCGAAATGCATTCCATTTTCAACAATTTCCCAAATACTAGGATGGAGGGAAAATAAGTGACTACGCATTTTGTGACTCCAAAATGAATGGTCCTCTCCATCAAAGTGTGGGGTTTTTCCAAGAGGGATAGATAGTAAATGGGCATTCGAATTGTAAGGGATGCGAGAATAATCAAAGGAATAATTTTGATTAACCGTTTTCTTTTTCAACGAAGAGTCTTCGTCGTCATCCCTTGGTGAAGAAGAGGAGGTGTCATTGTCGTAGTAGATGATCTTCTTTATACGCCTCTTCTTCTTCCCATCCTTCTTGTTGTGACTCGAGCCTGAGTCAGTGGGCTTGTCATCTCTTGACTCGTTGAAGAGGGACTCCTTCTCCTTGTCGTTGATCACCATCCCCTTACCCTTAGGATCCATCTCTTCGGGCGGTTAGTCCCTAAATGAAGAGTATGACTCTGATACCAATTCAAAGCACCTAGAGGGGGGGTGAATAGGTGATCCTAAAAATCAAATACTAAATAGTCCAAACTTGGTTATGAAAATGTTAGTTAGATCAAAACCAAGATGCTATAGTGAGAACTCTTCACTTGATTGTCCCTTTAGAATGAGTATTAAACTTAGGAACAATAGCACAAGTGATTAAGTGAGAACTCAAGAAGAGAAACCAACCACAATAAAAGATGGCACAAGAGACACGGTGATTTTATCTTGCGGTTCGGTCAATGCCTACTCCACGTTGTGGTGACCTCCTTCGGTCAAGGATTGCACTCAATCCCTCTCAAGTGATCCAACGATCAAACTTGAGTACCATGGTTTTTCTTCCTTTGCGATGTTTTCCCGTTTGTGAGGAATCTCCACAAGTTGGAGCCTCTCACCCTTACAACGTTGTTCACAAGAAAAGCACAAGAGTAGGGGAGGGAAAGAAACACACACAAGACTAGAATCATAGCAACAATACGCACACAAGTCAAGAAGAGAGCACACAAGAACAATGCCACAAGTTCACAACACACTTATTGCTCAAATCTCACTCACGATGATCCAAATGCATATTTGCAGAGTCTAGGCATCTTAGGATGTTTAGAGAATGCTTGATTTACTGCTCCATGCACCTAGGGGTCCCTTTTACAGCCCCAAGGCAGCTAGGAGCCGTTGGAACTCCATTTGGTAGGCAATTCTTGCCTTATGGTCGTTGGTGCACCGGACTGTCCGGTGGTGCACTAGACAGTGAATAGTATGTGGCACAGAATCCTCTGATTTACTGTTTTCCTTTTCTGTGGGGCACCGGACCGTTCGGTGCGCCATGTGACCGTTGGCGCTTGTCGACGTGGCAGATAGCCGTTGCACGGCTGGAGCACCGGACTGTCCGGCGCCTCGCGCGGACTGTCCGGTGATTTATAGCCGACGTAGCCATGGAAAAACCCGAGAGCGAAGAGTTCCACAGACTGTGCACCGGACTATCCGGTGATCAGCGCCGGACCATCCGGTGCTGCACAGTCAGCACCTTTTTCTTCGTTTCTTTGTTGGTTTTCCTCTGACTCTTTTGGCCTTTACTTAGTTGAGTCCCTAGCATTTAGACAAGATTGTTTATCATATAAAACAATTGACAAAGTGTCTAGATCTTACCTTTATTCTTTATTTGCATCTCTTTAATGTTTGGCACACATCTCTTTAAAACAATATGTGTTGGGCATCTAATCACCAAAATATTTATAGAAATGACCCAAGGGCACATTTCCCTTTCAATACTAACTAAGACTGACTAAGATTAAGACACTGAATTAAGCATTATTACAGACTCTGACTCTATCGATCTATGGCTCCAAATCTATCTAGGTCCTATAGTTAGGGCTTCCATAAGCGAAGCGACCACGGGGCGACGAGAGGTAAGGGTGCTGAATTCCGACGGGAGCGGGGGAACCACCATCTTGATAGTGGCATGTTGCGCGCTCAACACGTAGTTCTGCAATCTCTGCCCAAGCCTTGCCCAACTCGTCAAGGGCATGGTCCAGCTCGGTGTTGAGCATGGCGACCAGGTTGACCATGTTGATCAACCTGGGATTTCCTTCGCCGATGGGCAAGACAATCACACCTCCAGCACTACCAATCGAATGGCGAGGGTAGTACTTCAGGTTAAGGCCGTCAGCTACCCCACTGAACAACGAGTACTACTGCAAAAGCGCACGTCGTGTAGCATCTTGCATGGTTGCATCGACAGTATCCCTCTCAGTAATAGAGTATTGCTCTGAGAAGGCCTCTACATCCCAGAGATCTCGTCCGGACGGGGCACCAAGCAAGTAGCCTCCCACCAGTCCGGGTATAACCCGGGACGATGCTGGTAGACTACACAACGGTACTCGATGGACCAAGTGTGTCAGTCGAAGGCCCAACACAACAAGGTGTCGAGAGCATAGTGGAAATGACACCCGCGAGCGGCGTCACGAGTCATGGGTCTAGCGATCCATACCTCCGGTTCCTGCTTCTCTGAGAGCTCCGTGTTGTGGCTCGAACTACCACCGTCGTCGTCGTCTCTGTCTCCGTCAGGGTCTCCACCAGCAGCCGGGATGCCTTGTGGTGGTGCAGGGGGCATCTCTTGCTGAAGTGCAGGGGAAGGTTGCCTCCCAGACTCCACCTCCTACTGAAGTGAGGGGGAAGAGTCCTGCTGCTCCTGCTCCTAGCGTCGGCGCTCCTACTCCTCATGAAGGCGACAATGCAGCCTCTCCAGGTGGCTAGACTGACCTATCACCGTGCGGCGCTGTGGGTGGTCCACAAGGCAAGAGGGCAAACTGGGGATCACTGACTTACATGCAGTTCATCTAATATGGGCCATCTACAAAAGACATCATAAGCACAAGAGTGAGAGTAGAACTATATGACTAGCAAGTAAACAGAAAGCAAAGTGAGGTAAAAAATTTGTAAGATGAGTATATAGATAGTAATATAACATAGAATTGGTCAAGATGACCAACTTTTGAAGTGACACCAAAGGTCAATGTAAGGGTAGGGGTCTATAGTCCTTAGAGCGACCATTCTAGTCTAGGTTAGTGGTCCTACAGTCGACAAGGCTTTGATACCACTTATGTCACACCTGGTTTTGGAAGGCAAACTGAATGCGAACCACGTACGTGCCAGGATCAGAAACTCACGTACATAGAGATTACATAATTAGACATCATCACACATTGCTTAAAGTAAATAGTGGAAAAGTACTTTATTACATCAAGATGTCCAAGACATCCACAGAGTCATTAACATAACATTGTAATTAACATTATCAAAGTGCGGAAAAGCGAACATAGCAGATAAGGCCTTCACAGGCATCTGACTGGGGGTTTGCCACTAACATAACTAGAACTCATCGTAGTCCTGGAACTCCTCAAAGTTCTCCATGTTGACTGCATCTCTTCCTGAGCACTGAATACATTGGGGACAACCTGGTGTGGGGGTGTTTTTTAAAACAAGGGTGAGTACACATCAACGTACTTAGCAAATGTCCCGTTTGGCTAAAGCGGACTAGTTGTATGTGCAGTTAAGGTTAAGCAGTTGCTTTTAGTTTGTCAAGTATTTATTACTAATTGTATAGCCAAGTTTTAGTAATAAACCCAGTTATTACCCAAAAGTACTTCCTCCAAGAGGAAATACCAAAGATCAGAATTATAACCATCAATACTAATCATCATCATAAAAGTATCCAAAGTTCTTCTAATCAAAGAGGATCCCAATGTCGCTCTTAACCGTGAGCACGGCTGATATACCAGTTTCTAACAGTCTGCAGAGGTTGCACACTTTACCCACGAGTCGTGATTCCCGTTCTGCCCAGAGATCATAACTCCCCATTGATCACTACCAAGGTGACCTAGTAGGGTCTCACTACGTAGCCTTTACAAAGACTCCCCTGGTGCATAGCTGCTCGTTAGGTTTTGCCAGTCGTACAAACACAATACCCCTCTCTAAGGTGGGTGACTAACAAAACCAAATCAAATGAACCTCGACACCCACCCTTAGCAGAGAAAGCACTATGCCCCGGCCCCATTGACGGCCCTCCGGTAAAGCCAACTACACCCCTAGGTTCATCTAATTATTCAGCTAAGGGCGTCCTATTCCACCCTCATGGTTGCACTGTTATCCCGGGTGGTCACTCAACGAAAAGGTCCTTACGGAGAGGTACACAGGAAACAGCCTGAGTCCCCTAAAGTATCACAATATCATCATCGTATCGTATATGTTCATATCATGTTCGTTGATTAAGGTAAAGCAATAGCATAAAGCTAACCATAATAACCCAAAAGGTAAACAAGGATAAGGTAAATACAGACTAGTCAATCCTTAGGTTTCAATTAATTAATGTGGGACGGTGAATTATAAAGTAAGTAGGACATAATAGGTCAGAGGACACTTGCCTTCACCAGGTTGTTGCTTAGGAAGATCTTCAACAACACACTCAGGAACCTCGGGCTGCTCATTGTCTAAATAAAGCGATCATGCATTCAATACATTTGGATAAAGACAAACGAACAATACACCAAGCATGTACAAACAAGTGGACACATCTCAAAAGAACAGTATAAACTCAGGAGGTAACTTGGATTATAGGGTGAGCTAACATACTTAGAAGTTTTTTATTCTCTAAGTGTTGTCTATCTCCATGGACTACATAATTAGATTCCACTTATTTTAATAAGACACAAAATTTACAACATGGATAGATTCATACTTTACATATTATTAATTTCACAAAGTTACACATCTAGTTACTCTTAGGGTTTTCCTTTTTATTTTCTTATTTAATAAATAAACTATTACATAAACTAACCTATAGTCTAGGCATAAAATTAGAATGTGCAGATAGTGGATGATCATAACTTTTACAAATAGAGAATAATCCCATGAACATTTTTCAATTTAAATCACTCAATTTGGAATTCATATGCAAAAGATATGAAATAAACAATTTTTGGAATTTGAAATACTAAATTTGGTCTAATTCTGTGATTAAATAAAAGTCTACGGTTCTATCTGCAAGATTACAGGGGCCTACGCGTGAAAACTAGGGACGACGGGTTGATTCTTACAAAACTGAGGGTTTCTTTATCAATTTTATCGCGCGAAGGGGTATCGGGCCATCTCGACCGCACGATCGCGAACGAACGGTCGAGATCAGATCCCGCGGGCGAGTGCGGCTGACAAGTGGGACAGGGAGGACAACGACCTAGGGTCAGCTGGACTGACAGGCCAGACCCAGCTACAAAGCGCGAGCAGGGGCGCGCACCCGAGCGGCCGGATCCAAAATGGACGGTTGAGATTAGATCTAGTCTAATTAAACCTAGACCGCCAGATCTCGGATGGGCGCCCGAGATCCAATGGCAAGTGCGGCCAGGGTTCCATGACTGCTAGTGGTGGCGCCGCTCGCTCCCACGGTGGAGGTTCACCGGAGATGAGGGCGCGAGCGCGCTGGGGGCCACGGGGCGCTGGGAAGGGCACATGAAGGTTCAGGATGGCACGATGGGCATGGTCGTGGGCACGGCACCGGCGCAGGGGCACCCGAGAGTGACAGTCTGCGGCGGAGCACCTCAACAACGGCACAAACCACTCCGGTGAGTGATTGCGCGAAGAACAGTGCAGTACATTGGAAATTAAGGGCATGGGGGAGTTGCTCACCTCGAGAGGAAACTCTGGAGCGCTTGAGCAACGACGGGGATGCAGGGATGCCCTGGGTCAATGGTGGTGGGTCTTCAACAAGGCAACAAACGCTCGATGACGGCCAGGGAACGGTGGCGGATCACAGCGGAGCTCCACGGGCGCGCCGAGCGAGAGAGAGCGAGGGTGTTTGGCTGAGGGCACAATTAGACGAGGGGAGCGAGTGAGTGGGCGCGGGCTCCAGAAAAGGGCTTGGGCACGTGGGACGTGGCCGGGAAACGTGCGGTCGTGGGCGCGTCCACGATGGAGAGCGCGGGCGGGAGGTTAGGGAACAGGTAGTGGCCGACAGGCGGGGTCCATAGGCCAATGAGGCCGAGCGTGCAAACGGGGTTCAACGGTGATAGGGAGGTCCCACTGAGCAGCGAGAGAGAATGGGCGCGTGCGCGGACAGATTGGTGCCGATAGGTCGGACCCACTAGGTAGCGGCAGGGAGAGAGGGAGAGACAGCGTGCATGCTCGGACGCGGGCTGTCGCTGACAGGTGGGGTCCACCTGTCAGGTGACGCGGGCACGCGCGGGGTTTGGCTGGGCTGAGTTGGGCCGAGTGGGCTGCTTTTGGTTTTCTTTTTCTCTGGAATTTTTAATGCCTTTCTTTTTTATTTTCTCTATGGGTTTCAAATCAAATTCAAACCAAATTTCAAATTCAAACCAATTCAAACATGTGCATCAATTCAAAGAATAATTTAGGCTCAGCATGATGCAACAATTCATGACTCTCATAAGTTTTGACAAAATAAATAATTAATTCTTCCCTAATTGACTTAATTCTAATCAAAAGGAAGAGAGAGAAGGTCTAGAGAGAGAGAGAGACAAGAGGTAACACCTGAATTTGGTAGGCATTTAGAGTAGAAATTTTATACCCCCAAATTCAGGGTGTTACACGTGTAGGGGGAGGGGACGAATGGGTGGGTCCAAAAGAGGTAGGGAGGTATTTTTACAAAGTTTTGGCTTGGTTAGACCAATTAATAAACTAATTGTTAGATGTGAGGTTACCTAATAATTAGCTAAGGTGTTTAAAACACCTACAACTAAGTTTAGCGGCTAACTATTAGCACTAGTGGTTTCAAACAATGTCTTATTTTCCCTTGTGACTAAGATTATCTTATCTGTACTAGCATATAACCCGTCTAACGCTACGATCCTAGGGCAGGGAGGATCAACAACGATGGTGGCGGTATGAGGGGGAGGGTTGACGATAGCACTGGCTCGAGTGGGGGGAGGGGCAGTGGGGACGCAGGGGGAGGTTGGGGCGGCAAGGGGAGGTGGGTTTGTGGAAGAGGGATGATCCAAATAATATTGACCATTGATTTGAACAAGGGAGAGAGGGTTATCCAGCAACCTGAACCGTTGGTTTTGATGGTGTGTTAAATTTGGGTGCAATTTGTTTGGTGGATTTAGTGGAGGTTATTGGCATGGGGGTGATTTGGTTGGGTGAGTTTTGCAAAGTTTAAACTGATGAATTATATAGTGGTATAGATATGATCGAAGTATAATTAAATGTGTGACATATAATGATTTTGACTATTGTGAGATCCAATCGGCAAAGTCACCGCTTATATATAACTAGCATATAACCCATGCTAACACTACAATCATGGGAAGGGGAGTGGAGGAGATGGGTTGATAACGACGGCGACTGAGCAGACGGGGTCGCATTAGGAGGGGAGGATGGGGACAGCGGGATCACGATAGAGGGAGAGGAATGATCCAAATAATATTATCAATTTGATTTGAGTGATTAAGGAAGAGATGGTTATCCAAGGATCTAAACCATTGGTTTTGATGGTGTGTTAAGTCTGGATGTAATTTGTTTGGTGGTATTAGTGGAGGTTATGGGCGTGTGGAAATTTGGTTAAGTGGGTTTTGTAAAGTTTAAACTAGTGGATTATATAGTGGTATAGATAACTTGACAGTAACTAGATTCTTGTTGTAATTACTAGCATCAAACTATCGAGCTTTGGTCACTTCTAATGACTACATCAAATTACGGGTAGTTGCAGGTGTAGCCCTCGAACTAGCACTCTAGCAGTGGGTGTTCGCCAAGATATTCCGTCTGATTAGATGGCTATGCGTGGACACGCAGGTTCGTGTAACCCTAGTCGACAAGATACGGTTGTTTTGGGCGTATGTTTGGATGCAGGCAAATGGTCTCAAAATGGCTTGCTTTGCATCTGTCCATGCAACCTATCTCTCATATGTGTAGGCAACCAAACATGAGTTTAGACAGAGTCAACACATATAGTGGTCTAAGACGAGACGGTGCGAGCAACCAATCAGACAGACATGTTTGGCACGGTGCCAGCGCTGGCACCAGCTTCTACCGTGAAGCGATGCCAAACACACGGACCAAGGTATAATATATATTGGCACATAGAAAAAATACGAGTATAATGCCCGTGTACCAGAACAATAAGGTTACTAATGGTGGAAATGAAGGATAACCTTGTTTGTATAAAATGCAATTCCTCTACCTGAGTTATGTTATCAAATACAGAAGATTATAACTAATATTACATATAGTTTGTCATCCTTAGACTACAAGATATACTAAATATAATTTAAAAAGACCAAGTAAGTTTCTATGTATATGAAAACAAAGATAAACAATTTTGCAAAGTAGTGATCACATTAATTATACCCATCGGTTTGCATTTGCTTTGTGGTCTTCTCTGTAACTGGCCATGATGCAACATCAAGATTAGACCACTTGTCTCAGTTAAGCTCTTTATGTTCTGCTACAAGTTTAATCTATCGCTAACAAACTATCGTTTTTGCATATTGGGAACTGCATCTACAGGTCGCATCTTTAAAGCCAATAAAGCTGCTCGTGCTAATATTGTGAAAAGGGGTGTGTATGAGGAACACCACTGCTGATTCAACCACTTTTGTTATTCAATAACTTTATTCCTCATCATTGTGTGACACTAATACAAGCATTCTAGATAAATATTATATCAAAATAACATATTGTTGAAGGTATAACATAACGAGTTCCAACTGAAAGTGAACAGGTCTCACACCTTGGACACACTTAGCACCAACATCATTCAAATCTTTTTGAGCTTCATATTTTAAGTTAGAACCAATAGGTACCCACATGAATTGCAACCAAGAACTAAGATCAAGCAATGAAGAAGGCAACCATAACTTAATAAATTGTTAGAAAATCATCACAGTTAGCTAATGAATAAGATTTTTCAAGCCTTCCCTGGTGCCAATATTTCTCTAGCGTGAGCATGTCGTGGAGGATGAGGTTGTGCACCCACATCCTCCTGCTGTAGTCAACGAGGTGTTGTATCCTCGACGACACTCCCCACCATAGAGCCTTGACATCGCCGCCGGTGGTGACGTTGCTGAAAGTTGCCTAGAAGGGGTGAATAAGAGAAACCTGAAATTTCTAACTTAGGACAAACTCAAACCCCGGTTAGGTGTTAGAATTAGAATTAAAACAGTTGGAGTGAGGGACAGTTGTTCTTCTTGCTAGAGTCGCTCAAATGATTGTGAAATTACTTTGGGAGCAAGTCAAATGATATAGGATCAAGCGCAAGCAAGAGAACTAGAGAGAGTGGGAAGGAGAAACAAATCATGAATCAAACTCAACACAAAGACAATGGTGATTTGTTTCTCAAGGTTCAGCTCCAAAGAACCTACGTCCCCATTGAGGAGTCCACTTAGGACGGGTCTTTTTCAACCCTTTCCCTCTCTCAAATGGTCACTTAAATCGGTTGAGTGTTCTTTTCAAATCAAAGGGCACAAAGTCCCCATAAGGACCTCCACACAAATTCAAAGTCTCTTGATAGCTCTTTACAAGTGTGAATGAGAATAGAGGTGAGAAAGAAACTCGAGAACACAAGAATCAAATGCAACAAGCTCAAATGAAACGCTCCACAAAGGCACTACTATTTTTCTAGCACAATTCTAGTGAATGTGGCACTTGGGAGGAGTTTGGAGACTTGGAGTTGTTGCTAGCAATGATTATGACTTTAGTGTAGCTCTTGTGTATCTTGAATGCTGGTTGGGGGTATTCATAGCCCCCCACCACATATAGTCGTTGAATAAAAGTAGCAAAATTTGTTGTTGGGTGGCACATCAGACCACCTGCAGTGTCGGTCTGGTGCACCACGAGACCTTCTGACATCTGCTGTAAGAGGTGACTGTTCTGACGTCTTTAGATGAACAGTGATGGTTCGGTGTACCACTAGGCCTTCCATATCAGATTTGGTCATTGGAACTTGAAACTAATAGTTGAATCATGAAGGTCCAATGCGCCATCGGGCCGGTTTAGTGCGCCAGCCGCCGGAAGATAAGTTCTAGGCTCTCTGCATAAGCGGTCTGGTGAACCACCGGACCGGTCCGGTGCGCCATACAACAGACCAATTTTGACAAACTTTGGAAAATGATTTTCATGTGAATTTGACTAGGCTTGAGGGTGCTCCTATGACTTAGACAAACATATCTAGAGACTATTTAACTAGTATAAGTCATGAAACTTGGACAATTTAATTTCTCTAACTCATATTCTTAATCTGGCTCAAACTATCTCGAAAAGACTGAATTGTTGAATCTAAGCTTTCCAACCTCTTTTAGATGTATCGAATAGGTTCATAAGGGTGTTTAGAACTTATCCAAAGTATAGAACTATTGCAAGTTCATCTTTTCCAAGTTTTACCCCTATTTGGATGTATCTGGGCTATTTCTGACTTTGAAACTCAGATGTTGATCTTATGAACCTGTGAATCACAAACTTGGAAAACTAGTTAGCCCATTTGATTGTTATGGTCATCAAGCATGGAATATAATATAGAAAATGGTTTAAGGATGACTCCCTTTCAACCCCCCCCCATTTTTGGTGATTGATGCTAACACAATCAAAGCTAATAAGAAATTTTAGAACTGTAACTAGTTTACAAGTAAGGGCAAGGGCACTACTGCATTTACTGTGGGTGGATGGAGAAATTGGAATATAGGAAGTAAATCACTTTTGAAACATGCGGGTTCTATGGCACACAAGACAACTCAAGACAAATACATTGGCTATATGAATCCTAATGCATCAATTGATAACCAAATTGGGAAGTTGAGTGATGAGGACCTTTGTTTGTATAAGATAAGACTTACTTATTCAATTAGATGTTTGAGGTATCTTTTGCATCAAGGGTTGGCATTCCGTGGACATGATGAAAGTAAAGAGTCTAGCAATAGAGGCAATTTCATTGAGCTTTTGAAATTTCTTGAGTGAAGAGGTGAACAAGGTTGTGTTGAAGAATGCTCCAAGTAACTGCACTTTAACTACCTAATGATTCAAGCATAGATTATTCATTGTTGTGCTATGGAAAATAGAAAGAAAATAATTGAAGAACTTGGTGAAGATCCCTTTGCTATTTTAGCGGATGAGTCTAGTGATGTATCACATAAAGAACAACTAGCTCTCTACTTGTGGTATGTTGATAAATTAGGAAGGCCACATGAGTATTTTATTGGAGTTGTTCATGTACATGATACAACCTCTTCATCACTTAAGAATGCAATTTAGACTACTTATCAGTCATGGTTTGAGTACGACAAGAATCTGTGGTTAAGGTTATGATGGGGCTAGTAACATGAAAGGAGGTATTAAAGGGTTGAAGACATTGATCTTGCAAGAATCACCTTCTACTTATAATATCCATTGTTTTGCACATCAACTCCATCTAGTTCTTGTTGTTGTGGCCAAGGGAAACAATGATTGTGTTTGGTTCTTTTTAAGTTTATCTCTTGTTGGATATTGTTAGAGTTTCTTGCAAGCATCATGGAATGTTTCGAATTGCTGGGCTTGAGAGTATCATAAAAGCACTTGAATGTGGTCAGATTGAAAGTGGTAGTGGATTAAATCAAGAGATGGGGTTGTCTAAGCCTGGTGAAACTAGATGGGCCAGTCTCTCATTACAAAATTGTATGCAACATCATTATTATGTATCCTATAATATGTGACGTGTTTATTACACTTGGAGATGATACAACAACTAAGAGTGATTGGTGTAGGATACATTTCATGGTTGGTGCATTTGAGTCCTTTGACTTTGTTTTTGATGCACACCTAATGTTTTTTATTCTTGGATACACAAATGAATACCTAATGTTTTTATTCTGGATACACAAATAAATTGTCAGAGTGTTTGCAGAGGAGGGAGTAAGATATACTTAATGCAATCTCACTCATTATAGTTGCAATGAGTAGAATGCAACAATTAAGGTCTAACGGTTGGGATCAATTCCTTAAAAAGGTCACTTTGTTTTGCAACAAACATGGTGACAATGTTCCTGCTATGGAGGATAATTACATACCTTATGGAAGGTCAACACGGTTTGTTCAAAATCAAACAAATCATGATCACTTTAGAAGAGAAGTATATATTGGAGTAATTGATCGAATCAGCCAAGAGCTTGAGAGTCGGTTTAATGAGGTCAATATGGAGCTGCTTTCATATATGTGTAACGCCGTGAATTTGGGGGTAGAATTTTTTATTCTTTTACTCACCAAATTCAGGCGTTACTCCCTTTTCTTTTTCCCGTTTCGCTCTTTCTTCCCAATTTCAAAGCAATATAGCGACTTGTGTCCGTGTCATGTGTAAACAAAAACCTAAGTTGACATGGGTGTTGCATCATGACGAATCATATTTCTTTTGTCTGATGTCGTGTTTAGTCGCGTTTGTTGCTTAGTCTCATTTCGGATTTTGTTTCGCGAATTGTATTCCGATCTGTGGTTGTGCGTGCCATGGGATTTTGACCCGCGGTGCGGCCCAGCCCAGCCCGACCTAGTCCGACCCGACCCGGCCGAGCTCGGTCCAGCCTTGGCCCGCGCGCCCCAGGCGCCCTGCCCCTCCCCATGCCGCACCCCCCTCCCATGGTCTCTTTCCCTTCATTCAATTCTCCCACGCACAACTCCCACTCTCTCCCATCTCTCTATCTCCCCCGTGGTGCCCTAGGTTTGGGAAACAGTGATCGCCGGATTTGGACCCCGAGGTGAGCTCCCTCTCCTTCTCCCTCTCCCTCTCCCTCTCTCTCCTCCTCCCACTCCCCTTCTTCTTCCACCCCCCCCCCCCCCGTGTGGCCCCCTGCGCGCGTCTCGCACGGCTCTCCCGCGCGCCCCCTGGCAGCACTCCCCCGCAGCCCCGGTGACGCTCCCCCGTGCACACCGGTGCGCTCCCCCGCGGCCCCCGCGCGCCCCTACGTGGCCCTCCTGCGGCGCCCCTCGCGGCCCCCTGCCCCGCCCTCCCCGCGCGTGGCCCTCGCGGCCCCCTGCGTGGCCCCACGCGGGTCCCTCGTGGCGCCCCCGTGCGGCCCCTGCTTGGCCCATCCCCGGCGGCGCCCGCCCTGTCCCCGGCGCGGCTGCGCGCCCCGGCGTGACTCGCGTGGTCTCGCGTGTCCCCGGCGCAGCCTCGCGCGCCCTGGCACACGCAACGTGTTACCGCGCGCGCAGCCCCAGTGCGCGCGACGATCGATTTTCAGTTTAATTAGTTTTGGATTTAGTTTAATAAATGTGCTGCGTCGCGCGCTTCATCGCGCGATGATTCATTTTAAATTCATCTTTATTAATGAGCTGTGTTGCGCACTTCGTCGCGCGACGATTCGTCTTAATTTTATATTATTTAATGTGTGGCGTCGCGCGTCCAGTCGCGCGACGTTTCGTTTTAAATTCAATTTAGATGGCGTATGCCGTTGTGTGTTTCGTCGCACGACGCTTAACATCTCTTTATAATTAATGCAAGTGTCTCGTTGCGCGCTCTGTCGCGCGATGAGTCGTTTATTTCTTAATTCAATTTAAGTGTTGTGTCGTGCGTTTCGCCGCGCGACAATCCTTTTAATTTACCTTTATCTGTTCATAATAATTAAATAGGGAACATGACTTTACCCTATGCTTAACGCGATGGCTAAATTAATACCATTCTGTTTAGACGGGTATTTTAATTTATAATCGCGTGACGTGATCGCTCGTCGGTTGTAGCCTCGACCGTTACTTTCCCTTTCTCACTTAGTCGTAGGTGTGAGCCCTGCGTCGAACGTCTGTTTATTTATTGCAATCTATTGTTTGGTATACTATTCCTTTGTATTAAATTTATAGAATGTATATTTGAAATTCGTATAGATAACAGTCAGTTGGCGGAGTATGAAGGAGTTGCAGGTGAAGACCCTGAGCAGCAGCTGGTTGGTGAAGACAAGTGTCCCTTGACCCATCTATGTCCTATACATTTTATAATTCACTCCCCGCATTTACACAATTTATATCTAAAGATTGACTAGCTTTTGTTTATCTTGTCCTTGTTTACCTATTTTGGTTGGGTTATTCTGGTTTAGCCATATGCTAGTGCTTCACATTAATCAATGAACATGATGAGATTATCTATGATACGTTGTTTTCCCTTTTGATTACGATGATGGTACTGTGAGATTTAGGGGACTCGAGCTGTTTCTCAAGTGCCTCTCCGTAAGGACTGGTTCGTTGGATGACCGCCCGGGAAAACACTGCAACCATGAGGGTGGAGTGGGACGCCCTTAACTGAGTAATTAGAGGAACTGGGGTGTAGTTCGCTTCGTCGTTGTGCCGTTAATGGGGCTTGGTGTATGCGACTCGCTCTGCCATGGTTAGTTCGCCCCTTGGGGAGGAGTGCGGTGCATTTAGGAAACCTAACGGGTGGCTACAGCCCTAGGAAATCTTTGTAAAGGCTACGTAGTGAGACCCTGCCTATTCACCTTGGTAGTGTTTAAGGGTTTGATCGGCCCGAGGCAAGAGGGAATCACGGCTTGTGGGTAAAGTGCACAACCTCTGCAGAGTGTTATGAAACTAATATATCAGTCGTGCTCGCGATTATGAGTGGCCAAGGGAGCTCCATTGATTAGAGATACTTGATCAGAGATGTATGGTTTACAGGTGGCGATGAGGAGGATGGTTATGATTATGCTTATGGTAATGGTAAGTGGTATTCTTTCCATTTAGAAAGGGTACATCCGGGTTAATAACTTGGGTTAATGCTAAAACCTGGCTTTCTACTAGTAAATAATAACCTAACCAACTAAAAGCAACTGCTTGACTTAACTCCACATAAAGCTAGTCCACTACAACCAAACGGGACATATTGCTGAGTATGTTGATGTGTACTCACCCTTGCTTTACACACTAAACCCCCCAGGTTGTCCGCGTTGCAACCACTGCTCAGGAGAAGATGAAGCCGTGGAGGAAGACTTCCAGGAGTTCCAGGAGTACGATGAGTTCTAGGCATGGGTTAGCGGCAAACCTCCAGTCGGCTACCTGTGTAGGCTATGTGTATCTACGTTTCTTTTCCGCACTATGATTATTGTTAAAGACTATGTGGATGTCTCGGACATCATGATGTAATCGACTATTATACCCTCTTTTATGTCATTATTTTAGCATTGTGTGATGATGTCCAGTTATGTAACTGATGTGTACGTGAATTGCTGATCCTGACACGTACATGGTTCACATTCGGTTTGCCTTCTAAAACCGGGTGTGACATAGGTGGTATCAAAGTCGTGCTGACTGTAGGACCGCTAACCTATAATAGAATGGTCGTTCTAAGGATTATAGACCCCTATTATCACCTTGACTTTGGTATCCCTTCAAAAGTTGGTCATATCGACCAAACCTATGTTCTACTATATATTATTATACCTTGCTAAAAATTTTGTTTTATTCTAATTCCTCATTCATTTATGGTTTACTTGCTGGTCATATTAGTTTTGTTCTCACTCTTATGCTTACGGTGTCTTTTGTAGATGGCTCGTCTTAGACACACTGCACGGAAGTCAGTCATTCCTTTCTTCCCTTCTCGTCTCGCAGAGCGTCCGCTTCGCCGTCTAGTGACTGGTCAGTCTAGCCACTTGGGGAGGCTGCACCACCGCCTGCACGAGGAGCAGGAGCGGCCTGACTCTTCTTTCTCGCTTCAGCAGGAGATAGAGTCTGTGAGGAGCTGCTCCCCTGTGCTCCCGCTGGAGGCGCCCCCTGCACCACCACTAAGCGCCCCAGCCACTGGAGTAGCTGCTGGAGGAGACCCAGATGACGGAGGTGGTGACAGCAGCTCGAGCCACAGCACCGACCTTTCAGAGGAGCAGGAGATGGAAGGATGGGTTGCCTGACCCATCACCCGTGACGCCGCTCACGTGTGTCACTTCCACGATGCGCTCGACACCTTGCTACGCCAGGCACTTGACCGACGCACTTGGTCTATCGAGTATCGCTGTGTTGTCTTTCAGTATAGTCGCGGGGTTTACCCGGACCGTTGGGAGGCGACCTGCTTGGTGCGCCATCCGGAGAACAGTCTCTGGGGTCCGGAGGTCTGCTCAAAGCACTACTCTATTTCTGAGCGGGGCTCAACTGAGGTGGCCATGCAAGATGCCACACGGCGTGTGGTTTCGCACTACTGCTCAGTGCTCGGTGGGGTAGCTGATGATCTCAACCTGAAGTATTACCCCCGCCGCCCATCTAGCAGCACAGGAGGCGTGGTTGTCTCACTTGTTGGTGAGGACAATCCTAGGTTGAGCAGCACAGTCAACCTAGTCGTTGTGCTAAACACGGAGCTGGACCATGCATTAGATGAGCTGAGTAGGGCTCGTGCTGAGATCGCCCAGCTGTGGGCTGAGCGCGCGGAGCATCGTCACCTGGAGGATGGCTCCCCCGCTCCCGTCGGGACTCAGCACCCGTACCGCTCACCTCAGTGTGGACACCATGCTTATGGTAACCCCGACTGCAGGACCAAGATAAATTTAGAACCATAGATCGTCAACGTTAGATCTTGTAATTATTGCAAATATATATATATATATAGAAGCTATAGTCTTAGCATTAGTCTTAATCTTAGTTAGTCTTCGTTAGACAGGGTAGTTTGCTTATCCTGTGCCTTTATGTTTGTCATGATGAACTATGCTGGATTTGGATCTTTGTAATGACTGTCGCTAGGGTGTGGGTTTCCCCTGCACTTTGGTTTACCTGTTAAATGTTAATAAAATTAGTTACCTAGTTGGGAAGCCCTTTTGTTCTACTTTCCTCTTTATCTGAGAAGATGTGTTTGCCTATGTTGGAAGTCAGTGAAGATGTTCATCTGTTCAGTGTTGTGGAAGGATTCTATACTCTTTTCTTATGCTGCAAGGTTTACAAGATCAGTTCTGATGTGTGATTGCATTCTGCAGATGTCATACAACAGGCGCAGAGGAGGAAGGCGTGCTTAGCAGGAGCAGACAGCCCCGTAGGAAGAGGCACCCCGTCAGCAGCTGCCACCATCGCCGCCGATGACCATCGAGTAGATGTTCTTAATGCAGACTCAGGCAGTTCAAGCCATTGGTCAGACTCTGGCCGCCATTCAGCAGTAGCAGCAGCAGCCACCACCTCAGCCTCAGATGCCTCAGATGCACAGAGACAAGCGTGCTGAATTCATGAGAGGTCATCCCCCAGTATTTGCTCACTCTTCTAGCCCCATGGATGCTGAAGATTGGTTGCACACTATGGAGTGGGAGTTGCACACCGTCCAGTGCGATGACAGGGAGAAAGTTCTATATGGTCCCCGTCTGTTGAGAGGAGCAGTCCAGTCTTAGTGGGAGCCTTATCTCGCCACCCATGCCAACCCCAACACCATCACCTAGGAAGAATTCAGAGATAGCTTCCATCAGTACCATGTTCCAGCAGGCCTGATGACAGTGAAGAAGGAGGAGTTCCTGGCGCTCAAGCAAGGGCCTATGTCCGTCAGTGAGTACCGAGACAAGTTTCTACAGCTGTCCCACTATGCTCCTGAGGACGTCAACATAGATGCCAAGAGGCAGTATCGCTTCTTGAGAGGCTTAGTTGATCCTCTGCAGTATCAGCTGATGAATCATACCTTCCCCACATTTCAGCACCTAATCGACAGAGTGATCATGATAGAGAGGAAGTGCAAAGAGATGGAGGATCGCAAGTGTAAGACCAGTGGACCTCAGCCTAGAAGCAGCAATCGTCCTCGTTTCTCAGGCAACCCACCTTAGCAGTTCAGACAGAACCAGCGCCAACCTCAACAGCAGTAGTTTCAGAGGCAGTACCCCCAGCACCAGCAGCAGAATCGTCAGAACAACCAGTCAGGAGGAGGTCAGTTCCAGAGGCAAAATCAGCAGGCACCTCGTCTTCCCACCCTAGCAACCAACCAGAACAGTCAAGCAGCCCCAGTCCAAGGCGGAAGCAGAGCATGTTTCCACTGTGGAGAGCAAGGCCATTAGGTGATGCAATGTCCGAAGAAGGTAGCCCAGCAGCAGTCAGGCCCCAGTGCCCTAGCAAAGCAGAATGTGCCCCAGCCTGGAGCAGGCAACCGCTCCTAGCCACCCTATAACCATGGGAGACTGAACCACTTGGAAGCTAAAGCAGTTTAGGAAACCCTCGGCATGACAATAGGTATGTTTCCAGTCAACTCCCATATTGGAGAAGTGTTATTTGATACTAGAGCAACGCATTCATTTATTACTACATCATGGGTAGAAGCACATAACCTTCCAATAACTACCATGTCAACCCCCATCCAAATTAACTCAGTCGGTGGTAGAATTTGAGTCGATAGCATTTGCTTGAATGTAAGTATGGAAATAAGGGGGATAGCGTTTCCCGCTAATATCATAGTAATGGGTACTCAGGGAATAGATGTCATCCTAGAGATGAATTGGCTAGATAAGTACCAAGCAATTATCAGTTGTGATAAGAGGATAATTAAGTTGATGTCCCCACTAGGAGAAGAAGTGGTAGCCGAGTTAATCTCACCTGAGCCAAGGAAAGGAAGTTGTCATCAGATGGCTATTGATAGCAAGGAGCCAGATTCACTCGAGATTATCAATGTTGTGTCAGAATTTCCAGATGTGTTTCCGGAAGACTTACCAGGTATGCCACCTGAGCGGAAAGTTGAGTTTGCTATAGAGCTTCTTCCTGGCACCGCCCCTGTTTCTAAAAGAGCCTACAGAGTTTCTGGACCAGAGTTAGTTGAACTCAAGAAGCAGATTGATGAGCTATTAGAGAAAGGTTATATAAGGCCAAGCACCTCGCCTTGGGCCACCCCTGTCCTATTCGTGGAGAAGAAGGATGGCACCAGAAGGATGTGTATCGATTATCGAGCTCTGAATGAGGTCACGATTAAGAACAAGTACCCCTTGCCCAGAATAGAAGATATGTTCGACCAGTTGAGAGGAGCCAGCGTGTTCTCAAAGATAGATCTGAGGTCAGGTTACCATCAGCTCAGGATCTGACCCTCAGACATTTCGAAGACGGCATTCATTACCAAGTATGGGTTGTATGAGTTAACTGTTATGTCTTTTGGTCTAACAAATGCACCAGCCTTCTTCATGAATCTGATGAACAGTGTATTCATGGATTATCTTGACAAGTTTGTGGTGGTATTTATTGATGATATTCTTATATATTTTCAAAGTGAAGAAGAGCATGTGAATCATTTGAAGATGGTATTGCAGAGATTGCGAGAGCACCAGTTGTATGCAAAGTTGAGCAAGTGCGAGTTCTGGATCAATGAAGTCCTGTTCTTGGGTCACATAATTAACAAAGAAGGATTAGTTGTGGATCCGAAGAAAGTGGCAGACATTCTGAACTGGAAAGCGCCAATAGATGCTCGAGGAATCAAGAGTTTTATTGGAATGGTCGGATATTATCGACGATTCATTGAAGGGTTTTCGAAGATTGCGAAACCGATGACAGCTTTGCTAGGCAACAAGGTTGAGTTCAAGTGGACCCAGAAATGCCAAGAAGCCTTCGAAGCGCTGAAAGAGAAGTTGACTACAACGCATGTCTTAGTCTTACCTGATGTGCACAAGCCCTTCTCAGTGTATTGCGATGCTTGTTACACTGGTTTGTGGTGTGTGTTGATGCAAGAGGGAAGAGTTGTGGCTTACTCGTCCCGACAGCTGAAGGTTCATGAGAAGAATTATCCAATCCATGACCTAGAGTTGGCAGCAGTGGTTCATGCACTGAAGACATGGAGACACTATCTGTATGGGCAGAAATGCGATGTTTACACAAACCACAAGAGTCTAAAATACATATTCACTCAGTCGGAGCTGAATATGAGGCAACGAAGATGGTTAGAGTTGATCAAGGACTATGAATTGGAGATTCATTACCATCCAGGCAAAGCGAACGTAGTGGCAGATGCTTTGAGCAGGAAGAGTCAAGTCAATATGATCGTCGCTCGTTCGATGCCTTATGAGTTGGCCAAAGAGTTTAACAGATTGAGCCTCATATTTCTGAATAATATGCGAGGAGTAACAGTTGAGTTAGAACCCACCTTGGAGCGGGAAATCAAAGAAGCACAAAAGGATGATGAGAAGATCAGTGAAATCCAGCAGCTGATTCTAGAGGGCATAGGTAAAGATTTTCGGGAAGATGCAGAAGGTGTGATATGGTTAAAGGACCGTTTGTGTGTTCCCAATGTCCAGTCTATTCGGGAGTTGATCCTCAAGGAAGCTCATGAGTCAGCTTATTCGATACACCCTAGAAGTGAGAAGATGTATCAGGATCTGAAGAAGAAATTCTGGTGGTACGGAATGAAAAGAGAGATCCCAGAGCATGTGGCTATATGTGACAGTTGTCAAAGGATCAAGGCAGAGCATCAGAGGCTAGCTGGATTGTTGCAGCCGCTGCGAATTCCTCAGTGGAAATGGGATGAAATCGGAATGGACTTCATAGTCGGATTGCCTCGCACTCGTGCCGGCTACGATTCCATTTGGGTAGTGGTGGATCGCTTAACCAAGCCAACTATAGCAGTGCAGTATTGGCAGAGTTGTACATGTCCCGGATTGTTTGTCTTCATGGTGTGCCAAAGAAGATAGTGTCAGACAGAGGAACGCAGTCACCTCTCATTTATAGCAGCAGTTGCATGAAGCCTTGGGTACACATTTAAATTCAGTTCAGTTTATCATCCGCAGACAGACGGTCAGACTGAAAGAACTAATCAAATCCTTGAAGATATGTTGAGAGCCTGTGCGTTGCAAGATCAGTCCGGGTGGGACAAGAGGTTACCTTATGCAGAGTTCTCCTATAACAATAGCTACCAGGCCAGCTTGAAGATGTCACCGTTTCAGGCGCTTTATGGAAGGAGTTGTAGAACTCCGTTGCAATGGGATCAGCCTGGAGAAAAGCAAGTGTTCGGGCCAAACATTTTGCTCGAAGCTGAAGAGAACATCAAGATGGTTCGGGAGAATCTGAAGACACCACAATCAAGGCAGCGAAGCTATGCAGACACAAGTAGGAGAGAGCTGAGTTTCGAAGTTGGAGATTTTGTCTATTTGAAAGTTTCACCTATCAGAGGAGTCAGAAGATTCAGAGTCAAAGGCAAGCTAGCACCCCGCTATGTTGGTCTGTATCAGATTCTCGCAAAGCATGGAGAAGTGGCCTATCAGCTCAGTTTGCCAGAAGGCTTGTTCGCAGTACATGATGTCTTCCACGTGTCTCAGTTGAAGAAGTGTCTGTGTGTGCCAGAAGAGCAGTTGCCAGTGGAAGGTCTGGAGGTCCAGGAGGATTTTACCTATATAGAGAAGTCAGCGCAGATTCTTGAGACTGCAGATAGAGTCACCCGGAGGAAAACTATCAGAATGTACAAAGTCAGATGGAGTCACCACTCTGAGGAAGAAGCAACCTGGGAGCGTGAAGATGATCTGATGGCCAAGTATCCTAAACTCTTTGCTGGCCAACCTTGAATCTCGAGGGCGAGATTCTTTTAAGGGGATAGGTTTGTAATGCCCTGAATTCGGGGGTAGAATTTTTCTTCTTTTACTCACCAAATTCAGGCGTTACTCCCTTTTCTTTTCCTGTTTCGCTTTTTCTTCCCAATTTCAAAGCAATATAGTGAATTGTGCTCGTGTCATGTGTTAACAAAAACCTAAGTTGACATGGGTGTTGCATCATGCCGAATCATATTTCTTTTGTCTGATGTCGTGTTTAGTCGCGTGTGTTGCTTAGTCTCGTTTCGGATTTTGTTTCACGAATTGGATTCCGATCTGTGGTTGTGCGTGCCACGGGATTTTGACCCGTGGTGCGGCCTAGCCCAGCCCAACCCAGTCCGACCCGGCCCGGCCCAGCTCGGCCCGGCCTTGGCCCGCGCGCCCCTGGCGCCCTGCCCCTCCCCATGTCGTGCCCCCTCCCCTGGTATCTTTCCCCTCATTCAATTCTCCCGCGCACAACTCCCTCTCTCTCCCACCTCTCTCTCTCCCCCGTGGTGCCCTAGGTTTTGGAAACGGTGATCGCCGGATTTGGACCCCGAGGTGAGCTCCCTCTCCTTCTCCCTCTCCCTCTCTCTCTTCCTCCCCCTCCCCTTCTTCTTCCCCCCCCCCCCCCCGTGTGGCCCCCTGCGTGCCCCCTACGCGGCCCCGGCGGCGCTCCCCTGTGCCCCCCGGCGGGCTCCCGCGCGGCCCCTGGCGCGCTCCCCCGCGGCCCCTCGGCGGAGCTCCCCTCGCGACCCCGGTGAAGCCCCTCGCGGCCCCCTGCCCCGCCCTCCCCGTGCGCGCCCCTCGTGGCCCCCTGCGTGGCCCCGCGCGCGTCCCTCGCGGCCCCCTGGCGGCACCCTCGCGCGCGCCCCACGCGGCCCCTGCTCGGCCCCTCCCTGGCGGAGCCCGCCCTATCCCCGGCACGGCTGCGTGCCCCCGGCGTGACTCGTGTGGTCTCGCGTGTCCCCGGCGCGGCCTCGCGCGCCCTGGCACGCGCAACGCGTTCCCGCGCGCGCAGCCCCAGTGTGCACGACGATCGATTTTCAGTTTAATTAGTTTTGGATTTAATTTAATGAATGTGCTGCATCGTGCGCTTTGTCGCGCGACGATTCATTTTAAATTCATCTTTATTAATGAGCTGTGTTGCGCGTTTCGTCGCGCGACGATTCGTCTTAATTTCAGATTATTTAATGTGTGGCGTCGCGCGTCTAGTCGCGCGACGTTTCGTTTTAAATTCAATTTAGATGGCGTATGTCATTGTGCGTTTCGTCGCGCGACGCTTAACCTCTCTTTATAATTAATGCAAGTGTCTCGTTGCGCGCTCCGTCGCGCGACGAGTCGTTTATTTCTTATTTCAATTTAAGTGTTGTGTCGCGCATTTCGCCGTGCGACAATCCTTTTAATTTACCTTTATCTGTTCATAATAATTAAACATGGAACATGACTTTACCCTATGCTTAACGCGATGGCTAAATTAATACCATTCTGTTTAGACGAGTATTTTAATTTATAATCGCGTGTCGTGATCGCTCGTCGGCCGTAGCCTCGACCGTTACTTTCCCTCTCTCACTTAGTCATAGGTGTGAGCCCTGCGTCGAACGTCTGTTTATTTATTGCATTCTATTGTTTGGTGTACTGTTTCTTTGTATTAAATTTGTGGAATGTATGTTTGAAATTCGTATAGATAACGGTTAGTTGGCGGAGTCCGAAGGAGTTGCAGGTGAAGACCCTGAGCAGCAGCTGGTTGGTGAAGGCAAGTGTCCCTTGACCCATCTATGTCCTATACATTTTATAATTCACTCCCCGCATTTACACAATTTGTATCTAAGGATTGACTAGCTTTTGTTTATCTTGTCCTTGTTTACCTATTTTGGTTGGGTTATTCTGGTTTAGCCATATGCTAGTGCTTCATATTAATCAATGAACAAGATGAGATTATCTATGATACTCTGTTTTCCCTTCTGATTACGATGATGGTACTGTGAGATTTAGGGGACTCGAGCTGTTTCTCGAGTGCCTCTCCGTAAGGACTGGTTCGTTGGATGACCGCCCGGGAAAACAGTGCAACCATGAGGGTGGAGTGGGACGCCCTTAGATGAGTAATTAGAGGAACTGGGGTGTAGTTCGCTTCGCCGTCGTGTCGTTAATGGGTCTCAATGTATGCGGCTCACTCTGCCAAGGTTGGTTCGCCCCTTGGGGAGGAGTGCGGTGCATTTAGGAAACCTAACGGACGGCTACAGCCCTAGGAAATCTTTGTAAAGGCTACGTAGTGAGACCCTGCCTATTCACCTTGGTAGTGTTTAAGGGTTTGATTGACCCGAGGCAAGAGAGAATCACGGCTTGTGGGTAAAGTGCGCAACCTCTGCAGAGTGTTATGAAACTGATATATCAGTCGTGCTCGCGGTTATGAGCGGCCAAGGGAGCTCCATTGATTAGAGATACTTGATCAGAGATGTATGGTTTACAGGTGGTGATAAGGAGGATGGTTATGATTATGCTTATGGTAATGGTAAGTGGTATTCTTTTCGTTTGGAAAGGGTATATCTGGGTTAACAACTTGGGTTAATGCTAAAACCTGGCTTTCTACTAGTAAATAATAACCTGACCAACTAAAAGCAATTGTTTGACTTAACTCCACATAAAGATAGTCCACTACAGCTAAACGGGACATATTGATGAGTATGTTGATGTGTACTCACCCTTGCTTTACACACCAACCCCCCCCCCCCCCCAGGTTGTCCGCGTTGCAACCACTGCTCAGGAGAAGATGAAGCCGTGGAGGAAGACTTCCAGGAGTTCCAGGAGTACGATGAGTTCTAGGCGTGGGTTAGCGACAAACCCCCAATCGGTTGCCTGTGTAGGCCGTGTGTATCTACGTTTCTTTTCCGCACTTTGATTATTGTTAAAGACTATGTGGATGCCTCGGACATCATGATGTAATCGACTATTATACCCTCTTTTATGTCATTATTTTAGCACTGTGTGATGATGTCCAGTTATTTAACTGTTGTGTACGTGAATTGCTGATCCTGGCACGTACATGGTTCGCATTCGGTTTGCCTTCTAAAACCGAGTGTGACAATATGACAACCTTTGATCCATCAAACTCATTTGTTGTTTTTGATGCACAGAAGGTACATTGACTTGCTGAATTCTACCCTAATGACATCTCAGGCACTGATTTGCTGAAACTCAAGTTGCAACTTGATAATTATATTGATGTCATGAGACAAGATGATGGCTGCAAAGGCATAAACAATCTAGTTGATCCCTCAGTTAAGCTTATTAAAACAAAGATACATAAAGTGTATGATATGGTTTACTTGCTCCTCAAGTTGGTACCGATGTTACCATTGGCTATAACCAAACCCAAATTAAGAAATAAGATGTGTGATAGTCCCTTATTGGATGATTGTCTACCCACATATATTGAGCATGACATTTTCGAAGAAGTGGAAGAAGACGACATAATTGAGGCATTCTTTGCTTTAAGGAAGCACAAGCCGGACAAGTAATATTGAAATTTACTTTGAAATAGGTATGCATGTTTATTTACTGTATTTTGTGCTTGATGTTTGGACTAGTTCATATTATTTTTGCATTCTAATGTATGCACATATAGATTTAAATGTTAAAACTATAGTTTCATATGCTATTCTTATCCTTATATTCTGAATTGTATATCAAATCATTATGGATTATACTAAATTATTTATGAAAAAAATTATGGCATACCTCATGAAAAAAATGCTAGCTACTCCACTAGTCAAAAAATAATTTATTTTTTATGATCTTTAGATATGCCGTCGAAAATAATTGTGGCCGTAAAAAAATGTACGATTTTCTTGTAGTGAACTTAGAGTAGCTAAATTAATTATCCAATGTCAAGGCCACATGGTCCTTATAATTGAGTATTCCCTCCGTCTAAAAATCTAAAAAAAATGACTGTAATTATAGGACCGTTGTTGGAGAGCGTTTTATGGTTTCGAGCCCTATATTTTAAAATAGGGCCACATTAGAACTCTTGGAGATGCTCTTATAGTATTTAAATTTTGTTCGAAAGTGATTGACTTTCTCACTTTGTAATGCACATTTCTATTTTCTTATTATTACACCTTTCTCTTTTTCGAAATACATCTACATATCTCTACTCATCAGGTAGGGTGTATTTTGATCTTTTGCCTTCGAGGTTGGTTTCTGTGAGAGATTCTAAAACTTTAACTAATGAGTAAAATGCACGGGCGGTTCCGAACTTATCGAGGGATGTCATTTACATTCACGAACTTTGAAAATGCATTTCTAATTCTTTAAATTTATTTAAGAATTAAACTTATTTAAGAAACCCAAAAAATACCCCCGTGCTAATTGATCTCGTCGAGTGATCTCTTAGAGCAACTCCAGTAGTTCTCTAAAAGACTTTCTAAATTAATAATTTAGGTAGTTAACATAAAAACTATTCTTCAACAGTTCTCTAAACGAACTTTCTAAATTTAACAACTTGTCATCTAACCTCATTTTCTCTCTACATTTGGCAACCATTTAACAACTCCCTAAACAAAAATGTTGACTGCATTATATAGTTTTTGTAACTTATTTTTTATGTGGATAAATACAAAACAAAATTACAACCTATATTTAGAGAACTATTGGAGAACTCACATTTTTTTACTCTAAAAGCCATTTAGCAACTTCTTAAATATGTGATTTAGAGAGCTAAAATTTACATAACTATTGGAGTTGCTCTTAGTTAAAAACTCTTCTTTGACGAATGATACCCATCGTTGGTTTTCAGTTGCTTGCGAGCGAACGGGTCTCTGGATTGCGAACGGGTCAATCTAATTAATCTGGAGTTGGATCTTCGTCTAGTTTGCATGCAGCTTTGATTTGCATCCCGATCCGAATTCTGGGTAATGGCAACCCTGGCCGCAGCACCGCAGCTAGTAGTGTAGGACCCACTTTCACGCCGATAACTGCCTCAGAGGTCAGGCACCGCACCGGCGTACGGTACACGAGCTGAGCGATCCCTAACCTGCATGTGCACTATGACTGAGTAATCCATTCCACCATGATTAGCTTTCGGTACGGTGGCCATGTGGATCTCGTACCTCTAAACACGGCATGTCCGATGTGGCGACGACTATTGGTGCCGCGAACTGCTCATACTCTATCCCTGCTTGCCCGGCGGCCGACTATAAATACACAGGCAATCTCGTCCCTTTCGACCATCTAAATTAACACAAGCAGTCAAACGCATGCACACACAAGGTTGTTGTTAGCAATTTTCTGCTGCTGCTATACATACACGAGCTGCGCGCGATGGCCGCCCTGGCAGCTGCACTTGTTGCGCTCCTCGCCGTGCTTGCTGTCGCGCATCCTGTCGCCGTCGCACAATCGGTGGCGAACCGCACCTCCGCCGTCCGCCAGCTCCGCGGTAGCTCCAGCGAAGGCGGTTGGCTGGCGGCCAAGGCCACCTGGTATGGCGCGCCCAACGGCGCCGGCCCCGACGACAACGGTACGCATAAGCGCCAGTGCCTGCCTAGCGGCCGTGCATTGCATGCCTGCGTTGCGTTGCGCTTGCGCCGCCGCCTAACACGTACGTCAATTAATGTCTGTTTGTGATGCTTGCACCGACCCGACCGATCGGTTCTGCAGGCGGCGCGTGCGGGTTCAAGAACACCAACCGGTACCCGTTCATGTCCATGACGTCGTGCGGCAACCAGCCCCTGTTCCAGGACGGCCAGGGCTGCGGCGCATGCTACCAGGTAAGGTGCACCGCCAAGAACAACCCGGCCTGCTCCGGCGAGGTCAGGACGGTGATGATCACGGACAAGAACTACTACCCGGTGGCCAAGTACCACTTCGACCTCAGCGGCACGGCGTTCGGCTCCATGGCGAGGCCCGGTCTCAACGACAGGCTCCGCCACGCCGGCATCATCGACATCCAGTTCAGGAGGGTGGCCTGCAACCACCCGGGGCTGACCCTCAACTTCCACGTGGAGGCGGGCTCCAACCCTAACTACCTGGCGGTGCTGGTGGAGTACGCCAACAAGGCCGGCACCGTGGCGCAGATGGACGCGATGGAGTCCAGCTCGGGCCACTGGATGCCTATGCGCCGCTCGTGGGGGTCCGTTTGGCGGCTGGACTCTGCCCGCCCGCTCAAGGGCCCCTTCTCCATGCGCGTCCGCAGCGAGTCCGGCGGGACGCTGGTGGCCAACAATATTATTCCGGCAAACTGGAGGCCCAACACCGACTACCGCTCCAACGTCCAGTTCACTTGACCGCGTAATTTAATCTCAGGACATGTTTAGAAGCAACTTAGTTTTTAAAAAATCAGTTTTTATTTTTCTTAGCTAAGAGAGATCAGCTTCTTAGTTTTTAAGAAACTGTGAATCCAATTTTTATAAACTGAGACATAAACTGATATGTTTGGAACATTTCTATAAATTAGTTTCTTAAAAATTGGATGGTTTCAAATAAGCCCTTAATCAGTCACTGCTATAGTTCTCATATGTAACGTGATTACGCCTATTTATAAGGGGTTTTTTGTGTGATTATTGCAAATTCTTTATGCAATGGCTTCGGCGAGTTTCAGTTCCGTCTTATCGTCGTGTGTATCTTCAGGCCCGCCGGATTGGAGATAAAAACGAGTTGGGCATATAACTACGGGATAGTATAAATACATGTTTTTATATGGATTCAGTTATTCTATATTCAGGATGGATACGTGTACTATCTGAAAAGTGCATCTTGGATAGGATATAGAGCCAGAGCTACTAGATAAATAACTGAATATTTAGGTCGGATACGGGTATCCGGGTTGCGTGTACCATTTTTTTGCGTGATATTGTCATAAATTCACATTTTTTCTATATAAACTCGGATGAAGAAAAAATTTATATGCACTAGTACACAGAAGCTCTATAGTGGCGGTTCTAAACCTATTTACACTGGCATTTTTCAGTACCGCCAGTGCTAGGGGTCAGTGGAAATCAGCATTTCCACTGGCGGTTATTTTGGAACCGCCAGTGAAAAGTGCATTTTCACTGGCGGTTTTCTTAAGGAACCGCGAGTGAAAAGTGCATTTTCACTGGCGGCTGAATAAAGAAAACCGCCAGTGAAAATGCATTTCCACTGGCGGTTTTATAAAGCAAACCACCAGTGGAAATGCACTTTTCACTGGCGGTTTTCTTTATTTAGCCGCCAGTGGAAGTTTTCCCGCCTTTTTTCAAAATTTCAAACAATACTGAATTATATATATATTTATTTACACACACACAAACATATATATATAGATCTATATTGATATTGAAAGCAACATGAAATTAAATTCTATCATACATTTATATACATCAAAGTATTCTGTTTACAACCATATATGCTTCATGCATTCTATACATCATAAGTTTTCACCTAAGCTCTAATAACTATCTCGGCTAAGAGATAATCTACTAATTTCTGTTAGTATTCTAAACTCTGGCAAAGCTAATGTTCCGGAAGCATCGTGATATTTTCCTTCTGCGGGAATGACCTCTTTCAATATGAATGTGCAGAGGTCCTCGACTATGCCATACAATGCAGCTTCGGACAAGTTCTCCGGGTTTCCTCGTTGAAATTGCTGTAAAGGAATTTTATAAACATCATCTATTTATACTCAATAATAACACATTTGCATCTTTAATGACATAAATACATACTTGACTATTACTAATAATACCTTGTCAGGGTTCGTGATGTATCGTCCGTTCACTCTCATGAACTCGCACGCATAGAATCCACATAGGACCGATCCTTGTGGTTGCTTGTGGCACTACATAACAGGAGATTGGTTATTTAGTTGCAACATTGTGTATGATATGTATTCATAAAATCACATACTTACCGGCCAGTGATGATGGATGTCTAGTGGCACGAGTTTTTTCGACAGGTCGTACTTTCCACCTCTCATCTTATAGAATCTATAAGCCCTGTGATCTCAAATAAAATCACCATGTTATTCTCAAATTTTAATCGATAAAAGTATGCATGCATAGAAAAGGCTTACAACTCTAAGATGCTGAGGAATGTTGCATATGTCGAAGGGTCGAAGTTCAAGGAGTCGAGCACCAGCACCTTTCCAACCTTAGGATAAATGAGGAAGCATATCCAGTGGTCCCTGTACGAATCAAATTTGTGATGCATGTGTATTGAAATTATTAATTTTATTTATGCAAAATCACACTTACTTAAAGTTGTACGGGGCCATTATGGCTTCCCTGTCTTGAAATTGAAGCATTGCATGTCCTATGTAGGTGGCGTATCGAGCTTCAAAATCCTTCTTCATATCCTTTATACGCTTCTCAACTTCTTCGTCCGTCTTTCCCCGTATTTCATCGTTGTCTTTCCCGATTCTAAAAGTGTGGCTTTCCTCGGATATAAGTATTGGGTTGAGATACCCAACCCTTTTACTGGCACTAGCATTGGGCTTGGTACCGTAAAGAATCTCCTGCTGATCATGTTGCATTCTGCAAGTCACACGTGCATGTCAGATATTGAAATTTTATACAGCTCACTAATAATAACACACATATGTGGAAGTATGAGTGACACTTACAATGCAAACATCGTTACAAGTTGCACGTCGAGTCTCTGAAGGTTCATCATTAACCACATGTCCTCGAATGTAACAACGACCTTTTGGTCCGAACCAATAAAAGCATGGTCTGGTATATGCACACTGATGGTGTCGATGCCAACCGATGATGCCCGCATGTACCAGTCATGCAACCTTTTAACACCAGCCGGGACCTTTCTTAGTTTCTCAAGAGGTAGCAGAGGTCTGCCCGGCACATATTTTTTAGGCACGTTTTTGTAATCTGCCTTAGTTGGCTTCTTTATCTTTGCGGCCATTGCCTCAGCCGGAACCCTAACCCTAAACCCTAACCCTTAACCCTAACCCTAACTATAACCCTTAACCCTAACCCTAACCCTAACCCTTAACCATAACCCTAACCCTAACCCTAAACCCTAACCATATAGTATCGTATAGTCGTATAGTATCGTGTAGGACGGGGAGAGAGTCGCATAGGACGTATAAAGAGGGAGAGAGGGAGAATCGTATGGATATTATCGAGTTACGTATAGAGAGGGAGAGAGGGAGAGTCGTATAGGACGAGGAGAGGGAGAGAGGGAGAGTCGCATAGGACGTATAGAGAGGGAGAGAGGGAGAGTCGTACGGAAATTATCGAGTTCAGATCGAATTCGGATCGGATCGGATACGTATATTATCGAGTTGTGACGGATAAAATTACAATGTATATATTCAACATACATTTGAACACATATGAACACACATATATATATTGAACACATACATTTGAACACATATGAACACACATATATATTGAACACATACATTTGAACACATATGAACACATATATATATTGAACACATACATTTGAACACATATGAACACACATATGAATAAAAATAAGTATTGTATGAATACTCTCATCTCCTCTCCTCTCTCTCCCTCTCCCTCCTCTCTCTATCTCTCTCCCTCTCCCTCTCTCTATCTCTATCTCTCTCCTCTCCCTCCTCTCTCTCTCTCACCCTCCTCTCCCTCCCTCTATCTCTCTCCTCTCCCTCTATCTCTCTCCCTCTCTCTATCTCTCTCCTCTCCCTCCTCTCTCTCTCTCACCCTCCTCTCCCTCCCTCTATCTCTCTCCCTCTCCCTCCTCTCTCTTCCCTCTCCCTCCTCTCTCTTCCTCCCTCTCGGCGGCGGCGGCGCGTGCGCCCTCCTCTCTCCTCCCTCTCCCTCTCCCTCCTCTCTCTTCCCTCTCCCTCTCCTTCCTCTCTCTTCCTCCCTCTCGGCGGCGGCGCGTGCCCTAGGGTTTACTAAACGTGGCGGCGGCGGCTGCCGGCGCGGTAGACGGCGGCGGTACGGCAGATTAGGGGAAAGAGAAAGAAACCTGGAGACGGCGGTGCGGGGGCGGGAATGGCGGCGTGGGGACGGGCGCGGGGACGATCGCCGGCGAAACCCTCGGGGTCGAAATCCAGCAGCCTGACGGCGTCGTCTTGAAGTGAACTGGCGCCAGGGACTTGTAAATTTTTCGGCTCCCGCGCGCCACCCTTTATATAGGCGCCATTTCTACTGGCGGTTGACAACGAGAACCGCTAGTAGAAATGGCTTCCACAGACTGTAGAAGCCATTTCTACTGGAGGTTGACAACGAGAACCGCCAGTAGAAACTATTTCTACTGGCGGTTGTCATAGAGAACCGCCAGTAGAAATGGCTTCTACAGTCTGTGGAAGCCATTTCTACTGGCGGTTCTCTATGACAACCGTCAGTAGAAATAGTATTTTATTATTATTAACATAGTTTTTTATATATTGTTTTACTTCACTTTTTATATATTATATTAAGTATACTTTTATATATTGTTTAGTATACTTTTACCTCTCTCCATCCCCTCTCTCTCTCCTCTCTCTCCATCCTCTCTCTCCCTCTACCTCTCCTCTCTTTCCTCTCCACTCTCTCTCCCCTCTCCCTCTCCATCCTCTCTCTCCTCTCCACTCTCTCTCCCCTCTCCCTCTCCATCCTCTCTCTCCTCTCCACTCTCTCTCCCCTCTCCCTCTCCATCCTCTCTCTCCTCTCCACTCTCTCTCCCCTCTCCCTCTCCATCCTCTCTCTCCATCCCCTCTCTCTCTCCTCTCTCTCCATCCTCTCCTCTCTTTCCATCCTCTCTCTCCTCTCCACTCTCTCTCCCCTCTCCCTCTCCATCCTCGCTCTCCTCTCCACTCTCTCTCCCCTCTCCCTCTCCATCCTCTCTCTCCATCCCCTCTCTCTCCCCTCTCCCTCTCCATCCTCTCTCTCCATCCCCTCTCTCTCTCCTCTCTCTCCATCCTCTCCTCTCTTTCCATCCTCTCTCTCCTCTCCACTCTCTCTTCCCTCTCCCTCTCCATCCTCTATCTCCTCTCCACTCTCTCTCCCCTCTCCCTCTCCATCCTCTCTCTCCATCCTCTCTCTCTCCTCTCTCTCCATCCTCTCCTCTCTTTCCATCCTCTCTCTCCTCTCCACTCTCTCTCCCCTCTCCCTCTCCATCCTCTCTCTCCTCTCCACTCTCTCTCCCCTCTCCCTCTCCATCCTCTCTCTCCATCCCCTCTCTCTCCCCTCTCCCTCTCCATCCTCTCTCTCCATCCCCTCTCTCTCTCCTCTCTCTCCATCCTCTCCTCTCTTTCCATCCTCTCTCTCCTCTCCACTCTCTCTTCCCTCTCCCTCTCCATCCTCTATCTCCTCTCCACTCTCTCTTCCCTCTCCCTCTCCATCCTCTCTCTCCTCTCCACTCTCTCTCCCCTCTCCCTCTCCATCCTCTCTCTCCATCCCCTCTCTCTCTCCTCTCTCTCCATCCTCTCTCTCTCCTCTCTCTCCATCCTCTCTCTCCTCTCCCTCTCCTCTCTCTCCTCTCTCTCTCCCTCTCCTCTCTCTCTATAAAGTCAATAGAAAGTCATGTAAAATTGCAAATGGTAGCCACGAAAATTGAATGAAGACAATTACATGCTTCGGTTTGTCGCTAACAATAATCAATTACATGACAAGTCCTAACAATAATCAATTACATGACAAGTATATAATCTAGGAAGCTATTGTTCTGCCTTGTCCATCGTGGCGTACCCAGGGCAACGAATTGCGTGGGATGCTTCTGTAACACCCTAAATCCATCAATCGAAAATCACTTAGTTTATTTATTAATTTCCAGTTCAAAGGAAAATGTTTGTGTTTTTAAATAATGAAATGGTGAATTAAAAAAAATGAATAATTTCTTGAAAAATTAAAATCCATCAAGTGATTGATGCATTTAGTATTGAAGCATGATTTTATTCTGTTAGTGCAGTTTGAAGTTTTTTTTTAATTCATTCTCTTGTTAAGTCCAATTAATATTAAATAATATATTCTTACCTAAAACATTGATTTAAATTAGATAATTTATTTTTGAGTTTATTATATTGTTATATATATATATATATATATTTATATATATATATATAAGAAAATAAAAAGAAAAGAAATATAAAAAAACCATGTCACTCACGAGCGTCTAGCCACTACTTTTGTATCGATGGCACGTGGGCCCTACCTGCTCCTCTCTCACATTCACAGCTTGTAGGAGATCGTGTGTCGCTGCTCGCTTTCCATCTGCACCGCCCGCCTCTGTCTCGTGTAGAACACAGCAACCGCACGACGCCTCCTTGCCTGTAGCTCGCGCTAGTGGAGTCCGCCGCGCCCAGCCAGCAGCCGACCGCTTCTTCTCCTCCCCACTTCAACGCCAGACGTTTCTTCTCCCCTCCGCCAGCCCGCGTCCACGGCCACGACAACGGCGTTTCCTTTTCCCTCGTGGCAGTTTCTAGTTTCAACGTACCCCGTTTCTTCAGCGCCATTAATGGCATTCCATTTCACCTGTTTCTCCTGAGTTTAATTGGCATCAATGGAGTAACCCCGCCACTAATAGCCTTGAAGCCGCCGACTGCCTCTCCTCCTGGTGCCCTCTCCTCTCCCTCTATACCCCTGGCGCGCCTATAAAAAGCAGACAAGTTCTCTCTTCCTCCCATGCACAACTCTCACTCCACAACTCTCTCGTGAAACCAGCCACCCTTCTTCCCCGGCGACCACCGCCACACTACCGAATTTCCCCTGCCCACGTGCATGGTCGCACCATCGTCGTCGTCGACTCCTCGTTCGCGACTCTGCGCCGCGTACGCTGCTGCCCGCCATTGTCGCGTGCCTCTGCTGCTTGCCACCGTGCTGCGCAACCCCTCGTCGGAGCTTGCTGATCATCCTGCTGTTTATGCCTTGCTGTGTATGTTGTCGTCGACGAGAGATCCAACTCAAACCTCATCGCCGGTGCGTAGTCGTGGAGCCGAGCCCCTATCCATTCTCTAGCGTCGACTGTGCTGTTCCACTTCTCCTGCTGCAAGCGTGAGGTTGAAGAAGGTGAAAATTTGAACGCTACACCATAAAAGTCTAGTCACAATTTCGTATAAATTCATGCGATGATTTTTATTTTATAAGTCATGTAATTGAGATTCAAATCGATTATTTTATTAGTTTCATAAGTCTGTTCTAAATACATCAAAATCAGTATTTACGACTGTTCACATGTTTTCTAATTTAAATCTAATTTATGACGGTTATAATTTAATTATGTATAGTTTTCTAATATTAAAACTAAAAAGAATTATAGCCTATGTTTTTAATAAAAAAAGATAGTTGTTTATAATGATATATGTGCACAAAAATACAAATTTACCGGCTAGCCCTCATAGTCTACCTTTAATTATGAATTGGTTTCTGCTGCAGTTTTATTATAAAATATAAATTTGAGATCCACATAAAATGTAAATTGTTCCATTAGCTTCATAATTATATGCCAAATATTTTAAATTGGTAATCACAATAGTTTTCGTGTTTTCTAATTAAATTTTAATAAAGTCTATTATAGTTGTTTTAAAATAGCTTTTCCAAATAAAAAGGTAAAAGAAATTGTAGGTCACATTTTCTCATTAAAATAAAGCTAATTATTTATTTACTTATCTTTTCCCATAGATATGATTTAGTCTTATATTCAAAGTTTTTATAAATGATGATATAATATGCCTCACAATGTTAAAAATGATATAATAAATATTCATGTTCTTTTTATGATTTAAATGTTAGTTTATATATCAACCTAAAATATAGTTTTCTTAATAACTTAGGCTCTGTGTTTTCCTAATAAAATGACAATTATTTATTATCCTTTCACATAAAACTTATTTAGTCTTATGTTTAAGTTATCCATAATTATATACTTTACAACGATAATATACCATATAGCTTTCTAAAAATGTTAAAATAGATTAATTATCCTTTATCATAATTTATTAACCAAACCTATAGTCAATTTGTTCTTAACTAGATTTATGGCATGATTAATTATTTCATAGAATTTAGTGCACATTATATACGAATCACTTAGCTTTTCCTAAAGGATAAAATAAAGTAATAAGAGTTTAAGTTTTTTTATAACTTAAAATGTTACTTTAAATTTATATATATTGACTAAGTATAATAATATAGACTATGTGCTTTTAATGAAATTAAATGATGGTTATGCGTTCATTATCTTTTGCATGAAAATCCACTTAAGGCCCATAACCTAACTCGTCTTAAATAGGTGATTAATAATATAATTATGATCTTTTCACATAAAAGTTGTTTAAGCTATTTATGAGTTTTTTTTATAAAATTAATGTCTAATAAGGTGTTTTACAACTCATTAACCTTAGATATATAACATATATCTTTTCTAAAACGGTTACAAAGGTTTAATATTGTTATAACGTATTTTCTCATCTTATAAACCCTTAATCTTAGACATATTACATATGACATTTTATACAAGAATAATTTGGTGAACCTAATATTTATATGTTTGAATTAAGATATTTTTAAGCTCATGTCTTGTTTTATAAAGTATAGATCACACATTTTTGAAAAGAATACATTTTTATTATAACCCGTGCGTGTAATGTTTTTGAAAAACGAACGCTCTTTTCGTTAGGCTTTCTTTTAGCTTTACGTATGGTGAATGTTGTATGTTATTGAGTGGTGCTTGTTCTTCTTGTTTGTTTGTGTGATATTCAGTGGTTGATCTAATAGTTAAGAATCAAGATCTATTCAGATCCGTGGAAGAGTCTCAAGTTTTCAATAAGCAAGGCAAGTGGACTTCTCCCTCTGCATACTCTGTTTGATCCCAAACAATACATTTAATAAAGTTTATTCTTTTGGATATATGTGCATAATTTGACGGTTTACCTATTTAGATAACCTTTCCAGCCTTATTCCTTGATCAAACCTGGGAATTATACTTTACATTTGTAGCTATGCTATTGCTACAACTTAACTTTATGCAGTCACTCCCGCTTATGATATTAATGTTCCAAATGGTAAGATTACTTTGTTGTTGTGAACCCGATGGTTAAACAAGATTATTGCATATTAATTGGAACATGGAGTGACCACCCGGGAAAACAGTGCTACCATGAGAATTATCATGGCTCTGGTCTTGGCTAAATAACTAGGGAAGTCTTATGTTGGGTGCTGGTCGTGGTCGACAGGAACGGGGGCATCTGGCAAGCTCTTATAGTTCCGGCTCAGGCAGATTGGATACGGGCATAGTTCCCAAAGCTTTACCCTGTAGTCTGGACTATAAGTTGGTTACGGTAGGTGTGCCTTATGCAGTTTGACCATTTCCAGCATTTGCGTAATGAGGACTCTAGGGAGAAGCCTCGTAGTGAGACCCTGGCCATTCACCTCGGAAGTGAATAAGGGTCTAGCTAACCCGGGCTAGAAGGGAATCGCGACTCATGGGTAAAGATGCGCCACCTCTGCAGAGTGTAAAACTGATATATCAGCCGTGCTCACGGTTATGAGCAGCCTGGACTCCTCACATGATAATTGAACTTGAAGATGGAAATAAATAGAGATTCTATGATCTGCCAATGGTTTTGCTTAAGTGGTTTCACTTAAGTGTTTTTGATATACTCTTGTACCTTTGTTAAATGGGAATACTTGGGATTCACACTTATTAGTAAGACAGGTGTTGGTAATAAAATGTTGACCAACTAAAATGCTTACTGCTCAACCTCAGCCTCACCTTGTTAGACTTGCATTAGTGTTTCCCCCACTTGCTGAGCCCCGACCATAAGTGAGCTCACCCTTGCTTAATTTTGATCAGAAGTTTGCAGATGAAGATATGATGCTGAACTCCATGGATGCTAGTCTAGTGATATCCCCAGTCATCTTCCTGTGGATGGATGTCCTTGTTTCGCTCTACTTTGATGAATAAAGGTTAAGACATTATGTCTGTTCGAAGTGTAATATGTTAATATAATCGTTATTTACGCTTTTATGCATTGTTCTTTTGATATATTACACTTGTGACGTCAACATATGTGTGGAAATAGATCCTGGCACACATATGGTATGCACCCGGCTCTGCCCCTTGGAAACGGGTGTGACAGAAGTGGTATCAAAGCAATGTGACCGTAGGTCGCTAGATTAGTTAGAAATGGAAAGCCCAATCAGTCGTTCAAAACTTGACTTAATTGTCTCCATAAAAACTTACTTTATATCAAAACTCGTCTCTTTTATCTTCAACTCTTCTTGTCTGATTCTTCGTCTATCAGAAGGTTCTAATGAGAAGCATTGCAAGAAGATCAAGCTAGGATTGCGGAACTTGAAGCGAAGTTTGCCAGAAGAAACCCTTTCGAAGCTATCGACAACACCCTATTCTCTGTCTTATCCCCACTCCGCAAGAAGTTTTGTTATGGATCCTTTGGATCTATTACCAGACTTTTTGGTTAGGTTGATAGGATTGTTCTTTAGTATTAAGATTTACGACTAGATCGGTAATGGCGATATTATATTATATTATAAGTGGTTTTCTAATCTCTAATATTGCTATATAACCCTTGACTTCTTATACTTTTGTTTTCTTGCCATTGTATTGTCATCCTTGGACAATATCTACCTTGATATATTAAACATTTGCCTCTCTACTTTTCTACTTGATAATGCTTTCTCCCTATTGAATTCTTATACTTTTGCTTTCGTGGCATTGTATTGCCACCCTTGCGCAATATCTACCTTGATGTATGAAACCTTTGGCTCTTTACTCCTTGATAATGCTTTCTCCCTAACTCACTTCATATCCTTGGTTGTATCATTTATCCTCACTTTAATAAGTTCATGGTTATCTTATTTCACTATTGGCCACCAACAAATATGTCTTGTCTAAGTCCTTGATAATTCTTACCCAACTCCTTGATGTTACAATATCTTGCTTATCCCAAACCTTGTCTCACCTTTTGTTTTGGTTGAATGAGTAGAATTGGATTGTGTTGTGCTGGTATGCTTGAATTCATTGTCCTTTGTGTTCATGTTTGATTTGCTTCTTTGAAATGATTGTTGGTGTATTGTGTGACTTTTGTCCACAATGACATCAGTTAGCTAGGTAAAACCTTAGATAGATGGGTTTTTTTTCTCTGCTCTCTATAATCTGTCTTTGCTCAACCCTTTCGTCCCTTCCATTCTTCCATACCCATACAGATGTCAGACCTTGGAATGTCAACTACAAGTGATGTCACTAAATGCAAAGAATGTGGTGTGTTGACAACTCAAAACAACACTATAAATGAAACAGCTGATGAACAGACCTTCAAGACACAAAAGGATGAACAACCAAACCAACAAACAAGTGACCTTAGAACATGTTGTTGTTGTGAGTACTATGGAATTCCTTGTCGCTAGATCAGTACAAACGAAAGTGAAACTACAAAACAGAAGAACCAGATTTTATTTTTTTGGCATAAACAGAGAGATGTCTCCCTAAGAACAACTAATAGCAGATTCTCTCATACCTAATGCACTGTCAGTTGATGAATTGCAAAGTATTCCAGAAAGGAAACATCACAAGGATGCCCAGCCCCAAGAAGAAACACATGAGTGTTACATTGATGGATGGACTATTACTTGCACACAGTTTCAGCCTCATCGTCGCATCAGGTCCAAGAAACAAAAAGGGAAACATGGAAAAAGTCAAGAAATAACTTCAAGAAAAGCTTGCTATCAATGTGGACGTGAAGTTCATTACTTTCGTAACTGTCCTGAGAAGAGTTTACTACAGATCACCTCCGAGATGAAGCTATCTCAGTCTTCAGACATGGAATATGAACAAAAATGCACAGAAACTTCTACCAACACAATAAAGACAACTCCACCATGTAACTTATCAACTCGTGCTTGCTTTGGCTGTGGAGATACCGGCCATCTTGTTAATGGTTGTCCTAAGAAGAATGTGGAGATCAATAAGGTCCAAAAGAAAAGACAACACCCTCAAACTCATGCATCGACAAAGAATAAACAACAGAAAGAGACCACAGGAAAAATAAGTTATGCTGTGACAGGAACCATTCCATATGATGATGCAGTAATTTTTGGAACACTAGTCATTCACACAACCATCGCCACCGTGTTGTATGATCCTTGTACAACACATTCTTTTATCAGTGCCCAGTTTGCAACAAAGTATGGTATCCTTAAGTGTCCCTTAAGATCAAGGAAGACCATCAGTGCACCTGAAGGAAAAATGTTAGTAAACTACATATGTTCGAAAGTAAGTGTTAAAATCAACGGGATAGATTTTCCAGCTGATCTCCTAGTGATAGAGTCAGTGGGAAAGGATGTGATTCTTGGAAAGAATTGGTTACAAAGAACTAAGGCAGTAATCCAACATAGAACCATATGTTTGGAAATCCCATCTGGAGAAAGAATAATAGTTGAAGACAATCAACCTCCAGCTCTGAAGATTGGTGCATCTGACAAGGAATAATAATATATCATTTAGTTAGAAGGAGTATGTCTCGCGAAAAAAAGTCAAGATGTTGCCCTTTCAAGATTTGTAATAGTGCTAAGTAATATATGAATAAATTTGGAGAATCTTTCGCACCTATTGTGTTTTGCCTCTTTATAAAGAAAATAAAGTGTGGTGTTATCTGCTATATGCAAACAATGTGATACTCTAGTTGCCCTAAAGTCCCGCTCAAGTCTTTCTCTCAATTTGTGCTCAAAAAAAATATTGTTGGATCAGAAAGATGATTTGGATATCAAGCTCTGAACTCTATAAGGTTCAAAAGGATCTATGTTAAGGATTATGACACTTGTACGCTCTTGTAGTGTGATGAAGCTAGTAGAAATCTGAAACCACCCTTGTTCCTTAACTAATCTTATATTGGAAATTAAACCGTTGTGTTAGCTCTTTATCTTAATGTCATACAAGCCTCTTATGCAGTCTGTCTCACTAACTCTTTTACCCTCTGACTAGATGATGAACCCTAATGGAAATGAAGTAAATGATGCCAACGACAATATTCCTACCTTAACAACTATGAACGAGAAAAATGAGTCACAAAGGTATTCGATGAATGGAATGAAGAACAACAAAAGGAATAGAAAAATGTTTGGATATATGATTAGTCCACCTCAAACGAAAGCCACGAAACACATGGATACCCAAACAGAAGAATCAAGTCAGACTCAGCTATATGAGATACAGACACCCAATCATCCCTCATCACCTGTTGGTCAAGCAAAGTTGACTCGCAAAGAACTCAAAGCAAGAGGTGCTTGCTACTACTGCAAAAATGAAGAACATATTATTCGCGAATGCCCCAAGAAGCGTCTAGACCGACTAGAGAAGAAAGCTGCCAAGCAAGACCCAAACAATAATCCAGAAGACCAACCAGTTATAAGTATGATGATGAAGATCGCTTGATTAGTAGTCATTGCGGAGCGAAGAAACAATAAATTCCTTAAGTTTAGAAGAGTTAAAGTGTGAACCAAGAACCTACGAGTAACCATATATCACCATTGTTTTCTTGCTACCCTTCCCTAATCTCGAGGACGAGATTCTTTTTAAGAGGGGTAGATTTTGTAACACCCTAAATCCATCAATCGAAAATCACTTAGTTTATTTATTAATTACCAGTTCAAAGGAAAATGTTTGTGTTTTTAAATAATGAAATGGTGAATTAAAAAAAATGAATAATTTCTTGAAAATTAAAATCCATCAAGTGATTGATGCATTTAGTATTGAAGCATGATTTTATTCTGTTAGTGCAGTGTGAAGTTTTTTTAATTCATTCTCTTGTTAAGTCCAATTAATATTAAATAATATATTCTTACCTAAAACATTGATTTAAATTAGATAATTTATTTTTGAGTTTATTATATTGTTATATATATATATATATATATAAGAAAATAAAAAGAAAAGAAATATAAAAAAACCATGTCACTCACGAGCGTCTAGCCACTACTTTTGTATCGATGGCACGTGGGCCCTACCTGCTCCTCTCTCACATTCACAGCTTGTAGGAGATCGTGTGTCGCTGCTCGCTTTCCATCTGCACCGCCCGCCTCTGTCTCGTGTAGAACACAGCAACCGCACGACGCCTCCTTGCCTGTAGCTCGCGCTAGTGGAGTCCGCCGCGCCCAGCCAGCAGCCGACCGCTTCTTCTCCTCCCCACTTCAACGCCAGACGTTTCTTCTCCCCTCCGCCAGCCCGCGTCCATGGCCACGACAACGGCGTTTCCTTTTCCCTCGTGGCAGTTTCTAGTTTCAACGTACCCCGTTTCTTCAGCGCCATTAATGGCATTCCATTTCACCTGTTTCTCCTGAGTTTAATTGGCATCAATGGAGTAACCCCGCCACTAATAGCCTTGAAGCCGCCGACTGCCTCTCCTCCTGGTGCCCTCTCCTCTCCCTCTATACCCCTGGCGCCTATAAAAAGCAGACAAGTTCTCTCTTCCTCCCATGCACAACTCTCACTCCACAACTCTCTCGTAAAACCAGCCACCCTTCTTCCCCGGCGACCACCGCCACACTATCTAATTTCCCCTGCCCACGTGCATGGTCGCACCATCGTCGTCGTCGACTCCTCGTTCGCGACTCTGCGCCGCGTACGCTGCTGCCCGCCATTGTCGCGTGCCTCTGCTGCTTGCCACCGTGCTGCGCAACCCCTCGTCGGAGCTTGCTGATCATCCTGATGTTTATGCCTTGCTGTGTACGTTGTCGTCGACGAGAGATCCAACTCAAACCTCATCGCCGGTGCGTAGTCGTGGAGCCGAGCCCCTATCCATTCTCTAGCGTCGACTGTGCTGTTCCACTTCTCCTGCTGCAAGCGTGAGGTTGAAGAAGGTGAAAATTTGAACGCTACACCATAAAAGTCTAGTCACAATTTCGTATAAATTCATGCGATGATTTTTATTTTATAAGTCATGTAATTGAGATTTTTATTAGTTTCATAAGTCTGTTCTAAATACATCAAAATCAGTATTTACGACTGTTCACATGTTTTCTAATTTAAATCTAATTTATGACGGTTATAATTTAATTATGTATAGTTTTCTAATATTAAAACTAAAAAGAATTATAGCCTATGTTTTTAATAAAAAAAGATAGTTGTTTATAATGATATATGTGCACAAAAATACAAATTTACCGGCTAGCCCTCATAGTCTACCTTTAATTATGAATTGGTTTCTGCTGCAGTTTTATTATAAAATATAAATTTGAGATCCACATAAAATGTAAATTGTTCCATTAGCTTCATAATTATGTGCCAAATATTTTAAATTGGTAATCACAATAGTTTTCGTTTTTCTAATTAAATTTTAATAAAGTCTATTATAGTTGTTTTAAAATAGCTTTTCCAAATAAAAAGGTAAAAGAAATTGTAGGTCACATTTTCTCATTAAAATAAAGCTAATTATTTATTTACTTATCTTTTCCCATAGATATGATTTAGTCTTATATTCAAAGTTTTTATAAATGATGATATAATATGCCTCACAATGTTAAAAATGATATAATAAATATTCATGTTCTTTTTATGATTTAAATGTTAGTTTATATATCAACCTAAAATATAGTTTTCTTAATAACTTAGGCTCTGTGTTTTCCTAATAAAATGACAATTATTTATTATCCTTTCACATAAAACTTATTTAGTCTTATGTTTAAGTTATCCATAATTATATACTTTACAACGATAATATACCATATAGCTTTCTAAAAATATTAAAATAGATTAATTATCCTTTATCATAATTTATTAACCAAACCTATAGTCAATTTGTTCTTAACTAGATTTATGGCATGATTAATTATTTCATAGAATTTAGTGCACATTATATACGAATCACTTAGCTTTTCCTAAAGGATAAAATAAAGTAATAAGAGTTTAAGTTTTTTTATAACTTAAAATGTTACTTTAAATTTATATATATTGACTAAGTATAATAATATAGACTATGTGCTTTTAATGAAATTAAATGATGGTTATGCGTTCATTATCTTTTGCATGAAAATCCACTTAAGGCCCATAACCTAACTCGTCTTAAATAGGTGATTAATAATATAATTATGATCTTTTCACATAAAAGTTGTTTAAGCTATTTATGAGTTTTTTTATAAAATTAATGTCTAATAAGGTGTTTTACAACTCATTAACCTTAGATATATAACATATATCTTTTCTAAAAAGGTTACAAAGGTTTAATATTGTTATAACGTATTTTCTCATCTTATAAACCCTTAATCTTAGACATATTACATATGACATTTTATACAAGAATAATTTGGTGAACCTAATATTTATATGTTTGAATTAAGATATTTTTAAGCTCATGTCTTGTTTTATAAAGTATAGATCACACATTTTTGAAAAGAATACATTTTTATTATAACCCGTGCGTGTAATGTTTTTGAAAAACGAACGCTCTTTTCGTTAGGCTTTCTTTTAGCTTTACGTATGGTGAATGTTGTATGTTATTGAGTGGTGCTTGTTCTTCTTGTTTGTTTGTGTGATATTCAGTGGTTGATCTAATAGTTAAGAATCAAGATCTATTCAGATCCGTGGAAGAGTCTCAAGTTTTCAATAAGCAAGGCAAGTGGACTTCTCCCTCTGCATACTCTGTTTGATCCCAAACAATACATTTAATAAAGTTTATTCTTTTGGATATATGTGCATAATTTGACGGTTTACCTATTTAGATAACCTTTCCAGCCTTATTCCTTGATCAAACCTGGGAATTATACTTTACATTTGTAGCTATGCTATTGCTACAACTTAACTTTATGCAGTCACTCCCGCTTATGATATTAATGTTCCAAATGGTAAGATTACTTTGTTGTTGTGAACCCGATGGTTAAACAAGATTATTGCATATTAATTGGAACATGGAGTGACCACCCGGGAAAACAGTGCTACCATGAGAACTATCATGGCTCTGGTCTTGGCTAAATAACTAGGGAAGTCTTATGTTGGGTGCTGGTCGTGGTCGACAGGAACGGGGGCATCTGGCAAGCTCTTATAGTTCCGGCTCAGGCAGATTGGATACGGGCATAGTTCCAAAGCTTTACCCTGTAGTCTGGACTATAAGTTGGTTACGGTAGGTGTGCCTTATGCAGTTTGACCATTTCCAGCATTTGCGTAATGAGGACTCTAGGGAGAAGCCTCGTAGTGAGACCCTGGCCATTCACCTCGAAAGTGAATAAGGGTCTAGCTAACCCGGGCTAGAAGGGAATCGCGACTCATGGGTAAAGATGCGCCACCTCTGCAGAGTGTAAAACTGATATATCAGCCGTGCTCACGGTTATGAGCAGCCTGGACTCCTCACATGATAATTGAACTTGAAGATGGAAATAAATCGAGATCCTATGATCTGCCAATGGTTTTGCTTAAGTGGTTTCACTTAAGTGTTTTTGATATACTCTTGTACCTTTGTTAAATGGGAATACTTGGGATTCACACTTATTAGTAAGACAGGTGTTGGTAATAAAATGTTGACCAACTAAAATGCTTACTGCTCAACCTCAGCCTCACCTTGTTAGACTTGCATTAGTGTTTCCCCCACTTGCTGAGCCCCGACCATAAGTGAGCTCACCCTTGCTTAATTTTGATCAGAAGTTTGCAGATGAAGATATGATGCTGAACTCCATGGATGCTAGTCTAGTGATATCCCCGGTCATCTTCCTGTGGATGGATGTCCTTGTTTCGCTCTACTTTGATGAATAAAGGTTAAGACATTATGTCTGTTCGAAGTGTAATATGTTAATATAATCGTTATTTACGCTTTTATGCATTGTTCTTTTGATATATTACACTTGTGACGTCAACATATGTGTGGAAATAGATCCTGGCACACATATGGTATGCACCCGGCTCTGCCCCTTGGAAACGGGTGTGACAGCTTCGCTCAACGTTCCTTATCTTGGTTGGATGGTCTATGAAAAGAGACATGTCGTTGAACTGGTTAAAATTCTCTAAATCAGATACACCATCAACTCCTATAGCTTGTTGTTTTCCAGGAAAAACTACATGCTTCGGTTTGTCGGTGCTTTTCTTCTCATTGTTAGAAATGACCTGTTCAGCATAGAAGACCTGTGCAGCACGATTAGCAAGGATCCATGGGTCATCTTTGTAACCTACCTTACTTAGATCAAGAACTTTGACCCCATAGTTGTCTACCGTGACATGTTTGTCTTCAACCCATTGACATCGGAAAACCGAGATCTGAAATGTACCATAGTCTAGTTCCCATATGTCCTCAATAAAGCCAAAATATGTAATAATCTCACCAGTTTCATCATCTATGGCCTCGCATCGAACACCACTGTTTTGTGACATGCTCTTTTTGTCCTTGGACTTGGTACAAAATGTGAATCCACTAATGTCATAGGTTTGCCATGTTGTGACCTGGCGTGATGGTCCAGATGCCAAGCCCTTGATGGTTTGTTCTTCTATTGTTTCTCCACGTGGAATGTCCTTCACCATTAGCCATGTGTTGAACCGCTGCTTATGTTGCTTCATTACCCAATCATCCGTATGCCCGGGATTTTGCTCGCGAAGCTCATTGATGTGTTGTTGGATAAATGGCTCCATTATCGTTAGCTGATGTAGGATGCTCTGATGTGCCTCAAGTACTATATCATAATCCGGTGGGATGAAAGATTTCCGTCACATCCTCCCGCTTCCATACAGTCTACCCTCGTGTCGTGACGGAGGCAGACCTATTGCAACCTGGTCTTTTAGGATACTATTGCAGAATGGACCTCCGGACTCAATGGCCTCTTCGGTACAGTACCCCTCTATCATGGATGCCTCGGGACGAGCACGGGTTGATACATAGCCATTCAGTATTGACATGAAACGCTCATACGTCCACATTTCATGCAAGTACATAGGACCCAATGCCTCTATTTGTGGCACCAAGTGCACCACAAGGTGCACCATAATATCAAAGAACGATGGAGGGAAACACATCTCAAACTGTGATATTGTCTCCACTGCGAATTCCTGAAGAGATGCCAACTCATCACGGCCAATTACCTTTTGTGAAATCCTGTTGAAAAAGTAGCACAACCGTGTGATTGCCATCTTTAAAAACAAAGGATTTATAGCCCTGATGGCAATAGGTAGGAATGTAGTCATCATGACATGGCAATCATGTGAGTTGTAGTTGGTGATTGTCAGGTCTTTCATTGACACAATACTCCGTATGCTAGAGCAGAATCTGGATGGAACTTTCAAATTCTTGAGCCAAACACACATCGCATGTTTCTCATCTACATTGAGATTGTAGCTTGCTGCTGGGAGATGGTACTTCCCATTTTCTTGAAGAACGGGATGTAGTTCCTTTTTTATGCCTAAATCTACCAAGTCCATGCGTGAATTGAGCCCTTCTTTTTTTTGCCCTTTATGTCTAGCAAGGTGCCCATTATGCTTTCAAACACGTTCTTCTGAACGTGCATACCATCGATCGCATGCCGCACATCTAACTCTTTCCAGTAAGGCAAGTACTCGAAGAAAATAGACTTCTTCTTGAATATAGCCCCCGAAGCTGGTTTGGCATCCTTCCTTGTTTTTCCGTCTTTTGTCTTCTTCCCGAAAACAAACTTGATATTCCTGACTATTTCAAAAACTCTATGACCTCTATTGTTACCCGATGGAGCAGTAGAATGTAGTTCACCATTATTGTCGAAGTACTTATCCATCTTTCGCATGCGGTACCTGTGTCCTTCCAATAAAAAGCGTCTGTGCCTCATGTAAACTATCTTCCTAGATGCAGCAAGGGATACGTAAGCAGTTCCATCAATGCATACTGTGCAACCAACCTTTCCCTTAAACTGGCCTGATAATGTGAAGAGAGCAGGGTAATCGTTGATCGTAACAAAAAGAATTGCTCTCAGCGTGAATGAACCTTTACGATACTCATCCAACATTTGAACACCCGTTTCCCACAATATTTTCATATCCTCCATTAAGGGCTCCAAAAATACATCCATGTCAACTCCAGGTTGTGTAGGTCCAGAAATAAGGATGGTTAGCAAAATGTACTTCCGTTTCTGCATCAACCATGGAGGAAGGTTGTATATGGTGAGGATCACCGGCCATGTGCTATGCTTGCTGCTCCTCTCAGCAAATGGGTTCATTCCATCAGTACTCAGTGCGAACCTAACATTTCTCGGTTCATCGGCAAAGTCTCGGTGGTTGTCATTGAAATCTTGCCACTGCTTCCCATCGGCTGGATGTCGAAGCTTCCCATCGTTTTTGTGCTCATCAGAAGCATGCCAGCTCATAAGTCTGGCATCCTCAGGATTAGCGAACAAACACCTCAATCGATCGACGACGGGGAGGTACCACATCACCAAAGCAGGAATCTTTTTGAGCGCATAATAGTCTACTTCTTTTTCTTTGCTCGTGGATTTTGAAGTCTTTTTTTGGGCTTTCTTTCGCTTCTTCCCTTTAGACACGGATGCAACACACTCTTCGTCCTCTCGATAGTCTTTATTCGTCTTGTACCTACTTGCACCGCACTTTGGGCAGCTCTCCAAGTCTTTATAATCATCACCTCGATAAAGGATACAGTGATTTCTACACGCGTGGATCTTCTCCACACCCATAGTGAGCGGACTGATTAGTTTCTTTGCATAGTACGTGTTAGCAGGCACATTGTTCTCCTTTGGAAGCATGTCTGCGATAATACTCAAGAACGCATCGAAGCCAGCATCAGACACACCATATTTAGCTTTTAACATCAACAGCTTTAGCACAGACCGGAGCGTCGTGAACTCTTTGGTACAACCCTTAGACTCGTCGTACAAAGGCTCTTCTGCTGCCTTCTTCAGGGACTCCATACCTTTCATTAAGAACATCGATTGATCTGTATGATGACGCAACATTGCCTCTAGCAACTCTGCATCTTCCTGATCCATAACACTTGGAAGAACATGAGGTCTATCATGTTCATTTCCTCCAGCGTAACCATGATCAGTAACATTTTGCACTACATGTTCGCTCTGTGGAAGAGGTTGGTGTGTCTCGTGAACGAACTGAAATCTGTCGTCGATGTTCTCAGGGTTTCCAGTCGTATAAGGCGAAGAGCTACCCTCTCCATGCTTTGTCCAAATTGTGTAATCCTTCATAAATCCTCGGCATACCAGATGAGATATGATTTGTTCTGTGTCATTAAATATAGCAGCATTTTTGCAGTCCATGCATGGACAATATATGTGTTTTGTCTTTGTTCTCCAAGCATGGTTCGTAGCGACATCAATAAACCTATGGACCTCGGATATGTATGATGGATCTAGCCTTGATAAGTTATACATCCAGGATGTCCTCTCCATCACCACCTATAAAAAAGTAACATAAACACACAAGAACCAACCTTTCTTAGCAACCTTCTTCCAAAAAATAAAGATAAACCCCCCCCCCTTGTATTTTGTGAAATCTGGCCCTCTAATGGAAGTTGGGCTGCGAGCTATAGTTCTTGTCGGGAAGGATGAAGGGGTGAAACCCTATATCCAAAATGTGGCTAAATTTAAGGAAAATGAACAAAAATTGGCAAGAGGAACATAAAACCAAACTTTCCTAGCCATACTCTTCTCTCTAACACATGGTGAAGGCCTAGTTCCAAAATTGAGCAAAGATGAACAATAATTGGCAATTAAAACATAATTAAACCAACTTTCATAGCAACTAATAAAAACAATCTTAATTACCAAACCTATCTTCTTCTCTCTCCACACAACACATGAACCATTCATTAAACAACTTAATATGTCATGGATAAACTGATTTGAGAACTAAACATGAAAAAGGAGAGAGGATAGACAAAATCTAACCATATTAAACAACTTTATTTGAGCGAATAGAGCAAAAATGTGGCTAAAATGTGGCTAAAATTGAGAGAGGATACACTCTCTCTCAAATGGTGAAACCCTAGATCCAAAATGTGGCTAAAATTGAGCAAAAATGAATAAAAATTGACATTAGCAACATAAACCAACCTTTCTTAGCAATCTTCTTCCAAAAAATGAAGATCAAAACCTCTCCCCATGTATTTTGTGAATTCTGGACCTCCAAAATCGCCTCCAATGGAAGTTGGCTGCGAGCATACAGTTCACTGTCGGGGGAAGAAGAGGGGTATTTATAACAGACACTTCACTGGCGGTTGTCTTTAAAAACCGCCAGTGGAAACCTATTTCCACTGGCGGTTATCTTAACACAACCGCCAGTGGAAATAGGATGTTTCCACTGGCGGTTATGTTAAGATAACCGCCAGTGGAAATCAATTTTCACTGGCGGTTTGTGTTACACAACTGCCAGTGGAAACATCCTATTTCCACTGGCGGTTGTGTTAAGATAACCGCCAGTGGAAATAGGTTTCCACTGGCGGTTTTTAAAGCCGGGCCCACCTGTTTCTTTCACTGACGTTTGATAACGGAAACCGCCAGTGAAAAGTTGAACGTGCCGCAGGCTTTGAGCTTATTTGTACTAGTGATGTTTACGTCAAAATCATTGAGATATTTTCTAAATTTATATCAAAGTAACTGTTGGAGACTTGTCCTTAAATGCTATGAATTAAGAACAAGGTAACACAGAAATTGTTAAACGTTAAAGTCCTTCGTCCTCCGAAGCATTATTTCCCATGTGATATAATGAGTTTCGGACGAAGGTTATGTCACCATAAATAATGAAGAAGGATTCATATAAAGTATGAGAAATGACTTAAACACTTAAATATTATTATTAACTCATTTCTATTTTATTATTATGGAAAAATAGAAATGATAACAAATTACAAATGTATCTTTGGCTTGAAAGAAGATAAAAGTACAAGCGTGACGCAAAAGAAAATGTCAAGTCCGCGTGAACAGTACGGGAGCACTGTTCATCTATTTATAGGCACGGGACGCAGCCCATGTAAAATTACACCCATGCCCTTTACATTTGCTAATAACTCTATAGTAATCCATCGGGGTATAAATAGCCTTTCCCCTTTAAGTCGGTTTCCTTTTCTGCTATCACGCCGAAGCTCCCCTGCGCATAGCTTCGGCTCTGCGCCATCCTTCGTATTCTTTGTGCTTCTTCACACTGTGGTTTTGACCTAAATCTGAAGGTACCTGTTCATGTATCATACTCCAGAAACATTGTTAAATCATATTTTTGAGGACCTTCGGAAGCCGAAGGCCCCAACAGTAGCCCCTCGCAATATTAATTTGTTAGAATGATAAATTCATATTGCAATATGGACGAAGACCTTAAGCCGAAGGTCCGAAAAAACACCTTCCCTTTGCTAGAATAGCAACAGTCAATGACAAGCGGGGCCCTCCCACTTGCAACGCACTAGGCGTATAAATAAGAGCGCACCGCGAGCTCATTTGGCACGCTTTTTGCCATCCGCTCTGCCTGCTCAATTTTTAGCTCTTGCCTACAAACACTTTGCCTGGCTTTTTAGATTTTTTAGCTTCGGCCTTAAGAGCACATTTTCAACATTTTCGAAGAGATGTCTCAAGACAAGAAAGTTGTTGTTGAAACGAAGCTGAGCCTTTCTGAGGAGAAGAATCTTGGCTTTCTTGAATCAATAGCGAAGACAAATACAGAGAAGATTACTAGAGAGATTTTAGAAGGTTTATCTGAAGACACCGGTGATAGTAACAGTTATGATGTGGAAAGCGGTGGCGAAGACTCCGAAGATCGACCTTGGCGACCAAGTCATACAGTTTTCGGAAAATCAACTATTAAACAGAGTCATCTCGACAATATGAGGGGAAGATATTTTCGAGATGTGTCTATCGTGAGGGCTGACAACGGAGACATGACTTCTGCTCCCGAAGAGAATGTAGTCGTGATCTTCCGAAGCTTCTTCAAGGCTGGGATTCGGTTCCCCCTAAGCAATTTTGTGGTTGAAGTTTTAAAAATATATCAGGTTTACCTTCATCAAATTACTCCCGAAGCAATCATAAGAATGGGAATCTTCGTCTGGGCCGTGAGGAGCCAGGGCATGGAGCCAAATGCAAAAAGTTTCTGCAGTATGCACGAACTGTTATATGAAACGAAACCCTGGGGCAAAGAGCAATACCATAACAATTTTGGCTGCTATAGCTTCGTTGCTCGCTCTGGGTCAAGCTGCCCCGTGCCGAATTTTCGGAAGAGATGGACCGGAGATTGGATGAAGGAATGGTTCTATGTGAAAAATGATTTAAAAGTACAAGAGAATATTAAGGAGATCATCATGCGCCCTATCTGGCAGCGTTTCGGCCTCCGAAAACCGAAGGTGGAAATTGATGAAGCAGCTGAAGAATGCCGAAAGGCCTTTGGCATAGTTTGCTCTTTCATTGGGACAAGGGATTTAGTGCAGGAGCACATAGCCTTCAGAGTGTGGCCACTTGTAGAGAAATGGGAAATGCCAAAGGAGACTATCAGCAAGTCTGACGAAGGTGGGCTGGTTAGGTTGAAATACACCTTCAGATATGAAGGTAAGTTTGTTGAGCCAGATGATGATTGGCTGAAATGTATCGAAGCTACAAGCGATGAACTGCTTGGGCCATATTCAAAGGCAGAAGATAACGCGTTATCTGCGGCCTTCGAAGGCCGGAAGAAGAAGAGGCTGAATAGAGTTTTCGATGCTATTGGGTTTATGTACCCTGATTACCGCTACCCGCCGAAAGGGCAAAAGAGAAAAAGTACAACTTCTGCGAAAGGTGATGCTTCAGCTGCTCTAAGTGAGCCCGCGCCAAAGAGGAAAAAGGTAAAGGTCCTTATTCACCGACCATAGTGCCCGAATTTGGTGGTGAGACCTCTTCGGCCACTGAAGCCAAAGGACCTACTATTACACAGAAGAGTGAAGAGCCGGCTATGATGCCGAAGGCCGATAATATTGAAGAGATAGAGGCCGAGAAAATGAAGATATTAGAAGTTATAAGCCCTTCAGCAGGAATGACAGTGCCGAAGGCACAAAAAGATCTCACGGCGACTCCCAAGAGAAAAAGGATGGTCAATGTACTAGATGTGCTGGAGACAATAAAGTCTTCAAGCACCACTCCGAGGAAAACTGACAAAGCGTCAAAAACACAAATTGAGACAAAACCATCCAAAGCCGAAGCTGGAAAGAGCCAGACCGAGGTCGAAGTTGGGCCTTCAGAGCCCGCCAAGGAGAAATCCGTGGAAACCGGAGAAGAAGAAACGAAAAAAGAGGTTACAAAGCAAATTCTGCCTGAAAAAACTGTCTCTTCAACTCCCGAAGCATCTTCCAGAGTACCTGATTATATTGTACGACATGCTTCGGGCAAAAGGCTATCTGAAGAGGAAAAGCGAGAAGCTCAATATTATGCCCAGAAATTAAAATATCCAAAGGGGGCATTAATATTCAACGGCAGCGGAGAAGAAGATTTCTTGTATTGTCTCCCGGACAGCAAGGAAATTTCTGTCTGCCGGGAGATGAGCAAAAGCTTCGGATTCCCAACGCTAGAAGATGGGCTTTCGGTGCTATCGAAAGATGAACTGGCTGACAGCTTTGCATATAATAGCTTAAAGGTATGAGAATGAATTTTTTGTATTAAAAAACCAAGATTTGTTTTATTTGCTTATACTTAATACCACACTTCTTTTTGCAGGGTCTGATTCTTAGCAACGCCCTCAGGGCACAAAAAAGTGTTGAAGACGAAGGATGCACTATAGCTTTGAACAACCTTCGTTCCGAAGTAATTGAACTAAGGAACGAAGGTCTTGAAAAAGATAAAATATTAAACTCATTGGTGAATAAAATAAAAGAAGACGAAGCTACTTCCAAAGCCCAAGCTGAAGCCCAGAAGTGCGAAATTGAAGTTCTTCGGAAACAGCTGGCTGAAGCGAAGTTAAAATGTGCTATCGCCGAAGCTGACCGAGACGCCAGTGACTACTGGAAAAATTACTGGGAAAAAACAATTGTGGAGCTTCGTTCTTCAAAGGAAAGATGCTATGAAAAATCTGTAGCTTGTGTACAAAAGATAAAAACCAGCTTCGCCAATATTGGCGCATATTCGAATGAAGACAACTTCGTACTGGGCGATCTCGAAGGTCCAATCGAATGGATCAACGGCGAAGCCGAAGCCTTTGAGGAAGTTTTGAGTGGCTGTGGAGATGTCTGCGCCTTCTCAGGTGCCAGGGGAATTGCGGCTATTTTGGAGAAGGCAGGATGCGAACATGTGAAGATTCTGGCCCAAGCCGAAGCTGCTTTCTCTATTGAAGATACAAAAGATCCCTCGGCCAAAGCAAGTTTAATTGGTGGAAAGTTTTTCACCGACATTTGGGAAAATGGCGGCCGAGGGATGGCCCACGAAATTATAAAGAAAAGTGAAAAAGATACTCACGATGCTAAAGAAGCAAGAAAGGCAGCTGAAAAGACTGCAGAACTCCAAAGGCGGATAGGTATTGCCTAAATGCTTTTAACTTTATGTTTTATTTTTGTGACTTCGAACTTATTTATGTTTTATATCGCAGCCGAACTATCTCCTCCCCTGGAACCCTTCGAGTCATTGGTCAACCCCGAAGCAGAAAAGGGAGATGAAATTACTAAGATGGCCGAAGCTATTATGGACGAAGCTGTTTCTCGACTGCTAAACGAAGCTACGAAAACAGTTTTAAAAGAAGAATAGCTGTTATTGTAAAAACATTTGGAATGTAATATTTGCTGAACAAAGTGTGTAATATTTTATAGTTTTGAATGTAATATATAAGTTGTTTGTAATTCAATTCTTTACGATGCATGAAACTTTACGTACATACCGTTTTTGAGCCTTCGGCGAAAAAACACCTTCCCTTCTTTTCTTGCTTCGTGAAGAATATCCATATTCCGTAAAAACATCCAATCTCCGTAAGCAGTAGATCTCGTTTCATATTAGAGTTGATGAAGTTGTACTTCTTCAAAACTTATTTTGTGCCTTGGCACAACTTCTTCGAAGCAATTCTCGAAGATTAACATTGTATCCCCTTCTTGTGCCATTGATGCAATATGATGTATGATGTTATGTTATGCGAATGATGTAATGACGTTATGATATGCAAAATGATATTTGTGCCGAAGATACACACACATTCCCACAGCAGAATACACAATCTCTTTGCCGTTTATTTTTCGGCTTCACCGCTTATTTTTCGGTGTATCAGCGTTGACTTTTCGCTGTAAGTTCTGCATTCCCTTAGGAACGTCTTTTGAACTTCTTCGCCTTCTATTTCGGCGGTATTCGCGTTTACTTTTCGCGCTTCGCCTTATATTTCGGCGGAATCAGCGTTTATTTTTCGCTGTAAGCTCTGCATTCCCTTTGGAACGACTTTTGAGCAGAAAACTTACGCTGCGCTCCCTTAGGAACAACTTTTTGTTGCTTCGGCAAACTTACGCTGCGTTCCTTAGAATGACTTTTTGTTGCTTCGGCAAAACTTACACTGCGTTCCTTAGAACGACTTTTTGTTGCTTCGTCAAGACTTAGGCTGCGTTCCTTAAAACGACTTTTTGTTGCTTCGGCAAAACTTGTAATATGATTGTGAACCCCACGTTCTCTTGAAAACAATTTTCGTGGTTCACCGACTTTTGGAACTTCGTGAGTCTGTGAAGAAGGTTTATTATATCATGACAATTACGAAGCTATTACAAGAAATTGAAAACAACAAAAGAACTAGGCTTTCAATGATTGTTCCTTACTAAAAAAGAAAATGATGACAAATGCAAAAACTGTTTTAGAGGTAGGATATCTCTTAGTAGATATGCTTCGATTCTGGCACAGTACTGTTGACTGTGCGAGCTTCGGACTGCTCCTTGAAGTATTGCTGCTGGTGAGTGTGCTGGCTCCCTTCTGGCTGCTGGCCTTGGGGATATGCGGGTTGCATTGGTGGTGGAGGTGGAGGTTGTTGCCAAGATGCCTGAGGTTGGCTTGCCGAAGCAACAGAAGCTGCAGGATGGTTACCCACATACTCTGGTATGTACGGTGAATGATACGAAGCAGTATGCATAACTTGCTTCGGCTGGTTCTGTTGGGCTGCAGCTTCTGCTATCTCCTTCTGTTTTTGGATGGTGACATGGCACATCCTTGTAGTATGGCCCTTGTCCTCACCGCAGAATAGGCAATAAAATTTCCTGGGCTGATCCCCAAACCTTCCACCGAAGCCCCTGGCGCCTCTGCCCCTTGGAGCTGGAGTCCGAGGATAGCTTTGTTGCTGCCCCGAAGCCTGGGAGGAATATTGCGGCCTCTGCTGTTGACCTCCTCTGTCGTCATTCTGAGTAGAATGGATTGATCTGACGTGCCTTGGGTGGACTCTCCCTCCGAAGCCCCTGGTCATTTCGGAGAACCTGTAAGCTTCCTCCCTTCTCTGCCTAAAGTCATTATCAGCGCGGATGTATTCATCCATCTTCTGAAGCAATTTCTGTAGGGTCTGAGGGGGCTTCGTGATCTTGCGTGCACTGGAACAAAGCTTGAGCAGTAACCGGCTTCGTCTGAAACCCTTGGAAACTGGTGATCAGCATGTCCTTCAGCTTCTGCCATGATATGATTGTTCCTGGCCGAAGAGAGGAGTACCAGGTTTGTGCAACATTTTTGACTGCCATGACGAAAAATTTCGCCATGACTGCAGTATTGCCTCCATATGAAGATATGGTAGCTTCGTAGCTCATCAGAAACTGCTTCGGATTTGAGTGTCTGTCATACATAGGGAGCTGGGGTGGCTTGTAAGACGGGGGCCAGGGTGTAGCCTGCAGTTCTGCTGACAGAGGAGAAGCATCATCAAAAGCAAAATTTCCATGATGAAAATCTTCATATCATTCATCCTCATTGTAGAAGCCCTCTTGGTGCAGCTCTCTGTGCTGGGGTCTTCGGTGTTGCTCATCTTGAGTAAGATGACGTACTTCTTCAGTGGCTTCATCAATCTTCCTTTGTAGGTCAGCTAGCCGAGCCATTTTTTCCTTCTTCTTTTGCACTTGCTGATGAAGCATCTCCATATTCCTGATCTCTTCGTCCAACTCATCCTCTTGGGGTGTTGGACTGGTGGCCTTCCTCTTCTGGCTCCGGGCCTCTCGAATAGAAAGGGTCTCCTGGTTCGGGTCCAGCGGCTGCAGAACGGCAGCCCCTGTCACTGAAGCTTTCTTTGGCGGCATGACGAAGGTCTATGCTTGCCGAAGGTGGTCAAAAAGGTTTCACCGGAGGTGGGCGCCAATGTTGGGGACTTGTCCTTAAATGCTATGAATTAAGAACAAGGCAACACATAAATTGTTAAACGTTAAAGTCCTTCGTCCTCCGAAGCATTATTTCCCTTGGGATATAATGAGTTTCACACGAAGGTTATGAAGGACAAACCTTCATCATCACCATAAATAATGAAGAAGGATTCATATAAAGTATGAGAAATGACTTAAACACTTAAATATTATTATTAACTCATTTCTATTTTATTATTATGGAAAAATAGAAATGATAACAAATTACAAATGTACCTTCGGCTTGAAAGAAGATAAAAGTACAAGCGTGACGCAAAAGCAAATGCCAAGTCCACGTGAACAGTACGGGAGCACAGTTCATCTATTTATAGGCACGGGACGCAGCCCATGTAAAATTACACCCATGCCCTTTACATTTGCTAATAACTCTATAGTAATCCATCGGGGGTCTAAATAGCCTTTTCCCCTTTAAGTCGGTTTCCTTTTCTGCTATCACGCCGAAGCTCCCCTGCGCATAGCTTCGGCTCTGCGCCATCCTTCGTATTCTTTGTGCTTCTTCACACTGTGGTTTTGACCTAAATCCGAAGGTACCTGATCATGTATCATACTCCAGAAACATTGTTAAATCATGTTTTTGAGGACCTTCGGAAGCCAAAGGGCCCCAACAGTAACAAACTGTATATACATCACATGTATACCTCCAATACTCCAAACTTTTTAACATTGTAATTTGCTTATTTTTTCAAAGTCAATGTATTGCCGCCTTATATATATATACATATATATATATATATATATATATATATATATATATATATATATATATATATATATATATATATATATATATATATATTGGAAGCCCAGGGCTTCCAATAATTACAGAAAGCCTCAGCCGTCCCCCCGCCATGCATCAGGACATCAGGTCAAAGCTCCCCACGCGCGTAAGTCAAACCCCCAATCCAACAACACCCAACTCCCTGCGTGGGACACGCGCCATAAATTGTTGTTCTGTTTTTTGCGCAAATACTTATCGGATACCTAGGAATAGGGTAACCGAAACAAATCCTATAAACCTTCTGGCCGAACAACCGTGGGGGACAAATATCCCCCGGGTCCACTAGAAGGCGAAAGACCCTTGCATGGGGCCACAGACCAGTTACCCCTCAATGTCATTTTATGTGGGCCGGGCAAAGACTGCAAGTGAAATGGGCCGACCCAAGAAGGCAATGGGCTCATGCCCAGATCATCCGTCGGATCGCGCACAATCTCAAGGAACCGTTCGTTTTCCCCGTGCCCGGCGCCCTCGAATGTCGGGATAGATTGGGATGGAGTCGGGGGTTTTCCTTACGATAAGCTAACTTAGTTCGCTATTAGCTAGGAGATATGCTAGAAGAATGAGGTCACCATGTACGCAGGGAGTGTCCCACGGTCGTGTATATAAGGCCCAGGGGGAGCCCCATCATTTTCATCTCATTAGCCCCTATCCATTCAGGAGACGCCACTTGTAACACACCACACATATAGAGCCACCACAGGAAGTAGGGTATTACACCTCTCAAAGCGGTCCGAACCTACAGAAAATTGCCTGTCTCTCTCTTACTCTCTCGTGCTCCTAGCACGAACCATCGAGCTACGATCAGCAACACCATCCTACCCAAAAGCACCACGAGGGTATGCCCGGGTGTGCGGTCGGACACTAGACACCGACAGCTGGCGCGCCAGGTAGGGGGTGTGTCGTTGATCAAAGCTAGCTCAATGGCCATCACCTTCAATAATAAGATCACTCTTCGCCCGGGAGCTATGTTCCGCTTTGGAACCATCTCATGCATAGCGGGCGAAGAAGGGACTCTACACCGCATAGCGGATCCACCCAAGAAGAAGCCTTCCTCGTGAATCTCGAGGGAAGCCAGAGCAAGACTACGGACAATGCCCCCGCCAGTAGCTCGGGGCAAGATGATCCCTTGCGGACCAAGGTTCGAGAGCCCTTGGGAGAAGAAAGATCAGTCGGTCGAGGTTTCGCTTACCCGAAAAACTCCGTTGTCCACCTCGCCCACTAAGGAGTGGACACGGATCACTCGAAAGAGGGAAATAAACATCCCAAGTCAGGGATGGAGAACACGTCAAGCCACCTTTTTGATACCTCCGCCCTCAAAGGAGGACGAGAAGAAGAGCATCGTCGCGCCGGCTCCTTTCTACCCCTGACATCCTCTTCATCCAGGGGAGATTAGAGTCAGCGCCCATCTCCGACGATGAGCCTACCATGCAAGGGGAGGAACCTCCCCAACGTGATGCCCGATGACGGAGAAATAGACGCCGGAACATGCAGCGACATCTTGAAGCCGGGGAACGGGATCCGGCGCAGCCCGTGTCCCGGGACAAAGCCTCAGAGGTGGGAGAAACTCCTAACGAACGAGTGCACCGATAAAGGCGTAACTCCTACCGCCGCGATCGCTGATAGGCTCAAGATTGGGAGCGAGAGCTAGCCGAACAAGACACCAGGCTTCGGCGAGAGAACCCTCTCCTCGCTTGGGACCTGTATCCCGATTTCGCTTGAGCACTGAACACGCCGAGTGAAGTTGGAGGAGTACTGGCACAGATAGCCGACAGCCATCCGCAGACCCTAGACGCGGAAGGTTACCGGCGGCTGCTTACTCAGGCAACTAATCATCTTCTACCCATCGCTCATCCTGTGAACGACCTAAGTCATGCCATCAACAGCCGACAAGACACGCGGAGCACCATCAGCGCTTCGCGTGACCGACGGCATGAAAATGAAATAAGGTGTCGGGAGGAATACAACCGAGATCACGACGTACTAGCATGGAGTCACACCACCAGAGTTGAGTCGGCGGCGGCCTCAACCAGTGGCCCGTTCCGGGGACGGTCGAGACGACCTACTACCGACTCCCCTCCCGGGAACCGACGACATGAACACTGGCAAGAGAACATGTACAGAGTTTCCGCGCTCGCTTCGCGTCTCCGGGCCATCTAGTGGCCTCCCAGCTTCAAGGTCTCCAACGTCGACAAATACGAGCCTAAGCAGGACCCGGGAGGCTGGTTGGCCGTCTACACGACTGCCGCCCGGGCTGCTGGGGCAACGGAGGATGTCATGACGGCGTACTTGCCCATTGTCCTAGGGCAAGACGCGCTGCAGTGGCTCCGACATCTACCTCGGCACTGCATCGACGATTGGAGCGACTTCAGTTGCCTAATGTAACCTTTCTCTGATAGCTCATCGATCTGCTTCTTGAGTTCAACCAACTCTGGTCCAGATACCCTATAAGCTCTTTTAGAAATGGGGCGGTTCTAGGAAGAAGCTCTATGGCAAACTCAACTTTCCGCTCAGGTGGCATACCTGGTAAGTCTTCCGGAACACATCCGGAAACTCTGACACAACCTTGATAGTCTCGAGTGAATCTGCCTCCTTGCTATCAATAGTCATCTGATGACAACCTCCTTTCCTTGGTTCAGGTGAGACTAACTCGGCTACCACTTCTCCTAGTGGAGACACCAACTTAATTATCCTCTTATCGTAGCTGATAATTGCTTGGTACTTATCTAGCCAATTCATCCCTAGGATGACATCTATTCCCTGAGTACCCATTGCTATGAGATTAGCAGGAAACGCTATCCCCCTTATTTCCACACTTACATTCAAGCAGATACTATCGGCTCGAACTTTACCACGGGCTGAATCAATTTGAATGGGTGTTTACATGGTAGTTATTGGAAGATTATGTGCTTCTACCCATGATGCAGTAATAAAAGAATGCATTGCTCTAGTATCAAATAACACTTCTGCAATATGGGAATCGACTGGAAACATACCTACTATCATGTCGGGTGTTTCCTAAACTGCTTCAGCCTCCAAATTGTTCAGTCTCCCATGGTTGTAGCGCGTCTGGGCGTGGTTGCCTGCTCCAAGCTGAGACACATTCTGCTTTGCTGGGGCACTAGGGCCTGACTGCTGTTGGGCTGCCTTCTTCGGACATTGCATCACCCAATGGCCTTGCTCTCCATAATGGAAACATGCTCTGCTTCCGCCTTGAACTGGGGCTGCTTGACTGCTTTGGTTGGTTGCTGGGGCGGGGAGGCGAGGTGCCTGCTGATTCTGCCTCTGGAACTGACTCCCTCCTGATTGATTGTTCTAGCGATTCTGCTGCTGGTGCTGAGGGTACTACCTTTGAAACTGCTACTGGGGCGGGCACTGATTCTGCTTGAACTGCTGAGGTGAGTTGCCTGAGAAATAGAGGCGATTGCTTCTTCCAGGCTGAGGTCCACTAATCCTACGCTTGCGATCCTCCATCTCCTTGCGTTTCTTCTCTGTCATGATTGCTCTGTCGATCAGATGCTGAAATGTGGGAAGGTACGGTTCATTAGTTGATAGTGCAGGGGATCGACTAAGCCTCTCAAGAAACGATACTGCCTCTTGGCATCTGTGTTGACATCTTCAGGAGCATAGCGGGACAGCTGCAGAAACCTGTCTTGGTACTCACTGACAGACATGGGACCTTGCTTGAGCGCCAGGAACTCCTCCTTCTTCACTGTCATCAGACCTGCTGGAACATGATACTGATGTAAATTGTCTTTAAATTCCTCCCAAGTTATGGTGTCGGGGTTAGCATGGGTGGCGAGGTAGGACTCCCACCAAGACTGAGCTGCTCCTCTCAACAAACGAGGACTATACAAAACTTTCTCCCTGCCGTCGCACTGAGCGGTGTGCAACTCCTGCTCCACGGTACACAGCCAATCTTCGGCATCCATGGGGTCAGCAGAGGGAGCGAACACTGGGGGATGACCTCTCATGAATTCAACACGCTTGTCTCTGGGCATCTGAGGCGGTGGTGGGGGCTGATGCTAATGTTGTTGCATAGTGGCCAGAGTCTGACTAATGGCTTGGACTGCCTGAGTCTGCATCAAGAACATCTGCTCTATCGTCATCGGGGGTGGGGGTGGCAGCTGCTGCTGGGGTGCCTCATCCTGCGGTGCTGCCTGCTCCTGCTGAGCACGCCTTCCTCCTTTGTGCCTGTTGTCTGACATCTGCAGAATGCAATCACACATCAGAACCGATCTTGCAACTTGCAGCATAAGAAAAGAGTATAGAATTCTTCCACAACACTGAACAGATAAGCATCTTCACTGACTCCCAACACAGGCCAACACAACTTCTCAGATAAAAAGGAAAGTAGAGTGAAAGGGCTTCCCAACTAGATAACTAATTTTATTAGCATTAACAGGTAAACCAACATGCAGGGGATACCCACACTCTGGTGACAGTCATTACAAAGATCCAAATCCATCATTGTTCATCATGACAAACATAAAAACATAGGATAAGCAAACTACCCTGTCTAACTAAAACTAACTAAGAGTAAGACTAAGGCTAAGACTATAATTTCTATTTTTAAGCATTAATTACAAGATCTCACGCTGACGATCTATGGTTCTAAATTTATCCTGGTCCTGCAAACAGGGTTACCATAAGCATGGTGTCCACGCTGAGGTAAGCGGTACGGGTGCTGAGTCTCGACGGGGGCGGGAGAACCATCCACTAGGTGACGATGCTCCACGCGCTCAGCCCGCAACTGGGCGATCTCAGCACGAGCCCTACTCAGCTCATCTAAAGCATGGTCCAGCTCCGTGTTTAGCACGGCGGCTAGGTTGACTATGCTGCTCAACCTAGGATTGTCCTCGCCGACAGGTGAGACAACCACGCCTCGTGTGCTGCCAGATGGACGGCGGGGGTAATACCTCAGGTTAAGACCATTGGCCACCCCACCGAGCACTGAGCAGTAGTGCGAAAGCGCACGCCGTGCGGCATCTTGCATGGCCGCCTTAGCTGAGTCCCGCTCAGAAATAGAGTAATGCTCTGAGCAGACATCCGCACCCCGGAGACCGTTCTCCAGACGGCGCACCAAGCAAGTCGCCTCCTAGCGGTCCGGGTAAACCCCGCCACTGTGCTAGAAGACAACACAACGATACTCGATAGACCAGGTACGCCGGTTAAGTGCCTAGCGTAGCAAGGTGTCAAGCGCATCGTGAAAGTGACACCCACGAGCGGCATCACGAGTGATGGGTCGAGCAACCCATCCCTCCGGCTCCTGCTCCTCTGAAAGGTCGATGCTGTGGCTCGAGCTACTGTCGTCACCTCCGTCATCGGGGTCTCCTCCAATAGCTACTCCAGTGGCCAAGACACCCAGTGGTGGTGCAGGGGGCGCCTCCAGCGGGGGCACAGGGGAGCAGCTCCTCACAGACTCTACCTCCTGCCGAAGCGAGGAAGAAGAGCCATGTTGCTCCAACTCCTGTCGCCGATGCTCCTACTCCTCGTGCAGGCGGTGGTGCAGCCTCTCCAAATGGCTAGACTGACCAGTCACCGAACGACGAAGCGGACGCTCCACGAGACGAGAAGGCAAGAAAGGAATGACTAGCTTCCGTGCAGTGTGTCTAAGACGAGCCATCTACAAAGTCATCATAAGCATAAGAGTGAGAACATAACTAATATGACCAACAAGTAAACTATAAAATTAGGAATTAGAATAAAACAAAAAAATTTCAGCAAGGTATAATATACAGTAGAACATAGATTTGGTCGATATGACCAACTTTTGAAGGGATACCAAAGTCAAGGTGATAATAGGGGTCTATAATCCTTAGAACGACCATTCTACTCTAGGTTAGTGGTCCTACAGTCATCACGGCTTTGATACCACCTATGCCACACCCGGTTTTAGAAGGCAAACCGAATGCGAACCATGTACGTGCCAGGATCAGCAATTCACGTACACAACAGTTACACAACTGGACATCATCACACAGTGCTCAAATAATAACATAAAAGAAGGTATAATAGTCCATTACATCATGATGTCTGGGACATCCACATAGTCATTAACAATTAGCAAAGTGCGGAAAGGAAACATAGATAAACACGACCTTCACAGACAGCCGAGTGGGGGTTTGCCGCTAACCCACGCCTAGAAATCATCATACTCTTGGAACTCTTGGGAGTCTTCCTCCACGACTTCATCTTCTCCTGAGCAGTGGTTGCAACGTGGACAACCTGGGGGGTTTGGTGTGTAAAGCAAGGGTAAGTACACATCAACATACTCAGCAATATGTCCCGTTTGGCTGTAGTGGACTAGCTTTATGTGGGGGTTAAGTCAAGCAGTTGCTTTTAGTTGATCAGGTTATTATTACTAGTAGAAAGCTATGTTTTAGCATTAACCCAAGTTGTTAACCCAAAGTACCCTTTCCAAACGGAAAGAATACCACTTAGCATTACCATAAGCATAATCACAACCATCATCCTCATCACCACCTGTAAACCAGACATCTCTGATCAAAGTATCTCTAATCAATGGAGCTCACTTGGCCGCTCATAACCGCGAGCACGACTGATATATCAGTTTTATAACACTCTATAGAGGTTGCACACTTTACCCACAAGTTGTGATTCCCTCTTGCCTCGGGCCGATCAAACCCTTAAATACTACCAAGATGAATAGGCAGGGTTTCACTATGTAGCCTTTACAAAGATTCCCTGAGGCTGTAGCCGCCCCTTAGGTTTCCTAAATGTATCACACTCCTCCCGAAGGGGCAACCACCCTTGGCAGAGCGAGCCGCATACACCGAGCTCCATTGACGGCACGACGGTGAAGCGAACTACACCTCAGTTCCTCTAATTTTTCAGCTAAGGGCGTCCCATTCCACCTCATGTTTGCACTGTTTTCCCGGGCGGTCATCCAACGAACCAGTCCTTACGGAGAGGCACTCGAGAAATAGCTCGAGTCCCCTTAAATGCCACAAGTATATCATCATAATCAAAAGGGAAAACAACGTATCATAGATAATCTCATCATGTTCATTGATTAATGTGGAGCACTAGCATATAGCTAAACCAAATAACCCAACCAAAATAGGTAAACAAGGACAAGATAAACCAAAAGCTAGTCAATCCTTAGGTATAAATTGTATAAATGCGGGGAGTGAATTATAAGACTGAGTAGGACATAGATGGGTCAAGGGACACTTGCCTTCACCAACCAACTGCTGCTCAGGGTCTTCACCTGCAACTCCTTCGGTCTCCACCAACTGACCGTTATCTATACGAGTTCAAGCATACATTCCACAAATTTAATACAAAAGAACAGTACACCATACAATTGAATGTAATAAATAAGCAGAAGTTCGGTGCAGGGCTCACACCTACGACTAAGCGAGAAAGAGGGAATAACGGTCGAGGAGCGATTACGTTACGCGATTATAAATCAGAGAACTCGTCTAACAGAACAGTATTAATTTGGACATCGTGCTATGCATAGGGTAAAATCATGTTCCATGTTTAATCGTTATAAACAGACCAAAGTAAGTTTTAAAAGGATTGTCGCACGACGAAACGCGCGACACAACACTTAGACTGAATTAAGAATAAATCGACTCGTCGCGTGACGGAGCGCGCCATGAGACCCTTGCATTAATTACAAAAATAACGTCAAGCGTCGTGCGACGAAGCGCACGACGGTATACACCATCCAAACTAAATTTAAAACGAAATGTCACACGACTGAACGCGCGATGCCACACATTAAATAATCTGGAATTAAGATGAATCGTCGCGCGACGAAGCGCACGACGCAGCACATGAATAAATGTGAATTTAAAATGAATCGTCGCGTGGCGAAGCGCGCGACGCAGCACATCGACTAAACTAAATTTAAAATGGATTAAACCAGAAGTTAAATGTCGCGCAACTACAGTCGCGTGCGTGGGAATATGCGGCGCGCGCCAGGGGCACGCGCAGGGCCACGAGGAGACGCGGGCCACCGCTGGGGCACGGCGCGGGGCCGCAAGGAGGCGCGTGGGGCCCGCCGGGCAAGGCGAGCCGCCGGGGGCGCGGGGCGCCGGTGCCGCCGGGGCGCGAGGGTGCGGGGGCCGCGGGGTCGCCGGGCCGCCAGGGCGCGGGGCGCCGGGGTGCGAGGGCGAGGGGGCCATGGGGTCGCGGGGGCGCGGGGGCCGCAGAACACGCGTGCAGGGGAAAAGAGAGGCCCTGCAGGGAGGGAGAAGGGAAGGCAGAGAGGAAGGGAGATGGAGGGGAGAAGAGCTCACCTTGGGGTCCAAATCCGGCGATCACCGTCTCCAAAACCTAGGGCACAACGGGGAAGAGAGGGAGATGGGAGAGAGAGGGAGTTGAGCGCGAGAGAATTGAATGATGGAAAGAGAGACAAGGGGAGGGGGCACGCATGGTGGAGGGGCAGGGGCACTAGGGGCACGCGGGCCAGGGCGGGGCCGAGCTGGGCCAGGGCGGGCCGGGCTGGGTCGCGTCGCGGGTCAAAATCCCACGACACGCACAACCACTGATCGGAATCCAAACACGAAACGAAAACTGAAACGAGACTAGACAAACACGCTATTAAACACGACATCAGACAAAGAAATATGCCTCGGCATGATGCAACACCCATGACAACTTAGGTTTTTGTTTACACGCAACAGAGACACCAGTCGCTATACTGCTTTGAAATTGGGAAGAAGGAGCGAAACGAGAAGAGAAAAGAGAGTAACGCCTAAATTTGGTGAGTATTAAAGAAGAAAAAATTCTACCCCCAAATTCAGGCATTACAGCTGTGCACTCAGTTTTAAGCATCCAAGAGCGGTGGCTCTGAATTTGGAAGAGGAAAGCTGGCGGCCGGAGAGAGGGGTGAGTCACCGGCACGAACTACCGTGGCTTTCACCGGGGCAATGTTTCAGGCGATGGACAGACTACGTACGACGATCTGCCGTGACGTGGTAACTCTTCTAAGTACGTGGCACGACTACGAACGGCGGTGAACTCCAGCGAGGACACCTCGGTCAATCGCGCGGCAAGTGGCACGGTGAACAGTCCGGTGATAAGGCTCCAACTCTTCCCTGCGATGAGATCTTTCACCGCTAGTCATTATCCGCACACGAATTGCGACGTCAGCGAGGATCGCGGTGCGGAGTTCACCGGCGACACGTTCACTGTATCTTAAGATCTTTTCGTTCACTGTACCATGGCTATCTTCGTCAGTCTGTCTGACCGAGCAACTTGCAGGGATTTGTTCTCAATTTTTTGTGTGGCAACTCACTAATCCATCTATAGCAAAGTTGATCTCTTACAAACTAGATTTCATTTTGTTATAGAAACCATAATCAAACACTCACTGGATCCTACTCGAAATTGCTCCCAAAGTTTGTCCCAGTTAACTATCAGTCAAACCCTAACACCTGATCCGACTGACAGCCTGAGTTTTAGTCCATTTTTCTCCAATTTTTGTATAGCACCAATGCTTAGTCTCTTAAACGAACTTGTACCCCTAACATAGCTCTACAAGTTTATTGTAATGATTTGGGGGCAAAATCTTCATGGATTATGAAATACAAGGTTCCAAAGTCAACTCAATCACACCGATTTCAGAGTTAGCCATATGGGTGTCCTTGTGGCCTTTTGCAATTAACTCCAATTTGTTCCACATTACTTGAAAATCCTCCAATGTAAAAGTTGTTTGGTTTTTGATGTTCTACCACTTTGGTCCAAAAGTGTATATAAATTGAAATCACTCCATAGGGCACAAATTAGGGTTTTCTAGGGTTCCTCTTAGAGTTTTGAGCACTAGGGTTTTTGTGCCACTCAAATCCATCAAACTTAATCTCTTGTGAACATTTCCAATAACCTTTGAGGTAATACTCATTTTGGCTTCACATTTACCCATATGCCCTAATCCTAGGGTTAAGTAGCACTTCAAACCATCACATCACACTTGTTTTGAAGGTTTAACCTAGTGGATGCATTCTAAGTGTAACAAACATAATGACATGTCAATGCATATGATGCCATGCTCAAATTTTAATACTGTTAACACCAGGGGTGTTACATCCTTCCCCCCATAAAAGAATCTCATCCCGAGATTTAAGGTCCTAGAGTAAGTAATGGAATAGAAAACGCATTACAACTTTATTTCCTTATTTATCTTATAGAGTAGGGGTGGTGTGGGGCTTGTTCCAAATTTATAATAAGGTATACAAATCTTTACAGGTTACATGAAGCTAAAAACCTAGGAAAAATTTTATCTAAGAAATCTTGAGTTTCCCAGGTAGCTTCGTCTTCAGTGTGTTGGTTCCATTGTACCTTATAGATTTTAAGAGTCCTTTTTGGGTGATTCTGTCCTTTTGATCCAGAACTCGAATGGGATGTTTCGAATAAGTCAAGTCTAGTTCCAAAGTAACATCCACCACATCTATGGTTCGATCGGGAATCTGAAGGCATTTCTTCAACTGGGATACATGGAACACATTATGTACCGCAGACAATGATTCGGGCAGCTAAAGTATGTACGCCACTGGTCCGCATTGTTCAAGAATGGGAAACGAGCCAATATATCGGGGTGCCAACTTTCCTTTTACCCTGAATCGATTAACACCCTTCATCGGTGATACTTTCAGGTATACATAATCCTTGGCTTGAAAGACCAAAGGTCGGCGTCGTTTATCCGCATAGCTTTTCTGCCGAGCTTGAGCTTCTTTCAAGTGGTATCTTATCCTTTGAACCTTTTCCTCTGTTTCTTTAACCAAGTTAGGCCTGAAAAACCACCGTTCTCCCGGTTTAGACCAATTTAAGGGTGTTCGGCATCGTCGTCCATACAGTGCTTCAAACGGTGCCATCTTATTACTTTCTTGATAGCTATTATTATAAGAAAATTCTGTCAATGGCAGACAATCATCCCATTTCTGTGGAAATTACAGGACACATGCTCGTAACATATCTTCAAGTTTCTGATTTACCCTCTCAGTTTGCCCACTTGTTTGAGGATGATAAGCCAAACTGTGGAGTAATTTGGTACCCAAGGATTCGTACAGCTCACTCCAGAACTTGGATACAAATTGTGGTCCCGGTCCGACACTATCATCTTTGGAACTCCGTGCAAACTAAGAATACGAGCAATGTATAACTGAGCATAGACAGCAACTGGGTGATCTGTTTTAACAGGAAGAAAATGTGCTATCTTTGTGAGTCGGTCAATTATGACCCAGATAGAATCAAATCCTTTAGCTGTCCTGGGTAATCCCACAATGAAATCTGTTGGGAACTTGTTCTTAACTGTTATGAATTAAGAACAAGGCAACACAGAAATTGTTAAATGTTATAGTCCTTCGTCCTTCGAAGCATTATTTCCCTTGGGATATAATAGATTCCGGACGAAGGTTATGAAGGTCATACCTTCATAAGCACAACAAATAATGAAGAAGGATTTATATAAAATATGAAAAATAATTTAAACACATGATTATTATTATTAACTCATTTCTATTTCAGTATTATAGAAATGATAACAAATTACAAATGTACCTTCAACTTGAAGGAAAGCAAAAATACCAGCGTGAAGCAAAAGCAAATGCCCAATGCGTGATTACAGGAGCGCGTGAACAGTGCCGGGATACTGTTCACCTATTTATAGGCACAGGATGCAACCTGCGCAAAATTACATTTATGTCCTTTACAATCGACTACAATAATGACACAAAACATCATGGGTCTTCAAGTCAATTCATCTTTAAGTCGGTTCGACCGTTCATCTTGAGATTTGTCTTTGTGCCGAAGCTTTATAGACAATAGCTTCGGCGCTTGCTTCTGAGAAGACCCTTCGAAGGTGTTCTTTTTAGGATCTTCGGCTACGAAGCATACCCCCAACAATAGCCCCTTCGCGGTGCTAGATCATTTTTCGTAATGAGCTTGATCCGTGAAAAATCTTCTAGGCTTCGGGATGCCGAAGATCCAAAAAACACCTTCCCTGAGCTCGTTGGCGAGAAACGATTAAAATAATCGTCGCGCGTGCGCGCCCCATCTTGCACCAATTACGCGCGCGCCAGCGATTCACCTTCTCGAACCATGTGGCCCACCGTTCAGTGAGTGCGGGTGACTGTTTGTTCGGTGCTGGAGACCTTGCCGATTCACCTTCCCACCTGCAGCACTATATAAACAGACGGGTAGGTGTGAAGTTACCACAACATTCATTGCTATTGTATTGTTTTGCTGCCAAATTTTTAGTCATAGCCGAAGCTTGATCATCGTGCTCAGACGAAACCTCGCTTGTGAATCTGCTTCGGCACAAGAGTAAGAGCTTCGGAAAAGACAAAAAAGCCAACACCAAAAATTTCAAGTAAGTCACTATCAAATGGCCAGAGTTCGCTCTACTGCAAGGGTCGATCGTGAGGGAGACGAGACCGAAGCTGTTGAAACTGTTCCTATTTCGGAAGCAATGAAGCGATTTGGGTTGGTAACACCGGAAGACGTTCCTGCTGCTGAAGCAGAGCAAGCTGGTATTGAAGAGACCGATTCTGAAGATGATTACAGCAACGCAGTGCCGAGCAAGCCTAGCCACCTGGACTTCGGAAAGTCCACCATCTCTGAAGCTGATTTTCCTAAGATGGTGAAGTTGGGCTATTTCAGCGAAGATAAGAAAGAGCTGATTCGCTTCGGTGGAGAAGAAACTACTCCGAAGCCAGAAAAAGATGAAATAATAATTTTCAAGAGTTTCCTCAAAGCTGGTTTGAGATTCCCTTTAAATAGGATGATTGCCGATGTGCTAGAGAAATTTAGGATCCACTTTCATCAACTAACTCCTAACGCTATCGTTAGGCTTAGTGTTTATATTTGGGCTCTCCGAAGCCAAGGGGTGGAACCGTTTGCCGAAGGTTTCTGCCGGGTGCACGAGCTACATTACCAAACCAAGGCCAGAAAGGATGGATTACATGAAAATTTTGGTTGTTACAATTTTGCTTACCGGAAGACTACAAAATTTCTTGTGATCAGCTACCGAAGCAAGTGGCCGGCAGGCTGGAAATTGGAATGGTTCTACGTCAAAGTTGACGATGACAAAGAGAAGCTGGTCCAGAGTCCGCTAGAACTGATCTTCGGAGAGACCAGACCCCAATGCAATATGACACCAGAAGGTCCAACCCAAACTGAGCTGGCTGAATTCAGGATTATCGCAGAGCACATTGGCACTAGGGACTTAGTGCAGGAATTTTTGGCTTTCAAAATATTTCCAACTATGAAGGAATGGGCTATGCCGAAGCTTGAAGGAGAGAAGAAAGAGGGGGAACTTGTCCGACAGCCCTACCACTACAAGTTCACGAAATATTTCAAAGCACCCTGCCAAGAATGGCTGGAAACAATCGAAATAATGTGCACCGAAATTCTTGGGAATTATTCTAAAAAAGAAGATCAATTGATGACAGCAGCCTTCGGCACCCGGCCGAAACGAAGGCTAAACAGAGTGCTGGATGCTATAGGCTTTGAATATCCTGATTATGAGCGACTCGACAAGGGTGCCGAAGGGAAGAAAAGAAAAAGAGTAGCTGGCGCTTTGAACAAAGACGACGAAGATCAATCAAAGAAGAAGAAACAAAAGTTTGAATCGAAAGTATTAACTTCGAAGAAAAGAAAGGACTCGATCCCAGAACAAAAATCAATTGATGAAGAAGAGAAGACTTCTGTGACATCTTCTGATGTTGAAATAGAGGAAATTCTAAAGGTAATGACTGAAACTCTGCCTGTCAAACTAAGTCCATTGGGGCTTCATCTGACGAAGCTTTTTCATAATGAAAAGGAGCCCACAAAAACAAAGGCATCTAGGCCAAAAAGGCAAAGGATTGTTACCGTGACAGAAGTGATTGAAACAACACCACCAAGAGCTCCAGCTCCAAAGGTGCCGGCAATTGAAAGCATGACAGCTACTGAAGTTGTACCTTCGGAAGCTGCCGCAGAAGAAGCCAGAGCCGAAGATGCCAACTCCGAAGGTATTAATTTAGAGAGCATAGCCGCTGATATAGATAAAATGCTGCTAAACATGGCCGCTGAAGAAGCTGCTGCAGCCACCAAAGAGACCACGGCCGCAAAACCCGAGAAAGAAGGAATAACCGAAGATACTTTGGAAGATGAAACTTTTGACTTCCGAAACTTAGTTGGCCAGAAGCTGACAGAAGCTGAAAAAGAGGAATTAAAAGAGTATGCTATATCTTGTGGGTACCGGCCGGGGGCGCTTCTCTTCGGTGGTATTGATGATGAAGGGTTAGGCTGCATACGAGACCAATCCGGTGCGAAGGTTGTTGGTACTTTATCAAAGAGTATCGGCTTCCCGAAGCTTGAAGCGGATATTAGCCGCTACCGACGACAACACATTGTCGGCAGTTTGTTCTATTCTAATTTTAAGGTAAACATCTTGTGTCTAACTCTTATTATTTGTGGTAACGAAAATATTTTCTAACGAAGGTTATTTGTCCATAGAGTATACTTTTTAGCAAGGCATTAAAAATGCAGCAAGACTTAGAAGATAAAAGGCAAGAAGTTATAATTGAAAACTTAGAAAACAAAATAAAAGAGCAATTTGCTGCCATCGAGTAGAAAGACTTCGAGCTACAAACAGCCGAAGGCTTATTAGTGGACGATGAAGCAAAAATAACAGAATTAAATTCGAAGCTTCTTTCCCAATCAGAAAATTTTGAACAAGAAAAGCTGAAGCTTGATGCAAAGCTTGAAGCCGAAGCTCAAAGAAACTCGGAACTGAAAGAATCTTTGAAAAATCTTCAGAATAAGTGCTTGGAGTTCAGCACTCGATGCATTCATCAGTTAAAGCAAGTGTTCCATTTTGTTGGAGCCAGTAGTGAAGAGTTTACTCCTTCGGCTGAAGACCTGCCTGGTGCCTTCGAGCACATTGAAGGTGAAATTAATGATCTTGACGAAGTTATAGCTGGGCATAGTGACTTCTGTGCCCTGGCAGCTTCTCGGGGCACAGCTGTTGCCTTTTTGAAGTCTGGCTATGAACACGGCAAGATTGTTAATAGACCCAACTTCAGCCTGTCACCAGCAGACCTAGATAATGTTCCCAATCTGGCTCGGAGTATTGCAAATAGATTTATAAAGTTAGCAAGGACAAAGGGTGGTCGGAGCAAAGCTGGTGACGAAGCTCGGAGCCACCTCAAGCTGGTAACAAAATCATACCTTATGCTTACATTTTCCTTTGAATATTTGAATTTAGCTTATAATACTTCCATACAGATTGACCAAGCTGAAGCTGAAGCTGCAGAGTAGAAGAACGAAGCTCCAGAGATGGTATCAAAGATTGAATAATCTGTAAAAATAGCTCAAAAAACTCCTGTAATAACTTGTATAAAGTATGATGTAATCTGAGTTTTACTTTGTAATATAATCTTACTTTTCCGTCCATGTATGAAATGCTTTGGTGTGGACGAAATTAATACTTTTGAGCCATAAGCGAAAAACACCTTCCCTTCTTTGCGTACACAACAAAGCATAAAATTGCCTTCCTTTCGGAACCGAAGCAAGTTTGTATGTTATGCTAATGATGATCCTATGTATGTCTAAGTGAATGTTTATGAATGCAAATGTCATGATGTAGTGTATCGTGCAAATGAATGTTCAAATACATATTCGAAGCCATATTCCCTTGGGAATGACTCAAATCTTCTTTGTCGCTTATTTATCGGCTTCACCGTTTATTTTTCGGTGTATCAGCGCTAACTTTTCGCTGTAAGCCTCCCTTAGGAGCTTCTTCGCCTTTTACTTCGGCGGAATCAGCGTTGACTTTTCGCTGTAAGCCTCCCTTAGGAGCTTCTTCGCCTTTTACTTTGGCGGAATCAGCGTTGACTTTTCGCTGTAAGCTCTGCATTCCCTTGGGAACGACTTTTGAGCTTCTCCCTGTTTCCTTTTCTTTTTTCTTTGAACTCGATGGTGCGTTCTCAGCTTTTACATTTACATCTTTGGGGGATATTGCTCTTATAGAGCTGAAATAAGAAGAAGAGAAATTACATGCTATGGCCCCATTAAAAACCTTTCTCCCCCTTTAGAAAGGAAAAGGGTGCCATAAAAAAGAATATAAAAACTACATCAAGCTAGACATAATATCGCCGAAGCTCATCCGCATTCCATGATCTAGGAATGTCGTTGTCGTCCATATCCTTCAATCTGTAAGAACCGGGTCTTGACGAAGATACTACCAGAAAAGGTCCTTCCCACTTCAGCTGTAGCTTGCCTACTGTGTCTGGATTGGCGACTCTCCGAAGTACCAAGTGTCCTGGCTTAATATTTTTTAGCCAAACCTTTCTGTCACGCCATTTTATTGTTTCGGCTTGATATTTGTTGATATTCTCTACAGCTTGAAGCCTGATCCCTTCTATAGCATCTTTTGCCACAGAATAATTAGCTTCGTCTTCTGCCGAAGCCATTGTTCTTATTGATCCCGCTTTAGCTTCTTCTGGGGTTATTGCTTCGTCACCAAACAGCAGTTTGAATGGTGTAAAACCTGTTGATCTTGATATTGTTGTGTTGTGGCTCCACACCACTTTAATTAATTCGTCTGGCCACTTCCCCTAGGCTGGTTGAAGATTAACTTCATTATTCCTGTCATTATGATGCCATTAGCCCTTTCAACAAGTCCATTTGACTCCGGATGCCGAACTGATGCAAAATGGATCTTCGTGCCAAATTGTTCACAAAATTCTCTGAAAGCTTCGGAATCAAACTGCGTTCCATTGTCCACAGTAATGGCCTTTGGCACTCCGAAGCGACAGACAATACTTTACCAGAAAAACTTTTGAATAGTAACCGAAGTTATTGTAGCTAAAGGCTTTGCCTCAATCCATTTAGAAAAATATTCCACTGCCACTACAACATATCTTAAGTTCCCTTGTGCTGGTGGTAGCGGACCTAACAAATCAAGGCCCCACCTCTGCAATGGCCAAGTGGGTTGTATTAACTGGGTTAGAGACGAAGGTTGTTTTTTATCTCTTGCGCATTTCTGACAACCTTTGCACTTTTGAACTAATTCCGCTGCATCCGAAGCTGCCTTTGGCCAATAAAATCCTTGACGAAAAACTTTTCCCAGCAAAGGTCTAGATCCAATGTGAGATCCACACAGGCCTGCGTGTATTTCCTTCATCAGTTCTATACCTTCGGCTCTGGATAAACATTTGAGTAGTGGAGAACAGACTCTGTGCTTGTACAGCTCCCCTTCTATTATAACATCTGGTCGAGCTCTTGCCTCTATTCGCTTGTTATAAGCTTCATCATCTGAAAGAAAATTACCCTGAAGGAAAGAGATGATCTCAGTTCTCCAGTCTTCACTATAAACAGGAGATATATTGAGGACTGCTCTTTCAAGAAGTTCAATCGAAGGTGCTTTTATTGTTTCAAAAAATACTTCCGAAGGTAGGGGCAGCCCCTGCGCTGCTGACTTGGCTAGCAAATCAGCATGTTCATTTTCTCCTCGAGGAATATTTTGGACAGAAAACCCTTCAAAGGAAGCTTCAGTCCTTCGGACCGTGTCTAAATATTTCTCAAGCTTTGGGTCTCTTGCTTTACAACTCTTGTCAATATGACCAGAAATAACCTAGGAATCAGTTTTAAGAACCGCCCTTCTAATTCCCATTGCCTTTAACTTCCAAAGACCCAAAAGCAAAGCTTCGTACTCAGCAATGTTATTTGTGTAGCTAAAATCAAGTCTTGCTGCATAGTAGGTTTTAACTTTGGAGGGTGCAACCAACACATCAGCTGCTCCTGCCCCGAAGGTTCCCCAAGAACCATCACAGAATACTGTCCAAGCTTTGGCATCTTTACTCGCCTCTTCTTCCTGAGCCCCTGGCGTCCAGTCAGCAATGAAGTCTGCTAACACCTGGGACTAAAGATCTATGCACATAATCAATGCAAAACTCATTGAGTTCCGCAGCCCATTTTCCAACCCTTCCAGTAGCTTCTCTATTTCTCATAATATCCTTCAATGGTTGTGAGGAAGGGACAATTATATTGTATGCTTGAAAATAGTGCCGAAGCTTCCTGGAAGCCATCAAAACAGCATACAACACCTTCTCCAATTCTGTATAATTTTTCTTTGATAAACTAAGAACTTCGGAGACGAAGTATATTGGGGCTTGCTTTTTGACTTGCCCTTCAAACTTCTCTTGGACAAGTGTCGCACTTACCGCTGAGTGCGAATCTGCCACATATAACAATAGAGGAGACCCTGGCGTTGGTGGAGTTAATGTCGTTAGGTCTATCAAATACTGCTTCAGCTCGTTGAAGGCTTTCTGCTGAACTGGCCCCCATTGAAAAACTTCGGCTGACTTTAGTACTTCAAAAAATGGTAGATTTCTCTCTGCTGATCTAGATATGAATCGGTTCAGAGATGCAAGTCTTCCCGTCAGTCTTTGAGCCCCTTTCTTTGTGCTTGGTGGTTCCATTCGAAGAATAGCTTCGATTTTATTTGGATTAGCCTCAATCCCTTTTGTTGAAACTAGGCAACCAAGGAATTTCCCCTTCTTTACTCCGAAAACACATTTTTCTGGATTCAGCTTTAGACCGGCCTGTCTAAAATTAGCGAAAGTCTCCTGCAGATCAGCAATGTGATTTTCTTGCTTTGTGCTTTTTACAATGATATCATCAACATAAGTTAGCACATTTCTGCCTATCTGAGAATGAAGAACCTTCGCTGTCATTTTGCTGAAGCTTCCTCCAGCATTCTTGAGCCCCTCAGGCATCCGAAGGTAACAATATGTTCCGCTAGGGGTTATGAAGCTGGTTTTTGTCTCATCCTCCTTCTTCATCCAAATTTGGTGATAGCCTGAATAACAATCCAGCAGACTCATAAGCTCTGATGAAGCTGCTGCATCAACTAGGGAATCTATCCTTGGTAATGGAAACTCATCTTTCGGACAAGCCTTGTTGAGATCAGTAAAATCAATACACATCCTCCATTTGCCATTGACCTTTTTTACCATAACAGTGTTGGCTAGCCATTCTAGGTATTTTACTTCTCTGATAACTCCGGCACTGAGGAGCCTTTTCACTTCATTCCGAGCACCTTCGGCCTTGTCATCAGACATCTTCCGAAGCCTCTGCTTTCTAGGTCAGAAGGATGGATCAACATTGAGCGAGTGTTCAATAACATCCCTGTTGACTCCGCAAAGATCATTAGCTGACCATGCAAAAACATCTTTGTTGTTGAATAGAAACCTTATCAAGGTTTTCTCCTGTTCTTCGGACAGTTGAGATCCCAATAGCACCTTCTGCTCTGCTATGTCATCGCATAAGAGCATGGGCTTCGGCTGATCGGCCGAAGCAGCTTTCTCCCTTCTGTACTTGTATTGCTCACAAGCTTCAGCTCCATCTATGTTATGGATTGCTTTTGAGTCTGTCCAGTTTCCTTCAGCCCTTCTGGCAGCTTCCTGACTTCCATGAATAGCAATCGGCCCTTGGTCCGAAGGTATCTTCATGCAAAGATATGCTGGATGAAGAATTGTTTCAAAAGCATTGAGAGTACCACGACCAATGATTGCATTGTAAGGGTATTTCATGTCAACAATATCAAACACAACTTGTTCAGTCCTTGTGTTGTTGATAAATCCAAAGGTTACTAGAATTGTGATCTTGCCAAGTGCTACAATCTGCCTTCCTCCGAAGCCACAAAGGGGATGTGTGGCATCATGGATCTTGTCTTCGGGCTCTTGCATCTGTCTGAAGGCCTTGACAAATATAATATCCGCTGCACTGCCTGTATCAACCAAAACATTGTGGACCAGAAATTCTTTGATCACACAAGAGATAACCATAGCATCATTGTGTGGGTAATCCTTGAGTTGAAGATCCTCTTGAGAGAAGGTAATCGGGATGTGAGACCATCTTGACTTGATGAAGGGTCCTTGTACCCCTACATGTTGTACTCTTCTCTGTGCCTCCTTCTTCTGTTTCTTGTTAGCTGGCTCTGAGCATGAACCGCCTGTTATCGGGAGCACAAGCTTCAGGGCCGAAGCAACTCCAGTTTTGAACGAAGCCATCAGCTCAGCAAGTGGATGTGAGTTCACCGGAGGTGGGCGCCAATGTTGGGAACTTGTTCTTAACTGTTATGAATTAAGAACAAGGCAACACAGAAATTGTTAAATGTTATAGTCCTTCGTCCTTCGAAGCATTATTTCCCTTGGGATATAATGGATTCCGGACGAAGGTTATGAAGGTCATACCTTCATAAGCACAACAAATAATGAAGAAGGATTTATATAAAATATGAAAAATAATTTAAACACATAATTATTATTAACTCATTTCTATTTCATTATTATAGAAATGATAACAAATTACAAATGTACCTTTGACTTGAAGGAAAGCAAAAATACCAGCGTGAAGCAAAAGCAAATGCCCAATGCGTGATTATAGGAGCGCGTGAACAGTGTCGGGATACTGTTCACCTATTTATAGGCACAGGATGCAACCTGCACAAAATTACATTTATGTCCTTTACAATCAACTACAATAATGACACAAAACATCATGGGTCTTCAAGTCAATTCATCTTTAAGTCGGTTCGACCCTTCATCTTGAGATTTGTCTTTGTGCCGAAGCTTTATAGACAATAGCTTCGGCGCTTGCTTCTGAGAAGACCCTTCGAAGGTGTTCTTTTTAGGATCTTCGGCTACGAAGCATACCCCCAACAAAATCCATACTAATATCTTCCCATTTCCAGGTTGGGATGGGTAGAGATTGCAATGGTCCAGCAACCTTCATATGTATTGCTTTGACCCGTCGGTAGGTGTCACATTTTGCCACATAGTGTGCGATTTCAATCTTCATTTTAGTCCATCAATAATGTTGCTTTAAGTCTTGATACATCTTAGTGCTTCCAGGATGAATGGAATATCAGCAAAGATGAGCTTCGTCCAAGATTTGTTGGCGGATTTCAACATATTTTCGCACTACTATGCGATCTTTAAACCATATTACACCCTGATTATCCTTCCTAAAACAATTTGCCTTGCCGACCTCTATTTTCTCATAAATATACTTCATACCCTTATCTGTTCTTTGGGCATCAATAATTCTTTGTAGAAGAACTGACTCAAGCTTCACATTTGTCAAAGTTCCTTGTTGTATCGTACCTAGGTTCAACTTCTCCATTTCTTGACATAAAGTGGTGTCAGGAGTTCTTATTATAAGACAATGACAAGAAGCTTTGCGACTTAAAGCATCTGCCACCACATTGGCTTTTCCTGAGTGATAATGAATTTCCAAGTCATAATCTTTGATTAGCTCAAGCCACCTTCTTTGTCTCATGTTTAATTCTGACTGGGTAAAGATATACTTCAAACTTTTGTGATCCGTATACAAATGGCATGTATTCCCCAGCAGATAGTGACGCCAAATCTTAAGGGCATGAACGACTGTAGCTAGTTCCAGATCATGAGTTGGATAGTGTTCTTCATGCCGGCGCAGCTGCCTTGAAGCATATGCTATGACTCGTCCTTCTTGCATTAGGACACATCCAAGTCCACTGCCTGACGCGTCACAATACACATCAAAAGGCTTTTCAATATCCGGTTGGGCCGAAAACGGTGCAGTGGTTAACAACACTTTCAGCTACTCAAAGGCTTCGTTGCATTTCGAGGACCAATCAAACTTTGTATCATTCTTCAATAATCCCGTAATGGGTTTAACAATCTTTGAGAAATCCGGAATGAATCTGCGGTAATAACCAGCCAGTCTAAGGAAACTTCGAACTTGATGTACTGTAGTAGGTGAGTTCCATTCTAGAATATCCTTGACTTTGCTGGGATCAACTGCAATCCCTTTAGCAGACAATACATGTCCAAGAAATTGGATTTTCTCCAACCAGAACGCGCATTTGCTGAATTTGGCATACAACTGATGTTCCCTTAAGTGCGTTAGCACGATCCGCAAGTGCTTTGCATGCTCCTCTTCATTTTTGGAATAGAACAGAATGTCGTCAATGAAGACCACCACAAACTTGTCTAACTCGAGCATGAATACTGAATTCATTAAGTATGTGAAGTGGGCTGGAGCATTTGTTAATCCGAAAGACATGACCAGATATTCAAATAACCCATACCGCATGGTGAATGCGGCCTTGGGTATATCCTCAAGTCGAATACGGATCTGATGATAGCCCGATTTGAGATCAATCTTAGAGAATACCCGGGCTCCAGTAAGTTGATCGAATAAAATATCGATCCGAGGAAGAGGATATTTGTTCTTGATGGTAACCTCATTGAGGGGTCTATAGTCCACGCACATTCGAAGTGTCTGATCCTTCTTAATGAAGATTGCTAGACATCCCCAGGGTGATGAACTTGGTCTAATGAACCCTTTCTCCAACAAGTCTTGTAGTTGAGTCTTGAGTTTCGCTAGTTCATTAGGTGGCATACGGTACGACCTTCTGCAAATAGGAGTTGTACCAGGCTTTAACTCGATCACAAATTCCATGTCCCTTTCTGGAGGCAATCCAGGCAAATCTTCGGGAAATACATCCGAAAATTCACATACAACCGGAATATCCCGAATTTCTTGTACTATGGTCTCAAAAACTTGTCTAGATGCTTTGACTGGGATAGCTATAGGGATGGACAATTGGACTTCTTCATGACCATAACTCAACTTAATGGTCCTTTGGTCCGCATTGATGATGGCTTTATTTTGGGCTAGCCAGTTCATTCCCAGAATCACATCTATATCTTGCCCCTTTATAACAATCATGTTTGTAGGGAATTCCCGTTGGGCCAAGGTTACGGGTATGTGGAAGGCTACTTCCTTAGTAAATATCTGCCCCCCAGGTGAGTGGATAACAAATCCCTCCCTTGATTCAGTGCAATGTATGCAATGTTTCTCCACAAAAGTCTTGCTTATGAAGGTATGTGATGCACTAGAATAAAAAAGGATAACTGCTCGGTGGTTGGCAACGAAGAATGTACCCATCATCACCGGTTCGCCTTCCGGTTGTAGTATAATAGACTCGCCTAGTTTTCTTCAGATTTTTGCCCGCTGAAGAGTTGGCCATGTTCCCCTTTCCTTGATTTGAGTTCCTAGAAGTCTGCTGAAAGTTGGATTTGTTCTGCTTCGAATATGGGTTGTCCTTGATGAAATGTCTAAACTTTCCACAATTGAAGCAACCACTGGAGGAACTGGTAAGGACAGGGAAACGAGCACGAGGGGCACTCGGCTGATTGGTCGGGGCGGGGGCAGGAGTGGGACGAATGAACACGGGTTGTCTGAAGGGATATGTGGGTGGGCGAGGAGAAGAATGATTTGAATTGAAAGGTCGGATTACCAACCTTGTCCTCTTTTCAGGTCCCTGATTTGATCTTTCACCCGCATATCCTTTTGACTTTCCTTGTCCCGCATTTTTGGCTTCAACTGACAGTGCTGTACTGACAGCCCTGCTTTATGTGAGGTCCAGACACGTTGCCATCTTGCGTTGGAGTCTGTCATTCAGTCCCCTCATGAAGCAATTCTTATTTTTCAAGTCTGTGTCCACTTGATCAATGGCGTATTGGGAGAGGTGATTGAATTTATTGAGATACTGCATCACAGAATCTCCCCCTTGCTTCAGTCGGATGAACTCTTCCAATTTCATTTGTAGCACTCCTTTCGGAACATAATGTTCCCTAAATGCCAGTTTGAACTCCTCCCAAGTGACTTGATGTCCCACATGTTGGATGGCAGAAAAGTTCTCCCACCAAGTGTTAGCGGGGCCTCTTAACTGCTGAGCGGCAAATAGGGGCTTCTGTATCTCGGTGCATCGGATTAGCCCAAATTTTTGTTCCATCACCCGCACCCATTCATCAGCTTCTAGGGGTTCCTCCGCCTTGTCAAAGAGCAGTGGGCGGGTCTCGAAGAACTCTAGATAGGTGGTGTCATGTGGTCCTTGTGGTTGACCTCTTCCTCCGTGTTGTTGAAATTGGTTTCCCGCCATTTCGCGTAGAAGCGCGTGTTGTCGGCGGTAGCATTGACCAAGGCAGCGATAGCCTCGGCCAGGGTAGGAGGTACAGGTGGCGGATTGGGAGTGTCCTCCCCGTCACGGGATGTACCCGCCCCATCATGAGCACGAGTCTGGGATGGCATCTGAGGCAAAAGTAACATTTGCAAATATAACATGCCAAACATACACCGCCTTTATTACATTGTTGAATTGTAATAATTATACATACTCCATTATACAACTCGACTTCCTTACTTATTTTACATAAGTACATTACTTAAACTATACTATTCTAATTTTCTTCATCCTTAGCTGCTTCACTACCTGCTTCAGGAGACCGTTCATCAGCATGGTTCATGGATGGAGGGGCCCCAAAAAGGTCTAGCTCCATATAAGGTCCTCCATTTGCTGTTCCAGATGGTCCAGCTCCCATTGCTGCAACCGATCATACAATACGTGCACCTCTTCATGCAAGGTGTTGCAGTATGCTTGCAGGTTTTCTAGGGATTTGCTAAGTTCTGCTACTCGATCAATATGACTTTGTAATGTCTTCTATGGGTCTTACAATATATTCTTTGAGGTGTTGCTTCCTCAGTGCCTCAGTCCAAGTCACTTTTGCATCATGTGAACTACAATCACAAATACTAGCAAACACATTAGTCCACATGTTATGTTGATCATCAAACACCAAAATCATTTAGTCAAATGGGTCGAGTCCATTTTCCTTACAAAGTGAATGGCCATACAATACACAAGTATTCAAGGGGTGCAAAACAAAGTGTCACATAAACATCGTGATGCATATGAAAAGTCATGCACACATACATCACATAACATGTAGAGATATCTCGTGACATAACATATCATAAATGGAAATGAGTTGGTAGCAAACTATTGCAATAATGGATAGTCTCTGTCACAACCCAACCAAGTTATTGGGCCCACGTACACCAATCCTTGCCATCAAGGCCTTGGATGGATATGTAAGTGAATTGGATAACTTACTCAGGGTGCCGAGTTTTGATGAACTCGTTCATTCCCAAGGACCATTCACAATAGTTGCAAGTATTACAATAATCCCACAAGAACATAAGCTTTAAATATAGGAGTTGGGCAAAAGACTTTACAATAAGATAATATTCATCATCAGACTTTTAAAGTATACAAACCAAGTAGTATGTATTATTATTACATGCCTGGGGTAGATTCAAGTGCTAACTTATTACAACACCTGGGAAGAAGCCATCTTCCCGCAGCACACACATAATAAACAAAAACAAAAGCCTCCATCGAGAGTTTAACAAAACTCAAAGGTATTAATAGTTTCTCCAGCAGCAACAATGAGAATAAAACCCTGAGTACACAATTACTTAGCAAGACTTACCCGACTAAGAAAAGACTCTCAAGGGTATTGTCATGGAACCTCCCAAGGTATTAGGCCCACCTACATAAGTCTTTGTCCTAAGGACCTCGGACAACCATGTAGATGCGCATAATCACTCGACAAATTCAGTCTTTTGTATCATCATCATATCGCCTAAAAGCGCTTCACGCAGACATTACACACATAATCGGAGTAAGAATAAGCGGAAGGATTACAATAACATAATTTACATTCATATATAAAATATAGAGAGAGTATTTATTACAACATCGGGTGTCACACCCGGTTTTAGAAGGTAAACCGAATGCGAACCATGTACGTGCCAGGATCAGAAATTCACGTACATAGCGATTACATAAATGACTCATCATAGCACAATGCTTCGAATAACAATAAAGAATAAGTAATAATATTACAGACTAGAGCCATTTACATAATATAAATCAAAGTACACATAGTAGAAACGTAGCCAACATAAATAAACCCACCACAGACAGCTGACTGGGGGAGGTCGCTAGCCTAATCCTCGAACTCGTTGAAGTCCTAGAACTCCTGGAGAATCCGCCTCGACACCTTCTTTACCTGAGCATAGATTGCACCAAAGGCAACCTGGTGTTTTGTGAAAGCAAGGGTGAGTACACATCAACATACTCAGCAAATGTCCTATTTGGCTGTAGTAGACTAGCTTTATGTGGGGTTAGGGTCAAGCAGTTGCTTATAGTTGATCAGGTAATTATTACTACTAGAGAGCCAAGTTTTAACATTAACCCAAGTTGTTAACCCAAAAGTACCCTTTTCAAACGGAAACAATACCAGAAACCATAATCATAATCATAATCACAATAGAAACCACCATTATCCTCATCATCATCTGTAAACCAACCATCTCTGATCAAAGTATCTCTAAGCTCCCTTGGCCGCTCATAATCGCGAGCACGGCTGATATATCAGTTTCATAACACTCTGTAGAGGTTGCGCACTTTACCCACAAGTCATGATTCCCTCTCTAGCCCGGGCTTGCAAGACCCTTATTCACTCCCAAGGTGAATAGCCAGGGATTCACTACGAAGCTTTTACAAAGATTCCCTGAGGTTGTAGCCGCCCGTTAGGTTTCCTAAATGCACCGCACTCCTCCCTAAGGGGCGAACCAACCTTGACAGAGTGAGCCGCATACACCGAGCCCCATTAATGGCACAACAGCGAAGCGAACTACACCCCAGTTCCTCTAATTATTCAGCTAAGGGCGTCCCATTCCACTCTCATGGTTGCACTGTTTTCCCGGGGGTCATCCAACGAACCAGTCCTTATGGAGAGGCACTCGAGAAATAGCTCGAGTCCCCTTAAATGCCACAAGTATATCATCATATCCAGAATAAAACCATAGTATCATCATTGTATCTCATCATGTTCATTGATTAAAGTAAAGCGCTAGCATGAAGCTAACCATAGTAACCCAAAAGGTAATCAAGGACAAGATAAATATAAAGCTAGTCAATCCTTATGTTGTTCATAGTATACAGGACAGTGAATTATATAGTAAATGGTACATAATGGGTCAGAGGACACTTGCCTTCACCAAACAAATGCTCAGGGTCTTCGACCTCGTAGAACTCAGAGAGTTCAATCTCTTGGTCGCCGAAGCTTGATTGTCGATTCCTCGAAGCTCGGAAACGGCTCACGATCTATTCGCGACACGCAATGAATACAAACAGACACAAGCAAACATATACTTGCATAAGAACATTACACCATACAAGGTAAAATATTATCAAAACAAGCATTATAAAATAGAGAGCGCTTCCACGGTTACACGAGGAAAAGAACCGCGATAGTCGAAGCTACGGTCGAGAAGTTATAACGTTTACGCTAAAAAATATTAGTTAGAACATTTAATTCGACGCAATCACATTCATTGACATCAAATGTAGATTAAAACTACTATATAGTTATGACTAACTTACTAGTTTAATAGTGGACGATTAAATAGTTAATTAACTGCCATGAGTGATTATAAGCAAACGGCTTAATCTCACGCGCGGATAACATGCAATACGCGCGAACGTCGAGCGACAACGCGTGCGGAGAGCACGCGCGACACTCGCGAACAATACGCGTGAAATAGCACGTGCGACATGTGTGAACGACACGTGCGAACGATGCACGAACGACATGCGGATACACACGACTCAGCGTGCGGACGACGCATGGCCTAGCATGACATGTAAATCAGCACGCACGAAGCGCGGGAACCACTAAATAAATGTCGTGTTTATACTAAACAAGTATTGATTCACAAACATTTGAATCGATGTAATCATATTAATAGGTATTTATAAAAGGGCAAATTAAATTTACACTTAAATTAGAATGTCATTTTATTAACCATTAGACAAACAAACAATACACTAGTTAGCCAAAACCTGTGATGCGACAAAATACTATTATTAACGTGCATTTGACATGATTACGAAGATATCACAAATAGAATAGGATCAGATGCATCTGCTATGCATACACATTGAATACGTACTCGTTCACGATTCAATATGATGAGATCTCATGTGGCCACAATCCATCTCACCCACGAACTAGTCCTGCGCGACGCGCAAGGGCGCGAGCAGCTGCGCCGAGGCTGCTCGAGCCACGCTGGCCGAGCGAGGGCGCCGCGAGCCATGCCGGGGCTGCTCCTGGGCGAGCCATGGGCACGCAGGACAAGCCTCGCACGAGGGGAGCTCGGCCACGCTGCGCGCCAGGGGAGGCCGCGGATGGGCCGTGCGAGGGCACGCCGAGCCGCCGCACTGGCAGCGCTAAGTCGGGGTCGCGCGCCCGAACCAGCCGCGCTGGCAGACCGGCGAGCCGTCGTGCTGGCGACGCAGGCTCGCCCCTACGTCGGGCCACCACGTTGGCTGGCCGCACGCGCCACGCTGGCAGGCCGACGAGCCGCCATGTTGGTCGCTGTGCCGCAGGCCAGGTGGCCGAGCGGGGCTCACCATCGGCCGGCAAGAGCCACGCCGAGCGGGACGAGGGAGAGGGTGTGGACGAGGGGGCACTGGGATCTCCTAAACGAGGCCGGTTTGGGCGAGAGGCGAGGTGGGGAGACGAGAATGGCGAGTTCCTTGCGACGTGGGCGCCCGAGGGTGAGGAGGGACGGTTTGAGAAGATGAACAGGGGAGGGGTGGCTTGGTGGGTGGGCGACGGCACTAGGGTTTCGAGGGAGGGGCGCGTTACGCCAGGTAGGTCGCGCGCGCGTGGGCCGGCCTGGGTGGCCGCTTGGCTGGCACGCGGAGGGGGGGAGCTGCGCGCTGCGTGGGCCACGGGAATGGGCCAGGAGAGGAGGTGCGCGCTGGGCTGGGATGTGGGCGCCAGGTGGGCCGCGGGGGGCACGCGAGGAGCTGGGCCATGGGGGCGCGTGGAGTGGGCTGCGGGGAGCTGGGCCGCGGGGTGGGCTGCGCGCTGGCTGGGGTGGTTGGGGGCCTTTCCCTTTTTTATTATTTCTATTTTCCTTTTTCTATTCGAATATAGCTTTAGCTTTTAGATTCAAAACTAAACATGCTTCATGAGTTTAAATGCAGGCACAACAACACAAAACATCATACAAAATTAGATGGTCCCACATGTGATGCAACCATAATAATTCCCCTAGGGTTTTGAGCATACTACGATTAGTGCTAATATGGTACGAAATAACTTATCAATATTTAGAAAAAGAGAAGTAAATCCAAGAAAGGAGAGGGTAACACCTGAATTTGGTGGATATTAGAAAAGAAATTTATACCCCCAAATTCAGGGTGTTACAAATCTAATCCCCTTAACAGAATCTCGCCCTCGAGATTCAAGAAGAGGCTAGCAGGAAAAAGAGATTCGTTCATTGGTTGATCACGACTTTCTTGGGTTGACTTTGACTCTACAAACTTAACTTGGGGATTGGTTTGCTTTGACTTTCAGATGCTTGAGACCGATCGATGCAATTCTTGAGGATCCCCTGGACCTGTGGGTTAGGACCCACACATGCTTTCGCTGCACCACTCTGATCTTGTTGGTTGATGTTGATCGCATTGTCTTCATTTGGATTAGCGGCTAACCCCCTTAACATGAGCATTGTTACACACTTGATGAAGATGCCATCGACTCTGATCTTGACTGATCTGGAGGAGTTGGAGATTGCCAAATGGACAGGTGTAAGAGGAAAGAATAGCGAGAAAAGGGAAGTATAGATGGATTAGAGAGAGCAGGGGTAGAACCCAACTACTTAACTCTATGGCACTCACCTAGTAAAATGATGTCATTGAGGACCAAGGGCCACAACACATCAACTCTCATTACAAAGAAGCAAATCAGTCATAACACAAAGACAAACAGCACAAGCATACAACAACAAACATATCATGGCAACACGTTAATGTTAACTAGATGGTGGTCTTTCCTTACAAAGGGGAAACTACTCTAAGGCCATCGAAAGGCAAGGGGAATGATAAGGCATGCACGATAGGGCATGAGCATAATAAAGGATGAAGTTAAAGCAAAGATTAAAACTGACAGGGAGAGAATGCAACCAAGGTCAGGATAGATAAAACACCATTCTCAAATCGAGATGGGAAGGATGATATTTCAAAAGGTAGGCATAAGATAAGTATCATGGAATGATCTAGAGATTACTAAGGTAATGGAGATGAAAGGCAAAAGCACACCAAAAGATAGAGTTAGGACAAGACTTGCAACGCGACAGAGGAAAAGGGAACGAACAAGAGTGGGATGGGTAAGACATCACTCTTGAAATGAAATGGGAGAGGAGGCTTTAAAATGCAGGTGCAAGATAAGCATCATGGTAAAGATCAAGGGATGACAAGGGTTAAGGTGATAACAGACAAACACAACCAAGGATGTATTTTAGACAAAACTTGTGAGCCATCAAAGAAGGGGAAGCAATCAACGGTGAAGTAGGTGAGGCATTATCCTCAAACAGCGATGAAAAAAGAGGAGACTTTAAAGGGTAGGTTCAAAGTAGGCATGTGGCAAGGGCATAAGTATCACGAGGGTTTAAAGGTGATAACAGACAAGGATGTAGGAGAGGAGGTAAATGTGCATAAGAACCAAGAATATAAGTACCACAAAGGATGGAGTTAAGACAAGACCTGCAATGGAAAAGGAGAGGGTACGTTCATGGGCCAGATAAGTAAACTGCCACTCTCAAATTGAGGTGGAAGAGAGGAGATTTTTTTTAAAGAGCAAGAATAAAGATAAGTGTCAAGGCAAGACCGATGGATGACAAGGTAATGGCGATAGCAAATAAAACACACAACAAAGGATGAAATTAAGACAAGACTTGTAAGGCGACAAGAACTGAAATTAAATCAAGGGAGAGATGGGTAACTCACAACTCTCAAACTGGGTTGAAAGAAAGGGGGTTTTTAAAGGATAAGTTCAATGTAAGAATTTAGGTAGAAGACATAAATATCACAAGGGTCAGAGGCGATAACAGACAAGGGTATGAGGGAAAAGACGAAGGCATTGAAGAGCTAGTGGTATAAGTACAACAAAGAATGGAGTTATGTCAAGGCTTACACGCGGTGAAGAAGAGGATATTGCCAAGGGTGAGATAAGTAAAACACCACTCTCAAATTAGGATAAGAGATTGGAGATTTTAGATAACAGACATAATGTAATCACAAGGTAGGATAGAGTGATGAGAAGGGTAAAGGAGACAACAAACAAAACACAACAAAGGATAGAGTTAAAACTCGCAAGTGACAAAGAAGAGGATACGACTAGGGGAAAAGTAGGTACAGTACAATGCTCAAATTGAGATGGAAAAGAGGATATTTTGAAGGCTGGTATAAGATAAACCTCAAGGTAAGATATAGAGGTGATAAGGATAAAGGTGGTAATGATGAAAAGTATAATCCATGGACAGAGTCGAGGCATGACTCACGAAATGGCAAGGTGGAGAAAACAATCAAGGATAAGATAAGTGAGGTCCCGACAGAAGAGTTGAAGTAAAAATTCATTACCGAAGAAAGTTACAAGGAAACAACGAGATTACCACAGGTGTGCAAGATAAAATGATCACTCATGGATCATTAAGAAACGAGGGTGGTCAGGAACATGTTAACTAAAATGTCTTGAACAGTTCTTGGGGCATGAAAATAAGCATACATAAGAATATAAGAGTATGCAAGGTTCCAAGGATATGAGCATACTAAGACCAAGGGCATAGAAATTGCCGAAAGATAGCGACTTAACAACAAAATAAGAAAGGATCTCAGAAGACAAGAAGGTCATGGACAGATAAACTGAACTGTTTATATAGGCAATAGAGGTACAAGGGTAAGTACTTTAGATTAAGGGATAAGGGTATTAAAAATGCAAGGATATGAGCATGTCAATAACAAAATGGAATAGAGATGGTCAAATGGTAGCAATTTAATAATGGACGAGGAAAGAGTCCCAAAATACTAACACTACAGGAATTCTAAAGATTCCCATCGGCCAAGTTAACTCCCGTCGGCCAAGGCAAAAGCCGACGAGCATAGAGTAATTCTCGTCGGCCCACTAGCAGCCGACGAGAATTATATTAACTCCTGTCGGTCACTTCAGAAGCCGACGGGCATTATATTAACTCCCGTCGGTCAAATCAAAAGCCGACGGGGATTATGTTAATGCCGTCGGCCACGTCACAAGCCGATGGGGATTATGTTAACTCTCGTCGGCCAAGTAAAAAGCCGATGGGAATTAAACATTTATGAGCCCGGCCGCGAGCACGCGCGGGCTCATTCACCTTCGTTCATCCATCGAACTGCCGCCGCCTACCTCGACGCCGCTGCCAACCGAGCGCCGCCCCTAGCCCGCGTGGGCTCATTCACCGTCGTTCATCCATCGAACCGCCGCCGCCTACCTCGACGCCACCGCCAACCGAGCGCCGCCCCTAGCCCGAGCGCCGCTGCCCCTAGCCGCGCCCGCCCGAGCGCCACCGCCCTCGCCCCCGCCCCTGCCCCCCTAGCCCCCGAGTGCCCCATGCCGTCCCCAGCCCACCATCGTCCGCCGTCCTCCGGTGCCTCGACGCGCCGGTCAGTCACCGCAACCGAGGGCTCGCCATCCGGTCCGCAACTGAGTCCTCAAAGATATATTTGACTGAGGATCAATATCGTGAGGTTAGTATTTAATTTGTTTTACCCTTTTTATTGATTGTTGTGATTGATATAATATGTAAAATTGTGTGTGTAGGTGATGGTTAATGGATGGCGCCCGTGCTTGATGCGTACTATGCTTGGTGTCGATATTGGGCTTCCGAAGGCTTCCAGAAAGCGTCAGCGCATCACAGGCAATGTCGAGGAACCAATCCTAACCACAAGTTTGGCGACGACGACATGCTCCGAAAAGCTAAAAGAATGGTAAGTTTGATCTAGCTATGTCGATCAACAAATAGTACGATTGCTTATGAATGTTTTTTTGTTTATACAGGAAGCTACAAGTGGCCAAAAGCCTAGTGACATTGAGGTCTACCAGGAGGACCACAAAGTACCAGACCCTAACAACCCTGACCAGCTCTACAGCCAGACAGCCACGGATTGGCTGGTGAGTTTTGGCCCAAAAGTACAAACGTTCAAAGTATAGAAATTCCTGCATTTATAAAGTTGTGAATGATGTATAGGCGGCATATGGGGAGGAGATGGTTCGTCGCCATGGCCCTGACTTCAACTGGCGACATGAACCGGTGGATCCCTCGGTGGTGTACGCAAGTGGTGGTGGCAAAGCGCATGGACGGTAAGCTCTAACTTATGAAATTATATGGTTGACACTAAATTGATTATGCAGTAATCACAATTTTTGAATCACTTATAGATATACACTCTTCGACGGATTCATTGACTCGTCGTCGGTGAGATCTCAGAGGATGGGTTCGTCTTCCTGTAGCTCATGCTCTCGTCGACCGAACGAGCAGGAGTTGGAGATTATGAGGATGTGTGAAGAGATGAGACAACAACGCGGATTTATGGAGGCTTACAATGCACATACACAAGCGATGTATCAAGTGAGTATACATAATCCAAACTCTAAATTATTATATTTCAATACAACATCTTTAATAGTAACACATATGTTTAACAGTTAATGCAGCAACAGGGCATGACAACAAATATTCCACCGCCACTACAATGGAGCCAGTTTGCAAACACACCAGCTCCGCCACCACAGTTCAACACCCCTCCGACACATATACTTGCACATGGAGATAGGGTACGTTTGATAACTCTCGATTAATTTATACACTTGTATACTTTTTGATATTTGTATTAAAAATGTTGATATTTGCTAACTTGCATAGGTTACACCCGAAGCGGGTGGTAGTGGGTCTGATCCCGCAGTAGGGACTAGATTTGTTGACTCCCTCTTCGCGTTCCCTCCTCCTGGTGGCGGCAGCGGTCAAAGCTCTAACCATCCAAGTGGTGGTTATCTCTAAACACTTGAACTCGTGCACGCTATGTTTCTTGACTCGTGGACGTTATGTTTGTGTAAACATCTTAACTCGTATTTGAAATGTTTGTGTAAACACTTGATCTTAAGTTTGTGATGTGTGAATCATATCAATGCATGTGTTTGTAATGTGTATGTTTTGTGTGATGATATATATGTTTTGTGTGCAATTGTGGAGAAAAAGTGACCTAATTTAGTGCTTTTGCGGGATTATAGGCTAATTATTGTCGGCCCAGTTAATTCCCGTCGGCTATGGTCAAACCGACGGGGATTAACAATTAATCCCCGTCGGCCCAATTAATTCCCGTCGGTTGGACCAGGCTGACAGGAGTTAAGGCTTATCCCCGTCAGCCCACATAGCCGATGGGAGTTAAGGCTTATCCCCATTGGCCCGTAGCCGACGGGAGTTAAGGCTTATCCCCATCGGCCCACGTAGCTGACGGGAGTTAAGGCTTATCCCCGTCGGCTAGTACTTGGCCAACGGGAATTACTTATTCCCGTCAGCTGCCGATGGAAATTAGTTTATCCCCGACACCTGGTGGCCATCGGCTTGAGGCCGACGGGAGTTAGCCAGTTACCGACGGGAATTAGTTATTCCCGTCAGTTTATAGGTTATTCCCGTTGGTTTTTAGCCGACGGGAATTAATTGGATTCCTGTAGTTTAAAGGCTATGGTCAGGGGCATCTACAAAGATGTCGCAAGCACAAGAGTGAGATCAGATCTAATAAATTGAGAGAAATATAGACCATACTAGAATAAAATACTTTTGGCAAGGGGCATATAGGAGCACAACATAGAATTAGTCGAGGTGACTAATATTTTGAAGCAGAATCAAGGATGAGGTGAAGTAATAATCAATAAATCCTTAAAATGGCCAATGCTACTCTAGGTCAGCGGTCCTACAATCAGCAAGGCTTTGATATCACTTATGTCACACCCAGTTTTAGAAGGTAAACCGAATGCGAACCATGTACGTGCCAGGATAATAAATTCACGTACATAGCGATTACATAAATGACTCATCATAGCACAATGCTTCGAATAATAATAAAGAGTAAGTAATAGTATTACACACTAGAGCCATTTACATAATATAAATCAAAGTACACATAGTAGAAACGTAGCCAACGTAAATAAACCCACCAGAGACAGCTGACTGGGAGAGGTCGCTAGCCTAATCCTTGAACTCGTCGAAGTCCTGGAACTCCTGGAGAATCCGCCTCGACACCTTCTTTACCTGAGCATAGATTGCACCAAAGACAACCTGGTGTTTTGTGAAAGCAAGGGTGAGTACACATCAACGTACTCAGCAAATGTCCTGTTTGGCTGTAGTGGACTAGCTTTATGTGGGGTTAGGGTCAAGCAGTTGCTTTTAGTTGATCATGTAATTATTATTAGTAGAGAGCCAAGTTTTAACATTAACCCAAGTTGTTAACCCAAAAGTACCCTTTCCAAACGAAAAGAATACCAGAAACCATAATCATAATCATAATCACAATAGAAACCATCATTATCCTCATCATCATCTGTAAACCAACCATCTCTGATCAAAGTATCTCTAATCAATGGAGCTCCCTTAGCCGCTCATAACCGCGAGCACGACTGATATATTAGTTTCATAACACTCTGCAGAGGTTGCACACTTTACCCACAAGTCGTGATTCCCTCTCTAGCCCGGGCTTGCAAGACCCTTATTCACTCCCAAGGTGAATGGTCAGGGATTCACTATGAAGCCTTTACAAAGATTCCCTAAGGTTGTAGCCGCCCGTTAGGTTTCCTAAATGCACCGCACTCCTCCCCAAGGGGCGAACCAACCTTGGCAGAGCGAGCCACATACACCGAGCCCCATTAACGGCACGACGGCTAAGCGAACTACACCCCAGTTCCTCTAATTATTTAGCTAAGGGCGTCCCATTCCACCCTCATGGTTGCACTGTTTTCTCGGGCGGTCATCCAACGAACTAGTCCTTACGGAGAGGCACTCGAGAAACAGCTCGAGTCCCCTTAAATGCCACAAGTATATCATCATATCCATAATAAAACCATAGTATCGTCATTGTATCTCATCATGTTCATGGATTAAAGTAAAGCGCTAGCATGAAGCTAACCATAGTAACCCAAAAGGTAATCAAGGACAAGGTAAATAGAAAGCTAGCCAATCCTTATGTTGTTCATAGTATGCGGGACAGTGAATTATATAGTAAATGGGACATAATGGGTCAGAGGATACTTGCCTTCACCAAACAGATGCTCAGGGTCTTCGATCTCGTAGAACTCGGAGAGTTCAATCTCTTGGTCGCCGAAGCTTGACTGTCGATTCCTCGAAGCTCGGAAACGGCTCACGATATATTCGCGACGCGCAACGAATACAAATAGACACAAGCAAACATATACTTGCATAAGAACATTACACCATACAAGGTAAAATATTATCAAAACAAGCATTATAAAATAGAGAGCGCTTCCACGGTTACGCGAGGAAAAGAACCGCGATAGTCGAAGCTATGGTCGAGAAGTTATAACGTTTACGCTAAAAAATATTAGTTAGAACATTTAATTCGACGCAATCACATTCATTGACATCAAATGTAGATTAAAACTACTATATAGTTATGACTAACTTACTAGTTTAATAGTGGACGATTAAGTAGTTTATTAACTGCCATGAGTGATTATAAGCAAACGACTTAATCTCACGCGTGGATAACATGCGATACGCGCGAACGTCGAGCGACAATGCGTGCGGAGAGCACGTGCGACACTCGCGAACGACACGCGCGAAATAGCACGTGTGATATGTGTGAACGGCATGTGCGAACGATGCACGAACGACACACAGATACACACAACTTAGCGTGCGGACGACGCATGGCCCAGCACGACACCACGTGCGGAACAGTACACGCGAATCCATACGCGCGACATCGTGCGAATGACATGTAAATCAGCACGCACGAAGCGCGGGAACCACTAAATAAATGTCGTGTTTATACTAAACAAGTATTGATTCACAAACATTTGAATGATGTAATCATATTAATAGGTATTTATAAAAGGGCAAATTAAAGCTACACTTAAATTAGAATGTCATTTTATTAACCATTAGACAAACAAACAATACACTAGTTAGACAAAACGTGTGATGCGACAAAATACTATTATTATTGTGCATTCGACATGATTACAAAGTTATCATAATTAGAACAGGATCAGATGCATCTGCTATGCATACACATTGAATACGTACTCGTTCACGATTTAATACGATAGGATCTCATGTGGCCATAATCCATCTCACCCACGAACTAGTCCTGCGTGATGCGCAAGGGCACGAGCAGCTGCGCCGGGGCTGCTCGAGCCGCGCTGGCCGAGCGAGGGCGCCACGAGCCATGTCGGGGCCGCTCCTGGGCGAGTCGTGGGCAAGCAGACCGCGCTTCGCACGAGGAGAGCTCGGCCACGCTGCGCGCCAGGGGAGGCCGCGGCTGGGCCGTGCGAGGGAGTGCCGAGCCGCCGCGCTGGCCGCACCAAGCCGGGGCCGCGCGCCCACACCAGCCGCGCCAGCCGGTCGGGGATGGCTGGCCGTGCGCGCCGCGCTGGCGACTCAGGCTGGCCACCGGGCTGGCTAGCCGCGCGCGCCACGCTGGCAGGCCGGCGATCCGTCGTGCTGGCCGCTGTGCCGCGGGCCAGGTGGCCGAGCGGGGCTCGTCGTCAATCGGCAAGAGCCGCGCCGAGCGGGACGAGGGAGAGGGTGTGGGCGAGGGGGCACTGGGATCTCCTAAACGAGGTCGGTTCGGGCGAGAGGCGAGGTGGGGAGAGGAGAATGGCGAGTTTCTTGCGACATGGGCGCCCGAGGGTGAGGAGGGACGGTTTGAGAAGATGAACAGGGGAGGGGCGGTTTGGTGGGTGGGCGATGATGCTAGGGTTTCGGGGGAGGGGTGTGTTGCGCCGGGTAGGCCGCGCGCGCGCGTGAGCCGGCCTGGGTGGCCGCTGAGCTGGCGCGAGGAGGGGGGAGCTGCGCGCTGGGTGGGCCGCGGGAATGGGCTGGGAGAGGAGGTGCGCGCTAGGATGGGATGTGGGGCGCCAGGTGGGCCGCGGGGGCACGCGAGGAGCTGGGCCGCGGGGGCGCGCGGGGTGGGCTGCGGGGAGCTGGGCTGCGGGGTGGGCTGCGCTCTGGCAGGGGTGGTTGGGGACTTTTCCCTTTTTTATTATTTATATTTTCTTCTTTCTATTCGAATATAGCTTTAGCTTTTAGATTCAAAACTAAACATGCTTCATGAGTTTAAATGGAGGCACAACAACACAAAGCATCATAAAAAATCAGATGGTCCCGCATGTGATGCAACAACAATAATTCCCCTAGGGTTTTGAGCATACTACGATTAATGCTAATATGGTACGAAATAACTTCTCAATATTTAGAAAAAGAGAAGTAAATCCAAGAAAGGAGAGGGTAACACCTGAATTTGGTGGATATTAGAAAAAAAATTATACCCCCAAATTCAGGGTGTTACACCGGGTGTCTGAGTGCATAGCACATTATTACATATGAGGAAGGTAAAACATCCTCCCACCAACAAGTTCACTGATTTGCCTCCTCCTTTGGCACCACCTTCGAGTAGAAACAACAAAACTCGGCTGTTTCATCACCTACAACAACATGGGTTCAAAAACCCTGAGTACGGAGTGTACTTTCGCAAGTCTTACCCGACAAAGGAAAAAGACTTCTCAAGGATATGCTGGTTTGTGGGATTCAAGGTAAAGCTAATCAAGAATCAAAGACTTTGTTTGCAGAAATGCTTACTCAAAATCTAGTTTTATTATCAGGTTAAGTCATTACCTGTATCTAGAGTTATTTCTATCCTAGTTCAAGCACTTAGCCTACACTAGCCATCTTTTATCACCCCTTGAGTTCACTGGATTGCTACATGTAAGTTAGTGACCAAGTCTTCATGTCCGAGAAGTAAGGGCGATCCGAATCAATTAATACTCAGCTGAGGATCTCCAACCACACGACATATGTAGCACTTAACCCTTGCATATGTCAACTCGCCACCGGTTTTCTCAAGACCAGAATGGGTTCACACCAACTGAGAGCATAGATACACCACCGTCCAGCCTCTTGCCACGGAGGGTACACGTTACTCTCGCCATCTCTCCACTCCCATTGTGTGGTGGCCTTTCTGGTATTGGTCCGACCGAGGCAAAGCTTACCCATGACTGTAGCATCCCAAAAATTCAAATCTTGAAATTTTCTCAAACTCGCTCTAAATTCAAAATGAATTTCAAATTTTGTTTCAAAATGTTTGTTTGCAAGTTGATATCAACAAGTAAAATATAGTGGTCTATATTCTCTCTAAAATCCTCCTCAAAATATCCTACAAATATTTCCCCAGTGATCACCCTCAAACTCTTTCAGAAATACTGCCCAAATATTCCACCGATATATCTCCAAGTATTTTTTTCCTGAAAAATACCTTCAGAATCATTTTTGAAGTCCCTACAAATATTTTCTTCATAACTTTCCTCATGCTCACACGTATACGTATGCCTCCGGTGTCATACTTTGAGCTCTACAAGCTAATTACACTCATATAAGACAAATCCATGCTAATCTCCCACTAATCCTCTCATCCTCCCACTAATTCTCTCATCCTTCCCCCTAATCCCCCACCATGGCTATAAATAGAGGGGCAAGGGCCTCCTCTCATCCCACCCCAAGCCATTTCATGGCAACTCCCTCCCTCCCCCCACACCCACACGCCCACTCCCACTCCACCTCCCACACAAGCACACACTAGCACAAGGATCGTTCGGTCGTTCTTCGATCGTTCGTCCCCCTGTTCTTAGTTTGTTCGTTCGTTCGTCCGATCGTTCGATCGTTCCTCCGATCGTTCATGGTTCGTTCGTCCGATCGTTCGATCGTTTGTCCGTCCAAATAATCTTTTTCCTGCCGTTATGCTGCCGAAATTCCGATCGTTCGTTCGTTCATAGTTCCTATTCATCGTTCATCGTCACTATTCACCATTCATCGTTCGATCATACGACTATTCACCATCACTATTCATCATTACTATTCATTGTTACTATTCATCGTTACTATTCATCGATCATCCGATCACCCCAAATTTCAACTACTCATCTATCATGCTGTCCAGTCCATCTAAGACCAGCCAGACCCATATTCCAGTCATACGACCTCCGGTGACTGTGATTTTCATTCCAGTAGGGAACTTCCTATCTGGTCACCCATCCTAGATTTCTCCAAGTTGAGCATGCTTAACTTTGGGATTCTTTCAAGGCAGACTTCCAAAAAGAAAGGTGAACCATGTTTGTATGGATCACTACTACAGATCCTATTATATGAGACGGTTAATTTTCACTTATTAAGACGTTTCTCAAGTGTCCAAATTTGATGGAGTCGCAAAAGATGCCACACATTTAAGATGGTTGCAAACCGTCTTAAAAAGATTTTACATAAGACATTGTTAGTTTATAACCGTCCAAAAAAGGTATTTGTTTAAGTCGTTTTGTCCAATAACCTGTCTTAAATTATGTTTATTTAAGACACTTTTTCAAAATAACCGTCGAGTATATGAACATTTTAAGTCACAAGTTATTTAGTAAACTGTCTAAAATGTTCTATATTAATAAACGCTTGCAATATAAAAACCGTCTTATTTTGGTGACTGATATTGGACGTTTTGGAAATCGTCTTATTTAGAGGACCGATATGGGACATTTTTAGAACCGTCTGAATAAGATTTAAACAAATTGACTTAAATAACAATATATTCTTCAATTTATATTCATTTGAGATACCACATTATAATAATTTGAAAGAGAAATACACACATATATTTAATAATAATATAATTAATATAATATAGATGAGTACCAATAAATATTTCATACATAAGTGTACTCTAAATCCAAACCAAAACATTGAGATAATCTTGTAATTAGCCAAACAATCTGTGCAAGTGCATAATACAATGTACAGCAGATTGATTTGCATCATGTCAAAACCAGATTGTCCAAGGGATACATCGGTTGCCACTGCCGCACCCCTCCTGCCCATGTTCCATGACTCCATTCTTGCTGGCCACTTTGTGCTCACACCTCATCTTGTGCTCCTTCGACACTACTGTTGGCTGTTAATATACAATAACCCTGAAATAAATCCACAAGACAGAATACTCAGTTTTAAAGAAGTAGAAAAAATTACTGACCAAAGTACATATTTGGAAATAACAGTGTCAGATCTTCATGGTTAATTGCAAAATGTGGCCTATCAAGTTTATTTGTAAAGATCTCAGTGGATGTTGAACCCACAAAAACAAGGCACAAGATTATAACTGGTGAACAACAATGTTCCTATCATCGCATCGGTGTTTACTGTATACATTCACGAAAATTATTGACTGCGCAGTCCCAGTGATCAAATGCTCATGCCAGTACAAGCACAACAGACTGAGATCAACATTTAAGGATCTGACCTTGCACATTGGGGCAAGCAGCACGGCACCGTCCCAGTAGAGAGGATCTTTCCTGTGGAGCTGAAGCACCACGGTTCCTCCCATGGAGAAGCCGTAGAGGAACCTCTTCTTCAGCCTGTTCTCCTGTTTCTCTGTGGAAATGCAGTGGTCATGGTTAACAACTAAAAAAATGAAGAGATCCCATGCCGGGCTATGGTTTGCGTACATATATAGCTACTGGAATCCACAGCTTCGTTCTCACCACATACACTCTTGAAATGGTCCGAGCAGTCTCTGACGACGTCGCCGAAGCTCGACAGGTAGCCTTTCGAGCCTGAAGATTTGTCGTGGCCCTCGTGGTCGATTCCGTGAACAACGTATCCATGGTGTACTAATCGAGCGGCCGTGTCTGTATTTTTTATGGAAGTTTGTGAGTATGCAATCGATGCCATGAGTTCATCACTGATGGAAAGAACATGGAAGTGAAACTTGAAGGTTTACCTCCCATGGATATGCTGCACTCGGCTCCATATCCTAGCAAAATTGAGCCACAGAAGAAAGATCGGCTCGTTAGTTCTCAAACAAACCATAGCCAAGGGAGGAAGTGAGTGTAAGGAGATGTCGCTACCGTGGCAGATAAAGATCAAAGCTTTGCACTCCGATTTCCTCGATGTCCACCTGCAAGTGAAGAGCTTGTTTCCGCGTGAATTCACGAAGAAGTCCTGCCCAAAAAAATCGCGGAGAAATATGTTAGGAAAAACTGGCATACTACACCGCTGGAATCAAAAAAGGAATCATTGATGGAAACTGATGAACCACCCAAGAGAATTGCAGTCGCACTAACCTCTTCATACTTGATATCGTCTTTGTACTGATACTGCACAAATCAGAAAACCAACTGAACTGCTAGAGTCAAGGAGGCCAAAGAAACAAGAGCAAATTAACAGTCATTTAAATACTTGCTGAATTTGGACAGCAGAACAGCAACTATTTGTTTAGTTCATAACTCACAAAATAGGCATCCAAAAATAGTAAACTAGGACTTTCTGGAAAGCTTAGAAAGTCCTCTATAACTATTATATTCACTACAGTAAAACTATAAAATTCCGACGGTCGTCTTATGTCCGACGGCCCCGTAGGCAACCGTCGGACATAAGGTTATGTCCGACGGCCAACAGCGGCCGTCGAAAATAACAAAATATAACCGACGGCTGGCAGACTGACCGTCGGACATTACCTTATGTCCGACGGCCCGCCCCCTGGCCGTCGGACATTAGCTTATGTCCGACGGCCTCATACCGAGCCGTCGGACATAAGGCTTTTTAACGCGCGGATCCGACCCGCGCGCCTTCAGTTTCACCCGACCGCGCGTTTCTATCCTGCCGCCGCCGCCGAGCACGCCTCCGCCGTGTCCGAGGAGAAGCCGCCGTCGCCGCCACGCTCGTCGCCGCCACGCTCGTCGCCGTCCCGCCCTGTCGCCGTACCGCCCGCCCCCACTGCTCGTGCTCCGGCGCCCGCCACCGCCCCACCGCTCCGTGCTCGTGCTCCGGCCACCGCCACGCCCGTGCTCCGGCCACCACCGCCACGCCCGTGCTCCGGCCACCACCGCCCCTAGCTCGTGCTCCGGCCACCGCCACGCCCGTGCTCCGGCCGCCGCCGCCGCCCCGTTCGCCGGTCGCCGCCGCCCCGTTCGCCGGTCGCCGCCGCCCCGTGCTCCGGCCAACGGCCCCGTGCGCCCGCCGCCCGCCCGTGCGCCCATCGCCGGCCGGCTCTCCACACCCGCTAAGTGAGTATACTTAATTAGCAATTTTGTTTATTAAAATTGTATGCTTGTATTAATGTATTTGATTAGAATTGTATGTTTGTATTAATGTATTTGATTGAAATTGTATGTATTAATGCATTTGATTGTTTAGTTTGTTATGTCCGACGGTCAAAATTTGATTAGGTAATTAAAGTAGCTTGTTTTACTTTATTTAGTGGTACTTTAGATAATTTTAATTTTAAATTTCCGAGGGTAATTATTATGCCCTCGGAAATAAGGTCATTTTATATGATTTGTCATCTATAACAATATTATTTCGTATGTAATATTGTATTGTGGTTTATTAGTTTAATTATTTAATAATGCACGATGATTATAGTTAATCATAGTGTATCGTAGTGTGAACAAACGAAACCTAGGCGTCACCCGTTTCGGCCCAACACACCTTACAAGCGACGCATGTGAGGTATGTTGGGCCGGAATTGTCCCTTTTTTGGACAGCCTCGGGGTGACCGACAGAGTCCGTGTTTATGACAAAAGCATGTGCTCCTGCTTAGTTTCGGCAGCATAACCTCTCTGTTCTTCAATTGCACCATTTTTAGGCGTGCGATTGGAGAACAACGGGGTTATGCTGCCGAAATTTCGCACGACCACATGTCTTGTCATAAACACGGTCTCGTCGGTCACTCCTGGGTGGGTTTAGGACCTATCCTTTCCTACAGATGTAGGGGCGTGATTTCTTCGTAAAAACGGAATGCACGTGCATTACTTATCTAATTAAGTTAACGTATCGTATCTAGTATGGAGGAGAATCGTCGATGGATGTATGAAGGTTGGAAGAAAAGAGGTGCTCTATCAAGTGAGTGGGTGGCCAAGACTGATGCTTTTCTCGACCATGCTTTTGCTCGGTCAGAGACTGGAACCGATGTTAGGTGCCCTTGTAGCAAGTGTCGGAACATTAATTTCCTTGACAGGAGGACTATGTCGATACATATTTGCAAGAACGGTTATATGCCAAGCTATGAGGTGTGGGTGCACCACGGTGATGACCCACCTCGTATTGTATCGGAAGTTCAGTCACATGAAGAGGAGGACTACGATAGGATGGAAGAGATGCTTGACGATGTACGCCATGAGTTTCTAACCGTCGATTCGGAGAACCCCGGTCAACCCACCGAGTTTGAGGATCCAGCTACACCTGAGGTTCAGAAGTTCTTCGAGCTCCTTAAAGCTGCCGAAGAGCCGTTGCATGAGCACACAAAAGTGACCGTCCTTGTATTTGTGACTCGACTTATGGCTATTAAGTCTAAGTTTGCATTCTCAAACAACTGTTACAAGGAACTTTTGAACTTGATCAGTGATGTACTTCCGGAGAATCACAAGATGCCAAAGGACATGTATCAGTCTAAAAAGCTGTTATCTGGCCTCGGTATGGACTACGAAAAAATCGATGTCTGTGAAAATAATTGTATGCTTTTCTGGAAGGAGACCGCAGGTGAGAAGAAGTGTACTGTATGTGGTGAGCGTAGATTCGTTGAGGTTGAAAACGACGATGGTTTGACCGTGACTACGAAGATTGCACGTAAGCAGCTTCGTTACATGCCTCTCATACCTCGGTTGAAACGTTTGTTCATCTCCAAAAATACAGCCAGACACATGAGGTGGCACAAAGAAGGGGTACGTGAGAATCCAAATGTCATGGTGCACCCAGCTAATACAGATGCATGGAAGGCACTAGATGCTTTTGATTCCAGCTTTGCTGATGAAGTGCGGAATGTCCGCTTCGGTTTGGCAACAGATGGTTTCTCACCATTCAATCTAACTGCAACGTCGTACTCATGTTGGCCCGTCTTTGCTGTTCCATACAACCTTCCACCAGCTCTTTGCATGAAATATGAATTTATTTTCTTGTGTCTTATAATACCTGGTCCGGATCATCCTGGAACAAAGATCGATGTGATGATGAGACCCCTGATTGAAGAATTGAAAATTTTGTGGGAAGGAGTCGAGGCGTACGATTGTTACAAGAAACAGAAGTTCAACCTGAGAGCCGCGTTGGGATTTGTTATCTCCGACGGGCATAGGCAGCCGTCGGAGATAACTTATGTCCGACGGCAGCCGTCGGACATAGCACTATTTCCGACGAGTTATCTCCGACGGCTTAAAGCCGTCGGAGATAAGGCTTTACCGTCGGAAATAATCTATTTCCGACGGTTTATTCCTTATGTCCGACGGCTTTGGCCGTCGGACGTTTCTGCGTTTACTGTAGTGATTATGATCACAACCTGATTCGACAGTTTAAAAGGTCAAACAGTGCTAAACTTTAATTCTGTCCACATTTGGACAGAATTCGGCTCTTTATTTCAAAAATTTATAACTAGAGTTTCAGAAATCCAAATCAGGTGATCCTAGACTTTTTAGAAATCTAATAGAATTGTCTACAATTCATTTATAAACATCTCAAGGTGATTCAATGTATATAAAGGTCAGAAAACATGAGAAAAACTCCGCTGTCCAAATTGGGACAGATTCAGAGATCCTAACTCAAACAGCTGTAACTTAATTTATAGATCACCACAAAGGGTGATCCAAAATTTGTTGGAAAGCTTAAGGAAAGTACTACAATTCTCCTATAATTGCTAATGACTTATTCTCATTTTAACTTAGCCAAACAATCCAATTTTCGAAACCTGTACAGAATTTGGACAGATTCTGAAACTGGACTTGGAAAACTCATAACTCCTAAACTACTAAACCTATAATCTTGAAATTTTTACACAAGTAAGATAAAGAAGTTATCTACAACTTTCCTATATAAAATTGCTACAGAAAATGTTGGGTCTATGCTTCGTCGCCGAAGGTCTTGTAGAAAGAAGTGATCCTCGGATGGAGCTATTTGTATAAGATAGCCGAAGGTTCCTCTTCGTAAAGCTTCGGCATCACAAACCGACTTAAAGATAGAATGACCTTTTAATCCATAAAGGTCTGAGTCAATGTTATAAGTTTTTATAAGGGGCATACTTGTAATTCCTCACAGGCTGCGTCCTGTGCCTATAAATAGTGAACAGTACTCCGTTACTGTTCACGCATTCTGATTTTTGCAATCGCATCTCTCGGAATACAACCTTTGTCAAGGCATAGGTATCATTGTATTTAATGATTCAATATATTAAGTGAATTTAATATAATGCATCTGTGATTCATTCATCCATTTTATACCTTTTATTTTACATTATCTTACAATGTTTGTTGGAAATCTATTACGAAGGTTCAGCTTCGTAATAATATTCTTATCAACCTTCGTCCAAGAACCATTATCCTCAAAGGAATAATGATCCATGGACGAAGGACAGTACCATCTAACATTTTATGTTGCCTTGTTCTTAATTCATAGCATTTGAGAACAAGTCTCCAACATTGGCGCCCACCTCCGGTGAACTCACTTCCACTTTTTTGAGCTGATGGCTTCGTTCAACGACCAAGCTGGAGTTGCTTCGGACCCGAAGCTGGTGCTCCCGATCACAGGTGGCTCGTCCTCAGAGCCAGCTAACAAAAAACAGAAGAAAGAAGCACAGAGAAGGGTACAGCATGTTGGGGTGCAAGGACCCTTCATCAAGTCAAGATGGTCTCACATTCCTATTACCTTCTCCCAGGAGGACCTTCAGCTCAAAGATTACCCACACAACGATGCCATGGTTATCTCTTGTGTTATCAAAGGATTTCTGGTCCACAATGTCTTGGTTGACACAGGCAGTGCAGCTGACATCATATTTGCTAAAGCCTTCAGACAAATGCAAGAGCCAGAAGATAAGATTCATGATGCTACACACCCTCTCTGTGGCTTCGGAGGAAGACAGATAGTAGCATTGGGCAAGATCACCATGTCAGTGACCTTCGGGTTCATCAACAACACTAGAACTGAGCAAGTTGTGTTTGACATTGTTGACATGGAATACCCTTACAATGCAATTATTGGTCGTGGTACTCTCAATGCCTTCGAAGCAATCCTTCATCCTGCTTATCTTTGCATGAAGATACCTTCGGATCAGGGACCCATTGCTATCCATGGAAGTCAGGAAGCTGCAAGAAGGGCCGAAGGCAATTGGACTGATTCAAAAGCAATCCATAACATAGATGGAGCTGAAGCTTGTGAACAGTATAAATTCAGAAGAGAGAAAGCAGCTTCAGCAGACCAGCCGAAGCCTATGCTCTTATGTGAGGACATAGCAGAGCAGAAGGTGCTGTTAGGCTCTCAATTATCCGAAGAGCAGGAGAAAACCTTGATAAGGTTTTTGTTCAATAACAAAGATGTTTTTGCATGGTCAGCCAATGATCTATGCGGAGTTAATAGAGATGTTATTGAGCACTCGCTCAATGTCGACCCATCCTTCAGACCAAGAAAGCAAAGGCTTCGGAAAATGTCAGATGACAAGGCCGAAGGTGCTCGCAACGAAGTCAAAAGACTCCTCAGTGCAGGAGTTATCAGAGAAGTAAAGTACCCAGAATGGCTAGCTAACACTGTTATGGTAAAAAAGGCCAATGGCAAGTGGCGAATGTGCATCGATTTTACAGATCTTAACAAGGCTTGTCCGAAGGATGAATTCCCACTACCAAGGATAGACTCTTTAGTTGATGCAGCAGCTTCTTCAGAGCTCATGAGTCTGTTAGACTGTTATTCAGGCTATCACCAAATTTGGATGAAGAGGGAAGATGAGCCGAAGACTAGCTTCATAACTCCAAGTGGCACATATTGCTATCTTCGGATGCCTGAGGGGCTCAAAAACGCTGGAGGAAGTTTCAGCCGAATGACTGCGAAGGTTCTCCAATCTCAAATAGGCAGAAATGTGCTAACTTATGTTGATGACATCATTGTCAAAAGCACGAAGCAGGAGAATCATATTGCTGATCTACAGGAGACCTTCGCCAGTTTCAGACAAGCTGGCTTAAAGTTAAACCCAGAAAAATGCGTCTTCGGAGTGAAGAAGGGGAAATTTCTTGGATGCTTGGTTTCAACAAAGGGAATCGAAGCTAATCCAAGTAAAATAGAAGCTATACTTCGGATGGAGCCACCAACTACAAAGAAGGGGGCTCAAAGATTGACAGGAAGATTGGCATCTCTCAATAGATTCATATCCAGATCAGCAGAGAGAAACTTACCATTCTTCGAAGTGCTGAAATCAGCCGAAGTTTTTCAATGGGGACCACTCCAGCAGAAGGCCTTCGAAGAGCTGAAACAGTATTTAATAGATCTAACAACATTGACTCCACCAATGCCAGGGGCTCCTTTGTTATTATATGTGGCAGCTTCGCACTCAGCGGTAAGTGCAGCGCTTGTCCAGGAGAAGCTTGATGGTCAAGTCAAGAGGCAGGCCCCAATATATTTTGTATCCGAGGTTCTTAGTTTGTCAAAGAAAAATTATACAGAGCTGGAGAAGGTATTGTATGCTGTCTTGATGGCCTCCAGGAAACTTCGGCACTACTTCCAAGCTTACAACATAATTGTTCCTTCATCACAACCTCTGAAGGATATTATGAGGAATCGAGAAGCTACTGGAAGGATTGGAAAATGGGCTGCAGAGCTCAATGAATTTTGTATTGAATATGTTCATAGATCTTCGATTCAGTCACAGGCGCTGGCAGACTTTATTGCTGATTGGACGCCAGGGGCTCAAGAGGAGGAAACGAATAAAGACAACGAAGCCTGGACAGTGTTTTGTGATGGATCTTGGGGAACCTTCGGAGCAGGAGCGGCTGCTGTGTTGGTTTCACCTTCCAAAGTCAAAATTTGTTATGCGGCAAAGCTTGATTTTAATTGCACAAATAACATTGCTGAGTACGAAGCATTGGTTCTAGGTCTTCGGAAGTTAAAAGCAATGGGAATCAGAAGGGCCATACTTAAAACTGATTCCCAGGTTGTTTCGGGTCATATTGACAAAAGTTGTAAGGCTAAAGATTCGAAGCTTGAAAAATATCTGGATATGGTTCGAAGAGTCGAAGCTTCCTTCGAAGGGTTTTCTGTCAAGAATATCCCTCGAGGACAAAATGAGCATGCTGATCTGCTAGCTAAGTCAGCAGCACAGGGGCTGCCTTTACCTTCGGATGTGTTCTTCGAAACAATAAAAGCACCTTCGGTGGAACTTCTTGAAAGAGCAGTTCTTAATATATCTCCTGTTTTTAGCGAAGATTGGAGAACCGAGATCATCTCTTACCTTCAGGGAAAATTTCTTTCAGATGACGAAGCTTATAACAAGAGGATAGAGGCAAGAGCTCGTCCATATGTTATGATAGAAGGGGAGTTGTACAAACATGGAGTTTGTGCTCCGTTGCTCAAATGCTTATCCAGAACCGAAGGTATAGAGTTAATGAAAGAAATACATGCAGGCCTGTGTGGATCTCACATCGGATCTAGGCCGTTACTTGGAAAAAATTTCCGTCAAGGGTTTTATTGGCCGAAGGCAGCTTCGGATGCAGCAGAATTGGTTCAAAAGTGCGAAGGTTGTCAGAAATGTGCAAGAGATCAAAAGCAACCTTCGTCCTTGACACAGCTCATACAACCCACTTGGCCATTGCAAAGGTGGGGCCTTGACTTGTTAGGTCCGTTACCACCGGCCCAAGGGAACCTGAGATATGTTGTAGTAGCTGTGGAATATTTTTCTAAATGGATTGAGGCGAAGCCTTTAGCCACAATAACTTCGGCCACCGTCCAAAAGTTTTTCTGGCAGAATATTGTTTGTCGTTTCGGGGTGCCAAAGGCCATCACTGTGGACAATGGGACACAGTTTGACTCCGAAGCTTTCAGGGATTTCTGTGACCAAATTGGTACGAAGATCCATTTTGCATCAGTTAGGCACCCGGAGTCAAATGGACTCGTTGAAAGAGCCAACGGCATTATAATGACAGGAATAATGAAGTTAATCTTCAATCAACCCAGAGGAAAATGGCCAGATCAGTTAACCAAAGTGGTGTGGAGCCACAACACGACAACATCAAGGTCTACAGGTTTCACTCCATTCAAGTTGTTATTTGGTGACGAAGCAATAACTCCAGAGGAAGCTAAAACCGGATCAATAAGGACAGTAGCTTCGGCAGAATCAGATTCCGAAGCTGCTTATTCTATAGAAAAAGATGCTTTAGAAGGGATCAGACTGCAGGCCGTGGAGAATATCAATAAATATCAAGCTGAAACAGTCAAATGGCGGGATAGAAAGGTTCGGCTAAAAAATATTGAGCCAGGGCACTTGGTGCTTCGGAGGGTGGCCAACCCGGAAACAGTGGGTAAATTGCAGTTGAAATGGGACGGGCCTTTCTTAGTAGCATCTTCGTCAAGACCCGGTTCATACAGATTGAAAGATATGGACGGCAATGACATTCCTAGGTCTTGGAATGCGGATGAGCTTCGGCGATATTATGTATAATTCGATGTAATTTTTCACATTTTTATTCTTTCTTTCATGGCACCCTTTTCCTTTCCAAAGGGGGAGAAAAGGTTTTTAATGGGGCCAGCATATGTAATTTCCTTTTTTAGTCTTATAAGAGCAAAATCCCCCAAAGAATGTAAATGTAAAAGCTGAGAGCGCACCATCGAGTGCCAAAAAGTAAAGGCGAAGAAGCTCCAAAGACGTTCCTAAGGGAATGCAGAGCTTACAGCGAAAAGTCAACGCTGATTCCGCCAAAAGTAAAGGCGAAGAAGCTCCAAAGACGTTCCTAAGGGAATGCAGAGCTTACAGCGAAAAGTCAACGCTGATTCCGCCAAAAGTAAAGGCGAAGAAGCTCCAAAGTCGTTCCTAAGGGAATGCAGAGCTGAGGTGTGATTGTTTTTAAGAAAATAATGGCTATGAATATAGCTTCGGATACGTGTTTGGCCATTCATTTGCACATCACATTACATCATAAGCACTTGCATTCATAAACATTCATCTAGGCATATGTAGGATAATCATCTTCATCGCATAAATGGTTGCTTCGGCAAAAAGAGAAAAAAAGAAAAGGAAAAAAGAGCTTCGTACACAAAGAAGAAAGGAAAATGTTGTTTTCTATGCTTCGCTGCGTACGAAAAGAAGGGAAGGTGTTTTTTCGCCTTTCGGCTCAAAAGAGAATTTCGTCCACATCAAAGCATTTCTCATACATCAATGGAAGGATAAGGATATATAACAAGGTATGAATAGATTTCATCAAAGACAAAGTTTTGGCTACATTTACAAAAGTTATCTCAAAAGTTTTTTAAGTACTATCTACAGTCTACTATCTAAATCTCCAAGGAGCTTCGGCCTCGGCGTTACTTCTGATCATCAGCTTCGGCTTCGCCATCCTACATGAATAAGATCGTTGGAAGTCAAAATCAAGCTTACAGGAAAAGGTAAGCACAAGGTATGGTTTCTTACTGGCTCAAGGTGGCTACGAGCTTCGTCTCCAGCTTTCTCTCGACCACCTTTTGTCCATATCATTTTTACAAATCGATTTGAAATGCTTCGGGCAAGATCAGGGATGTCATCCAGGATTGATGGTGACAAAGTGAAATTTGGCCTATTGACAATCTTCCCATGATCACAGCCAGCTTTCAGGAAGGCTGCAGCAGTCCCTCGAGAAGCCACCCAGGCACAGAAGTCACCATGCCCAGCTATGACTTCGTCGAGCTCGTCAATCTCCCCCTCAATGTGTTCGAAGGTTTTTGGTAGATCTTCAGCTGAGGGGGTAAATTTTTCGCTGCTGGCTCCAACTGAGTAAAAAATCTTTCTTAGTCGTTGAATGCACTTGTTGCTAAATTCCAGACATTTTTCTTGAAGACTTGTCAGTAGTTTTCTCAAATCCGAATTTTGCTGAGCTTCGGCTTCAAGTTTTGCATTGAGATCTTGTTTTTCTCGTTCGAACTGCTCAGACTGGCGGAGAAGCTTCGTGTTCAGTTCTGATATTTTTGCTTCAGCTTCCGCCAGTAAACCTTCGGCTGCCTGGAGTTCAAAGTTCTTTTTCTCAAAAGCATCTGATTGCTCCTTTATTTTGTTTTCCAAATTTCCAATTATAACTTCATGCTTTTTATCTTCAAGATCTTGCTGCATTTGCAAGGCTTTGCTCAATAGCATACTCTACACAAACACAACCTTCGTCAGACATATTTTTATTAGAAGCAATAAAAGTTAAGGGACAACTTATTCACCTTGAAGTTGGAGTAAAATAAACTACCAACGACATGTTGTCGTCGGTAGCGGCTGATGTCTGTTTCTAGCTTCGGGAATCCAATACTCTTGGACAGAGTACTGATAACTTTGGCCCCTGTTTGGTCCCGAATACACTCTAATTTCTCATCATCAACACCTCCGAAGAGGAGTGCCCCAGGTTTGTATCCACAGGATTGGGCATACTCTTTAAGCTCTTCAATTTCAGCTTTTGATAGATGTTCTCCAATTAAGTTTTGGAACGCGAAGGCTTCGTTTTCTGAAGCTTCTTCAGCAATATCTTTTCCTTTCTTTGACGCTGCGGTCACGGCCTCTTCGGCAGCAGTGGTAGCTTCTTCTGCAGCCATGTCTAGCAGCATTTGGTCAATATGTTCAATTGTGCTCTCCAAATTTAAATCTTCAGCTGAGGCAGCTTCGGCAGCTGCGGCCTCCGAAGGTGCAATTTCAATATCTGCCCCCTTTGCAGCTGCTCGTGTTTTTTGGGCCGAAGCTCTTGGCGGCGTTTTGTCAATTACCTCTGTCACGGTAATGATTCTTTGCTTCTTTGTCTTGATTGTTCTCCCCGATGTCTCGGGCTCTTTGTCCTTCTGAAAAAACTTTGTCAGTTGAGGACCCAGTGGACTTAGCTTCGCAGGTAAGGATTCAGTCATTACCTTTAGAATTTCCTCAACGACAGCAGCAGAAGGTGATGCGGGGGTTTCTTCTGCTTCCGATGTTTGTTGCTTCGGAGAGGAAGCTGTCCTCTTCTTCGGAATTTTCTTCTTTGGTTCTTTTTCTTCATGCACGGCCTCAGTTGTCCTTTTTCTTTTTTGACCCCCAGCACCTTTGTTCAGGTTTTCATAATCAGGGTAGTCCAAGCCCAAGGCGTCCAGCACTCGGTTTAGCCTTCGCTTCGGACGGGTGCCGAAGGCCGCGGTCATTAATTGATCTTCTTTTTTGGAATAGTTCCCAAGTATTTCGTTGCACATAGCTTCAATTGTTTCCAGCCACTCTTGGCAAGGTGTTTTAAAGTATTTCTTAAATTTGTAATAGTAAGGCAAACACACAAGTTCGCCTTCTTTCTTTTTCCCCTTCAGCTTCGGCATTTCCCATTCTTTTAAACTGGGAAAAACTTGGAAAGCCAAGAACTCTTGAACCAGGTCTCTTGTACTAATATGCTCTGCAACAATTCTAAATTCATCCATTGCTTTTTGTGTGGTACCATCTATTGACATGTTGCAGAGAGGCCGGGTTTCTCCGAAGATTAGTTCGAGTGGACTTTGCACGAGCTTCTCCTTGTCATCATTAACCTTGACATAGAACCACTCGGATTTCCACCCTGCTGCCCATTTACTCCGATAACTGATTACAGGAAACTTCGTAGTCTTCCGATAAGCAAAATTGTAGCAGCCAAAATTGTCATGTAATCCATCCTTTCTAGCCTTCGTCTGGTAGTGGAGCTCGTGAACCCGACAAAAGCTGTCAGCAAATGGCTCCACTGCTTGGCTTCGGAGTGCCCAGATATAAACACTGAGCCTAACGATAGCGTTAGGGGTAAGTTGGTGAAAATAAATACCGAACCTTTTCAGCACCTCTGCAATAATCTCATGAAGGGGGAATCTTAATCCAGCCTTTAGAAAGCTCTTAAAAATGACAATTTCATCCTTTTCAGGCTTCGGGGTAGTCTCCTCTCCCCCGAAGCGTAATAGCTTCTTCTGGTCTTCATTGAAAAAACCTGATTTTACCATCTTGGAGAGATCAGCCTTCGAAACGGTAGACTTTCCAAAATCCAAATGGCTAGGCTTGCTTGGCATAGCAATACGATAATCGTCTTCGGGATCAGTTTCCTCAATAACTTCTTCTTCCACTCCGGCAACTGCTCGTTTTGCTTGTTCTGCATCTTTACTAGGGATCTCTTCAGGAACCACCAGCCCGGATCGTTGCATGGCTTCGGAAATGGGAACAGTCTCCGAAGCTTCAGTTTCGTCCCCCTCACGCTCAACCCTAGCGGTAGAACGGACTCTGGCCATTTAACTATGAACTGGTGAAACTCTAATACTTTTCTCCTCCGAAGCAGGCTTCAAGATGGAGCTTCGTTCGACTCTGACAAACAAGCTTCGGCGACGGTTAAAAATTTTGGCAGCAAAACAGTGCAAATAGCAGTAAATGCTGTGGTAACTTCACACCTACTCGTCTGTTTATATAGTGCCGCAGGTAAGAAGGCGAAGCGCCAGAAGTTTTACACCAAGCGGGCACCCGCTCGCACTCGCTGTACGGTGGACCGCAGAGACCGAACAGTAACTCTGCAAGGTGGGGCCGCTGCGCACAGGGAAAATGAATCGTTTCTCGACAACGAGCTCAGGGAAGGTGTTTTTGAGACCTTCGGCGCTCCGAAGCTTAAGAAACTTTTTTCACGGAACAAGCTCGTTACGAAAAACGATCTAGCACCGCGAAAGGGGCTACTGTTGGGTCTATGCTTCGTCGCCGAAGGTCTTGTAGAAAGAAGTGATCCTCGGATGGAGCTATTTGTATAAGATAGCCGAAGGTTCCTCTTCGTAAAGCTTCGGCATCACAAACCGACTTAAAGATAGAATGACCTTTTAATCCATAAAGGTCTGAGTCAATGTTATAAGTTTTTATAAGGGGCATACTTGTAATTCCTCACAGGCTGCGTCCTGTGCCTATAAATAGTGAACAGTACTCCGTTACTGTTCACGCATTCTGATTTTTGCAATCGCATCTCTCGGAATACAACCTTTGTCAAGGCATAGGTATCATTGTATTTAATGATTCAATATATTAAGTGAATTTAATATAATGCATCTGTGATTCATTCATCCATTTTATACCTTTTATTTTACATTATCTTACAATGTTTGTTGGAAATCTATTACGAAGGTTCAGCTTCGTAATAATATTCTTATCAACCTTCGTCCAAGAACCATTATCCTCAAAGGAATAATGATCCATGGACGAAGGACAGTACCATCTAACATTTTATGTTGCCTTGTTCTTAATTCATAGCATTTGAGAACAAGTCTCCAACAGAAAACATGGTTTACTTCATTGAACTAGCTGCATAACTAAAACTGGTCATGCAGTCCCAAACAACAAGTAGTAGATTTTATTCAAGTTCTATACTCTTTTAAGATCAAGCATTCATCGAAAGACAAATAACTTTAGATTCTTCATTGCGAGACACTTAGAACAAATATAAGGATAGAAGCAATCTGCTAACTTTCTAAATCATTTTGTTGGATACTAGAATTACACAATACTAAGGAAATCATCTCACTGATCATTCTAGCAAGTAGAGCACCATCAAAACATTACACGATTCCACTCGACTATAACTTAGAAGTAAAGACTTAAAGTACTTAACACACCTTCTATTAAGTAGATTTCGGATTTCAAACAGAAGACCTGTCGATGTTACTAGATTTCAATTACTCGGAGAAAAATAGGTAACCTCCAACTATGGCATTAGCCAGCCACTAATATGGATTGGGTGACTCCTAAAGCAACTCATTGACTTCAACATATCAACACAATCAGCACAACACACTGATAGGACCTGTCGGATAATCGATAAAAATTCTAAACTCATCCTACGCAATATTTTTTATGGAAGTTTGTGAGTATGCAATCGATGCCATGAGTTCATCACTGATGGAAAGAACATGGAAGTGAAACTTGAAGGTTTACCTCCCATGGATATGCTGCACTCGGCTCCGTATCCTAGCAAAATTGAGCCACAGAAGAAAGATCGGCTCGTTAGTTCTCAAACAAACCATAGCCAAGGGAGGAAGTGAGTGTAAGGAGATGTCGCTACAGTGGCAGATAAAGATCAAAGCTTTGCACTCCGATTTCCTCGGTGTCCACCTGCAATTGAAGAGCTTCTTTCCACGTGAATTCACGAAGAAGTCCTGCCCAAAAAAAATCGCGCAGAATTATGTTAGGAAAAACTGGCATACTACACCGCTGGAATCAAAAAAGGAATCCTTGTTGGAAACTGATGAACCACCCAAGAGAATTGCAGTCGCACTAACCTCTTCATACTTGATATCGTCTTTGTACTGATCCTGCACAAATCAGAAAACCAACTGCTAGAGTCAAGGAGGCCAAAGAAACAAGAGCAAATTAACAGTCATTTAAATACTTGCTGAATTTGGACAGCAGAACAACAACTATTTGTTTAGTTCATAACTCACAAAATAGGCATCCAAAAATGGTAAACTAGGACTTTCTGGAAAGCTTAGAAAGTCCTTTATAACTCTTATATTATGATCACAACCTGATTCGACAGTTTAAAAGGTCAAACAGTGCTAAACTTTAATTCTGTCCAGATTTGGACAGAATTCGGCTCTTTATTTCAAAAATTTATAACTGGAGTTTCAGAAATCCAAATCAGGTGATCCTAGACTTTTTAGAAAGCTAATAGAATTGTCTACAATTCATTTATAAACATCTCAAGGTGATTCAATGTATATAAAGGTCAGAAAACATGAGAAAAACTCTGCTGTCCAAATTGGGACAGATTCAGAGATCCTAACTCAAACAGCTGTAACTTAATTTATAGATCACCAAAAAGGGTGATCCAAAATTTGTTGGAAAGCTTAAGGAAAGTACTAAAATTATCCTATAATTGCTAATGACTTATTCTCATTTTAACTTAGCCAAACAATCCAATTTTCGAAACCTGTACAGAATTTGGACAGATTCTGAAACTGGACTTGGAAAAATCATAACTCCTAAACTACTAGACCTATGATCTTGAAATTTTTACACAAGTAAGATAAAGAAGTTATCTACAACTTTCCTATATAAAATTGCTACAGAAAACATGGTTTACTTCATTGAACTAGCTGCATAACTAAAACTGGTCATGCAGTCCCAAACAGCAAGCAGTAGATTTTATTCAAGTTCTATACTATTTTAAGATCAAGCATTCATCGAAAGACAAATAACTTTAGATTCTTCATTACGAGACACTTAGAACAAATATAAGGATAGAAGCAATCTGCTAACTTTCTAAATCATTTTGTTGGATACTAGAATTACACAATACTAAGGAAATCATCTCACTGATCATTCTAGCAAGTAGAGCACCATCAAAACATTACACGATTCCACTCGACTATAACTTAGAAGTAAAGACTTAAAGTACTTAACACACCTTCTATTAAGTAGATTTCAGATTTCAAACAGAAGACCTGTCGATGTTACTAGATTTCAATTACTCGGAGAAAAATAGGTAACCTCCAACTATGGCATTAGCCAGCCACTAATATGGATTGGGTGACTCCTAAAGCAATTCATTGACTTCAACATATCAACACAATCAGCACAACACACTGATAGGACCTGTCGGATAATCGATAAAAATTCTAAACTCATCCTACGCAATATTTTAGTTCACCAAAATCACAACATCGAACCTATAAAACCATACTTGGTAACCATGAGAGCATCACCGACACAAACATCTAATCATCCATTCATCAAATTAATTTTGCAAGGACAGTGACCGGGCTCACCATGTCATAAATCAAATCGATATGTGTAAGGGCGATGACGATTTCCGGTTTAATCTTTTTGCCAAACACCTAGAGCGCGCCGAATGGACTTTCCTCTTCCATGGTAAACCTAGGGTTTCACTCCACATATTGTACACGCATAAACATACATAATCATAATATGGGAAGGATGACAATATAAATTAAAAAAATGAACATCGGCTCTCACCGGCAGCAAGACAGGGAGATCGACGCTGGGGTTTGAGGGCTGAAACCAGGGGGGCAGCGATAGACTCCGGGATCGAGAGGGCAACATCGAGCAGTAGCTGGAGGGGCATCAGCCATTAGCAGAGAAACGGCTGGGCGAGCTCGGCTAGGGAAGAAGACCAGGCGCCATGGAAGGGGATCCTGCAGGGGGGAGCTCTACCATGGAGATCCAGGGCGGCGAGGGGTAGGGACGACTTCTGCGTGGGGAGAGATGGAGGGAGCGGCTGGGGAGGGAGGAGATGGCTGGGCGAGCAGGGAGGGCGCGGCCATGGGAGAGGGCACCAGCCAGGGAGCGTCCATGGAAGAGGTGAAAGGGAAAAGGTGTGGGGAGGAGGTGACGTGAAGAAACAAAGCTCCCGGTGAGCGGCGTGAAGATAGGGTAGTAGACAGATGAGTAGAGACTAGAGAGGTGAAATGATAAGGAAGCATTCTGGATTTTTTTACATAAGTGAATAAGTGATACAGATATACACGGTTACGAGATTAGGGTTAAAAAGAGACATAAACAAGTTGGACCAAAATAATTTTGAGTACATAATTTAGACATGATTTTATTTGGTGAATACTCTGGAGTCAGATGAACTTTTACCCGTTATTTATTTTCGAATATTTAGATCTGGACGAGAAACGCACGGACCAAACCAAACGACATTAGAGTCGATATATTAAGACTGTGCTAAATTTGATTTGATTTGAAACCCAATAATTTTATCCGCAGTCTGAACATGGAAACAAATTAATTATGAATACTCAATATCGACTCTAATTATCTCGGTCAAATTTAATCTCGCATCAACACTCTTGCTACTGATGGTGCCACGAATGAACGTCGCAGGCTGGCGCCGGTCGTTCTGAGCCACCACAATGTGAGACGGCCTCCGGCGGCGACGATTCTTGGGGTTCGGAGTCCATGATTATTGGGCGGCGGCGGTCGTTCCCGAGGGAGGCATTGGGTGTGTATGGTGAGAAGGCGTCGCGGATGGAAACAAAATGATAGCGATTTGTATATATCATCAGCTCAAGGTGATTTCACTATTTGCTACATTTTTCATATACGTCTTGTCAGACTATCATGTGAAGACGGTTCCATATTTATAAGTGTCTAGTATACTCACTAACATCTATGACGGTTTTTATAGTCTAGACGACTCTAATAGTATTCTTATTTGAGATGGTTTCATACATAGAAGTGTCTCAAATACTCATTGCCATCTAAGACAGTTGTTAAAGTAGGGATGACTCAAATATTATCCTTATTTGAGACAGTTAATAATAAAAACATGTCTTAAATCAATATAAGACATTTTTTACGACATAACTGTCTCAAAAAACTTTTCCAATTAAGACGGATTTCCAAAAAAATGTCTTATCTTACTCAACATCGTATGATATAAGACACTTCTATAAAATGTACTTATATGAGTCTTTAATGATGTGTCTTAAATAGTCATATATGTAGTAGTGGATACGTCTTCAATCCTATAAAACCTGGCCCAAGATACCACAGCCCACTCGGACTAGAATACCACAACATTCCAGCTATTTAGGTCCCGCCTCACTGTTGTCTAATGTGACATAGTAGGTAGGAACAGTTTCCACTAACATAAACCTCTGCCCAAGAAAAGCCCAAAAATAATTCCTCGCACCCCGCTCAAAATACATTTGTATTTTTGATTTTCCAAATATCTCTAAATATTCAAATTCTATAATATTCCAAGAATATTCCTTTCCTTTTCTTTTTCTCCCTATGATTTCAAAATCCAAAACTCCTCCATCCAAACTCATATTTCAGTCATTCTTGTTTCTAAAATTCTTGTCAAACTATTCCCTATCCAACCATGTCATCCCTTAAGCATGGTTCATATTCCACAAAACTCCCAAAATACTCTTGTCCCATATTCTGTCTATAACTCTCCTATTCATATTAAGTCAGACGATTCATTCGTCACTATTCTCACCAACAGTGAACTTCACTGTGCTACACCACATACACCCAGCTACCCTCTCCCTCTCCACACACACTCAACACCCTCAGCCAAGGCAAACACCCCACCCACTCAGTTACTCCGCTATGCCGGCTACACGCATAGTGTCGCTTCGTCTCCAGTCCACCCTCCTGGTAAGCACCTTTGCTCCACCACCAGCAGTATCTCAACACCACATGACACATATTCTACTCAAGACTCTACCCATCCATATATCGCTATTCTGACCACTATACTAAATATTTGTTGGTATACTTGTTGGTTTGTATGTTTGCTTGTTCATGTTGCATAGTTATCGGAGCGTTCATGTCGTCTCGTGGAGGCCAGATCTGCAAGTCTACGCCAGACAGTGGAGCTAGAAGCCAGTTCCGCGAGCTCCTCTCCTCCCCTTCGCCGGATAAGCACGGCAAGCTCACTGGATCCCTTTGATGCATAAATTACCTATGATTTTTCAACCACAACGCTCAGCCTGTTATTTTATGCATGATATGATTTTGACACGAGTTATTATGGCCACCCAGCCGCTTGCCGCAACCAATCCTTGATATATTTGTTACAAATGATTTCAGAAAAGGTGTGAGTTTTCAAAAAAAAATGCTTCTCAAAATGTGTATGATGAAGGGTTTTCACCCTTATCACCTTTGAGTAGGGATGATCAGGGACTCCCTGGTTTAGGGGAGGGCCTAAGGTGAAGGCTTAGCTAGTTTAGGCGTGAGCAGAAGGATTGTCCCCTCATATAAGGACCGGTTTGTCATCTTTCACTACCTGTACTCACGATAAGTACAACCACTCGAGACTGTGTGGGCAGTCACTCAATCTGAACTCGTACGGTCCAACCCCAGGGTTATGAAGGCTGGGGAGCACCGGGAGGATAAGGAGGGGGAATGTTTTGTCTGGTTTGGGCATGGCGGTGGCCTGACTCCTTCCGGTATAATCGTTAAGGTTAGGACGTGCGAGGAAAGAAAGAGATTCGGCATTCAGGTCTCATGACGGTGAGATCACAGAAACCAAACTAGTGGGTAAAGTGTACCCCTCTGCGCAGAGTTTGAAAACCTATTCGAATAGTCCATGTCCATAGGAATGGACGAGTCTGGTATGGTATGGCAATTAATGTTTTGTTTTAAAAAAAAGGTGCGTATGAGAAAAGTGTTTTTTTAAACGTCCGGCGGTTGAGCCGTGAGCTATGGTGGACGGGAAGTCCAGTAGCTGTTTTTGATAATGAAAACCAGTGGGAAACTGCTGAGATACCTGGATGGTTTAGTCCAGGGGATTTTGTTCTATATTGAAAAACTTCCTGCTCCTTTGGGAGAGGATGCGCTTTGCAAAATACAAAATGTTTTACAAAACAACCCTGCATAAAATATTGCTATTTCTGCAAAATATCCTGAGCTCCAGATATTCCATGCATTATATCTGATTTCCCCATTCCGCGGGTGAAGGTGGGCTGCCGAGTACGTTTGTACTCACCCTTGCTTATTTGTTGTTTTTCAGAAAAAGGAGATCGGGTAAGAGTTACGACTGTTCCCAACCTTGCCTGTGGCTGTTGGACCGCTGAATTGCTTCGCTGCGTATATCGGGCTGCTTCAGCCCCACTCTGATGATATGTCCCGAGTTGTGGACCAACTCTTAAATTTGTTCGCCACCTTTATAGGTTTGTATCATTTAAGCAAATCTGTAATCATCTGATGTATAAATGTGTTTACTAGCCTCCTGGGACTAGTAATTGTATCACATTTGAGTCCCAGAGGATTGGGGCGCTTCAGGTGGTATCGGAGCTGTTAGGTTGGCCACAGGACGTAACCCTTAGCCTGATCAAAAGTTTTTGAGTCAAAACTATTTTCTTAAAAAAATTCTTGCTCTCATCCCTTCATTTCAAAAATGCTTTCCCCCTTTCCTTCTCTCAGATGTCAGATGGAGGTCCGCTGCCAAACCAGTTTTTGCCAGAATGAAGATGGTTTCCCCAAGTTGCTGAGAGCATGCACAGTTCGCCTCGGAATCAGGAGCCAGCCAGAGTATGATGGTCGTGAATTCGTTGAGCATGACACAGAGAAGTGTGTTGTGACTGTATACATTGGATCCAGTCCGCACCATGTGGAATGGAGTGTCACTGCTGCTGGGCACAGATTCAAAGACACCTGCCAAGTCGTCGCCCGCAAGGCATTGAGGGCCCTGTGTCAGATCTATGAAGAAGAAGTGGCCGACACACCGCTCAGATTCTTTCCGCCCTTTCAGAGAGACCGTCCAGTTTGGATGGCCAGGATGCGTGCATTGGAAAGGAAGTAGCTGCTTGAGGATGACCCCACAGTCGTGTACCTCACTACATACCTGCTCACCCTAGATGCACAGTATGATTTCTTGGCTCGGCACCACCGTCAGATGATTGCCCGAGCTGAAGAAGCAGAGAAGCGCAACCGTAAGCTCCATGTGGATCTCACCATAGCTCAAGCCCGTGCAACTGCCTTGGAAAGTTGTGAAGTCATTGCTGTTGAAGCCCTGAAGCAAGCCAAGGATGAGCACATCCAGAAGTTGATGGAGGCCTACTTGGTCACCCATAACCAACATAGAGCCCTGTGGATCCAAGAGCCCGCTTCATCCAGCCCAGTTCAACCCATAAGAGCTGAAGATCCCCAAATTCTTGAAGGTCACGCGGTCTCTATCAAAGGAGAGAAGAAGGCTTGGGAACTTCCGGAAGGAGCCATAGTCTTGGAAGGAATTCTAGTCTCCCCTAAGGCTATGGACAAGCAAGAGCACCCCGAGTCCTCCCAAGATCCCCCGCCAGAGTTGTTTGAGCCCCTCACCATGAAGAAGATTCCAGCACCGTCCCGTGAGATCAAAGAAGAAGCTGCAGGCACCCCGCCAGCACCGCCGCCCTCTGAGGAGCTGCAAGAGTCAGTCTTGCTTGAAGAGGAGTTCGACCCTGTGCTGCCATCTCAGTCGCCGCCAGAAGAAGTCATCAACATCAGCTCCCTCTTGACCCATCCAGGAGATATCTCAGATTGAAGTTGTGTGCAAGCCTTGCCAGAAGAGAAGCTGCCTGGTCTGAGTTAGTTATGCCCAGTCCTCTGTATGCATTGGGTAGTGAAGTTTTTCTTCACTTTGGCTAGAGCCCTGCATGTATGAGAGGTAATCGTGTAGACTCGTGTTTTGCAAAACTCTAATTGTGTGGCCCCCTAGGGCATTTCAAAATGAATTTCACTTGATGTTTTCCTCCCTTTTGAGTGCGTATGTGATGCTTTAACGTTAGTGCTCATAAGTTGCATTTAGCATAGTTCTCAATTCAGGAGCCGAGCAATAGTAGTTATGCTTAGCCCCCGAATCTGAGTAGTCCGTGCTTTGGAAAAACTCTATTCTTTCCTTATTCAAAACATTTGATTTGTTTGTTCTTATCATTGCTGAGCTTGTGTGTTTACTTTCTTTTAAGAAAGGTTTTCTCTAAAAACATAGATCACAAATTAGAGCTAATCCTCACCTTATGCTTCCATTCTCATCTTAACCCATCTCAAAAGAAAAGCGCTTTACCCAAGAAGATACCAAGAAGCTTACCCTTGAAGCCTGGAATAAGCTACAGAAGAAACCTGTCCAACTGCTCAGTCAAAAGGACCGACCATGATAATCAAAGCACTGCCCCTGAGTCAAAGTAAACAGGAAAAGAGGACAAAAGGAGTTATTACCATACAGAGAGGCAAAGATTCTTGGAACTAGAGACCACAAACATCAGGGTCATCGACCCCACCACTCACCCGTGCCCCCTGCACGCGTGCCCGCCTCCATGCGCACTACCACCGCCCCATGCCCCCTTTGCAGCGCACCCACCGCCACCATTACCGCCAGCAACACCATCCCCCCTCCATCGCACTTGTTGCCTTGTGTCACCTGCTCCATCACCAACACTCCTCTCTCGAGCACCCCCACTCGCCTATAAAACCCCCCACCAGCTCCCTCAACTCCCATCTCGCTCAAAGCAAAGCACACTCCAGATAAATCCCCTCTGCCAAATCGCAAGCAACCCCATTTCCCACTCCCTCACCCCTAAGATCACAATGCTTGGTGATTCTTGGGTTGAAGACTGTTGTGCATGGTTCAACATCTTCGGTTTCCTCCTCTGTATGATGGTAATACTCTTTAATAGAATCCTCTAGTGGGAAGAGCAAAGAGAAAGAAAGAGGAAGTGAAAAGTGAGAAGAGAAAAGAAGATAGTGAAGAGAAGATAAGAAGAAGGTTCTCCCAAAATCAACCCTGTGTCAGTCATCTCTCTGCAGCCTGCTCAAGCAGCAACAGCAGAAGAAGGCCCCGTAACACCCTTGTTATGAGGTACTTCAAGGAGTTCAAATCCCCAAGATTCAAGAGTTCTACCCTCATTCTTTTTAAGTGGGGTAGTGTTCCAGTAAGGTTCCTGCCATGGAAAAAGAAGAAGTCCTGTAGCAAGCTTGTGGAGGACCAGATCATCGAAGATTATAAGTTTCTGGATGAGAGGTGGTCACCCAAGTTTCGTTGATGAAGCACCAAGACCAATCAAGGAAGGAGTCCATGTTGGAGTTCGCAAGAGGAAGGTTTACGTGTTGGCATCGATGCTTCTTCAATAAGCTAGCTGTCAAGCGAAAGCTAGAAGCCTGAAGATGATCTTTGAGTAGCCAAAATCAGCATTTGCAATCGGCAACCAGATGCTCCTCAAGGCCAGATTTTGTTGAAGTTCCATCTCCTCGAAGAGTCTGCAAGGTGAAGATATGTAGCTGAAGTAAAGCTATACCCATAACCCTTCTAAGCCGAATCTCAAGGACGAGATTCCTTTTAAGTGGGGTAGATTTGTAGCATCCCAAAAATTCAAATCTTGAAATTTTCTCAAACTCGCTCTAAATTCAAAATGAATTTCAAATTTTGTTTCAAAATGTTTGTTTGAAAGTTGATATCAACAAGTAAAATATAGTGGTCTATATTCTCTCTAAAATCATCCTCAAAATATTCTACAAATATTTCCCCAGTGATCACCCTCAAACTCTTTCAGAAATACTGCCCAAATATTCCATCAATATATCTCCAAGTATTTTCTTCCTGAAAAATACCTTCAGAATCATTTTTGAAGTCCCTACAAATATTTTCTTCATAACTTTCCTCATGCTCACACGTATACGTATGCCTCTGGTGTCATACGTTGAGCTCTACAAGCTAATTACACTCAAATAAGACAAATCCATGCTAATCTCCCACTAATCCTCTCATCCTCCCACTAATTCTCTCATCCCTCCCCCTAATCCCCCCACCATGGCTATAAATAGAGGGGCAAGGGCCTCCTCTCATCCCACCCAAGCCATTTCATGGCAACTCCCTCCCTCCCCCCCACACCCACACGCCCACTCCCACTCCACCTCCCACACAAGCACACACTAGCACAAGGATCGTTCGGTCGTTCTTCAATCGTTCGTCCCCCTGTTCTTAGTTTGTTTATTCGTTCGTCCGATCGTTCATGGTTCGTTCGTCCGTTCGTCCGATCGTTCGATCGTTCGTCCGTTCGTTCGTCCAAATAATCTTTTTCCTGTTGTTATGCTGCCGAAATTCCGATCGTTCGTTCATTCGATCATTCGATCGTTCATCGTTCGTTTATAGTTCCTATTCATTGTTCATCATTCGTTCATCGTCACTATTCACCGTTCATCGTTCGTTCATACGAACTATTCACCGTCACTATTCATCATTACTATTCATCGTTACTATTTGTCGTTATTATTCATCGATCATCCGATCACCCCAAATTTCAACTACTCATCCATCATGCAGTCCAGTCCACCTAAGACCAGCCAGACCCATATTCCAGTCATACGAACTCCGGTGACTGTGATTTTCATTCCTGAAAGTCGCCTAGAGGGGGGTGAATAGGGCGAAACTGAAATTCTCAAAAATAATCACAACTACAAGCCGGGTTAGCGTTAGAAATATAGTCGAGTCCGTGAGAGAGGGTGCAAAACAAATCGCAAGCAAATAAGAGGTGTGACACGCGGATTTATTTTACCGAGGTTCGGTTCTTGCAAACCTACTCCCCGTTGAGGTGGTCACAAAGACCGGGTCTCTTTCAACCCTTTCCCTCTCTCAAACGGTCCCTTGGACCGAGTGAGCTTTCTTTTCTCAATCACTTGGAACACAAAGTTCCCACAAGGACCACCACAAGATTGCTGTCTCTTGCCTCAATTACAAGTGAGTTTGATCGCAATGAAGAATCAAAGAAAGAAGAAAGCAATCCAAGCACAAGAGCTCGAAAGAACACAAGCAAATCTCTCTCACTAGTCACTAGGGCGTTGTGTGGAGTTTGGAGAGGATTTGATCACTTGGGTGTGTCTAGAATTGAATGCTAGAGCTCTTGTAAGTAGTTGAAGTGGGAAAACTTGGATGCAATGAATGTGGGGTGGCTGGGGGTATTTATAGCCCCAACCACCAAACTAGCCGTTTGGTGGAGGCTGACTATCGTATGGTGCACCGGACAGTCCGGTGCACACCGGACATGTCTGGTGCGCCTGCCACGTCACCAAAGCCGTTGGGTTCCGACCGTTGGAGCTCTGTCTTCTGGGCCCGCCTGGATGTCCGGTGGCGCACCGGACATGCACTGTAGAGTGTCCGGTGCGCCAGCATGTGCGTGCCTGACTTCTGCGCGCGCTGGCGCGCATTTAATGCGCTGTAGGTAGCCGTTGGCGCCGAAGTATCCGTTGCTTCGATGTCACTCCGGACAGTCCGGTGTACACCAGACATGTCCGGTGAATTATAGCGGACTAGCCGTTGCGAATTCCCGAAGCTGGCGAGTTCCAGAGCCGCTCTTCCTTGGAGCACCGGACACTGTCCGGTGTACACCGAACAGTTCGGTGAATTATAGCGGAGCGCCTCTGGATTTTCCCGAAGGTGACGAGTTCGACTTGGAGTCCTCTGGTGCACCGGACACTGTCCGGTGGTGCACCGGACACTGTCCGGTGCGCCAGACCATAGGTGCCTTCGGTTGTCCCTTTGCTCTTTTGTTGAACCCAATGCTTGGTCTTTTTATTGGCTAAGTGTGAACCTTTTGTACCTGTATAACTTATACACTATAGCAAACTAGTTAGTCCAATTATTTGTGTTGGGCAATTCAACCACCAAAATCATTTAGGAAATAGGTGTAAGCCTAATTCCCTTTCAATCTCCCCCTTTTTGGTGATTGATGCCAACACAAACCAAAGCAAGTATAGAAATACATAATTGAACTAGCTTGCATAATGTAAGTGCAAAGGTTGCTTGGAATTGAGCCAATATAAATACTTATAAGATATGCATGGATTGTTATCTTCAATTTTTGACATTTTGGACCACGCTTGCACCACATGTTTTGTTTTTGCAAATTCTTTTGTAAATCCTCTTCAAGGTTATTTTGCAAATAGTCAAAGGTAAATGAATAAGATTTTTGCGAAGCATTTTCAAAATTTGGAATTTTCTCCCCCTGTTTCAGATGCTTTTCCTTTGACTAAACAAAAAAACTCCCCCTAGATAAAATTCTCCTCTTAGTGTTCAAGAGGGTTTTGATATATCAATTTTGAAATACTACTTTTCTCCCCCTTTTGAACATAATAAGATACCAATTTTAAATTTATCAATTGAGAATCATACCAATTGAAAAACTCTTTTTAAAATTAGGTGGTGGTGCGGTCCTTTTGCTTTGGGCTAATATTTTCTCCCCCTTTGGCATGAATCGCCAAAAACGGAGTCATTAGAGCCCTTCACATTACTCTCTCCCCCTTTGGTCATAAATAAATGAGTGAAGATTATACCAAAGATGGAGAGTGATCTCTCCCCCAAAGATGGAGAGTTGCTCGGAGCGACGACGAAGGATGAGTTACGGAGTGGAAGCCTTTGTCTTCGCCGAAGACTCCAATTTCCTTTCAATACACCTATGACTTGGTTTGAAATAGACTTGAAAACACATTAGTCATAGCATATGAAAGATATATGATCAAAGGTATATAAATGAGCTATGTGTGCAAATCAACAAAAGAAGTTCCTGGAATCAAGAATATTTAGCTCATGCCTAAGTTTGTTAAAAGTTTGTTCATCAAGTGGCTTGGTAAAGATATCGGCTAATTGATCTTTAGTATTAATGTAAGAAATCTCGATATCTCCCTTTTGTTGGTGATCCCTTAAAAAGTGATACCGAATGGCTATGTGTTTAGTGTGGCTATGCTCAACAGGATTATCCGCCATGCGGATTGCACTCTCATTATCACATAGAAGAGGAACTTTGGTCAATTTGTAACCATAGTCCCTAAGGGTTTGCCTCATCCAAAGTAGTTGCGCGCAACAATGGCCTGCGGCAATGTACTCGACTTCGGCAGTAGAAAGAGCTATGGAATTTTGCTTCTTTGAAACCCAAGACACCAAGGATCTTCCCAAGAACTGGCAAGTCCCCGATGTGCTCTTTCTATTGATTTTACACCCCGCCCAATCGGCATCCGAATAACCAATCAAATCAAATGTGGATCCCCTAGGATACCAAAGCCCAAGCTTAAGAGTATAAACTAAATATCTCAAGATTCGTTTTACGGCCGTAAGGTGAGCTTCCTTAGGGTCAGCTTGGAATCTTGCACACATGCATACGGAAAGCATAATATCCGGTCGAGATGCACATAAATATAGCAGAGAGCCTATCATCGACCGGTATACCTTTTGATCGACGGATTTACCTCCCTCGTCGAGGTCGAGATGCCCATTGGTTCCCATGGGTGTCTTGATGGGTTTGGCATCCTTCATTCCAAACTTGCTTAGAATATCTTGAGTATACTTCATTTGGCTTAGGAAGGTGCCTTATTGGAGTTGCTTTACTTGAAATCCTAAGAAATACTTCAACTCCCCCATCATAGACATCTCGAACTTTTGTGTCATGATCCTACTAAATTCTTCACATGTAGACTCGTTAGTAGACCCAAATATAATATCATCAACATAAATTTGGCATACAAACAAGTCATTTTCAAGAGTTTTAGTGAATAAAGTAGGATCGGCCTTTCCGACTTTGAATCCATTAGTGATAAGGAAATCCCTAAGGCATTCATACCATGCTCGTGGGGCTTGCTTGAGCCCATAAAGCGCCTTAGAGAGTTTATACACATGGTTAGGGTACTCACTATCTTCAAAGCCGGGAGGTTGCTCAACATAGACCTCTTCCTTGATTGGTCCATTGAGGAAGGCACTTTTCACGTCCATTTGATAAAGCTTAAAGCCATGGTAAGTAGCATAGGCCAATAATATACGAATTGACTCAAGCCTAGCTACGGGTGCATAGGTTTCACCGAAATCCAAACCTTCCACTTGGGAGTATCCCTTGGCCACAAGTCGAGCTTTGTTCCTTGTCACCACACCATGCTCATCTTGCTTGTTGCGGAACACCCATTTGGTTCCTACAACATTTTGGTTAGGACGTGGAACTAAATGCCATACCTCATTCCTAGTGAAGTTGTTGAGCTCTTCTTGCATTGCCACCACCCAATCCGAATCTTGTAGTGCTTCCTCTACCCTGTGTGGCTCAATAGAGGAAACAAAAGAGTAATGCTCACAAAAATGTGCAACACGAGATCTAGTGGTTACCCCCTTATGAATGTCGCCGAGGATGGTGTCGACGGGGTGATCTCGTTGGATTGCTTGGTGGACTCTTGGGTGTGGCGGTCTTTGTTCTTTCATCCTCCTTGTCTTGGTCATTTGCATCTCCCCCTTGATCATTGCTGTCATCTTGAGGTGGCTCATTTGCTTGATCTTCTATTTCATCAACTTGAGCTTCATCCTCATTATGAGTTGGTGGAGATGCTTGAGTGGAGGAGGATGGTTGATCTTGTGCATTTGGAGGCTCTACGGATTCCTTAGGACACACATCCCCAATGGACATGTTCCTTAGCACGATGCACGGAGCCCCTTCAATACCTATCTCATCAAGATCAACTTGCTCTACTTGAGAGCCGTTAGTCTCATCAAACACAACGTCACAAGAAACTTCAACTTGTCCAGTGGACTTGTTAAAGACTCTATATGCCCTTGTGTTTGAGTCATATCCTAGTAAAAAGCCTTCTACAGTCTTAGGAGCAAATTTAGATTTTCTACCTCTTTTAACAAGAATACAGCATTTGCTACCAAAGACTCTAAAATATGAAATATTTGGTTTTTTACCGGTTAGGAGTTCATAGGATGTCTTCTTGAGGATTCGATGTAGATACAACCAGTTGATGGCGTAGCAGGCGGTGTTGACCGCCTCGGCCCAAAACCGATCCGAAGTCTTGTATTCATCAAGCATGGTTCTTGCCATATCCAATAGAGTTATATTCTTCCTTTCCACTACACCATTTTGTTGTGGGGTGTAGGGAGAAGAGAACTTATGCTTGATGCCCTCCTCCTCAAGGAAGCCTTCAATTTGAGAGTTCTTGAACTCCGTCCCATTGTCGCTTCTAATTTTCTTGATCCTTAAGCCGAACTCATTTTGAGCCTGTCTCAAGAATCCCTTTAATGTTTCTTGGGTATGAGATTTTTCCTGCAAAAAGAATACCCAAGTGAAGCGAGAATAATCATCCACAATTACAAGACAATACTTACTCCCGTCGATGCTTATGTAAGTTATCGGGCCGAATAGATCCATGTGGAGTAGCTCAAGCGGCCTGTCGGTCGTCATGATGTTCTTGTGTGGATGATGGGCACCAACTTGCTTCCCTGCTTGGCATGCGCTACAAATCCTGTCTTTCTCAAAATGAACATTTGTTAAACCTAAAATGTGCTCTCCCTTTAGAAGCTTATGAAGATTCTTCATCCCAACATGGGCTAGTCGGCGGTGCCAGAGCCAACCCATGTTAGTCTTAGCAACTAAGCAAGTGTCGAGTTCAGCTCTATCAAAATCTACTAAGTATAGCTGACCTTCTAACACTCCCTTAAATGCTATTGAATCATCACTTCTTGTAAAGACAGTGACACCTACATCAGTGAATAAACAGTTGTAGCCCATTTTGCATAATTGAGATACAGAAAGCAAATTGTAATCTAATGAATCTACAAGAAAAACATTGCAAATAGAATGGTCAGGAGATATAGCTATTTTACCAAGACCCTTGACCAAACCTTGATTTCCATCCCCGAATGTGATAGCTCGTTGGGGATCCTGATTTTTCTCATAGGAGGAGAACATCTTCTTCTCCCCTGTCATGTGGTTTGTGCACCCGCTGTCGATAATCCAACTTGAGCCCCCGGATGCATAAACCTACAAAACAAGTTTAGTTCTTGACTTTAGGTACCCAAATGGTTTTGGGTCCTTTGGCATTAGAAACAAGAACTTTGGGTACCCAAACACAAGTCTTTGACCCCTTGTGCTTGCCCCCAACATATTTGGCAACTACTTTGCCGGATTTGTTAGTTAAAACATATGATGCATCAAAAGTTTTGAATGAAAAGTTATGTTCATTTGATGCACTAGGAGTTTTCTTCTTAGGCAACTTAGCACGGGTTGGTTGCATAGAGTCAGATGTCTCACCCTTATACATAAAAGCATGATTAGGGCCAGAGTGAGACTTCCTAGAATGAATTTTCCTAATTTTGCTCTCGGGATAACCGACAGGGTATAAAATATAACCCTCGTTATCCTGAGGCATGGGAGTCTTGCCCTTAACAAAGTTGGACAATTTCTTAGGAGGGGCATTAATTTTGACATTGCCTCCCTGTTGGAAACCAATGCCATCCTTAATGCCAGGACGTCTCCCACTATAGAGCATACTTCTAGCAAATTTAAATTTTTCGTTTTCTAAGTTATGCTCGGCAATTTTAGCATCTAATTTTGCTATATGATCATTTTGTTGTTTAATTAAAGCCATGTGATCATGAATAGCATTACAATCAACATCTCTACATCTAGTGCAAATGGTAGTGTGTTCAACGGTAGATGTAGAGGGTTTGCAAGATTTTAATTCTACAACCTTAGCATGCAATATATCATTTTTAGTTCTAAGGTCGGAAATTGTAGCATTGCAAATATCTAATTCTTTAGCATTAGTAAACAATTTTTCATTTTCAATCCTAAGGCTAGCAAGAGACATGTTTAATTCTTCAATCTTAGCAAGCAAATCATCATTATCATTTCTAAGATTGGGAATTGAAACATTACAAGTAATAGAATCAACCTTAGCTAACAAATTAGAATTCTCATTTCTAAGGTTGTCTATAGTCTCATGGCAAGTGCTTAGCTCACTAGATAATTTTTCACATTTCTCAACTTCTAGAGCATAAGCATTTTTAACTTTAACATGCTTTTTGTTTTCCTTGATTAGAAAGTCCTCTTGGGAGTCCAAGAGATCATCCTTCTCATGGATGGCACTAATCAATTCATTTAATTTCTCTTTTTGTTGCATGTTTAAGTTGGCAAAAAGAGTGTGCAAGTTATCTTCCTCATCACTAGCATTTTCATCACTAGAGGATTCATATCTAGTGGAGGATTTAGATTTAACCTTTTTCTTTTTGCCGTCCTTTGCCATGAGGCACTTGTGGCCGACGTTGGGGAAGAGAAGTCCCTTGGTGACGGCGATGTTGGCGGCGTCCTCATCGTCGGAGGAGTCGCTAGAGCTTTCGTCGGAGTCCCACTCCCGACAAACATGGGCATCGCCGCCCTTCTTCTTATAGTACCTCTTCTTCTCCTTTCTTCTCCCCTTCTTGCCATCGCCCCTGTCACTGTCACTAGAAATAGGACATTTTGCAATAAAGTGACCGGGCTTACCACACTTGTAGCAAACCTTCTTGGAGTGGGGCTTGTAATCCTTCCCCCTCCTTTGCTTGAGGATTTGGCGAAAGCTTTTAATGACAAGCGCCATCTCCTCGTTGTCGAGCCTGGAGGTGTCGATAGGTGTTCTACTCGGTGCAGACTCCTCCTTTTTCTCTTCCGTCGCTTTGAATGCGACCGGTTGAGCTTCGGACGTAGAAGGACCGTCAAGCTCGTTGATCTTCCGTGAGCCCTTGATCATGAATTCAAAGCTCACAAAATTCCCGATTACTTCCTCGGGAGTCATTAGTGTATATCAAGGATTACCACGAATTAATTGTACTTGAGTAGGGTTAAGGAAAATAAGAGATCTTAGAATAACCTTAACCACCTCGTGGTCATCCCACTTTTTGCTCCCGAGGTTGCGTACTTGGTTCACCAAGGTTTTGAGCCGGTTGTACATGTCTTGTGGCTCCTCCCCTTGGCGAAGACGGAAGCGACCGAGCTCCCCCTCGATCGTTTCCCGCTTGGTGATCTTGGTGAGTTCATCACCCTCGTGCGCCGTCTTGAGTATGTCCCAAACTTCCTTGGCGCTTTTTAGTTCTTGCACCTTGTTGTACTCCTCCCTACTTAGAGAGGCGAGGAGTATGGTTGTGGCTTGGGAGTTGAAGTGCTCGATTTGGGCCACTTCATCCTCATCATAATCCTCAGCCCCTACGGATGGTACCTGTGCTCCAAATTCAACAACATTCCATATACTTTTGTGGAGTGAGGTTAGATGAAATTTCATTAAATCACTCCACCTAGCATAATCTTCACCATCAAAGGTTGGCGGTTTGCCTAATGGAACGGAAAGTAATGGAGTATGTCTAGAGGTACGAGGATAATGTAAGGGGATCTTAGTAAACTTCTTGCGCTCATGGCGCTTAGAAGTTATGGAGGGCGCGTCGGAGCCGGAGGTAGATGGTGATGAAGTGTCGGTCTCGTAGTAGACCACCTTCCTCATCTTATTTATTTTGTCGCCACTCCGATGCGACTTGTGGGAAGAAGTCTTCTTCTCCTTCTTCTTTTCCTTCCTCTTCTCCTTGTTGCGGGACTCTCCCGATAGGGCTTTCTCGTTGCTTGTAGTGGGCTTTTCGCCGGTCTCCATCTCCTTCTTGGCGTGATCTCCCGACATCACTTCGAGTGGTTAGGCTCTAATGAAGCACCGGGCTCTGATACCAATTGAAAGTCGCCTAGAGGGGGGTGAATAGGGCGAAACTGAAATTTTCAACAATAATCACAACTACAAGTCGGGTTAGCGTTAGAAATATAGTCGAGTCCGCGAGAGAGGGTGCAAAACAAATCGCAAGCAAATAAGAGGTGTGACACGCGGATTTGTTTTACAGAGGTTCGGTTCTTGCAAACCTACTCCCCGTTGAGGTGGTCACGAAGACCGGGTCTCTTTCAACCCTTTCCCTCTCTCAAACGGTCCCTTGGACCGAGTGAGCTTTCTTTTCTCAATCACTTGGAACACAAAGTTCCCACAAGGACCACCACAAGATTGGTGTCTCTTGCCTCAATTACAAGTGAGTTTGATCGCAATGAAGAATCAAAGAAAGAAGAAAGCAATCCAAGCGCAAGAGCTCGAAAGAACACAAGCAAATCTCTCTCACTAGTCACTAGGGCGTTGTGTGGAGTTTGGAGAGGATTTGATCACTTGGGTGTGTCTAGAATTGAATGCTAGAGCTCTTGTAAGTAGTTGAAGTGGGAAAACTTGGATGCAATGAATGTGGGGTGGTTGGGGGTATTTATAGCCCCAACCACCAAACTAGCCGTTTGGTGGAGGCTGACTATCGTATGGTGCACCGGACAGTCCGGTGCACACCGGACATGTCCGGTGCGCCTGCCACGTCACCAAACCCGTTGGGTTCCGACCGTTGGAGCTCTGTCTTCTGGGCCCGCCTGGATGTCCGGTGGCGCACCGGACATGCACTGTAGAGTGTCCGGTGCGCCAGCATGGGCGTGCCTGACTTCTGCGCGCGCTGGCGCGCATTTAATGCGCTGCAGGTAGCCGTTGGCGCCAAAGTATCCGTTGCTTCGATGTCACACCGGACAGTCCGGTGTACACCGGACATGTTCGGTGAATTATAGCGGACTAGCCGTTGCGAATTCCCGAAGCTGGCGAGTTCTAGAGCCGCTCTTCCTTGGAGCACCGGACACTATCCGGTGTACACCGGACAGTCCGGTGAATTATAGCGGAGCGCCTCTGGATTTTCCCGAAGGTGACGAGTTCGACTTGGAGTCCTCTTGTGCACCGGACACTGTCCGGTGCGCCAGATCAGAGGTGCCTTCGGTTGTCCATTTGCTCTTTTGTTGAACCCAATGCTTGGTCTTTTTATTGGCTAAGTGTGAACCTTTTGTACCTGTATAACTTATACACTAGAGCAAACTAGTTAGTCCAATTATTTGTGTTGGGCAATTCAACCACCAAAATCATTTAGGAAATAGGTGTAAGCCTAATTCCCTTTCAATTCCAGTAGGGAACTTCCCATCTGGTCACCCATCCTAGATTTCTCCAAGTTGAGCACGCTTAACTTTGGGATTCTTTCAAGCCAGACTTCCAAAAAGAAAGGCGAACCATGTTTGTATGGATACGTCTTCAATCCTATAAAACATGGCCCAAGATACCACATCCCACTCGGACCAGAATACCACAGCATTCCAGCTATTTAGGTCCCGCCTCACTGCTGTCTAATGTGACACAGTAGGTAGGAACAGTTTCCACCAACATAAACCTCTGCCCAAGAAAAGCCCAAAAAAATTCCTCGCACCCCGCCCAAAAATACATTTGTATTTTTGATTTTCCAAATATCTCTAAATATTCAAATTCTAGAATATTCCAAGAATATTCCTTTTCTTTTTCTCCCTATGCTTACAAAATCCAAAACTCCTCCATCCAAACTCATATTTCAGTCATTCTTGTTTCTAAAATTCTTGTCAAACTATTCCCTATCCAACCATGTCATCCCTTAAGCATGGTTCATATTCCAGAAAACTCCCAAAATACTCTTGTCCCATATTCTGCCTATAACTCTCCTATTCATATTAAGTCAGACGATTCATTCGTCACTATTCTCACCAACAGTGAACTTCATTATGCTACACCACATACACCAAGCTATAAATACACCCAGCTACCCTCTCCCTCTCCACACACACTCAACACCCTCGGCCAAGGCAAACACCCCACCCACTCAGTTACTCCGCTCTACCGGCTACACGCATAGTGTCGCTTCGTCTCCAGTCCACCCTCCTGGTAAGCACCTTTGCTCCACCACCAGCAGTATCTCAACACCACATGACACATATTCTACTCAAGACTCTACCCATCCATATATCGCTATTCTGACCACTATACTAAATATTTGTTGGTATACTTGTTGGTTTGTATGTTTGCTTGTTCATGTTGCATAGTTATCGGAGCGTTCGTGTCGTCTCGTGGAGGCCAGATCTGCAAGTCTACGCCAGACAGTGGAGCTAGAAGCCAGTTCCGCGAGCTCCTCTTCCCCCTTCGCCGAATAAGCACGGCAAGCTCACTGGATCCCTTTGATGCATAAATTACCTATGATTTTTCAACCACAACGCTCAGCCTGTTATTTTATGCATGATATGATTTTGACACAAGTTATTATGGCCACCCAGCCGCTTGCCGCAACCAATCCTTGATATATTTGTTACAAATGATTTGAGAAAAGGTGTGAGTTTTCAAAAGAAAATGTTTTTCAAAATGTGTATGATAAAGGGTTTTCACCCTTATCACCTTTGAGTAGGGATTATCAGGGACTCCCTGGTTTAGGGGAGGGCCTAAGGTGAAGGCTCAGCAGGTTTATGCATGAGCAGAAGGATTGTCCCCTCATATAAGGACCGGTTTGTCATCTTTCACTACCTGTACTCACGATAAGTACAACCACTCGAGACTGTGTGGGCAGTCACTCAATCTGAACTTGTACGGTCCAACCCCAGGGTTATGAAGGCTGGGGAGCACCGGGAGGATAAGGAGGGGGAATGTTTTGTCCGGTTTGGGCATGGCGGTGTCTTGACTCCTTCCGGTATAATCGTTAAGGTTAGGACGTGCGAGGAAAGAAAGAGATTCGGCATTTAGGTCTCATGACGGTGAGATCACAGAAACCGAACTAGTGGGTAAAGTGTACCCCTCTGCGTAGAGTTTGAAAACCTACTCGAATAGTCCGTGTCCATAGGAATGGACGAGTCTAGTATGGTATGGCAATTAATGTTTTGTTTTAAAAAAAAGGTGCGTATGAGAAAAGTGGTTTTTTTAAAAGGTCCGGCGGTTGAGCCGTGAGCTATGGTGGACGGGAAGTCCAGTAGCTATTTTTGAAAATGAAAACCAGTGGGAAACTGCTGAGATACCTGGATGGTTTAGTCCAGGGGATTTTGTTCTATATTGAAAAACCTCCTGCTCCTTTGGGAGAGGATGCGCTTTGCAAAATACAAAATGTTTTACAAAACAACCCTGCATAAAATATTGCTATTTCTGCAAAATATCCTAAGCTCCAGATATTCCATGCATTATATCTGATTTCCCCATTCCGCGGGTGAAGGTGGGCTGCTGAGTACGTTTGTACTCACCCTTGCTTATTTGTTGTTTTTCAGAAAAAGGAGATCAGGTAAGAGTTACGACTGTTCCCAACCATGCCTGTGGCTGTTGGACCGCTGAATTGCTTCGCTGCGTATATCGGGCTGCTTCAGCCCCACTCTGATGATATGTCCCGAGTTGTGGACCAACTCTTAAAGTTGTTCGCCACCTTTATAGGTTTGTATCGTTTAAGTAGATCTGTAATCATATGATGTATAAATGTGTTTACTAGCCTCCTAGGACTAGTAATTGTATCACATTTGAGTCCGAGAGGATTGGGGCGCTTCAATGACGAGGCATATGGCCAGTTAAAAGGTCCTCGGTCAGCAAGCCCACATCGACACGATCCTTAAGTGACTCAGACGGAGACACTACACCGAGACTCTCTTCTCATGCAAGTCACTCGTTCGGTCTCGTCTTTATCATTTACAACCCAAAGTTTGGTACCTGACAGAGGTACATCTTTTCCGATGTTGAACCCATCATGTCGATCCATGATGGATTCACCATCAAGTCTTTTCTTTGAAAACTTTCCATCCCATATGAAGCATCATCTTTGTTTAAAACAAGACATTTTGTTTTCTAAGGCAAGACTAAGCATTAGAAAACTTTTAAATAAAACAGGTATCAAGGAATGGTAAACAGTTCCAAGGAAAGAAATGCAGCAATTGTTTAGCACTCAACTCCTATCACCTAATGCATCATCTCAAGTGATAAAGAGTTTAAAACAACAAGGAAAGGGGTAAATGCACCGAGGCTTGCCTTGTGTTGTAGGAGGCTCAATGTCTGTCCCACAGATATCAAAGTAGAAGTTGTTCTCGATAGGTGGAATTTCAGCCTGCGCGGCAACTTCTTCTTCGACTACCACTTCTTCTTCGTTTTCTATACATAACAATACATATACATGAATGCTTATGTGATGCTATGAATATGCAGTTATAATAGAAGCACACTAAGTTGTATCTTGAATACAACTTTCCTTCAAGGTACACACTAGTCACTAGAGTTTCCTTGGGTTAGTACTCTATTAGGGTTAGGCAATTATACCCTAGGAAGCTAGTGTCTTAGGTTTGGGACCAAACAATGTCCAAAGCATGTCAAACTTTACCCAAGGGCTTTAATCATCAAACTAAGCTTACCCAAAAAAAAATTATTATTTTTGGAGCTACCAAATTAATTCTAAAATTCTAAAAGGCTAGGTTTAGGTATCTTTAAATGCCAAATAAATCCAGGTTTGGACTAAAAATCTTGGAACTATTTTTATTAAATACTAGATGAATTTACGAGTCTAGCAAAATTAGTTTCATAATTTTACCATTTTTCTATAATTTCCTATAAATTTCCAAGTCTAGCAGAAAAAAGAAAAAGAAAAGGAATGAATAGTACTATGCTTATTCTAGCCCGATCCGGCCCACGATCAGGGAAAACCCGCGCCCACGCGTGCCTGGGTTGGCAAACTTGCACAGAGACCCTTTGTTATTTGAATAACCGGAAAAGAATCCCTGGGACTATTCCTTTGTCTCACTTACGTTTGCACGAAGACCCCTAGACTTCTATTTCTTCACTGGATAAGCCCCTGGTGACGGCGCGTTCACCCACCGGCTATCTCTTCACCGGAATCCATCCTAAACGACGACGACCATCAGAACTAAGCATCAGATCACCATCCTGGAGCCCAGGCGAGTCTAGTCCATGCCCTAATTGAACTAATCCGACCCTGGATTCTCCTACCCACGACGACGGTGAACACCGAGGACGAACCGAGGCGTTCCCGACGATTAAGCGTGGTCTAGCTCAATTGGTTGAGCCGACAAGAATCACAAGCATGCGAGAGTGCTGAAACATAGATAAGGAGGGCGAGAGCGGACCAGGAGATGGTTGTCCACGGCGCGGCGTCACACGGTGGCGCGGACGACCGATTTGGGGGAAGAACTAAATTAGGGCGCTACGGTGGCTAATCGGAGGCGAGGGTTGGTGCTCTGGCTTCGTAACAACCTAGTGGAGCTAGCTGTGCACTCAATTTATAGCATCCGAGAGCGGTGGCTCTGAATTTGGAAGAGGAAAGCTGGCGGCCGGAGAGAGGGGGTGAGTCACCAGCGCGAACTACCGTGGCTTTCACCGGGGTAATGTCTCAAGCGATGGATAGGCTACCTACGGCGATCTACTATGATGTGGTAACTCTTCTAAGTACATGGCACGGCTACGAAGGGCCGCGAACTCCGGCGAGGACACTTCGGTCAATCGCGTGGCAAGTGGCACAGTGAACAGTCCAGTGATAAGGCTCCAACTCTTCCCTGTGATGAGATCTTTCACCGCCAGCCGTTATCCGCACACTAGGGCGCATGAATCGTGACGCCGACAAGGATCGCGGCGTGGAGTTCACCGGCGGCACGTTCATTGTATCTGAAGATCTTTTCGTTCACTGTACCGTGGCTATCTTCGTCACTGTGTCTGACCGAGCAACTTGTAGGGCTTTGTTCTCAAATTTTTGTGTGGAAACTCACTAATCCATCTGTAGGAAAGTTGATCTCCTACAAACCAGCTTTGATTTTGTTATAGCAACCATAATCAAACACTCACTGGATCCTACTCGAAATTGCTCCCAAAGTTTGTCCCAGTTCACTGTCAGTCAAACCCTGACACCTGATCCGACTTACAGCCTGACTTTTAGTCCATTTTTCTCCAATTTTTGTAGGCACCAATGCTTAGTCTCTTAATCAAACTTGTAATAGCTCTACAAGTTTATTGTAATGATTTGGGGCAAAATCTTCATGGATTAAGAAATACAAGGTTCCAAAGTCAGCTCAATCACACTAATTTCAGAGTTAGCCATATGGGTGTCCTTGTGGCTTTTTGCAATTAACTCCAATTTGTTCCACATTACTTGAAAATCCTCCAATGTAAAAGTTGTTTGGTTTTTGATGTTCTACCACTTTTATATATACACGTTGGTCCAAAAGTGTATAGAAATTGAAATCACTCCATATGACACAAATTAGGGTTTTCTAGGGTTCCTCTTAGGGTTTTGAGCACTCTATGGTTTTTGGGCCACTCAAATCCATCAAACTTAATCTCTTGTGAACATTTTCAATAACCTTTGAGGTAATACTCATTTTGGCTTCACATTTACCCATATGCCTAATCTCAGGGTTACGTAGCACTTCAAGACATCACATCACACTTGTTTTGAAGGTTTAACCTAGTGGATGCATTCTAAGTGTAACAAACATAATGACATGTCAATTCATATGATGCCATGCCCAAATTTTAGTTCTGGTAACACCAGGGGTGTTACAGGTATGCTGGTTTGTTGGAATCAAGGTAAAGCTTACCAAATTTCGAAGACTTGGTTTTGCAGAAAAGCTTACTAGTAATGAATCCTTATGCCAAATTTTTTATTAGCAATTTGAGTACTTTTCCTGAATCTAGATTTGCCTAATCTAGAGCATTCACTTGTCCTATACTAGCTTCATTTTAGCAGATTTAGTTTCACTTGTTATTACGATGAGGGTCAAAGATCCAGTCTTCATATCCGATAAGTTCTGCGATCCGAATCGATTAATACCCAGCTGGGGATCTCCAACCACCCGACATATGTAGCACTTAACCCTTGCATTTGTCAACTTGCCACCGGGTTTCTCAAGACCAGAACGGGTCCCCGCCAACCGAGAGCTCAGTACCCCACCATCCAGCCTCTTGCCAGGTGAATACATGATACTCTCGCCATCTCTCACTCCCATTGCGGGCTGACCTTTCTGGTATTGGTCCAGCCAAAGCTAAGCTTACCCATGATGAGGCATGTGGCCAGTTAAAGGGTCCTAGATCAGCAGGCCAACAATCATGCGGTCCTTAAACGACACAGACGGGCGACCTTTCCTACTCAACGTCTGGTCTCAAATTCAACTATTTCTGAAAACCTGGTACCTATCAGAGGTACCATTCTGAAATGATGAAGTCATCAAGGCCTTTGATACCTTCATCACTCCAGTCTCTTTTTTCTTTGTAAAACATGATTCATATATCAAAACATTTTGTTCCTTGTCTAGAAGCATACTAAGCATATCTAGCTTTTCAAATCAGGTATCAAGGACGATAATCAATAACTCAAGGAAGTTATGCAACAAAGGTTTAATCATTCAACTCCTACCACCTAATGCAACATATAAGTGATAAAAAATTTAAAACAACAAGGAGGTGGCAAATGCACCGGGGCTTGCCTTGATGAGGAGGAGAGTCAGGCTCTTCTACTAGGATATTGCAGTTAGCAGCAAACCCTATCGGGGCACCTTCAGAGACAACTTCAGTTGGAGCAGTTTCAGATGTGGGAGCAGACTCCTCTTCCACTTCCACTTCAAATTCTTCTTCTAGGTGCTCTACAAGTCAATTGCAAGTATATGAATGCTCATGTAATGATAGGCTATGCAATCTCTCACTTAGGGAGAGGTGGAAAGCTCACATACTCTCAACTAAGCATATGATAATTATACTCATATTTCTAGGTAATATAATCTTTGCCCAAAGGGATCAAATTAAGATTACTTTAGAGAATCAGAGAACTATATATATACTAAAGTTGATCAACTTGCTGCTTAGCATTTTGTATAACTTGAGTTTGACATAACCCTAGATTAGTATCAAAACTTTGGGTTTATAATATTTATACTTAACTAGTTGTTGGTTCTTTGGGTAAAACAACTCCAAACAGGCTCAAATTTTTACCAGGAGCTATTCTAAGGGCATATCATCTTTCTACAATTTTTTTATGATTTTTGGACCTATGGTTTTATTTCTAAAATTCCGTAAAGACTCCCAAGGGTACTTTTAAATAACTAGAAATTTACTTGATGCTGCAAAAATCTTACAACTAACTTTATCAAAAGTTACACAATTTTGTGGAATCTAAAAAATTGGTTCCACTATTTTATCATTTCCTACATTTTCTATTGTAATTTACTAGTTGGCAGGAAAAAGAAAAAGATTCAACAGCAGTGGGTCGAAACCAACGGGCTCGGCCCACGAACGTAGCACAGGTCGCCCGCGCCCATGTTATAGATTTGCGCGAAGACCCCTAGGTATTCTAATAACCAGTAGAGAACCCTAGGTACTATTTACGTGTCTCACTGACAGTTGCGCAAAGACCCCTGGACTTTTGTTTCTTCACGGCTCTAGGTCCTCGACGGAGTTGCGTCGAACACATAGCCAAACTCGTGGTTTCCCTGCAGCGGCGACCCCTCCATGAGACAACAAGCACTCGGACACCAAGCGTGAGCCTACCCAAGCATATGCCCTCACTTAATTGGACTGGTCCAACCCTAATTGATGCTTGTTCATGGCCACAGCGACACTAGAGCTCAGGTGAGCGCGTTCTGAACAACCAAATGTGGTAGTGTTTAAATTGGATCTAGGGTGAGTTTCACTGATTCACCAGAGGGAGGGTACACACGTGAATTTGAACGGAGCGGGTATGGGAAAGTGGGTCGACGGGAGCGCTCTCTCATACGTGTTTTGCGGCGGCGAGGTAAGGTTCTTGATGCCCTATCGCGGTAATATTCAATTGGTTGGGCCGACGAGCTATATTAACATTCAAGGATACTAGAACATGGCACAAAGGGGAAGGAACGAACCTGGGAACAGTTGGTCATGGACGGGTGCCTCACGGCGGGAAAATGACCACGATGGTGAAAATCTCGAATTTGTGAGCTCTAGTGGGTAATTGGAAGCGAGGAAGGGTGCGCTAGGCACGTAACCAGAAGGTGGATCAGGGAGAGCCTTTAATTTATAGTAGCTACGTGAGTGCTTCGCGAATTTGGGATGAGAAGATCTCACGGCCGAAAGGGGGTGAGTCACTGGAGCGCAACTGTCTTGGCGCTCGGTGAGGTAAGGCCCCAGGCAGTAAATGGGCTGTCCAGAGCGACCTATTGCGATGTGGTAACGTCTCCAAGCACGTGGCATCCTCGCGGCGAGTGGCGGATGCCGACGAGGACATTCCGATCGGTCGTGAAGCAAGTGGTTACGGTGGCCAGCTCACAAACTTATCCATAGTCATGATCTTTTCACTTGCCCGGTAATATCCGCGCTGATCCGTGCACGAATCTTCACGGCGAGCTCAAATCGCGGCACCCGATCACCGGCGGTGAGGTACACTGCACAAAGAATATTCTTCAGTGTATTGTACCATGGCAATGTTCATTCAGCGCACCTGACAGAGCCATTTGAGAGTCATTTCTCTTCGACTTTCGTTCAACAACCTACCAAGCCAACCATAGCAGAGTTGTTGTCCATCATGTCAACTTTAATTTTGTTATAGGGTTCTTGTTCATACCTCCACTCGATCAATTCAGCTCTCAAGTTGATCTAATGCCACTTTCAGTCTAACCTTCAGGCCAACCCCTGACTGACAGTCCAACTTCCAGGCCATTTTGCTCTAATTTCTATACAGCTCTAGGGCTCCATCACTTAATCAAACTTGGACTACTTTAATAGCTCTACAAATTTGTTATAGTGCCCCATGGCAAAATCACCATGGATCAAGAGATATAGGGATCAAAATTCAGCACAATATCACTGTTTTTTCAGAGTTAAGCATTTAGGTGCCTTTGGGACTTTTTTGCAATTTACTTCAATTTGTTCTATAAAACATGGAAATCTCCAAATATAAAAGTTGCCTAGTTTTTGTTACTCTACCACTTTGATATATGCACTTTGGTCCAAAAGTGCATAAAAATTGGAGTCACCTCATAAGGCACTAATTAGGGTTTCTAGGGTCCTCATTAGGGTTTGAGTGTTCTAGGGTTTAGGTGCCACTCCAACACTCTAAGTTTAGTCTATTTTGAACATCTTTACTAACCTTTGAGTTCATAATCAAATTGCTATCTCACACACCCACATGCTTCTAGTCATTGCGTAAGCACCCTACCCTAGGGTTAAGGATCAATTCAAGGCATCACATCACAACTTGTTTTGAAATTTTACCTAGTGGATGCACTCTAGGTGTTTCATACATAATGAAATGCTAGTGCAAATGATGTCATGCCAAAGTTTTAGTTTTGGTAACACCAGGGGTGTTATAGTCTCATTCATCGAATGCTTCTTGGCCCATGGTGAAAGTTCCCTTTGCCCAAGAATAGGATATGGATGTCACCTAGAGGGGGGTGAATAGGCGAATAAAAAATAACACTTAAAAATGGAGTTTCTTACTCTACTCGAAAACTGGATCGTAGGGGAATAAAAAACGCTTCGAGTAGATCGCAACGGGGATGAAGTTCCTATCTCAAAATACCCTGCACTTCAAAGACAACTTATACCATAGATAGGTATTGAAGTGCAAGTATAAAAGCAATAAAGACAAAGAGACAAATCACAGCATAGATCAGAGCACACAAACACAAGGATTTATTCCGGGGTTCGGCCAAGCCTGAAATGCTTGCCTAGTCCTCGTTGGAGTTAGCCACACCTTAGCTTGGAGTCTATTTCAACTCCTTGCTTCGGCTACTCAGATAGAGCCTTCCACTATGTTGATGTCGGTTACAACAATATCATGGCTGCTTACAATCTTCTCGATAGCACTCCGACAGAGTAACAATGCTAAAGATCTTGCTCTTGCACTCAGCAGCACTTCCCCTCCCTCTAAAGGCATATAACCAAGACTGTACACAAACTAGAGAGATACACAAGACAGGGAGAGAAAGAATATAATCACTTGATGTATCAACTTGTTGGCTTCACTTTCGCTCATCTTCATCAAATCGGTGCATGGGGTCCCTTTAATAGCCTCAAGAGAGCCCCTAGCCATTGCCCCTTTCCTTGTGAAGATCTCAATTTCCTTCTATCTGCGGGTGCACCAGACACTGAGTAGTCTCCGATTGCTTTCCTTGAACGGCTACACCAACCGTTGAGCCCACCATTGCATGCCACAACATTCTCGAGGCCACATCTCACCCGAGGCTATGACTCGCCTGAGGCCACAGCTCGCTCGAGGCCACGACTCGCCCGAGGCTAACCTCGGTGGGAGACACAGTTTCGATTCGCCCGAGCACAGTCATCGACTTGCTAGAGCGCAGTCACGACTTGCCCGAGGGCGTCTCGGGTGACTGCCCGGTGAGGCCTAGACAGAGCCAAACTTCTCCAACTCTTCTCCACTTGATTTCAACTCTTGGGAGGATCTTCCTGTGACTTAGACAACACACATGGAGTATAATTCAATTGACTGAGTCCCAGAAGATTACCTCTTCTCCCAGTTTTTCTGTTTCGCCTCAAACAGGGCTCTAGATGACACTTTCTTTATAAACATGGTTAGATAGCAAAACCAAAGTGCCATATGCATAGTAGAAGGTGTATGCAACATATTTGAACACTCAAACCTGTATACTTAACCTTCTTCACAGTTTTTCTCCTTTTGGCTTGTTTGAGGTCGATGTTGGACTCCAAGTCTCCAAGACTTGAATCAGATTGCCATCTATGAGCTCCAACACCATACATAGCTCACACATAACATATCCAAACACAGGAACAACCCAAACTAAAGGTCAAAGTGAACTTAGCTCTTTTGGGTTGCTTCCAGGTTCTGGCTTTGACACTACTCCTCATTCTAGTGACCTTGCTCTATGCCTTGAGCTTGATCTTGAGCTTTATGACTTACACCACATAACCATAGAATTACCTCATTGGTTATAAGTCACGTTCTTTAGCTCTGATCCTCGATGCACCATATCTCTTCTCAACTCGATGAACCTTGACTTTGCAAGTCTTCTTCTTTACCCCTGTCTTTTGGTTCCTTGGCCTCCATGACCTTCTCCTGTGCACTTAGTACCTCGAAGCTCTTCTTGCCTCCATCCTTGGCTTGACTGGTTGTCTCCAAGATATGCACACCAATTATCACATAAGCAATGTTTTTCTTCTCTTGTGATGTCCATACCCATAATCAACTCAGGCTTTGGATCATCACTCTTAAACACTTGTGGTGAACTTTACAAGCTTTACATTAAGCACATGTCCAACACTTAACACACCTATCAGTCCTTTAATTGGGTTGTCATCCAAACCACTAAAACCCACAAGAGAGCTTTAAATCTCCCCCTTTTTGGTGATTGATGGCAACACAATTAAAAGCTTACACAAGATTAAGACTTAAAGCACAATTTTGAATTCTAAGGTATAAAATGCTCCCCCTAAATATGTGCTTACATAAAAACCTCAACTTTGGCCTTATATGCCAAATAGCACATACTTAAACTAAGTGTGAAGCATTACTATAACGTAGCATCTGTGGTGTGCAAAGTGTCAAGAATCAAACTATGATGCGCATGACACACAAATGCACAAAATCAGAGTTAAACACTAATTAAACAGATACTATTCACCATCAAGATACTAATTTAAAGCACCATAAACACAAGAAACACATGGATATCTATCACAAGATAAACAACAAGCACAATAGATACCAATTGATCGATCTACACACCAAACACCAGATGATATCAATACTTAAACGTCGATTCACAACGAAAGCACCATTTATGCATTATCACCATATAATGCAACAAGAAGCATGTGATAAGAATTATCGACAACTAAAGCATTCTCCCCTTAAGATCAAAATGAACTCAAGGAAACCCCACCTTAACCAAGGTGAACTCATCCTCATTACAAGTTTGAGCTTTGAGCCCTTTAGCACACAAAAATCGTCACCCTAAAGATAAGCTTTCCTCTCAGGTCGAGGTAAGATTTAATGCACAAATTCTCCTCCTTTGACATCAAACACCAAAACATTATTCAAACAAGAACATAGGTGTCAAGGGACAGTAGGGTATGAAGTTGTGGCAGAACCTCCCAAGTTATCGGGCCCACATACACCTGCCCTTGTCTCAAAGACCTTATATGGCTATGCATGTGCACTAGATAACTTAACAGGATCTATCCGAGTGTCCCAAGGACCCCGGATAAACCACTTACAACCAGGACCGCAGGATTAAGTAAACACAAATCACACACCAACAATTTGCAGCGAAAATCTTATTACCAAATTTTACAAGTTACATCAAGTTTACATTGTACATGATCGGAGTGATTACAAAGGTGACTCAAAGAAATAACTTTAAACTGTTATAAATTATTTATAGTTTTGAAATATATGCTAGCTCAAGTGACCATCCTCAATAAGAAGTATAGAAGAGTTACTTAGACTTATAAGAAGGTCGTGCCCACCGGCGCTTAACACCAATCACAATCAAGTGACTTGTAACCTGTAGCAACAATGGTAATAAAACCCTAAGTACGCAAGTACTCAGCAAGACTTACCCGACTAAAGAAAAGATTCTCAAGGGTATGCTGGTTTTAAAAGGAATCAAGGTAAGGCTTATCAAGAATCAAGGACTCTGTTTGCATAAAAGCTTACTATGAGTGGATCCTTAAAAATCCATTTTTACTTGTCAGGATAAGTAAAGTTACCTGCATCTAGAGTTCTTTCTACCCTAGTTCAAGCACTTGGCCTACACTAGCCGTCTTTTTATCATCCCTTCAATTCACTGGATTGCTACGTGTAGGGCAGTGACCAAGTCTTCATGTCCGAGAAGTAACGGCGATCCAAATTGATTAATACCTAGCTGGTGATCTCCAATCACATGACATATATAGCACTTAACCCTTGCATATGTCAACTCGCCACTGGGTTTCTTAAGACCAGACCGGGTTCACGCCAACTGAGAGCACAGATACACCACCGTCCAGCCTCTTGCCACGGAGGGTACACGCTACTCTCGCCATCTCTCCACTCCCATTGCGTGTTGGTCTTTCTAGTATTAGTCTGCCCGAGGCAAAGCTTACCCATGATGAGGCATGTGACCAGTTAAAAGGTCCTCAATCAGCAAGCCTACATCGAGACGGTCCTTAATCGACTCAGACGGAGACACTACACCGAGACTCCCTTCTCGTGCAAGTCAACTGCCCGGTCTCAGCTTTATTATTTAAACCCAAAGTTTGGTACCTGGCAGAGGTACATCTTTTCCGATGTTGAACCCATCAAGGCCTTTGACGGATCCACCATCATAAGTATTTTCTTTTTGAAAACATTTCCAACCACTGAAACATCACTTTTGTTTTAAAACAAAACATTTTTTTGTTTTCTAAAGCAAGGCTAAGCATCATAAAATTCTTCTCAAAAAGGGTATCAAGGATGGGTAATCAATTTTTCAAGGAAAGAAATGCATCAACGGTTTAGTACACAACTCTTATCACCTAATGCATCAAACAAGGTGATAAAGATTTTAAAACAGCAAGGAGGTGGCAAATGCACCGAGGCTTGCTTGGAATAAACACTACGTTAGTGTTTGTTAAGTGGCGATCAGCTTTTGTTCTGATACTTGCTTCGTCTGTCCATCTTTAGTTTCATCCGTCAACATCATCTTGTGGAAAAGCTCACGCGTAACATTATCTTGTGGTCGACTCGGCTCTGGTTCTCCGTATCACGTGGTTAATTCACGTACCTGAATGAAATGCATTATGCACATAAATGCATATAGACAGGAATATTACAAACCTAAATAGTGCTACGCGATAGCGAATTAAACACCTAGCGGCGAGGCGTTGTAAAATTTCATATGGAAACACTAGTTATCGACATACGACTACGCACAATAATCACAAAATAATAAACTATACATACTAATTACAGCACGCGCATTTCTCCTGTTCAATCACATCTAATTTTATTATCAAGCAAGAACAAATTATAAACACACACTATCATTTTAGTAAAATATACTTCAGAGGTCTAGTAAAACCTGAACTCGCTATTATTAAATGCCAACGACTTAAAATAGTTATAGAAACAATCTAATTAAATCTAATTAACTCTTTAAATTGTGTATCTTAATTAACCTGATTTACCGATTTATCTAAATCGAACATCACAATATACGTATATGTTAAATTAATAACAATTATCGCGATCAACAATTCTATCTAATCTATTTATATACCTAGTTGACTGGAATAACAAATCAACTTACCATCAATTAAATCCGACTTGAAACCACGAAATCGACGATGCCTTTCAGCTCAACATTTCACCGAAAATAGGGTGAGTGCTGCGTCGAATCGCGCTTCATCTTCATCCACATCGAGAATTCTCCGATCGCGTACTGATTTATTTTCTTCTGCGCCTAATCTTCTCGGATCTTGGCGTAGACGAGGATGACGATCGACGACTTGTTCGAGCTTTTTGTCGAGCACTTAGTGAATATCACGCTATTAGCTTCGTCTTCGCCTGACCCATGAGATTTCTTAATGACATACAGAACGACGACGAGATCGAGTCTAGAGCGAACTAGTGAGGTGGGGTCGAGCAGGTTAGCGCGAGCTCCGGCGAGGGCGAGGACACAAACTCAGTGAGGGAGAGGGCGACGCGAGCTTCGGCCACCGGCAAGCGCAGTATCGATGACAATGACCGAGGTGGGGTTGACTAGCGCGACAAGCACGTGCAGGGGGCAAGGGCAAGCGGTTGGGAGACAGCAGCACGGTTCGGGCAAGGTCGTGCGAGCACTGGACGAGGAAAACAACGGCACTGCAACGAGGTGGTGAGATGAGGATGGCATCCGGCGATAGAGGGCAACGACGCGCGAACTTGCAAAGCTTTCCCACTGGGAGCGGCGTTCAGCAAACTCCGAAGAGGGCGATCGGCGAGGGAGCGTCCACGTGGATGTTGAGAGGGAGACGACGGCCACGAGCAGCAAACAATGACCACGGCGAGCTGACACCAAGTGAACTGCTGCAGATGACCGAGCACGAGCATCAAGCACTCAGCTGACGGTTAGAGCCCACGCCGGGTTGACAAAAGGGAGACGCACGGCGCGCGACGCCGCGGACAGGAGCTGGGCGCAGAGATCAAGGTGAGCGACTCCGGCCACACATGCGAGCAATCCAGGGACACACACAGAGAGAAAGAGAGAGAGGGAGAGAAAGAGACCGCACGACACGGCGAGCTGGAGCAGGGAAAGAAGCGACCGGCGCAGGGGCGAGCTCGGGGAGATGGGCACCGAGCAGGAACACGGTAGGGAGGAGCGCGCGCGGCGAGCAGAGCAGGCAGCTGAGGGGCGCGGCTGGAAGAAGTGGGAAGAAGAAGCCGAGAGAAGGGCGAGCTCGGGGAGCAGGAGCAGGGCGCAGGGGGGGTGCTCCACGGAGGGGAAGCAGGAGCTCGGCAGGGAGGAAGAAAGTCGAGCAGAGGAGGGAGATGGGCGCCGAGCTGGAGGAGGAAGCCACGGTCCGAACGCCGGCGAGCTCGAAGCCGGCTATGGACGAGCTCGGGCAAAGGGGCCAGGGGCACGGTGCAGAAAGGAGCGCGCGGCAGGGAGAGGGCAAAGGGAGCAAAGGCGCTCGCCAGGGAGCTTCGCGAGAGAGAGAGATGGGCGCGGTGTGCAGGGGAAGAAGAAGCCCGGCTGCTGGAGATAACGACGACTGGGGCGGCGGAAAAAAATATGTGCGCGGATGAGAATGATGACTGGAGAAGGAAAGAAAAAAATCTGGACATGGGGGCGGCGGCCGGCGGGGATGGGATATTTTCCCCCATTTTTATTTCTATAATCCTTTCTCCAATGTATTTTTTAGCACATTAATTATTCCCTGTTTGAATCTCATGGCTATGATTCCTCTAGATTAGAATTTATACTGCCATATTTTAAACAATCCGTGTTTGACTCTCGAATTTTTAAATTCAACACACGTCAGTCTGAATTATTGTGACACGAACCGCGAAAATCTAATCTGAGTTCTAGGGTTATGATTTAGATCGAGGCGAGAAGCAACGGACCAAATTAAATGGATTTCGGCTTCGATAATTTACTCTGCGTGATTCGACTAAAATTAGCCGAAACCATATCTGCTATTGTATACGCAATTTTGTCACCAAAACAGCGTGCTGAAGAATGAATGAGATCATAACCTCGCGCACGATTTCTCTCAGACAATGCACGATTCAGATTATTTTGCCCCGAACATTTTAGTCGTCGAGTTCAACTTAATCTGGTCGGGATATAAATCAAAATCATTCAAGTGGGTTGAGCTTCCGAATTCGTATTCGCGCGGACGCACTGATTTTTGGGACAACTATGTTCCGAACATCACGAAAATTTAGGAAGAGCCCGGATAGATAAAAACGATGTAGAACTCACGACAGACGAAACAGATGCGATATTAAAATCGCGATAGGCGAAGATGATTAAAATTTAGCATCTGTTTTATCCACTGATATTACATGCTTAAATCCATAATCGTTGTTGAGCAGAATATAAACACCAGGGGTGTGTGATATCCTGGCCCCTGGGATGATGATTTCCTGGCCCAAGGCTTAATAGAATTAATAGAGTATCTATACCAACAAGATGCATCTTCTTTTTCGGAAGCTTATCTCGAAAGAACCTCAAGTTAAGCATGCTTGGCTTGGAGCAATTTGGGATGGGTGACCGATCGGGAAGTTTTCTCGGGTGTGCATGAGTGAGGACAAAGTGCGCACAAAAGACTTGTGTTGGTCTGTGAGGACGATATTTGATCCTAGAGAGCTGCCAGGAGTAAGTATCGTTGGTCCAGTGATTGGATGGGGTGTTACAAGTGGTATCAAAGCCGACCCTCGAGGTTTCACGGGCGTGTGTGGGCTAGGGGGTTCGGGTATATGGTGCATGGCGCATGTGGGCCCGGAGTGGTCACATGGCATGGCATATGACGACACTAGACACACAGACGTGGCTAAGAGGGGAGGTTCCTGGATTGGGATTGACCGACGAGGACGTCGGTCTTCTAAGGGGGGTGGATTGTGATATCCTGACCCCTGGGATGATGATTTTCTGGCCCAAGGCTTAATAGAATTAATAAAGTATCCATACCAACAAGACGCATCTTCTTTTTCGGAAGCCTATCTCGAAAGAACCTCCAAGTTAAGCGTGCTTGGCTTGGAGTAATTTGGGATGGGTGACCGATCGGGAAGTTTTCTCGGGTGCGCATGAGTGAGGACAAAGTGCGCACAAAAGACTTGTGTTGGTGTGTGGGGATGATATATGATCCTAGAGAGCTGCCTGGAGTAAGTACCGTCGGTCCAGTGATTGGACGGGGTGTTACATAAGTAGGGAAAATGCAACACACTAACATTATTCTCCCTTACATATTAAACATATGCAACACCAGTATCGAAGGGAAATCAAATACAAATACTTAATATAAGAAAGTCAATACCTACTTTTGTACCTTTACCATGTGATGGTCTCCTTTCCATCTAGGTTGGCGGAGTTCCCTTTGTCATTAGTTTAAGATTTCCACCTTGAAAGCTTTATCTCTAGGGAGCTCCTCCACACTTATGCCTCATCCTTTATCTTGATCTTTTCTTGTTACTAAGACACCAAACTTAGAACAAGTTATAACTTTGTGGCACAAGAGGAAACTTCTATTCTAGCGATCACCAAAAGGTACAAATTGGAGCACACTACCAAGGCTACCAATTGAAAGATCATCACTAACATAGCTCCATATCTTGCTCGACTTTAAATACGCTAAACCCTAAACGAGCAATATTTAAATACCTTTAAATGTGCAATTAGTCACAACTTTAAATACACAATCAGTCACAACTTTAAATACCAATTACTCAACTTGCAGAGGTACTCAAGTCCTGATTGCTCCATATATTGCTCATCTTCCCTTTTCCACCATGAGACTATATAGGATCACTCAAGATAGAGTTATTCTCAAAAGACACAAGTTATGTGTGCTCCCCCTAAAGTTGTGCATCAGGTCTTTGAATGACTTGCACCCAGCACATTCTAGCATCCTCAGAACTAGAGGGGATCACAACATACCTTGGTCTAGGCATAATATATTAATTGCATCACAAAAAGATACCAATTGAAAAATGACATAATACAACTTATGCCTAGTGGAAACAAAGCATGCTTCTGGAGATATGACACTTTAAAAGCAACATGTGCATGTTATACACAAGATGATCATTACAACACATATACCAATTGAAAAGGGCAAGATCATACATATAAAGCCCAATATCGTAGCACACCATGATTAAGAAGAATTTTTCTTAGGTACACCAAATGAAAAGAATCAACATATTAAAGCACCTAAGCCAAGACACTACCAATTGAAAGGCAAGAAAACATTTATGATCATAATCATTGGAACTTCAAGATTTTCAAAGAATTACATAGTTCCATACTCCATACCTTTGCTTTTTACCTGAATACCATGAGATCCACTCTTTTAGGTAGTGTGGAGAGGACGACAACTTGAGAACTAAGACAACAATATCTCTTGTTCTCCTTGGTTTTGGCTGAACATGGAGAAATATCTCTTGTTTGGGGGCGGCAGCTCCGTTGCGGCGAGCTCCATCACGACGAGCATGTGTGCGTAAGCCGTCGTCTTTTGGATCTTGTCTCCGATGGCCGGAGGTTCAACGTGTCGCTTCGATTTAGTGCTATTGTCACCAATTGAGGGCTCCTTTTGCTCATGCACCTCCTTCCTTAAAATTACCTCGACATAGCTCAAAGGGGGTGCATTAGACACACAACATGGATTTCTTGTTTTGGTATACACAGAGTACCAAGACAAATAAATCATGTTAATATGGGCTAAACAACACAATCAAGCTTACACATAGATCAAAATTAATTGAAGCATAAACACTGCATGATTTACAAAAGATACAGGTTTAGCCATAAACATCAAGAGAGCTAACCATGGCGCATAAATATATCAAATGAAAAGCTACCAATTTGAAATTTTCAAGAGATATAAACTATAAAGCACATAGACATGATCAAGCAAGCATGATTATTATATTCAAAAACATAGATTGCAAGAATACCAATTGAAAGATACACAACTCAAGCATATATGAAAGTCATAATTACTCTAAGGATAGGTCAAGCAAGACAACCCAACTTAAGAGCAATACCAATTGAAAATAATGCACTTTAAAATACAAGGTTACCGTTTGTGCTCGCCCTCGGTGCGGCTGTGCCCACCCTCGACGCAGCTATGTCTGCCCTCGACGCGGCTATGTCTGCCCTCGATGCACTGTGCCCGCCCTCGGCGTGGCTATGTTCGCCCTTGGCACGATTGTGTCTGCCCACGACGTGGTTGTGCCCCAACATGACCGAGCCGCCTAGCTTGGTCCCACTAATGCCCTATAACCTTGGTCGTTCATATGGTTCGCATTCGATTTGGCTTCTGAAACCAGATGTGACACCGTCCTTTGGAGAGCAAGTTGTAGATTCTCATCAAAGTCCTTTGCTTGATTCACCAGTAATGATTAAGGACCTCTACAATTTATTTAACTCGAGATGAACATGGGATTAGTATTGCACAATAATTCAACCTTGGGTCAATATATAGACAATAAAATTGATGACTTAAGCATAGTGTTTGAATTAACCATTTTAAGCTCTCCCAAGGTCTCCAGTCCATCTTAGGGCACCTGCATGGTCTAGGTGGCATAGTTTGGTACCCATCTCAGGATGGGTCCATAGAGATCATTTAAAAGAGCCTTGGGTATCCAAATAGCATTTGTGCTAGTTCTAGGTGATCTCAACATGGGTCTAGCACAAGTGTATGATTTGGGTCTCCTAAGCGAATAAGAATGAGATGAATTTATTTGCTTAGGAACCTTACCCTTTTACATACCTTTCATAGATGACCTTGCTCACCACACTTGTATAAAAAATGTCGCTCAACCTTACATGACGCTTGTTGTTCATTCTTTGTGTTGGTGAGGGTCATCATGGGGGATGCACGTCCTTGATTCTTCATGAGCAGACATGAAGCAATCACATGGTCCTCATTGTTGCATCCAAAGCATCTTCTCATCCATTCCTCCTCGTCTTTGTGTGGACAAGACGCAATGAATTGACCTAGCTCCTTACACTTGAAGCATCTCCTTTTGCCTCTTCCCTTTTTGTGCTTGGAGGACATAGAGGTATTGTTAGCGCAAACAACATGACTAATTGAATCTTTACCTTTTTCCTTGTTCATGTTGATTGCTTCATTTATTGCTTTAGGAAATTCCTTCTTGTGGAGTTTGACACTTGCTACGGTCTCTCCCTTCTCAAGCTTCTTCACCACGCGTCCTTGGATATCTTGAGGAGGTTGAGCAATGCATCTTCTCCTTAGTTGCTTTGCTTTCTTGTTCCTTTCTTTATTTATGAGCTACTTTTCTTTGGATCCTGCATCTTGATGCTCAATCAAGGATTGTCCTTCCTTGGAGCATCAGGGGTTAGCACATGACAGAATATTATCTTGATGTGCACATGTGCATGAATGAGGTTCACCATAATCTAAGCTAGTCATTACAACCTCATGAGGAATGTTAAGCATGATATGATCATCAACCAATTCATTATGAGAATAAGACAACATATCATACTTTTCACTAAGAGCAAGTTTCTCAAGACTTAGCAATTCTACTTGACTTTTAAGCATGACATTTTCAATCCTGAGTTGAGCAACACAAGATAAGACATCATCATCATTTCTTTGCTCAATTAAAATTGAATCATACTGTTGGACCAAATCATCATGAGAGCACCTTAGCTTCTCATGTTCTTTAGTCGTCTTCTCTAGGCGGTTGTTTGTCTTGATGAGTGTTTCCTCTAGCCCGAGAAGTGTCTCGCCTTATTCCTTGTTCATTCTCAACAACTTCAGCAAGAGCACCTTGTCTTCCTTGTTGAGATGTCCATAGAGCTGGTGAAGCTCCTTTTCTTTTATGTCCTCTGTCTCATCTTCCCTATCATCATTATAAGCGGAAGCATGCAAAACAATATAGGAAGATGCACCTTGTGATGATGTGGATTTGGTTTCATCCTTGCTATCATCCTCATATTCCTCCTCATCATCGCTTTCGTCTCCACTAGCATTGTTAGCAACAAGGCATTTATAACTAGTGGGAGACGAACATCTCGGTGAGGTAGATTCATCGTTTGGTTGACATCGTTCTTGTTCTTCTCCCTTTGACAAGTTAGTAGCACAAGCTTTAGAGGGAGCAGGAGCAATGCATATGGACTTAAAATATTTTGACTTAATTCTAGTCCACAAATCATGAGCATCAACAAAACAATCATTGTCACTACTCATGATAGCAAAATAAGCATCTCAAGAAAGGGACTCAACTAAGATGTTGCAAGCATGGTGATTGAGAGATAAACATCTTAGTTCTACCTCAGAAGGATTTTTACTAATATCGAAGGGAAAATACTTATACTATAAATATGTATCAACTCTGGATTAATATACATGAAATCATTATAAATAGAGACAGACTAAGATTTATAATTGGAACCATCCTCTAAAAGAAGTTGTAGAGTTACCTCTTGTGACGACATCATCTTCTCCGGACGGCTCAGCCCACACTAGAGAGCCAAGCTCCGATACTAATTGAAAGTTCCTTTTGCCCATGAACATGATCTGGATGTCGCATAGAGGGGGGTGAATAGGCGAATAAAAAATAACACTTAAAAACTAGAGTTTCTTACTCTACTCGAAGACTAGATCATAGAGGAATGAAAGACACTTCGAGTAGATCGCAGCGAAAATGAAGTTCCTGTCTCAAAATACCCTGCACTTCAAAGACAACTTATACCATAGATAAGTATTGAAGTGCAAGTATAAAAGCAATAAAGACAAAGAGACAGAACACAACACATAGCAAAGCACACAAACACATGGATTTATCTCGAGGTTCGGCCAAGCCTAAAATGCTTGCCTAGTCCTCATTAGAGTTAGCCACACCTTGGCTTGGAGTCTATTTCAGCTCCTTCCTCCAGCTGCTCAAATCTATCAATGCGACAGATAGAGCCTTCCACTATGTTGATGTCGGTTATAATGATGTCGTGGTTGCTTACAATCTTCTCGACAACACTCCAACAGAGTAACAATGCTCAAGATCTTGCTCTTGCTCTCAGCAGCACTTCCCTCTCTCTAAAGGCTTATAATCGAGCCTCTACACAAACTAGAGAGATACACAAGAGAGAAAGAGAATATGATCACTTGTTGGCTACACTTCTGTTTATCTTCATCAAATGGGTGCCTGGGGATCCCTTTTATAGCCTCAAGAGACCCCTAGTCGTTGCCCCTTTCCTTGTGAAGATCTCAGTTTCCTTCTATCCGTGGGTGCACCAGACAGTGTGTAGTCTTCGATTGCTTTCCTTGGATGGTTGCACCAACCGTTGAGCTGATCATTGCATGCCATAACATGCCCGAGGCCTCTGCTCGCACGAGGCCATGACTTGCACGAGGCTACAGCTCGCCAGAGGCCACGACTCACCCGAGGCAGCAGCTCGCCTAAGGCCAACCTCGGCGGGAGACACAGTTCCAATTCACTCGAGGCCAACCTCGGCGAGAGACACAGATCCGATTCACCCGAGGCCAACCTCGGCGAGAGACGCAGATCTGATTCACCCGAGGCCAACCTCAACAAGAGACGCAGTTTCGATTCGCCTGAGCGCAGTCACCGATTCACCCGAGCATAGTCTCTGACTCGCCCAAGCTTAGTCATGACTCGCCCCAGCGCAATCAGGACCTGCCCGAGGGCATCTCGACTGACTGCCCGGTGAGGCCTAGACATAGCCAAACTTCTCCAACTCTTCTCCACTTGATTTCAACTCCTAGGAGGATCTTCCTGTGACTTAGATAAACACACTTAGAGTATAATTCAATTGACTAAGTTTGAGAAGATTACATGTTCTCCTAGCTTTTCTGTTTCACCTCAGATAGAGATCCAGATGACACTTCCTCTATAAACATGGATAGAGAGCAAAACCAAAGTGCCATATGCATAGTAGAAGGTGTATGCAACATATTTTAACACTCAAACATGCATACTTAACCTTCTTCACCGTTTTTCTCCTTTTGGCTTGTTTGAGGTCGATGTTGGACTCCAAAACTCCAAGTCTCCAAGACTTGAATCAGATTGCCATCTATGAGCTCCAACGCCCTGCATAGCTCACACAGAACCTATCCAAACATAGGAACAACCCAAACTAAAGGTCAAAGTAAACTTATCTCTTTTGGGTTGCTTCTAGGTGTTGGCTTTAACACTACAACTCCTTTCAGTGACCTTTCTATATGTCTTGAGCTTGATTTTGAGCCTTACGACTTACACCATATAACCATAGAACTACCTCATTGGCTATAAGTCACATTCTTAAGTCGTGATCCTCGATGCCCCATATCTCTTCTCAACTCGATCAACCTTGACTTTGCAAGTGTTCTTCTTCACCCCTGGCTTTGGGTTCCTCGGCCTCCATGAACTTCTCATGTGCACTTGGTTTACCTCAAAGCTCTTCTTGCCTTCATCCTAGGCTTGACAAGTTGTCTCCAAGATATGCACACCAAGTCTCACATAATCAATGTTCTTCTTCACTTGTGATGTCCACAACCATAATCAACTCAGCCTTTGGACCATCACTCTTGAACACTTATGTTGAACTTTACAAGCTTTAGACTAAGAACATATCCAACACTTAACACATCTATCAGTCCTTTAATTGGGTTGTCATCCAAACCACCAAAACCCACATGAGAGCTTTCACATGGACATCACAAACATCACATATTGTTCAACATCATAAGCAATTATTACAGACTATCAAATAGTTCATTACATAAATAAAGATAAAAGTCCCACAACTCCCAAATAACCACAAACACATAAACATTGTCTTCATCTTCATCTCCTCCAAGCGCTCCAAGCAATTGACTTCTCCCCATTTTTTGCACCAAGCACCAAAAAGAGAGGAAAAGCAACCTCACTAATTAGAACAACTAGGGCCACCATAAGAACCAGAAGGAGGGTAGGAGGGAAAAAGAGTCTCAGCCCAATCATCCGTAAACAATGACTCGTGAGGAGGACCTCTTTTTTTATCTCTTGAGCTTGTTTCAAACATCTCTTGTGCAGATTTGTTACTCTTGGAATCTTGGATTCCTTGATGGTTGAGGTTGCTTGTGAGTCTCCAAATTTGTGGATGACCCTAAGAACTTTTTTCACCTGCTCGTTGAGCACGATTGAGAAAGTGGTTGCCTTGACCTTGGTGGTTGGCTTGTGGAGGATTAGGGTTGGAAAAGACTCGACCTTTATGGAATCCTCGATGGGGACTAGAACACCTTTGTGGTGTGACCGAACCTCAGGATAAATCTCGTATCTTTGTGTTTTTTCTTCGATTCATTTATTGCGCTTTATCTTTGGCAAGAAAGGCATTGAGTGATTTACTGTGTGTGTGGATTTTGTGGAGTTGCTCCACATGGATCCACCATGATTTTCACTTAGATTATTCCTTGTGTTCTTCATCTAAAGTAAAATCTCATTATTCTCCATGTTGTTCATGGCCTAGATCTATTCTCATAGTTGGACTGGTTCAGAGTAGTTCAACTGCCACTGGTAGCATTTGAACTGGCCTGAACCAGTTGAACTGTTAATGTAACTTTATTTCGAAACTTGCAGTGAAAATTTCAGATGTAGCCTATTCACCCCCTCTAGGCTACTTTCACTATTGTTGGAGGTTGTGGAGGGTGAGTATTTATATCCTAAAGCGGGACTAGCCATTTTTAAGAATCTGCACTTTTTTGTGTGCATCGGACCTCCAATAATGCTAGGCCAGTGCACCATTGGACCCCACCACATCATCACCACGTTAGCTCGACTGTTGAACTCTAGAAAGTAGCCATTGAACTCAATAGGTCCAGTGCACACCAGACTAGGTCCGATGTGACATCGTCTTCGTGCTCAAAAACATCCATTCTATGTAAGTGGTCCAGCATACCATCAAACTAGTTTGGTGCGCCAGCCAACCCAAGCCTATAATAGGTCTTCTCTACATAAGTGGTCTGGTCGACCACCGGACTAGTCCAATGTGCCAGCTGACCCAAGCCCAAAGAAAACCTTCTATGTGTACTCGGTCCGATGCACCATCGGACTAGCACATTGTGCCGAAGACCAGCACACTTAGTCCATTTTGGGCTTCTCTTATTGTTCTCGATTTGTCTCTTCTCTTGGACACTTCCATGACTTAGATAAATGTTCCTTGAGCGTATCCAACCATTCTAAGTCATCATATTGGCTTAACCAAATCCTCCAATTCATTCTCCATGTTTTCTTCAACTTTTTGTTCCAACTAGCACTTGGAAACTCAAACTCCAAATCTGAGCATTCTTGCCATTTCATTGAGTTCCAATACATTGAAATGATCATCAAGAACTTTTCCAAACATTAGAATGACCCAAAGTCCAATTCCTTCTTGATTTGTCATTTTTGTCTCTTTTGACCAAAATTTGCAAAACAAGTGAACCCTTCCAAGTTCTATCTTTGATACCTTCTGCTTGAACTTGTGACCATGCTTATCACTTAAGCTAGCAAACCTTGAGGCTTATGATTTGAACCATCTTATCACATGTGAGTTAAACTAATGGCTTCAAATCATGTCTTCTAATGATGTGATCTTTAGCACAACATAACTCTTCAACAATTTGATCAAACCTTGTCTTCCTACAAGTATTCTCTTCTGTGTCTCAACCTTGGTCCTCTGTCCCCAAAAGCCTTTTGCTTTGACCTCCACAAGGCTAGATCCTTTTAAGCCCTTTCCTTGCCTTGTCCTTTGTTTGTTAGACTATCTTCAAGTCACATCACATTGAATAGTCAACATAATTAATGTCCATCAATATCCTTTGTTCATAAGTAGACCTACTTGAGACTTTTCCAATTCATCGTCGTCTTAAGTCTCATATTGAATCTATCAACTTGTTTGCTTTCTCATATCGCTTAAGTTATTCCACAGTCATATATCCATTTCACCTTATGTGGAATATCCCAATATTGCTTTGTGTTAATCCTTTGATTGCTTTCCATTGCCATGCTTAAGTATATCCTCTATGCTTAACTTTTCAACACTTATCAATCTAGTTAGACCTTTAATACTGTTGTCATTCAATTGATCAAAACCCACAAAGGGCTATATACACTTTCACTAGGTAATCCTATTAAACCCTAAAAGTTTGAAAACAAAAAAGATTTGTACCTAGGCTCATAGTTTAGGTAGGATTTTTCCAACAAGAGATAAAATGATAGATCACTTATTATACTATGACACAATCAAGACTTAGGACCAATTTAATGCATTAGTGCTAATTGTTAGTAGCTTAAATTAACACAAGTAGATACAAGCACACTACCGAATAGTTGAACTAATAGTTCATAATGGATTATCTAGCTAATAAAAAGTACTAGCTATAGCTTCCTGTCACACCCGGGTTTCAGGGGTCCAAAACCCAGGCGCGAAATAATCACCAAGTGTGCTAGGACCAAGTCTTACACATATGATGACTCATGGTACAGAAACGAATGTCACAACATTAATATATAACATAGTTCTGTACAAAATAGTTATATAATTACATCATATGAAGACAACGATCCAGCAACCAAAGTTGACTGGGAGACAACGACCTAGACCTCTCACGATCTCATCGCAACATCCTCCATGTGCCTCATCCTGTGGTACCTGTTCTTGACTTGGGGGGGGGTGTGAGTATAGCAAGGGTGAGCTCACATACGTTTATCGCTCAACAAGTTGTGGGGAATAATGTGCATGAACTCACCAAAGGTGGGGGCTCATGTGAAGTGTAAGGCTTACCAAAGAGGATGGTTAAAGCTGAGCATTACTTTTAACATTGGTCAAAATTTTATTAGCAGTTACTAGGTATAAGTAGGTACCAACCCAATTAAATAAGAGTTCAAGATAAATTACAACACACACAATGCAATGCAAATGACAAATTGAGTTTAATTCCATAAGTTAATCATGTGAGGGTCCGAGCCGCTCATGACCGTGAGCACGCTGATATACCAGGTTTACACTCTGCAGTGGTTGCACATCTTTACCCACAAGTCATGTTACCCATTTGCCACGGGGTTGATTGGACCCATACATCTCTACCAAGGAAGCGAGGCAGGGTACCACTACGAGGCCTTAACAAAGTTCCACTAGCTTTAGAAAACACGCTACAAAGAGTGCAATATAGGAATCCCCCCGTCTTAAAAGCCATCGCAGCAAAATCAACCCAAGAACCTCCCTATAGCAACCACTCCCCTACTTCCCTTGCCCCTTTAAGGTAAGGTAGTCGTCCACTAGCTTTCCTAATTAGTCAGCCAATGGCATCCCAAACCACCCTTGTGGTAGCACTGTTTTCTCGGGTGGTCGCTCCATGTTCCAATTAACAATATGATCTTATCATGAACAATAATTAAACAACAACATAATTGGAACATGATCATAATATAACATTAGTTTCCCAAACTAGGTAGAGCAATAGCAAATCTACCCAATAATTCATCTGTTTGCAAGGTGGGGGAAAACAATGCTAGGAAAACCTATTAGGTCCCATCAAATTAACTTAAGCATGTCACAGTGATTAACAACAAACATTATTAGGTAAAATGAGTGATCAAGGGCACAACTTGCCTGAGACTCAAGATTCCAGGTACCAGGATGATCTTCAGATTCTCGTGACCTCACTGCTATTCGTAGCCATACAAACAAACATGGTATAGGCACAATTAATATCACACCAAACATAAGCACAAACAATATAATATTATTCTACGCGCTGCTATGAGGGCGTAGGCTCGAGAATTACTAGAATTAGAGTTACTGTTATAAAGATATGATTTTCGGAAGATCTTTTGTGATTAATTTATAATAACTATAGTCTTTGTTGATTAGTGTAAATCATATAGGAAAAGATATTAAAGAAATAATTAATTCAACTTTTATCTAGGTTATAACTTAAATAGAAATCTATTTTAGTCAAATTATAACTCTAGACAGGTTGACTTGACTAGATTGATTAATCAACTAGCATAAACTAAATAAATATTCAATCATAAAAGTATGCAGAATGATAAAAATAATGTCCTTACCATATAAACAATTTTATTACGAAGTTAACGCAATTTGTATGTGTCAAATTAGAGTTAGCACACAAAAGATATGGATTATCTAAGTTTCTAGGCTATTTTTATTATTAAAACCAAGTTCTAGGGGTTCACTTGTAAATTCTAGGGGCCTAACTGCTATTTCTTTCTATAGTGGAGGGATGGCGGGTTGATTTTGTGAACTTCTAGGGGCCAAGGGGTACGCACTGATCTGAGCCATTAGATCCGAAACACGCGACCTAGATTAAATCTTCACCTTATCGAACCGGTACGCAACGCTATCCGTCGGATTCCAATTCAGTGCTTAGGATTTTAAGACACCGAGATTGATCTGGATCTGTCCGATCAGATATCAATGTCCCTAAAACACTCGCCCGAAACGGTACGGGCCCAACATATACTATGGCATGATCTAATCTCCAACGTGAACATCGATCGACGATCCAGATTGAATCTGGCTGAATCGTTATCACATTTTAATCGTGGCCACATGCCCACGATCCAACGACCCCTACATTTCTTCCTCCTTACACCCTCCTATCGTCCTTTCTCTCTCTTCATGGCCGCCTGACGCCGATAGCCCCCCACGGCGATGAGCACACCGGCGATCACGGCCCACGGCGAATAGGTGACCAACCACTGCAGTAGCAAAGACGCATGTTACACGGGTACAAGACTCACATGAAGGTGACGTACCGAAGATCGAGATGGTGACCAGGATGATGGCCGCCTGCGATGTCTGATGAGGACGACCAGCCCCGGCAAGCACCGCAGCGGCTTTGGCATGAGTTTCCCTCTCCCTCCTTCTCACGGGTCAACGATACGCCCAGTCTTTAAGGTCAGTAGGCCGCGCGCAGGTGCGCCAGGCACGGAGGCCGTTGGGCGAGTATTCAATGGAGGCGACCCGCGGCACTCCCACGATAACTGGGCTCTCATTTCAGCATCACCCTGTTCTAGCTCGGCTCATGGACATAGGGATTGGCGCTCGAGTTTTATGCCCCAAGGGTCCCCATCCGAAGGATTAGGCTAATCCCCAACAACCCGCTCGGATCACCACATCGCGGCGAACTCCTCACAACAGACTCCAGAGTAAGAAGGCCCCGAGCATTGGGTCCCACACGTCAGCGACTGGTGCGCTTGCGTGAGGCCACAGTGAGGGGCTGACTCCCCGGACCCACCCGACAGCGACCTAGTGATGGAAGAGAGAAGGTGAAGAAGTGGGCCGCGCAATGGGGCCCACTTGGCGGTGATGGGTGCAGAGCGCAACCGCGTGTGAGGATGGGCCGCGAAGTGGGTTTGGCCCACACGGCGCGCTGAGGAGAGTTGGGCTGAAGGGGAGGTTCTAGCCCAGACTCGAGGTAAGTCTTATTTTTTTTTTCTGATTTCTATTTTAAATTCAAATCAAACTCAAGTTTAAATTCCAAACTTTTACTTTTAGATGCACAAATAAAACACCAGCATGAATGAAAACTATATTTTTTATATATTTGTTTTATTTTAGTTCTTTTATACATGATTCCAATCATAAAATAGAGAATAGTTCACATCTTATGAATTTTAGGGAAATATAATTTATATTGTAGATTATATATTAAGAAATAGTTTAATCATAATTCTTCTATATAATTTGAATCCAAGGATAATTTAGTTTATCTAGATGTCTTTTAAAAAAATATTTATATTAATTTTGGGAGTAGTAACTCCGAAATTATGAATATTTTTAAGGAAAGGTGTTTTGATTTAAAACCTTTGGGTAATTTTCCTTATTTTCACAAGATTGAACTTTAGGGTGTTACACTTCCCAAACTAAATACTAACGGTCTATTTGGATCACATGTGCTAAATTTTAGCAGGGTGCTAAATTTTAACTCTCTCAAATGGAGAGCTAAAGTTTAGCACATGAGGAGTGTTTGGATGCAAGTGATAAAGTTAAGTATATGGATATAGAAAGACATTCATACCTCTAACTAATGCGAGGTGGGAGAGAGAGCGAGCGAGGGGTTGGCGATGCCTTATCCTCACTCTAGACCACTTTTAGCTCGCTTAGTATCTCTTGGAGGGGCTAAATTACTAATTGATGCTAAAGTTTAGTACTTCACTTTTACTACCTTTTAGCACTACTGTTTGGATCTTCAAATACTAAAGCTTAGCTAAAAGTGTAGTGATAAACTATAGCACCATGGATTCAAACAAGCCCTAATACTCTTCTTATATCGAAATATAATGGATTTTCAATTACCATAAAGCTTGACCAACGGTAGAAAAGCTCAATATTATTTCCAAAAATAAACTTTATAAGATAAGTGATGAAATATATTTTCATAACTTTTCTTGTCGATCCATGTTATTATTCTTCTCAATAAACTCGAATGAATTTAGAATAGATACTTAAATAAAATAACTAAAAAACCATTGTATTGAAGGAATAACTCTAAAAATATAAGATTCAAACACGATTTAACTAATAGATTAGCTAATACATTACATTTGTGTAAAAACTATCGGTTAGTTTTCTTTTGGTAGTTGCTACTAATATAGTAGGATGTATGACCTTTAGTAAAATTGAATACAAAGTTTTGGTTGCAAACATGTGTTTGGTTTCTGACTAAAATAGAGTTTGTGCCACATCGGTAGTTTGAATGTCAATTATAAATATCAAATATATTCTAATTATAAAAGTAATTTTATAGATGAAACTAAAACAAAGAGACGAATGTATACTATATCATCATAGGAGCGAATTCTTACACTAATTATGTTTAATAGACTCGTCCTATCATTTAACTTTTATATGTAGTTATTAGTTTTATAATTAAACTATATTTAATATATGCAACCAGTATTCAAACATCCATATAATGGGACTAAAAATTAGTTTCTTGATCCAAAGTCCAAACGGGGATAGCTTAGTGAAGTTTGAGATGTAATTCACAGCAATTTTTTCGATCAAAAGGCTGGGAAAAACTGTTGGGCCAAACAAAACCCGCCCAAAACCTGTATTTTTATTGTAAAAAGAAAAAAAACAAACAAAGAAACCCTCACGATTCACTAGGAATTCTTCCAGATCCAGCCCTTGGCTCGCAGTACACCACACCACGCCCAGATCTCAACGTGCCCCTTCTCTCAGATCTCAATTCCCAAATGCCCTCGCCGTCGTAGCTGCACCCCGACCCCGCGCGCTCGCTCGGATCCATGGGCGGGGTCAGGGCAGCATCGCCATCAGGCGCAGGATCCGGAGCCGTCGCGGGGGCGGGATCCGATCACGGGGCGCCGCGACTGGCTATGGCGTGTGTGCTAGCGTCAGAGGCCGCCACGGTGCTCGCTGTCATGCGCCGCAACGTCCGCTGGGCTGGCGTCCGCTACGGCGGCGGCGACGGTGGCGCGGGCGACGACGAGCACCTTGACCACCCGCTCGTTGCGGGGCTCAAGGTTCTCCGCCGCCGCGCTGCCGCTTGGGGCCAGGGTAGTTGGGCGGGCGTTGAGCCGCTCCTCTACCTCCGACCCTTCCTCGATATCGTCTGCTCCGACGAGACTGGGGCGCCCATCACGGGTGCTGCGCTCTCGTCGTTGCACAAGATCCTCACCCTTGATGTCGTCGGGCCCGGCGCACCAGGCGCCGCCGGGGCCATGGCCGCCGTCGTCGACGCCGTCACGGCTTGCCGCTTTGAAGTCACCGACCCGGCGTCCGAGGAGGCCGTCCTGGCAAGGGTCCTGCAAGTGCTGCTAGCCTGCGTGCGCAGCCGTGCAGCACCGGCGCTTGCCAACCGCCACGTCTGCACGATCGTCAACACATGTTTCCGCGTCGTGCAGCAGGCTGGAACCAAGGGGGAGCTACTGCAGCGTGTCTCCCGCCAGACAATGCAGGAGGTTATACGAACTGTCTTTGCCCGCCTGCCGGACATCAATGTCACCTTGTTGTCCGACGAGCAGGTATGGTGCATTGTTATACTCAGTATTTTACTTTGCTGTGCTGATGAACATGGAAATTGTTGCAATACCATTCCTCCCTCAGCATAATAACTCAACTTACTCCTACTATGCTCATGTGCATTGGTCTGAAGTGTAAACAAGTGAAATGTTCTAGTTTTTTTGTCCTTTTTATCTTTAACATTTTTTGTCATTTGAGCAATACGACCACATTGCAAATACTCACATTCTGACACTAAGATCAGCTTTTGTTAGTTTGTAACCAAGCTTTTGTTAGTAGGAACTTGGAAGGCTCATATCTTCCTTACTAAATGAATTTTATTAATTTTGTGGTAGCATTGTTACGTAGGTTGCTGGTTGCAAGAACCCATGTTTGGGTGCTGAGGAGACTGAGAACGGGAAGAGTGACTACGTATGTTTGAACAGCTCTGGCGATGAAGTGGGAGACGGTTCTGGTGTTATGCAAGACAAAGACTTGATGGAGCCCTTTGGGGTTCCTTGTATGGTAGAGATATTGCAATTCTTGTGCTCCCTCTTGAACATAGCAGAAGACATTGAGTTGAACCCAAGGATGAGTCCAATTGACTTTGATGAGGATGTGCCGCTCTTTGCTCTGGGGTTGATTAATTCGGCTATTGAGTTTTCGGCTTCGTCTATACACAGACATCAAAAACTTTTAGCATTTGTACAGGATGAATTGTTCCGCAATCTAATGCATTTTGGCTTGTCAATGAGCCCTCTGATCCTGTCGACTGTGTGCAGCATTGTTTTTACTCTCTTTTACCATCTGCGCCATGAACTTAAGCTGCAAATAGAGGCTTTCTTCTCATGTGTTATCCTAAGATTAGCACAGAGTAGATATGGAGCAAGTTATCAGCAGCAAGAAGTTGCCCTAGAGGCTCTAATTGATTTTTGCTGGCAGAAAGAGTTTATGGCTGAGATGTATGCAAATATGGACTGTGATCTACAGTGCTCAAATATTTTTGAAGAGTTAGCTAACCTTCTGTCTAAGAGCGCATTTCCTGTGAATAGTCCTTTGTCAGCTTTAAATGTGCTTGCTTTGGATGGTTTGGTTGCTGTCATTCAGGCAATGGCACAGCGGACTGATAATGCACCTCAACATCATGATCAAACAGTTCCAGAAATAAGTGAATATTTTCCTTTCTGGCAGTTGAAATGTGAGAGCAGTAATGATCCTGACCAGTGGGTTAAATTTGTTCACCAGCAAAAAAGCATCAAGACAAAGCTAATGATTGGCGTTGAACATTTTAATAGGGACAAAAAGAAGGGTTTTGAGTACCTACAAGCTGTTCATCTTTTGCCTGAAAAACTTGATCCACACAATGTTGCTCTGTTCTTCAGGTACACACCTGGATTGGACAAGAATCTTCTTGGGGACTACCTGGGTAATCATGATGAGTTCTCTATCCAGGTCCTTCATGAATTTGCTAGAACCTTTGACTTCAAGGATATGAATTTGGATGCTGCCTTAAGGCTCTTCTTGGAAACTTTCCGGTTACCTGGTGAGTCACAGAAGATACAGAGAATTCTTGAGGCCTTTTCTGAGCGATATTATGAACAGTCACCACAAATGTTTGTTAATAGAGATGCAGCTCTGGTGTTATCATATTCTGTAATCATGCTCAATACTGATCAGCACAATGTAAGGGTTAAGAAGAAGATGACTGAGGAAGACTTTATTAGGAACAATCGCCGTATAAATGGAGGAAATGATCTGCCAAGAGAATTTTTGTCAGAGCTTTATTATTCTATTTGCCGGAATGAGATCAGAACTATTCCTGAGCAAGGAGCTGGGTGTTCTGAGATGTCTTTCAGTCGCTGGGTTGATCTAATGTGGAGGTCAAAGAGAACATCATTGTACATTGCTTGTGACTCCTACCCTTTTCTTGATCATGACATGTTTTCCCTTATGGCCGGACCAACAGTTGCTGCCGTGTCTGTGGTTTTTGACAATGTTGAGCATGAAGAGGTTCTTACAGGATGCATTGATGGTTTTCTATCGGTGGCGAAACTGGCTGCATTCTATCATCTTGATGATGTTCTGAATGATCTTGTTGTGGCACTATCTAAATTCACTACTTTGTTGAACACTTCCTACATTGATGATCCTGTAATAGCTTTCGGGGAGGATACCAAAGCTAGGATGGCAACAGAAGCTGTTTTCACTATAGCAACTGCTTATGGTGATCACATACGCAGTGGATGGAGGAACATAATAGATTGTATTTTAAGATTGCATAAGATAGGACTTCTTCCTGGTCGCCTCACTGGCGATACAACTGATGATCAGGAATCCTCTTCAGATTCATTACCTGGCAAACATACTTCATCAGCTCCTCAAGTTTTGCCAATTAGCACTCCTCGGAAAACTTATGGACTGATGGGGAGGTTCAGCCAACTACTGTACTTAGATGCTGACGAACCAAGGTCCCGACCAACTGAGGAGCAACTTGCTGCTCAGAGGAATGCTTCAGAGACTGTAAAGAAGTGCCAAATAGGTATCATCTTCACTGAGAGCAAATTCTTGCAAGCTGATTCACTCTCAAATCTGGCAAGAGCTCTCATTCAGGCAGCAGGCAGACCTCAGAAAATCACCAGCTCACTTGATGATGAAGGCGTAGCTGCCTTGTGCTTAGAGCTTCTAATTACTGTCACATTAAACAACAGAGACAGGATTGTTCTTTTGTGGCAGGATGTTTTTGAGCACATAACCCATATTGTCCAGTGCACGGTGATGCCCTGCAACCTAGTGGAGAAGGCTGTTTTTGGGCTCCTGCACATATGTCAGAGGTTGCTTCCCTATAAGGCGAACTTGGTAGATGATTTGCTGAGGTCATTGCAGCTGATTCTAAAACTTGATGCCCGTGTAGCTGATGCTTACTGTGAGAACATTACCTTGGAGGTCACACGTCTTGTCAAGGCCAATGCGACCCATATCAAATCCCAGATGGGCTGGCGGACTATCATTTCCTTGCTCTGCATCACCGCACGCCATCCTGATGCTTCTGATGCAGGATTTGAAGCCCTGGTTTTTATCATGTCAGAAGGTGTGCACCTCTCACCTGCCAACTTCATCCTTTCAGTGGAGGCATCAAGGCAGTTTGCAGAATCTCGGCTTGGGTCTGCAGAAAGATCTATCCATGCTTTGAACCTAATGGCAGACTCAGTTAATTGTCTTGTGCGATGGTCACAAGAGGTTAGAGAAGCTGGTGGAGAGGCAGATAGAATATTGGAAGGAATTGCAGAGATGTGGCTGCGGCTGGTGCAGGCTCTACGCAAGGTGTGCATGGATCAAAGAGAAGAAGTGAGGAACCATGCATTGTTATCGTTGCATAGATGCTTGGTAGTTGATGGAATATCAGTTAAGTCTTCAACATGGTTGATGGCATTTGACATTATTTTCCAGTTGCTTGACGAACTGTTGGAGATTGCTCAGAGCTACTCACCAAAGGATTTCAGAAACATGGAGGTATCTCTCTTGCATGCTGTAAAACTGTTATGCAAGGTGTTCTTGCAGTCACTTAAAGACCTCTCAGGACAGCACAGTTTTGATAAGCTGTGGTTGGAGGTTCTTGACATGATAGAGAAGTTCATGAAAGTCAAATTGAGAGGCAGGAGGACAGAGAAGCTACAAGAGGCTATTCCGGAGTTAGTCAAGAACATACTAATGATGATGAAAGCTAGTGGGATCCTGTCAAAAACAGGTGCCAGTGAAAACAGTTTCTGGGAAGCAACATGGCTTCAAGTTAACAAGATTGCACCCTCTCTACAATTAGAAATTTTTCCTGACAATGAGGATGGCAGCACAACTCAAGTTGAAGAAAACAAATTGGATACACAAGTGCAATCTGACCAGAACAATGATCGATAGGACATTATACTTTCTCCCATCCTATCAAGTTAGTTGCAGCTGGAACCTTTCAACTTTTTGTTCCAAAACCATACACAGATGCTTGGCAGTTCTGTATGTGCCATTAGGAAGAGTAAGATGGTATATTGTAATTTTCTTAGTTTACATATATAATTTTGTTGTTGACAAGGTTGTTGCTTTGTGCTTTACTGTTGCAACACCGAAGTTGTATGATATATATACTGTGTTACTGGCCTGGGAGAATCAAAGCTTTTGGCTGTTTATTGATGTGGTCCAGGAACCTGTGTACTGTACTGCTGTGGAAAATTGCTTATAGCAGTAGGTGCGATGGTTTTCTCTTGCCATTGTCTGGTGTTTCAAGGTGCCCAATATGAATGTGCTCTTCAGTTATTTCATATATGGGTGATATGCTGGATTGCTGGTTCATATGAATTTATTCACCTGTGAATGTGAAAGAGCTCAATAAAGATGCCCCTTTTTCCTTTATTTATTAGGCCAGGCAGGAAAGATAAGCAGCTGAGAGCATGCATGCTTCATTGCTCCTGCTGCATTCTTTGTTTTTTTTTGCTTTATGTACCTCCTGCATTCCTTGTTTAATTTCTAATCATAATGATGTTTCGTAGGCTCAAATGAGCATGCAGTGCTGTTGCCAAAATCTGCAAACAATTTTTTTGCTAACTGAAATTCTACTTATTTTCAGAGTGGCATGTCCGGAACAAATCAGATTTGGTCTGCAAACTTAAGGAAATCGCATATCTTTTCAGATTCAGTTTGCAGAATTTGAAGGGCCTATTTATTCTGTGGAAGGTCTTACAGATAGGGATTATGGTTTATGTTAGAATACCCGATTAGGGTTTGGGGTTCTCCCCGTGTAATTACTGTCTCGCCACTCTGTAATGGGCCTGGCCTAGTTACTCCAGTCTATTTAATAGATTGCCCAACCCCTGTTAGGGTTAGGGTTTCCAATATGGTATAGAGGCAGAATTTTTTTTTCCTCTCCCAGCCGCCACCTCCCCTGCCCAGCCGCCTGTGTCTCCCTCCCCTGCGCCGCCGCCCAGCCGCCGGCGCCCTCCTCCCCGCCGGCGTTTCGTTTCATTCTCTCGCGTCTGCTCCGGTCGCAGGAGGCAGGATCGCTCGGCTGCTCCGTCCTCCGTCCGCACGGCTCCGCTCCCTGCTGCCGCCACGCGACCATCGCCGCAGCCACCTCACCGAGCACCCCCGTGCGCCCTCTCCTCCCTGCGCCGCCGGCGCCCCACCCCCCTGGCCCGCCGCCGCCACCCCGTTCACCTCCCTGCGACGGCCGCCGTCGGTCCGCTGCCCGCTGCCCTTCCCCGCGCCTCCAACTCCGGCCGCCCCTTCAGCCACGCCGTCCCCCACGTGGCCGGCGCTGTTGCTCCGCCCCCCTCTCCTCCAAGGTCGGCAGCGACGCCCCCTGGTCGTTTCCCCAGTCCCGGCGCGCTGCTACTCAACACCGGCACACAGAGCCTGCTCCCATGGAGCACAAGCGTGTCCTGGTCGCGCCAACAGCAGCACGCCGAGCTCCAACGGTCCCTTCCACCACCTCTGGTGCGACCGCTCTGCCCCCTGCAGGGCTCGGTCTCCTTCCCCCACTGCCGGAAGCTATCCCCTGGCCCTCCAGCGGTATGGCACCCGCCCAGCTCCCACTGGCCCGGCCCGTGCTGACCTCTTGCGGTGTCGTGCCTCCTTCATCCCCGGCCTTGGGCCTCCCCTCCATGCTCTCCTCGCTGTCCTCGACGGCCACCACCGCTCCTCCCGACCTTGCTGCTGCTGTATACAGTAGCACCTCCCTCGGCGTGCCACCCACCACTCCCCATCCTGCCGTTGCCATGACTGTCGGCGCCACTTCTTGGCGGGCTCCGCCCAATTCTGACGGGATCGTTGTGTGCGTCCTCCTTCACGATGGCCAGCTTGTTCGGGGCATCTTTGTATCCTTCGATCAGGCCATGAACCTTGTTCTTTGTGATTGCATTGAGATCCACCCTCAGGCGGGCCGTCACGTTCCAGGACCGCTTATCTTTCCCCGTGCTGAGGTCGCCTTCATGGCGATCGAAACCTCGTTGTCTACTTCCCCTCTCAGTGGCTCTGTCAGAGCCCCTCCCCTGGCCCTCTCTGCACACACTGCGCCTTCGCCACCTTCTCCCTCTTCCACCGATTGGGTGGTCGACTCCGGAGCCTCCTTCCATACTACTCCCACTACTGCCTCATTATCTTACTCCCATCCTCCACACCCTTCCCATCCTCCCTCTATCGTTGTGGGCAACGGTTCCACCCTCCCGGTCACCTCGGTGGGTGCATCGGTCCTTCCGGGACCATTCCACCTTAACAACATCCTAGTTGCTCCCGGTCTAACTCATCCCCTCCTCTCGGTTCGTCGCTTCACTAGTGACAACCACTGTTCTATGGAGTTTGACCCCTGGGGTCTCACCATACGCCACCTTCCCACACGTACTGTGCTCGCTCGCTGTGACAGCTCCGGTCCCCTCTATTCTCTTCACTTGCCCTCCACTCCCCACACCAGAGTAGCCTCATCTCCTGCCCTTACTACTACCACCACATCACATGCTCTTGCTACTACCACCACCTCCTCCGCCATTTGGCACCGTCGCCTCGGGCACCCTGGACCCGACGTCATGTCCCAGCTTGCCGGCCACTCAGACATATCCTATACTCGGGGCTCCTCTGAGCGCCTCTGTCATGCTTGTCAGCTCGGTCGTCACTCCCGCCTTCCTTTTTCCACTTCCACGTCCAGGGCTGTTCAGGCCTTTGATCTTGTCCACTGTGATCTCTGGACGTCTCCTGTCCTTAGCCTCTCCGGCTACAAATACTACCTGGTCATTCTGGACGACTACTCCCATTTCCTTTGGACTTTCCCCCTTCGGCTGAAGTCCGACACGTTTACCACTCTCACTCACTTCTTCGCCTGGGTATCCACTCAATTTCGGCGCCCGGTCCGTGCCCTGCAGTGCGACAATGGTCGCGAGTTCGACAACAACGCCTCCCGTTCTTTCTTCCTCACTCACGGCGTCCAGTTGCGTCTCTCGTGTCCCTACACCTCTGCTCAGAACGGCCGGGCCGAGCGCATGATTCGCACCACCACCAACATGATCCGCTGCCTTCTTTTTCAGGCGTCTCTCCCTGCCACCTACTGGGCAGAGGCCCTTCATACTGCCACGCATCTCCTCAACCGTCTTCCCTCGAAGGCGGTGAGCCACCCTACACCACACTTTGCCCTGTACGGCACAACCCCTTCCTACGACCACCTGCGCGTGTTCGGCTGTGCCTGCTACCCCAACACTTCCGCTACCGCCCCTAACAAGCTTTCTCCTCGCTCCACTCGCTGCCTCTTCCTCGGCTACTCCCCTGACCACAAGGGGTATCGGTGCCTGGACCTCACCTCCCACCGCATCATCATCTCTCGTCATGTCGTCTTCGACGAAGATGTGTTTCCCCTTGCAGGCTCCACCCTACCCACCGATATAGACTCACTCCTCGAGTCTGACCCGGTTCCCCCCCACCCCCGGCGCCCCGCCTTGCGCCGTTACCCGTACCTCGTGCGGCCACGACGCCACCGCTTGCGCCCATTCCCGCGCCACGCGCGGCCCCGTCGATCACGCCTGCGCCACGCGCGGCCCCGTCGACCCCGCTTGCGCCACGCGCGACCCCGACTCGCTTCGCCGACCCCGCGCTCGTCTACCACCGTCGCAGCCACGCCGCCGCCCCGGCGCCTGCCGACCCGGGCCCGTCGACGAGCACGGCCCGCTTTGACGACCCCGCCGTCGTTTATCACCGCCGCGAGCCGGCCATACCCGCCGCTCCCGCCGTTACGGCAGCCCGCTCCGAGTCGTCCGTGTACCACCCGGTCGCCATCCACCGCGACCCCGGGCACGTCCACCCGATGGTGACTCGGCGCGCCGCTGGCGTTCTTCGCCCCGTCGACCGGCTGATCCTGGCAGTGGATACGACCTGCACTCCTTCGGACGCTTCCCCTGTGCCCTCCTCCGTTCGCGCTGCCCTTGCCGACCCACATTGGCGTCGCGCTATGGAGGAGGAGTACGCGGCCCTCTTGGCCAACCACACCTGGGACCTGGTGCCGCGTCCACCAGGCACCAACGTGGTCACCGGCAAGTGGCTCTTTCGCCACAAGCTGACCTCGGACGGCTCCCTCGACCGCTACAAGGCCCGTTGGGTCCTTCGGGGCTTCACCCAGCGCCCCGGAGTGGACTACGACGAGACCTTCAGCCCCGTCGTCAAGTTCGCCACTGTTCGCGCCGTCCTCTCCCTCGCCCTCTCCCGCGACTGGGCGATCCACCAGCTCGACGTCAAGAATGCCTTCCTCCATGGCACTCTGACGGAGACTGTCTACTGCAGCCAGCCCACCGGCTTCGTCGACGCTGACCGTCCGGATCTGGTCTGCCGGCTGAACCGATCCCTGTACGGCCTCAAGCAGGCGCCACGGGCATGGTACAGTCGCTTCGCCTCCTACCTGGCCTCCATCGGCTTCGTCGAGGCCAAGTCGGACACGTCCCTGTTCATCTACCGCCGTGGCGACGACACTGTCTACCTCCTGCTCTACGTCGACGACATTGTGCTCACGGCATCCACCACCGACCTTCTCCAGCGCACGATCGTCGCCCTTCAGCGGGAGTTCGCGATGAAGGACCTGGGGCCCCTACACCACTTCCTCGGCATCACCGCCGAGCGTCGGCCTCAGGGTCTCTTCCTCCACCAGCGCCAGTACGCCATCGACATCCTGGAGCGGGCTGGCATGTCTGACTGCAAGCCCTGCTCCACGCCTGTCGACACTCAGGCAAAGCTCTCTGAGGACGACGGGCCTCCGGTCGCCGACGCGACGTCCTACCGGAGCCTGACCGGCGCGCTCCAGTACCTCACCTTCTCCAGGCCCGACATCGCCTACGCCGTCCAGCAGGTGTGCCTACATATGCACACTCCGCGGGAGCCCCACCTCACCGCTCTCAAGCGGATCCTGCGCTACCTCCGCGGCTCCCTCGACTACGGCCTCCTACTTCGACCATCCCCGACGTCGGAGCTCGTGGTCTACACCGACGCTGACTGGGCTGGCTGTCCCGACACGCGCCGGTCCACCTCCGGTTATGCTGTGTTCCTGGGCGCCAACCTCGTCTCTTGGGCCGCCAAACGGCAGCCCGTCGTCTCTCGCTCCAGCGCTGAGGCCGAGTACCGCGCCGTGGCCAACGGCGTGGCAGAGGCCTCCTGGCTGCGACAGCTCCTCCACGAGCTCCACAGTCCCCTTCAGCGCGCCACCCTCGTCTACTGCGACAACGTCAGCGCGGTCTATCTCTCCACCAATCCCGTGCAGCATCAGCGCACGAAGCACGTGGAGATCGACCTGCACTTCGTCCGCGAGCGTGTTGCTGCCGGTGACGTTCGGGTTCTCAGCGTCCCCACCACGCTGCAGTTCGCTGACATCTTCACCAAGGGGTTACCGTCGAGTGTCTTTTTAGACTTCCGATCCAGTCTCAACATCTGTACAGGATAGAGTTGTGACTGCGGGGGGTGTTAGAATACCCGATTAGGGTTTGGGGTTCTCCCCGTGTAATTACTGTCTCGCCACTCTGTAATGGGCCTGGCCCAGTTACTCCAGTCTATTTAATAGATTGCCCAACCCCTGTTAGGGTTAGGGTTTCCAATAGTTTAGTTTATTCAGTATGCTAATTTGCATCCATTAGTAAGTAACCTAGAAGTACTTTTGTTTTCGTTCCTAACGGCCGTGTAAATTAAAGCTTGTTTATGCTCTTTGTAACATTAGAATTGTAGCTTGACTGCAGAACTTGAGAAATGAAATGTGCAATGTTCTAGTTGCAGGCTCTAACTGAAAACTATGCATTACACAAAAGTAACATTCCACATTGTTGGAAACTTCCAAAAATGTGCATAATGCAGATAACTAAGAACCAAAATTATTACTTTCTTCCCTTAATAAAAAAAGAGAGGAACCAAAAGAGTTTTGTGAAAAATGTATACATGGAGCCATTGTGATAAAGTCATTTTGGACAACTTTTTTACTGCAATCTGCTTTTATGTGCCATAGAATTCTTAGTACTTGGAAGCAAAGCTCGAATTGCATGTTCGTTTCAACGTGTGTCTGCAGTACCACTCCGTCAAGTTTTCATTTCATTATTTGATGGTCAAAAATTGTTCTTTGGTTCATTGTGGTTCAGTTGTCAGAACGAAATTTAATATCTATGGGCTGACTTGTCAGATACATGTTTGTTGCAACCTGATTCATGCCAATTCGTGGCACGCACGAACGTATAGAGCTTTTATTTGTGATGTGCTTCTTATCTGGATTAGCTTAGGGCCTGCTTGGAACTACCCAGTTTTTAAGAAACTAGTTTATGAAAATTGAGTTGGTTCCAAAGATACCAGTTCATGACTCAGTTTATAGAAATTGGATTCATAGTTTCTTAAATACCATAAGCTAGCATCTTCTAGCTTAAAAAATAAAAACTGGTTTCTTAAAAACTGAGTTGCTTCTAAATATGACCTTAGTCGGACCATGTAAGGTACTGAAGCAAACTTTGTTGCATAGACTTGCCATAGCATTGAACAGACACTTGATTCCAGTACATACAAGAAATTGAAAGATGCACATGCAGCAATGTTCTTAGGAAAGGTTATTAACCTGAAACAAACAGACCGTTAGTGTTGGATTAGCTGAAACCTGAAAGCGATGCTAATTTTTTTCTGCGCGATTAACAAATCATATGCCCATGGATTCTGGCAATGAAGTATCAGAACTAGTAAGTTAAAATTCATTTGGTCAACTAGACCCTTTTTCATAAGAGCGATGCTACCGTACATAAGTTCGTTACAATATACTGTATGATTTACTATTATATACGGACCAGTGCGATCACCCTTGCTGCTTGCTTGATTGCCATTTTTTGTTCTTTGTAAAACTTACCTATTCCTGATATTTTGTATTGGTTTCATGCGTTTATGTTCAATTGGGCTACACTCTTTAGGAAAGACAGTTGGATAATTAGTAGCATCTAGATTATATACTATGCTCATACTAGAATCAGTAAATTAGTTACTCCCTCGAAATAACACTATATATATAGGTGATCGTGAAAAAGTAAGGTCCCGTTTGGTAGGGCTATTCCTCCGCCAGCTTCACCTCTGATTCCGGCTCCTCTAAGAAAACAGATCTCTCCTTATTTTCAAGAAAAGCTCTGAAAAAACACCCTGTTTGGTTGGAAATATAACTTCTCTTGTAGCTTCTTCTACGATGTAGCGTCGACGAAGAGAAAAGTATAATAGAGAAGCCAATAGAAGCTCCTTTTTCTAGTTATCAGCTCCTACTGGTTTTTGGAAGAGCTCCTCCCTCTTTTCTATGAAGAGCCCATCAAAGAGCCTCCCTTTTGGTAGATTTTTTCAAGAAGTCGTTGAAGGAGCCATTAAAGGAGCCTTACCAAAGGGGGCAAAATGTCTTTAGTCAAAAATAATTTATTTTTAACGGCTACAAGATTATTTTTGGCGGCAAGACACTCACTAAAGTTCGACACTAAAAATAGTGTTTATTTTCTGTGGGGGTATCCAAAAATAAGTCTTTACTATATTAAATCACCACTTTTCCTGTTTCCATGGTTTCTACCGTCGTCATGGCCCATTTAAATTGTAAAAATTCTAAAATTTTGTATAAATGAGGATTCAAACCATGGTTATTGGCTCTAAGTCCACATTCACACCCACCTATCCAACACAACACACATATATTTATGTTTTATATTCTATACTTAAGTATAAATGAAAATTGTAGCAATGTACTTGCACTTTTCTAGTTATTTTTTATGACCGAGATACAACTGCCGAAAATAAACCCGATGTGTGTAGTTTCGACGGTTTTAGCCAACCACCAAAAAATAAGATCTACTATTTTTATTGGTTACTTAAGGTCACCGAAAATAAGTTGGGCCTATTTTCGGTGACCTACTCAGTCCTTCAAAAATAAGTCATACCCAGGGTCCAGAATTCTCCTGTATTTCCTTGCATATCCATATACAAATTACATATCATCTTACCATTCAACATCACGTATATATTTATATCATTGAATATCCATCGAATATCATTAATCTATCACATTCAAATAATCAAGTATACACATATCATCTATTCAACATCACATTCAACCATCACATTAAAATGACCAATCTCATTCATAAATACAACAACAAAGCAAGTCTGATAAAAAAAGCAAATTTTATAGGAACTAAGGGTTATTGGACTTGTGTTCCCACATCCGAGAGTGAATATATTATTGATAAAGTCAGTAGCCTGTTCATCTGTTCATCCTGTAATAAAGAGCAAATTCCACCATTAGAGGAAAAAATATGAGTTATATTATTATAAGTAACGAAATAAATATAGTTATTGAGATCTAATAAACTAACCTCATCTCAAGATAATGCTACCACTATTGGAGAGGTTTGATATATATATATTTGTCATATCTACTTTTGATCCCCAGAATACATAAGTTTAAATAGATTAAATAAATAGGATTGAGTATGTTAAGCTAGAACAGAACCAAAATAGTTTCATTCACTAAATTTGTACAAATAAAGCTATAATTTACTAAGTTCAGTTAGATTGACTAAATATGTCTAGAATTTACTAAATTGAGTTGCATTGACTAGACTAAACTGAATTTGAGGAAATTCATTGAACCTCAGCTCCAGAAGGTCTCAAAGGATAGAATTGCAGGAATATTGATGGTGGTGGTGGTTGCCACTATGACAAGATGTTTGTTTGGGCATGCTGCTGCAGTAGTGATTGTAAATACACTTATTAGTAATAAAAGTGCTAAATGGACGAAATACTAATTATTCTAAAATCACACTTACAATAATACATTTTAATGAGCGGTGTAATTAACAAAGTACTCTTGCTGCTTCATGTTGTACTCGTTTTTTGCCCTTAGCGCCTCCCGCGGATTCTTGATGACAATATCTTACTCCATGCGGCGACATTGCCTACTACTACCAACCTGAGTCCAAGTTCGAGTCAGAGTTTGAGTCCACATTTGAGTCTGAGTTTGAGTCCACGTTCGAGTCTGAGTCGGGGCTAGGGTTAAAGTAGGATGTAAGTCGATCTTGAGTCTGAGTCTGAGTCAATACTGGAGGCAAACTCGAGTCGGTGTCATGAGATCTGAGGGATGCAAAGTTGATGTGATGGTGGTTGAATCTTAGTGATCCTGATCGTATGTTGCGGACATTCCCAAAAGGTCTAGGACGAGCCATACATTGCAGATGATGGGGTCGCTGAGCATGTTGGTACGAATGTCAAGGTACTGAACATAAACTTGTATACCAATGTGAACTTCAAGGATGCATCAACTCTTAGTTGATCTTTGCGACAACACCTACTTGGTGCACCAAATCTCAAAGATGTTCGATAGTAGATATATGGGGTGGGTTACAAGATCAAAAGTTGTAGGTACATGCATGAAGGACACCAAGATTTAGATAGATTCTGGTTCTCGATGTGATATGATACCCTACGTCTTGTATGGGGTGGATCTATTGATGTATTCTTCAACTACGATGTGATCTGATGCCCTTAGGGGTTCCCATGTCCCTCTTATTTTATATTCCAAGGAGAGACAGACGAAATGACCAACTTTCATCTCGCAACCGAGTTAAGTGGTATGGTTCCGACATGAAATGGAGGCAACATGTGGCATCATCACAAAGGGTCTGTCAATGTGAAGCAACCTCGTGTGGAGCACGTGGCCATTAGATGGAAATCACAGGAGTTATCCATTTCGCCCTGGCTAAGTGCATATGCTCTATGTATGTAGGGGTAGTTTAGACTAGTGAAATAACCCTTTATAAATAGATGGTGGCCATTGTGGACAACCATCTTTTTGGTTAGCATATTAGTCTCTTGTTTACAAAACCCTAATTTCTATTTTCTTAGTTTAGCCGAGATCCACATATGTTTTGAACTCGATGTCTGTGCTTTTGTATTCTTCATCGCATTATTCAAAGGTAGGGTGGCCATATCCATCCACAGAGTTTGTCAAATCATGTTCTTAGTTTTTGGATGTGCTGAAGTTTTTTATTCGATTTTGTCTCTGCCCCCGTTCCCTCTCTTCTCCTTTGGATTTTGGAAGAATCCTTGCTTTCTTGAGTTGGGGTTTGTTTTGGGGATTGCATTGGGATAAAGATCACTCTAGATCAATGCATACACCCAGTTTGTGGTCGTCATCCAAGTTGATCTCATTTAGAGGTTTGAGAAAACCCCAACAAAACCCCACTCTTCTTGATATTTTGGATCTGTGCGGTTTTTTGAAGCCCTGCGAGGTTTGTGCTAAATTTGGGATCAAGTCACGGTGCTCTCGAGTAGAGAAATTTTTATGACTCCTATTCAACCCCCTCTGGTTGCCTCACTGGTCCTTGAAAAACTCATCTCCCACTATTAGTATATCCACCGCGCTAAGTCCACCCAATCTCCCTTCATTTTCACTATACCCACGCCCGTAACTAGTTTCATGCCGTCACTACGGGAACTCACGTGCTAGCTTCCCTCACAAACTCAAGTTCTAGAAGCCGCATGCCTGCTATGTGCTCGTCCTCAGCGATGACTTTAGGCTCCACTCAGACTCCGGTAGTTCAATCTTGGGTATATGTCTCCATGTTGGGAGCCAGCAACTTCAGATCCAGAGAAGTCATTTTGTCAGATTGTACAAAGCATCCCATCATAAACTTTTGGAGTAGATTTCTGATAGATTTTGGAGCCCAAATGACTCATTCAGTGTCACCAAATTGGATGTAGATATTACTAATTAGTATACATCAATCCTCTCTCTTTCACCTCTGATAGAGAGTTAATGTTTAGATATGAAACACAAGCGGCCAAGAGCTATACTGTTTGTGGTTCTTCATCTTTTTACAATGCAAGATCTAAGACTTATAAATAGACGGGACGATGGACGACCACTAGACGAGGGGCGAAGGCAGGTCTTGGAGAGTGGATGAAGGAGCGAATTGTTGCTCGGTCGCTGCCACCGCCAGACATTGGGGAGGGAGATGACTATTAGGCACTAACACGCGGCGACACTGTTAGGTGGACCCAAACACTCGGGGAGCAGGAGAGAGCTCAGATGCACAACAAAACAAATTGCGGGAAACCAAAACTTCTTGGTATGCGTGTCCCATCACGTTATAGGACGAGGGTATTTATAGGCCTATCGGGGGGGGGGGGGGTAGGTGGTCCAAAGTACATCTCTACCCCTGGCTACCAACTATATTCGAGTAACAGAGTAATTACAGTGCTGCCCATACAGTAATCCGCATACACCAGATAACACACCCACACACTACGCTGACAGGTGGGCCCTTGGCGATGTCTTGTGGTGCTTCAGGGGAGTACATGGTGGACCTGTAGCCTCCACCCTGAGAGCCTTCATGTCAACGCTCCCCTTGGTCGCGACTGGCTGGGCGAGTCTTTTAGTCGATGTGAGGCGAAGGCCTCAGCTATCGACGACTTGTTGTGGTTGCCCGCCGGATCGAAGACCCCTTCGCTTGTGATCCTATGTATGGTCAGTACAAGTAAAAAGTCTGGTCTCTGTCGGATGCTGCTCGACCGTCCTGAGGCCTCCGTATGACGTAGTGCCTCCTTGGCATTCTGTCAGGTCGGAGGATGCCTTTGCTGATGGTCCCTTCACTCATGGATTTGTGAAAGTTGTTAGGACAGAAACAAGGTCTTTATCCGAGTTGGTCGAGGGTGCGTTCGGCCTTTGCCCAACAGTAGCCCCTGAGGGAGTGGTTCATCCTGGTGGGCCATTCCCAAAGTCTTGATTTAGAGGTGGACGAACTCTGCCCTCAACCAACCGGTGAACCGCCTCGAGGGGAGCTTGATGTGACAGATGGAAAACCAATGTGACACTATTTTCTTGGTGCCATAGGTATAAAATGACCATGTGATCACGTTGCTAGGCCACCACACTCTACTTTCGCAACTGTTATCGCATGTAAAAAATCGTCGGATCGCCGCCGCCTGCGATTGTCGTTTTCACCGCCAGTGACAAGATCGGCGACTAGCTCATTGACGCTAGCCCGTCTCAAGACTGTCGCTCATCGACGACCCCGGTATGTCATCATGCCTCCGTCTCCCAGCAGTGATGCAGTTCCATCGCTGCCGCCGCCACCGCCGTGGGGCGGGAAGAGCGCTGGCTCTTCTTCTGCTAGGGTTCCATGCTCCATTGGGCTGGACTGGGAGAGTTATGAACTAGGTCATTCTAAGATTACATCACGGAGGGTAAGGGAGATGGCGAGTTTGGGCTACTTCCCATGTGGATACAGGCGTACCACTGGGGTGGAGACTATGTCGAGGCCAGATGGTGAAGTGCTCGTTTTTTAGGGTTGTTCGCTGCAAGACTTCGTCTGCCGTGTCAAGATTTTTTGACTAAGGTGCTTGAGAAGTTTAGGGTTCAAATTCACCAACTGACGTCAAATGCCCAAGCATCGAGGTCTTCGCCAAGAACTATTGCTTGCACTGGCAGAAGAGGTCTTCAGGTGGTGGAGTTGATCAGTTTGGAAGCTATACTTTTACCTTGAAGACTGGGAAGACGAAGGAAAAAGTTGTTCAGTTAGCCCCTTGTGCGAAGAATAAGTGGAGGGATGGACAAAATTGGTTTTATGTTCGGTGCATTAAGGGCAAAGGGTGGCCTCGGGCGAGTACCCTGAGTCCATTTCAGTTTGAGGCTTTCCCACACTTTGCGGTTGAGGAGAGGGACCAAAATGACTATTCCTTTGATTTTGCTGTTGTTGCCTGCATTGGCCAAGATCTGGTTGATGAGTATTTGGCGTGTGGGGTCTTGTCGCTTGGTCAGGGCTGGGTTGTGGGTCCGGTTGCCCGGAAACACTTCACTAGTTTTGATAGGCAGATTTTGAGTCCTATCTTCACAATTGAGCTTAGGGACCATTCTCGGGACATATTTTTTGCGGAGACATAAGAAAGCAGAAGAGCTTGTCAGTCCTGTTACTGAGTAGGAGATTAAGAAGGTGGTCGAAATTCACGAAGGCCATGTGCGTGTGAACCTTGTGTTTAGCAAGATGGGGCTTGCTTAAGAAGAGCACATGGCATGCCTGAAGAGGAGGCGAAAGGCGTCGGGGGGGGGGGGGGGGGCCCAGTCACAAATGTTGATAGAGACACTGTCTGTCACACCCGGTTTTAGAAGGCAAACCGAATGCAAACCATGTAGTGCCAGGATCAGCAATTCATGTACACAACAGTTACATAACTGAACATCATCACACAATGCTCAAATAATAACATAAAAAGGGAATAATAGTCAATTACATCATATGTCTCAGACATCCACATAGTCTTTAACAATATTCAAAGTGCGAAAACGAAACGTAGATACACGCGGCCTTCACAGGCAGCCGACTGGGGGTTGCCGCTAACCCACGCATAAAACTCGTCATAATCTTGGAACTCCTGGAAGTCTTCCTCCACGGCTTCATCTTCTCCTGAGCAGTGGTTGCAACGCGAACAACCTGGGAAGGGGGGTTTGGTGTGTAGAGCAAGGGTGAGTACACATCAACATACTCAACAAATATCCTGTTTGGCTGTAGTGGACTAGCTTTATGTGGGGGTATGTCAAGAAGTTGCTTTTAGTTGGTCAGATTATTATTACTAGTAGAGAGAGGGCCAAGTTTTAGTATTAACCCACGTTGTTAACCCAAACGTACCCTTTCCAAACGGAAAGAATACCACTTACCATTACCGAAGTCAATACCAAAACCATCATTCTCATCACCACCTGTAATCCGAACATCTTTGATCGAGTGTCACTAATCAATGGAGCTCCCTTGGCCACTCATAACCGCGAGCACAGCTGATATATCAGTTTTCAAACACTCTGCAGAGGTTGCACACTTTACCCACAAGTCGTGATTCCCTTTCTGCCCGGAGATCATGACTCTCCATTGATCACTACCAAGGTGACCCAGCAGGGTATCACTACATAGCCTTTACAAAGATTCCCCAGGGCCGTAGCCGCCCGTTAGGTTTCCTAAATGCACCGCACTCCTCCCCAAGGGGCGAACCAACCTTGGCAGAGCGAGCCGCATACACCGAGCCCCATTAATGTCACGACGGCTAAGCGAACTACACCCCGGTTCCTCTAAATATTAAGCTAAGGGCGTCTCGTTCCACCCTCATGGTTGCACTGTTTTCCCGGGCGGTCATCCAACAAACAGGTCCTTACGAAGAGGCACTCGAGAAACTGCTCGAGTCCCCTTAAATGCCACAAGTATATCATCATAAGTAAGAAGGAAAACAACGTATCATAGATAAATCTCATCATGTTCATTGATTAATGTTAAGCACTAGCATAAAGCTAAACCATAATAATCCAACCCAAATAGGTAAGTAAGGACCTGGATAACAAAAGCTAGTCAATCCTTAGGTATAAACTGTGTAAATGCGGAAAGTGAATTATAGAATTGTATAGGACATAGATGGGTCAAGGGACACTTGCCTCCACCAACCAGCTACTGCTCAGGGTCTTCTCCTGCGAGTTCTTCGGACTCCTCAACCAGACCGTTATCTATGCGAGCGCAAACATACATCCATCTCTTTGAATTAGGAAATAAACAGTACACCATAGAAGAGAGCAGATAAATCAAATATGCATAAGATATGACATACAATTTGCATTCGCAATTGCTAGAAAGAGAAAAAGAAAGGTCTCGCAGTGGTTAAAGCTATAGTCGAAATGTATTACGTGTAAGTGTGCAATTAATCATTACCTCGTCTAGCTCTGCTTAGTCATACTAACAGGTATTAATCACATGCACTGATAGAGTTACAACTGTTTCCAATTGGTTGACATTAAACAAAGTCGATGATTAACTACATGAGATAACTAACGTGATCAATTTTTAAGTAGAGTTCAATTTCATTAAAACAAATAACATGATCAACGCACATAAAATACACGGGAGGGGGGGGGGGGGTAGACGGGCACGTCACGAGCATGGTAGGGCACCACACGTCGCGACGAGAGCACGACGAACCACGCCAAGACACCGGGCACACCACGCGAGCACGCGCGCGCGCAAGGCTGTGCTGACGCGCCGTGAACGAGCCGCGCCGGGGCTGAGCAGCGTGCACGCCGCGAGTAAGGCAGCGGGGCCACGCCTGACCGAGCTGGACCGCGCCACGCCGTGCGGGACACCACGGTCGGGAGCCGCGCCGCCACGGACGCGCGTGCCGCGCGTGGGGAGGGGCGGCCGAGCTGGGGAAGGCCGCCACGGGCCGGCCGGGGCCGCCGCGGCGGGACGGGGCGGGGCGCCGAGGTCGGGGTAGGGGAGCGCGCCGGGGCGAGGGAGCTACGCGCCAGGCCGGGCGGGCGCGCCACAGCACGGGGAGGGAGAGGGAGGGCCGCGCCGGGGCCGGGGCTTGGCTGGCGCGCCAGGTCGTCACGCTGGGCGGGATGGGGCGGACGCGGGTGAGGGCGAGCGCGCGGGGCCGCGCACTAGGCGGGACGGGGAGAGCACGCCGTGCCGAGGGGCGCCGAGGCCGGGCCGCGCTACGGCCAAGGCAAGCCGCGCGAGAGAGCGCGCCATGGCAGGGCTGCGCCCTTCGCCAGGGTCGCGCCATGGCCGAGGAGGGGAGGTTGGGCACGCCACGGGGAGGGGGCCGCCGAGTCGGGGGAAGAAAGCGGCGAGGGAGGGAGGAAGAAGAGGAGTCGGGGCTCATCGCGGGAGGAGCGAGGGCAGACGGCGTCGAGGGGCGGCGAGGGCGTCTAGGAGAGGTGGGAGAGAGAGCTCGCGCGAGGGAGAGAGAGACGTGTGTGGGGGGTAGAGGGGAGAGAGAGGGAGGCAGTTTTGGGGAGGGGATGACAGGGGCCCCCACCAGGGGCAACGACGGCGGCGGTGTAACCGCCACGCGCGCCGCACATGGGGGATGCAGGGGGAGGGGCGGCTGGGCCACGCGCCGGCTGGGCCGCACGGGGGGGAGCGGGGCAGGGGGCGCCAGGGGCCGGCTGGGCCGCGCCGAGCGAGTTGTGCCGCGGGGAGCTGGCTGGGCCGCGCCAGGGAGCCGACCCCGGAGAGAAGGGGGGGGGGTTCTTTCTATTTTCTATTTTCTATTTATCTATAACCTTCAATCCAAAGATACTTTTCACAACTCACTCAACTACAAGCAAGAAAATCATGATCCGACATGATGCAACAACTGAGGAAAATATTTCTAGGGTTCACTCACACAAGGTCTCGAGCTAAATCTCGCTAGAATCTTTGAAAAAGAACCAGGCATAGCGAGAAGAAAAAGAAAGAGGAAAGGTAACGCCCGAATTTGGTGAGTGCTGGAGAAAGAAAAATTCAACTCTCAAATTCGGGGCGTTACAAACCTACCCCCCTTAAAAGAATCTCGCCCTCAAGATTCAAGGTTGGCTAGAAAAGAGCTCAGGATATTTAGCCATCAGATCATCTTCACGCTCCCAAGTTGCTTCTTCTTCGAAGTGTTGACCCCATCTGACTTTGCACATTCTGATAGTCTTCCTTCGGGTGACCCTGTCTGCAGTCTCAATAATTTGCATTGGCTTTTCAATATAGGTCAAGTCTTCTTGGACTTCAAGACCTTCCACTGGAAACTGCTCTTCTGGCACACGCAGACATTTCTTCAACTGAGACACATGAAAGACATCATGCACAGCAGACAAATTTTCTGGCAGGCTGAGCTGATAGGCCACTTCTCTACGCCTTGCGAGAATCTGATACAGACCAATGTAGCGGGGTGCTAGCTTGCCTTTGACTCCGAATCTTCTGACTCCTCTGATAGGCGATACCTTCAAATAGACAGAATCTCCAACTTCGAAACTCAGCTCTCTTCTTCTTGTGTCTGCGTAACTTCGCTGCCTTGATTGCGCTATCTTCAAATTCTCCCGAACCATCTTGATGTTCTCTTCAGCTTCCAGCAAAATGTCTGGCCCAAACACTTGCTTTTCTCCAAGTTGATCCCATTGCAATGGAGTTCTACAACTCCTTCCATAAAGCGCCTGAAATGGTGACATCTTAAAGCTGGCCTGGTAGCTGTTGTTATAGGAGAACTCCGCATAAGGTAACCTCTTGTCCCATCTGGACTGATCTTGCAACGCACAAGCTCTCAACATGTCTTCGAGGATTTGATTAGTTTTTTCGGTCTGACCATCTGTCTGCGGATGATAAGCTGAACTGAAATTTAGATGAGTACCCAAGGCTTCATGCAACTGCTGCCAAAAATGAGAGGTGAACTGCGTTCCTCTGTCTGACACTATCTTCTTCGGTACACCGTGAAGGCAAACGATCTGGGACATGTACAACTCTGCCAATACTGCACTACTGTAGTTGGTCTTAACAGGTATGAAGTGGGCTGACTTGGTTAAGCGGTCCACTACTACCCAAATGGAATCGTAGCCGGCTCGAGTGCGAGGCAATCCGACTATGAAATCCATTCTGATTTCAGCCCATTTCCACTGAGGAATTCGCAACGGTTGCAACAACCCAGCTAGTCTCTGATGCTCTGCCTTGATCCGTCGACAACTATCACACATCGCCACATGCTCTGTGATTTCCCTCTTCATTCTGTACCACCAGAACTTTTTCTTTAGATCCTGATACATCTTCTCACTTCCTGGGTGTATCGAATAAGCTGTCTCATGAGCTTCCTTGAGGATCAACTCCCGAATAGACTGGACATTGGGAACACACAAGCGGTCCTTGAACCATATCACACCTTCTACATCTTCCCAAAAGTCTTTACCTCTGCCTTCTAGAATCAGTTACCGGATTTCACTGATCTTCTCATCATTCTTCTACGCTTCTTTGATTTCCTATTCTAGGGTTGGCTCCAACTCAATTGTCACTCCTCGCATATTGTTCAGAAATCTGAGACTCAGCCTGTCAAACTCTTTGGCCAACTCATAAGGCATCGGATGAGCGACCATCATATTGACTTGACTCTTCCTGCTCAAGGCATCTGCCACTACGTTCGCTTTGCCTGGATGGTAATGAATCTCCAATTCATAGTCTTTGATCAACTCTAACCATCTTCGTTGCCTCATATTCAGCTCCGACTGAGTGAATATGTACTTCAGACTCTTGTGGTCTGTGTAAACATCACATTTCTGCCCATACAGATAGTGCCTCCATGTCTTCAGTGCATGAACCACTGCTGCCAACTCTAAGTCATGTATTGGGTAATTCTTCTCATGAACCTTCAGCTGTCGGGATGAGTAAGCCATAACTCTTCCCTCCTACATCAACACACATCCCAAACCAGTGTAACAAGCATCGCAATACACCGAGAAGGGCTTGTGCACATCAGTCAAGACTAAGACAGACGCTGTAGTCAACTTCTCTTTCAGCGCTTCAAAGGCCTCTTAGCATTTCTGGGTCCACTTGAACTCAACTTTGTTGCCTAACAAAGCTGTCATCGGTTTCGCAATCTTCGAAAACCCTTCAATGAATCGCCGATAATATCCGGCCATTCCAATGAAGCTCTTGATACCTCGAGCATATGTTGGCACTTTCTAGTTCAGAATGTCTGCCAGCTTCTTCGGATCCACAGCCAATCCTTCTTTGTTGATTATGTGACCCAAGAATAGGACTTCATCAATCCAGAACTTGCACTTGCTCAACTTTGCATACAGCTGGTGCTCTCGCAATCTCTGCAAAACCATCCTCAAATGACCCATATGCTCTTCTTCGCTTTGAGAATATATAAGAATGTCATCAATAAATACTACCACAAACTTGTCAAGATAATCCATGAATACACTGTTCATCAGATTCATAAAGAAGGTTGGTGCATTGTTAGACCAAAAGACATCACAGTGAACTCGTACAACCCATACTTGGTAATGAATGTCGTCTTCGAAATGTCTAAAGGTCGAATCCTGAGATGGTGATAACCTGACCTCAGATCTATCTTTGAAAACACACTGGCTCCTCTCAACTGGTCGAAGATATCTTCTATTCTGGGCAAGGGGTACTTGTTCTTGATTGTGACCTCATTCAAAGCTCGATAATCGATGCACATCTTTCTAGTACCATCCTTCTTCTCCACGAATAGGATAGGGGCGGCCCAAGGCGAGGTGCTTGGCCGGATGTAACCTTTCTCTGACAGCTCATCGATCTGCTTCTTGAGTTCAACTAACTCTGGTCCAGATACTCTGTAAGCTCTCTTAAAGATGGGGGCGGTTCCCAGAAGAAGCTCTATGGCAAACTCAACCTTTCTCTCAGATGGCATGCCTGGTAAGTCCTTTGGGAACACATCTGGGAACTCGGACACAACCTTGATAATCTCAAGTGGATCTGCTTCACTGCTATCAATAGCCATCTGATAATAACTTCCTTTATTTGGCTCAGGCGGGACTAACTCGGTCACCACTTCCTCTCCTAGTGGGGACATCAACTTGATTGTCCTCTTATCACAACTGATAACTGCCTGATACTTATCTAGCCAATTCAACCCTAGGATGATATCTATTCCCTGAGTACCCATTACTATGAGATTAGCGGGAAACGCTATCCCCCTTATTTCCACACTTACATTCAAGCAAATGCTATCGGCTCGAATTCTACCACCGGCTGAGTCAATTTGAATGGGTGTTGACATGGTAGTTATTGGAAGATTATGTGCTTCTACCCATGATGTAGTTATAAAAGAATGTGTTGCTCCAGTATCAAATAACACTTCTGCAATATGGGAGTCGATTGGAAACATACCTACTATCATGTCGGGTGTTTCCTGAACTGCTTCAGCCTCCAAGTGGTTCAGTCTCCCATGATTGTAGCGTGGCTGGGAGCGGTTGCCTGCTCCAGGCTGAGACACATTCTGCTTTGCTGGGGCACCATGGCCTGACTGCTGCTAGGTTGCCTTCTTCGGACATTGCATCACCCAATGGGCTTGCTCTCCACAGTGGAAACACGCTCTGCTTCCGCCTTGAGCTGGGTCTGCTTGACTGTTCTGCTGGGTCGCTGGGGCAGGAAGACGAGGTGCCTGCTGATTCTGCCTCTAGAACTGACCTCCTCCTATTGTTGTGGCGATTCTACTACTGGTGTTGAGGGTACTGTCTTTGAAACTGCTGCTGCTGCTGAGGTTGGCGCTGGTTCTGCCTAAACTGCGAAGGTGGGTTGCGTGAGAAACGAGGGCGATTTCTGCTTCCAGACTGAGGTCCACTGATCTTACGCTTGCGATCCTTCATCTCTTTGCGCTTCCTCTCTGTCATGATTGCTCTGTCAATCAGGTGCTGAAATGTGGGGAAGGTATGATTCATCAACTGATACTGCAGAGGGTCGACCAAGCCTCTTAGGAAACGATACTGCCTCTTGGAGTCGGTGTTGACATCTTTAGGAGCATAGCGGGACAGCTGCAGAAACCTGTCTCGGTACTCACTAACAGACATTGACCCTTGCTTGAGTGCCAGGAACTCCTCCTTATTCACTGTCATCAGACTTGCAGGAACATGGTACTGACGGAAGCTATCTCTGAATTCGCCCTAGGTGATGGCATCGGGGTTGGCATGGGTGGCGAGATAGGACTCCCACCAAGACTGAGCGGCTCCTCTCAACATACGGGGACCATATAGAACTTTCTCCTTGTCATCACACTGGGCGGTGTGCAACTCCCGCTCCACAGTGTGCAGCCAGTCTTCAGCATCCATGGGGTCAGAATAATGAGCAAACACTGGGGGATGACCTCTCATGAATTGAGCACGCTTGCCCCTAGGCATCTTAGGCTAAGGTGGTGGCTGCTGCTGCTGAATGGCGGCCATAGTCTAACCAATGGCTTGAACTGCCTGAGTCTGCATTAGGAACATCTGCTAGATGGTCATCGGGGGCGGTGGTGGCAGCTGTTGACGGGGTGCCTCATCCTGTGGGGCTGCCTGCTCCTGTTGAGCACGCCTTCCTCCTCTGCGCATGTTTTCTGACATCTGCAGAATGCAATCACATATCAGAACTGATCTTGCAAGCTTGCAGCATAAGAAAAGAGTATAGAGTCCTTCCACCAAGACTGAACAGATGAACATCTTCACTGATCTCCAACACAGACTAACACAGTTTCTCAGATAAAGAGGAAAGTGGAATAAAAGGCTTCCCAACTAGATAACTAACTTCATTAACATTTAATAGGTAAACAAGGGTGCAGGGGATGCCCACACTCTGGTGACAGTCTTTACAAAGATCCAAATCCAACATAGTTCATCATAACAAACATAAAAGCACACGATAAGCAAACTACCCTGTCTAACTAAGACTAACTAAAAGTAAGACTGAGACTAAGACTAAGACTAAAACTTCTATATTAAGCATTTATTACAGGAGCCAACACTGACGATCTATGGTTCTAAATTTATCTTGGTCCTGCAGTCGGGGTTGCCATAAGCCTGGTGTCCATGTCGAGGTGAGCGGTACGGGTGCTGAGTCCCGACGGTAGCGGGGGAGCCATCCTCCAGGTGACGACGCTCCGCGCGCTCAGCCCGCAGCTGGGCGATCTCAGCACGAGCCCTACTCAACTCGTCTAATGCATGGTCCAGCTCCGTGTTTAGCACGACGACTAGGTTGACTATGCTGCTCAACCTAGGATTGTCCTCACCAATATGTGAGACAATCATGCCTCCTGTGCTACCAGATGGACGGCGAGGGTAATACTTCAGGTTGAGACCATCGGCTACCCCGCCGAGCACTGAGTAGTAGTGTGAAAGCGCACGCCGTGCGACATCTTGCATGACCGCCTCAGCTGAGTCCCCCTCAGAGATGGAATAGTGCTCTGAGCAGATCTCCGCACCCTGGAGACTGTTCTCCGGACGGCGCACCAAGCAGGTCGCCTCCCAGCGGTCCGGGTAAACCCCGTGATTGTGCTGGAAGACCACACAACGATACTCTATGGACCAAGTACGTCGGTCGAGTGCCTGGCGTAGCATGGTGTCGAGCGCGTCGTGGAAGTGACACCCGCGAGCGGCGTCGCGAGTGATGGGTCGAGCAACCCATCCTTCCGGCTCCTGGTCAGCTGAAAGGTCGGTGCTGAAGCTCGAGCTGTCGTTGCCGCCTCCGTTGTCAGAGTCTCTTCCAGCAGCTACTCCAGCGGCTGGGGCGCTCAGTGGTGGTGCGGGGGGCGCCTCCAGTGGGAGCACAGGGGAGCAGCTCCTCACGGACTCTATCTCCTGCTGAAGCGAGAAAGAACAGCCCTACTGCTCCGGCTCCTGTCGTTGACACTCTTGCTCCTCGTGCAGGCGGTGGTGCAGCCTCTCTAAGTGGCTAGACTGACCTGTCACTGGACGACGAAGCGGGCGCTCCGCGAGACGAGAAGGCAAGAAAGGAATGACTGACTTCCGTGCAGTGTGTCTAAGACGAGCCATCTACAAAAGACATCGTAAGCATAAGAGTGAGAACAGAGCTAATATGACTAGCAAGTAAACCATAAATAAATGAGGAATTGGAATGAACAAACAGATTTTTAGCAAGGTATATATATATAGTAGAACATAGGTTTGGTCGATATGACCAACTTTTGAAGGGATACCAAAGTCAAGGTAAGGATAGGGGTCTATAATCCTTAGAATGACCATTCTACTCTAGGTTAGTGGTCCTACAGTCAGCACGGCTTTGATACCACCTATGTCACATCCGGTTTTAGAAGGCAAACCGAATGCGAACCATATACGTGCCAGGATCAGCAATTCACGTACACAGCAGTTACATAACTGGACATCATCACACAATGCTTAAAAAATAACATAAAAAGGGAATAATAGTCGATTACATCATATGACTGAGACATCCACATAGTCTTTAACAATATTCAAAGTGTGAAAACGAAACGTAGAGGCCTTCACAGGCAGCCGACTGGGGGTTGCCGCTAACCCACGCCTAAAACTCGTCATAATCTTGGAACTTCTGAAAGTCTTCCTCCACGGCTTCATCTTCTCCTGAGCAGTGGTTGCAACGTGGACAACCTGGGAAGGGGGGGTTTGGTGTGTAGAGCAAGGGTGAGTACACATCAACATACTCAACAAATATCTTGTTTGGCTGTAGTGGACTAGCTTTATGTGGGGGTAAGTCAAGCAGTTGCTTTTAGTTGGTCAGATTATTATTACTAGTAGAGAGAGCCAAGTTTTAGTATTAACCCACGTTGTTAACCCAAACGTACCCTTTCTAAACGGAAAGAATACCACTTACCATTACCAAAGTCAATACCAAAACCATCATTCTCATCACCACCTGTAATCCGAACATCTCTGATCGAGTATCACTAATCAATGGAGCTCCCTTGGCCGCTCATAACCGCGAGCACGACTGATATATCAGTTTTCAAACACTCTGCAGAGGTTGCGCACTTTACCCACAAGTCGTGATTCCCTTTCTGCCCGGAGATCATGACTCTCCATTGATCACTACCAAGGTGACCCAGTAGGGTATCACTACATAGCCTTTACAAAGATTCCCCGGGGCTGTAGCCATCCGTTAGGTTTCCTAAATGCACCGCACTCCTCCCCAAGGGGCGAACCAACCTTGTTAGAGCGAGCCGCATACACCGAGTCCCATTAACGGCTCGACGGCTAAGCGAACTACACCCCAGTTCCTCTAACTATTAAGCTAAGGGCGTCCCATTCCACCCTCATGGTTGCACTGTTTTCCCAGGCGGTCATCCAACGAACATGTCCTTATGGAGAGGCACTCGAGAAATCGCTCGAGTCCCCTTAAATGCCACAAATATATCATCATAAGTAAGAAGGAAAACAACGTATCATAGATAAATCTCATCATGTTCATTGATTAATGTTAAGCACTAGCATAAAGCTAAACCATAATAATCCAACCCAAATAGGTAAGCAAGGACCTGGATAACAAAAGCTAGTCAATCATTTGGTATAAACTGTGTAAATGCGGAAAGTGAATTATAGAATTGTATAGGACATAGATGGGTCAAGGGACACTTGCCTCCACCAACCAGCTGCTGCTCAGGGTCTTCTCCTGCGAGTTCTTCAGACTCCTCAACCAGACCGTTATCTATGCGAGCGCAAACATACATCCATCTCTTTGAATTAGGAAATAAACCGTACACCATACAAGAGAGCAGATAAATCAAATATGCATAAGATATGACATACGATTTTCACTCGCAATTGCTAGAAAGAGAAAAAGAAAGGTCTCGCAGTGGTTAAAGCTATAGTCGAAACATATTACGTGTAAGTGTGCAATTAATCATTACCTCGTCTAGCTCTGCTTAGTCATACTAACAGGTATTAATCACATGCACTGATAGAGTTACAACTATTTCCAATTGGTCGACATTAAACAAAGTCGATGATTAACTACATGAGATAACTAGCGTGATCAACTTTTAAGTAGAGTTCAATTTCATTAAAATAAATAACATGATCAACGCGCATAAAATACACCGGGGGGTAGACGGACATGTCACGAGCATGGCGGGGCGCTACACGTCGCGCCGAGAGCACGGCGAACCGCGCCAAGACACCGGGCGCACCAGGCGAGCACTCGCGCGCGCAAGGCCGTGCCGCGAATGAGCCGCGCTGCGCGCCGCGAGTAATGCAGTGGGGCCGCGCCGGGGGCCAGCCACGCCGCGCTGGATCGAGCCGGACCGCGCGAGCAGCGGGGCTGCGCCGCTGTGGACGCACACGGCGCGCGTGGGGAGGGGCGGGCGAGCCGAGGAAGGCCGCCGCGGGCAGGGGCGGGCCGGCCGGGGCGGGGCGGGCGCGCTAGGGCTGGGCGGGGCGCCGGGGTCGGGGCAGGGGAGCGCGCCGGGGCAGGGAAGCTGCGCCGGAGCGGGGGAAGAGGCCGGGGCAGGGGTGCGCGCCGGCGCGGGGGAGCCGCGCGCCAGGCCGGCCGTGCGCGCCACCGCGCGGGGAGGGAGGGCCGCTCTAGGGCCGGGGCTTGGCTTGCGCGCCAGGGAGGGCGAGGGCGAGCGCGAGCGCGCCGTCCCGGCGCGCCGGGCGGGACGGGGCGGGGCGGACGCGGGCGAGGGTGAGCGCGCCGGGCGGGACAGGGCGAGCGCACCGTGCCACGGCCGGGGCAAGCTGCGCGGGGAGAGCACGCCATGGCCGAGGAGGGGAGGTCGGGCACGCCGCGGGGAGGGGGCCGCCGAGCCGGGGGAAGAAAGGGTTGAGGGAGGAAGAAGAGGAGTCGGGGCTCACCGCGGGAGGAGCGAGGGCGGACGGCGTCGAGGGGCAGCGAGGGTGTCTGGGAGAGGTGGGAGAGAGATATCGCGCGAGGGAGAGAGAGACGTGCACGGGGGTAGAGGGGAGAGAGAGGGAGGCAGTTTTGGGGAGGGTGATGACAGGGGGCCCACCAGGGGCGACGATGGCAGCGGCGTAACCGCCACGCGCGCCGCGCGCGGGGGACGCGGGGAGAGGGGCGGCTGGGCCGCTCTGCCGCGCCAGCTGGGCCGCACGGGGGGGAGCGGGGCAGGGGGCGCTAGGGGCCGACTGGGCCGCGCCGAGCGAGCTGTGCCGCGGGGAGCTGGCTGGGCCGCGCCAGGGAGCCGACCCAGGAGAGAAGGTGGTTCTTTCTGTTTTCTATTTTCTATTTAGCTATAACCTTCAATCCAAAGATACTTTTCACAACTCACTCAACCACAAGCAAGAAAATCATGGTCTGCCATGATGCAACAACTAAGTAAAATATTTCTAGGGTTCACTCACACAAGGTCTCGAGTTAAATCTCGCTAGAATCTTTGAAAAGGAACAAGGCATAGAGAGAAGAAAAAGAAAGAGGAAAGGTAACGTCCGAATTTGGTGGGTGCTGGAGAAAGAAAAATTCAACTTTCAAATTCGGGGCGTTACGCTGTCAGCTTGTTCGTTGGAGCCGGTCGCGGGTTGTTCTGAGGCCTTCGCTGCTGAGCTCGCGGAGACCTGCTGTCCTATTGGCTTGGTGCCCGATGTGGAGGCTAGGTCCGTGGAGAACTTCACCGAGCTCGTTCCAGGGGTGAGTTGGCGAGGGATTTGATTCTGATGTGAGTTGGCTCGGAGAGTGCAAAGCGGTGGGTTGTAAGGGAGATGGCTGCGGCGTGCGGCTACGAGGATGTTGCGCTGGCCCGCGTGGCGATGGTGTTGCTTATATTCCCTTATTTGCATAACATCCTAGATGTGATTGCAGCAGCGATGGATCCGAAGGTGAAGGCGCCCACTCCAATGTACGGGGTGGTCAATATGACCAACCGGTCGAGGAAGCGAAGGGCCCCTGTTTGTTGAGCCTTTGGACTCTGGACGATTCCCGAAGGGGGCGAGGGTGGGGCAACCAGCGAGGAGAAGAGGGCTCTGGGTGCATAGGGGACTTTGACTTCTCCGATAAGAAGTTGGTGATGAAGTTGCCGCTAAAGATGGCGTCGCCAGTAGGTTTCGTTGTCTCCGTTTTTGGTTTTTTTTGACTTTCTGCATGATGCAGGTGAAAGGGTGAACTTCCAGGGGTCTTTGGACCCGAGTGTTGGATCTTTTATGGGCTTGGCCCATTTATTGAATAAACTCTATGGTGTGTAATGGTGGAGAATACCAATAGTACCACATTGGAAGTCCAAGGGTCTTTTGCCTTGACTTATATGGTGGGATTTATTCCACTTAACTTGAGAAGTCAAGAAATGGACAAGGGCGTGCCACACGCGCGCGCGCGCGCCGCCGCCGCCGCCGCCGGCCGGGCCGGGCCGGGCGAGGCGAGGCGAGACGAGGCAGGCAGGCAGGCAGGCAGGCAGACAGGCGAGCGGGCGTGGTGTGGTTGTGTTAATTTTTAGCACTCACTAACCGCGTCAGCCGAGTGACCCTGTCTCTTCGTCTGCCGAGTGACCCTGTCTCTTCGTCAGCCAGCCGAGTGACCCTTCTCCTTCAGCTGCCGACTTATGGCGTGACTCGGCAAGAGCTGGCCGACTCATGACATAACTCGGCTAGAGCTGGCCGACTCTTGGCGTGACTCGGCGACCTTTCTCCTTCAGCTTCCCTCTGCGAGAGGTTAAATAGAGGAGCACCCCTGTCACTCGGTACACGCGAGAAAACACTTCTAGAACACAGTCCAGCAGCCGAGTGAGGGTATTTCCATCTCGTAACTCTGCGCGCACAGAGAAGCGAGAGGGCAGGTGCCTCCGGAGCCCTTGCCGTTCGAGACCTTGCACGAGGGATCGGCAATTAGGTTTTTGGGGAGCGTCTACGCGACTGCCCAAAGTCTTCTTCCTGCTGACATGACAAGTGAAGTTGGACAAGGATCTAGATCCTCGGAGCGCATGGCAGGGTATGATCAATTCATCTCCTTACTGTTTTTCATTCTGCAAATTATATATGTTCATACCTGCTGTTTTATTTATAGCCATAAATTTATCCAATCTGTTTTGTCGTATTATATCATGACGTGTCTGATGCCTGCTCATACTAGTAATATGATAAATCTGTTTGTCTTAATTTTACAGTCATGCTGTTTATGTTGCTATCTGTTTATTTTCAGTTGTTCCATAATAATACATGTTCCATGTTTATATGCTTATAGGATTCATATGTTTCATGTTCTCTTGATCCATATTGTTATGGATATATTTGAGATAATGATTTCTATGATTAAACATATTTTATATGTCATCATCATAATGTTAATTTATGGAATTAAAATAATACGGAAAATGCCTATATTTCTAACAATCCAAAAAACCTAATGTTAGGCATTTTTCTGTCAGAGGTTTTGCTGCTGTGCTAAAGCCTGATCCTTTTGATGGTAAAAACTTCTTGATATGGAAAGCTAAAATGGAATTGTGGCTAACTGCAATGTCTTGTTTTCATGCCGCTGAGGGCAAGCCTGCCAACTTACCTCCTGAGGATGAGGCTAAGTTTAAGGCTGAAGACAACCTCTTTCGAGGAGCAGTAATTAGCGCACTGGACACAAAATTCCAGAAAAGCTATATCATCCTTCCCACGGGGAAAGAGCTGTGGGATGCTCTTGTTGGAAAGTTTGGAGTTACTGACGCTGGTAGCGAGCTATATCTCATGGAGCAGTTGTATGACTACAAGATGGTTGAGAACCGATCTGTAGTGGAACAGGCTCATGAGTTTCAGGCACTAGCTAAGGAACTCGAACTTTTTCCTTGTCCTTTGCCTGACAAGTTTGTGGCTGGCGGTATAATCGCAAAGTTGCCACCTTCTTGGAAGGACTTTGCTACCTCTCTCAAACATAAGAGACAGGAGTTCAATGTGGAAGAGCTCATTGGTACTCTTGATGTTGAGGAAAGGGCTAGAACAAAGGACAGTGGAAAAGGTGTTGAGACCTCTACTGCTAATGTGGTGCAGAAGAGAAACTTCCGCAAGTTTAACAAGAAGAAAAACCAGAACAAACCAGAGAATACGAATAAACCTGTTCTTACAGCACAGTTTAAAAAGAAGAACAACAATAACAAGGGAAAGGGAGGATGCTTTGTCTGTGGCAGTGATCAACATTGGGCAAGAGAGTGCCCTGATCGCAAGTTCACTCAAGACAAGAAATCAGCTAATGTTGTAACCACTGAAACTGAAGAAGGAACATCTGGGTATGGTAATTCTTTACCATTTGTTCTTTCAGTCTGTAATTCACCTGAGTGGTGGATGGACAGTGGTGCAAACATTCATGTGTGTGCTGATGCATCTATGTTCACTTCCTACCAGGTCGGGAGGTCTGGCGCCTTGTTGATGGGTAATGGGTCGCGTGCTCATGTTCTTGGTGTTGGTACGGTCATTCTGAAGTTTACTTCGGGAAAGACGGTGCCATTGAAGAGCGTGCAGCATGTGCCCTCTATCAAGAAGAATCTCGTTAGCGCTTCGATGCTATGTCGAGATGGATATAAAGTTGTTCTTGAGTCTAATAAATGTGTTGTGTCGAAACATGGTACCTTTGTTGGTAAAGGATATGATTGCGGAGGCTTGTTCCGCTTATCACTGCATGATGTGTGTAATAAACTGGTGAATTCTGTTAATTTTTCTGATGAGTCAGATTTATGGCATTCATGGTTTTGTCATGCAAGCTTTGGCTGTCTTATGCGGTTAGCAAATATAAATTTAATTCCTAAATTTAACTTGGTCAAAAAGTCTAAGTGCCATGTGTGTGTTGAATCAAAACAACCCCGCAAGCCACACAAGGCTGCTGAGGCGAGGAGTTTGGCACCTCTAGATCTTGTTCATTCTGATCTGTGCGAGATGAATGGAATTTTGACCAAAGGTGGTAAAAGATACTTTCTCACTTTTATAGATGACTCCACTAGTTTTTGCTATGTGTATCTCTTAAAAACAAAAGATGAAGCGTTCAATTATTTTAAGGCCTATAAAGCTGAAGTTGAGAACCAACTTGAGAGGAAAATAAAACGGTTAAGGTCTGATCGAGGTGGAGAATATTTCTCTAATGTGTTCGATGAGTTCTGCGTGGAACATGGTATTATTCATGAGAGGACACCGCCATTCTCACCACAATCCAATGGGATTGCTGAAAGGAAAAACCGCACTCTAACAGATTTGGTGAATGCCATGTTGAGTACAGCGGGATTATCCAAGGCATGGTGGGGTGAGGCGATTTTGACAGCATGTCATGTCCTGAATAGAGTTCCAACAAAGAACAAAGAGATCACCCCATTTGAGGAATGGGAAAAGAGAAGATTAAATCTCTCATATTTGCGCACTTGGGGTTGTTTGGCTAAAGTGAATGTGCCAATCAACAAAAAGCGTAAACTTGGGCCTAAAACTGTTGATTGTGTATTCCTTGGGTACTCTTTTCACAGCACTGGGTATAGGTTCTTAATTATAAAATCTGATGTGCCTGATATGTATGTTGATACTATCATGGAATCAAGAGACACAACATTTTTTGAGAATGAGTTTCCCATGAAGAATACACCTAGTGATATAAGTCATGAGACTATAATTCCCCATGAGCACGAACTGTCGATTCCTATAGATCATGCTGAGGATTCTCACATGCACATCCCTGAGGAGGATGATACTATAGTCACTCGAAAGAGCAAGAGACAGAGGGTTGCAAAATCCTTTGGTAATGACTTTATAGTGTACCTTGTGGAAGACACACCAACTACCATTAGTGAGGCATATTCCTCTCCTGATGCTGACTTATGGAAAGAAGCAGTAAGGAGTGAGATGGAATCTATTATGTCTAATGGAACTTGGGAGGTCGTTGACCGTCCTTATGGTTGTCAACCTATAGGTTGCAAATGGATCTTCAAGAAAAAGCTTAGGCCTGATGGTACAATTGAGAGGTACAAGGCAAGGCTTGTGGCCAAAGGATATACCCAAAAGGAGGGTGAAGATTTCTTTGACACCTACTCACCAGTGGCTCGATTGACTACAATTCGCACATTAATAGCCGTGGCAGCCTCTTATGGTCTTATCATTCATCAGATGGATGTTAAGACAGCTTTCCTAAATGGAGAGTTGGATGAGGAGATCTATATGGATCAGCCAGAAGGGTTCATTGCGGATGGTCAAGAGAACAAGGTGTGCAGGTTGATAAAATCATTGTATGGCCTAAAACAAGCACCTAAGCAATGGCATGAAAAGTTTGATAATACTCTTACAGCAGCTGGCTTTGTTGTAAATGAATCTGACACGTGTGTATACTATCGGTATGGTGGGGGTGAGTCTGTTATGCTGTGTCTTTATGTTGATGACATTTTGATCTTTGGATCAAATCTCAATGTGATTGAGGAAGTTAAAAATCTTCTATCGAGCAATTTCGAGATGAAAGATTTGGGAGAGGCTGATGTCATTCTAAACATCAAGCTTGTTAGAGAAGCTGATGGTGGGGTAACTCTGTTACAATCCCATTATGTGGAAAAGGTATTGAGTCGCTTTGGTTTTAGTGACTGTGATCCAGCTCCAACACCTTATGACCCTAGTGTGCTATTAAGAAAGAATCGGAGAATAGCAAGGGATCAATTGACATACTCCCAGATCATTGGCTCGCTCATGTACCTTGCAAGTGCAACAAGGCCAGACATCTCTTATGCTGTGAGTAAGCTAAGTCGATTTGTGTCGAAACCAGGAGATGATCACTTGCGTGCTCTTGAGAGAGTGTTGCGGTATTTGAAAGGTACTATGACATACGGTATTCATTATACCGGAAACCCAAAAGTGCTGGAAGGCTATTGTGATGCCAACTGGATTTCTGATGCTGATGAGCTTTATGCCACAAGCGGATATGTGTTCCTGTTTGGAGGTGGCGCTGTTTCCTGGAAGTCTTGCAAGCAGACTATTTTAACGAAGTCTACAATGGAAGCAGAACTCGCAGCATTAGACACTGCTGGGGCTGAGGCTGAGTGGCTTCGTGATTTCCTATTGGACTTACCAGTAGTTGAAAAACCGATACCGGCTATTTCCATGAACTGTGACAACCAAACGGTGATTACAAAGGTTAACAGTTCTAGGAATAACATGAAGTCTACAAGGCATGTTAAGAGGAGATTGAAATCTGTCAGAAAGTTGAAAAACTCCGGAGTTATTACTGTGGATTATGTCCACACATCAAATAATCTGGCAGATCAATTCACTAAGGGTCTATCACGCAATGTGATAGAAAGTGCATCGAGGGAAATGGGTATGAGACCCATGTGAGATCTACTCTAGTGGTAACCTGCTCTATGTGATCGGAGATCCCGTGAAGTAGAGTGGAGAAACAAGCTAGGAGTAGATTGTGAGGAAAGATCCCTTCTTTAACTCATTTCTGATGCACATCTTTCCTATCTGTAAGGCAGGATGGTTTTTACCTTAATGTATTCCAAGAGTCTTATAAAGGTGAGATGTTGTCCTACAGAACATCTTAAGAGGAATACACCTATATGAGTCAGACTGCTAGTCACAGTCTATGGGACTTGGGTAATCCCTAAATACTCATGAAAGGCACTGAAGTATGACTTATATGCTTCTAAACAGCGGGAATACCCTTTTGCAGCCTAGTATCAGCAAAGGATTTGAGTGAATCTTATTTCGCACAAAACTGTCAATTCAAGGCATAGTCCATTGTTCAGTTGTGAATGAGTGAAACTCTTTTTCTAGATGGATGTTCAACTTAACAGTCTCCATCGAAACACTGGTATATCAAAGGATTGTGATTCTGATACTTCATCATTACAAACCCTAGAGTTTGGTGGGGATTGTTGGATCTTTTATGGGCTTGGCCCATTTATTGAATAAACTCTATGGTGTGTAATGGTGGAGAATACCAATAGTACCACATTGGAAGTCCAAGGGTCTTTTGCCTTGACTTATATGGTGGGATTTATTCCACTTAACTTGAGAAGTCAAGAAATGGACAAGGGCGTGCCACACGCGCGCGCGCGCCGCCGCCGCCGCCGGCCGGGCCGGGCCGGGCGAGGCGAGGCGAGGCGAGGCGAGGCGAGGCGAGGCAGGCAGGCAGGCAGGCAGACAGGCGAGCGGGCGTGGTGTGGTTGTGTTAATTTTTAGCACTCACTAACCGCGTCAGCCGAGTGACCCTGTCTCTTCGTCTGCCGAGTGACCCTGTCTCTTCGTCAGCCAGCCGAGTGACCCTTCTCCTTCAGCTGCCGACTTATGGCGTGACTCGGCAAGAGCTGGCCGACTCATGACATAACTCGGCTAGAGCTGGCCGACTCTTGGCGTGACTCGGCGACCTTTCTCCTTCAGCTTCCCTCTGCGAGAGGTTAAATAGAGGAGCACCCCTGTCACTCGGTACACGCGAGAAAACACTTCCAGAACACAGTCCAGCAGCCGAGTGAGGGTATTTCCATCTCGTAACTCTGCGCGCACAGAGAAGCGAGAGGGCAGGTGCCTCCGGAGCCCTTGCCGTTCGAGACCTTGCACGAGGGATCGGCAATTAGGTTTTTGGGGAGCGTCTACGCGACTGCCCAAAGTCTTCTTCCTGCTGACATGACAAGTGAAGTTGGACAAGGATCTAGATCCTTGGAGCGCATGGCAGGGTATGATCAATTCATCTCCTTACTGTTTTTCATTCTGCAAATTATATATGTTCATACCTGCTGTTTTATTTATAGCCATAAATTTATCCAATCTGTTTTGTCGTATTATATCATGACGTGTCTGATGCCTGCTCATACTAGTAATATGATAAATCTGTTTGTCTTAATTTTACAGTCATGCTGTTTATGTTGCTATCTGTTTATTTTCAGTTGTTCCATAATAATACATGTTCCATGTTTATATGCTTATATGATTCATATGTTTCATGTTCTCTTGATCCATATTGTTATGGATATATTTGAGATAATGATTTCTATGATTAAACATATTTTATATGTCATCATCATAATGTTAATTTATGGAATTAAAATAATACGGAAAATGCCTATATTTCTAACACCGAGAGGGCTTGAGGTTGGACCGTGGGACACAGTCCGTTCTGACACTGAGGTGAAGGGGGAGTGGATGCCGCCTCAATTACTAGGGTGGTCTTGAGAGATGTCGCCTCGCATCTCCGCTCGGTGAGGACTTTTATGCGTAATTTGTTGCCATCGCAGAGATTAATGGCAACACATGTTTTTTAGCTTGATGTTGTTGTCAATTCCCAAGCCCCCTTGGTGCAGGCTCGTGCGGAGGCGGCATCGGCCAGGGTGGAGTGCTTGGCCATCCATGAAAAGCTGGAGGAGAAGAAAAAGGCATTGTCCGAGTTTGAGCAAAGGGCGAAGTCCGCTGAATCGGAGGTCTCCCTTTTGAGGAAGGAGCTTAACACCACGTTGACCGAGCTGTCTGCTGAACGTCTTTGCTCGGAAGGCTTCATCGATAGCATGCAGCTGCATGCGCATGACGTATTTAACGATTTCCGCCGAGTTTACGAGGAGCTGGGTGCGACCCTCCATCCGCTGGACCTAGAGGGTGAAGGCCTCTTCGACTGCTGGGCAGCAGCATGGTTGTAGACGAAACCGACAAGGCTGCCTGCCATAATCTAGGGGTTGATTACTTTTTTCGCCCCCGTTACCTATGAGAGCGGGTTTGAGTCATTGATCCGTGAAGGATGCAAACATGTGGTGCGCCTGACTTCGACCGACTTCAAGGCTAGCGAGGGTCTATACAACGAAGTTTCCGAAGCGGCTAGTGCAATGGCTGACGAAATGCTTGAGCGTATGTGGAGCCCCTACGCCGTGGAGGTTGCTCGCAAACGCTCTGTAGCGGAGTTGGAGCGGGTACAGGCTCCATACTATGTTTTTGAAGATATTTACTGGTCGATTTTCATGATTGTTGCCTGTGGAGGCGAGGACAGCGTATGAAGAGCAAGCTTATAAGGGTGTGTCTGGTGCTGCCGCTGTGAGGGCTATCTTTGAGACTGCTACGTCGGTGGCGCCACCGCCGCTTCTTCTAGGGTCGGCTACCCCGACGGCCGAGATTCGCACCACTAATTTTATGTTCCATGCTGCTGCGATTGAGGTGTAGATTTGTGTTGGTGGTAGCTCACCTTTTTTTAGTTTATTAGTGTAGCGGGGTCTGACGTTGGTATTTTGCGAACAATGCTTTTGCGCACGTTCCTTTTTGGGGGCATGCACGGGGCTATCCGAACATTCTTCTGATCGAGGACCCATTGAATGGTGTCTTGTTTGATATTCCTTTAGCTTGCCGGAGACCGTCTGACTCCGATAGTGGTGATGATTTTTTGATTCATAGTCTTCGGTTGATGACGATGACTTAGGTATTTTCACAAAAATGGACGAGTCATCTAACAAAGACTTAAACTTTTTTATCGCGATGGACATCATGATATCGTACGCTTTCGGGGCAGCTAGGGGCCCTTCCATTTTTGAAGCGGACAAGGTGTGTCGAACTCGTGTTGGCGCCTCTGACAGTACGTCCCTTTCGTGGGTAGATGTTTCTGGTCCGTCGACCCGAAGGCGTGGTGGTGTTCGACGCACGGAGTTTTTGGTCTAGTTGATCCTGTGTCGGGGAGGGAGTTGCGCCTTAGTGCTAGCGAACTCGGTGATGTAGATTTTGGGCCCCGTCAGGTTTTGGTGGGGTCCATTCGGGGTGTTTTGTGCTTGGGATTGTGTTAATGAGTCTGTCCTTGGCCTCTTTAGCAAGGGCAGGGAGCTTGAGATCATGTTGCATAATTGCAGGGAGGTTGGTCTTATACCAAAGGAGGAGCCCCCGAGTCCTTAATTGCAAGGTCGCACGATTGCGTCAATGTTGGGTGTGTTGTGTTCGTACTGAGTAATAATGTACTTTGTCAATGCGTGCGGTTGTCTCCGATCGACAAAAAATAAAAGTGAAACGATGCCCTCTCCTCCCCTTTCCCGATAGGGGACATGTACCAGCGATAGGGTAGATCTCTTCCGTTTCCCTTTAGCTTGTGTTTGTGGGTGTCTTCGCACCATAGTGTTTTGCTGACATTTTATGTTGCTGTACTCTTTGGAGTGTTCGTGCACTTGGGTATCTGTGCGGAGATTTTAATTCGGCGGTGCCCTGAGGTGTTTTGTTTTGCACCCAGGGGTGTCTTCATCAATATTTTATTTTAATATGGCGTCGCTCTGAGGTGGTTTGCATCCGGAGGTGTCTTCGCCAAGATTTTATTTTGATCTGGCGTCGCCCTGAGCCGGTTTGCACCTGAAGGTGGCTTTGCACTCGGAGGTGTCTTTGCTAAGATTTTATTTTAATCCAGTGTCGCCCTGAGGCGGTTTGCACCAAGAGGTTGCGTCGCACGCCGCGGACGGGCTTTGCCTGGCGTGGCGGTGACTGCCTTTAGGGCCAAATGTTGGCTTTGGGAGCCTTTTTAGCCATTGACATTTGTTGGGGGATTTTTGCTGCTTTATTACAAGGCTCTTCCTCATTAAAAACCTCGCCCCCTTCACGAGGAAAAGAGCGCGAACCTAAATCTCAATGGTTGAATATTGCATGGGCATTCTGAGGCCCTTTCGAGCAAAGCATTTTTACACATAGAACCTTTGTAAGTTTTCTACACTCTAGCTATGATCCAGATGCACGCCTGTTTGGCTGGTTAGCCTATAGGAACACACCGAAGTCTTCTTTGAGACGATGTAGGGCCCCTCCCATTTTGGTTTGAGTTTTCCTCTCGCTTGTGTTAGGGGTGTCCGGATAAGGACGAGATCGCCTTCATCGAACTCTTTGGTTTTGACTGACTTGTCTCTCCAAGTCTTGATTTCTTCTTGATACTTGATGATTGTGCCGAGCACATTGACTATGTAGTCTTCGAGTAAGTCCTTGTCCGCTGGTTCATCGACCCCCGTTGCTGAGTTGTTTTCCACTCTTGGGGACTTGAAATTGAGCTCTTGTGGTGTCATGGCCTCCGCGCCATACAATAGCTTGAAAGGTGTGAAACCTCTGCATCTAGTCTCGGCCGTGTTTCAACCCCAAATGACTTCAGGTAGCTGGCCAGGCCATCGTCCCTTCGTTTCGTCGTGTAGTCTTTTCTCGACCGCTGGGAGTTTTTTTTCATTTGCTCTTTCTACTATGTCGTTTGACTAGGAATGATATACATATGCGAAGTTGACTTTAGTCTCGGCTGATGCACAGAAATCGTAGAATTACTAGTTGTCGAACTGCTTTCCATTGTCCATGGTTATCTTAGAGGGGACCCCGAATCTACAGATGATGTTCTACCAAAAGAATTTCTGGGATGTGTTTGAAGTTATCACGGAGACTACCCTCGCTTCTATCCATCTAGTGAAATATTCCACAGCGACGAAGGCGTATTTCAGATTCCCTTGAGCAGTTTGGAGGGAGCAACAATATCAATGTCCCATCATTGCAGCGGCCATGTAGGTCGATCAGTATTGACTTCTACGAAGCCCCCCATTGTGTGGGACGAAGGCCTGGCATGCCTCACAACTTTGGGCGACATTTTGTGTGTCCTTTACAATGTCGGGCCAGAAGAAACCATGCCGCAAGGTTTTGGAAGCGAGGGCCCTTGGGCCGACGTGGCATCTGGAGAAACCCTAGCGGACCTCGGCCATTAGCTCTCTGCCTTCGCGCCTAGCGATGCATTTGAGTAGTGGCCGCTGGATTACTCCTTTCCGATACAAGGTGTCTTCAATGAGCGAGTACTTCCGGCACCTATATGCAAGCCTAGATTCTTTTAAGGGCTGCTGAGTGGTAATGCCCTAAGAGGTAGGATATTATCTAAGCCCTCTAGTACTCTTGACAGATCATGCTTATCGATATTGCTTCTAAGTCTGGATGCCTGACAGAGAGTGTTTCAATGACTTGGTAGAGCACAAGGCTCTTAACTTTGTTGTCGTGGGTTCGAGCCCCATGGTGGGCGCCAAATGTTGGGCACTGACACGCGGTGGTGCTGTAAGGTGGACCCAAACACTCGGGGAGCAGGAGAGAGCTCAGATGCACAACAAAACAAACTACGGGAAACTATAGCTTCTTGTTATGTATGTCCCATCCCACTACAGGACTAGGGAATTTTAGGCCTGTCCAGGGGTTGGTGGTCCAAAGTATGTCCCTACCCCTGGCTACCAACTATATTCGAGGGATACCTCATGTAACAGAGCAATTACAGTGATGCTCATACAGTAATCCGCATACACCAGACAACACACCCACACGCTACGCTGACGGGTGGGCCCTTAGCATTGTCTTCTGGTGCACCGGGAAAGTACAAGGTTGACCTATAGCCTCCACCCTGAGAGCCTTCGCGTCAACGATCCCCTTGGTCGCAACTGGATGGGTGAGTCTTTTAGTCGATGTGAGGCAAAGGCCTCGGCTATCGATGACTTGTTATGGTTGCCCACCGGATCGAAGACTCATTCGCTTGTGATCCTGCATATAGTCAGTACAAGATAAAAAGTATGGTCTTCGCTTTGTGATTGAGGCCGTGTTCGGTCTTTGGCTGCTCGGCCGTCCTAAGGCCTCCGTAGGTCGCAACTGGCTAGGTGACTCTTTGCCGAGTGTTTTGTTTTTACCGAGGGTTTTTTGCTTGTCACTCGGCACTCGGCAAAGAGTTTCTTTGCCGAGTGCCCGAAAAAAATACTCGACAAAGAGTCAAATTCCGACAGTGAGGGAGGTAGGGATGAAAACGGACGGAAAAACCCCTCTCTCGTTTTCGTATCCGCATTTTATCGTCGGAAACGAGATTGGGTCCGGAATAGTCGGGAACGGAAACGGGAGCGGGATAAACGGAATTGCGAAAACGAACAGAAATGGAAATACTAACGGAAACTCATAATTTAATACAAATAGAAATGTTACTGATGTTTGACTAGTGATCGATTGGCAGAACAATAACATAAAACAAATAGATATAGAGAAGCAACATTCTATTATTGTTTGGTTGCTAAATATGTACATTTAGCTACATCCGATGTTGTTTAAGACTTTAAATCACTTGTCATTGAAAAGAGCCAGTGGTTATTGAAAGTCGCCTAGAGGGGGGTGAATAGGGCGAAACTGAAATTTACAAACTTACACACAAACTACAAGCCAGGTTAGCGTTAGAAATATAATCGAGTCCGAAAGAGAGGGTGCAAAACAAATCGCAAGTGAATAAAGAGTGTGACACGCAGATTTGTTTTACCGAGGTTCGGTTTTCGCAAACCTACTCCTCGTTGAGGTGGTCACAAAGACCGGGTCTCTTTCAACCCTTTCCCTCTCTCAAACGGTCCCTTGGACCGAGTGAGCTTCTCTTCTCAATCAAACGGGAACAAAACTTCCCCGCAAGGACCACCACACAATTGGTGTCTCTTGCCTTGGTTACAATTGAGTTGTTCGCAAGAAAGAATGAAAGAAGGAAGCAATCCAAGCGCAAGAGCTCAAAAGAACACAACAAATCTCTCTCACTAATCACTAAAGCCTTGTGTGGAATTGGGAGAGAATTTGATCACTTGGGTGTGTCTTGTATTGAATGCTAGAGCTCTTGTAAGTAGTTGGAAGGTGGAAAACTTGGATGACTTGAATGTGGGGTTGGTTGGGGTATTTATAGCCCCAACCACCAAACTAGCCGTTTGGTGGAGGCTGCTGTCGCATGGCGCACTGGACAGTCCGGTGCGCCACCGGACACTGTCCGGTGCGCCAGCCACGTCACCTGGCCGTTGGGTTCCGACCGTTGGAGCTCTGACTTGTGGGCCCGCCTGGCTGTCCGGTGGCGCACCGGACAAGTCCTGTAGACTGTCTGGTGTGCCACCCGCGCGTGCACTGCTCCTCTGCGCACGCAGGCGCGCATTTAATGTGTTGCAGTCGACCGTTGGCGCGAAGTAGCCATTGCTCCGCTGGCTCACCGGACAGTCCGGTGTGCACCGGATATGTCCGGTGAATTATAGCGGAGCGGATTTCCGAAGCTGGCGAGTTCAGAGTCGCTCTCCCTTGGGGCACCGGACACTGTCCGGTGGAGCACCGGACAGTCCGGTGAATTATAGCGAGGCTCCTCTGAGAATTCCCGAAGGTGAAGAGTTTAGCATGGAGTCCCCTGGTGCACCGGACACTGTCCGGTGGCACACCGGACAGTCTGGTGCGCCAGACCAGGGCACACTTCGGTTATCCCTTGCTCTCTTTGTTGAACCCATTTCTTGGTCTTTTTATTGGCTTAGTGTGAACCTTTGGCACCTGTATAACTTATGGACTAGAGCAAACTAGTTAGTCCAATTATTTGTGTTGGGCAATTCAACCACCAAAATCAATTAGGAAATAGGTGTAAGCCTAATTCCCTTTCAATCTCCCCCTTTTTGGTGATTGATGCCAACACAAACCAAAGCAAGTATAGAAGTGTATAATTGAACTAGTTTGCATAATGTAAGTGCAAAGATTACTTGAAATTGAGCCAATATAAATACTTATAAAATACACATGGATTGTTTCTTTATTTTTAACATTTTGGACCACGCTTGCACCACATGTTTTGTTTTTGCAAATTCTTTTGTAAATTCTTTTCAAAGTTCTTTTGCAAATAGTCAAAGGTAAATGAATAAGATTTTGCGAAGCATTTTCAAGATTTGAAATTTTCTCCCCCTGTTTCAAATGCTTTTCCTTTGACTAAACAAAACTCCCCCTCAATGAAATCTCCTCTTAGTGCTCAAGAGGGTTTTAAGATATCAATTTTGAAAATACTACTTTCTCCCCCTTTTGAACACAATATGAGATACCAATTTGAAAATCATATCAATTGAAAAACTCTTTTTAAAATTAGTGGTGGTGCGGTCCTTTTGCTTTGGGCTAATACTTTCTCCCCCTTTGGCATGAATCGCCAAAAACGGATACTTGAGTGAGATATAAGCCCTTTTATAACTACATTCTCCCCTTTGGCAAATAAAACATATGAGTGAAGATTATACCAAAGACGGAGAGTTGCACGGAGCGACGGCGAAGGATGAGTTACAGAGTGGAAGCCTTTGTCTTCGCCGAAGACTCCAATTTCCTTTCAATACACCTATGACTTGGTTTGAAATTCACTTGAAAACACATTAGTCATAGCATATGAAAGAGATATGATCAAAGGTATATTTATGAGCTATGTATGCAAGACATCAAAAGAAATTTCTAGAATCAAGGATATTTAGCTCATGCCTAAGTTTGTTAAAAGTTTGTTCATCTAGTGGCTTGGTAAAGATATCGGCTAATTGATCTTTAGTGTTAATATATGCAATCTCGATATCTCCCTTTTGTTGGTGACCCTTAGAAAATGATACCGAATGGCTATGTGTTTAGTGCGGCTATGCTCAACGGGATTATCCGCCATGCGGATTGCACTCTCATTATCACATAGAAGAGGAACTTTGGTTAATTTGTAACCGTAGTCCCTAAGGGTTTGCCTCATCCAAAGTAGTTGCGCGCAACAATGACCTGCGGCAATGTACTCGACTTTGGCGGTAGAAAGAGCTACGGAATTTTGCTTCTTTGAAGCCCAAGACACCAAGGATCTTCCCAAGAACTGGCAAGTCCCTGATGTGCTCTTTCTATTAATTTTACACCCCGCCCAATCGGCATCCGAATAACCAATTAAATCAAATGTGGATCCCCTAGGAGACCAAAGCCCAAACTTAGGAGTATAAACTAAATATCTCAAGATTCGTTTTACGGCCGTAAGGTGAGCTTCCTTAGGGTCGGCTTGGAATCTTGCACACATGCATATGGAAAGCATAATATCCGGTCGAGATGCACATAAATAGAGTAAAGAGCCTATCATCGACCGGTATACTTTTTCATCTACGAATTTACCTTCCGTGTCGAGGTCGAGATGCCCATTAGTTCCCATGGGTGTCTTGATGGGCTTGGCATCCTTCATCCCAAACTTGGTTAGAATGTCTTGAGTATACTTCGTTTGGCTAATGAAGGTGCCCTCTTGGAGTTGCTTCACTTGAAATCCTAAGAAATACTTCAACTCCCCCATCATTGACATCTCGAATTTTTGTGTCATGATCCTACTAAACTCTTCACATGTAGATTCGTTAGTAGACCCAAATATAATATCATCAACATAAATTTGGCATACAAACAAATCTTTTTCAAGTGTTTTGGTAAAGAGTGTAGGATCGGCCTTTCCGACTTTGAATCCATTAGTGATAAGGAAGTCTCTAAGGCATTCATACTAAGCTCTTGGGGCTTGCTTGAGCCCATAAAGCGCCTTAGAGAGTTTATAAACATGGTTAGGGTACTCACTATCTTCAAAGCCGGAAGGTTGCTCAACATAGACCTCTTCCTTGATTAATACATTAAGGAAGGCACTCTTCACGTCCATTTGGTAAAGCTTGAAGCCATGGTAAGTAGCATAGGCTAATAATATACGAATTGACTCAAGCCTAGCTACGGGTGCATAGGTTTCACCGAAATCCAAACCTTCGACTTGGGAGTATCCCTTGGCCACAAGTCGGGCTTTGTTCCTTGTCACCACACCATGCTCGTCTTGCTTGTTGCGGAAAACCCACTTGGTTCCTACAACATTTTGATTAGGACGTGGAACCAAATGCCACACCTCATTCCTAGTGAAGTTGTTGAGCTCCTCTTGCATCGCCACCACCCAATCCGAATCTTGGAGTGCTTCCTCTACCCTGTGTGGCTCAATAGAGGAAACAAAAGAGTAATGCTCACAGAAATGTGCAACACGAGATCTAGTGGTTACCCCCTTATGAATGTCGCCGAGAATGGTGTCGACGGGGTGATCTCGTTGGATTGCTTGGTGGACTCTTGGGTGTGGCGGCCTTGCTTCTTCATCCACCTTGTCTTGATCATTTGTATCTCCCCCTTGATTGTTGCCGTCATCTTGAGGTAGCTCATCTCTTTGATCTTCTACTTCATCAACTTGAACCTCATCCTCATTTTGAGTTGGTGGAGATGCTTGCGTGGAGGAGGATGGTTGATCTTGTGCATTTGGAGGCTCTTCGGATTCCTTAGGACACACATCCCCAATGGACATGTTCCTTAGCGCGATGCATGGAGCCTCTTCATTACCTATCTCATCAAGATCAACTTGCTCTACTTGAGATCCATTAGTCTCATCAAACACAACATCACAAGAAACTTCAACTTGTCCAGTGGACTTGTTAAAGACTCTATATAGCCTTGTGTTTGAGTCATATCCTAGAAAAAAGCCTTCTACAGTCTTAGGAGCAAATTTAGATTTTCTACCTCTTTTAACAAGAATAAAGCATTTGCTACCAAAGACTATAAAATATGAAATATTGGGCTTTTTACCGGTTAGGAGTTCGTATGATGTCTTCTTGAGGATTCGGTGTAGATATAACCGGTTGATGGCGTAGCAGGCGGTGTTGACCGCCTCGGCCCAAAACCGATCCGAAGTCTTGTACTCATCAAGCATGGTTCTTGCCATGTCCAATAGAGTTCTATTCTTCCTCTCCACTACACCATTTTGTTGTGGTGTGTAGGGAGAAGAGAACTCATGCTTGATTCCCTCTTCCTCAAGGAAGCCTTCAATTTGAGAGTTCTTGAACTCCGTCCCGTTGTCGCTTCTTATTTTCTTGATCCTTAAGCCGAACTCATTTTGAGCCCGTCTCAAGAATCCCTTTAAGGTCTCTTGGGTATGAGATTTTTCCTGCAAAAAGAATACCCAAGTGAAGCGAGAATAATCATCCACAATAACTAGACAGTACTTACTCCCGCCGATGCTTATGTACGCTATCGGGCCGAATAGGTCCATGTGTAGGAGCTCCAGTGGCCTGTCAGTCGTCATGATGTTTTTGTGTGGATGATGAGCACCAACTTGCTTCCCTGCTTGGCATGCGCTACAAATCCTGTCTTTCTCAAAATGAACATTTGTTAATCCTAAAATGTGCTCTCCCTTTAGAAGCTTATGAAGATTCTTCATCCCAACATGGGCTAGTCAGCGGTGCCATAGCCAACCCATGTTAGTCTTAGCAATTAAGCAAGTGTCGAGTTCAGCTCTATCAAAATCTACCAAGTATAGCTGACCCTCTAATACTCCCTTAAATGCTATTGAATCATCACTTCTTCTAAAGACAGTGACACCTACATCAGTAAAAAGGCAGTTGTAGCCCATTTGACATAATTGCGAAACGGAAAGCAAATTGTAATCTAAGGAATCTACAAGAAAAACATTAGAAATTGAATGGTCAGGAGATATAGCAATTTTACCCAATCCTTTGGCCAAACCTTGGTTTCCATCCCCGAATGTGATAACTCGTTGGGGATCTTGGTTTTCTCATAGGAGGAGAACATCTTCTTCTCCCCTGTCATGTGGTTTGTGGACCCGCTGTCGATGATCCAACTTGAGCCCCCGAATGCATAAACCTACAAAACAAGTTTAGTTCTTGACTTTAGGTACCCAAATGGTTTTGGGTCCTTTGGCATTAGATACAAGAACTTTGGGTACCCAAACACAAGTCTTGGAGCCCTTGTGTTTGCCCCCAACATACTTGGCAACTACCTTGCCTGATTTGTTGGTTAGCACATATGAAGCATCAAAAGTCTTAAATGAAATGCTATGGTCATTTGATGCACTAGGAGTTTTCTTCTTAGGCAACTTAGCACGGGTTGGTTGCCTAGAGCTAGATGTCTCACCCTTATACATAAAAGCATGATTAGGGCCAGAGTGAGACTTCCTAGAGTGAATTCTCCTAATTTTGCTCTCGGGATAACCGACAGGGTACAAAATGTAACCCTCGTTATCCTGAGGCATGGGAGCCTTGCCCTTAACAAAATTAGACAATCTTTTAGGAGGGGCATTAAGTTTGACGTTGTCCCCCTTTTGGAAGCCAATGCCATCCTTGATGCCAGGGCGTCTCCCATTATAAAGCATGCTTCTAGCAATTTTAAACTTTTCATTTTCTAAGTCATGCTCGGCAATTTTAGCATCTAATTTTGCTATATGATCATTTTGTTGTTTAATTAACGCCATGTGATCATGAATAGCATCGATGTTAATATCTCTACATCTAGTACAAATGGAAGTATGTTCAACGGTAGATGTAGAGGGTTTGCAAGATTTTAATTCTACAACCTTAGCATGCAATATATCATTTTTACTTCTAAGGTCGGAAATGGAAGCATTGCAAACATCTAATTCTTTAGCCTTAGCAAGCAATTCTTCATTTTCATTTCTAAGGCTATCAAGAGAAATGTTCAATTCTTCAATCTTAGCAAGTAAATCAACATTATCATTTCTAGGATTGGGAATTGAAACATTGCAAGCATTTGAATCAACCTTAGCAATAAGTTTAGCATTGTCATTTCTAAGGTTGTCAATAGTCTCATGGCAAGTGCTTAGCTCACTAGATAGTTTTTCACATTTTTCTACTTCTAGAGCGTAAGCATTTTTAACCTTAACATGCTTCTTATTTTCTTTAATAAGGAAGTCCTCTTGGGTGTCCAAGAGATCATCCTTTTCATGAATAGCACTAATCAATTCATTTAATTTTTCCTTTTGTTGCATGTTTAGGTTGGCAAAAAGGGTATGCAAATTATCCTCCTCATCACTAGCATTATCATCACTAGAAGACTCATATTTAGTGGAGGATTTGGATTTAACCTTCTTCTTTTTGCCGTCCTTTGCCATAAGGCACTTGTGGCCGACGTTGGGGAAGAGAAGTCCCTTGGTGACGGCAATGTTTGCGGTGTCCTCATCGGAGGAGGAGTCGGTGGAGCTCTCGTCAGAGTCCCATTCCCGGCAAACATGGGCATCGCCGCCCTTCCTCTTGTAGTACTTCTTCTTCTCCTTTCTTATCCCCTTCTTGTCGTCGCCCCTGTCACTATCACTAGATAATGGACATTTTGCAATAAAATGACCAGGCTTACCACATTTGTAGCAAACTTTCTTGGAGCGGGGCTTGTAATCTTTCCCTCTCCTTTGCTTGAGGATTTGGCAAAAGCTCTTGATGACGAGCGCCATTTCCTCGTTGTCGAGCTTGGAGGCGTCGATGGGTGTTTTACTCGATGTAGACTCCTCCTTCTTCTCCTCCGTCGCTTTGAATGCGACCGGTTGTGCTTCGGACATGGAGGGGCCATCAAGCTCGTTGATATTTCTTGAGCCTTTGATCATCAATTCAAAGCTCACAAAATTCCCGATTACTTCCTCGGGAGTCATTAGTGTATATCTAGGATTGCCACGAATTAATTGAACTTGAGTAGGGTTAAGGAAAACAAGTGATCTTAGAATAACCTTAACCATTTCGTGGTGATCCCATTTTTTGCTCCCGAGGTTGCGCACTTGATTCACCAAGGTTTTGAGCCGGTTGTACATGTCTTGTGGCTCCTCCCCTTGGCGAAGTCGGAAGCGACCGAGCTCCCCCTCGGTCGTTTCCCGCTTGGTGATTTTGGTCACCTCGTCTCCTTCGTGCGCGGTCTTTAGTGTGTCCCAAATCTCCTTGGCACCTTTCAACCCTTGCACCTTATTATACTCCTCTCGACTTAGAGAGGCGAGAAGTATAGTTGAGGCTTGGGAGTTGAAGTGTTGGATTTGGGCCACTTCGTCCTCATCGTAATCTTCATCCCCTACGGATGGTACCTGTACGCCAAACTCAACAACATCCCATATACTTTTGTGGAGTGAGGTTAGATGAAATCGCATCAAATCACTCCACCTAGCATAATATTCACCATCAAACGTTGGTGGTTTGCCTAATGGGACGGAAAGTAAAGGCGTATGTTTAGGAATGCGAGGATAGCATAAGGGGATCTTACTAAACTTCTTGCGCTCATGGCGCTTAGAAGTGATGGATGGCGCGTCGGAGCAGGAGGTGGAAGGTGATGAAGTATCGGTCTCGTAGTAGACCACCTTCCTCATCTTCTTTTTCTTGTCGCCACTCCGATGCGACTTGTGGGAAGAGGATTTCTTCTCCTTCCCCTTCCCCTTGTTGCGGGACTCTTCCGATGAAGCTTTCCCGTGGCTTGTAGTGGGCTTGTCGCCGGTCTCCATCTCCCTCTTGGCGTGATCTCCCGACATTACTTCGAGCGGTTAGGCTCTAATGAAGCACCAGGCTCTGATACAAATTGAAAGTCGCCTAGAGGGGGGTGAATAGGGCGAAACTGAAATTTACAAACTTACACACAAACTACAAGCCGGGTTAGCGTTAGAATTATAATCGAGTCCGAGAGAGAGGGTGCAAAACAAATCGCAAGCGAATAAAGAGTGTGACACGCGGATTTGTTTTACCGAGGTTCGGTTTTCGCAAACCTACTCCCCGTTGAGGTGGTCACAAAGACCGGGTCTCTTTCAACCCTTTCCCTCTCTCAAACGGTCCCTCGGACCGAGTGAGCTTCTCTTCTCAATCAAACGGGAACAAAACTTCCCCGCAAGGACCACCACACAATTGGTGTCTCTTGCCTTGGTTACAATTGAGTTGTTCGCAAGAAAGAATGAAAGAAGGAAGCAATCCAAGCGCAAGAGCTCAAAAGAAGACAACAAATCTCTCTCACTAATCACTAAAGCCTTGTGTGGAATTGGGAGAGGATTTGATCACTTGGGTGTGTCTTGTATTGAATGCTAGAGCTCTTGTAAGTAGTTGGAAGGTGGAAAACTTGGATGACTTGAATGTGGGGGTGGTTGGGGTATTTATAGCCCCAACCACCAAACTAGCCGTTTGGTGGAGGCTGCTGTCGCATGGCGTACCGGACAGTCCGGTGCGCCACCGAACACTGTCCGGTGCGCCAGCCACGTCACCTGGCCGTTGGGTTTCGACCATTGGAGCTCTGACTTGTGGGCCCGCCTGGCTGTCCGGTGGCGCACCGGACAAGTCCTGTAGACTGTCTGGTGTGCCAACCGCGCGTGCACTGCTCCTCTGCGCGAGCAAGCGCGCATTTAATGCGTTGCAGTCGACCGTTGGAGCGAAGTAGCCGTTGCTCCGCTGGCTCACCGGACATGTCCGGTGAATTATAGCGGAGCGGATTTTAAAGGGAAATGTGCCCTTGGGCCATTTCTAAGTATTTTGGTGATTGAGTGCCAACACAAGTGCTTAAATGTGAATCTATACCCATGGATGGACAAAGTGCAAATCAAGAGTAAAGGTATGTTTCTAAGCCTTAGTACATTGTTTTGAAGACTAATGTATTGTGTCTAAGTGCTTGAAACAGGAGAAATCGAGTCAGAGAAAAGTTGGCTGTGTACAGCCAAAAGGCTGTTCGGTCTGGAGCACCGGACTGTCCGGTGGTGCACCGGACAGTGTCCGGTGCACCAGAATGACTCGGGCGAACTGGCCGCTCTCGGGAATTTACCGGCGACGTACGGCTATAATTCACCGGACTGTCCGGTGTGCACCGGACTGTCCGGTGAGCCAACGGTCGTGTGACACCCCAGGTGTCAGTTTCATGTTACGTCGCGAGATTTGTCCTAATCTCGGATGATCAGTAAAAATTTCTATTTCTCGCTCGCGTATGTCCCTGATTATCCAGATTATTCATTCATGTTTCACCGAATTCGGAGTTACTCAGTCTCGCAGAAGGCCAATTTTGGAGCCTGTTAAAACTTTTATTCTCGGCGCGAATGCGAACTCAAAAATCATTCTCGAATTATAAAAATCATATGAAGCTCATTTAATCAAACTCTCGACGACTGTTATTTGGTCTGAGCCCGAGTGTAATTTTTCGAACCTTGATTTATGTTCGACTATTTTATTCGGATCCGTACTCTCAAACGGAATACTCAATATGTCGTCCTCTAAATCAATTTTACTCGTTTCGGCCAAATATCTTATGTCCGAACCGAATTCACAACCCCGTATCGACAGCGATTTTAAAATATCACGATTCGCCTTCTCCGACTAAAAATCCGAAAGCCGGTCGTATTCCGAGACAATTTATTTTCGAATCACTCGTAGGGAATTATTTTCGAGCGAAATCAAATTAGACTCTCGGTCGAATTAATCGCTCAATCATCCGTTCGTCCGAACTCTATTTCGCTCTATTTTTCCGTAGCGACGAACTCCGCGAGAGCATTTTTATTCCGGAAAATAAATTAGCGCAGCCCGATAACGTGTTTTGGGCCAAGCCCATTCCAGCCCAACCCAGCCCATTTGGCCCACAAAGAAAACCCTAACCCTAGGGCTGCTTCTATAAATAGAGGTGTTCACTTGGCAACTTTTGCACTCCCACCCCTAGCCGCCCAAACCAGCCCTCTTCTTTCCTCCTTCTCCTACACGATAGAACAGCAGGCGTCAGCTTCTTCCTCCCTGGTTCCCCACGGCGGCCAGCAGGGAGCAAGCCAGCAGCCATGGCGTCCATCCCTCCTCCCTCAACACTGGCCCACAGGCGCCCAGGCAAGCTTTCCCCGTGGCGCTCGCTCCCTATAGGCGAGCAGCAGCACCCCCTTCTCAGCGCAGGGAGCAGCAGCTCCTTTCCTCCATGGCCATGGCGCCCCCTTTTTCTCTTCCCTGCCGCGGCCAGGAAACGCCTAGGCCCTCGCCTCTCTGTTCCACGCGCCATTTCTACCTCTCCAGCGAGCTGCTCTCCGGATCGTCGCTTCCCCTGCTACCTGTGGCCTCGCCCAGATCCGGCCATGGCCGCTCCCATCGACAACCGAGCTCATTTTCTGTAGCCGGCCATTCGCTTTGCCCCCATGGTCATGTGCAGCGAGCTCTATTTCCCAGCGCTCTCGCTTGCTCGACGGAATGCCGCAACGCGAAGCAACCATGGGATCCCATCCGTGTCGCTTGCGCCGACCCGGAACTGCGCAGTGCCCAGTCGGTGCTTGCTATGTGCTCAATAAAATGCGCAGCAAGCCACGCGTCGTCGATTTCCTACAGCAGCCCCGGCATCTCCGCGCACTGCCGGCTCGCTGTTTTATAAAGCGCAGTGAACAGCACGCCGTCGACACTCGCCGGGTGTTTGCTGTTTTTGCGCAACCCCATCCGCGACGCCGTCGGAACCCGTGGTGAGAAAACCCTCGCTGCCCTTGCTGCTATTATATTTTTATTTTTGTGCTCGGTAAAACTGTTGAACGGTTGTGTGTGTCTAATCGCAGCTAGCTGTCAATGCCATTCGTCGCGCACGCGTGTTCGATACAAGACCGGTCGGGTGAACCACGTGCTTGCACAACCCAAATCCGATCCCGTTCAGGTTGATTGATTTATAGTTTATATTATGTATGATTTGGTTGAAGTCAGACAGTGCATGTATATGTGTGGATGTGTGTAAAACGTTTCGGTCATACGCATTGGTAGGAGCACATTTGCGGTTGGAGAACAAGAAGTTGTTTGATGTGTGCGATTTGTAGTTTGTCTAAATACGTTTTGGTCGATGTGGTGTGTATTGGTGTTTGAATATATATGGTTGCGATGATTCATTTAGGTGTCACGAGGATGGTTCGTGGATGGTATTAATCGTTTGTTAAAATACTTCGTCATAAAGCAGTGTGTTAGTCGTGGTAAATCTAATAAAGCGTAAAGCATGTGGTGGTTTCCGCTGTCGGCTAATGAGTTAGTCTATGTAAATATATTTTATGTATTCATCATGGTGTAGGTTAGAGTGGGTTGAAAATATAAATTATGTCACATATGATTAAGTGTTTCAAAGGCGAATGTACGAATAGTCAGTTGGTGTTTCACTCGTCTAATCGCTAAGTGTTGTCATAAATAATTGCGCTAAAAATTGGTTATAAGAATGCAGTGGTCACGAGGTGTGTTTGGATGTGACAAGTAGATTGGAAGTGTGGGGTCTGTCGAAGCACTGTGATGTCGAACGTGTATATCGAAGTGCATTGTGGTGGTAATTGCGTTAAGTTAATCGGTAGTGTCTCGAGTGCACGCCATGATATGGTTGTATGCGAGACAGGGTAAAATAAAGTGTGCTCGACATAAATGTTTCGTCGTTGTAGGTAGAAATTGTCCCGGCTTAAGTAGAGAGGTGATGACATGCCGTAAGTAGTCATCACTTCCTCTATAATTATAAGTCGAGTCTATGCGCGTTAGGCGTTCCGTAAATTGTGCTTCGCAAATAAGTGTATGATTGTGTTTATGACTTGAATAGATGTCTTCGAGTGAACTAATAGGTTCCTAAGGCAGTTATGTGTAAGGTGTTTATAGTGACGCTTTATCCCGAAAGGTGTTAAGTCTGCGCATAAATAAGAGATGAGTGTTTTTGTGTAGTGTGGATTGATTTTGAGTGCATGTGTCGCAAGAAATGCATTAGTGCGCATATAGGCGATGAATGAGTGTGATGAAATGGTGACATGCCTTTGTAGTCATCATGTCATCTGTTGTTAACCCAACTGAAGGTCGTAGAGAAAGGTCGATTACCTGTGTGTTATTATTGTCGCCTTGAGGTTCTATATGAAATGAAATGTGAAGTAGTAGTGCTCATGTGTTGTCTAATTTAAAATGCAAATTGTTGGATGATTATTGTGGTGAATGCGTTGATTAGTTGGGTATGGTAGTTCTAGATCGCGAAATAACTTGTATAAAAATTAGCAAGTCTACTTGTTAGTCCTCATTTAAATAATTCAACTCTAACGAATGGTAAAATGTTAGAATAGTTCAAGTACTTAGAACGCGGCAATTCTTGAATTGTATAGGAGCTGAAATCTATTAATTTCTGTTTTGGGCTGCACGTACTGTTTTCGGTGTGCTGTATGTTTGATGAACTAAATTGTGTTTTCTGTAGATATGTGCTATAGAAAAGTGGTAGATAACTTTATTATCTTGCTGGTGTTAAAATTTGACAGCCATAGGTCTGACAGTTTAGGAGTTATGCTGTTTACAAATTCAGTGACTGAATCTGTCCAAATTCTGTACAGATTTCAGAAACTGTATTGTTTGTTCAATTTAATGTTGCAATCTGTTCATGGTCGTTATAAGAAAGTTGTAGATGCTTTTCTGATCTTGCTTGTGTTAAAATTTCATAACTACAGGCCTGATAGTTTAAGAGTTATGAATTTTACAAACTGGTTACTGTGTTCTGTCCACCGTCAGAACAGATTTCGAAAACTGTAATAATTGGTTTAGTTAAACCTGGAATCACTTCTTGGCGATTATAAAAGTTGTGTAGTACTTTTGCTAAGCTTTTCAAAAAGTCTTAGATCACTCTTTTTGGTGGTCTAAAGCTTAAGTTATGAATGTTTCAAATGTGGCGACTGAATCTGTCCAATTCTGGACAGCACAGCCTTCATCGCGTATTCTACCCTTGATACATATTAAACCAGCCAGGGATGTTTATAAATAATTTGTAGAACATTTAATTAGCTTTCTAGAAAGTCTAAGATCACTTTATTTGGATGTCTGAATCTTCAGTTATGAATTTTTAAAGTCATACTCTGAATCTGTCCAAATCTGGACAGCGCTGTTGTATTAGCACGTTTTGACCTTGCTAAGTGTTGAATCATGTTGTGATGAAAATACCAAAGTTGTAGTTCACTTTTTAAGCTTTCCAGAAAGTCCTAGTTTGATATTTTTGGACTAATAATTAAAGAGTTATGATTAAAACAAGTGACTGCTGTATTGCTGTCCAAAAATTCTGCTTGTGCTTATTTAGTGTTAGTTCACCCTTTTGGCTAAAAATGGTTGGTTAGCACTAAATTAATGTAGATTTGCCATGACTAAGCTTAATACTGCACGTGTGTCATGTTTTGTATGTTTCTTGCTGTAGTTGATTGTGATATAGAATTTACATAGCCGTTGATGCCTGTCATCGGTTAAACTTGTGTTGGATGCTTTTGTGTGATAAATAGAAGAACTAATGAAAAGCCGTAGCAAATTAAATAAACGCTTGTACTTATGGGGTCGTATTTGTGTTGCGTAAGTATACGAAATGTTTGTCGTCTTTTAGTGGTGTTAACATTGTGCGCTCGATGATAGGTAGTTAGCTAACGCTAGTGTGTGTGGTTGCTTGTGATGTCTCGCTACTTAGTGTTTAATTCGCTAGCGTGTACTTAAATTATCTTGTGACATATTTCATCATATTCATACATATGCATCCTGCATCTCATTTAGGACCGAGAGATGACGATCGTGCAAGTGATGTGGTGCCAACAACAAGATGCAGTTGGTGGACGACCTGAAGGATGGACTTAACCAGTGGATGCTCGCCGAGCGAGTACCCTCCCCCAACAAACACTATCAAAGTGTCAAATTAAAGGCAAGCCCCGGTTTTATGCATAACCGTTTATATATGCTATTTTACTACACTTAATGTTTGTAGGCTTGTACTGTGCACTTAAGTGTAGGAGTTGACTGAAATCCTAGTTGCATGAACTCAGGATTCCTGTTGAGATGGATACTAGTATGCTAGGTCGATTAGCTGCTTTGCTAATTAGGGATCTCGGTAGAAGTCGAGTGATTTTTCTAGCACTTGCGCGAGGTCAGGAATTGGTTGTACCCACTTTCATATCATATGGATGATTGGTCTGTGGACACGGATCCATGGGGATACGTGGTCTACGAGATGAAATTGGAATAAGGATTAACGTGCGGATACCTGTGTCAAGCGTTTGAACGTACTAAACACATACCGAGAAATATGGTAAATCGGTAAGCCTAGTACCTGATTGAACCTGCCCGCAGACATATCCCCTCACGCGACCTGAGACGAGGTCTCCCATTCCGGTTATGGTGGGTACAAGTGCGGTCACTGCACGACGGCCAGTCGGGGTCAGTGGGGCATTGTACGCCAAGGCGGTGAGCCCTGATCTGTTGCCAGGGAATCGATGGGGACGGTTGATATGTGTGGGGACGGAGTGCCCCTGCATGTCGTGTGTTTAGGTTTACCTTGCAAGGATAAAAACTCGATTCGAATCGTCTGCTTCTCGCAGCTAATGAGACTGCTTGATCCATTGTACTGCATTGAGTAATAAGTGGAAATGAGGTGACTGACAAAAGATGTTGTTTGATAAAAATGCTTGATATCATGTATGATTAGCTAGGTACACATCTAGTCAAAAAGGATCATACTAAAACTTGAAAAGCTAAAACTTGATTTTAGACTCAGCTAGTGCTTTTGGCAAACCAAACCCCTCAGCCAAACAGCTGCATGTCTAGAGGTAGAGGAGTAGACTCCTCACACCGGGTAAGTCTAGCTGAGTATTAGTATACTCAGCCTTGCTTGTGGCATAATTTTTGCAGGTACCTCCTTGCTTTAGTTGATGGTGTGACTTGGCCTTCGTCCCTACCACCGGGACAGACGGTCGAGTGGGTTATTGCTTCCGCAGGAGAGGACCAGGAGGAGTAGCGTGGCCAGGCTTCGCCATGTTACTCGGTTTTCTCCGTTAGTTATTTCCGCTGCATTAAAATTTATGGTTATTATTTCTGAAACTCCGATAATGTAATCACTGATTATACTTATTAAATTTGTGGCATTATGTTTTATTGTATTTCTCTGTGCCTCACCTTCGAGTGAGCTAGTGGTATTCGATCCTGGTAAGTGGCTTTATCGGACTAGATCCGAGGGACTGACGGGTTATTCCTGTTTAAGTGTGTTGCTGCCCTTAAGGGTGCGACTTGGGCACTTAAGCTGGAATAATTCGGGCGGTTCCGCCATAGGTCGGCCGGGCCAACGGTCGTCCGCGCGATCTGCGCGGGACACGTGGCCGAGCCAACGGCTAGAAGGGGGCACCGGGCTGTCCGGTGTGCACCGGACATGTCCGGTGCGCCAACGGCTCTCTGGCGGCCAACGGTCGGCTGTGCCGTTTAAGGAAAGAAATCGGGCACCGGACAGTGTCCGGTGTGCACCGGACTGTCCGGTGCACCAGTCGATAGAAGGCAAGATCAGCCTTCCAGATTTGCTCTCAACGGCTCCTAGCTGCCTTGGGGCTATAAAAGGGACCCCTAGGCGCATGGAGGAGTATACCAAGCATTCCTACAACATTCTTAAGCACCAAGACATCGATTTCGCGCATCTGGTTCATTGTGATAGCATCTAGAGCTCTTGTTGAGTTGTGAACTCATTGAGTGGTGTTGCGAGCTCTTGTTGCGACTTGTGTGCGTGTTGGGGCGAAGGCATAGCCGCCACCCTCCGCTCGAAGTCCTCGCAGGTGCCGCTGGTCCGACGAAGACAAAACGGGCAGGGACACCCTTCGCCCGGTACGACGCCAGACGAAGGCCTGCGACGAGGTCCTCCCACCGTGCGGCCTCGTCCAGTTCGGAGGCCCACGTACGATCCGGCCCATTGTAACGGGCCCTGCGCGGTCGCTGTGTGCTACGGGCCTCATTTGTAAAGGCATTCCTATAATTACGGTCTGTAACCCTGCTTTATGGGAATATTCTGGGGATAACCTGGGTAGCTGAGGGCACATGCGTCCTTAACACAAGGCGCTGGGCGCTCAGGTACCTATAAATACCCCCGCACAGTGCCCGTGAGAGGCTAGATCAACAGAGCTATTGCCTCCTAGCACGTAACCCTGTTGTCACCACTGTTCACCCTTGTTGGCCTCCTTGCGTTTGAGAGCAAGTTCCAACATTTGGCGCCCACCGTTCGTGCTACGACAACACCACCCGCGATGGCACCCAAGAGAGCTAACCCGAAGGCTGACGAGGCTGCGAAGGCAGCACTGCTTGCCGCAAGAAAGGGCAAGGCCCTCGCCCTCACCCAATCCACCCACCAAGAGCCCACTAAAGACAATGTTCCCCGCACCTGCGAAGACGACACCTTCCGCACCTGCGGGCCCGAAGGACAATCGCAGCCGCCCCCAGGCTTCGCCCCACTGGAAGGCGTGGACCTCACCGAGGACGGCGAGGTCCTCGGCGTCTCAACAGAAGAACAGCTACAGCTGCGCGCCCTGCGCCTCAAGAACCGCAATCTCCAGAGGCAGAAAGAGATACTGGAGGCCAAGCGCCAGCGTGTGTCCGCACTAGCCAAGGTGCGGCAAATGATACGCGATGAGGAGCAGAAGGCCCAAGACCTCGAGCGCGAGATCGCGCTAATGCAGCGCGAAGGCCACCTTGGCCTGCACCAAGAGCCACCCCTCCAGCAACGCGCACAACCGGAAGACACGCGCGAAGGCCACCTCGGCCTGCAGCATGGGCCACCCCTGCAACACCGAGCACAGCCGGAGAACCCGCGTTTCCCCCAGCGTGACTACACCTTCCAGCACGCCGCGCCATTCCAAGGGGTCAACTACCTCGACGAGCGAAGTCCCCTGGCGCCTCACCTGCAAGTGACGCCTTGGCCAGCTAACTTCCGAGCAGGGACATATCCCAAGTACAACGGCAACACCGACCCGGCGCAATACATAATGAGTTATCAGGTCGCCGTTGCATCCGCCGGAGGGGACGACGCCACAATGGCAAAGTCTTTCATCATCGCCCTAGAGGGCCCAGCACTCACCTGGTTCACCAGGTTGCCTCCGCTGTCCATTGATTCATGGAGAAGTCTCAGGGACAAGTTCCTGCTCAACTTCCAAGGGTACCGCCCAGACACTGACGCCTTGGCCGAGCTCTCGCTTTGCAAGCAGCTGGAAAAGGAGACCTTGCGGGAGTATTACCGCAAATTCTTAACACTCAAGTCACAGCTGCCCTCCGTCGATGATCAGATCGCTATCCACTACGCCATCAGTGGACTTCGTGTCGGCGTCCTCTACAGTCATTGTATCAGAGATCCACCCAAGAACCTCCAGGAGCTATACCAGCTCTTTGAAAAATATGCCAAATCCGAAGAGCTCCACCAGCGCAAGGTTGAGTCACAGCGGAAACCCAAAGACGCCCCGCAGTCCAGCCGCACATGGACAAGGACTCCGCAGCCAGACTCCGGTCGAGACGGCCGCTGAAAGTCGCCTAGAGGGGGGGGGTGAATAGGGCGAAACTGAAATTTACAAATATAAACACAACTACAAGCCGGGTTAGCGTTAGTAATAAAGAAATGAGTCCGCGAGAGAGGGTGAAAAACAAATCGCAACTAAATGAAGAGTGTGACACGCGGATTTGTTTTACCGAGGTTCGGTTCTCGCAAACCTACTCCCCGTTGAGGAGGCCACAAAGGCCGGGTCTCTTTCAACCCTTCCCTCTCTCAAACGATCCACGGATCGAGTGAGCTTTCTTTTCTCAATCACTTGGAACACAAAGTTCCTACAAGGATCACCACAAGATTGGTGTCTCTTGCCTCAATTACAAGTGAGTTTGATCGCAATGAAAGAATCAAGAAAGCACGATTAAAAAGCCAAGCAACAAGAGCGACAAATGACACACGGATCACTTTCTCTCTCAAGCCACTAATCACTAATGATCTCTTATCTCAATAGTGAAACTTGGAGAGATGGAGGCTTTGAATGTGTCTTGGAATGGATTGCTAGCTCTTGTATTGAATGTTGAAGGTTGGAATGCTTGGATGAAGTGAATGGAGGTGGTTGGGGTTGTATTTATAGCCACCAACCACTTCCTAGCCGTTGGGCCATTCTGCTGAGCGCGGACGGTCCGCCCTCCTGGTGCGGACGGTCCGCCCCTGTAGATCAACGGCTGAAAATGCAACGGTCAGCAGTAACGGCTATATCAACGGCTATATTGCATTTAATGCGTCGTCAGGTGTCAGACAGAGCCAGTCGCGGACGGTCCGCCCACCTGGTCCGGACGGTCCGCGAGGCCGCTATAATTCATTTCTCCGAACCCGTTACCTTCGGGTTTTTCGGTTTCTCACCTACCGGACGGTCCGCGCCAGAGGCCGGACGGTCCGCGCAAGGGCTCGGACGGTCTTTGCTTTTCCTTCGGACAGTCCATAGCACAGACTTGGATTTTTGCATTGGTTCTGGCCGAGTGACATCCTCGTGTCGCGGACGGTCCGCCGCAAGGGCCCGGACGGTCCGCGCTTGGCCTGTTTTTCCAAAAAGCTTCTCCTGTCCGGAATAATCTACGGTATTCCGGACAGTCGAATTAGTATAGTTGTAGATGAACCTTTGGCACCTGTAGAACATGTAATCTAGAGCAAACTAGTTAGTCCAATTTATTTGTGTTGGGCGATTCAACCACCAAAACTATTTAGGAACTAGGTGTAAGCCTAATTCCCTTTCAATCTCCCCCTTTTTGGTGATTGATGCCAACACAAACCAAAGCAAATATAAAGGTGCATAATTGAACTAGTTTGTATAATGTAGGTGTAAAGGTTGCTTGGAATTTAGCTAATATAAACACTTACAAGATATGCATGGATTGTTTCTTCATTTTTAATATTTTGGACCACGCTTGCACCATATGTTTTGTTTTTGCAAATTCTTTTTGTAAATCCATTTCAAAGATCTTTTGCAAATAGTCAAAGGTATATGAATAAGAGTTTGCAAAGCATTTTCAAGATTTGAAATTGTCTCCCCCTATTTCAAATGCTTTTCCTTTGACTAAACAAAACTCCCCCTAAAAGAGATCCACCTCTTAGTGTTCAAGAGGGTTTTTGATATACCATTTTTGAAATACTACTTTCTCCCCCTTTTGAACACAATAGGATATCAATTGAAAAATATTCAACACTTAAGTTTTTGAAATTGGTGGTGGTGCGGTCCTTTTGCTTTGGGCTCTTACTTTCTCCCCCTTTGGCATGAATCGCCAAAAACGGAAGCATTAGAGCCCTCGAAGTGTTTCCTTCCCCTTGGGTCATAAATAAATGAGTTAAGATTATACCAAAGACGAAGTCCTTTTGCTTGGTGCTCATGATTTCTTCCCCTAGAATGGAGAGTTGCTTGGAGCGACGGCGAAGGATGAGTTACGTAGTGGAAGCCTTTGTCTTCGCCGAAGACTCCGATTCCCTTTCAATACACCTATGACTTGGTTTGAGATAGACTTGAAAACACATTAGTCATAGCATATAAAGAGATATGATCAAAGGTATATAAATGTGCTATGTGTGCAATCTAGCAAAAGAAATTGCGGGAATCAAGAATATTGAGCTCATGCCTAAGTTTGGTAAAAGATTGTTCATCAAGCGGCTTGGTAAAGATATCGGCTAATTGATCTTTAGTATTAATGTATGAAATCTCGATATCTCCCTTTTGTTGGTGATCCCTAAGAAAATGATACCGAATGGCTATGTGCTTAGTGCGGCTATGCTCGACGGGATTGTCGGCCATTTTGATTGCACTCTCATTATCACATAGCAAAGGGACTTTGGTTAATTTGTAACCGTAGTCCCGCAGGGTTTGCCTCATCCAAAGCAATTGCGCGCAACAATGGCCTGCGGCAATGTACTCGGCTTCGGCGGTGGAAAGAGCGACTGAATTTTGCTTCTTTGAAGCCCAAGACACCAAGGATCTTCCCAAGAACTGGCAAGTCCCCGATGTGCTCTTCCTATTGATTTTGCATCCCGCCCAATCGGCATCCGAATAACCAATCAAATCAAATGTGGATCCCCGAGGGTACCAAAGCCCAAACTTAGGTGTATAAGCCAAATATCTCAAGATTCGTTTTACGGCCGTAAGGTGTGATTCCTTAGGGTCGGATTGGAATCTTGCACACATGCAAACGGAAAGCATAATGTCCGGTCGAGATGCACATAAATAAAGCAATGAACCAATCATCGACCGGTATACCTTTTGATCCACGGACTTACCTCCCGTGTCGAGGTCGAGATGCCCATTAGTTCCCATGGGTGTCTTGATGGGTTTGGCATCCTTCATCCCAAACTTAGCAAGAATGTCTTGAGTGTACTTCGTTTGGCTAATGAAGGTGCCCTCTTGGAGTTGCTTGACTTGGAATCCTAGAAAATACTTCAACTCCCCCATCATCGACATCTCGAATTTCTGTGTCATGATCCTACTAAACTCTTCACATGTAGACTCGTTAGTAGACCCAAATATAATGTCATCAACATAAATTTGGCATACAAACAAGTCTTTTTCAAGAGTTTTAGTGAATAAAGTAGGATCGGCCTTGCCGACTTTGAAGCCATTTGCAATAAGGAAATCTCTTAGGCATTCATACCATGCTCTTGGGGCTTGCTTGAGCCCATAAAGCGCCTTAGAGAGCCTATAGACATGGTTAGGGTACTCACTGTCTTCAAAGCCGGGAGGTTGCTCAACATAGACCTCTTCCTTGATTGGTCCGTTGAGGAAGGCACTTTTCACGTCCATTTGATAAAGCTTAAAGCCATGGTAAGTAGCATAGGCTAATAATATGCGAATTGACTCAAGCCTAGCTACGGGTGCATAGGTTTCACCGAAATCCAAACCTTCGACTTGGGAGTATCCTTTGGCCACAAGTCGAGCTTTGTTCCTTGTCACCACACCATGCTCATCTTGCTTGTTGCGGAAGACCCATTTGGTTCCTACAACATTTTGGTTAGGACGTGGAACCAAATGCCATACCTCGTTCCTCGTGAAATTGTTGAGCTCCTCTTGCATTGCCACCACCCAATCCGAATCTTGAAGTGCTTCCTCTACCCTGTGTGGCTCAATAGAGGAAACAAAAGAGTAATGTTCACAAAAATGAGCAACACGAGATCTAGTGGTTACCCCCTTATGAATATCGCCAAGGATGGTGTCGACTGGGTGATCTCGTTGGATTGCTTGGTGGACTCTTGGGTGTGGTGGCCTTGGTTCTTCCTCATCCTCCTTTTCTTGATTATTTTCATCTCCCCCTTGATCATTGCCATCATCTTGAGGTGGCTCATCTTCTTGATTTTGTTCTTCATCATCTTGAGCCTCATCCTCATTTTGAGTTGGTGGAGATGCTTGCATGGAGGAGGATGGTTGATCTTGGTTACTTGGAGGCTCTTCGGATTCCTTAGGACACACATCCCCGATGGACATGTTCCTTAGCGCGATGCATGGAGCCTGTTCTTCACCTGTCTCATCAAGATCAACTTGCTCTACTTGAGAGCCGTTAGTTTCATCAAACACAACGTCACAAGAAACTTCAACAAGTCCTGAGGACTTGTTAAAGACTCTATATGCCCTTGTGTTTGAGTCATATCCTAGTAAAAAGCCTTCTACAGTTTTGGGAGCAAATTTAGATTTTCTACCTCTCTTGACAAGAATAAAGCATTTGCTACCAAAAACTCTAAAATATGAAATGTTTGGCTTTTTACCGGTTAGGAGTTCATAAGATGTCTTCTTGAGGATTCGGTGAAGATATAACCGGTTGATGGCGTAGCAGGCTGTGTTGACCGCCTCGGCCCAAAACCGGTCCGGTGTCTTGTACTCATCAAGCATGGTTCTTGCCATGTCCAATAGAGTTCGATTCTTTCTCTCCACTACACCATTTTGTTGTGGAGTGTAGGGAGAAGAGAACTCATGCTTGATGCCCTCCTCCTCAAGGAAGCCTTCGATTTGTGAGTTCTTGAACTCCGTCCCATTGTCGCTTCTTATTTTCTTAATCCTTAAGCCGAACTCATTTTGAGCCCGTCTCAAGAATCCTTTTAAAGTCTCTTGGGTTTGAGATTTTTCCTGTAAAAAGAATACCCAAGTGAAGCGAGAATAATCATCCACAATAACTAGACAGTACTTACTCCCGCCGATGCTTATGTAAGCGATCGGGCCGAATAGATCCATGTGTAGGAGCTCCAGTGGCCTGTCAGTCGTCATTATGTTCTTGTGTGGATGATGAGTGCCAACTTGCTTCCCTGCTTGGCATGCGCTACAAATCCTGTCTTTCTCAAAATGAACATTGGTTAGTCCTAAAATGTGCTCTTCCTTTAGAAGCTTATGAAGATTCTTCATCCCAACATGGGCTAGTCGGCGGTGCCAGAGCCAACCCATGTTAGTCTTAGCAATTAAACATGTGTCGAGCTCAGCTCTATCAAAATCTACTAAGTATAGCTGACCCTCTAACACACCCTTAAATGCTATTGAATCATCACTTCTTCTAAAGACAGTGACACCTATATCAGTAAAAAGACAGTTGTAGCCCATTTGACATAATTGGGAAACAGAAAGCAGGTTGTAATCTAATGAATCAACAAGAAAAACATTGGAAATGGAATGGTCAGGTGAAATAGCAATTTTACCCAAACCTTTGACCAACCCTTGATTTCCATCCCCAAATGTGATAGCTCGTTGGGGATCTTTGTTTTTCTCATATGAGGAGAACATCCTTTTCTCCCCGGTCATGTGGTTTGTGCACCCGCTGTCGAGTATCCAACTTGAGCCCCCGGATGCATAAACCTACAAAACAAATTTAGTTCTTGACTTTAGGTACCCAAACTGTTTTGGGTCCTTTGGCATTAGATACAAGAACTTTGGGTACCCAAACACAAGTCTTGGAGCCCTTGTGTTTGCCCCCAACAAATTTGGCAACTACTTTGCCGGATTTGCTAGTAAGCACATAAGATGCATCAAAAGTTTTAAATGAAATGGCATGATCATTTGATGCATTAGGAGTTTTCTTTCTAGGCAGTTTGGCACGGGTTGGTTGCCTAGAGCTAGATGTCTCACCCTTATACATAAAAGCATGGTTAGGGCCAGAGTGAGACTTCCTAGAGTGAATTCTCCTGATTTTGCTCTCGGGATAACCGGCAGGGTACAAAATGTAACCCTCGTTATCCTGAGGTATGGGAGCCTTGCCCTTAACAAAGTTAGACAAATTTTTAGGTGGGGCATTAAGTTTGACATTGTCTCCCCTTTGGAAGCCAATGCCATCCTTGATGCCAGGGCGTCTCCCATTATAGAGCATGCTTCTAGCCAATTTAAAATTTTCATTTTCTAAGTCATGCTCTCTAATCTTAGCATTTAGTTGAGCTATGTGATCATTTTGTTTTTTAATTAAGGCTAGGTGATCATGGATAGCATCAACATTAATATCTCTACATCTAATACAAATGGAAATATGCTCAACATTAGATGTAGAGGGTTTGCAAGATTTTAGTTCAACAACCTTAGCATGCAACATATCATTTTTAGTTCTAAGGTCGGAAATAGTAGCATTGCAAATATCAAAATCCTTAGCCTTAGCAATTAGTTTCTCATTCTCATTTTTAAGGCTAGCAATGGAAACATTTAACTCATCAATCCTAGCAAGCAAATCAACATTATCATTTCTAGGATCAATGCAAACATGAGAATCTACCTTAGCAATTAATTTATCATTTTCATTTCTAAGGTTGGCAATAGTGTCATGGCACATGCTTAGCTCACTAGATAATTTGTTACATTTTTCTACTTCTAGAGCATAGGCATTTTTAACCTTAACATGTTTCTTATTTTCCTTGATTAGGAAGTCCTCTTGGGAGTCCAAGAGATCATCCTTTTCATGGATGGCACTAATTAGTTCATTTAATTTTTCCTTTTGTTCCACGTTAAGGTTAGCAAAAAGAATGCGCAAGTTTTCCTCCTCATTTTTATCATCATCCTCATCACTAGATGTTTCATATTTAGTGGAGGACCTTGATTTTACCTTCTTTTTGCCGTCCTTGGCCATGAGACACTTGTGGCCGACGTTGGGGAAGAGAAGGCCCTTGGTGACGGCGATGTTGGCGGCGTCCTCGTCGGAGGAGGAGTCGCTTGAGCTTTCGTCGGAGTCCCATTCCCGACAAACATGGGCATCGCCGCCCTTCTTCTTGTAATACTTCTTCTTCTCCTTTCTTCTTCCCTTCTTGTCGTCGCCCCTGTCACTGTCACTAGACATAGGACATTTTGCAATAAAGTGACCGGGCTTACCACACTTGTAGCAAACCTTCTTGGAACGGGGTTTGTAGTCCTTCCCCTTCCGTTGCTTGAGAATTTGTCGAAAGCTTTTGATGATTAGGGCCATCTCCTCGTTGTCGAGCTTGGAGGCGTCAATTGGTTGTCTATTTGGTGTAGATTCCTCCTTCTTCTCCTCCGTTGCCTTGAAGGCCACCGGTTGCGCCTCGGAGGTGGAAGGCTCGTCAAGCTCGTTGATCTTCTTGGAGCCCTTAATCATGCATTCAAAACTCACAAAATTCCCGATAACTTCTTCGGGGGTCATTAGTGGATATCTAGGATTCCCACGAATTAATTGTACTTGAGTGGGGTTAAGGAAAATAAGAGCTCTTAGAATAACCTTAACCACTTCGTGGTCATCCCATTTTGTGCTCCCGAGGTTGCGCACTTGGTTCACCAAGGTCTTGAGCCGGTTGTACATGTCTTGTGGCTCCTCCCCTTGGCGAAGGCGGAAGCGACCGAGCTCCCCCTCGATCGTTTCCCGCTTGGTGATCTTGGTGAGTTCATCACCCTCGTGCGCCGTCTTGAGTAGGTCCCAAATCTCCTTGGCGTTCTTCAATCCTTGTACTTTGTTGTATTCCTCCTTGCTTAGGGAGGCAAGGAGGATGGTTGCGGCTTGGGAGTTGAAGTGCTCGATTTGGGCTACTTCGTCCGTGTCATAGTCCTCATCCCCTATTGATGGTACCTGTACACCATACTCAACAACATCCCATATTCTTTTGTGGAGAGAGGTTAGATGAAATCGCATCAAATTACTCCACATAGCATAATCTTCACCATTAAAAGTTGGTGGTTTGCCTAATGGGACGGAAAGTAAAGGTGTATGTTTAGGAATGCGAGGGTAGCGTAGGGGGATCTTACTATACTTCTTGCGCTCTTGGCGCTTAGAAGTGACGGAGGGCGCATCGGAGTCGGAGGTTGATGTTGATGAAGTGTCGGTTTCGTAGTAGACCACCTTCCTCATCCTTTTGTGCTTATCTCCTCTCCGATGCGGCTTGTGAGAAGAAGATTTTTCCTTCTTCTCTTTGTGGTGAGAAGAGGAAGACTTTTTCTCCTTCCGTTTGGAGGAGTCCTTCTTCTTCTCCTTCCTCTTGGTGCGGGACTCTTCCGATGAAGTGCTCCCGTGGCTTGTAGTGGGCTTTTCGCCGGTTTCCATCTCCTTCTTGGCGTGATCTCCCGACATCACTTCGAGCGGTTAGGCTCTAATGAAGCACCGGGCTTTGATACCAATTGAAAGTCGCCTAGAGGGGGGGGTGAATAGGGCGAAACTGAAATTTACAAATATAAACACAACTACAAGCCGGGTTAGCGTTAGTAATAAAGAAATGAGTCCGCGAGAGAGGGTGAAAAACAAATCGCAACTAAATGAAGAGTGTGACACGCGGATTTGTTTTACCGAGGTTCGGTTCTCGCAAACCTACTCCCCGTTGAGGAGGCCACAAAGGCCGGGTCTCTTTCAACCCTTCCCTCTCTCAAACGATCCACGGATCGAGTGAGCTTTCTTTTCTCAATCACTTGGAACACAAAGTTCCTACAAGGATCACCACAAGATTGGTGTCTCTTGCCTCAATTACAAGTGAGTTTGATCGCAATGAAAGAATCAAGAAAGCACGATTAAAAAGCCAAGCAACAAGAGCGACAAATGACACACGGATCACTTTCTCTCTCAAGCCACTAATCACTAATGATCTCTTATCTCAATAGTGAAACTTGGAGAGATGGAGGCTTTGAATGTGTCTTGGAATGGATTGCTAGCTCTTGTATTGAATGTTGAAGGTTGGAATGCTTGGATGAAGTGAATGGAGGTGGTTGGGGTTGTATTTATAGCCACCAACCACTTCCTAGCCGTTGGGCCATTCTGCTGAGCGCGGACGGTCCGCCCTCCTGGTGCGGACGGTCCGCCCCTGTAGATCAACGGCTGAAAATGCAACGGTCAGCAGTAACGGCTATATCAACGGCTATATTGCATTTAATGCGTCGTCAGGTGTCAGACAGAGCCAGTCGCGGACGGTCCGCCCACCTGGTCCGGACGGTCCGCGAGGCCGCTATAATTCATTTCTCCGAACCCGTTACCTTCGGGTTTTTCGGTTTCTCACCTACCGGACGGTCCGCGCCAGAGGCCGGACGGTCCGCGCAAGGGCTCGGACGGTCTTTGCTTTTCCTTCGGACAGTCCATAGCACAGACTTGGATTTTTGCATTGGTTCTGGCCGAGTGACATCCTCGTGTCGCGGACGGTCCGCCGCAAGGGCCCGGACGGTCCGCGCTTGGCCTGTTTTTCCAAAAAGCTTCTCCTGTCCGGAATAATCTACGGTATTCCGGACAGTCGAATTAGTATAGTTGTAGATGAACCTTTGGCACCTGTAGAACATGTAATCTAGAGCAAACTAGTTAGTCCAATTTATTTGTGTTGGGCGATTCAACCACCAAAACTATTTAGGAACTAGGTGTAAGCCTAATTCCCTTTCAGCCGCAGTCAGCAGCAAGTGCACAACATCGCCAACCAGCATCCCGCTGCTGACCCCCCTCGCCGCCAGGAATATCCCCCCTAGGGCCGCGGAAATGGAACTCGCGGCAGGGGCCGAGGGCGCGCACAGCCGCCGCGCCGATTCTACTGCCTTTTTCATGGCGAAGACTGTGCCCACCAAACCAAAGACTGCCCCGAAACGAAGGCCACCAGAGACAGAATGGCACGGGCGCAGCCAGCCGACAACCCCAGAATTGTCGCGCATAATTACCAACCACCCCCTCCACCATATATCCACGCCCCCGCTCCGCATCCACCGCACCACACTTACCAACACCATCAGGAAGTACAAATCGTACCTCCTCCACCCCCACCACCGCACCAGCAACACCAAAACATCCCCCATGCCCCAAAGCAGGAAGACTTCGCCGATCAACCATATCGCGGAGTCATTCACATGATAACAGGGGGGTCCAGCACTGACTTCGACACCAAGCGGCAGAAGCGGGACCACTACCGCAGCATCAACCATGTCGCCGTCACTGGCCCAGTCGTGCAGACAAAGTGGTCCCACATACCGCTAACCTTCGACGCACGAGACGTCGACCTGCGCAGCGCCCCCCACATCGACGCTATGGTCATCAATTGCAGTGTGGCAGGCTGGGACTTACACAAAGTCCTAGTCGACAACGGCAGTCAGGCGGACATCATCTTCCTCCACGCCTTCGACCGCATGGGTATAAGCCACAGCCTGCTAAAGCCTTCGGACAACCCGTTGTATGGCTTCGGCGGCAAGGGCACCTTTCCCGTCGGCAAAATAGAGTTGCCCCTCTCCTTCGGTGTAGCACCCAATGCCCGAAGTGAGCAAGTAACCTTCGATATTGTCGACATGGTATATCCATACAACGCCATCATGGGCCGGGGCTCCATCAATAAGTTCGAAGCTGCCATCCACGGACTGTACCTATGCATGAAGATACTAGGTCCGTTAGGCGTCATCACAGTCTTCGGCAATCAACAGACTGCGCGCAACATAGAGCGGGACTTCGTGCCCGGTCAAAGAAACGTGCATTGTCTCACGACCCAGCGCGAGGTCCCTGCGCCCGCCAGCCCAACCGATAAGCAGCACGACAAGGCACAGTTGCAGAGCCAAGACGGGACAAAGACTGTCCCCCTCGATCAGGCCACGCCCAAGCAGACAGTCACTATCAGCGAAGACCTTACCTCACAGGAAGAAGAGAAGCTTCTCCGCTGCCTCGCCAAGAATAAAGATGTCTTCGCCTGGTCTGCCCTCGACCTGGTCGGAGTCAGCCGATCCATAATTGAGCATGACTTGGGAATTGACCCTTCGGTGCGACCAAAAAAGCAACGGCTTCGCAAAATGTCCGACGAAAAGACAGAGGCCGCCAAGGCGGAGGTGCACCGCCTCCTAGAGGCCAAATTCATCGAGCCAGTGGCTTACCCCACGTGGCTCTCCAATGTTGTAATGGTGCAGAAAAAAAGTGGGAAATGGCGAATGTGCATAGACTTCACCAGTCTCAATAAGGCCTGCCCAAAGGACAATTTCCCGCTGCCACGGATCGACAAAATAGTCGATAGCGTGGCCGGATGCGAGGTCATGTCACTCCTCGACTGCTTCTCCGGCTATCACCAGATATACATGAAGGAGGAAGACAAGGCCAGCACCAGCTTCATAACACCCTTCGGCACTTATTGCTTCATCAGAATGCCGGAGGGACTCAAGAATGCCGGGTCCACCTTCTCCAGACTCACCAAAACAGTACTCGAAGGGCAGGTTGGCAGAAATATATTTACATATGTGGACGACATCGTCGTTGCCAGCAAGAATAAGGAGGACCATCTCGCCGACCTCGCCGAGACATTCGCGAGCATGCGAGACGCACGACTCCGCCTAAATCCGGAAAAGTGCTTCTTCGGTGTTCGCTAGGGCAAGATATTGGGCTACCTGGTATCACATCGCGGCATTGAGGCCAACCCAACCAAGATCCAGGCCATCATAAACATGACGCCTCCGCAGTCCGCCAGAGACGTCCAGCGTCTGACAGGCAGATTGGCCGCTCTCAACAGGTTCATCTCTAGGTCCGCCGAGCGAAGTCTCCCCTTTCTCAAAACACTTCGCGGTGCAAAAGACTTCGCCTGGGGACCGGAGCAGGCAGCGGCCTTCGCCTCGCTGAAACAGTACCTGTCGGAGCTGGCAATCCTCACGAGCCCCGACTCCTCGCTCCCCCTATTGCTCTATGTCGCGGCTTCGCCGCACGCGGTCAGCGCGGCACTAGTGCAAGAGCAGACGGTTGAGGGTGCGGTCAGACAGTGCCCTGTTTACTATGTCTCCGAAGTACTGACACCGTCCAAGTGCAACATGACAGAGCTGGAGAAGATCGCCTACACAGTCGTTATGTCTTCGCGCAAGCTGCGCCATTACTTTGAAGCATTCAAGGTCCGAGTCACCTCAGACAGGGGACTCGGCGAACTATTCAGAAACCCGGAGGCATCGGTGAGGATTGCCAAGTGGGCAGCCGAATTATCCGGCTACCACATCAGCTTCGAGCCCAGGACAGCCATCAAGTCACAGGTCCTGGCAGACTTCGTCGTCGACTGGACTGGGCCAATAACGCAGCCAGACCCATCCACAGAGAAGGTTTGGACTATCCACTGCGACGGCGCATGGTGCCATGCGGGGGCAGGCGTCGCTGCAGTCGTCACCTCACCAGCCGGAGTCAAACACAGATATGCAGCACGCCTCAGCTTCGCTCTGGAATCCGACAGATGCACAAACAATATAGCAGAGTATGAAGCGGTTATCCTCGGCCTACGCAAGCTAAGGGCCCTCGGAGTCACCACATGTATCATCAAAACAGACTCCAGGATAGTTGCTGGCCAGGTCGAGAAAGACTATGCAGCAAAAGACCCCGCGCTCATGCAATACCTCGCAGCCATCCGAAGTCTCGAGAGACAGTTCAAGGGATTCACCTTGCAGCATGTGGATAGGGCCAAGAACGAGGAGGCCGATGCATTGGCCAAGGCTGCCGCCAGGGGCGAGCCCTTGCCCTCCGACGTGTTCTTTCACACCATCGGCACGCCAGCCGTCCGAAGCCCCGAAGGGCTCCAAATAACTAATGATAGCGAGGGCCACCGCATAGTCAACCTAATCATGACCGAAGACTGGCGGGCACCAATAACCCTGTTCCTACAGGGGTACTATCATCCAGCCGACGTCAGTGAGGCCAAGCGCCTCAGACATCGAAGCCGGGACTTCGCACTGATTGAGGGCCAACTCTACAAGAAAGGGGTCAGTCAGCCAATGCTTAAGTGCGTCACCGAAGCCGAAGGCATGCAGATCCTACGTGAAGTCCACAGTGGCACGTGCGGCTCGCACGCAGGGCCAAGGGCCCTGGCTGCCAAGGTGATCCGCCAAGGGTTTTACTGGCCCGCAATAATCTGCGCCGCAAACCGGGTCACAAGGTCCTGCGAAGCCTGCCAGAAGTTTTCTCCTCGGTCAGGCAGCCCCTCACAGTATACAAAGCTGATTGCCCATACATGGCCTCTCCAGCGCTGGGGCCTGGACATTGTCGGGCCCCTGCCCACCGCTCAGGGGAACCTCAAGTTCGCCTTCGTAGCCGTCGAATACTTCACCAAATGGATTGAAGCGAGGGCTGTTTCTACAATAACATCAAAGACTTCCCAAAAATTCTTCTGGCAAAACATTGTTTGCCGCTTCGGAGTACCGTCCGAGCTAACAGTTGACAACGGTAAGCAGTTTGACAGCCAAGATTTCAAGGATTTTTGTTTCTCCATCGGCACCAAGCTTGCCTTCGCTTCAGTCTATCACCCGCAGTCCAATGGGGTCGTGGAGCGCGCCAATGGAAAAATCTTCACAGCTGTCAAGAAGATGCTCCTCGATGAAAAAAAGGCAGATGGACCGATTTGTTACCGGAGGCAGTCTGGGCACTAAACACAACTGAGTGCAGGGCGACTGGGTTCACCCCTTTCCGCCTTCTATACGGGTCGGAGGCCATGACCCCGCAAGAAATAAAGCATGGGTCCCCGCGTACAGTTCCGTCAGCCGTCCCCGACGTGGACGAGCCAACTTCAAAAGATCTCATTGACGGAGAGCGGGTCTTCGCCCTACAGGCCCTAAACAAATACCAAGCCCAGACCAAAGCATGGCGCGACCATGCAGTCATCCCGAGGGAGTTCAGCGAAGGGGACCTCGTACTCGTCCGAACAGCTCGGACGGAGTCCAGGGGCAAGCTGGAGCCCAAGTGGGAGGGCCCCTTTATAGTCAAGACAAAAGCTTCCCCCAGCGCCTACAGGCTCACAACGCCAAACAGCGAGGACCTGCAGCACTCCTGGAACATCGACAACCTTCGCAAATTTTTTGTTTGACTCATCGGGGCTGATTCTGCCCTTGTAATTCGCCAAAAACAATCTTGTACCGGCCCGCACTCTTTTCCTCCCGGGGGGTGAGGTTTTTAACGAGGCGGAGCCATGTAATATATGTGTGAAAAATCCCCCGCAAAAACATGCGTCGAAAAAAGACCGCGACGACGGTCTTCGACATTCGACCAATTCGAGGTCACCGCGAGGCTAAGCGCTAGCCACCCTCGCGTGCGACAAATCCGCGCAGAAGTCGCCCAAGGGTGCAGCCGGACTAGCACAACAAGTGCGAAAAAACCGAAGTCTACCGCGAAGACTATCCGCGCAGAAGTCGCCCAAGGGTGCAGCCGGACTAGCACAACAAGTGCGAAAAAACCGAAGTCTACCGCGAAGACTATCCGCGCAGAAGTCGCTCAAGGGTGCAGCCGGACTAGCACAACAAGTGCGAAAAAACCGAAGTCTACCGCGAAGACTATCCGCGCAGAAGTCGTCCAAGGGTGCAGCCGGACTAGCACAACAAGTGCGAAAAAACCAAAGTCTACCGCGAAGACTATCCGCGCAGAAGTCGCCCAAGGGTGCAGCCGGACTAGCACAACAAGTGCGAAAAAACCGAAGTCTATCGCGAAGACTATCCGCGCAGAAGTCGCCTAAGGGTGCAGCCGGACTAGCACACCAAGTGCGCAAAAGACCGAAGCCTACCGCGAAGGCTATCCCCGCAGGAGCCGCCTAAGGGCGCAGCCGAACTATAATCACACTAGCACAGCATAACAAAACATACTAAACAAAGTATACAACGCCTTCGCACACGTATACAAGCGAGGGCACACAACTTCATCATACAGGCCTCTACATATACAAGCGAGGGCACCACACTCTACATCGGCTCAACCTTGGGAATAATTCCCATCTCCCTATAATTAAATAACATTATCCTAAGCTCCTCACCCGCAAAAAGACTTCGCAGTTCCCCTTCACCCGTATTCACGGCGGCCGGCAAAGACAACAGTTCCTGCCGGCCAGTCCCACTCACACGAAGCCGAGCCCCCTCCGTCCCACTAACTCTACGCTTCGCAACCGCCCTTCGTCGTCGTCGCCCGGTGCTAGGACCTGGCACATCTCCTGCACCCGCGACGTGCGGCGAAGCCTCCGCCGCAGCCACATCCAAGGCCGCAAAGTAGTCCAAGTCCTCCTCCGACGACTCCTCAGTCCACTCAACCGAGCTCCCAGAGTCAGCAAAATCCAAAAACTCAGATGCAGACCCACCACATTCATTACCATCTTCCGCGGTCGAAGCCGCCAAAATTTTAGTAGTAGCGGTTGTGTGCGCAGGCCCAAAATCTTGAACCTGCGCAGCAACCAAAATTCAGTAACATGTACAAATTTCCACAACCCTCTACACCTACTACGCCACCTGCGACGGCCCTGACGCTGCGGGAGCCTCCACCGTTGGCTCCGCCGCTGCTTCCGCTGTTATCTCCGCCGCCACCGCTGCGGGATCTACGGCGCTCGGCGCAGCCGCCGCGGAGGCATCAGGTGCGACTTCGGCGACCTCTGGGGGCAGGCCTTTGCCGGCCGCAGCGGCTACGGAGGCACCCGGCGCGTCTCCCGCAGTCTCCGGGGTCGGCCCCAGGACGGGCCCAGGCACGGCCTCCGTCGGGGCTGGCTCCGGGTCAGATAGCACGTCGTTCAACGCCCCGAAGTCGTCCACCCTCTCGCCACGCGCCGCCTAAGACAAAGCACACAAAAAATTCACCACACACACACAGTCCACAACCAACAAACGCCAAACAAACGAGCACATTACCTTAGCCCTCGCCGTCTCGGCCCGATCCCTGACCACCTCGCGACCGTACGCACCCCACAGCCGGTCGTAGATGGCTCCGGCGGATTCCTTCACTACGGGGTTCTCAACCTTAAAGATATCTCGCTCGAAATCTTCATCGGCTTGGTCGAAGACCTCGAAGTGCCGACACCCTTCGCGGGAGAGCGCGTTCATCGCCCCCTCGCAGGTGACCAGGGAGGCATACGACATAAACCCCTCCACAACAGTGGGGAGCGCTTGCAATTCCTCCTGCACCCACTCCAGGCAGCGAAGTCCGGCCTCTCGGTCCGGCACTTCGAATTCACCGGTCCCCGCGCCCAGCTCACGGTATGTATCCATGAGCTGTTTGCGCGTCCGCTCTGCCTCCGCACGCTCCACGGCCTCGGCCCTCTCCATGCGGCTCTCCAGGGCAGTGAGCCGCTCCTGCAGCTGCTCGGCGCGCTCCCTGGCAATATTGCCCTCCGCCCGCGCCATTTTGGCCTCCGCCTGCGCAGCCTTCTCCTTGGCGAGGGCATCGTTGGTCTCCCTCCTCTCCCCCGCCAGTTGGCACCGGAGGTCAGCCTTCTCCTTCTCCAATACGGCCACCTTGTCCGTCAGCTTACGGCACTTGCTGTCGGCGGCCGATTTTTCGCGGACGGCGTCGGCGTGTTGTGTCCGAAGTCTCTCGACTTCGGCAGACACAGCCGCCGTGAGGGCCCCCGACGCTGTACGGTCGGCGAAGTCAGCCACCTGCAGAGCACAAGTAAGGTCGCGACCTAAGATTCAAAAAAAAACACACCTCTTTCAGCCGGCGGGACGCTTGGCTCAGCGCCTCCGTCACCTCCGCCAACCGGCGGGACGCAGCGCCCGCCTCATCCCTGAGAGCCGCGAAGGCCGACGCCTCGCCCCCGGCGCTAAGAGCCCCGCACTTCGCCTTCGGCACCACGGCGGCCGTCGTGGTCGCCGCGACAGGCGCAACTATAGCAAGTTGGCCTTCGTCCGACCCTGCGACATACCGACGAATAAATAATATCTACATATTAATATAAAAAAAACAAAGCGAAGCCAACGACTTACCAACAAGATAGTCGTCCACGCTAATGTTGGTGGCGAAGTCGGCGACGCGTTTGCCTGACAACGGCAACGCTTGGGCCGCCTTCGCGACCTCCGCCACTCCGCCGGAAGGCGGCACCACCTTTGCCGATTTGGAGCCCCCGGCGCCTGCCGTTGCCTCCGGCACCTTGCTAGATGCAGGGGCGCCCGACTTCGCCGGCAGCGGCGGCTTGCCTCCGCCGGGGGCCACAGCCTTCGCACCCAACCGCTGCCTCTTCGGCCTAGCTTCAACAAGCCGGATGGCCGCCTGCCGCTTTTGTGCAGCTCCCTGGCGATCCTTGTCCATCACTGCCGACACAACAGCAGCAATATTCCGCCCGTAAGGAAAAACTCTCCATTTACGAACCATGCGAGATGTAAAAGAGTCTTCGTCGGTCGCGGGGGGGATAGGAACATTCCTAGGCCAGCAGCCCCCGGTAACCTTCAGCATCCGAGCCGAAGACTCCCGGAGCTCGGGCGAAGACATCCTTTCCCCCGGGGCCGCGCATGTCCTCATCAACTCTCTAGCAAACCCATCGGAAACCCCAAGTCCTCCCATGGCAGTACCTAGTTTTCTCTTCTTAGAGGATGGGGCGGCCGCCGGCGCAGGGTCGTCTTTAGTCTCCACCACCGGTTTCTTCCCCCGGCGGTCCGCGTCGTCTTGACCAGGATAGCCGTCATATGGCAGTTGGTTCAATTCGAAGACCCTATTCAGACGGTCATTCGACCCGCGGATCTCCCAGCTGCGCTGGCCCTCGGTCCTCGGCACATAACGCCCAACAATCCGCGCCGCCTCATCCTCAGCTTCACGCACGAAGGCGGCCGGATCACGGTTTCGCAGATTCAGTGCGAAGGCGGGACTCCGCACCATCTCTCCACCACGGAAAGGCATCTAGCGAGGGCATACTTCGCCCAGCGCCCAACCACGCGCCAAGGGCCATACCCCGTAAGCCACAAACTCTTCAACCAAGTCGCGCCCACTGCTCTGGCCGGTGGCACACCGAAGGGCCCCTTCGTCCACATCATCCTCCGCCACTTCAAAGGGCGGGTACGCCGAGTAAAAATAAGAGCACATCTCGGACACGGGAAGTCCCTCGTGGCCTTCGACGGTACCCTCAGCAACGTAAAACCAAAATTCATTCCAGTTGCCCCACTTGTTGCGGGCGCAAGGGACCAACTCGACTACTGGCATCGTGGTCTTGCCGGTCTTCGGCGTGAATGTGCAGGACCCAAACTGAGCAACTTCGTCCCCGATCATCCTCTTCTGCCAGTGTAAACAATAATGCTTCGCAAAAACTTCGACCGATGGCTGTCCGCCGTACGAAGTCGTCGCCTAGACATACTTCGACAGGGCCACCACGGCATTCGGCGTCAGCTGATGTATTTGCATGTTGAACCTGCGCAGGACTTCGCCAACAAACCGATGTGCAGGCAAGCGGAGACCGGCGGCGAAAAACGCCTCAAAAACAACCAACTCGCCCTTCGGCTCGGGGACTTTCTCCGTCCCCGGGGCACGGGCAACTCCGCCGCCGAAGTAGCCCAACCGCTGCATATCCTCCACGCGGGCCGACGACATTCGCGACACGCCGAAATCAACAGAATCGCCGGCGCGCAACTCCTCCGGCGTCAAACTGCTCAACGTCTCCTCCGACGAGGCGGCGGCTGGCGGCGAGGAACCGGCCGGCGGCGTAGCGGTAGCGGAAGAAGAGGAAGACGGCATCGCTATGTACCGTCGGCGGCGGCGGGCAGTCTGCTTCACTCGCGCCAGATCTCCGGCGAACAAGAGCACGGCGGGCAGACGAGCAGCAAGACGGCGGGCGGCTAGGGTTTTCGCGGAGCGCGGAAAGTAAAGTTCAAAAAGCGCCGGGCCCCGCCCCCTTTTATAGGCAGAGCGCGGCACTTCGGGAAACCCGCAATCCAACAGTACCCGGTCAATCAACGGTCACATCAAAAACCCCCGCGAAACCACTTCGAGCGAGGGCAGCGGCTCCGCCATCTAGCGACGTCTTCGGCACCAGGTGACTTTGTCGAACTGGTCCCTCGGAGGGCAAATGTTGGGGCGAAGGCATAGCCGCCACCCTCCGATCGAAGTCCTCGCCGGTGCCGCTGGTCCGACGAAGACAAAACGGGCAGGGACACCCTTCGCCCGGTACGACGACAGACGAAGGCCTACGACGAGGTCCTCCCACCATGCGGCCTCGTCCAGTTCGGGGGCCCACGTACGATCTGGCCCATTGTAACGGACCCTGCGGGGTCGCTGTGTGCTACAGGCCTCATTTGTAAAGGCATTCCTGTAATTACGGTCTGTAACCCTGCTTTATGGGAATATTCTGGGGATAACCTGGGTAGCTGAGGGCATATGCGTCCTTAACACAAGGCGCTGGGCGCTCAGGTACCTATAAATACCCCCGCACAGTGCCCGTGAGAGGCTAGATCAACAGAGCTATTGCCTCCTAGCACGTAACCCTGTTGTCACCACTGTTCACCCTTGTTGGCCTCCTTGCGTTTGAGAGCAAGTTCCAACAGTGCGTGCTGTTGCTCTGATTTTGAGTCTTGTGTGCGTTGCTAGTTCCTCCCTTACTCCGTATTTCTTTGTGAATCTCAAGTGTAAGGGCGAGAGGCTCCAAGTTGTGGAGATTCCTCGCAAACGGAATATTGAAAGGCAAAGCAAAACACCGTGGTATTCAAGTTGGTCTTTGGACCGCTTGAGAGGGGTTGATTGCAACCCTCGTCCGTTGGGACGCCACAACGTGGAGTAGGCAAGCGTTGGTCTTGGCCGAACCACGGGATAAACCACTGTGTCATCTCTGTGTTTGATCTCTTGTGGTATTGTGTTTTGTTGAGACTCCTCTCTAGCCACTTGGCGATTATTGTGCTAACACTTAACAAGTTTTTGTGGTTATAAGTTTAAGTTTCACAGGATCACCTATTCACCCCCCTCTAGGTGCTCTCAATTGGTATCAGAGCCGTTCTCTTCACAAAGGGACTAACCGCCCGAAGAGATGGATCCTAAAGGGAAGGGAATCGTGATCAACGACAAGGAGAAGGAGTCCTTCGTCAACGAGCCAAGGGATGACAAGTCCAACGACTCGGGCTCGGGCCACAGACGCAAAGATGGGAAGAAGAAGAAGACAAGACGCATCAAGGAGATCGTCTACTACGACAGCGATGAGTCTACTTCCTCCCAAAAGGACGACGACCACAACGAATACGAGAGAAAGAAACCGGTCAATTCGAACTTTTCTTTTGATTACTCTCGTATTCCTCAAAGTACTAATGCTCATTTATTATCTATTCCACTTGGTAAACCTCCTCATTTTGATGGAGAGGACTACAGATTTTGGAGTCACAAAATGCGTAGTCACTTGTTCTCTCTCCATCCTAGCATATGGGAGATTGTAGAAAGTGGAATGCACTTTGATAGTACGGATAGTCCCATGTTTATTAATGAACAGATTCATAAAAATGCACAAGCTACTACTGTGTTGCTAGCCTCTTTGTGCAGGGACGAGTACCATAAGGTGAGCAGCTTGGACAATGCCAAGCAGATCTAGGACACCCTCAAGATCTCTCATGAGGGGAATGATGTCACCTTGCTCACCAAGATGGAGTTGGTGGAGGGCGAGCTTGGACGGTTCGCAATGATAAGGGGCGAAGAGCCAACTCAAACATACAACCGGCTCAAGACCCTTATCAACAAAATAAGGAGCTACGGAAGCACGCGATGGACGGATCACGACGTCGTCCGCTTAATGCTAAGGTCCTTTACCGTTCTTGATCCTCATTTGGTGAACAATATTCGTGAAAATCCTAGGTACACCAAGATGTCGCCCGAAGAAGTTCTGGGGAAGTTCGTAAGCGGGCGAATGATGATCAAGGAGGCAAGATATGTGGACGACGCGTTGAACGGTCCTATTCATGAGCCTCAACCCATTGCTCTCAAGGCAACGAGGAGCAAGGAGGCGCTACCGAGCAAGGTGGCGCAAGTTGAGGCGGCCGGACTAAATAATGAGGAGATGGCCCTCATCATTAAGCGCTTCAAGACGGCGCTTAAAGGTCGCAAGGGACAGCCAAGCAAGACCAAGACAAAGGAGAAGCGCTCGTGCTTCAAATGTGGTAAGATTGGTCATTTCATTGCTAACTGTCCCGATAATGAAAGTGACCAGGAAAAGGGGAACAAAAGGGAGAAGAAGAAGCATTACAAGAAGGCCAAGGGCGAGGCACATATCGGAAAGGAGTGGGATTCGGATTGCTCCTCCTCCGACTCCGACAATGAAGGACTCGCCGCCACCGCCTTCAACAAGTCATCCCTCTTCCCCAACGAGCGTCACACTTGCCTCATGGCAAGGGAGAAGAAAGTAAGCACTCATGATACTACTACTTATGCTTCTTCAAGTGAGGATGAGTCTAGTGATGATGATGAGATAGATTACTCATGCTTATTCAAGGGATTAGATAGATCTAAAATTAGTAAGATTAATGAGTTGATTGATGCTTTGAATGACAAGAATAGATTACTAGAAAAACAAGAGGATCTTTTATATGAGGAGCATGATAAATTTGTTAGTGCACAAAATTCTCTTGCTCTAGAAATTAAAAGGAATGAAATGCTCTCTAGTGAATTATCTACTTGTCATGAATCCATCTCTAAATTAAAAAGTGTTAATGATGATTTGAATGCTAAGTTAGAAATAGCTAGTAAATCAACATCTTGTGTAGAAATTGTTGAAAATTGCAATAGGTGTAAAGATTTTGACATTGATGCTTGTAGTGAACACCTAGTTTCAATTTCCAAACTTAATGATGAATTGGCTAGTCTTAATGCTCAACTTAAGACTAGCAAGAGTAATTTTGATAAGCTAAAATTTGCAAGGGATGCCTACACAATTGGTAGACACCCCTCAATTAAGGATGGACTTGGCTACAAGAAGGAAGCCAAGAACTTGACAAGCCATAAGGCTCCCATCTCCGCCAAGGAGAAAGGGAAGGCCCCTATGGCTAGTAGTGTGCAAAAGAACCATGCCTTTATGTACCATGATAGGAGACAATCTAGAAATGCTTATAGGAGATGTAACGCATATGATGCTTTTGATTCTCATGACATGTTTGCTTCTAGTTCTTCTTATGTGCATGATAGAAATGTTCCTAGGAGAAATGTTGTTAATGTTCCTAGGAAAGTAATGAATGAACCCTCTACAATTTATCATGCTTTAAATGCTTCCTTTGCTATTTGTAGAAAGGATAGGAAAATAGTTGCTAGGAAGTTAGGGGCAAAATGCAAGGGAGACAAAACTTGCATTTGGGTCCCTAAGGATATTTGCACTAACCTTGTAGGACCCAACATAAGTTGGGTACCTAAGACCCAAGCCTAAATTTGCCTTGCAGGTTTATGCATCCGGGGGTTCAAGCTGGATTATCGACAGCGGATGCACAAACCATATGACGGGGGAGAAGAAGATGTTCACCTCCTACATCAAGAATAAGGATTCCCAAGATTCAATTATATTCGGTGATGGGAATCAAGGCAAGGTAAAAGGATTAGGTAAAATTGCAATTTCTAATGAGCACTCTATCTCCAATGTGTTTTTAGTTGAGTCTCTTGGTTACAATTTGCTATCTGTTAGTCAACTATGCAATATGGGATATAATTGTCTTTTTACAAATGTAGATGTGTCTGTCTTTAGAAGAAGTGATGGTTCACTAGCCTTTAAGGGTGTATTAGACGACAAGCTTTACTTAGTTGATTTTGCAAAAGAAGAGGCCGGTCTAGATGCATGCTTAATTGCTAAGACTAGCATGGGCTGGTTGTGGCATCGCCGCTTAGCACATGTGGGGATGAAGAACCTTCACAAGCTTCTAAAGGGAGAACACGTGATAGGTTTGACTAACGTACAATTCGAAAAAGATAGACCGTGTGCAGCTTGTCAGGCAGGTAAACAGGTGGGAGGAGCGCATCACAGCAAGAATGTGATGACCACATCAAGACCCCTCGAGCTGCTACATATGGACCTCTTCGGACCCGTCGCCTATCTAAGCATAGGAGGAAGTAAGTATGGTTTAGTTATTGTTGATGACTTTTCCCGCTTCACTTGGGTGTTCTTTTTGCAGGATAAGTCTGAAACCCAAGGGACCCTCAAGCGCTTCCTCAGGAGAGCTCAAAATGAGTTTGAGCTCAAGGTGAAGAAGATAAGGAGCGACAACGGGTCCGAGTTCAAGAACCTTCAAGTGGAGGAGTTCCTTGAGGAGGAAGGGATCAAGCACGAGTTGTCCGCTCCCTACACACCACAGCAAAATGGTGTGGTAGAGAGGAAGAACAGGACACTAATCGATATGGCAAGGACGATGCTTGGAGAATTCAAGACCCCTGAGCATTTTTGGTTGGAAGCCGTGAACACGGCTTGGCACGCCATCAACAGGGTCTACCTTCATCGCCTCCTCAAGAAGACTTCGTATGAGCTACTAACCGGTAACAAACCCAATGTATCTTACTTTCGTGTATTTGGGAGCAGGTGCTACATTCTAGTGAAGAAGGGTAGAAATTCTAAATTTGCTCCCAAAGCTGTAGAAGGGTTTTTGTTAGGTTATGACTCAAATACAAAGGCGTATAGAGTCTTCAACAAATCATCGGGTTTGGTTGAAGTCTCTAGCGACGTTGTATTTGATGAGACTAATGGCTCTCCAAGAGAGCAAGTTGTTGATTGTGATGATGTAGATGAAGAAGATGTTCCGACGGCCGCTATACGAACCATAGCGATTGGAGAAGTGCGGCCACAGGAACAAGATGAACGAGATCAACCTTCTTCCTCAACAACGGTGCATCCCCCAACTCAAGACGATGAACAGGTTCATCAAAAGGAGGCGTGTGATCAAGGGGGAGCACAAGATGATCACGTGATGGAGGAAGAAGCGCAACCGGCACCTCCAACCCAAGTTCGAGCGGTGATTCAAAGGGATCATCCCGTCGACCAAATTTTGGGTGACATTAGCAAGGGAGTAACTACTCGATCTCGATTAGTTAATTTTTGTGAGCATTACTCCTTTGTCTCTTCTATTGAGCCTTTCAGGGTAGAGGAGGCCTTGCTAGATCCGGATTGGGTATTGGCCATGCAGGAGGAACTCAACAACTTCAAGCGCAATGAAGTTTGGACACTGGTGCCTCGTCCCAAGCAAAATGTTGTGGGAACCAAGTGGGTGTTCAGCAACAAACAGGACGAGCACGGGGTGGTGACGAGGAACAAGGCTCGACTTGTGGCAAAAGGTTATGCCCAAGTCGCAGGTTTGGACTTTGAGGAGACGTTTGCTCCTGTGGCTAGGCTAGAATCAATTCGTATCTTGCTAGCATATGCCGCTCACCATTCTTTCAGGTTGTACCAAATGGATGTGAAGAGTGCTTTCCTCAATGGGCCAATCAAGGAGGAGGTGTACGTGGAGCAACCCCCTGGCTTCGAGGATGAACGGTACCCCGACCACGTGTGTAAGCTCTCTAAGGCGCTCTATGGACTTAAGCAAGCCCCAAGAGCATGGTATGAATGCCTTAGAGACTTCTTAATTGCTAATGCTTTCAAGGTTGGGAAAGCCGATCCAACTCTTTTTACTAAGACTTGCGACGGTGATCTTTTTGTGTGCCAAATTTATGTCGATGACATAATATTTGGTTCTACTAACCAAAAGTCTTGTGAAGAGTTTAGTAGGGTTATGATGCAGAAATTCGAGATGTCGATGATGGGCGAGTTGAACTACTTCCTTGGGTTTCAAGCGAAGCAACACAAGGACGACACCTTCATCTCCCAAACAAAGTACACGCAAGACTTGCTGAAGCGGTTTGGGATGAAGGACGCCAAGCCCGCAAAGACTCCGATGGGGACCGACGGACACACCGACCTCAACAAAGGAGGTAAGTCCGTTGATAAAAAAGCATACCGGTCAATGATAGGGTCTTTACTTTATTTATGTGCTAGTAGACCGGATATTATGCTTAGCGTATGCATGTGTGCTAGATTTCAATCTGATCCTAAGGAGTGTCACTTAGTGGCGGTGAAGCGAATTCTTAGATATTTGGTTGCTACGCCTTGCTTCGGGCTCTGGTATCCAAAGGGGTCTACCTTTGACTTGGTTGGATACTCAGATTCCGACTATGCTGGATGTAAGGTCGATAGGAAGAGTACATCAGGGACGTGCCAATTCTTAGGAAGGTCCCTGGTGTCGTGGAACTCTAAGAAACAAACCTCTGTTGCCCTATCCACAGCTGAGGCCGAGTATGTTGCCGCAGGGCAGTGTTGCGCGCAACTACTTTGGATGAGGCAAACCCTTCGGGACTTTGGCTACAATCTGAGCAAAGTCCCACTCCTATGTGACAATGAGAGTGCTATCCGCATGACGGAAAATCCTGTTGAACACAGCCGCACAAAGCACATTGACATCCGGCATCACTTTTTGAGAGACCACGAGCAAAAGGGAGATATCGAAGTGTTTCATGTTAGCACCGAGAACCAGCTAGCCGATATCTTTACCAAGCCTCTAGATGAGAAGACCTTTTGCAGGCTGCGTAGTGAGCTAAATGTCTTAGATTCGCGGAACTTGGATTGAATTGTAGCATACATGTATTTATGCTTTTGATCATGTTCCTTTTTGCATTTTGTTGTTTAGTATGGTGCTCAAGTTGTACAAACACTCCCTGGACCTCACAAGTCCGTTGCAAAGTGATGCACAGTTTTAGGGGGAGATGTGTTACAACTTGACCCTTTGAGACTAACCATATGCTTGAGTTTGCTTGTTTTAGTCTCGTAGGAGAATTAAAAGGGAAAAGGTGGACTTGGACCATGCAAGACTTCCACTGCACTCCGATGAAAAGAGTAACTTTTCCAAGTTCATCTTTTAACTCTTATTGCCTATTTGCTCTTAATTGAAGATTTTGGTGAGGCAATGGGGTTAAAGGGCCAAGATTGATCCCGTTTTGGTGCTTGATGCCAAAGGGGGAGAAAATAAAGGCCAAAGTGATAAATGGATCAGCTACCACTTGAGAGATTTTGAAAATAGTAGAATAGAGTTTTTTGTTTTGTCAAAACTCTTTTATTGTCTCTCTTGTCAAAAGTTGGCTTCTTGTGGGGAGAAATGTTGATTATGGGAAAAAGGGGGTATGGGAAAAAGGGGGAGTTTTTGGAATCCTGAATCAAATACTCCTGAAATGACTCTCGTTATGACTTAACATGTGTGTTTGACTTAGAGATAGAAATTTGAGTTTTCATTTGCAAAAACAAACCAAGTGGTGGCAAATGATGATCCATATATGCCAAAATTGAATCAAAATAAATTTGAGTTTTATTTGAAGTGATATTGCACTTGTTCTAGTTGCTTTATGTTGTGTTGGCATAAATCACCAAAAAGGGGGAGATTGAAAGGGAAATGTGCCCTTGGGCCATTTCTAAGTATTTTGGTGATTGAGTGCCAACACAAGTGCTTAAATGTGAATCTATACCCATGGATGGACAAAGTGCAAATCAAGAGTAAAGGTATGTTTCTAAGCCTTAGTACATTGTTTTGAAGACTAATGTATTGTGTCTAAGTGCTTGAAACAGGAGAAATCGAGTCAGAGAAAAGTTGGCTGTGTACAGCCAAAAGGCTGTTCGGTCTGGAGCACCGGACTGTCCAGTGGTGCACCGGATAGTGTCCGGTGCACCAGAATGACTCGGGCGAACTGGCCCTCTCGGGAATTTACCGGCGACGTACGGCTATAATTCACCGGACTGTCCGGTGAGCCAACGGTCGGCCGGGCCAACGGTCGTCCGCGCGATCTGCGCGGGACACGTGGCCGAGCCAACGGCTAGAAGGGGGCACCGGACTGTCCGGTGTGCACCGGACATGTCCGGTGCGCCAACGGCTCTCTAGCGGCCAACGGTCGGCTGTGCCGTTTAAGGAAAGAAATCGGGCACCGGACAGTGTCCGGTGTGCACCGGACTGTCCGGTGCACCAGTCGACAGAAGGCAAGATCAGCCTTCCAGATTTGCTCTCAACGGCTCCTAGCTGCCTTGGGGCTATAAAAGGGACCCCTAGGCGCATGGAGGAGTATACCAAGCATTCCTACAACATTCTTAAGCACCAAGACATCGATTTCGCGCATCTGGTTCATTGTGATAGCATCTAGAGCTCTTGTTGAGTTGTGAACTCATTGAGTGGTGTTGCGAGCTCTTGTTGCGACTTGTGTGCGTGCTGTTGCTCTGATTTTGAGTCTTGTGTGCGTTGCTAGTTCCTCCCTTACTCCGTATTTCTTTGTGAATCTCAAGTGTAAGGGCGAGAGGCTCCAAGTTGTGGAGATTCCTCGCAAACGGAATATTGAAAGGCAAAGCAAAACATCGTGGTATTCAAGTTGGTCTTTGGACCGCTTGAGAGGGGTTGATTGCAACCCTCGTCCGTTGGGACGCCACAACGTGGAGTAGGCAAGCGTTGGTCTTGGCCGAACCACGGGATAAACCACTGTGTCATCTCTGTGTTTGATCTCTTGTGGTATTGTGTTTTGTTGAGACTCCTCTCTAGCCACTTGGCGATTATTGTGCTAACACTTAACAAGTATTTGTGGTTATAAGTTTAAGTTTCACAGGATCACCTATTCACCCCCCCTCTAGGTGCTCTCAGGATTCCCGAAGCTGGCGAGTTCAGAGTCGCTCTTCCCTAGGGCACCGGACACTGTCCGGTGGGGCACCGGACAGTCCGGTGAATTATAGCGAGGCGCCTCTGAGAATTCCCGAAGGTGAAGAGTTCAGCATGGAGTCCCCTGGTGCACCGGACACTGTCCGGTGGCACACCGGACAGTCCGGTGCGCCAGACCAGGGCACACTTCGGTTATCCCTTGCTCTCTTTGTTGAACCCATTTCTTGGTCTTTTTATTGGCTTAGCGTGAACCTTTGGCACCTGTATAACTTGGACTAGAGCAAACTAGTTAGTCCAATTATTTGTGTTGGGCAATTCAACCACCAAAATCAATTAGGAAATAGGTGTAAGCCTAATTCCCTTTCAGTTATAATGGCCAATTGTGCTATAATTTGTCACCTAAATACACGAGGCTTTAGTTTATATACTAATGCATATTAGGCTCGTCCCATATTTGTCAAATACGGAAAAAATACGGGTTCAATCCGGAAAAAAACGGGATCCCGCAAAAACGGACGGAACAAGCCCTCTCCCGTTTGTGTCCCGTTTCCATATTTTTCCGTAAATACGGAAACGGTCGAGTCAAATATAGAAAACGGTACATGTCGAGACGGTATTTTATCCGTCCATTTTCAACCCTAGAGGGAGGTTGTCGGGGAGGAGAGCAAATGCGTAATTGTAAGGAAGAGGACGACGCGAAGGGGAGGATGCGTAAAAAAGACCCCACACCAACAGACCCACGTTGTCGGGGACCATAATTAGGGGTACCCCCAAGACTCCTAATCTCAGCTGGTAACCCCCATCAGCACAAAGCTGCAAAGGCCTGATGGGTGCGATTAAGTCAAGGCTCGGTCCACTCAAGGGACACGATCTCGCCTCGCTCGAGCCCAGCCTTGGGCAAGGGCAGCCGACCCCGGAGGATCCACGTCTCGCCCGAGGGCCCCCTCAAGCAACGGACACACCTTCGGCTGCCCGAGGCCCAGTCTTCGCCGAGAAGCAACCTTGGCCAGATCGCCACACCGACCGACCGTATCGCAGGAGCATTTAATGCGAGGATCGCCTGACACCTTATCCTGACGCGCGCTCTTCAGTCGACAGAGCCGAAGTGACCGCAATCACTTCGCTGCTCCACTGACCGGCCTGACAAGAAGACAGCGCCACCTGCGCTGCTCCGACTGCTGTGCCACTCGACAGAGTGAGGCTGACAGCAGCCAAGTCCGGCCTCGGGCGCCATAGGAAGCTCCGCCTCGCCCGACCCCAGGGCTCGGCCCCCGTCTCGGCCTCGGACGACGAACTCCGCTTCGCCCGACCCCAGGGCTCGAACTCAGCCTCGGCTTCAGAAGACGACGAATTCCGCCTCGCCCAACCCCAGGGCTCGGACTCGGCCTCGGCTCCGGAAGATGACGAATTCCGCCTCGCCCGACCCCAGGGCTCGGACTCAGCCTCGACTCCGGAAGACGACGAACTCTGCCTCGCCCGACCCCAGGGCTCGGACTCGACCTCGGTTCCGGAAGACGATGAACTCCGCCTCGCCCGACCCCAGGGCTCGGACTCAGCCCTGGCCTCAGAAGATGGTCTCCGCCTCGCCCGACCCGGGGCTCGGACTCGACCTCGACCTCGGAAGACAGACTCGACCTCAACCTCGGAGGAGCCTCCGCCTCGCCCGACCCAGGGCTCGGACCGACCACGTCACAGGGGGGCCATCATTACCCTACCCCTAGCTAGCTCAGGCTACGGGGAACAAGACCGGCGTCCCATCTGGCTCGCCCCGGTAATAAAATAATGATGGCGCCCCGCGTGCTCCATGACGACGGCAGCTCTCAGCCCCTTACAGAAGCAAGGAGACGTCAGCAAGGACTCGACAGCCCCGACAGCTGTCCTTTCGCAAGGCTCCAGCGCTCCTCCGACGGCCACGACATCACATGAACAGGGTGCCAAAACCTCTCCGGCTGCCACGACGGCATGTACTTAGGGCTCTAGCTCCTCTCTGCTAGACACGTTAGCACACTGCTACATCCCCCATTGTACACCTGGGCCCTCTCCTTACGCCTATAAAAGGAAGGTCAGGGCTCTCGTACGAGAGGGTTGGCCGCGCGGGAGAACGAGACGGCGCGCGTAAGCCTCTCACTCCCTCCCACGCGGACGCTTGTAACCCCCTACTGCAAGCGCACCCGACCTGGGCGCAGGACAACACGAAGGCCGCGGGTTTCCCCTTTCGCCCGTCTCCCATTTTTCCCCCTTCGTGCTCCGTCTCGCGCCGACCCATCTGGGCTGGGACACGCGGCGACAATTTACTCGTCGGTCCAGGGACCCCCCGGGGTCGAAACACCGACATTTGGCGCGCCAGGTAGGGGCCTGCTGCTTGTTGACGAACAGCTTCCCATCAAGCTCCAGATGGGTAGTTTCCAGCAACCTTTCCAGCCCGAGACGGTGCTCCGTTTCGGGAGTCTTGAGTTCATGTCCCACGACGGCAGCTACGACATGATACTCCTTCCTCCGCCGCGCGACAGCGACAACGGCGACCGACAACCCGCCCACCGGCGGCGGAATCAACGACGTCTTCCCCACGTGGTGGAAGAACAACATTCGGGTTTGTCCCGTCGCCTCCCCGCCGATGGAGGAGGAGGCGGGGCAACCAAGGCCAAGCAGGAGGCGGCACCTCGTCAGCTGTCGAGCGAGTCGACGGCGCCGGCGCCCCAACGGGGGACACGTCGGGCGTCGACCTCGCGTCTGAGACGAAGACGAGCGCTGTTTCCCCACAACACGCCAACTCCAAGCGGACGGACGACGCCAGCATGCTCGCAAAGGACTTGCTGGGCGTCACCCTCGTACCTGAGACGACGGTGCAGTCTGCCTCTGACGCGACTTCGTCACCGCCCGTCGACCAAGAGGTACCGATCGATTCCCATCTCGTGCCTTTTGGATTCAGCCTCGACCCACCAAACGACTTCGCTTCGGTGGAAGCCTTCATAGAGGCATGTCCAAACCCTCCGGGGTACGGTATGCGGTCACCCTGGAACCGGCTGACGGCCGTCTCGACCTACGGACCCTCGGGTTCCGAGGAAGATGACGAGCCCGACTTTTGTTGGGATTTCTCTGGACTCGGTAACCCCAGTGTCATGCAGGACTTCATGACCGCATGCGACTACTGCCTTTCCGATTGTTCCAACGGTAGCCGCAGCTTCGGCGACGAGGACTGCGACCCAAGTCGTGAATGTTTCCACGTCGATCTAGGGGGTCCCGGTGAAGGCAACCATCTTGGTATACCGGAAAACGGTGATCCCCCTAGGTCTGCGCCTCGCATTGACATCCTTCGAGAGCTAGCTGTGGTCCCAGTCCCTGCAGGGGTCAGGACGCACAGCTCGAGCAAATCCGTGAGATGCAGGCCAGGCTCGACGAGGTAGCAGGAACACTTGAGCCGTTCTGGCGGAACATCGGGCAGGAATGGGCAGACCAAGCTCCGACCGGAGAAGCGCGTCATCTACCCCAGGGCATCCAGCACCGCATTGCCGACGACGTCAGGGCAAGGCCGCCACCGGCTTCTAGTGGGGTCGGCCAGAACCTGGCTGCGGCAGCAATACTACTCTGCGCGATGCCGGAACCATCGACCACCGAAGGGCGGCGTATCCAGGGAGAGCTCAAGAATCTCCTAGAGGATGCCGCGGTCCGACGGGCCGAAAGCTCTGCCTCCCAAAGGCAGGGATACCCCTTTGGAGCATCGCGCCGCGACTTCCCGATTCATGCGGGAAGCCTCGGTCCACACCGGGCGCACGCGCAACACAGCGCCTGCGGCCCCGGGTCGCCTCAGCAACGAGCAAAACCACCGCAACCGTCAAACCCACCTCGACGAGAGGGTGCGCCGAGGCTACCACCCCAGGCGTGGGGGACGCTACGACAGCGGGGAGGATCGGAGTCCCTCGCCTGAACCACCCGGTCCGCAGGCTTTCAGCCGGGCCATACGACGGGCGCCGTTCCCGACCCGGTTCCGAACCCCGACTACTATCACAAAGTACTCGGGGGAGACGAGGCCAGAACTGTGGCTCGCGGACTACCGGCTGGCCTGCCAACTGGGTGGAACGGACGATGACAACCTCATCATCCGCAACCTCCCCCTGTTCCTCTCCGACACCGCTCGAGCCTGGCTGGAGCACCTACCTCCGGGGCAGATCTCCAACTGGGATGACCTGGTCCAAGCCTTCGCCGACAACTTCCAGGGCACATACGTGCGCCCTGGGAACTCCTAGGATCTCCGAAGCTGTCGCCAGCAGCCGGGAGAGTCTCTCCGGGACTACATCCGGCGATTCTCGAAGCAACGCACCGAGCTGCCAAACATCACCGATTCAGATGTCATCGGCGCGTTCCTCGCCGGAACCACCTGCCGTGACCAGGTGAGCAAGCTGGGTCGCAAGACCCCCACCAGGGCGAGCGAGCTGATGGACATCGCCACCATGTTCGCCTCTGGCCAGGAGGCAGTTGAGGCCATCTTCCGGAAGGACAAGCAGCCCCAGGGCCGCCAGCCGGAAGATGTCCCCGAGGCGTCCACTTAGCGCTGCACCAAGAAGAAAGGCAAGAAGAAGTCGCAAGCGAAACGCGACGCCGCCAATGCGGACCTTGTCGCCGCCGCTGAGTACAAGAACCCTCGGAAACCTCCCGGAGGTGCCAATCTCTTCGATAAGATGCTCAAGTAGCCGTGCCCCTATCATCAGGGGCCCATCAAGCACACCCTCGAAGAGTGCGTCATGCTTCGGCGCCACTTTCACAAAGCTGGGCCACCTGCGGAAGGTGGCAGGGCCTACAACAACGACAAGAAGGAGGATCACAAGGCAGAGGAGTTCCCCGAGGTCCACGACCGCTTCATGATCTACGGTGGGCAAGTGGCGAACGCCTCGGCTCGGCACCGCAAGCAAGAGCATCGGGAGGTCTGCTCGGTAAAGGTGGCGGCGCCAGTCTACCTAGACAGGTCCGACAAGCCCATCACCTTCGACCAGGGCGACCACCCCGACCGCGTGCCAAGCCCGAGGAAATATCCGCTCGTTGTCGACCCCGTCATCGGCAACGTCAGGCTCACCAAGGTCCTCATGGACGGAGGCAGCAGCCTCAACATCATCTACGTTGAGACCCTCGGGCTCCTGTGGATCGATCTGTCCTTGGTCCGGGCAGGCGTGGCGCCTTTTCACGGGATCATCCCCGGGAAACGCGTCCAGCCCCTTGGACAACTCGATCTGCCAGTCTGCTTCGGGACTCCCTCAAACTTCAGAAGGGAAACCCTCACGTTCGAGGTGGTCGGGTTCCGAGGAACCTACCACGCAGTGCTGGGGAGGTCGTGCTACGCCAAGTTCATGGCCGTCCCCAACTACACCTACCTCAAGCTCAAGATGCCGGGCTCCAACGGGGTCATCACCATCAGCCCCACGTACCGACACGCGTACGAATGCGACGTGGAGTGCGTGGAGTACGCCGAGGCCCTCGCCGAATCCGAGGCCCTCATCGCCGACCTGGAGAGCCTCTCCAAGGAGGCGCCAGACGTGAAGCGCCATGCCGACAACTTCGAGCCAGCAGAGACGGTTAAGTCCGTCCCTCTCGACCCCAACAACGACGCCTCAAGGCAGATCCGGATCGGCTCCGAGCTCGCCCCCAAATAGGAAGCAGTGCTCGTCAACTTTATCGGCGCAAACGCCGAAGTCTTTGCATGGAGTCCCTCGGACATGCCTGGCATACCGAGGGAGGTCACCGAGCACTCGCTGGATATCCGAGCTGGAGCCCGACCCGTGAAGCAGCCTCTGCGCCGATTCGACGAAGAAAAGCGCAGAGCCATAGGCGAGGAGATACACAAGCTGATGGCTGCAAGGTTCATCAAAGAGGTATTCCATCCCGAATGGCTTGCCAACCCTGTGGGCGCGGCGTGCCAAGTCGTTCATCTTGCTGGGGGACGGGAAGGAGCTCTACCACTGCATCCCCTCAGACATCCTCCAGCGATGCATATCCATCGCCGAAGGCCAGGAGCTCTTACAAGAAATACACTCGGGGGCTTGCGGTCATCACGCAGCGCCTCGAGCCCTTGTTGGAAACGCTTTCCGAAAGGTTTCTACTGGCCGACCGCGGTGGCCGACGCCACTAGAATTGTCCGCACCTGCCAAGGGTGTCAATTCTACGCAAGGCAGACCCACCTGCCCGCTCAGGCTCTGCAGACAATACCCATCACCTGGCCGTTTGCTGTGTGGGGTCTGGACCTCGTCGGTCCCTTGCAGAAGGCACCCGGGGGCTACACGCACCTACTGGTCGCCATCGACAAATTCTCCAAGTGGATCGAGGTTCGACCCCTAAACAGCATCAGGTCCGAACAGGCGATGGCATTCTTCACCAACATCATCCATCGTTTCGGGGTCCCAAACTCCATCATCACCGACAACGGCACCCAGTTCACCGGTAGAAAGTTCCTGGACTTCTGCGAGGATCACCACATCCAGGTGGACTGGGCCGCCGTAGCTCACCCCATGACGAATGGGCAAGTAGAGCGTGCCAATGGCATGATTCTGCAAGGACTCAAGCCGAGGATCTACAACGACCTCAACAAATTCGGCAAGCGATGGATGAAGGAGCTCCCCTCGGTGGTATGGAGTCTGAGGACGACGCCGAGCCGAGCCACGGGCTTCACACCATTTTTTCTAGTCTATGGGGCCGAGGCCATCTTGCCCACAGACTTAGAATACGGTTCCCCGAGGGCGAGGGCCTACGATGACCAAAGCAATCGAACAAACCGAGAAGACTCACTGGACCAACTGGAAGAGGCTCGGGACATGGCCATACTACACTCGGCGCGGTATCAGCAATCCCTGCGACGCTACCACGCCCGAAGGGGTTCGGTCCCGAGACATCCAGATGGGCGACTTGGTGCTTCGGCTGCGACAAGACGCCCGAGGGCGGCACAAGCTCACGCCTCCTTGGGAAGGGCCGTTTGTCATCGCCAAGGTTCTGAAGCCCGGGACATACAAGCTGGCCAACAGTCAAGGCGAGGTCTACAGCAACGCTTGGAACATCCGACAGCTACGTCGCTTCTACCCTTAAGATGCTTTCAAGTTGTTTGTACACCTCGTTCACACACAAAGTCTAACCATCAAGGAAGGGTCAGCCTTGCCTCGGCAAAGCCAGACCCTCCCTCGGGGGCTAGAAGGGGGGAACCCCCTCCGTGTCAAAATTTTCCTCAAAAAAAGTCTTCCATCAAAAAAGACTTTCGCGTCTCCCGGCTATATCAGTAACAGGACCCCAAGAAACGAATAAGGGTGCATGTAAGTGGCAAGGCCGACCGAGCCGAGGGATTCCTACGCCTCTGGGATACGGATACCTCACTCGTCACCTACCACGAAAAATAACTCTTACTTGGGTAAGCAGTCCTACTACTGACGAACGAGTCCGGATACGCAAAACAGGAGGAAAAGAGACACAACCTTATATTACGATAATAAAGTGTTCGGGCCTCAGCGGCCGCAAAAGACACATATGCATTCAAAATAAACTGCTCCGGCAGAATTAGGTGTCGCCCGGAGAAGGAGCCGCGCCCTCGGCTTCGTCCCCACCCTCGACAAGATCCGCCCCGGCCTCGGACGACGGCGCAAGCGGAAGGATCTCTGCCTCGAACGTGGTTGCCAGCACCGCGCTTGGGCCCGCGGCGGCCGCGTCGAGCCTCTAGACTTCGGCCAGGGCAGCTTCATCTTCGTCGGGAAGGCAATACCCCTCGCTGACCCGCTCCAGATCCACGTCATAGTGGGAAGCGAGCACGGCGAAGGCCCGCCTGACACCGTGATGCAGCGCCTCGCAGAGTCTGCCGCGCGCGTGGTCACTCAAGGCCTACAGGCGACTCTGAGGGGAGCTTCCCGAGGGGACGTCGTCGGAACCAAAGACCCGATAGAAGGCCGAGATGGCCTCGGACATAGCCGCGTGGTCGGCCTCCCTCTGCTCGGCCACCTGGGCGAGTGCCTTGGTGGACTCATCAAGGGCAGACTCGAGCTCTGCAAACAACCAAAGCAGAAGACTTCAAACATGAGTTGAGGAACGAAGCGGAATCAAAATCTTAAAACAGCCAAGACATACCTTCGGCTCGGGCACGCTGCTCCGAGGATGCGGCTTGAGCCACGGCTAGGTCTGCCGCAAGGACTCCGGCCCGAGCAGACGCCTCGGCTAACTGGACTCCAAGAGCCTCAGCCCGGCTTTCAGCCTCGGCGGCCCGGCTCCAAGATTGGTCCCACTCGCCGATGACCTGGCCAAGCTCCGATCGCTGCTGCTGCGCCTCCACGCGTGTCGCCGCTGCCTCTGCTCCCAGATCGACACAGAGCAACCGAAGGTCCGCCACCTCGGCGCTCCGTTGGGAGAGGCGCTCGGTAGCCCCGGCAAGCGTGGTCCTTAGGGACCGCAGCGAGCCCCAGACATCAGCCTCGCGGCGGATGAACGACGACTTGGCGGCGCTCAGATCCGTCAGATCCTGAGGAAAGGAAGCGGGGCGTCACAAAGAATGCCTTGATCACGTGATGCTTGAACTCATTACCTGGAGGATCTTGGGAACGCCCCTACGAAGGACCTCCAAGGTCGACCGAAGCGACCCCACCGTCGTCTCGGCACACTCACGAAGCTCGTCCCAAGACTGCTCCTCTCGCTCATCGTCGAGGACGAAGAGAGGATCCGAAGCCCCACTGGTCCAGATCCGGAGCGACTGACACCGCCCGTCGGGACTGCGGCGCACGGGGACGAGGCTGCCGCCCCCTAGAATGGGTCGCGGTTCCACGCCCCCTCATTCGAGGCAACAGGCAGCGACGCCTCGGCCATCTCAGCATCGGCGGTGACGGGTGGCTCCACGGCCAGAACGGCAACGGCCTCGGCGGAAGCCGGTGCCAGCGCCGGCAATACGTCTGGTGGGCCCAAGGCCACAACCGCGCCAGCAGCCTCCCCCGGCGCGACGGCCGCCTCGACAGAGGAGTCGGCCTCGGGAGCTAGCCCCACTGCAACTGGTGCCGCCTGAGCCCCCGCTTTGGGGCGTCTTGCGGTGGGGTCAGTTGGCCTCCGAGGCCCGGCGCGGCACTAGCTGCAGAAGTCGCCGCCGTCTTGAGGACCTTCCGGGGAGCCAGACCGGTCGAACCATGCCTCCGCTTGCTAAGGAGAAAGGGGAAATCAGGACCAGGACATACGAAGGAGGAGCCAGGACGAAGATATCCTAAGATACTTACCCACTCCGGGCCATGATCAATCGAGCCTGTGGGGAGGTCTCTCGCACCTCGATCCCTGAAGGTACCACCAAGGTCTGCCCCGCTGCCGGCTTCGGTACCGTCCTCGCCTTGGGCGCCCGAGGCACCCGGGGGACGGACTGCCCAGGCGCAGCCATGACGACCTAAGGATCGCCCTCCTGCGCAGTCGGCACGGGCAACGTTTCCCGAGGAACAGGTGCCTCGGCCTGACTCGCCGGGGTCACCTCGACTACCTCGGCCAAGGGGTCAAGTACCCCCTCGGGCTGCCCCTGTTCTTCGGACCGGGACCCCGATGTCCCGGCCCCGGATACCGACGGCGCCAGCCCGCTCGGGGGCTGGCTTGACGATCCCTGGCCCAGCCTCAGGTCCGGGCTGAGGCCGAGGCGGGCGGTCATGTCGTCATCTTCATCATCGTCTTCATCATCGTCGTCGTCATCAGGCGTCTCCGGCGATGGCTCCCTTGGGAGCCCCTCCCTCTCCTGCCGACGACGAAGCCTTTCCAAGGTGTCTCGAGCCCGCGTCCGCTCGCGGGCCTGAGCCTTCTTCGCGTCCTTCTTCTCCTTCCTCTTCTCCGCGGCGACCCTCCGCGCAGCTCGGTCCACCGCGTCCTCCGGGACCGGTGGCAGGGAAGGCTTGTGAGCCCCTACCTCCTGGAAACAAACGAAAAGTCTCGGCTGTGAGAATCAAGGGCAATCCGACACAAGAAGAAAGAAGGAGCGGACACTCACTAGGGACACACACCCGCGGTCGGGACGCATCAAGAGCTGGGAAAGGGTGCCGGCGTCCGGCTTCCCTAACGTGCCGGCTACCCGCCTGTGGAGGTCGTCGACGGGAAGGGGATCCGAGGACATCCGCAAACCCTCCAAGTCGACCCCCGGCGTCATCTCCTAAAGCGGCAGCCGCCGCTCCGTCAAAGGGAGCACCCTCCGACGATGAATGGCAGCAACCACCCCCACGGCTGTGAGCCCTTTTCCTCGCAGCTCCTCCAAGGCCTTCAAAAGGGGCTGGACATTCTTCTGTCTGTCGCGCGGGGTCCCGTAGCGCCAGTTCTCGGCGGCGGCGGTCACCACTCGTTGAGAAAATGACGGGAGCCTCCCATCGTCATTTCGGAGATAAAACCACCGGCGCTGCCACCCTTTGTTCGAAGACGCGAGGATGGCAGGGATGTAATGCAGCGCCCGCGCCTACCTCAGCTGGAGGATGCAGCCACCGGCCCGTACCGCCATGCGAACCCTTCTTTCCCCCGTCGGCGAGGCAAAAAGCTCCTCGGAGAAAAGATGGGTCCACAGGTCCCAGTGGGGGGCAATCCCCAAGTATCCTTCACAAACCCCCACGAAGATGGCGGCTTGCGAGATGGAGTTGGGACTGAGGTTGTGCAGCTCCACCCCGTAGACGTGCAGAATCGCCCGCATAAAACAGCTCGCCGGCACTCCGAACCCCCGCTCGTGAAAGGAGACGAAGCTCACCACATACCCCGGCGGCGGGGACGGGGCGGCTCCGCTCGGAGGGGCCATCCACTCCGGCTGCGAGTCACCAGAGAGAGGGCGAAGCAAACCATCAGCAACAAGGGCCTCCAGGTCATCCGCCGTGACGGTGGAGAAAGGCCACGGGTCGCGCGGCGAAACAATGGTCACCCGGTCAGCCATCACCAAGCAGAAGAAGTGACGGCGGAGAGGACGAGGTGTGCGGTTTCCTTTCTCTGGCTATTCCCTCGGGTTGCGAAAACCTAAGTGGGAGGCGAGCAGCAGAGTAGAAAACCACCACCGGTCCCTCTCTCGAATATATGAAGGCCCAGGCGAGACCCGTTCAACACTTCGCCCGAACCCGCCGCGAGATTCAAAACTCAAAGCGAGACGCCCGTTCCTCGAACGGCTCGCGCACGCGCAACGGTCGCCCCGTGAACCACTCGTCCCGTCGCATTAACTCTGCGGCAGGACAGGCGGCACCTTTGGCAGGCGAAGCAGGCGACGCTTCACCTCCGCCATAATGACCGCGTCAAAAAAGGTGTGCCACGTCATTCGATTTTGTATCCTTTTCCACTTCCTCTTTCTCTCTCTTGCCTCAGGGATCGGGAAAGGGGATACTCCGAAAGGGATCCTTCTCCGCGAAGGAAGCGGGCCCCGAGCCCCCTATTGATCAGAGGTTCTAAGGCTGCCCCCTCGGAAGGGTTCAACAGCCGCCTCAGAGCACTCGGGCTCCGCGCCCACTACTGGTCAGATGTTCGAAGGTCGGCCCCTCGGAAGGGTTCAACGGCCGCCTCAGGCCACTCGGGCTCCGTGCCCACTACTGATCAGGGGTTCGTAGGCTGGCCCCCGAAGGGTTCGACAGCCGCCTCAGACGCAGAGCGAGGGATGACCCTGGGTACGTTCGATACATAACCAAGGCTTGGGCTACGCTCCCGAGGTACCCTAGGACATTTCCGAGACCAACAGGAACGATCTTGTAACGGAATCCCACCAGAGGGAGGCATCGAGCCCTCGGACCCCATCAAAGGGGACCGGGTCCGGCAAATCACCCGCAGGTACTTTTGGAGTGCGCCTCCGGGCCACTAGCCGACCCCTAATGAATGGGGCACGGGCGTCCACTCGGATTACCTGTTAGCAACTCACTGGAGACACCATGTTCGACGCCCTCCGAGGGCAACATGGCGCTTTCCCCCCTCCTCCTTGCGGAAAGGCGACGCAGGGGCGTATGTAAAAAAGTCGAGTCTGTCCTTGACCGTCCTCTCGCTCTGTGCGGAGGCTCGGGGGCTGCTCTCGCAAACCCGGCTCCGGCCAAACCGTTGAAAGCGTCAACATACCAGCCCGAGAACTTGGGACTCGACTGTGCACCCGGGCTACGGCCAGTTCGCATGAGGGAACAACCAGACCGGCCGAAGCATTACGAAACGCGCTAAGACCTCGAAGGAGTCAAATCACTCCTCCGAGGCCTCGGGGGCTACACCCAGCGGGTGCGCTCGCGCGCACCCACCGGAACGAAACGCAACCGAGGAAGGCCGGTCCCCTTGCAAAAAAGTGCGACAAAAGCCTCCAAGCGAGTATCAACACTCCCTTCGAGGCTCGGGGGCTACTGTCGGGGACCATAATTAGGGGTACCCCCAAGACTCCTAATCTTAGCTGGTAACCCCCATCAGCACAAAGCTGCAAAGGCCTGATGGGTGCGATTAAGTTAGGGCTCGGTCCACTCAAGGGACACGATCTCGCCTCGCCCGAGCCCAGCCTCGGGCAAGGGCAGCCGACCCCGGAGGATCCACGTCTCGCCCGAGGGCCCCCTCAAGCAACGGACACACCTTCGGCTGCCCGAGGCCCCATCTTCGCCGAGAAGCAACCTTGGCCAGATCGCCACATCGACCGACCGTATCGAAGGAGCATTTAATGCGAGGATCGCCTGACACCTTATCCTGACGCGCGCTCTTCAGTCGACAGAGCCGAAGTGACCGCAGTCACTTCGCCGCTCCACTGACCGGCTTGACAAGAAGACAGCACTGCCTGCACCGCTCCGACTGCTGTGCCACTCGACAGAGTGAGGCTGACAGCAGCCAAGTCCGGCCTCGGGCGCCATAGGAAGCTCCGCCTCGCCCGACCCCAGGGCTCGGCCCCCGTCTCGGCCTCGGATGACGAACTCCGCTTCGCCCGACCCTAGAGCTCGGACTTAGCCTCGGCTCCGGAAGACGACGAATTCCGCCTCGCCCGACCCTAGGGCTCGGACTCGGCCTCGGCTCCAGAAGACGACGAATTCCGCCTCGCCCGACCCCAGGGCTCGGACTCGGCCTCGGCTCCGGAAGACGACGAACTCCGCCTCGCCCGACCCCAGGGCTCGGACTCGGCCTCGGTTCCGGAAGACGACGAACTCCGCCTCGCCCGACCCCAGGGCTCGGACTCAGCCCTGGCCTCAGACGATAGTCTCCGCCTCGCCCGACCCGGGGCTCGTACTCGACCTCGACCTCGGAAGACAAACTCGACCTCGACCTCGGAGAAGCCTCCGCCTCGCCCGACCCAGGGCTCGGACCGACCACGTCACAGGGGGGCCATCATTACCCTACCCCTAGCTAGCTCAGGCTACGGGGAACAAGACTGACGTCCCATCTGGCTCGCCCCGGTAAACAAATAATGATGGCGCCCCGCGTGCTCCATGACGACGGCAGCTCTCAGCCCCTTACGGAAGCAAGGAGACATCAGCAAGGACTCGACAGCCCCGACAGATGTCCTTCCGCAAGGCTCCAGCGCTCCTCCGACGGCCACGACATCACATGAACAGGGTGCGAAAACCTCTCCGGCTGCCACGACGGCATGTACTTAGGGCTCTAGCTCCTCTCTGCTAGACACGTTAGCACACTGCTACATCCCCCATTGTACACCTGGGCCCTCTCCTTACACCTATAAAAGGAAGGCCAGGGCTCTCGTACGAGAGGGTTGGCCACGCGGGAGAACGGGACGGCGCGCGTAAGCATCTCGCTCCCTCCCACGCGGACGCTTGTAACCCCTTACTGCAAACGCACCAGACCTGGGCGCAGGACAACACGAAGGCCGCGGGTTTCCCCTTTCGCCCGTCTCCCATTTTTCCCCCTTCGTGATCCGTCTCGCGCCGACCCATCTGGGCTGGGACACGCGGCGACAATTTACTCGTCGGTCCAGGAACCCTCGGGGTCGAAACGCCGACACACGTGAACCAATTTAAAACATTTTAGGAAAACTATTGAAAGTTGTTGGAGTTACACCTTTTCTTTTTGGAGATTTCATACTTTTAAGGACGTCAATTACCATGTTTTGGTACCTTTCTTTTTTTGTTACCTTTGAAATTGCTTTTAGGCACGTACACCAATATTTAATACCCCGTAATAAGGGATCTCTAAGAAGTTAAATGAAAAAAATCCAAAAAGCAACCTCTTTGTGGAGTAGCTGTCTTTGGTACTTAACCGATCAATACACAGCAGTAGCGAGAAGGCGTACGTGCATATACCTCATGTGAGTTGCATATGCATTGCACGGGATCAATACACAGTTGGTTTTAAATTAGCTTTGCAATGATAAGGATATTATGCATTGCGCGGGATCAATACATGCTATTTCAATACACCGAATCGCTCTAAAACCTTACAATCCAACGTTAAAGCGATGTAGAGGAGCGTGTGTGCGTGGCCTTATTGCTTCGATGTGGACGAGATTTTATTTGGCAGGAATATAATATATAATTTACAGGTAACATGCTATAATTAACTGCCAAGATTTGATGCTATAATGGTACACGTAACGTATGCTTAACCGACGCCTTCCATTCTTCCATGATTCGCGCGGTGCCCATGTGACGCGACGGACCTAAACCCTAAACGCGCGCGGGTGTCAGGTGTGTAGCGGCCATCGATAATGCCATGCACGGACTGGGATTGGTAGTTCAAGCGTCCCCATTTCCCTGTCCTGTGTCTGCCTATAAATACCACCCCAGTCGATGCCCTCCACCTCACACACCATCGAAACACAAACCAGCAGCAGGCAGAGCAACGACTAGCTGCCAGGCAAGCCGGCCGGGGGTGCTGCAAGAGTGCAACAAACAATGGCCACCGCGCTCTCCTTCAAGGCCTTGGCACTGGCCGCGCTCCTCTCCATGGTCGTCGCCTCTGGCGCTCGCGCCGAGCAACAGTTCAAGCGCAACGCCACCACCGCCTCGCAGGACAGATCCTTGTTGTCCTACAGCAGTGGCTGGCTGCCGGCCAAGGCCACCTGGTACGGCGCCCCCACCGGCGCCGGCCCCCTCGACAACGGTAAGGACTGCAATCGGTATACCATACCACCAGGCCATCTATCTCTCCATGCATGCCGTACGTGTCTGAACTGAATGTCTTGCTAGGTGGTGCGTGCGGGTTCAAGGGCACCAACCAGTACCCGTTCTCGTCCATGACGTCCTGTGGCAACGAGCCCATCTTCAAGGACGGCAAGGGTTGCGGCTCATGCTACCAGGTGGGTGGGTGGGTGGGTGGGGTGCTAACCATACACGTGCACACGTACGCTGGCTGATCGACCAGGCCTTGCAGATACGGTGCCTGAAGAGCAACCACCCGGCCTGCTCCGGCGTGGCTCAGACGGTGATCATCACGGACATGAACTACTACCCGGTGGCCAAGTACCACTTCGACCTGAGCGGCACGGCGTTCGGGTCCATGGCCAGCTGGGGCCTGAACGACAAGCTCCGGCACGCCGGGATCATCGACATGCAGTTCAGGCGGGTGCCGTGCAACTTCCCGGGCCTGACCATCACCTTCCGCGTCCAGCACGGCTCCAACCCCATGTACCTGGCCGTGCTCATCGAGCACGAGAACAAGGACGGCGACGTGGTGCAGGCGGACATCATGCAGAGCAACTCCGGCCACTGGGAGCCCATGCACGAGTCCTGGGGCTCCATCTGGAGGATCGACCCCAACCGCCCGCTCCGTGGCCCCTTCTCCATGCGCATCACCAACGAGTCCGGCAGGCAGCTGGTGGCCAAGAACGTCATCCCGGCCAACTACATCCCCGACGTCGACTACCGCTCCTTCGTCCAGTACTAATGATCGAGCTAGCTTGGTCATTGCTTAAGCGTTTAATTGTTTCTTCTTTATTTAATTAGTGGCTGCCGTTGCCGACATGCATGTGGGGGAAATTGGAGGAGGCAAGCATCAATGCAATGTGTGCTCTCCCGCCCACTGTCACTATACCGTTATTAATTACCAGTGTGTAACCAGCAAATCATACTACATATATGGTTATATAATTTCATACTATACAGTATAATGCTGTCTGGCCTGTCTGTCTGATGAGTCTGAAAAAGGATTCTCTCTTTCGGGTGCACTCCCTTTGGCTTTATTCAACCACTTTCACTGCTGCACTTTCAGCCTAAACTTCCAGCTAGCTCGCTGTGTATAGTTAGTAGTACTAGCGTACTCTAGCAATGTAGCTAGGAGTGCAGCAATATTATGGCACACTCACAACTAACTGTGTCAGAGGGCCAGGGGACCCGTGCTCATAAATGAATTGACTTTCTAATCAGATGATTGGGAGTAGTACATGCTGGTCCGTAGTAGCAGCTGACATGGAGAGTGCACCGCTTTTCTTTTCTTCAGGCAGGGCACAGCTAGCATGCAACCCATAAATTAAAGAGAACAGAGGTTGAGATGACTGGCTAACGGCAACCTTTTTATGCTTTTTTCTGGTGTATTACTTTTTTGTTGGCTGTGCACAGAAAAGTTCATCCTAGTTTTCATCAATACCACCCCCAAAGGTTGTAGCACTAATTTACTCCATCGCAAAAAAGGTTGTCATTCTCGAATTTTATAAGTACTCAAGTAAATTTTTTTACTTTGTTCAAATATATAAAAAAATATTACTTTTTTTTAACGTAGATGAAGTATATTAGAGGGATAAGTGATTTGATCGATAGCGAAGGATACTGCATATATAGTAGTACCTCCAACAAAAGTCGCTTTCCCGCCAAACGCTTTGCGCAACCGATTCCATAACCGCCAGTGTCCTCCAAGTAATCATGGACGGATCTTACGGTCCTACACTGGATTCGAGCCGTGATTACCGGCGCTAAACCCCATGTTGACATGGCAGACTTGCAATAATTAATAGAAGCTTCGACTTTAAATCCGCTGTTGTTACGGCCGGCGTGAGTAGACGCGATCACGTGATGCATGCTGAACAAAAACGTTGGTCGAGCTTCTCTCTAGTGTGAACACACGTTGTAACGATGATCCAAAATGGATCTAGATTCGGGGAGGGGCGCGCGCATTCAGGATGCAAGTTATACTTTGCGCCACTTAGGGCAAATTTAATAATACAACCAACCAACCGATGACGGTGTCGAGAGTCTTCGTCTTCCGAAGTTTCTCAAAAACACAGCTAATCATCTGTTATCATGATGTTGTTAAATATTACAGGAGCTTCATTACCGGAAAAGCTTTGGCATATATCGATGGAAGTACGACGAAGCAAGCTTCGTTATGTTGACACAGAAAGGCGACATAAGGAGAGGCTGTTGTTCAAGCTGCTAAGTGTAAATGACAATATTATCCCTATGACATTTGTAAATCTTTTATGTAATCTTTGATGGTATGAATGTAATATCGTACGAAGCTATATGATTGCCTATAAATAGGTGAACAATACCCCGTACTGTTTACGCTAGATTGGAATTGCATTCGCGCCTTATTTTCGAATAAGCCGAATGTATCAATGTAATGTACATTGTGTAGCAGTTTATTAATATATGAAATATATCTTAATATTATTTAAACATTCGATATGAAATGAATAAATGACACAATATTACATTCGTAACTATGTTTTTATGTTTGTGAATGATGAAGACCTACTTTTATGACCTTCGTCCAAGACTCATTATACCCGAAGGGAGATAATGCTTCGAAGGACGAAAGTCATTAACATTTAACAATTGTGTTGGCTTGTTCTTGATTTACATTAATAAAAAAAACAAGTGACCAACAGACGGTACGAATCTTTATAGTCTACCATTTAACCTATCTGTATAGTAGTTAACTCTTATGTATTAATGCAAGCCGACTACAAGTTTACATCATGCTTCTTCTCTCTCGCTCTCCTCTTTGCTCTCTGCACCTCAGCATTTAGCCAACCTCTTATTATACTTGTTCTTAATGAGCCATGATTCTCGGAATACACATGAACATGGTGACATGGATGGACTTAAAACCGTTTGGAGGGAATAGTCGCCATTTTGCATATCAACTTTTATCTCTACAAAATAATCTTGACATCAGGCTCTATTTCAATGCCATAAAGACAAAATTTGATGGGGTTATTTCCGTTCCATTTGGGGTTGGAGAGGACGGTAAGGGATTAGTAGGGAGAGATTTAAACTCGCAATCAATCCTATCTCATTCACATGGATTGAGATTAAAACGAACGGATCACGTAGCATGAAACGACGTTTCTAAAATTCTTCCATGAAAACATGCTCAGGTCGCGGAAAATAAAATCCCATCGGCTGGCTGTAGCTGTAGGCAAATAACGCTTTTTGCAAATCCACCAATCAAACTGTATCCGCTAGCTGTAGTATTTGCACGCACACTTTTGCTTGCACGGATAAACTGGAGATACGCAAATCTTGCCTACCAGGCATTATTCGGCCTTTGAGCCCCCACCATTTTTTATCTCTTCTTGTCGGAGCGGCGACGCGACGATAGGTGATGGAGCCAAGGACCGCGACGGGACGGGGCAAGTTAATTGGGCTTGGTTTGAGCTGCATGTGCGGGGAGCGCGAAATGCCGGACGCCGACGGCGCGGTCTCGCTCTCGCGTCGCGCGCATGTGAGGTGCGGGCGCCCACCGCGAGAGCAACCGCTCTGGTGGCGCCGGCGGCCGGAGGGCCGCTGTCCCGGCACGCAAAGACGCCGCGCGCGCAGGAGATCTCCGGGGGGGACCCGCCCGTGTGCCGGCGCCGTCTCCCGAACTGAGCTATCACCTCTCTCGGCCCTCTTCTCCCCCGTTTGTCTCGTGGCGTGGGGTGCCACGTCTTGGGGTTTTGGGGCCCGACCGATCGAGCAAGCTGTTGCGGCCGCGCGCGCGCGCACGCACGCACGGGCTTCTGTTCTGAGCTCTACACGGCTAGTTGCTGCGTACGACGGATGATTGAGGCATGGGTCATGGGTGTGTGTGATTTTGCCGCGATCGCGTGATTAATTGACTATAAGCAGTAAGGAAACTTTTATGGCACGCCACGATATCGTGCCCGGATTACGGTCGATGATAATGATAAGGGACAAGTTGCCGCCGCACGTATGCGCTCAATATGATAGCGTACGTTCGGATCGGTAGTAGCCAGAGAATCGGGGCCGGATTTCAGGTGTTCGTTGGTTATTCGTGCTAGCAGCAAGCAAGCTAGCTTCGTTCCTTGTAGTACTTGACATGGCAGACGGACGGAATGTTTGAACAACTGAATGAAGATAAAAAGATATATATAATGGAGGTTGGTCGGCATCACTAGAATAGAACTGAAGAAAACAAGGGATGGGCATGGGCGGGGATGGTATGCGCCACGTCGTCACGGCCTCACGGGGTGAGGACGGTCCAGTTGCAAACCACGTGCGCATGCTACCTGCACTGATGAGGAGGGCCAGCGAAGTTCGCTGAACCGATCGATCGTTCAGATAGATGTTGGCATAGCTTACAAGCTTAAGCAAGCAAGCATGCGTGATGGCACTTAGCGAGCGAGCTCGACCACATGGCAGGTTTCCTGTGGTGAAGAAAAGGAACACACACGCACACCACAACCAGCGGGGGAGCGCGGACTTCGGCGCGCGGGTGCGTGGGCGGGCCGCGGGCGGCAGGGGGGGAACGCCGTGCGTGGCGTGCTCGTTGGTCACGGACCCCCCGTGACGGCCGATTATTATTAGGGGGCCGGGCCGGGCCGGTGGTGATGTGATGTGGTGCGCACACGCTGATCGTGTCAGGTTTGGAAATTTCTCACCGGCTCACATGCATGGGTCTGCTAGCTGCTACCTGCCTCGCTGCTCGCTCCAGAACCATGCATGCATGCCGACCGTACGTTCGGTTCAACTCTACCTACTGTATGTCAAGTCGATCTGCTACGGATCGGAGCTGCCGGGGCAATAATGGTCCCGTGCTAAAAGGCAAACGTGTATTACTCGGAGCGAGGGTGCCCGGTGCCGGCCGGACGGACGTACGTGTCAACGAGTGGCCAAACTGGATCGTCTCTAACTGACGATGCGTTGCGTGCGTGCCAGAAGGCCCGGGCGCCGGGACCAGTCCAGTACCTGCAACAGCAACATCTAGCACCTGACGATACATGGCGCGAGCATCGACCAGACGGCCTAGGTACGTTACGTATGTAGCGGCGAACTCCCCCAGCCAGCCAGCCAGCCAGCCAGCATTCAAGGGTGAAAACGGCGACGGAGCGGCTGCCCATGTGCCCCCGCGCTCCTCCGCCCACCCGTCGCGCTCGGCCCGCCCGTTTTGTCCACACGGCGAACCGGACCGGACCGCACCGGACGATAGATGCCACTAACCACCGTGGCGCGCGGGCGCGGCCGTTACTGGTGCATGGTGGCGCGGCCCCCGTGGTTGGTCCGGAATATAACGACCGGCTAACGGTCGGGGGGAGCCTTGATTGGCGTTGCCGGTGTTTTTGCTTTCGGTCCGTTGGTTGTGCGCGCTTTTTAATGATGGCTTATGTCTCGCCATGTGACCGCACCGGTACGTGCTCTGTCGCAACCGTCGTCGCTCGGCATGGACATGCCATTGCATGCCCATCATGCATAATAATCATCCCATTCCCATCCAGGCTCCAGCTGCCACAGACTTAGGCTTAGGCAGGTTCCATCACTTGTTGCGCCCTTTGTTGACCACCACGTACCATACAACAGTAGCCTTTTGTCGACTCTAATGTGTTGTCTCTAGGAATTTGACATTCCATCACTTTCTAAAGTTAGATATAATCCTGTTCCAAATTCATACGACAAGGAGTGGAAATTGATTCTATGTATCACTAGTACATGTTTCTACTCTGTAACTTATGTCACGCTCTACGGCTCTCTCTCTCTCCTATAGAATAGTAGTATAAAAATATGTCCTATATAAAACTATATTAGCTTCATTGTTTCATGTCTAAATTACGATTATTAGAATGGAATTCAATTCTGATCATCCCCAAACAGGGCCTTACAAATATTTTAAATTGACATAGAACATGACGCTTTATTAAAATATGAATGCATCCGAGTACATAATTAAGCAAATAAAATTATATAATTCATAACAAATAATTTAAAAAACATACAATTCATATAAACAAAAATCTAATTGTATTGGTGTGGGTCCTAGATATACTCCATTAAATTATTTTGGAGTTGATTATGGATTGGACTAGTAAGGATTGTGGCCTCGCGGTGAAAGATGACTGCAAAGCTCATGGGTGCTTCCAAGGTGATGGTTGGTATTGTAATGGAGGTCTCGACTATCTCATATTCATCCACATCATATGATCCTCCATGCTCATCATCAATGATTATAGTGTGCTGAATGATACATGCACATATGCTTATAATTGAATTATTGTTTAAACGTGTACACTAATTAAAACCCACGGGTGACTTGAATCTCTACAAGTTCGGGTACGGGTTTGGAATTGCACCAGTGCGAGCGAGTTTTTGCTCCACCCGACCCAAACTCGACCTATTGTCATCTCTAGTAATGAACGACTACGCCACCACGTCACCAGTCAATATCGACCGAGGTTGGAACCAGCCTTGCAACAACATGTGTAGTCTTTGAACTTGACCTAACATATTTTATGTATTCTAAATTATAGATTGTAAGTATGTTTTGATTTTTACATACATTATTTTACTACACACTTAAATAACACTATATATACAACAAATAATATATAAAAAAACTAAAACATTTTATCATTTAAGATGCAAATAGTATATTAAAAGCCTAAGATGGGTGCATGTTGCCATTTTCACATGAATTTTTATGAGATAAGTTGATATAGCTTCTAGCTCCATGGTGGATCAGATCTATCAAAATTATAGACCTAGCCCCATATTCACCAAATCGGTGGAGCATCTCAAAAGGTCCTCCACCTAATCCAAATTTGATGGGGTTAGAAAAAATATGCAACACACCACTAGTTATACACAAAAATGGTCCTTTCTGTTCTTTTCTGCCATCTTCCTCGTAGCACACGCCTGCTCACCTGCCATGGCTACCATGCAGTCCCTCACCGACCATTGAGATGCCCTTGGTCGACGCACCTATCCTTGGCAAGCCATCGTGTCCACTCCCAACCGACCACCATTGAAATATGTGGTTGGGGTCATATGTATAGCCCCCCCACGTCCAAAATAGTCATTGGAATAATAGAATTTATGCGAGGGCACCGCTCAACACATCATGTTGGACATGTCTGTTAGTTACACATGTACTAGCCATTACCGACCGTTGAACTCGAGGTATCAAATGCAAACACCAGTGCCACGTCGAACATGTCTAGTGCATGTAACCTGACTTGGTTGCGCTTTGCAACCTCTTTGACTACCCTATTGTGTGTGGAGTCTAGTGCATCACTGGATATGTCTAATGCATTGTTAACCTCCACATAAATGCTACAAACTTCTCTGGGTTTTGTATCCACTGTGGCCTCTGGTACTTTATCCGATGCACACCTACGTGTTCGTTGTACTGTTTTTCATCCCTCTCTTCATCATATGCACACATCTTAACCAATGCTTCATTCGGTGCACCACCGGGTACATCTGATGCTACTCTGCATCCTGTTTTCTTTGTATTTGAAAGGGAAATGGCCTCAACATTTCCTATAATCGATTTTGGTGTTTGACGTCCATCACAAAACCATATCGACTAACTAGTTTGCCTAGTGAATGTTTTATCAGGTGCATAAAGTTCACAATTAACAGGCAACAAATTGATTTGGGGAATTCTACAAAGTTTGGAGCATACTAGATTTGGCGCAGTCTGTGGCGCACTGAACATTGTCCGGTGCCTAGGCTGAAGCACCTCGCGAACTGGCCGCTTTCGGGTTTTCTTAGAGCAACTCCATTATAATTCATCGGACTGTCCGGTGAGCCAATGGAGCAAAGGTCAACTTTGCCAATGGTCAACTGCAATACAGTCTGATCATCAGAAGTTAGAGCCAGTCTGCAAAGTCAGAACGCACCGGACTATCCGGTGTGCCACCAGACTGTCCGATGCCACAAGAGGACAAAGGACTTCAATGGTCAACAGCTCCAAACCCCAATGGTCGGCTAACGTGGCATGCACCGGACAGTGAACAATGCTATGTGAAAGGGAAATTGTATTAACCATTTCCTATAATTAATTTTGGTGGTTGACGACCAACACAAACACATGGACTAACTAGTTTGTCTAGATATCATATATTACAGGTGCATAAGGTTCAACACAAACCAAGAAAGAAATCCAGTTAGGAACCCAATTAAAAATGGAGCAAAGGACTAAGGGTGTGCTGTTTCTTGGCGCACCGGACTGTCTGGTATGCCACCGGACAGTGTCCGGTGCACCAGGGCCGTACAACTTCAAACAGGCCACTCTCGGGAAACTAGGGGCGCGCTCCACTATAATTCACCAGACTGTCCGGTGAGCCAGCGGAGCAACGGCTCCCTGCGCGCCAACGGTCGACTGTGTAGAGTGAACATTGATGAACAGTGTTGCGAAGAAGTCAGAGCGCAGAAGTCAGAGGGCACCGGACTGTCTGGTGTGGCACCAAACTGTCTGGTGTAGCTAGAAGACAAATGTCTCCAACGGTCAACTGCTCCGAACCCTAACGGTTGCGCTGACATGACGCACATCGGACAGTGCACAGTGGCTGTCCGGTGGCGCACCGGACTGTCCGGTGCGCCCATCGCCAGCAGCCGTTGCCAACGGCTAGGAAGTGGTTGGGGGCTATAAATACCCCCAACCACCTCATTCACTCCCATCCAAGCCTTCTAAATTCTTCATTCATTGCAAGAGCAAAAGCCCAACACTCCAAGACACAATCAAAGCAATCAATCCACTCAAAGCCCTAAAATCAACTCTAGTGCATTAGGGCTTGTGAGAGGATTACTTGTGTTCTTTTGTTGCTTTTGTCACTTGGTTTGGCCTTTTCTTTTTCCCTTCTTATTCTCAAGAGACTTGTAATCGAAGCAAGAGACACCTAAGTGTGTGGTGGTCCTTGCGGGGTCTAAGTGACCCGTGAGATTAAGGAAAAGGCTCACTCGGTCTAAGTGACCGTTTGAGAGAGGTAAAGGGTTGAAATAGACTCGGTCTTTATGACCTCCTCAACGGGGCCTATGTTCTTTGGAACCAAACCTCGGTAAAACAAATCATCGTGTTCACTTGCTTTGATTATTGTTTGATGTGTTTTCCCTCTCTAACATTTCCTTGCTACTATTAATTTGAGTTGGCTCCCATAAGTCACCCACATTCCTTGAGCAACTCTTAGTAAGAGAAACAATCTTTCGGACTTGAATTTAATTCTAACGCTAACCTCCGACTCTAGTGTGTGTTTAAGTTTATAAATTTTAGGTTTCGCCTATTCACCCCCTTCTAGGCGACTTTCAATTGGTATCGGAGCTAGTGCTTCATTAAGAGCCTAACCAACTCGAAGTGATGTTTGGAGATCACGCCAAGAGGGAGATCATGATCGGCGAGAAGGCCACGGGCTCAGGGAGGACTCTATCAAAAGGGTCTGACAATAAGTACAAGGAGGAATCCTCTTCCTCCATCAAGTCACATAGGAGGGGTGACAAGAAGAAGAAGAAAATTAAGAAAGTGGTCTACTACGATACCGACTCTTTGTCACCCTCCAAATCTAGCACCGAGTCGTCGACTACTTCTAAGCGCCATGAGCGCAAGAAGTATAGTAAGATGCTCCTATGCTATCCCCATATTTCAAAGCGCGCTCCATTACTTTTCGTACCCCTAGGCAAACCACCATACTTTGATGGTGAAGATTATTGTATGTGGAGTAATAAAATGAGGCACCATCTAACCTCACTCCACGAAATTATTTGGGATATTGTTGAGTTTTGAGCGCAGGCACCAAAAGTGGGGGACGAGGACTACAACTCGGACGAGGCTGCCCAAATTCGGCACTTCAACTCCCAAGCAACTTCTATACTCCTCACCTCCTTGTGTCGAGAGGAGTATAATAAGGTGCAAGGGTTGAAGAACGCCAAAGAAATTTGGGATGTCCTCAAAATGGCGCATGAAGGGGACGAGGTGACCAAGATCACCAAGCACGAGACGGTCGAGGGAGAACTCGGTCGATTCGTCCTCAACAAAGGAGAAGAGCCACAAGCGATGTACAATCGGCTCAAGACCATGGTGAACCAAGTGCGCAACCTTGGGAGCACCAAGTAGGTTGACCATGAGATAGTCAAGGTTATTCTTAGATCACTTGTTTTTCGTAATCCCACTCAAGTGCAACTGATCCGTGGAGACCCTAGATATAAACAGATGTCTCCCGAGGAGGTTATTGGTAAGTTTGTGAGCTTTGAACTTATGATCAGAGACTCCAAACACATTGTCAACTTGGAGCAAGGCGCCACCTCTACACCGAGGTGCAACCCGTCGCATTCAAAGCGACGAAAGAGAAGGAGGAGTCTACCCCAAGTAGGCTTCCAATTAATGCCTCCAAGCTTGACAATGAGGAGATGGCGCTCATCATCAAGAGCTTTCACCAAATCCTCAAACAAAGGAGGGGGAAGGACTACAAACCCCGCTCCAAAAGGGTGTGCTACCGTTGTGGTAAGTCCGGTCATTTCATAGCTAAATGTCCAATTTCTAGTGAAAGTGACAGGGACGAAGACAAGAAGGGAAAGAAGAAGGAGAAGAAGAGATACTACAAGAAGAAGGGCGGCGATGCGCACATGTGCGGGAATGAGACTCTGACGAGAGCTCCATCGACTCCTCCTCCGACGAGGATGCCACAAACATCGCCGTCAACAAAGGCCTCCTCTTCTCCAACGTCAGCCACAAATGTCTCATGGCAAAGGATGGCAAGAAGAAGAAGGTATATTCTAGAAGTAACCCCAAATATACTACATCTAGTGATGACAGTAGTTCTAGAGATAATGAAGATGATTTACTTTCTCTCTTTGCCAACCTTAGCATGGAACAAAAAGAAAAAACTAAATGAATTAATTGAAACCATTAACGAGAAAGATGATCTCTTGGAATACCAAGAGGACTTACTTGTTAAGGAAAATAAGAAATTTGTTAAATTGAAGAATGCTTATGCTCTAGAAGTAGAGAAGAATAAAAATTTGTCTAAGGAGCTAAGCATGTGTAATGATTCAATTTCTTGTCTTAGAACTGAGAATGATAATTTAGTTTCCAAGATTGAAAAATTGAATGTTCGCAATGATTCCATTTCCTGTCTTAGAAATGAAAATGCCATTTTAAATGATAAGATAGAAGAATTGAATGCCTGTAAACTCTCTACATCTACTGTTGAGCATGTTTCCATTTGCACTAGATGTAGATATGTTAATGTAGAAGCTATTGATGATCACCTTACCATGATTAAACAACAAAATGATCACATAGCTAAATTAACTGCTAAAATTGCTGAGCATGAACTTGAAAATGAAAATTTTAAATTTGCTAGAAGCATGCCCTATAATGGGAGACGCCCTCGCATTAAGGATGGTATTGATTTCCAACAAGGAAGCCAAAGCAACACCAAGCTTAATGCCCATAAGAAGTTATCTAATTTTGTTAAGGGTAAGGCTCCCATGGTTCAGGATAGTGAGGGTTACATTTTATATCCTGCAAACTATCCCGAACATAAAATTAGGAAGATTCATGCTAGGAAACCTCACAATGTTTCTCATCATGCATTCATGTAGAAAAATGAGGCTTCTAGCTCTAGACATACCACTCATATTAAAATGCCTAAAAAGGAAATTCCTACTGCATCAAATGAACACAATATTTCATTTAAGACTTTTGATGCTTCATATGTTTTAACTAACAAATCAGGCAAGATAGTTGCCAAATATGTTGGGGGCAAACACAAGAGCTCCAAGACTTGTGTTTGGGTACCAAAGGTGCTTGTTTCTAATGTGAAAGGACCCAAGACCGTTTGGGTACCTAAGAACAAGGTCTAAATTTGTTTTGTAGGTTTATGCATCTGGTGGTTCAAGTTGGATAATCTATAGCGGGTGCACAAACCACATGACTGGGGAGAAAAGAATGTTCTCCTCCTATGAGAAAAATGAAGATCCCCAAAGAGCTATCACATTCGAGGATGGAAATCAAGGTTTGGTCAAAGGTTTGGATAAAATTGCTATATCTCCTGACCATTCCATTTCAAATGTTTTTCTTGTAGATTCATTAGACTACAATTTGCTTTTTGTTTCTCAATTATGCAAAATGGGCTACAACTGTCTATTTACTAATGTAGGTGTTACTGTCTTTAGAAGAAGTGATGATTCAATAGCATTTAAAGGAGTGTTAGATGGTCAGCTATATTTAGTTGATTTTAATGATAACAAAGCTGAACAAGACACTTGTTTAATTGCTAAGACTAATATGGGTTGGCTCTGGCATCGCCGACTGGCTCATATTGGAATGAAGAATCTTCACAAGCTTCTAAAGGGAGAACACATTTTAGGACTAACAAATGTTTATTTTGAGAAAGACATGGTTTGTAGCGCATGCTAAGCAGGGAAGCAAGTTGGAGTCCATCATCCACACAAGAACATGATGACGACGGACAGGCCGCTTGAGCTACTCCACATGGATCTATTCGGCCCGATCGCTTACATAAGCATCGGCGGGAGTAAGTACTGTCTAGTAATTATGGATGATTATTCTCGCTTCACTTGCGTATTCTTTTTGCAGGAAAAATCTCAAACCCAAGAAACCCTAAAGAGATTCTTAAGACGAGCTCAAAATGAGTTCGGTTTAAGAATAAAAAAGATAAGAAGCGATAATGGGATGGAGTTCAAGAACTCTCAAATTGAAGGATTTCTTGATGAGGAGGGCATCAAACATGAGTTCTCTTCTCCCTACACACTTCAACAAAATGGTGTAGTGGAGAGGAAGAATAGAACTCTACTGGACATGGAAAGGACTATTCTTGATGAGTACAAGACACCGGATCAGTTTTGGGCTGAGGCAATTAACACCGCCTGCTACTCCATCAACCGGTTATATCTTCACTGAATCCTCAAGAAGACATCATATGAACTCCTCACTGGTAAAAAGCCCAATGTTTCATATTTTAGAGTCTTTGGGAGCAAATGCTTCATTCTTATTAAAAGAAGTAAAAGTTCTAAATTTTCTCCTAAAGCTGTAGAAGGCTTTTTATTAGGTTATGACTCAAACACAAGGGCATATAGAGTCTTCAATAGATCCACTAGATTAGTTGAAGTTTCTTTTGACATTGTGTTTGATGAGACTAATGGCTCCCCAGCGGAGCAAGTTGATCTTGATGAGTTAGATGATGAAGAGGCTCCGTGCGTCGCGCTAAGGAACATGTTCATTGGGGATGTGTGTCCTAAGGAATCCGAAGAGCCTCCACAAGCACAAGATCAACCATCATCTTCCATGCAAGCATCTCCACCTACCCAAGATGAGGAACAAGCTCAAGATGATGAGGATGAAGATCAAGAGGATGAGCCACCTCAAGAGGAGGACATTAATCAAGGGGGAGATGAAGATGATCAAGACAAGGAAGATGATCAAGAAATTAGGGATCAAAGACCGCCACACCCAAGTGTCCACCAAGCAATTCAAAGAGATCACCCCGTCAACTCCATTCTTGGTGATATTCACAAGGGGGTAACCACTAGATCTCGAGTTGCACATTTTTGTGAACATTATTCTTTTGTGTCTTCTATTGAGCCATACAGGATAGAGGATGCACTAAGAGATCCGGATTGGGTGATGGCTATGCAAGAGGAGCTCAACAACTTCACGAGAAATGAGGTATGGCATTTAGTTCCACGTCCTAATCAAAACGTTGTAGGTACCAAGTGGGTATTCCGCAACAAGCAAGATGAACATGGTGTGGTGACAAGGAACAAAGCCCGACTTGTGGCCAAAGGTTACTCACAAGTCGAAGGTTTGGACTTTGATGAAACTTATGCACCCGTAGCTAGGCTTGAGTCAATTTGTATATTACTTGCCTATGCTACTTACCATGGCTTTAAGCTTTATCAAATGGATGTGAAAAGTGCCTTCCTCAATGGACCTATCAAGGAAGAGGTCTATGTTGAGCAACCTCCCGGCTTTGAAGATAGTGAGTACCCTAACCATGTGTATAAACTCTCAAAGGCGCTTTATGGGCTTAAGCAAGCCCCAAGAGCATGGTATGAATGCCTGCGAGATTTTCTTATCATTAATGGCTTCAAAGTCGGTAAAGCCGATCCTACCCTCTTCACTAAAACTATCGCAAAAGACTTGTTTATATGCCAAATTTATGTTGATGATATTATATTTGGGTCTACTAACAAGTCATCTTGTGAAGAGTTTAGTAGGATAATGATACAGAAATTCGAGATGTCTATGATGGGGGAGTTGAAGTATTTCCTTAGATTTCAAATCAAGCAACTCCAAGAGGGCACCTTCTTCAGCCAAACTAAGTACATTCAAGACATACTTAAAAAGTTTTGAATGAAGGATGGCAAACCCATCAAGACACCCATGGGAACTAATGGGCATCTCGACCTTGACACAGGAGGTAAATCCATAGATCAAAAGGTATATCGGTCGATGATAGGTTCTTTACTCTATTTATGTGCATCTCGACCGGACATTATGCTTTCCATATGCATGTGTGCAAGGTTCTAGGCAAATCCTAAGGAAGTTCAGCTTAAGGCTGTAAAGAGAATCATGAGATATTTAGTATACACTCCTAAGTTTGGGCTTTGGTACCCCAAGGGATCTACATTTGATCTAATTGGGTATTCCGATGCCGATTATGCAGGTGTAAAATTGATAGAAAGAGCACATCAGGGACTTGTCAGTTTTTGGGGAGATCACTGGTGTCTTGGGCTGCAAAGAAACAAAACTCAGTCGCGCTTTCCACTGCCGAAGCCGAGTACATTGCCACAGGTCACTGTTGTGCGCAATTATTTTGGATGAGGCAAACCCTTAGGGACTATGGCTACAAATTGAGCAAAGTCCCTCTCCTATGTGATAATGAGAGTGCAATCCGCATGGCGGATAATCCCATTGTGCACAGCCGCACTAAATACATAGGTATTCGGTATACTTTCTGAGAGATCACCAACAAAAGGGGGATATCGAAATTGCTTATGTTAATACCGACAACCAATTAGCCGATATCTTTACCAAGCCACTAGATGAGAAAACTTTTAGCAATCTTAGGAATGAGCTAAATATACTTGATTCTCAGAATTTTGATCATGTCTCTTTCATTTGGTACAAATGCATATTTCTTATTCTTCTTGTACCAAGGCTAAGACTAATGTGCTTTCAAGTATATCTCTATGATTAGTCTTAGATTGAAAGGGAAATGGAGTATTCAGTAAAGACAAGGCTTCCACTCCAAACTCTGGCGGTATCATTTACCCTTTGCCGTTACCCTGCAAACTCTCAATCGGTATAATGTTTCACTCATATTTCTTTTATCAATGGGGGAGAAAGTATTAAAGGGCTCTGAACTTCTTCATTTTTTGCGATTAATGCCAAAGGGGCAAAAAGACTTAAGCCCAAAGCAAAAGGACCGCACCACCACCATTTCAAAATTTTATTTCCCAAACAAGTATTTCAATTGATACTTGATCAAAATGAATTTTCAATTGGTATGAATTTTCAATTTGTATCTTTAAAAGTCAATTTTCAAATTGGTATCTATTTCAAAAACCCTCTTAAAAGCTAAGGGGAGAATTCATTCAGGGGGAGTTTTTATTTAGTCAAAGGAAAAGCATTTGAAACAGGGGGAGAAATTTCAAATCTGAAAAATGCTTCTTACAATCATATTCTTATACCTTTGACTATTTGCAAAAAGAATTTAAAAAGATTTTCCAAAAAGATTTGCAAAAACAAATAAGTGGTGCAAATGTGGTCTAAAATATTAAATAAAAGAAAAAGCAATCCAAGTACATTTAGTGATACTTTCAAATTGGTTTAACTCCAAGTAACCTATGCACATTTTCCATACAAGCTAGTTACATTTCTGCACTTTATATTTGCTTTGGTTTGTGTTGGCATCAATCACCAAAAAGGGGGAGATTGAAAGGGAAATTGTATTAACCATTTCCTATAATTAATTTTGGTGGTTGACGACCAACACAAACACATGGACTAACTAGTTTGTCTAGATATCATATATTACAGGTGCATAAGGTTCAACACAAACCAAGAAAGAAATCCAGTTAGGGACCCAACTAAAAATGGAGCAAAGGACTAAGGGTGTGCTGTTTCTTGGCGCACCAGACTGTCCGGTGTGCCATCGGACAGTGTCCGGTGCACCAGGGCCATACAATTTCAAACAGGCCACTCTCGGGAATCCAGGGGCGCGCTCCACTATAATTCACCGGACTGTCCGGTGAGCCAGCGGAGAAACGACTCCCTGCGCGCCAACGATCGACTGTGCAAAGTGAACAGTGATGAATAGTGCCATGTAGAAGTCAGAGCACAGAAGTCAGAGGGCACCAGACTGTCCGGTGCAGCTAGAAGACAAATGTCTCCAACGGTCAACTGCTCCAAACCCTATTGGTTGCGCTGATGTGGCGCACACCGGACGGTGCATAGTGGATGCCCGGTGGCGCACCGGACTGTCCTATGCGCCCATCGCCAGCAGCCCTTGCTATAGGCTAGGAAGTGGTTGGGGGCTATAAATACCCTCCAACCACCTCATTCACTCCCATCCAAGCCTTCTGAATTCTTCATTCATTGCAAGAGCAAAAGCCCAACACTCCAAGACATAATCAAAGCAATCAATCCACTCAAAGCCCCAAAATCAACTCTAGTGCATTAGGGCTTGTGAGAGGATTACTTGTGTTCTTTTGTTGCTCTTGTCGCTTGGTTTGGCCTTTTCTTTTTCCCTTCTTATTCTCAAGTGACTTGTAATCGAAGCAAGAGACACCTAGGTGTTTGGTGGTCCTTGCGGGGTCTAATTGACCCGTGAGATTAAGGAAAAGGCTCACTCGGTCTAAGTGACCATTTGAGAGAGGGAAAGGGTTGAAATAGACCCGGTATTTGTGACCTCCTCAATGGGGACTAGGTTCTTTGGAACCAAAGCTCGGTAAAAACAAATCATCATGTTCACTCGCTTTGATTATTGTTTGATGTGTTTTCCCTCTCTAATGTTTCCTTGCTACTATTAATTTGAGTTGGCTCCCATAAGTCACCCGCATTCCTTGAGCAACTCTTAGCAAGAGAAACAATCTTTCAGACTTGAATTTAATTCTAACGCTAACCCCCGACTCTAGTGTGTGTTTAAGTTTATAAATTTCAGGTTTCGCCTATTCACCCCCCTCTAGGCGACTTTCACTATGTCCAGTACACCACCGAGCTGTCCGGTTTGCCAATCGAAAGCAAAGTCAGCCAACGACTAGGAAGTGGTTGGAGGCTATAAATACCCTCAACCACCTCCATTCAAGCCATCCAAGCTTTCCAACCTTCTCATTCAATACTAGAGCAAAGACATACACTCCAAGACACAATCAAAGGATCAAATCCTCTCCAAGCTCCAAAATCAAATCAAGTGCTTACTGCTTAGTGACTTGAGAGAGGGTGATTCGTGTTTCTTTTGTTGCTCTTGTTGCTTGGATTGCTTTCTTCTTCTCACTCTAAACTTCTCAAGTGTTTTGTAAAGCAAGCGAGAGACACCTACTTGTGTGGTTATCCTTGCGGGGTCTTAGTGACCCGTGTGATTAAGAAGAAGCACTGGACCAGTCTAAGTGACTGATTGAGAGAGGGAAAGGGTTGGAATAGACCCAACCTTTGTGGCCTCCTCAATGGGAAGTAGGTTCGTTGACCGAACCTCGGGAAACAAATCACGGTGTTCATTTGTGTTGATCTTCGTCACTCGATTTGTTTCTTCCCTCTCCTCTCTCTCTAAAGTGCTCTTGCTCATATTATTTTGAGTTAGCCCAAAAGTTACCCGCATTAATTGAGCAACTCATAGCAAGAGGAACTATCTTCCTCACTCCGAATTCAAGATTATTTATTTCTAACCCTAACCTCGAGTGAAGTGCGTGTTCAAAGTTTATAATTTTCAGGTTTCGCCTATTCACCGCACCTCTAGGTGACTTTCAATTGGTATCAGATCCCGGTGCTTCATTAGAGTTTAATAACTCGAAGTGATGTTGGGAGAGCACGCCAAAAGAGAGATGGTGACTGGGGAAAAGCTCGAAGCTTTAGGAATGAAGAACAAAGAACGAACTCCATCAAAGGAGGTCGGCGACAAACACAAGGATCACAAGGTGGAATCCGTCGGCTCCATCAAGTCACATAGGAAGGGTGACAAGAAGAAAAATAAAATGAAGAAGGTGGTCTACTACGAGACCAAATCTTCATCACCTTCCACCTCCGGCGCTGAGTCTACACATCTTCGAAGCGTCAAGAGCGTAAGAAATATAGTAAGATGCCTCTTCGCTATCCTCGCATTCCTAAACACGCTCCTTTACTTTCCGCATCCCTAGGCAAACCACCATATTTTGATGGTGAAGATTATTGCATGTGGAGTAATAAAATGAGGCACCATCTAACCTCACTCCATGAAAGCATATGGGATATTATTGAGTTTGGAGCGCAGGCACCAAAGGTGGGCGACGAGGATTACGACTCCGATGAGGCCGCCCAAATAAGGCACTTTAATTCCCAAGCAATCTCAATACTCCTTGCTTCCTTGTGTCAAGAGAAGTACAATAAGGTGAAAGGATTGAAGAATGCCAAAGAAATTTGGGACGTCCTCAAAACTGCGCATGAAGGGGATGAGGTGACCAAAATCACCATGCGCAAAAAATCGAGGGAGAACTCGATCGATTCGTCCTCAACAAAGGAGAAGAGCCACATGCAATGTATAACTGGCTCAATATAATGGTCAACCAAGTGCGCAACCTCGGGAGCACGAAGTGGGATGACCATGAAATGGTCAAGGTTATTCTAAGATCTCTTGTTTTTCGTAATCCCACTCAAGTTCAATTAATTCGTGGAGATCCTAGATATAAACAGATGTCTCCTGAGGAGGTTATTGGCAAATTTGTGAGCTTTGAACTTATGATCAAAGACTCCAAACACATTGTCAAATTGGAGCAAGGTGCCACCTCCACACCCGAGGTGCAACCCGTTGCATTCAAAGCAACGAAAGAGAAGAAGGAAGAGTCTACACCAAGTAGACTCCTAGTCGACGCCTTCAAGCTCGACAATGAGGAAATGGCTCTTATCATCAAGAGCTTCCGACAAATCCTTAAGCAAAGGAAGGGGAAGGAATACAACCCCCGTTCCAAGAGGGTTTGCTACAGGTGTGGTAAGTCCGTTCACTTTATTGCAAAATGTCCATATACAAGTGACAGTGACAGGGATGACGACAAGAAAGGGAAGAAGAAGATGGAAAAGAAAACATACTACAACAAGAAGAAGGGTGGCAAAGCGCACATAGGGCAGGAATGGGACTCCAACAAGAGCTCCACCGACTCCTCCGACGAGGATGCCGCTAAAATCGACGTCAAGAAAGGCCTTCTCTTCCCCAACGTCGACCACAAATGCCTCATGGCTAAGGACGGCAAAAAGAAGAAGGTACATTCGAGAGATACCCCCAAATATACTACTTCCGATGATGAGGTTAGCTCTAGTGATGATAATGATGATTTAATGATTTAACCTCTCTGAAAGCATCTAGGCCCCTGGTTGGTTTTAGTGATTAATGACAACGTATTGTTATATGTGACTAACGTGTGTTTTGTAGAGACAAATGGTAAGTTAGGTCGCATTACAGGTAGAAGTACTACAACGGTAAAAACAATCCCGGAAATAAGAACTCGAAGCGACGGCTAAAACGACGAAACAAAAGGTGAAGGACTACGGAGTCCAAGTGTCAAGGAGATGTGGACACTCGTGATTTAGTTAGGTCTTTTATTCTCTTTTAGCCGTACTATAAAGAGGGGTTGTCGATGAGTAGTTTGACCAAGAGAGTTCTAGTGTAGTGTTGGTGCACAATCACACTCACATACAGTGCTAGGTGTCACTCTAGAACTCACTCACAAGCTAGAATGAAAACCGATTTTAAAATCAGCGGAAAAACAAGAGGTAGGGTTTCTGGCCCTGGGGCACCGGACTGTCCGGTGTGCACCGGACTGTCCGGTGCACCCTCTGCCAGGTGTGGCCAGGCTTGCCCGTGGGAGAGCCTTCCCCATGCAGAAACCCGAGAGCGCAGCTTTCAGAGTTGAATTATAGTGGCGCACCGGACAGTGCACCGGACTGTCCGGTGTGCACTGGACAGAGACTGTTCAGTGTCCGGTGTGCCATGAGTCCAACGGCTACCTGTTAGAACTAGCCGTTGGAAACGACCGTTGGCGCACCGGTGGCGCACCGTTGGCGCACCGGTGGCGCACCGGACTGTCCGGTACGCCAATACGCAGAAAGTTGCTGGTAACGGCTAGTTGGTGGGTGAGGGCTATTTATACCCCCTCCACCCACCATATTCAATGTCTTGCACTCCACATTTATTCCAGCACATTGCTAGAGCATTGCAAGCACCAAAAGCCTAGTGAGGAGATTAGAGAATCTTAATCCGCGTTTGTTCCTCATTAGTGCTAGCGAGAGCCACCTAGAGCACACACCACTTGCATTAGGCTCATCTTGGTCAAGCGAAAGTCTACGACTTGTTACTCTTGGTGATCGGCATCACCTAGACGGCTTGGTGGCATTGGGAGCTCGGTGATCACCGTGAAGATCTTGTTGGTGACCCGACTCAAGTTTGTAAGCAGTCTCGAGGGATCCACCGCGCCGGAGTGGCAAAGGATCATCTCGTAGTGAGCACTTGGTTCTTGCGAGGACCAAGGGGGAGCGATACCCTTGCGCGGGTGCTCCAACGAGGACTAGTGGAGAGTGCCGACTCTTCGATACCTCAGGAAAAATTGGAGGAGTCTTCTAAACCTTGCTTTACATTCCGCACTTAATTCAAGCACTTTACATTGTGTATTTGTTTAGCAAGTATTTGAAGTATTGTCTTAGCATTGTTGTATTTCTAGTATTATATTTTTAGTGCTAGTTGTTGGGGTGAAGTTGGGCTCTTGCTTAGCTCTTTCTTAGGTTTTAATTAGTGTTGATTTTTAGAAAAGCCCAATTCACCCCCCTCTTGGGCATCGTGATCCTTTCAATTGGTATCAGAGCCTTGTTGCTCTTAGATTAGCTTAACCGCTAAGAGTTACGATGTCCGGTGGGGATGGACCTCCTCCCGTTTTTGATGGTGACGATTTTCCTTATTGGAAAATTCATATGGAAGCATATTTAGAAGCTATAGACATTGGTGTCTATAAAGCCGCCACACAAGGATTCCCCAAACCTAGAGATCCCACAAATCTTGTAGGTGATGAGTTCAATTATGAGAAATGGAATGCTAAGGCCAAAAACACCCTTTTTAGAGGCCTTTGCAAAGATGTGTTCAATAGAGTAAGAAATCATAAAAATGCTCATGATTTGTGGATGGACATTTGTGCTCTACATGAAGGAACGAGAAGTGAGCGTGAGGAGAGATATCACATAGCCATGAGAAAGTTAAATTCTTTTGAAATGCTTGCTAATGAAAATGCCAATGCCATGTACTCACGTCTCAATATTCTTGTAGAGGAAGTTAATGGATTGGGGCTTACTCAAATCTCACAACCGGATGTTGTGAGGAAGATTCTCAGTGTCCTCCCAATAGACAAATATGGACACATTGTCACTGTGCTACATCAAATGGATCTTTCAGTTACCACACCTACACAGATTTTGGGAAAGATCAATGCTCACGAGATGTACATGCACATCAACGACAAAGAAGAAGCATCTTCCAAAAGAAAGGATTTGGCTCTCAAAGCAAATCATGAAAGAAAAGGAAAAGCAAAAATACAAGTTGAGGAAGAATCCTCAAGTGATGATGACCTTGATGCTAACATTGCCTTGATGGTAAGGAAGACCACCAAGATGTTGAAGAAGCTCAATAGAGAAGGATCAAATTTGATTCAAGAAAGAAGAAATTCTTTTCCAACAAAAGAAAGCCCATTTCTGAGATGGATTGTTACAACTGTGGTGAGCTCGGCCATCTTGCTCATCAATGTAACAAGCCCAAGAAGAACAAGTTCAAGGGCAAGAAAGAAGATGACAACGATGATGAAAAGAAGGAAAAAGAAATTCTTTAAGAGGAAGGATGGGAAGCAAAAGAGGTTCCACAAGAAGGAGAATGGAAAGGCATATATTGTTGGTGACTGGCTCACCGACATTGAGTCATCAAGTGGATCTTCTTCAAGTGAAGAAGAGAATGATGAAAAAGTTGCCGCCATCGCCGGGGACTTCTCTTCACCACCACCATCGCCATCATTGACTTCTCACCTATGCCTCATGGCTAGAGGTGAACGGAAGGTACAAAATGATATTAATATTACTGATGATAGTGATAGTGATAGTGATGAGGAATTTGCTTCACCTTCATATGATGAGCTAGCTGACTTGCTTAAAGAATATACTCAAATCATTAGAAAGTCAAAAGCTAAATGTGATAGGTTGAAAAATGAATCTTTAAATGCCAAATATGACATAGTTATGAAAGCTAGTGAAGAAATGAAAGAAGAAAATAAAACTATGTCATCAACTGTAAATGAGCTCTCAAACTCCCTAAAAGATGCTAAGGATAAATGTAACAAGCTAAATGAAGCTAATAGGGAGTTGCAAAATAGACTAGTAAAAATCAAGGAAGACTATACTCAAATTAAATTTGATCATGACAATCTTCTTGTTGAAAATGAACTTTTATCTTGCAAAACACATGAGGCTATTAACCCTGTTGTTAAGATTGATGTAGCAACCTCATGTGATGATTTGAGTCAAGGAGAGCAAACTAGTCTACAAGCTGAATTGACTGAAAAAGTTGAAGTCCTGACTTTAGACAACCAAAAATTGAAGAAATACTTGACTGATGCAACTACTAGAGGAAAGGTTGCTATTGAGAACAATGATTTCAACAACGAGTTGGCAGTGGATAATCAAAGGCTTAAAAATGAGGTTAAGAAACTAAAAAGTGAAAATGAACATCTTGCAACAAGTGTGCAAAAGTTCAACAAGGGTCAATACCTCCAAAATGAGCTGCTTATGAACACTGTCATGAAAAACAACAAGAGTGGTATTGTATACAATGTTTTGTGCAAAAGAAAGCTACCACTCAATACAAGCCAAAGCAGACTCACAAGCCCATCAAATGCTTTGAGTGTGGAAATGAAGGTCATTTTGCCCACAACTGCAAAGCCAAACCACCAACTCCCTTGCCTAAGCACTCAAGACCATTTGCTTTCAATGCTCATTATGTTCTAAGAAAGGTTGCAAATGGAAAGGTTAAATTTACATTCCTAGGTCCACCAAACTAGAGTAGACCTAGACAAATCTGGGTTGCAAAGTCCTTGATTGAGAGAGTCACTGGTCCTATGCAATATAGGGCCCCTCAAAACTCAAGCTTGAATTGTCTGTGGATGTAGGTGAACTACAAGACCGGTGGGAGTCATTGGGTTATTGACAGTGGATGCACACAACATATGACAGGCAACCCATGGATGTTCACCTCACTTGATGAGAATGTTGATGGACAAGATAAAATCACATTTGGAGACAATTCAAAAGGAAAAGTGCAAGGACTTGGCAAGGTGGAAATTTCAAATGATTTATCAATATCAAATGTTCTCTTAGTTGCACCTTTGAGCTTCAATTTGTTATCAGTGGGTCAACTCTGTGATCTTGGACTTCAATGCTTATTCACTCCAATAGAGGTTATTGTAACAAAGATGGATGATGAATCAATGGTGTTCAAAGGATTTAGATACAATAATCTCTACTTAGTGGATTTCACTTCAGAAAATGCAGACTTAAGAACTTGCCTCTTCACCAAAGCTTCACTTGGATGGCTTTGGCATAGGAGGCTTGCACATGTTGGGATGAGCACACTCAAGAAGGTATTAAAGAAAGACATGGTTAGAGGATTAAAGGATGTGGTGTTTGAAAAAGACAAGCCATGTAGTGCATATCAAGCTGGAAAGCAAGTTGCTAATACACATCCTACTAAAGCTTTCATGTCAACATCAAGGCCACTGGAACTACTTCATATGGATTTATTTGGACCTACAAATTATGTAAGTGCTGGTGGCAACCTCTACTGTCTAGTGATTGTTGATGACTTCTCAAGATACACTTGGGTGTTCTTTCTCCATGACAAATCTGAAGTTGCATCTATATTCAAGAAGTTTGCCAAGAAAGCACAAAATGAATTTGATTGTAAGATCAAAAAGATTAGAAGTGATAATGGCAAAGAATTTGACAACACCAACATTCATGAGTATTGTGATGAAATTGGGATCAAGCATGAAGTATCTGCAACATATACACCTCAACAAAATGGAGTTGTTGAAAGGAAAAACAGGACCTTGATCACTCTTGCAAGAACAATGATTGATGAGTATAACACACCGGAGAGGTTTTGGGCCGAAGCTGTCAACACTGCATGTTATGCATCAAACAGGCTATTTCCTCACCGGCTACTTGCGAAGACTCCCTATGAACTGCTAAATGGGAAAAGCCAGACGTCTCCTTCTTTCGGGTGTTTGGATGCAAATGCTACATCTTCAAGAAACGCCATCACCTAGGGAAGTTTCAAAGACGTTGTGATATTGGTTTTCTTTTGGGTTATTCATTAAAGTCCAAAGCATATCGAGTATTCAATCATGCCACTGGCGTGGTAGAAGAAACATATGATGTGGAATTTGATGAGACTAATGGCTCCCAATGAGCACTTGAGAATTTTGATGATGTAGGTGATGAACCACTTAGGGAAGCAATGAAGAACATGCCAATTGGAGCTATCAAACCAAAAGAAGATGAAGAAGAGGTGCAAAACATTGACATGCCTTCTTCATCAAATGTACCACAAGATGATGAAAAAGATGAGAGGCATGCAAATGAAGATACATTTGTCTCTCATGAACAAGCAAGGGTACAAGCCGAAGATGTTGATGCTCCAGGATCTTCTTCCCAAGTGGTTAACAGGAGAAATTCATCACTACTTCAAGCTCATCCTCAAAACCAAATCATCGGGAGTCCTTCACAAGGGGTTATTACTCGATCCCATAGACATGCTTCTTTTATTGAACATCACTCTTTTGTTTCTTGTGTTGAGCCTACTTGTATAGATGAGGCGCTACAGGATCCGGACTGGGTGAATGCCATGCATGAAGAACTTAACAACTTCACCCGTAACGAAGTTTGGACCCTGGAGAAGCCCCCACAAGATGCAAGAATCATTGGAACAAAGTGGGTGTTCAGAAACAAACAAGATGATCAAGGTGTGATTGTAAGGAACAAGGCAAGACTTGTTGCAAAAGGATTCTCTCAAGTTGAAGGCTTAGATTTTGGAGAGACCTTTGCACCGGTTGCTCGACTGGAAGCCATCCGTATCCTACTTGCATATGCATCATGCTATGATATAAAACTTTATCAAATGGATGTAAAAAGTGCATTTTTAAATGGCTTCATAAATGAACTTGTATATGTTGAGCAACCACCTGGATTTGAAGACCCTAGATATCCTAACCATGCTTACAGGTTGTCCAAGGCGCTATATGGGCTAAAGCAAGCTCCAAGGGCTTGGTATGAGCGCCTTCGCGACTTCCTCATCGAAAAGGGCTTCAAGATCGGGACCGTCGACACAACTCTATTCACAAAGAAGCATAACAGTGATATTTTCATTTGTCAAGTATATGTTGATGATATAATCTTTGGCTCGACAAATGACTAATGTTGATGATATAATCTTTGGCTCGACAAATGACTATCATTGCAAGGAATTTGGTGAGTTGATGTCGAAGGAGTTCGAGATGTCAATGATTGGTGAGCTAACGTACTTCCTCGGCTTTCAAGTCAAGCAAATGAAAGATGGTAACTTTCTCTCACAAGAGAAGTATACCAAAGACTTGTTGAAAAGGTTCAACATGGAGAAGTGCAAACCAATCAAGACCCCCATGCCTACAAATGGACATCTCGACCTAGATGAGGGAGGTAACCCGGTTAATCAAACTCTCTATCGTTCTATGATTGGTAGTTTATTGTACCTTACCGCATCTAGGCCCGATATCATGTTTAGTGTCTGCATTTGTGCTAGATTTCAATCTAATCCTAAGAAAGCTCATCTTCGCGCTGTTAAGAGAATTCTTAGGTATCTCAGGCACACCACAAGCGTTGGTCTGTGGTATCCCAAAGGAGCTACTTTTGATTTAATTGGCTATTCCGATTTGGATTATGTCGGTTGCAAAATTGATAGGAAAAGTACTTCTGGGGGATGCCATCTGCTTGGTAGATCACTAGTTTCATGGACATCCAAAAAGCAAAATAGTGTTGCCTTGTCAACCGCCGAAGCGGAATACATTGCCGCAGGTGCTTGTTGCACACAGATTTTATATATGAAACAAACTCTTCTAGACTATGGCGTAGTTCTAGAAAAGGTACCTTTGTTGTGTGACAATGAGAGTGCTGTTAAAATTGCTAATAATCCTGTACAACACTCTCGCACCAAGCACATTGATATCCGTCATCACTTCCTTAGAGATCATGTTGCTAAAGGAGATATCATTTTAGAAGGAGTGAGGTCGGAAGATCAATTAGCGGATATTTTCACTAAGCCACTTGATAAGACCCGCTTTTGCATGTTGAGAAATGAACTAAATATTCTTGATCTCAGAAATTTTATGTAAAATGTCAAATGGTGTTGTCAAGCTTGCATTGCATGTTTAAATTTCTTGTATTGCATCTAGGGCTTGTCTAACCTAGTTGAGATAACCGCCAACAAAGCGAGTGAAAAAGCTTAACTCGGATCAAACTTGACAAGTCTTAGTTTTAAGCTTTTAGCACTTAAATTCTTACTTTTTATGATTGTTGGTTCTTGAAATATGCATGAGGCACTGCACTTAGGGGGAGTATTCAAAACTCAAATCACTCATGAAAACCCCTAGTGCAAGGCCAAAATGCAAATTTCACCATTTGCCTATTTTCTCTAAAAATTATCTAGCCTATGGCAAAATATTTTGAAAATTATGAGAAAAGTATATGAGGGTGCCAATACCTGTCCCAACAAGTGTTATTTTGTGTGTTTATAAGTTGGGATTTGGTTTGGTTGGGAACTAGATAGAAATTCAAAAAAAATCCAAATTTTCCCTCTGTCTGGGCTCACCAGACAGTCCGGTGTGCACCGGACACTGCACTGTGCAATGTCCGGTGCACCGGTAGCCGCGCGCTTAATTTCCATTCTCTTGTGCGCTGTCCGGTGGTTCACTAGACAGCTACTGTGCGCTGTCCGGTGTGCACCGGACAGGCACTGTAGACTGTCCGGTGCGCCCATATCGCGTTTTAAAAAACGGCCTCCAGCCCGAGACCGAGCCAGAGGCTCTCTTCTCCCTCTGTGCTCTCTGCTCTCTCGCGGTCTCTGGCGATCTCCACCCCTCGCCGGTGACCATCTCTCCTCTCCGGCGATCTGCTCTCCGACGACCTCTTCCAAGTGCATCATCTCTCTCTGGTGAGAATCCCTCTCTCTCTCTCTTTCCCCCTTTACTCTCTGTTCATGCCACCAGTGAAGCACCCATTTCCACCCTTTGTGCCCAATTCCAAATCTTGTGAATCCTAGTGAATCCATGTTGTACAATGTGTTCCTTTGTGGCCCTTGAACATTCTTGCAGGTTCCTAGCTCCTTCGGGAGGGTTTTCCCACCTCAAATGGCAATTTCCCCGAAACCCTAAAACTCCGCCCTCCACGTGTTCGGTGAAATGCCCAAACCAGCTAAAAATGCTCCAATTGAACCCAAATTTTTCAGGCGCCTTCACAACATCTCCAGTAACATATTCGCCAAATTTCACGCCCATCTGATATTCCAGGCTTTAATTTCACCCAATTCCCCGTTTCGAGCGATCGTTTCCGAGCCGAGTGCCCAAATCTCTTTTTCTTCGCCTAAATTCAAACCAAGCACACACTTCACTCATATTCACCCATATAAACCTATTCGTGAAGTATCGGCTCCATTCCACGTCATTTCGTGCCTCAATTCGAATTCCAAACCTCCTATGGCACATTTTATCGTTCAAACACCGTTCGACCTCTCGATCGCCTTATCTATCATTTTCTGTGCCATATTTCTCTGTGTATGTATTTATTCACATTTCATATACTTATGACTATGTGACTAATACGTGCTCACCTCTTCTGTCATTTCAGTGACCTTGATTGCCCGTGTGCCGTCTCCTGTCCTGCCTGGATCGTCACCCCTCGTGTGAGCTTTCCAGGTAGTCATCTCCTCCTTTGATATTCTATCGGATATAATCGACCTGTGCTTAGCCTCTCTCTCCTTTGCAGTCGTCAGGTAAGGATGCCGCGCACGAAGAATGTGTCGGCGCCAGGGGGAGGCGATGATGAGGATCCTCGTCGCCCCTTCAGGCAGGTCAAGGGCAAGACAGTATATTTGGAGCAGCAGGAAGGCCGCAAGAAGCGGCGTACGGACAGAGCAGCTCGTGCAGCGGCAGCAGCAACAGCAGCCGCTGCGCAGGCCAAGCTTGGAGATCAGCCACAGACTCCATCAGATCAGATTGCGTATCGTGTTCGTCGCCTCGCCTCCCGGTCTCGCTCCTCCACTCACACCACTACTTCCACTCCACCACCCACTCTGCCTGCTCCCGTCACCCCTGTTGCGCCATCCACCACCACAGCCATACCCGCTACCTCCACTACACCCGCTTCCACTGCTCCTCCTTCCGCTCCCGCTTCCGCTCCTCCTATCCCTCCACCTCGATTCCGGGAGCGCGATGAGACTGAGGTACAACCACTTGCTGCGGATCCCAGACTTTTTGACCTTCAGCATGCTACAGTGGCACGGGTACGTAGGTTCAGATACGTACCCGTGGAGTCTTGGTTATCGGCTTAGAGGGACCCTGCTGCAGTTGACCTTTTCAGCACCCGTATTCAGGAGTCCTTTTTTAGAGCTCAGATGTCTGCACAGATTGCTCTGCGTGCGCACCGGCTTTTGGATCTTCCAGCTTTTCTGCTTGCCGCTGGTGCTGACTCTGAGGTGCACCTCACATATCTGCCTGGCCTTCTGACTCTTTTGACTACCAGCGGCAGGTATGTTGAGGAGTGGGTCCGAGTTTTCTACGCGACTGTATGGATAGACCCAGATCACCACTGGATGAGGTTTCGTTTTGAGCGAGAGGATGTCACTATTACTGCCAGTCAGATTCGCCAGCTCTTTGGATTTCCCAAGTTGACGACTCGACTTCACAGCCTATGCTACGACACCTCTGACCCTCCTCGTCGCCCTCACGGCGGTGTGGCTCCGGGTACAGCTCACGTCGCGGCTCTGTTCCGCCCGCCCTTCTTAGATGGGTCGCGACGTTCACAGGCAGATTTCACTACAGCAGCCAAGTACTTATTTGAGCTTATCAGACGGACTCTTCTGCCGAGGATGGGATACAGGGAGGCTACCACACATATCCAACTCTGGCTCCTTGGTGCCCTAGTCTCTCACTCTGAGTTTGACGTCATGGATTTCCTTATCTGTGAGATCGAGGACACCATTTTGGATGGCATTCGTGCTCGTCGACAATTGCCATATGCTCACTACCTGTGTCACATTTTTGCGCAGCTGATTCAGCCTCCACAGTTTCAAGGCACACTTGAGGCCTCACGCCTCGGCTTTGGGTCCTACTGTCCAGCGCCTGAGGCTCCTGTGCCAGCTTCTGCTCTAGTTTTTGACACTCAGGCCGCGGATGCTGCTCTCCATCGGTTCGCAGCTCAGGATGCGGCAGTTGATGATGATGATGATGACGATGATTTTGGGATTCCACCTCCGCCTCCGCCTCCTATGCCTCCACGCTCACATGATCATGAGGCTAGGAGTTCTAGTGCTACCCCTGCTGCCCCTCCGGCTATTGACCCTGCTATTGCTTCGATTCTCCAGTCTCTCACTCAGCAGCAGGCTCACTTGGCCGCCGAGCAGACCCGGTTATCCGAGAGGATGCTCTCGATGTTTCAGACCATGCAGGACAGGCAAGATTCTTTTCAGCAGCAGCTTCTTCAGGATCGGGCTGAGAGCAGGGCATTCATGGCTCTTATGCTACAACATTCTGGTGTCTCGGTTCCCCCGGTTCAGTCTGCACCACCTCCTTCGCTTCAGGCTCCTGTTGTGCCAGCACTTCAGTCAGGACCCCCTCTTACTTCTGTTGGTCCTTCTTCCTCTCCGCTCCGGCCAGTCACCCTGGCTTTCACGTCACCGGTTCTTAGCTCTGTATGCCCTCAGCCGCCAGTGCCACCAGCTTCTGCTGTTACCACTCCTGCTGTGGCAGTATCTGTGACCACTTCAGTTCCGGTAGCTTCTGCAGCGCGGCCTCAGTCCGAGTCAGTACCAGCTCCAGCTTCTACAGCAGATCCTGGATCCGAGACTGACTCTGACCCCCAGCCGGCGTTCGCTCTACTACCTCGACCGCGACCGGATGCGCCCCCGCCGCCTCCTCCCACTTCTGATGTTTAGGTTTGGGTGCCCTTTTGGTGTTTGACGCCAAAGGGGGAGATATATGAGTTGTGAGAGATAGGGGGAGTTAGAAAGTTAGTAGAGAGTCATTTTGATGTAATATATGTGCTTGTTACTCTCTGTACTAGCTTGGTGAGCTTGGTGCTTTTGGCTCACAAACTCTATATATACTCTCGATGCTTATGATTGACTGTGTGTATTATGTTTTCACCTTATATTTTATCACCAGTCTTCTTGTTCTTGATTCATTGATTTAATTTCACTTTTATATGAACAAGAATCTTACGATGTGTATGCGCTCACTCTTATTATTATAGTAAACATTCTTTCTGTCAAAGATTACTGAGTATAACTAACCATCCTTTCTATTGACAGAAACTTCAAAACAAACTACTCTCACAAATCTTGTAGGGTTGTCATCAATCACCAAAAAGGGGGAGATTGAAAGCATCTAGGCCCCTGGTTGGTTTTAGTGATTAATGACAACGTATTGTTATATGTGACTAACGTGTGTTTTGCAGAGACAAATGGTAAGTTAGGTCGCATTATAGGTAGAAGTACTACAACGGTAAAAACAATCCCGGAAATAAGAACTCGAAGCGACGGCTAAAACAACGAAACAAAAGGTGAAGGACTACGGAGTCCGAGTGTCAAGGAGATGTGGACACTCGTGATTTAGTTAGGTCTTTTATTCTCTTTTAGCCGTACTATAAAGAGGGGTTGTCGATGAGTAGTTTGACCAAGAGAGTTCTAGTGTAGTGTTGGTGCACAATCACACTCACATAAAGTGCTAGGTGTCACTTTAGAACTCACTCACAAGCTAGAACGAAAACCGATTTTAAAATCAGCGGAAAAACAAGAGGTAGGGTTTCTGGCCCTGGGGCACCGGACTGTCCGGTGCACCCTCTGCCAGGTGCGGCCAGGCTTGCCCGTGGGAGAGCCTTCCCCACGCAGAAACCCGAGAGCGCAGCTTTCAGAGTTGAATTATAGTGGCGCACCGGACAGTGCACCGGACTGTCCGGTGTGCACCGGACAGAGACTGTTCACTGTTCGGTGTGCCATGAGTCCAACGGCTACCTGTCAGAACTAGCCGTTGGAAACGACCGTTGGCGCACCGGTGGCGCACCGTTGGCGCACCGGACTGTCTGGTGCGCTAATGCGCAGAAAGTTGCTGGTAACGGCTAGTTGGTGGGTGAGGGCTATTTATACCCCCTCCACCCACCATATTCAATGTCTTGCACTCCACATTTATTCCAGCACATTGCTAGAGCATTGCAAGCACCAAAAGCCTAGTGAGGAGATTAGAGAATCTTAATCCGCGTTTGTTCCTCATTAGTGCTAGCGAGAGCCACCTAGAGCACACACCACTTGCATTAGGCTTCTCTTGGTCAAGCGAAAGTCTATGGCTCGTTACTCTTGGTGATCGGCATCACCTAGACGGCTTGGTGGCGTTGGGAGCTCGGTGATCACCGTGAAGATCTTGTTGGTGACCCAACTCAAGTTTGTAAGCGGTCTCGAGGGATCCACCGCGCCGGAGTGGCAAAGGATCATCTCGTAGTGAGCACTTGGTTCTTGCGAGGACCAAGGGGGAGCGATACCCTTGCGCGGGTGCTCCAACGAGGACTAGTGGAGAGTGCCGACTCTTCGATACCTCGGGAAAAATTGGAGGAGTCTTCTAAACCTTGCTTTACATTCCGCACTTAATTCAAGCACTTTACATTGTGTATTTGTTTAGCAAGTATTTGAAGTATTGTCTTAGCATTGTTGTATTTCTAGTATTATATTTTTAGTGCTAGTTGTTGGGGTGAAGTTGGGCTCTTGCTTAGCTCTTGCTTAGGTTTTAATTAGTGTTGATTTTTAGAAAAGCCCAATTCACCCCCCCTCTTGGGCATCATGATCCTTTCACTCTCCTTTTGAAAACCTTACCAAGGATCAAAAGAAGAAAATTAATGAATTAATAGAAACCATTAACGAGAAGGATGATATCTTGGAAAGCCAAGATGACTTGCTCGTTAAGGAAAATAAAAAATATGTTAAGTTGAAAAATGCTTATGCTCTTGAAGTAGAAAAATATGAAAACTTGTCTAAAGACCTTAATATTTGCAATGATTCAATTTCTTGTCTTAGAACTGAAAATGCTAGTTTAATTGCTAAGATTGAAGAATTGAATGCTTGCAATGTTTCTACATCTACTATTGAGCATGTCACCATTTGCACTTGATGTAGAGATGTTAATATTGATGCTATGGATGATCACCTTGCTATGATTAAAGAACAAAATGATCACATAGCTAAATTAAATGCTAAAATTGTCGAGCATGAGTTAGAGAATGAAAAATTTAAATTTGCTCATAGCATGCTCTATAATGGGAGATGCCTTGGCAATAAGGATGGCATTGGCTTCCAACAAGGGAGCCAAAGCAACATCAAGCTTAATGCCCCCAAGAACAGGCCTTCTAACTTTGTAAAGGGCAAGGCTCCCATGGTTTAGGATAGAGAGGGTTATATTTTATATCCTAAAAACTATCCTGAGCACAAAATTAGGAAAATTCATGCTAGGAAATCTCATTCTGTTTCTCATCATGCTTTTATATATAGTAATGAGGCTTCTAGCTCTAGGCATTCAAGTCATATCAAAATACCTAAAAAGAAGATTGTTTATGCATCTAATGAACGTAGCATTTCATTCAAAACTTTTGATGCATCTTTTGTGCTTACTAACAAATTAGGCAAGTTAGTTGCCAAATATGTTGGGGGCAAACACAAGAGTCCTAAGACTTGTGTTTGGGTATCCAAGGTACTTGTTTCTAATGTGAAAGGACCCAAGACCATTTGGGTACCTAAGAACAAGGCCTAAATTTGTTTTGTAGGTTTATCCATCCAGCGGGACAAGTTGGATAATTGATAACGAGTGCACAAACCACATGACTGGGGAAAAAAGGATGTTCTCCTCTTATGAGAAAAATGACGACCCCTAAAGAGCAATCACATTCGGGGATGGAAATCAAGGTTTGGTCAAAGGTTTGGGTAAAATTGCTATATCTCCTAACCAGTACATTTCCAATGTTTTCTTGTAGATTCTTTAAATTACAACTTGCTTTCTGTTTCTCAATTATGCAAAATGGGCTACAACTATTTATTTACTGATGTTGGTGTTACCGTCTTTAGAAGAAGTGATGATTCAATAGCTTTCAAGGGAGCGTTAGATGGTCAGCTATATTTAGTTGATTTCAATGATAACAATGCTAAACTAGACACTTGTTTAATTGCTAAGACTAACATGGGCTAGCTCTAGCATCGCCGACTCTTCACAAACTTCTAAAGGGGAACACATTTTAGGACTAACCAATGTTCATTTTGAGAAAGACATGATTTGTAGCGCATGTCAAGCATGGAAGCAGGTTGGAGCCCATCATCCACATAAGAATATCATGATGACCGAGAGGTCGCTTGAGCTACTCCACATGGATCTATTCGGCCCGATCGCTTACATAAGCATCGACGGGAGTAAGTATTGTCTTGTTATTGTGGATGATTATTCTCGCTTCACTTGGGTGTTCTTTTTGCAGGAAAAATATCAAATCCAATTAACCTTAAAGAGATTCTTGAGACGGGCTCAAACTGAGTTCGGATTAAGAACCAAAAAAGTTAGAAGCGACAATGGAACAGAGTTCAAGAACTCTCAAATTGAAGGATTTCTTGAGGAGGAGGGCATCAAGCATGATTTCTCTTCTCCATACACACCCCCAACAAAATGGTGTTGTGGATAGGAAGAATAGAACTCTTTTGGATATGGCAAGGACCATGCTTGATGAGTACAAGACACCGGATCGGTTTTGGGCGTAGGCGATTAACACCGCTTGCTACTCCATCAACCGATTCTACCTTCACTGAATCCTTAAGAAAACATCATATGAATTCCTCACGGTAAAAAGCTCAATGTTTCTTATTTTAGAGTTTTGGGAGCAAATACTTTATTCTTATTAAAAGAGGTAGAAATTCTAAATTTGCTCTTAAAGCAGTAGAAGGCTTTTTACTTGGTTATGACTCAAACACAAGGGCATATAGAGTCTTCAACAAATCCACTAGATTAGTTGAAGTTTCTTGTGGCATTGTGTTTGATGAGACTAACGGCTCTCAAATAGAGCAAGTTGATCTTGATGAATTATATGATGAGGAGGCTCCATGCGTCACGCTAAGGAACATGTCTATTGGGGATGTGTGTCCAAAAGAATCTGACGAGTCTCCACAAGCACAAGATCAACCATCATCTTCCATACAAGCATCTCCACCGACTCAAGATGAAGAAATGGCTCAAGAGGACGAGGATCAAGATCAAGACGATGAGCCACCTCAAGAGGAGGACATTGATCAAGGGGGAGATGAAGATAATGAAGACATGCAAGACGATCAAGAGATTCAGGATCAAAGACCACCGCACCTAAGAGACCACCAAGCAATTCAAAGAGATCACCCCGTCAACTCCATTCTTGGTGACATCCATAAGGGGGTAACCACTCGATCTCGAGTTGATCATTTATGTGAACATTACTCTTTTGTGTCTTCTATTGAGCCATATAGGATGGAGGATGCACTAAGAGATCCGGACTAGGTGGTGGCAATGCAAGAGGAGCTCAACAACTTCACGAGGAATGAGGTATGACATTTAGTTCCACGTCCTAACCAAAATGTTGTAGGTACCAAGTGGGTATTCCGCAATAAACAAGATGAGCATGGTGTGGTGACTAGGAACAAAGCCTGACTTGTTGCCAAAGGATATTCACAAGTCGAAGGTTTGGATTTTGATGAAACCTATGCACCCGTAGCTAGGCTTGAGTCAATTCGTATATTACTTGCCTATGCTACTTACCATGGCTTTAAGTTGTATCAAATGGACGTGAAAAGTGCCTTCCTCAATGGCCCTATCAAGGAAGAGGTGTATGTTGAGCAATCTCCCGGCTTTGAAGATAGTGAGTATCCTACACATGTTTATAAGCTCTCAAAGGCGTTTTATGGGCTCAAGCAAGCCCCAAGAGCATGATATGAATGCCTGAGAGACTTTCTTATCACTAATGGCTTCAAAGTTGCAAAAGCTGACCCTACTCTCTTCACTAAAACAATTGCTAAAGACTTGTTTATTTGCCAAATTTATGTTGACGATATTATATTTGGGTCTACTAACAAGTCATCTTGTGAAGAGTTTAGTAGGATTATGATACAGAAATTCAAGATGTCTATGATAGGGGAGTTGAAGTATTTTCTTGGATTCCAAATCAAGCAACTCCAAGAGGGCACTTTCATCTGCCAAACATAATACATTCAAGATATACTCAAGAAGTTTGGAATGAAGAATGCCAAACCCATCAAGACACCCATGGGAACAAATGGGCATCTCGACCTCGACACGGGAGGTAAATCCGTAGATCAAAAGGTATACTAGTCAATGATAGATTCTTTACTCTATTTATGTGCTTCACGACTGGACATTATGCTTTCCGTATGCATGTGTGCAAGGTTCCAGGCAAATCTTAAGAAAGTTCACCTTAGGGCCATGAAAAGAATTATGAGATATTTAGTTTACACACCTAAGTTTGGGCTATGGTACCCCAAGGGATCTACCTTTGATCTAATTGGGTATTCCGCTGTCTATTATACCAGATGTAAAATTGATAGGAAGAGCACATCAGGGACTTGTCAGTTTCTGGGAAGATCCCTGGTGTCTTGGGCTTCAAAGAAACAAAACTCAGTAGCTCTATCCACCGCCGAAGCCGAGTATATTGCTGCAGGACATTGTTGTGCACAATTACTCTAGATGAGGCAAACCCTTATGGACTATGGCTACAAGTTGAGCAAAGTCCCTCTCCTATGTGATAATGAGAGTGCAATCCGCATGGCGGATAATCCCGTTAAACATAGTCGCACTAAACACATAGACATCCGGTATCACTTTTTGAGAGATCACCAACAAAAGGGGGATATCGAAATTGCTTATGTTAGCACCCACAACCAATTAGCCGATATATTCACCAAGCCCCTGGATGAAAAGACTTTTAGCAAGCTTAGGAATGAACTCAATATTCTCGATTCTCGGAACTTTGATTGAAATCTTGCACACATAGCTCATTTATATACCTTTGATCAAGTCTCTTTCATTTGGTACAAATGCATATTTCCTATTCTTCTTGTGCCAAGGCTATGAATAATGTGCTTCTAAGTGTATTTCTATGCTTAGTCTTAGATTGAAAGGGAAATGGAGTATTCAGCAAAGGCAAGGCTTCCACTACGACTCTGTCGGTATCATTTATCCTTTGCCCTACTCATGTACTTTCACTCATATCCTTTTACAATGGGGGAGAGAATAATTGAAGCGTCCCGAACCTTTGGGACTCAAATGTGATACAATTACTAGTCCCAGGAGGCTAGTAAACACATTCCTTACTTCAAATAGTACAGAGTTTAGATAACAGTTATTACAATATCGGGGTACAATCTCGAGAAAGCTAAAATAAGAAGCGCAGTAGGAAAATATAGTAGCCCAAGCCACAGGCAGAACTGGGTGCAGACACAGCCCTCTCAATCAAGCATAGCAGAAAAGAAGTCTTCGGCTGCTGAAAATCATAAATAAATCTAGGTGAATACACTAGGTATTCCGCAAGCCCACCCCGCTCCCGTAGAGAGAAAGAGACCTATAATATACATGCTTTATTTGGTGTAGTTGAAGTCACTCATCATTTTCTCAGAGAAAGGCAGTTGCTGTAAGGTTTATCCCAAAGTCGTGAAAGTAACAAAAATACTCAACCACCACTGAGCTTCCCGCTCCCGTGGCCTTAGTTTCTTTCTCAACACCCACTTACCCACACATTTCCCTGATCGTGGAACTCATAGAAAAATCTCTAATTGTCATACCATACCAGACTCGTCCATACCAGTGGACACGGACTATTCGAATAGGTTTCAACTCTGCGCAGAGGTGTACACTTTACCCACTAGCCCGGTTTCTGCTATCCCACCGTCGCGGGACCCGAGTGCCGGATCTCTTTCCTTCCTCGTACGTCCTAACCTTAACGGTTATCCGGAAGGAGTCAGGCCACCACCATGTCCAAACCGGACAAAACTTTCCCCCTCCTTATCCTTTCGGTGCTCCCCAGCCTTCTTAACCCTAGGGTTGGACCGCACGAGTTCGGATTGAGTGACTGCCCACACAGTCTCGAGTGGTTGTACTATAAAGGAGTACAGGTAGTGAAAATGACAAGCCGATCCTTATATGAGGGGACAATCCTTCTGCTCACGCCTAAACCAGCTGAGCCAACACCTTAGGCCCTCCCCTAAACCAGGGAGTCCTTGATCATCCCACTCCCAAGGTGATGACAGTGAGTACCCTTCATCGCATAACTTTTTGAAAGGAGACCTTATTTGAAGAAACACATTGCCCTTTTTCCCAATCCACATTTCGTATTCAGAAAGTATATGTCAATGCGGGCCATCTCTCACTCACAATGCAATTATCCCCCTAGATTCCCGGCCTAGGCAATGGTAGAGAGAATAGGTAATTTATGCATCAAGGGAAGGATGGACTTGCCTTCGTCGAAGCTTTCCTGGCACAAAAGATCTATTTCCGGAAGATCGGGCTCCGGCCCTTCTTCCGGGGCTACGGGTTCCGGATCCGCGGTCCCCGCTTCTTCTATTAAAATAGTCAACAAACAATACATCAATAGTAGTCTATCAATTGTAGTGTGTCATTTACCAACATTATTATTACTTAGGATTTTTAGAAATTATTTGGATAATTTTGGGTGCATAAAATATTGGAGAAAACTAATTAAATGAGAAAAAGGTGAAGAAAAGAAAAAGAAAAGGGATTTCTCCTCCGCTGGGCCGGGGGGAGGGTTTTTGGCCCACTCGGGCGCGAGCGCGCGCGCGGGCGCGCTTGCGGCCCAGCTGCGACCCATGGGCGAGGGAGACGGCGCGGGTGCGCGGGGACGACGGCGTCGCTGCGGGCCCACTCGTCAGCGAGAGCGGAGGGGGGGGGGGGAAATGGCGCTACGGCCAGACGGCATGGGCGAACCGGCCGAGCGAGGGAGAAGGGCCGGTCGCCGGTGGGCTCGACGACGGTTTGCCGTCGGTGGCCCGGTTCTTGGTCCAAGGGAGGGTGGTTTAGCACGGGCAGAGGTTGGCTATTCTAAGGGTAGGCTCAATTCGGCCAGAGGGGGTTGGGAGAGGGCCGTCCACGGGGAGGTGGCGGAGTTCCGCGGCGGGGATCGCCGCCGGTGGGCTCTGGGTGAGGGACTGGGGCTGGGAAGTGGTGCTTCGGGTTCGTGGCCATGTGAGGGAGCTGCTTGGTCCACTTAATTTCTCGCTGGACCAACGAAGAGGGAGAGAGAGGAGGGGGGAGGACTCACCGGAGAGGGGGAAGACGGTGGCGCTCCACGAATTGTGCTCGGGCGAGGGAAGGAGGGGAGTGGCCGAGGCCGGTGCAGGGAAGGAGGTGCCCGGGGCAGCCTTTTTATAGGCGCCTGAGGGGAGGGGAGCGACGGAGCTCGGCGGGCGCCGGTGAGGTGCACAACGCCGGCATTGATGCCGCACAGCGCTGCCGATGAGACTCCACGGTGGGGCAGTACCGGGCAAGGATGTTGGTCAAGCGGGGAGGATGGGGCGGTGCCGAACTCTTCCTGTGCGGCGAGGGGACGGCGATGGAGGGGACGGCGGTGAGGGGACGACAGAGCGTCGTACGTGAGGAAGACGACGCGGCTGACCGGTGGGGCCGGTCTGCCAGTGAGGGAAAGCGCGCGAGCGAGAGGGGCTGGCGGGTGGGGTTGGCGTGTCAGCGAGAGGGAGCGAGGGGAGCGCGCGGGCGACTTCGCGCGCGAGCGGGCCGGCTAATGGGCCGAGGGAGAGGAATGCGCGTGTAAGGAAAATGGACCCCGGGCCTTTTGGCTAATTGAGTTTTGGTGTTTGATGAACAACACAATCCGTGAACTAATAAGTGTTCTAGTGTTTGTGTTTGTAGTTCACAGGATGCGAAGAGAATTGGACCAAGGCAATGAGGATGCAACACCTCAAAAGAAGACATAAAAAGATGCATAGGAGTCCAATACTCAAGAACAAAGAAGCCCGAAGAAATCAGCGAAGAAATCCAAGACAAAGGGCTGTCAGCCAGCGCCAGGTGGCGCACCGGACTGTCCGGTGAGGCACCGGACAGTCTGCGCAGAGAGGCCGCAGAAAGGCGCTCTCTGGCTGTAGCACCGGACTGTCCGGTGTGCACCGGACTGTCCGGTGTGCCAACGGGCAGAAAGGCAACGGTCGGATCCAACGGTCGACTGCTACAGGCGCCAACGGTCGGCTGACGTGGCGTGCACCGGACATCTACTGTTCAGTGTCCGGTGGTGCACCGGACTGTCCGGTGCACCCGACGACAGAAAGCTGCTGCTTTCTGTCCAACGGCTAGTTGAGGGTGTGGAGGCTATAAATACCACCCCAACCGGCCATTCTCAAGTGTGAGAGCCCAAGCAACACTCCAATACACATAGTGCATATTTCCAAGTGCTCAAACACCCAAGTGCTTAATAGAATCACTCGGTGATTAGCGTAGGTGCTTTGCGAAGTGCTTAGGTTAGTTAGACCGCTTTAGCGCTTGCTCTAGGTGAATCCTAGTTAGTTGAGTGAGATTAGATAAACCTCACAACCCCTCGGCTCTTGCGCGAGCCGTTGTAATTGTACCGAGTGGGGCGAGAGTCTTGCGAGACCGTGACAACCGCGTTTGTGTCACGGCCGCCACCGTGTACCGGAGGGAACGAGGCCCGCGGCGTTTCGGCCGGAAGCTCGATAGTGGAGACGGCGGGGAGCGTCCGAGAGGAGCCGGAAGCGGAGCACCACTTGCGCGTGGAGAAGGCCCGCGACTCTCTACGGAGTTACTCGACCGAGGTGCTTGGCCCTCGCGTGGGCTTCCCTTTGCGTAGGGGCACCAACGAGGATTAGTCGGGACCTTGCGCGGTTCCGGATACCTCGGTAAAAATACGGGCGTCATCCACGAGAGTTTGCTTCTTTACTTAGCTCTTTACATTCCGCATTTATATTAAGCATTTAAGTTTCAATCTTGTAGTCATACTTATTTAGTGTAGAATTGAAACTTAGCCTTTTGCGGTAGAGATAGCAACACTTAGACAAAACCTAGTTTGCACATTCCAGTTTTGATTCTTGCATAGGTTTTGCTCTAGGGATTTAATTGTGGCCTAGTTTAGTAAAAGTTTTAGAAGTCCTAATTCACCCCCCCCTCTTAGGCGTCACCCGTTTCCTTCAATTGGTATCAGAGCCCGGTTTGGCTCATTTGAAACGCTTTAGCTTCACCGCTAAAAGAGCCGACGCTTTTTAGAGGAAGGGATGGATACCCATAGGCCACCACACTTTGACGGCACTAACTTCCCATATTATAGTGCTAGAATGGCTTGTTACCTAGAGGCCGTTGATCTAGGTGTTTGGAGAGTCACTCGTGACAGGATGAAACCTCTCAAGAATCCCGAGAAACCCACCACGAGTGAGGAAAAAGAAATCCATTTAAATGCTAGAGCCAAAAATTGCTTGTATGAATCTCTTAGCATGGATATTTTCAATCAAGTATTTACCCTGAAAACTGCTAATGAGATTTGGCTAAAATTGCATGAGCTCCATGACGGCACATCAAATGTCCGTGAGCAAAAACATTGCCTAGTCTTAAATGAGTATAATTCTTTTGCCATGAAAGATGATGAGCTTGTTAGAGACATGTATTCTCGTTTGAATCTAATAATCAATGAGCTCAACTCTATTGGCATTAATAAGCTAGGTGATGCGGACATTGTGAGGAAGATTATCTCCCTGCTACCAAAACAAAAATATGGGAGCATCATCACCATCCTTCACAACATGGAGGACTTGAGCAACATGACCCCGACCATTGTGATTGGTAAAATCGCGGCCTTTGAGATGTCGCGAAAGATGAGTCGGGGAGAGGAGCCAACTTCCTCAAGACCATATGCTTTTGCATGTGATGAAAGGAAGGGCAAAAAGAAGGCTCCCACTCCAAGTTCCTCAAGTGAAGAAGAGGAAGAAGAAGAAAGTGATGATGATGAAGATAATCAACCATGCACATCATCCTCCGAGGACGAAGAAACAATCCGACGCGTCGGAAAGGTAATGAGGATGATCCGCAAGATTAATCTAATGGGTGTGCCCCTGCAGGTCGAGGATCTTCTCTTTAACATTGACAGGAAAAAGCAAAGGAAGAGAGGATGCTTCGCATGTGGGGAGAAGGGCCACTTCAGGGACAACTGTCCAAATATGGCCAAACCCAAAAAGGAGAGGAGCAAAGGCAAGGCGCTCACAAGTGTTAGAACTTGGGATGATTCTTCAAGTGAAGATGAACCTCCAAGGACGCGCAGCCACCAGTCCTCGTCACGATCATCACGGTCATCACACAAATGCCTTATGGCAAGAGGTAACAAAAGCATTCCATCCTCTAGTGATGAAAGTAGTAGTGATGATGAAGGTGAGGGAAAGGCCTCTCTAGAAGAGCTTGCGGAAGCCGTAAATTTTTTTCAGGATGTTTGCACTAAGCAAAAAGCTCAACTTAAAACTTTGAAAAATAAGTTGGTTAGCTCTCAAAATGATTACAAAGGTTTGCTAGAAAAATTTGAAACTTTTGCAAACTTAAATAGTGAGCTATCAACTAAAATTGAGCTATTAGAATCTAGTGCTCCATCCACTGCTACCGATGATAGCCTTATTAAAAAGAATGAAAAACTTAAGGCTAAGTTAGCTAGCTCCCAAGAAGCTATTGAAAATTTGCTAGAGAAAATGGAAATTCTTAGCATACACAATAATGAGCTAACTACTAAGCTAGAAAACATTGGTAGCACCCCAGCAGCATCTTTAGTTGAAATACCTGAAATAATTAAGAAAGATGCTTCTACTTCCTGCTTTGACTTAATTGATGATTCTAACCCCTGCAACCAAGCTGTTGTTGAGAATATTGTTGTAGAGACATGTTCTGATGAGGTTGCAAAGGAAAATGAACAATTAAAGCAAGAAGTGGCTCGTCTTGGCAAGGCTTTGTATGACAAGAAAGGCAAAGCCAAACAAATCCGACCTCCACAGGATAACACCACTGCGGGAGTGAACAAGCCTGTAGAGGGGGAAACTGTGATTTGTAGGCTATGCCACAAGGAAGGCCACAAGTCTTTCCAATGCAAGGCGATGACCGGGGATAAACAAAGGCAAAAGCTCCAGCAAAAGCCAACAAGCAAAATCTCCAGCACCTACATCAAAAAGGTGAACAAAAAGGATGCTACACCATATTTGATCAAGAAGAAAAAGAATGGAAAGGTGATAGCAATCAAGGCCAACAAGCAAGCCAACAAAGGAAAGGGGGCCAAACGCATCTGGGTGCCAAAGGAGATAATTTCAACCATGAAAAGCACCAAGAAGGTTTGGATCCCGAAAGGGAAGTGAGTGGACCGAAGGTCTTCGGGAAATTTGGAGACTTGGCTAAATTGGGATGTATATCATGGGATACATCATATTGGATCAAGTTTATTGCCAAGTGGGTTAGTGAAAATTTTGGACCCAAATTTCCCACCCATGACTAAGGTAACTAGTTTTATTGTATTTCTCGTTTTTAGATATGCGTATCTATTTATCTTTTATCTAGTTTACCTTTCTTGCCTAGTATTACATTTATGTACTTTTGTTTAAAATCATGCATACTAGGTAAATCATATGGTAGGATTGCTTGCTTTTAATTCATATACTTAAGCAAACCTACATGGCTTAAAATGTTTAAGCACGGCACATAGCTTCTATATCACTCCATAGTAAATGATGCATCAATTGAAAATTTTGATTACTACAAGTTGTATCATTTAACTTATATGTGCCAAAGTTTGGATTATGGATAATTTGCCCCTCTTGATATCAAATCAAAGTGCATGTCTCCTACAAGTATTCAAAACTTGTATGCACACCTTTAGGGGGAGGTTACTCTATAATCTAACACTTTGAGACTAACATCTTTTCAAGTCTATTTCATGTGATAGTCTCATTGTAAGGAAAATAAGGTCCCCGGAGAAAGACAACAATCTTCCACTGCAAAATCTCCAAGAACTCTCATGTCTCTCAAGCTCGCCATTGATCTTCAATTGGTATCTTTTGAGACTACATTCACTATCATTTACATGTCTTCTCCAATATTTGATTAGACTATATTTCATATCATATACTTCCTTGTTGCTAAAAATGCATAAGTGGTTAACTCATATTCTGTTACCTATGCATAAGGGAAGTTAGTCTTTTCAAATCATGTCTTGCACCTCTAATTTTCACATGTTTTTTCCTAAGTTGAGGATCTCTGTCAGGGGGAGTATTTCTTCATCTCTAAAGGGGGAGAAAAACTCTTTCCAAAGGAGAATACTCATTTAGGGGGAGTAATCTTTTGAGGAATTCCTACACATGGTATCTTTCATGATCTCCAAGTGGTATCTTTCATGGCTTAATTTAATATCCTTCTAGTGATATCATTTGATACAATTCTTGTTGAGGGCAAGCTTTTACTTCCTACATGCTTTTAATGTCTTCCTTTTCGGTGGTTGATGCCAAAGGGGGAGAAGTTTAGGGGCCAAAGCAATGAAAACTATATCAAACACCAAACACCACCAATTTAAAATTTTATATCTACAAATGGCTCTTTAAGTGGTTTTGGTTATTTGGTCCAAAAATAGGAAGTAAGTGAATTATGGAGTTAGGGGGAGGCTTAAGTCCATAATATCACATTGTGGGGACGATCATGCATCTTAGCAAGTAGATTGCATATTTTCATTCAAATACTTGTATTATTTGCTTGCTTTGGTTGTGTTGTCATCAATCACCAAAAAGGGGGAGATTGTAAGGAAAATGGACCTCGGGCCTTTTGGCTAATTGAGTTTTGGTGTTTGATGAACAACACAATCCCTGAACTAATAAGTGTTCTAGTGTTTGTGTTTGTAGTTCACAGGATGCGAAGAGAATTGGACCAAGGCAATGAGGATGCAACACCTCAAAAGAAGACATAAAAAGATGCATAGGAGTCCAATACTCAAGAACAAAGAAGCCCGAAGAAATCAGCGAAGAAATCCAAGACAAAGGGCTGTCAGCCAGCGCCAGGTGGCGCACCGGACATCGATGTCCGGTGTGCACCGGACTGTCCGGTGAGGCACCGGACAGTCTGCGCAGAGAGGCCGCAGAAAGGCGCTCTCTGGCTGTAGCACCGGACTGTCCGGTGTGCACCGGACTGTCCGGTGTGCCAACGGGCAGAAAGGCAACGGTCGGATCCAACGGTCGACTGCTACAGGCGCCAACGGTCGGCTGACGTGGCGTGCACCGGACATCTACTGTTCAGTGTCCGGTGGTGCACCGGACTGTCCGGTGCACCCGACGACAGAAAGCTGCTGCTTTCTGTCCAACGGCTAGTTGAGGGTGTGGAGGCTATAAATACCACCCCAACCGGCCATTCTCAAGTGTGAGAGCCCAAGCAACACTCCAATACACATAGTGCATATTTCCAAGTGCTCAAACACCCAAGTGCTTAATAGAATCACTCGGTGATTAGCGTAGGTGCTTTGCGAAGTGCTTAGGTTAGTTAGACCGCTTTAGCGCTTGCTCTAGGTGAATCCTAGTTAGTTGAGTGAGTTTAGATAAACCTCACAACCCCTCGGCTCTTGCGCGAGCCGTTGTAATTGTACCGAGTGGGGCGAGAGTCTTGCGAGACCGTGACAACCGCGTTTGTGTCACGGCCGCCACCGTGTACCGGAGGGAACGAGGCCCGCGGCGTTTCGGCCGGAAGCTCGATAGTGGAGACGGCGGGGAGCGTCCGAGAGGAGCCGGAAGCGGAGCACCACTTGCGCGTGGAGAAGGCCCGCGGCTCTCTACGGAGTTACTCGACCGAGGTGCTTGGCCCTCGCGTGGGCTTCCCTTTGCGTAGGGGCACCAACGAGGATTAGTCGGGACCTTGCGCGGTTCCGGATACCTCGGTAAAAATACCGGCGTCATCCACGAGAGTTTGCTTCTTTACTTAGCTCTTTACATTCCGCATTTATATTAAGCATTTAAGTTTCAATCTTGTAGTCATACTTATTTAGTGTAGAATTGAAACTTAGCCTTTTGCGGTAGAGATAGCAACACTTAGACAAAACCTAGTTTGCACATTCTAGTTTTGATTCTTGCATAGGTTTTGCTCTAGGGATTTAATTGTGGCCTAGTTTAGTAAAAGTTTTAGAAGTCCTAATTCACCCCCCCCTCTTAGGCGTCACCCGTTTCCTTCAGCGCGGGCGCGCGGGAGGGGAGGCGGCCGCGACATGGGCCGGAATTGGCCCAGCAGAGGGGGGAAACTCTTTTCCTTTTTCTTTTTACCTTCTCAACTCATTTCCCATTTGTTTCTTTTTCTTTTTGCCCAAAATTATTTAGTGGATATTCTAGGTGTTGGAAAATAAAATCTAAGTGAGGTGCTTGTGATCAAACAAAGTGTATGCATATGATGGAAAAAAATCTAAGGGAGTTTTGGAATTAGAGGATGAAAAGAGGGGAGGGGTAGATTAGGGTTTCAAACCTAGGTTAGGATTTTGAGATGTTACAATAATAGGCCTCTAAGGTTTCTTCGCTTTTGGTGCTTAATGCAAAAGGGGGAGAAATTAATAGGCCCAAAGCAAAAGGACCGCACCACCACCACGTTTTTCAAAAGTACTATCAAAAGGGGGAGACACTATTCAAAGTTGCAAAAACCCTCTTGACAGCTAAGGGGAGAACTTTTTTAGGGGGGCCTTTTATTTAGCCAAAGGAAAAGTGTTGGGGGTCTTCTTCTCCGCCGAAGGTCCTCAAGGAAAAAACACCTTCGTCAAGACAATACAAAGGCAGGTGCAACATGAAGATACAACCCGAAGATGATGTTGATAGAAGCCGAAGCTATGACTGAAGGAGCTTCAGCTTAGTATTGTGACGAAGACGAAGGATGATACCGACTTAAGGAGGAAAAGTCTATCTAGTCCTTAGTAGTTTGTATTATAATTACAATTAAATGTCAGGGACATGAATGTAATTTTATTCGGGCTGCGTCCTGTACCTATAAATAGATGAACAGTACCCCATACTATTCACGCTGGATGGCAATCACTCTTACATCATTTTCACATCTACACCTTCTGGCAAGCCGAAGGTATCAGTGTAATATAAATATTGTGAATGTCTTTTCCATGTTTATAAAATAAGAATGTAAATAGATTGCTGTTATATAATCATTATTTATATTCTTTTGTATTTCATATATCCTTATTTATATTTGTTCACTGAGATGATGAAGGTATGCCCTTCATGACCTTCGTCTAAAGATCATTATATCCAAAAGGAGATAATGCTTCAAAGGACGAAGGCCTTTAATCGTTAACAATTGTGTTGTCTTGTTCTTGATGTATAGCATTTGAGAACAAGGACCAACATTGGCGCCCACCTCCGGTGAACTCACTTCCACAACTGTGACGATGGCACCTTCAGTTACGAAGCTGGTACTCCCAATCACAGGCGGCTCAAGTTCTGAACCAGTCAACAAGAGGCAGAAGAAATAGAAGCATAGAGAAGGGTACAACATGTTGGGGTGCAAGGGCCCTTCATCAAGTCCAAGTGGTCTTATATTCCAATTACCTTCTCTCAGGAAGACCTTTAGCTCAGGGATTATCCTCACAATGATGCAATGGTTATATCTTGTGTCATCAAGGGATTTTTGGTCCACAATATCCTAGTGGACACACGCAGTGCAGCGGATATCATCTTTGCAAAGGCTTTTAGGCAAATGCAAGAGCCAGAGGACAAGATACATGATGCAACACACCCTATTTGTGGCTTTGGAGGAAGACAGATTGTAGCACTTGGCAAGATAACAGTGCCGGTTACCTTCGGCTATGTTCACAACATAAGAACAGAACAGGTTGTCTTTGACATTGTTGATATGGAGTATCCATACAATGCAATCATTGGTTGGGGGCGCTTGATGCCTTCGAAGCAATACTTCATCCAGCATATCTTTGCATGAAGATACCTTCGGAACAAGGGCCCATTGCGGTACACGGAAGTCAAGAAGCTGCCAGGATAGCTGAAGGGAGTTGGACGGATTCGAAGGCTATTCATAATATAGATGAAGCCGAAGCTTATCAGCAGTATAAGCATAAAAGAGAGAAGGCTACTTCAGCATATCAACCGAAGCCTATGCTTTTGTGTGAAGACATAGCAGAGCAAAAAGTATTGCTAGGATCTCAATTATCTGATGAACAAAAAAGACTCTATTAAGATTTTTGTTTAACAACAAAGATGTTTTTGCTTGGACAGCCAACGATCTCTGTGGTGTCAATAGAGATGTTATTGAGCACTCACTCAATGTGGACCCGTCCTTCAGGCCAAGAAAACAGAGGCTTCGGAAGATGTACGATGATAAAGCCGAAGGTGCACGAAATGAAGTGAAAAGACTTCTAAGTGCTGTTCCTAAAAAAAAAGACTTCTATGTGCTGGCATCATCAGAGAAGTGACATACCTAGAGTGGCTGGCCAACACTCTCATGGTAAAGAAAGCTAACGGAAAATGGAGAATGTGTATTAACTTCACAGATCTCAACAAGGCATGTCCAAAGGATGAATTCCCACTACCAAGAATTGATTCCCTTGTGGATGCAGCAGCTTCTTTAGAACTCATGAGTTTACTGGACTGCTATTCGGGTTATCATCAAATCTGGATGAAGAAGGAGGATGAGCCACAGACAAGTTTCATAACTCCTAGTGGTACCTATTGTTACCTTCGGATGCCTGAGGGGCTCAAAAATGCTGGAGAAAGCTTCAGCAGAATGACTGCCAAGGTTCTTCACTCCCAAATTGGTAGGAATGTGCTGACATTTATCGATGTTATCATAGTAAAAAGCACAAAGCAAGAAACCCATGTTGCTGATTTGCAAGAGACATTTGCCAACTTCAGACAAGCTGGTCTCAAGTTAAATCCAGAAAAATGTGTCTTCGGAGTGAAGAAGGGCAAGTTTCTTGGTTGTCTGGTATCGACAAAGGGGATCGAAGCTAACCCAAGCAAGATCGAAGCTATCCTTCGGATGGAACCACCAAATTCAAAAAAGGGGGCTCAACGGTTAGCAGGAAGGCTGGCATCGTTAAATAGATTCATTTCAAGATCAGCAGAGAGGAATTTACCTTTCTTTGAAATATTGAAATCAGTCGAAGTCTTCCAATGGGATCCAGCTCAGCAGAGAGCCTTCAAAGAGCTGAAGCAGTATTTGATAGATTTAACAACTCTAACCCCACCTTCATCAGAAGCCCCGTTACTTCTATATGTGGCTGCTTCCCATGTTGCGGTTAGTGTAGAACTTGTACAAGAGAAACAAGAAGGCTAGGTAAAAAAGCAAGCACCAGTATACTTTGTTTCCGAAGTACTCAGCCCTTAAAAGAAAATTTACACAGAGTTAGAGAAGGTACTGTATGCTGTATTGATGGCCTCCAGGAAGCTTCGACATTACTTTCAAGCATATCACATAATAGTGCCTTCATCGCAACCGTTGAAGGACATAATGAGGAACAGAGAAGCTACAGGAAGGATCAGAAAATGGGTCGTGGAACTTAACGAATTCACCATTGATTACGTGCACATATCCTCAATACAATCTTAGGCGTTAGCAGACTTCATTGCTGATTGGACGTCGGGGGCTCAGGATGAAGAAGCAACAAAAGATGCCGAAGCTTGGACGGTATTTTGCGATGGATCTTGGGGGACCTTCGATGCAGGGGCAGCTGCTGTTCTAGTTGGACCTTCTAAAGTCAGAACATGTTATGCAATAAAATTAGACTTTAGCTGTACAAATAACATTGCCGAGTACGAAGCTCTTCTTTTGGGGCTTCGGAAACTAAAGGTGATGGGAATAAGAAGGGCAATCCTCAAGACTGATTTGCAAGTTATCTCGGGCCATGTGGATAAAAGCAGTAAGGCACGAGACCCAAAGCTTGAAAAGTATTTAGAAGCAGTCCGAAGGTTGGAAGCTTCTTTTGAAGGTTTTTCTGTAAAAACTATCCCAAGGGGAGAGAATGAGCATGCAGACTTATTAGCTAAGTCAGCGGCACATGGGCTCCCTTTGCCTTCGGAAATATTTTTTGAAACAATAAAAGCACCTTCAGTTGAGCTCATGAAAAGAGCAGTGCTCACAATTTCACCCGTACATAGTGAAGATTGGAGGATCGAAATTGTATCCTTTCTCCAAGGCAACTGTCTTTCAGATGATGAAGCTTATAAAAAGAGAATGGAAGTAAGAACAAGACCTTACATGATAATAGAAGGGGAGTTATACAAACATGGAGTTTGCTCTCCATTAATCAAATGCTTGTCCAGAGCCGAAGGGCAAGAATTGATGAAGGAGATACATGCAGGCTTATGTGGTGCCCACATTGGGTCCAGACCTCTGCTAGGAAAGGTTTTTAGACAAGGTTTTTATTGGCCGAAGGCAGGTTCAGATGTGGCAGAATTAGTTCAGAAATGTGAAAATTGCCAAAGATGTGCCAGAGACCAGAAACAACCTTCGTCTTTAACCCAACTAATACAACCAACATGGCCATTGCAAAGATGGGGTTTGGATTTGTCAGGGCCACTACCACCAGCACAAGGCAACCTGAAATATGTCGTGGTGGCAGTGGAATACTTTTCTAAGTGGATTGAAGCAAAGCCTTTGGCTACAATAACTTCGACCACAATGCAAAAATTCTTCTGGCAAAACATAGTTTGTCGCTTCGGCGTACCAAAGGCTATCACCGTTGATAACGGAACTCAATTCGATGCTGAAACTTTTAGAACTTTTTGTAGCCAAATTGGCACAAAAATACACTTTGCATCAGTGAGGCACCCGGAGTCAAATGGGTTGGTAGAAAGGGCAAATGGAATCATAATAACAGGAATAATGAAGTCAATCTTCAATTAGCCAAAAGGGAAGTGGCCAGATGAATTAATAAAAGTGGTTTGGAGCCATAACACTACTACATCAAAGTCAACAGGGTTTACTCCATTCAAGCTTTTGTTCGGCGACGAAGCAATAACACCGGAAGAAGCAAGAATGGGTTCAATAAGAACCTTAGCTTTGACGGAGGATGAAGCTGATTGCCAAGTAACAAAAGACACCATAGAAGGGACCAGACTATTGGCCATAGAGCACATCAATAAATACCAGGCCGAAACAATAAAATGGCATAACAGAAAAGTTCGATTGAAAAATATCAGGCCAGGTCATTTGGTGCTTCGAAGGATAGCTGACCCTGATACAGTGGGGAAGCTTCAGCTAAAATGGGAAGGCCCTTTTTTGGTAGTATCTTCGTCAAGACCCGATTCTTATAGACTGAAGGATATTGATGAGGACGTCACTACCATGGATACAAACAACACTCCCCTAGTTGATGTTCAAGGTCCGATTACTCGCGCACGCGCAAGACAATTGAATTTGCAGGTGAGCTCGTTTCTATGTACTTATTCTTGTGCATTTGAGAATAGTGTGCTACCTAATGAATTAATTGTACTTAGGAATGAAGGAAAGGACCAGCAAGGACATGGTGAAGGACTTGGAGGCGTGGAAGGCCAGCAAGGACGTTCGGATCAAGGTGGAGGACCAAACTGACGTCCGTAATCTATCTCGGTGCTGCGACACCATAAATGGGCCTTTGGGCCGTGTATCTTTGTTGGGCCCATTAGGGCGCGTCCAGGAAGGGAGTCCGCTCCTAACCCTTATATAATCAGTAGTCGCCACCATATTAGGGCTTGGGTTTTGCTTAAGTTAGATCTGTCGAGAACAGCCGTCGTAGATCGGTTTGTGAGACCCCTACTTGTGAGCTTAATCATTCATCCGCAATATTCTAGATTGTGTTCTTTCTTGTTCTTGCTTGTGTCTTCGATTCGTAGGCAAGGATTAGCCCTCGTGGTGAGGTCAATCGCGCAGCGCACGGTTGATAACCAGAGGAGAAGTGGTGTTGCGATTGCGGGGTTCTAGTCGTGTTCATTGGAAGCCGGATCCTCTGTGTGATATCTCCACCAAATCGATAGTTAGCTACACCTGACGGAAGATCGGGCACCCCGTTCCTATTAAGTGGTATTCAAAGACTCAGGTATTACCGTCAGGCTTACCCTAGTTTAGTTTAGGTTTTTCATCCTATAACTCCAGATAATTGCCATACAAAAAGAAATTCCGCTGTCCTAGAACCCTTGTTTAGCCTTTGCAATTTTGTTTTCAGTTTGGCTTTGTTCAGTTCGTGTCCGTGGTCGAGTCGTGTTGCTGGTTTAGGCTGTATCTTCGTCGTAGATCAACTGCCCTCGCTAGCCGCTATCCCATCCACCATTACCCAGATCACAAGTCGATCCACCCATTAATCGACTTGCCCTCGCTAGCCGCCGCCGCGCTAGCCCTAGATAGATTGCAGATACGCCGCTATCCCATCCACCATTACCCAGATCACAAGTCGATCCACCCCATTAATCGTTGTGATTGCAGTTAGGGAATTTTTGCCCTAACCGCCGCTTTCTAGTCGTGCCTCCAAAAACATAACTTGAGATACCTTCCTTAAACCGGGCATAACTTTTTGCTCGGATGTCCAAAAAATCTAAAATTTTTACAGGAGCTTGTTGACACCATTCTGAGGCCAGCCAAACTCGCCTACGGCCTGTTTGGTTTCGATAAAATTATCAAAAAAATTCAAAAAATAAAGAAAAAAATTGTCAAAGCTCTTGCACGCTTTTCAGAGAACTTACTGATTTTCTGTAGACCACATCTGATCTCTGTTTTAGGTGAAACTTGGTGTAGCTCCTATTTTGTTGCTTCTTGTGCTGAAAAAAATATCAAAAAATCATATAAAAAAGAAAAACAGAATCACCTGTGATTCCTGCTAGTGCCTTTTTGGCCTCGCTAGTACAATATTTACGGTACTGCCATTCTGCTAGTTCCATTGTTCCTTGTTCCAACCTTGTTGTGCTACGCCTCGGATACATCTCTTAGCCAGCAATTGTGACTTGTGCTTTGGATACTTATTGAACTTCGCTCATCTTCACTCGATTTTGTTCCACATTCACATACATATTGTGCCTGTCCTACAGCTCCACATACTATATCTTCTCATCAATACAGATTTGACCTTGCAATCGCGGTTTCACTACCTCTTGGTAAGTATCACGAACCAGCCTCCGATTGTACCATCCTTTGCTTTGTATTTCGTCAGACACTTGTAAGAGCTTGGTAAGATACATTAGAGCGTGTTCCTGTGTTCCACCTGAGAGGAGCGTGTAGTGAAATTGTTAGGGATAACCATCACCATTTGTTTCCTATTTTTGTGTTTCGATGGCAGGAGACGAAGAAGAAGCAAGGATCCCTACAGACTTCGATGAATGTGTTAGCCGCTAAGATCTTGAGGCAAACTTGAAGTGTGGGGAATCAGTCATTACCTTCAAAATTTCTGCTACTTCGGCAGCAGAGGGCGTTAAAGGAGCTTCTTCTCTTGATTCATCCACCTTCGGCTCGGCAGAGGGCGCTGTGTCAAGCCTTCGTCTTTTAGAGATTGTCGCCTTCAGCTCAGGAGATGTTTTTGTCTTCTTCAAAACTTTTTCATCTTCCTTCACTAGTCGAGCAGCTTGCTGACTCAGGATACTGACAACCCTCTTCCTTTTCACCCCTTTGGCCCCTTTGTCAAGCCTTTCGTAGTCTAGGTATTCGAAGTTTAACGCGTCCATCACCCGATTTAGCCTTCGTTTTGGCTAGGTGCTAAAGGCGGCAGTCATTAATTGGTCCTCTTTCTTGGTGTAGTTGTTAAGAATTTCATTGCACATTGTCTCGATCATTTCTAGCCACTCTTTGCATGGCTTCTTGAATTGTTTCTCAAATTTAAATCGGTAAGGGAGCCGAACAAGTTCGTACTTTTTACCCCCTTCTTTTTCTTAGGCATTCCCCAGCCACTAGAGGTCAGAAATATTCTATTTGCCAAGTACTCTTGCACTAAATCTCTAGTGATGATTTCAGCTGCTACCACTCTGAACTCTAATTCGGCTACCTAGCATGGGGAGCCAAGCTGCATGTGGCACAAGGGCCTTGTCATCCCGAAGCTCAATCTCAATGGACTCATTACCATAGTCATTAGCTTCTCTCTTCTCTTCTCGTCTGCCTTTATGTAAAACCACTCGCTTGTCCAACCGGTCGGCCACTTGGTACGGTAGCCGAGAACCAGGGCCTTCGTATCCTTACGATACGCAAAGTTGTAACAGCTAAAGTTCTTATGAAGACCATCTGCTCTGGCCATCGTTTGATAGTGTAGCTCGTGCACCCGGCAGAAAGCTTCGGCATTGGGACTCATACCCTGGCTTCGGAGAGCCCATATGTAGACACTAAGTCTAACGATTGCATTGGGTGTCAGCTGATGAAAGCATATCTCAAAATTTTTTAAAACTTCTCCAATCATCTCATGCAGGGGAAGCGAAGTCTGCCCTGAAGAAGCTTTTAAAGACTACGATTTCATCATCTTTTGGCTCTGGAATCACTTCTTCCCCGACAAACCGGACAAGCTTGCTCTCGGCCTCCCCAAAGTAGCCCAATTTCTTCATCATAACCATGTCATTTGCCGTCACATTAGATTTACCAAATTCAATATGACTGGGTTTCATTGGACTTAGAATAGTGTTGTCCTCTTCATCTTCGTTCTCACTTCCTCCTTCGGCTACGATCTGTTCAGCTTCAGCAACAGAAGTACCTTCGGCAACAGCCCCCTCTGGCACAACAAGACCCGATCGCCTCATCACTTCTGATATTGGCATTATTTCGGTCACTTCGGCCTCGTCACCCTCATGAGACACCCTAGTAGTGGATCATACTCTGGCCATTTCAATGTTTACGATTCTTTAAGACAAAGCTAATTTCAAATGATGAAGCACTTGATCGAAAAAGCAGTACAGAAAGCTTCGGCTATGGTTAAAATTTTTAACAGTACAACTGTGCGATGGCAATGAATGTTGTGGTAACTCCTCACCAACCTGTCTGTTTATATAGTGATGCATGGGAGAAGGCGAACCGCCATACCGCTCGCACTGACTGAGCGGTGGACCGTCCGGCGTCTGGAATATTATAATCGTTTTTCGGCAACGAGCTCAGGGAAGGTGTTTTTCGGACCTTCGGCATTCTGAAGCCTTCATGTTTTTCGCGGATCGAGCTCGTTACGAAAAACGATCTAGCACCGCGAAGGGGCTACTGTTGGGGGTCTTCTTCTCCGTCGAAGGTCCTCAAGGCAAAAACACCTTCGGCAAGACAATACAAAGGCAGGTGCAACATGAAGATACAACCCAAAGATGATGTTGATAAAAGCCGAAGCTATGACTGAAGGAGCTTCGACTTAGTATTGCGACGAAGACGAAGGATGATACCGACTTAAGGAGGAAAAGTCTATCTAGTCCTTAGTAGTTTGTATTATAATTACAATTAAATGTCAGGGACATGAATGTAATTTTGTTCGGGCTGCGTCCCGTACCTATAAATAGATGAACAGTACCCCTGTACTGTTCACGCTGGATGGCAATCACTCTTACGTCGTTTTCACATCTACACCTTCTGGCAAGCCGAAGGTATCAATGTAATATAAATATTGTGAATGCCTTTTCCATGTTTATAAAATAAGAATGTAAATAGATTGCTGTTATATAATCATTATTTATATTCTTTTGTATTTCATATATCCTTATTTATATTTGTTCACTGAGATGATGAAGGTATGCCCTTTGTAAGGAAAAATGGACCCCGGGCCATTTGGCTAAATGAGTTTTGGTGTTTGATGATTAACACAACCTATGAACTAATGTGTTTGCTAGTGTTTATGTTTATAGTTCACAGGATGCGAAGAGGATTGGACTAAGACACTGAGGATGCAACACCTTAAATGAAGACATAAAAAGAGCTTAGAAGTCCAAGACTCAAGACCAAAGGAGCCCAAGAATAAAATACAGAAGACCTAGAAGATGGGCTGTCAGCTGGCGCACCGGTGGCACACAGTTGGCTCACCGGTGGCACACAGTTGGCGCACCGGTGGCACACAGTTGGCGCACCGGTGGCACATAGTTGGCTCACCGGTGGCACACAGTTGGCGCACAGGACAGCCAACAGAGTTTTCTAAGAGGAGGCACTGGTGAGCACCGGACAGTCACTATTCAGTGTCCGGTGCACCTAACGGCTAGCTGTCAGAACTAGCCGTTGGCTGCACACCGGTGGCACACAGTTGGCTCACCGGTGGCACACAGTTGGCTCACCGTTGGCACACAGTTGGTGCACCGGACTGTCCGGTGTGTCAGAACTAGCCGTTGGCTGCACAGCGTTGGCGCACTGTTGGCACACCGTTGGCTCACTGTTGGCGCACTGTTGGCACACAGTTGGCGCACTGTTGGCTAATAGGACTGTCCGGTGTGTCAGAACTAGCCGTTGGCTGCACAGCGTTGGTGCACTGTTGGCGCACCGTTGGCTCACCGTTGGCGCACCGTTGGCACACAGTTGGCGCACCGTTGGCTGACAGGACTGTCTGGTGTGCCACCCTTACAACAGTCTGCTTTCCAACGGCTAGTTGAGTTGGGGCCTATATATACTTCACCCAATCAGCCATTTAAAGGTGTGGGAGCCCAAGCAACATACCAAGACACATAGTGCATATTTCCAAGAGCTCAAACACCCAAGTGCTTAATAGAATCACTCGGTGATTAGCGTAGGTGCTTTGCGAAGTGCTTAGGTTAGTTAGACCGCTTTAGCGCTTGCTCTAGGTGAACCCTAGTTAGTTGAGTGAGTTTTGTAAAACCACACAACCCCTCGGCTCTTGTGTGAGTCGTTGTAATTGTACCGAGTGGGGCGAGAGTCTTGCGAGACCGTGACAACCGCGTTTGTATCACGGCTGCCACCATGTACCGGAGGGAACGAGGCCCGCGGCGCTTCGGCCGGAAGCTCGATAGTGGAGACGGCGGGGAGCGTCCGAGAGGAGCCGGAAGCGAAGCACCACTTGCGCGTGGAGAAGGCCCGCGGCTCTCTACGGAGTTACTCGACCGTGGTGCTTGGCCCTCACGTGGGCTTCCCTTTGCGTAGGGGCACCAACGAGGATTAGTCGGGACCTTGCGCGGTTCCGGATACCTCGGTAAAAATACCGGCGTCATCCACGAGAGTTTGCTTCTCTACTTTGCTCCTTAAGTTTCCGCATTTATATTAAGCATTTAAGTTTCAATCTTGTATTCATATTTATTTAGTATAGATTGAAACTTAGCCTTTGCGGTAGAGATAGCAACACTTAGACAAAACCTAGATTGTACTTTTTAGTTTTATTATTTGCATAGGTTTTGCTCTAGGGATTTATTTGTGGCCTAGTTTAGTAAAAGTTTTAGAAGTCCTAATTCACCCCCCCCTCTTAGGCGTCACCCGTTTCCTACAAGTGGTATCGGAGCCGGTTTGGCTCATTTGAAACGCTTTAGCTTCACCGCTAAAAGAGCCGACGCTTTTTAGATGAAGGAATGGATACCCATAGGCCACCACACTTCGACGGCACTAACTTCCCATATTATAGTGCTAGAATGGCTTGTTACCTAGAGGTCGTTGATCTAGGTGTTTGGAGAGTCACTCGTGACGGGATGAAACCCCTCAAGAATCCCGAGAAACCCACCACGAGTGAGGAAAAAGAAATTCATTTAAATGCTAGAGCCAAAAATTGCTTGTATGAATCTCTTAGCATGGATATTTTTAATCAAGTATTTACCTTGAAAACTGCTAATGAGATTTGGCTAAAATTGCATGAGCTCCATGACGGCACATCCAATGTCCGTGAGCAAAAACATTGCCTAGTCTTAAATGAGTATAATTCTTTTGCTATGAAAGATGATGAGCTTGTTAGAGACATGTATTCTCGTTTGAATCTAATTATCAATGAGCTCAATTCGATTGGCATTAATAAGCTAGGTGATGCGGACATTGTGAGGAAGATTATCTCCCTGCTACCACAACAAAGATATGGGAGCATCATCACCATCCTTCACAACATGGAGGACTTGAGCAACATGACCCCGACCATTGTGATTGGGAAAATCGCGGCTTTTGAGATGTCGCGAAAAATGAGTCGGGGAGAGGAGCCAACTTTCTCAAGACCATATGCTTTTGCATGTGATGAAAGGAAGGGCAAAAAGAAGGCTCCCACTCCAAGTTCCTCAAGCGAAGAAGAGGAAGAAGAAGAAAGTGATGATGATGAAGATAATCAACCATGCACATCATCCTCCGAGGACGAAGAAACAATCCGACGCGTCGGAAAGGTAATGAGGATGATCCGCAAGATTAATCTAATGGGTGTGCCCCTGCAGGTCGAGGATCTTCTCTTTAACATTGACTGGAAAAAGCAAAGGAAGAGAGGATGCTTCGCATGTGGGGAGAAGGGCCACTTCAGGGACAACTGTCCAAATATGGCCAAACCCAAAAAGGAGAGGAGCAAAGGCAAGGCGCTAACAAGTGTTAGAACTTGGGATGATTCTTCAAGTGAAGATGAACCTCCAAGGACGCGCAGCCACCGGTCCTCATCACGCTCATCACGGTCATCACACCAATGCCTTATGGCAAGAGGTAACAAAAGCATTCCATCCTCTAGTGATGAAAGTAGTAGTGATGATGAAGGTGAGGGAAAGCCCTCTGTAGATGAGCTTGCGGAAGCCGTAGAATTTTTCCAGGATGTTTGCACTAAGCAAAAAGCTCAACTTAAAACTTTGAAAAATAAGTTGATTAGCTCCCAAAATGATTATAAAGGTTTGCTAGAAAAATTTGAAACTTTTGCAAACTTAAATAGTGAGCTGTCAACTAAAATTGAGCTATTAGAATTTAGTGCTCCATCCACTGCTACCGATGATAGCCTTATTAAAAAGAATGAAAAACTTAAGGCTAAGTTAGCTAGCTCCCAAGAAGCTATTGAAAATTTGCTAGAGAAAATGGAAATTCTTGGCATACACAATAATGAGCTAACTACTAAGCTAGAAAACATTGGTAGCACCCCAGCAGCATCTTTAGTTGAAATACCTGAAATAATTAAGAAAGATGCTTCTACTTCCTGCTTTGATTTAATTGATGATTCTAACTCCTGCAACCAAGTCGTTGTTGAGAATATTGTTGTAGAGACATGTTCGGATGAGGTTGCAAAGGAAAATGAACAATTAAAGCAAGAAGTGGCTCGCCTTGGAAAGGCTTTGTATGACAAGAAAGGCAAAGCCAAACAAATCCGACCTCCACAGGATAACACCACTGCGGGAGTGAACAAGCCTGTAGAGGGAGAAACTGTGATTTGTAGGCTATGCCACATGGAAGGCCACAAGTCTTTCCAATGCAAGGTGATGACCGGGGATAATCAAAGGCAAAAGCTCAAGCAAAAGCCATCAAGCAAAAGCTCAAGCAAAAGCCATCAAGCAAAATCTCCAGCACCTACATCAAAAAGGTGAACAAAAAGGATGCTACACCATATTTGATCAAGAAGAAAAAGAATAGAAAGGTGATAGCAATCAAGGCCAACAAGTAAGGCAACAAAGGAAAGGGGGCCAAACGCATCTGGGTGCCAAAGTAAATAATTTCAACCATGAAAAGCACCAAGAAGGTTTGGATCCCGAAAGGGAAGTGAGTGGACCGAAGGTCTGCGGGAAATTTGGAGACTTGGAAAAGTTGGGATGTATATCATGGGATACATCATATTGGATCAAGTTTATTGCCAAGTGGGTTAGTGAAAATTTTGGACCCAAATTTCCCACCCATGACTAAGGTAACTAGATTTATTGTATCTCTTGTTTTTAGATATGTGTATCTATTTACCTTGTATCTAGTTTACCTTTCTTGCCTAGTATTACATTTGTTATTTACCTTTGTTTTAAATTATGCATACTAGGTGAATCATATGGTAGGATTGCTTGTTTTCAATTCATACACTTAAGCAAACCTACATGGCTTAAAATATTTATTTAAGCACGACACATAGCTTCTATATCACTCCATAGTAAATGATGCATCAATTGAAAATTTTGATTTCTACAAGTTGTATCATTTAACTTATATGTGCCAAAGTTCGGATTATAGATAATTTGCCCCTCTTGATATCAAATCAAAGTGCATGTCTCCAACAAGTATTCAAAACTTGTATGCACATCTTCAGGGGGAGGTTACTCTATAATCTAATACTTTGAGACTAACACCTTTTCAAGTCTATTTCATGTGATAGTCTCATTGTAAGGAAAATGAGGTCCCCGGAGAAAGACAACAATCTTCCACTGCAAAATCTCCAAGAACTCTCATGTCTCTCAAGCTCGCCATTGAATTTCAATCGGTATCTTTTGAGACTGCATCTAGTATCATTTACATGTCTTCTCCAATATTTGATTAGACTATATTTCATATCATATACTTCCATGTTGCTAAAAATGCATAAGTGGTTAACTCATATTCTGTTACCTATGCATAAGAGAAGTTAGTCTTTTCAAATCATGTCTTGCACCTCTAATTTTCACATGCTTTTTCCTAAGATCTCTATCAGGGGGAGCTTTTCTTCATCTCTAAAGGGGGAGAAAAACTCTTTCTAAAGGAGAATACTCATATAGGGGGAGTAATCTTTTGAGGACAAGCTTTTATTTACTTCCTACATGCTTTTAATGTCTTCCTTTTCGGTGGTTGATGCCAAAGGGGGAGAAGTTTAGGGACCAAAGCAATGAAAACTATATCAAACACCAAACACCACAAATTTAAAATTTTATATCTACAAATGGTATTTCAAGTGGTTTTGGTTATTTGGTCCTAAAATAGGAAGTAAGTGAATTATGGAGTTAGGGGGAGGCTTAAGTCCATAATATCACTAAGTGGGGATAAAACATGCATCCTAGCAAGTAGATTGCATATTTTCATTCAAATGTTTGTTATATTTGCTTGCTTTGGTTGTGTTGTCATCAATCACCAAAAAGGGGGAGATTGTAAGGAAAAATGGACCCCGGGCCATTTGGCTAAATGAGTTTTGGTGTTTGATGATTAACACAACCTATGAACTAATGTGTTTGCTAGTGTTTATGTTTATAGTTCACAGGATGCGAAGAGGATTGGACTAAGACACTGAGGATGCAACACCTTAAATGAAGACATAAAAAGAGCTTAGAAGTCCAAGACTCAAGACCAAAGGAGCCCAAGAATAAAATACAGAAGACCTAGAAGATGGGCTGTCAGCTGGCGCACCGGTGGCACACAGTTGGCGCATCGGTGGCACACAGTTGGCTCACCGGTGGCGCACAGTTGGCGCACCGGTGGCACACAGTTGGCTCACCGGTGGCGCACAGTTGGCGCACCGGTGGCACACAGTTGGCTCACCGGTGGCACACAGCTGGCGCACAGGACAGCCAACAGAGTTTTCTAAGAGGAGGCACCGGACTGTCCAGTGTGCACTGGACAGTCACTATTCACTGTCCGGTGCACCTAACGGCTAGCTATCAGAACTAGCCGTTGGCTGCACACCGGTGGCACACAGTTGGCTCACCGGTGGCACACAGTTGGCTCACCGTTGGCAAACAGTTGGTGCACCGGACTGTCCGGTGTGTCAGAACTAGCCGTTGGCTGCACAGCGTTGGGGCACTGTTGGCGCACCGTTGGCTCACCGTTGGCGCACTGTTGGCACACCGTTGGCGCACTGTTGGCTAACAGGACTGTCCGGTGTGTCAGAACTAGCCGTTGGCTGCACAGCGTTGGTGCACTGTTGGCGCACCGTTGGCTCACCGTTGGCGCACCGTTGGCACACAGTTGGCGCACCGTTGGCTGACAGGACTGTCCGGTGTGCCACCCTTACAACAGTCTGCTTTCCAACGGCTAGTTGAGTTGGGGCCTATATATACTTCACCCAATCAGCCATTTGAAGGTGTGGGAGCCCAAGCAACATACCAAGACACATAGTGCATATTTCCAAGAGCTCAAACACCCAAGTGCTTAATAGAATCACTCGGTGATTAGCGTAGGTGCTTTGCGAAGTGCTTAGGTTAGTTAGACCGCTTTAGCGCTTGCTCTAGGTGAACCCTAGTTAGTTGAGTGAGTTTTGTAAAACCACACAACCCCTCGGCTCTTGTGTGAGTCGTTGTAATTGTACCGAGTGGGGCGAGAGTCTTACGAGACCGTGACAACCGCGTTTGTGTCACGGCTGCCACCGTGTACCGAAGGGAACGAGGCCCGCGGCGCTTCGGCCGGAAGCTCGATAGTGGAGACGGCGGGGAGCGTCCGAGAGGAGCCGGAAGCGGAGCACCACTTGCGCGTGGAGAAGGCCCGCGGCTCTCTACGGAGTTACTCGACCGTGGTGCTTGGCCCTCACGTGGGCTTCCCTTTGCGTAGGGGCACCAACGAGGATTAGTCGGGACCTTGCGCGGTTCCGGATACCTCGGTAAAAATACCGGCGTCATCCACGAGAGTTTGCTTCTCTACTTTGCTCCTTAAGTTTCCGCATTTATATTAAGCATTTAAGTTTCAATCTTGTATTCATATTTATTTAGTATAGATTGAAACTTAGCCTTTACGGTAGAGATAGCAACACTTAGACAAAACCTAGATTGTACTTTTTAGTTTTATTATTTGCATAGGTTTTGCTCTAGGGATTTATTTGTGGCCTAGTTTAGTAAAAGTTTTAGAAGTCCTAATTCACCCCCCCTCTTAGGCGTCACCCGTTTCCTACACCCTTCATGACCTTCGTCTAAAGATCATTATATCCAAAAGGAGATAATGCTTCGAAGGAGGAAGGCCTTTAATCGTTACCAATTGTGTTGTCTTGTTCTTGATGTATAACATTTGAGAACAAGGAACAACAAAAAGCATTTGAAAAAGGGGAAAATTTTCAAAATCTTGAAAATGCCTTTTGAAATCATATTCGTATACCGTTGGCTATTTGCAAAAGACTTTGAAAATACTTATCTAAAAGATTTGCAAAAACAACCTAAGTGGTGCAAATGTGGTCCAAAATGATAAACTAGAAGAAAGCAACCATGTATGCCTAGAAATACTTTTAATTGGTTTAATTCAAGTAACTCATGCACATCTGTCAAATTGCAAACTAGTTACATCCCTACACTTTGTTTTTGCTTTGGTTTGTGTTGGCATCAATCACCAAAAAGGGGGAGATTGAAAGGGAAATGGCCTCAACATTTCCTATAATCAATTTTGGTGTTTAACGTCCATCACAAACCATATGGACTAACTAGTTTGCCTAGTTAATGTTTTTATTGGGTGCATAGATTTCACAATTATCAGGCAACAAATTGATTTCGGGAATTCTACAAAGTTTGGAGCATACAAGATTTGGCGTAGTCTGTGGCGCACCGGACACAGTCCGGTGCCCAGGCTGAAGCACCTCACGAACTGGCTGCTCTCGGGTTTTCTCAGAGCAACTCCAGTATAATTCACCAGACTGTCCGGTGTGCCACCGGACTGTCCGGAGCAAAGGTCAACTTCGCCAACGGTTGACTGCAGTATAGTCTGACCGTCAGAAGTCAGAGCTTGTCTACAAAGTTAGGATGCACCGGACTGTCTGGTGTGCCACCGAACTGTCCGGTGCCGCAAAAGGACAAAGAACTTCAATGGTCAATAGCTCCAAACCCCAATGGTCGGCTGACGTGGCACGCACCGGACAATAAACAATGCCAAGTCTGGTGCACCACCGGACTGTCCAGTGTGCCCATCATAGCAAAGTCAGCCAACAGCTAGGAAGTGGTTGGAGGTTATAAATACCCCCAACCACCTCCATTCAAGCCATCCATGCCTTCCAACCTTCTCATTCAATACTAGAGCAAATACATACACTCCAAGACACAATCAAAGGATCAAATCCTCTCCAAGCTCCAAAATCAAATCAAGTGCTTAGTGACTTGAGAGAGGGTGATTCATGTTTCTTTTGTTGCTCTTTTTGCTTGGATTGCTTTCTTCTTCTCACTCTAAACTTCTTAAGTGGTTTGTAAAGCAAGCGAGAGACACCTACTTGTGTGGTAATCCTTGCGCGGGTTCTTAGTGACCCTTGTGATTAAGAATAAGCGCTCGATCGGTCTAAGTGACCGATTGAGAGAGGGAAAGGGTTGGAATAGACCCGACCTTTGTGACCTCCTCAACGAGGAGTAGGTTCCTTGGAACCGAACCTCGGGAAACAAATCACCGTGTTCATTTGTGTTGATCTTCATCACTCGATTTGTTTTTTCCCTCTCCTCTCTCTAAAGTTCTCTTGCTCATATTATTTTGAGTTAGCTCCAAAAGTTATCTGCATTAATTGAGCAGCTCATAGCAAGAGAAACTATCTTCCGCACTCCGAATTCAAGATTATTTATTTCTAACCCTAACCCCGGGTGAAGTGCGTGTTCAAAGTTTATAATTTTTAGGTTTCGCCTATTCACCCCCCTCTAGACGACTTTCAATATTTCTTCGTTTAGGCTTCTTTGGTTTATGCCTTTGAACCTTGTATGTTCTACATAAATCTTCAATGAGTCTTTCAATGCTTTGCATTGAGGTGTTGATCTTCTTGATCATCATGTCGCCTTCATCCAAGTCCATGCTACATTCTTTGTACTATAAATATATACAACATTAATCTAAATGATTATACTGATCATGAAACTAAAATCCGTTAATCAAATGGGTTGAACTCTATTTTCCTTGCAACTTCGATGAATCTCAAAGGGTGAAGCTGCTCCACACTGGATTTAGATAAATCCTAAATTTAGTTTCACTTTTTTATAATGGTAGAGCTCTACCAAACAAACCAACTTACCAGTGGATAAATCGATATGGGACTAAAATCAGTTTCAATAGTTCTGATGCATGGAAGAAGTGGATTCAAAAGGATGATGATAGTCCGATATAAGAATGAGAAGTTGATCAAGAGTGTTGGCCATGTTGATGACGTTGAGTTGTCCTAGAAGAGTTCATTGCCCTTAGTTGTTTGGTTCCGCTAAGTTTTAGTCCGTCACATCGAATATTTGGATGTTATTTAGAAGTATTAAATATAGTCTAATAATAAAACTAATTATATAGACGAGAACTAAACGATAAGATGAACCTATTAAACATAATTAGTTCATAATTTGCTCCTGTGATGCTACAGTAAACATTTGCTAATTACAAATTAATTAGGCTTAATGAATTTGTCCTCGTGTTTAGTCTTCAACTGTGTAGTTAGTTTTATAATTATACTATATTTAATATTTGTAATAGACATTCAAACAATCAATATGATATGGACTAAACTTTAGTATCTGGAATCAAACATCAGCGAGATGTTAGAATTTTTATACGAAGTGACCTTAAATTCCATGTGCAAAAATTCTAAAATTTCACAAGCGTATTTTGTCCATTTTTTAATGGGTTATGATATTTAAGCCCACGAATGAACATGAAAAATGCAACACCAATTAACATCATATTACTAATATGAGCAAAATTACTATAGACACGGGTTAATATAGTTACAATATGAGGCAAGAAGATACAGCATACTAAAAATAAAATTCTTGAAAAATATGGAATATGGCTTCAGATATACAATACCAGAATTGAATGACTACGCAATAGTTGAAAAAAGTTAGTTTCAAAGGTCATTATAATCAACCAAATTGTAGTACGTCATTTTCTCGAATTATATTGCCAGAATAAATCAGAAACTCACAATGAGAATATATTGGTCTACATGTGAATCAGAAATCAGTTCACATGAAAAAACTATGAACATGCAGTTACATGTGTTGCATAGCTCCAGAAAGTGGTTTCACAAATCCATAGGCAAAACTATGAAGTTAGCGCAGAATCAATTGCCAACATCCTAATAGGTAGAAGAGGATTAACTCAAAAGGCACTAATATAAAAGCAAGTATAATAAGTTGATATAGACGGTTGTAAAAGATGTAATGTGAAAGAAAGAGATAAAAAACGGATTGACCATTAGCAGCCAATTTAGAGTGTGTTGCATGACTCAAGGCTCTGTGTATGAGAGAGGTTGATGAAGTATTAAATATATATCTTGTGTCAGGAGGGAGTTATTATATAAGTAGATTTTTACTATAATTTGTTATATATATGTGATATGATAACATAAAAACTGCTATTAGTTGTATTATTAAACTTGCTCTAAACGACCGAAAACAGAGTAGCCAACCAAGAACAATACTAGTTGGGCTGGGTGTGGCATCATGCATCCGTATGCTCACTGGAAACAAAATAATGGGCCCTTTTTGGCATTCATATGCTCACTGGAAACAAAATAATGGGCCCTTTTTGGCATTCATACGACCATAAAGTCCATAACGAATAGAGAACAAGCACTGGAAAGGGAAAACGGGCCCTGACGACTAACGTATAGGAAACAGCCCCAGCCAATTAGCAACTGCGTTCTGAAGCATTGAAAATACAAGGACAGATGTAGCTAGCCACGACAAAGTTTGGCCAGGAAAAATATGGCTCACTTCAATAGATGGTCTCGCGATGTAACATACAGTCCTATATTCTAGTTATTAATGAATAAAAACATATATGATTCTCTATTTTTTTAGGAACCAGGGCACCAATGTCAGACAACCGCTAGAGCGAGATGAAATGATGTCCCCATGAACCACTGCTGCACAATGCCAATCATCAGTCCGTCAACAGTAGATGAGCTTCAATGGCATCCTCCTACAGCTGATCAGTCTACTTCCCAGTGAGCGTGGACGTGCAGCTTTCTGTGCCTAGCACATCCATGCCACGAACTGGACGAGAAATCTCAATCTCGTTTGGGGCCGATTGAGCATTTGGCACAACAACCACTTCTTCCAGAAGTAGAAGTTCAGGCAAAGGAGCTTCACTAGAAGATGCATTTAGCATTTATGAAGATAATCCGACTGACGCATCGCAATGATCAAATGATAACTTTCGAACGACCACATCCAAACATGGAAGAACAATCGTCATCACAATTTTGACATATTTCACCCAGTCATCTTTAGAGCCTATGTAGATCAACCTTCGGAATACTGCCCCAGATGCAACATGGGACAATAAGCCCTCAATCAATATGCCAGGGTCGTTTAAATTGCAACTAATCTCCTCACAATCCCTAGCGAAAATCTGGCCAAAACAGGGCCTTTCATCGAACATAACCGTCACCTTCTTCATTCTATCAAAACTAACATTCTCATAAACATCGTCATCCACGCTTCCTCCATGGTATAGTGTCACTAGGGTGTCCATCTATTGCAAACACGAATTCATAACTCAATAACCATTAAAGATGGTACCTCACTAACACTATCAACTAATGCCTAACTAATTACTATCCCCATCTACTAATCTACTAATGCCTAAATACTTACTAAGCAATAAATAAGTAATAGCTAGTTACTAACTTATAACTATATACTAACTATTAAATGACCACATCAAACAGAGTTATATAATCAAAGAATACTTTGTGAAAACAAGGTATACCTGAGGTTGCGGTGGAGACAAGGTACCGGTGGCACAGGTGGAGTCGTGCAGCCTCATATCTACAAAAAACATATTACTTTTAGTAAAAATTTCGACAGCACCTCCCCTATACGGGGATGCTTCTAAAACCTGCAAACAAATGGACAACACGATTGATGACATGCACATTCACTAACAGATGACCAACACGAAGGTTGACATCCACAGTCACCAAAAAACTAGATAACAAAATTACAAAATAACCAACATCCACATTCACTGCACAAACTACCAAGTTTACTAATTATATTCTTATAAAAATGTAACATATATGTAACCTAACTAAATTAATAATTTGCTAACTAACTTAATAAATATATATGTAACCTAACTAACTAATGCTAACTAAATTACCAACTAATCAACTAAGAAACTTGGTTACTAAACAACTACCTAATTATTAACTAACATGTACATACCTTCACTATCGGGGTCGTGGCCGCGACGGCGAGGTTGGCCGACGGCGACGATGTCAAACTAGGCCGTCGGAGGTGATGGCGCACGGTGGTGGTGAGCTCGCGACGGGCGGTGGCGAGGTGAGCTCACGGCGCACGGTGCAGCGGTGGTGTGCTCGAGGCGACGGTGCACCGGGGTGGCGGGCGGGGACGGTGGGCGGTGGCGATAGGTGGTGGCGAGCTCATGGGGTATGGTGGGGAGGGGCGGCAGGCGGTGCGGCGGTGAGTCCACGGACGAGGCGAGCTCACAGCGCCGTGGGTGGATAGAGACGGCGACAGCGAAAGAGACAGGCGTCGGGCGAAGAAAGACAACAACGACCACTATATTAGACCTCGACGCCAAGATTTGTGGCATCGAGGTCTGAAGCCATGTCGACGCCAGCTAAGCCCTCTCTTGCCAACTGGTCATGTATCTTGGCGCCATAGACTATGGCGTCGAGATATGTTACTTCGACGCTATAGTCTATGATGCCGAGCAAAGGGTCCAAATAGGATATAAGTAGTTTAGGGGTCTAAACATGATTTTTTTCAAAAATAGTATAAAATACTAAAAATCGGGGAAAACGGCTGATTTGTAGCCGGCTCTAGATTGAGGAGACTTATACTTGCACAGATCTTGAAGCGTCTTTTCTCGCTCTTGGCTCTAGCCTAGTAATTCGACTCGTTCTGTTCGGCTTCCAGCCCATGCGTTGGTGGCAGCTTACTATTGAAGTGTTGTAGTGCTCAGTGCTAAAGAGAGTAGAGAAAGAGAGACAAAATGAAAGTGACAGAGTAACTGTTGTTCTTTATTGCAGGCACTGTAGTTTGTATACAAGTGTTCCTAAGGGGTGTGTCCCTTGGAAATAACTGTCTGGGAGTTGATCACATGGTATACAAATATTTTGTAACACTCCCCTTGATCAATCCAAGTCCTTGCAAGCTGTCTTCCAATATATGATCTCCTCAAAAACCCTGTGGGAAAAATAAGGAGTATACAATGTCTTTTGGATAATAAGAATAATCTCACTTGAACTCCAAAAGAAAATATGATTGTAATGATCATGCATAAAAACCCCTATGGGGAAAAATCAATGATGAAGCACATAGCTTAGTTGATATTACCTCATTAAAGCTTTGGATGAGAAAACCTCAGCAAGGCAAAACTCATACAAAGAAAAGAGTGTAATATGATGGTTCAATACAGGTCATATATCATGGAGAATTACTCCCCCCAAACTTTGCAAGCACTTAAGCCTTCTCATACCAATCCCCTCAACACATTTCTGGAACGTGGAGTATGGTAGAGATTTTGTGAATAAATAAGCAAGATTATCACAAGACTTTGTTTGCAAGATGTTTATATCTCCATTTTTCTAAAGTTCATGGGGATAAAAACAATTTAGGAGAAATATGTTTATTAATATTACTCTTGATATAACTTGTATCCATCTGAACAACACAAGTTGAATTATCTTCATAGATAATAGTTGGTGAGTCAAGAGAACCAATACCACAAGTTGTGAGTATATGATTCACTATTCTACGAAGCCATACACATTCACGTGATGCTTCAAATAATGCAATTATTTCAGAATGGTTGTTGGACGTGGTCACCAAAGTCTGTTTAGACTATTTCCACGAGATGGCAGTTCCACCTTGTAAAAATACGAATCATGTTTGTGATCTGCCATTATGGGGACCAGATAAATAGCCAGCATCGGTATACCCAATTAAACTAGGATCACTACTACTTTTGTAAAAGAGTCCTAGATCCTCTGTGCCATTTAGATATCGGAAAATATTTTTAATGCCAACCTAGTGTCATTTTGTTGGAGCAGAGATGTGTCTTGCTAGCAAATTTACTACAAAAGCAATATCCGGTCGGGTATTGTTAGCACGGTACATTAATGCACCAATAGCACTTAGATATGGGAACTCTGGTCCCAATATCTGTTCTTCATCGTCCCGTGCTCTGAATGGATCTTTCTCTAAATCCAAAGATCTGACTACCATAGGAGTCTTTGAAGGATAAGACATATTCATATTGAATTTTTCCAATACCTTTTGGGTATATGTACTTTGATGTACAAGGATTCCAAAAGGTAAATGCTCAAGTTGAAGACCTAAGCAAAATTTGGTTTTACCCAAATACTTCATCTCAAATTCCATCATTAAATGATGACGTGCTTCATCATTATTAAGTTTATTTCCTATGATGTTAAGGTCATCAACATAAACTGATATGATACAGAATCCCATTTTGGATCTTTTGATGAAGATGCACGGGCAATCATCATTTTTTGTGTATCCCTTACGTAAAAGGAATTCACTCAATCGGTTGTACCACATTCTGCCTGATTGTTTTAAGCCATATAATGACTTCTGCAACTTCACGCAATACATGTTGTGTTTTGCCTTTGGATTCGGTACATCTATTCCATTAGGAACTTTCATGTATATATCAGAATCCAGTGACCCATAGAGATATGCGATCACTCATCCATCAACTGCAAAGATAAATGATTTTGTACTGCCAAAGATATTAAATATCGGAATGTTATTGCACTCATAACTGGTGAATAAGTTTTGTTGAAATCAACGCCTGGTCTTTGCGTAAACCCTTGTGCTACTAGCCTTGCTTTATATCTCACTACCTCACCATTTCTATTTCGTTTCCGAATGAAAACCCACTTATATCCCACAGGGAAGATATCACGTGGTGTAGGCATTACAGCTGAGAAAACTTCTCTTTTGTAAAGCGAGGCTAACTCCGCTTCAATTGTTGCTTTCCACTTGATCCAATCCGAGCGCTTAGTGCACTCTGCCATGGTCTTAGGATCTAGATCATTTTAAAGGTCTTCAGCAATCTTCTCAGAGAAATATATGTCAACATTGGTAGCTTTTCTATCATAAGTTTCACCAGTCTCAACATAGTTGATGGCAATTTCATCACTCCTTAGAGACTCATCAAAATTTCCCAAATTGATGTGTCTAGAGTTTTCCGATGTCCCAGCCTCGGTTATGTGCACATCTGAGCTAGGTCGTGGATCATCACAATCCACTTGATACATTGTATCATTTTGGTGTCTGTTTGCATTCACTATTGTTCTTTGCTTCTTAGCAAAAGAATAGCGCTTATTTACCATACTTCTCTCTAGGAGTTGAGTGGTTTTATTCGGTACTTCCACTCTTTCTGGTGCATTCCTAGCAGGAATGAATGACTTAGTGACACCTTTGTAATTAGTGAATGCATTTGGCAGTTCATTTGCAAGTCTCTAAAAATGTATAATCTTCTGAACTTGCAGTTCAGTTTCTGTAGTACATGGATCAGTACCTGGAACACTGAGTATTCCAATTTATTTCCGGGCATTCCTTTTGGTACTTAAAGTCTCCCCCTAATGCCGAGAAATGTTCCTCATCAAAAATAGAGTCAGCAAAATGGGCTATAAATAGATCCCCTGTCAAGGGTTCTAAGTACTTAATGATCAATGGAGATTGAAATCCCACATAGATCCCCACTTTCCTGTGTGGGGCCATAGCTGTTCTCTGAGGTGGTGAGATTGGAATGTATACACAACATCCAAATTTACGCAAATGGGAAACACTTGAAGGATTTCCACGTACCATTTGTATTGAGGAAGTACAGTGATATGCAGTTGGTCGTAGTTGTATAAGGTCGGCAATGTGCAGAACTACATGACCCCAACACGACGAAGGCAATTTACAATTCATCAATAATGGCCTTGCAATGATTTTAATCCTCTTGATTAGTGACTCAGCCAAACCATTCTGGGTGTGGACATATGGTACCGAGTGCTGTACTTGAATACCCAGCGCCATACAATAATCATTGAATGCCTGAGATGTAAATTTAGCAGCATTGTCTATTCGGATTGAATTAATCCGATGTTCAGGAAAATTTGCCTTTAACTTGATAATTTGAGACATTATTTTAGCAAATGCATGGTTGCATGTTGATAGTAAACACACATGTGACCATCTTGTAGATGCAATCAGTACCATGAAGTACCTGAACGACCCAGAAGTTGGCGTAATTGGCCCACAAATATCTACTTGAATTCTTTAAGGGCCCGTTTGTTTCCTTGGAAATGAAACTCATTCCATGAATAACATTCTAGATATTAGATTCCTAAAGAAAGTAATTCCTTAGAATTTGATTCAATTCATTTTTTTGTTTGGATGCTAATGGAATTCTTTTCTATGAATCAAATTCAATATCATGTTTGGATAGTTATATATGGAATTTATATATTTGGAGGGAAGTAACCACATCAACTTGTACACGACAAAATACACATGTTTCTTCTGTGCACATGTGCCTTGATGAGTCATATACATGTGCAATAGATTAGAGACAAGTTTTCACCCTACAATTTATCAAGCAGCATGCATCACGAGAATAGTAATAATAATGCAGATTTGTCTCAAATGTCTACATATCATTGGAACACATTACTTGCTACTCAATGTGATGTTCAATTCACCCAACATAAACTAAGACAACAACATCAACACACCCAGCAAAAGTTGAATTCACCCAACCACAACTTGGTTCACTTTTTAAGTTGCTTCAACAACCATCTCTTCCTTAGGGTCAAGGGAAGTGCCAATAAGGACTTGTACTTGCGCGCATCACCTGTTAAGATATCAAACAAGTCTAAAAATGTGTCTTCATCTAACCCATCTATCTCCTCCAATGTGCTAAAAATTTCTTTTGATGTTGGCCCTTTTGGTGCTTCATCCCTAATAGCTTCAGTGAACTTGTCTAATTTCTCCGCCATCATTGAGATGAAGGAATCACTAGACCGCTGCCTCTTCAAGCTTCCTGAAGTTGTTGATGAAGTAAGATCTTTACCGGTTCCCTCTTCCTTACTCATATCTCTCGCACCATCAGCTGGGGTCTTTGCCGCTTCACCATTTGCATGATCTTTCCCAAACACCAAGCTGATCAAGTCCCAGTATAAGATTGTCTTGTGTCTGTACCCATTAGCTTCTTTATTTTTTTGCATAAAACTATTTGAGGTGAGCTCTAGATGATACCATTACTATCCAGGTTTACTGTAAGCAGCAAACAAAATCTAAAATAGCAGCAACCAACAACAGCCCTTAGCCATGACTTAATATAAAATAGCAGCTCTAGGTGGGGCTCATAGCTGCCAGCGGACCTTGAAACTATAAAATAGATAGATATTTGTAGATAGCCAATATATATGGGTCGAGGGAGGAAAAAAAGGATAAGGAGAGCAAGTCCCCTTATTTTTGTATATATTATAATGGACTGGAATATTTGGTTGCCAAGTGGTCTTCCAGCAATAGCGCCAGATGTTCTGATCCACTGGCTGTTGGCCCATCAATCTCAGTGGACAAAAGTGGTCCACCTTATTCTGGGAAATTTCAGCATATATTTAGTTTGTTTCCACTTGTCTACTTCTTCCTGCTGCATAAGAATTGTCGTCTCAGCTAGCCCTCCGAACTCACAGTTTGCATCCTTAACCCCAAATGAGCTTGCAATTCAAAGGGGATTAGGTGAGATAACCATGTTCAGTTTAAGGGGATTAACTTGCACAAAAAAACAGAAAACCATCCTTATACCATTGATGATAGTGTAACAACAGAAAACTAAAACTTACCGCCACATAAGCTTCCCATACAGAATCATTATCGACGGATATCTTGTTCTTGTTCCAATCCCAACCAAAGCCACTTGTTTCTAGCATACCATTGATAATAGTGTGGTGCTTGTCAAATGTCTTGTTCCTTGACATGATGTTGTATTTTGTGATTTCCACATTGCACTTTTCTCGAACATTCTTGATAGCAGCCGTGTAGACATGAGACTTCCACCCATTTTGGCATCGGTCACCCTTGTTGTAATACTCCACAAATGTGTCAAGAAGTGCCTTGTCCATATCATCATTCCAAGAAATGTACCCCCTGCCCGAGCCTGACTTCTTACCCTTCTCCATATCCCACAAATAAAAAATTACAAAGGTTAGTAGAGTTATTGTGGAGCAACACAATATTTGCAAAAAAACAAATCTTTAAAAAATTATCATACATTGTCCACGTCTCGCTTGGTAATTGAAAGTCGCCTAGAGGGGGGGGGGGGTGAATAGGCGGAACCTGAAATTTAAAATTTTATCCCCCAACTAGATCCCTGGATTAGTGGTTAGAACAAGATACACAAATATCGGAGTATAAAAGCTAAGTTCTTGCTTGTAAAGAGTATTGCTTTCAAATAATGCGGGAGTGATAAATCAATACAACTAATAAGTTATAGAATAACAAAGCAAGAAGCCTTAGATGAGAAGAGCACTAGGTCAAGTTCTTTCTTGCAACGTGTTGCTTCACTAAATGGGAATTTAACTTGAAGCAACACCAAATGATATTAGCAAATAATGGTGCAAGAAAACTTAGAGCAAGGGAAAACAAACAAATCACAAGCAATAAACACAATGGACACGGGTGATTTGTTTTACCGAGGTTCGGCCCTCGAAGGCCTAGTCCCCGTTGAGGAGTCCACTTAAGGACGTGTCTTTTTCAACCCTTTCCCTCTCTCCCCCGATCACACAAGGATCGGTGAGCTCTTCTTCTTCTCAAGGATCACTCTCGATCCCACAAGGACCACCACACTCTTTGGTGTCTCTTGCTAGCTTTTACAAGCCTCCAAAACTTTGGAGGAAGTTCGATGGGAGTCAATACTCCACGCACAAATGAACACAAAGATGTAGCACACACTATCTCTCAAAGAATCTCACAAGGCCCTAGGGCTAAAATCAATTGAGTAGCTCTCAATTGCTTGCACTCTCTTTTGTGGCACTTGTGTTGTTTGTAGTGGACTAAATCTTGTGTATAGGATGGATCAATGAATATATGTGGTTGGGAGGGCTTGAGTATGTCAACTAGATGACTTGGAATGTTGCTTAGGCTCCCACACTTAGAAGTGGCCGGTTGGGGTGGTATTTATAGCCACCATCCAAAAACTAGCCGTTGATGAAGTCTGCTGGCGAAGGGCGCACCGGACAGTGTCCGTTGCGCCGCCACGTCATCTTCCTGTTAGGGCTCGGAGCCGGTCGACCGTTGGAGGCTTTGTCCTCATGCAGCACCAGACAGTCCGGTGCGACACCGGACAGTCCGGTGCGACACCGGACAGTCCGGTGCCCCTCTGACCGTCTGCTCTGACATCTAAAACTTTGCAGAGTCGACCATTGCGCGCAGATAGCCGTTGCTCCGCTGGTACACCAGACAGTCCGGTGTGCACCGAACATGTCCGGTGAATTATAGCGGAGCTGCGCCTGGGAAACCCGAAGGTGAGGAGTTCGAGCTGAAGCACCCTGGTACACCGGACATTGTCCGGTGGTGCACCGGACACTGTCCGGTGGCATACCGGACAGTCCGGTGCGCCAGACCAGGGCAGCCTTCGGTTTCCTTCTTGCTCCTTTCTCTTGAGACCTAACTTGTCTTTTGATTGATTTGTGTTGAACCTTTTGCACCTGTAGAATATAATCTTGAACAAACTAGTTAGTCCAATTATTTGTGTTGGGCAATTCAACCACCAAAATTAAATAGGAAAAGGTTTGACCCTATTTCCCTTTCAATCTCCCCCTTTTTGGTGATTGATGCCAACACAAACCAAAGCAGATATATAAGTGCATAATTGAACTAGTTTACATAATATATGTGCAAAGGTTGCTTGGAATTAAACCAATCTATATTTCATAAGATATGCATGGATTGTTTCCTTTTCATTTTCAACATTTTGGACCACGCTTGCACCACATGTTTTGTTTTTGCAAATTCCTTTTTTAAATCCTTTTCAAAGTCCTTGTGCAAATAGTCAAAGGTAAATGAATAAGATTGTTCGAAGCATTTTTAAGATTTGAAATTTTCTCCCCTTGTTTCAAATGCCTTTCCTTTGACTAAACAAAACTCCCCCTCAATAAATTCTCCTCTTAGTGTTCAAGAGGGTTTTAAGATATCAATTTTGAAAATACTACTTTCTCCCCCTTTTGAACACAATAAGATACCAATTTTAAATTTACCAATTGAAAATCATTAGTTTTAAAATTAGGGTGGTGGTGCGGTCCTTTTGCTTTGGGCTAATACTTTCTCCCCTTTGGCATGAATCGCCAAAAACGGATACTTTGAGTGAATTATAAGCCCTTTTCTTTCTCTCCCCCTTTGGCAAACAATTGAAATACCAATTAAAATAGAGATATGAGTGAAGATTATACCAAAGTGGAGAACTATGCGGAATACCGACAAAGAGTGGATAATACCGATGGAATTGAGTGGAAGCGTTGTTGTTGGAACTTGCTCACAGGCGCAAGTTGATCCGACGGGGGGGGGGGGGGGGGGGGTGTAATAGCGCAAACAGGGTTTCAGCACGTGATGGCAAAAGCTCTGTTCATCTAGCCTCTCAAGGGCACTGTGCGGGGGTATTTATAGGTGTCCGGGTGCCCAGCGTCCCGTGTTAAGGACGCATGTGCCCTTAGACACCTAGGTTATCCCTGGAATATTCCCATAAAGCGGGGTTACAGACTGTAATTATAGGGACGCCTTTACAAATTAGGCCCGTAACACGCAGCGGCCACGCTGGGCCCGTTACAATGGGCCGGATCACACGTGGGCCTCCATGCTGGACGAGGCCGCACGGTGGGATGACCTCGTCACGGGTCTTCATCTGATGTCGTATGGGGCAAAGGGTGTCCCTGCCCGTTGTCTTGTCTCTGTTGGGCCAGCGACTACGGCGAAGGCCTCGAGCGAAGGGTGGCTTCTTCGCTTTCGCCCCAACATTTGCCCTCCGAGGGACCAGTTCGACTAAGTCATCTGGTGCCGAAGACGTCGCTAGATGGCGGAGACGCTGCCCTCACTCGAAGTGGTTCCGCGGGGGTTTTTGACATGACCGTTGATTGACACCGTACTATTGGACTGCGGGTTTCCCGAAGCGCCGCGCCCTGTGTATAAAAGGGGTCGGGGGGGCGGCGCGTTTTGAACTTTATCCTTCCGCGCTCTGTGAAAACCCTAGCCACTTTTTCCACCGTCTTGCTGCTCGTCTGCCCTCCTTGCTCTTGTTCGCCGGAGATCTGGCTCGAGTAAAGCAGACCGCCCGCCGCCGCCGACGGTACGTAGCGATGCCGACCTCTTCTTCTTCTGCTGCCGCTACGCCGCTGGCCGACGCGTCGTCTGAGGAAACGCTGAGTACTGTGGCGGTGGAGGAGTTGCGCGCCGGCGATACGGTGGATTTTGGTGTGTCGCGGATGTCGTCGGTCCGCGTGCAAGATATGCAACGGCTTGGTTACTTTGGCGGCGGAGTCGCTCGCGTCCCGGGGACGGAGGAAGTCCCCGAGCCGGAAGGCGAGTTGGTTGTGTTTGAGGCGTTCTTTGCCGCTGGTCTCCGCCTGCCTGCGCACCGATTTGTTGGAGAAGTCTTGCGCAGATTTAACGTTCAGATCCATCAGCTGACTCCGAATGCCGTGGTGGCTCTGTCGAAGTATGTCTGGGCGACGACTTCGTACGGCGGACAGCCATCAGTCGAAGTCTTCGCGAAATACTATTGCCTGCACTGGCAGAAGAGGATGATTGGAAATGAAGTTGCTCAGTTTGGGTCCTGTACATTTACGCCGAAGACCGGCAAGACCACGATGGAGATAGTTGAGTTGGTTTCTTGCGCCCGCAACAAGTGGGGCAATTGGCATGAGTTTTGGTTCTACGTCGCGGAGGGTACAGTCGAAGACCATCCGGGGCTCCCTGTGTCCGAGATGTGCTCGCATTTTTACTCAGCATACCCGCCTTTTGAAGTGGCGGAGGAGGATGCGGACAAAGGGACCCTTCGGTGCGCCGCCGGCCTGAGCAGCGGGCGCGATTTGGTTGAGGAGTTTGTGGCGTACAGGGTATGGCCTTTGGCGCATGGTTGGGCGCTGGGCGAAGTGTGCCCTCGCCAGATGCCTTCCCATGGTGGGAAGCTGGTGCGAAGTCCTGCCTTCGCGCTGGATCTGCGTAGCCGCGATCCGGCCGCCTTTGTGCGTGAGGCGGAAGATGGGGCGGTGCGGATCATTGGTCGGTACGTGCCGAGGACAGAGGGCCAGCATAGCTGGGACATTCGTGGGTCAAATGACCGCTTGAACATGGTTTTTGAGTTGAATCGTCTGCCGTATGGCGGTTATCCCGGCCAAGACGATGTGGATCGTCGAGGGAAGAATCCGGTGGTAGGGTCTAGAGACGACCCCGCGTCGGCGGCCGCCCCATCCTCTAAGAAGAGGAAACTAGGTACTGCTGTGGGAGGACTTGGGGTTTCTGATGGTTTTGCTAGAGAATTGATGAGGACATGCGTGGCCCCAGGGGGAAGGATGTCTTCGCCCGAGCTCCGGGAGTCTTCAGCGCAGATGTTGAGGGTTACCAGGGGTTGGTGGCCTAAGAATGTTCCTGTCCCTCGCGCGGCCGGTGAAGACTTTTTTACATCTCGCATGGTTCGTGATTGGAAAGTGTTTCCTTACGGGCGGAATATTGCTGCTGTTGTGTCGGCAGTGATGGACAAGGATCGCCAGGGAGCTGCACAGAAGCGCCAGGCGGTCGTCAGGCTTCATGAAGCCAGGCCGAAGAGGCAGCGGGGGGCTGTGAAGGCTACTGCCCCCGGTGGAGGCCAGCCGCCGCTGGTGGCGAAGTCGGCCGTCCCTGCATCCAGCAGGGCGCCGGAGGCTGCGAAGGCGGCTGCCGCCAGTGGTTCCAAGTCTGTGAAGGCCGCCCCTGTGCCCAGCGGGGTGTCGGAGGCTGCGAAGGCGGCCTGAGAGTTGCCGCCGCCGGGCAAGCGCATCGCCGACTTCGCCACCGACATTAGTGTGGAAGATTATCTTGTTGGTAAGTCGCTGTCTCGATTTTTTTTCGTTAATAAGTTGATATGTTGCAGGGTCGGAGGAAGGCCAACTTGTTGTTGCTCAGCCTGCTGGGGCGAAGGGCGGTGCGTTTAGTGCCGGTGGCGAGATTCCGGTGCTCGCTGCAGTCAGGGACGAGGTGGGTGCTGTGTCCCGCCGGCTGAAGGAGCTGAAGGAGGCACTAAGTCAGGTACGTGGAGCTGGACTTCGGTTTTTTACTGGCTTTGCTGGGGCTGTGGTCTTATGTGTGTCTTGTAGGCGACTGACTTCGCTGATCGCACGGCGTCGGGAGCCCTGACGGCAGTTGTGTCTGCCGAAGTCGAGAGACTTCGGACGCAACATGCTGACGCCGTCCGGGAGAAGTCGGCCGCCGACAGCAAATGCCGCAAGCTGGCGGATAAGGTGGCCACGCTGGAGGGTGAGAGGACTGACCTTCGGCGCCAACTGGCGGAGGAAAGGAAGGAGGCCAATGAGGCCCTCGCCAAGGCGCAGGCTGCACAGGCGGAGGCCAACTTGGCGCGGGTGGAGGGCAGTCTTGCCAGGCAGCGCGCCGAGCAGTTGGAGGAGCGGCTCAGCGCTCTGCAGAGCCGTGTGGAGAGGGCCGAGGCCTCGACGCGCACGGAGGCTGAGCAGACACGCAAACAGCTTATGGATTCATACCATGAGCTGGGCGCGCGGACCGCTGAATTTGAAGTGTCGGACCGAGAGCCCGGACTTCGCTGCCTTGAGTGGGTACAGGAGGAGCTGCAGGCGCTCCCCACCATCATGGAGGGGTTTATGTCTTATGCCTCCCTGGTCACCTGCGAGGGGGCGATGAACGCGCTCTCTCGCGAAGGGTGCCGGCACTATGAGGTCTTCGACCAAGCTGATGAGGATTTTGAGCGTGATATCTACAAGGTTGAGGACCCTATAGTGAAGGAATCCGCCGGAGCCCTCTACGACCGGATGTGGGGCCCCCACGGTCGGGAGGTGGTCAGGGAGCGGGCCGAGACGGCGAGGGGTCAGGTAATGTTTGGCGTTTGTCTAGTGTTTGTTGCGTGTGGGTTATATGTGGGTGTGCTGAATTTGTGTGCCCTGTCTTAGGCGGCGCGTAGCGAGAGGGTGGAGGACTTCGGGGCCTTGAACAGCGCGCAGCCTGAGTCAGAGTCGAATCCGGTGGTGGCTGCGCCCGAGACCGCCCCGGACCCGCCCCCGGAAACCGTCGAAGGCGTTCCCGACGCCCCCGCAGCCACCGTGGCCGGCGGAGACCCATCGCCAACTGCCGCGCTGAGGGCCGACGTTCCTGTGCAGATGGCGGCAGAGCCGGCAGCGGAGGATCCCGCGACGGCTGGGTCTTCGCAGGTGGCGTAGTCAGTGTGGGTAGTTAGGGAATTTTGGATATGTTGCTGAAACTTGGTTGCTGCAGGTTCAAGATTTTGGGCCTGCGCACGCAACCGCTACTACTAATTTTTTGGCGGCTTCGACCGTGGATGATGGTAATGAATCGGACGGGTCTGCATCTAAGTTTTCTGATTTTGGTGACTCTAGGAGCTCAGTTGAGTGGGCTGAGGAGTCGTCGGATGAGGACTTGGACTACTTTGCGGCCTTGGATGTGGCAGCGGCGGAGGCTTCGCCGCAAGCTGCGGATGCTGAAGTTGCGCCTGGTCCGAGTACTGGGCGTAGGCGGCGAAGGGCGGTTGCGAAGCGTAGAGTGAGTGGGGCGGACGTCGGTCGGCTTCGTGTGAGTGGGGCTGGCAGGCAGGAACTGTTGTCCTTGCCGGCCGCTGTGAGTGCAGGTGAGGGGGAGTTGCGAAGTCTTTTTGCGGGTGAGGAGCTTAGGATAATGTTATTTAACAATAGGGAGATGGGAATTATTCCGAAGGTTGAGCCGATGTAGAGTGTGATGCCCTCGCTTGTACATGTGTAATGGCTTGTATGATGAGGTTGTGTGCCTTCGCACACTCGGCTATGTTCGTGAGGGCGTTATGTGCTTGGTCTGGTGTATTTGTTATGTTGGTCTGGTGCACATGTAGTCGGTCTTTGTGTGGACAGTTTGGTGTAATCGTTTTTGCACTCGTTAGGCTTCGTCCGGCTGTACCATTGTAGTCGATTCGTCGCACTTGTTGCGCTGTCCCTGCTGCACCCTGAGGCGACTTCTGCAGGGATAGTCTTTGCGGGAAACTAGGATTTTTCGCACTTATTGTGCTAGCCCGGCTGCACCCTTAGGCGATTGTTGCACGGGTAGTCTTCGCGGAAGACCTCGATTTTTCGTATTTGTAGTGCTAATCCGGCGGCACCCCTGAGCGGCTTCTGCGCGGATAGCCCTCATGGAAGACCTCGATTTTTCGCACTTGTTGTGCTAATCCGGCTGCACCCTTAGGCGACTTCTGCGCGGATAGTCTTCGTGGAAGACTTCGATTTTTCGCACTTGTTGTGCTAGTCCGGCTGCACCCTTAGGCGACTTCTGTGCGGATAGTCTTCGTGGAAGACTTCGATTTTTCGCACTTGTTGTGCTAGTCCGGTTGCACCCTTAGGCGACTTCTGCGCGGATAGTCTTCGTGGAAGACTTCGATTTTTCGCACTTGTTGTGCTAGTCTGGCTGCACCCTTAGGCGACTTCTGCGCGGATAGTCTTCATGGAAGACTTCGATTTTTCGCACTTGTTGTGCTAGTCCGGCTGCACCCTTAGGCGACTTCTGCGTGGATAGTCTTCGTGGAAGACTTCGATTTTTCGCACTTGTTGTGCTAGTCCGGCTGCACCCTTAGGCGACTTGTGCACGGATTTGTCGCACGCGAGGGCGGCTGCCGCTGGACCTCGCAGTGACTTTGTATTAGTCGAATGTCGAAGACCGTCTGTGCGGTCTTGTTTCGACGTGGATTTTGCGGGGGATTTTTCTCTTGTATATTACATGACTCTGCCTCGTTAAAAACCTCACCCACCGGGAGGAAAAGAGTGCGGGCCAGAACAAAATTGTTTTTGCAAATTACAAGGGCGAGCTGGCCCTGATGAGTCAAACAAAAAATTTGCGCAGATTATCAATGTTCCAGGAATGCTCTAAGTCTTCGCCGTTTGGCGTTGCAAGCCTGTATGCGCTGGGGGAGGCCTTCGACTTGACAATGTAAGGGCCTTCCCACATGGGCTCCAGCTTGCCTCTGGACTCCGTTCGAGCTGTGCGGACGAGGACAAGGTCCCCTTCGCTGAATTCCCTTGGGACGACTGCCTGGTCGCGCCATGCTTTTGTCTGGGCTTGGTATTTGTCCAGAGCCTGTAGGGCGAAGACGTGGTCTCCATCGATGAGATCCTTCGAAGTCGGCTCGTCTACGTCTGGGACGGCCGACGCGGCTGTCCGAGGCGACCCATGCTTTATTTCTTGCGGAGTCATGGCCTCCGATCCGTATAATAGGCGGAAGGGGGTAAACCCAGTCGCCCTGCACTCAGTTGTATTCAGTGCCCAGACCACTTCGGGTAACAGGTCGGGCCACTTGCCTTTTTTGTCGTCGAGGACCATTTTCTTGACAGCTGTGAAAATTTTGCCGTTGGCGCGCTCCACGACTCCGTTGGACTGGGGGTGGTACACAGAGGCGAAGGCAAGCTTGGTGTCGATGGAGAAGCAGAAGTCTTTGAAATCTTGGTTGTCGAACTGCTTGCCGTTATCGACCGTGAGTTCGGATGGTACTCCGAAGCGGCAAACAATATTTTGCCAGAAGAATTTCTGGGCCGTCTTTGATGTGATGGTGGATACTGCCCTCGCTTCAATCCATTTGGTGAAGTATTCAATGGCTACAAAGGTGAACTTGAGGTTCCCCTGAGCCGTGGGCAGGGGCCCAACAATGTCTAGGCCCCAGCGCTGAAAGGGCCACGTGTGGGCGATCAGCTTCGTGAACTGCGAGGGGCGTCCCGAGCGTGGGGAAAATTTCTGACATGCCTCGTAGGATCTGACAACCCGATTTGCGGCGCAGATGATGGTGGGCCAGTAGAAACCTTGGCGTATCACCTTTGCCGCTAGGGCCCTGGGGCCTGCGTGGGAGCCACAGGTCCCCCTGTGGACTTCGCGCAGGATTTGAACGCCTTCGGTCTCGGTGACGCACTTAAGCATCGGCTGTTGACCCCCTTTTTGTAAAGTTGGCCCTCGATCAATGCGAAGTCCCGGCTTCGGTGGTGGAGGCGCTTGGCCTCGTTGCTGTCGACTGGGTGATAGTACCCCTGTAGGTACAGGGTTATTGGCGCCCGCTAGTCTTCGGTCATGATAAGATTGATCATGCGGTGGCCCTCGCTGTCGTTGGTTATTTGGAGCCCTTCAGGGCTGCGGACGGCTGGCGTGCCGATGACGTGATAGAACACGTCGGAGGGTAGGGCTTCACCCCTGGCGGCTGCCTTGGCCAATGCGTCAGCTTCTTCATTCTTGGCCCGGTCCACATGCTGCAACGTGAATCCCTTGAATTGTTTCTCGAGACTTCGGATGGCCGCGAGGTACTGCATAAGTGCGGGGTCCTTTGCTGCATAGTCTTTCTCGACTTGGCCGGCGACTACCTTGGAGTCTGTTCGGACTATATAGGTGGTGACACCGAGGGCTCTTAATTTGCGGAGGCCGAGGATGACAGCTTCGTATTCTGCTATGTTGTTTGTGCATCTGTCAGATTCCAGAGCGAAGCTTAAGCGTGCCGCGTATCTGTGCCTGACCCCGGCGGGTGAGGTGATGACTGCAGCAGCGCCTGCCCCCGCATGGCACCAGGCGCCGTCGCAGTGGATTGTCCAAACCTTCTCTGCGGACAGATCCGACTGTGTTATTGGCCCGGTCCAGTCGACGACGAAGTCTGCTAGAACTTGTGACTTGATTGCTATCCTGGGCTCGAAAGTGATGTGGTAGCCGGAGAGTTCGGCCGCCCATTTGGCGATCCGTACCGATGCCTCCGGGTTTCTGAATAATTCGCCGAGTCCCCTATCTGAGGTGACGCGGACCTTGAATGCTTCAAAGTAGTGGCGCAATTTGCGCGAAGACATAACAACTGCATATACAATCTTTTCGAGCTCCGTCATGTTACATTTTGACGGTGTGAGCACTTCGGAGACATAATATACTGGGCACTACATGATCACGCCCTCTACTGTCTTCTCCTGAACCAGTGCCGCACTGACCGCGTGCGGCGAAGCCGCAACGTAAAGCAACAGTGGTAGCGAAGAGTCGAGGCTCGTAAGAACGGCCAACTCCATCAGGTACTGTTTTAGTGAGGCGAAGGCCGCCGCCTGCTCTGGTCCCCAAGCGAAGTCTTTTGCACCGCGGAGTGTTTTGAGGAAGGGAAGACTTCGCTCGGCAGATTTGGAAATGAACCTGTTGAGGGCGGCCATTCTGCCCGTCAAACGCTGGACCTCTCTGGCTGACTGCGGGGGCTTCATGTTGATAATGGCCTAGATTTTGGTTGGGTTGGCCTCGATGCCGCGGTGTGATACCAGATAACCCAATATTTTCCCCTGTCGAACACCGAAGACGCACTTATCGGGGTTCAGGCGAAGTCATGCGTCCCGCATGTTCGCGAATGTCTCGGCGAGGTCTGCGAGATGGTCCTCTTTATTCCTGCTGGCGACGACAATGTCATCCACATATGTGAATACGTTTCTGCCGACTTGCCCTTCGAGCATTGTTTTAGTGAGCCGAGAGAAGGTGGACCCGGCGTTCTTGAGTCCCTCCGGCATTCTGATAAAGCAATATGTGTCGAAGGGTGTTATGAAGCTGGTGCTGGCCTTGTCCTCCTCCTTCATGTATATTTGATGATAACCGAAGAAGCAGTCGAGGAGTGACATGACCTCGCACCCGGCCGCGCTATCGACTATTTTGTCGATCCATGGCAACGGGAAGTTGTCCTTTGGGCAGGCCTTGTTGAGGCTGGTGAAGTCTGTGCACATTCGCCACTTGCCGCTCTTTTTCTGCACCATTACCACGTTGGAGAGCCACGTGGGGTAAGCCACTGGCTCGATAAATTTGGCTTCCAGGAGGCGGTGTACCTCTGCCTTGGCGGCTTCTGTCTTCTCGTCGGACATTTTGCGAAGCCGCTGTTTTTTCGGTCTCACCGAGGGGTCGATTCCCAAGCTGTGCTCAATTATGGATCGGCTGACCCCGACCAGGTCGAGGGCTGACCAAGCGAAGACGTCCTTGTTCTTGGACAAGCAGCACAGGAGTTTTTCCTCGTCATGCGAAGTGAGGTCTTCGCTGATCGTGACTGTTTGCTTGGGCGTGGCCTGGTCGAGGGGAACAGTCTTGGTCCCGTCGTTGCTTTGCAGCTGCGCCTTGTGTTGTTTTTCAGTTGGGCTGGCGGGCGCTAGGACCTCGCGCTGGGCCGTAAGGCAGTGGACATTTCTTTGCCTGGGGACGAAGTCCCGCTCTATATTGCGCGCTGTCTGCTGATTGCCGTAGACCGAGATGGCGCCTAACGGACCTGGTATCTTCATGCACAGGTACAATCCGTGAATGGCTGCTTCAAACTTGTTGATGGAGCCCCGGCCCATGATGGCGTTGTACGGATACACCATGTCGACGATGTCAAAGGTTATTTGCTCACTTCGGGCATTGGGCGCTACACCGAAGGAGAGAGGCAACTCTATTTTGCCGATTGGAAAAGTGCCCTTGCCACCGAAGCCGTACAACGGATTGTCCGAAGGCTTGAGCAAGCTGTGGCTTATGCCCATGCGGTCGAAGGCATGGAGGAAAATGATGTCTGCCTGACTGCCATTATCAACGAGGACTTTGTGCAGTCCCAGCCTGCCATACTGCAGTTGATGACCATGGCGTCGACATGGGGGGCGCTGCGCAGGTCGACGTCTCGGGCGTCGAAAGTTAGCGGTACATGGGACCACTTCGTCTGCACGACTGGACCGGTGATGGCGACGTGATTGATGCTGCGGTAGTGGTCCCGCTTCTGTCGCTTGGTGTTGAAGTCGACACTGGACCCCCCAGTGATCATATGAATGACTCCGCGATACGGCTGATCGGCGAAGTCTTCTTGCTTGGGGGCGTGGGGGTGGGGGATGTTTTGTTGTTGCTGGTGTGGAGGTGGGGGTGGGGGAGGTACGATTTGTACTTCCTGATGGTGTTGGTAAGCGTGGTGCGGTGGAGGCGGGGCGGGGGCGTGGATGTATGGTGGAGGGTGTTGCTGATAAGTGTGCGCGACGACTCTTGGGTTGTCGGCCGGTTGCGCCCGTGCCATCCTGTCTCTGGTGGCCTTCGTCTCTAGGCAGTCTTTGGTTTGGTGGGCGTAGTCTTCGCTGTGGAAGAGACAGTAGAATCGGCGCGGCGGCTGCGCGCGTCCCCAGCCCCTACCGCGAGTTCCACTTCCGCGGCCCTGGGGGGATATTCCTGGCGGCGAGGGGCATCACCAGCGGGGTGCTGGTTGGCAATGTTGTGCACCTGCTGCTGATTACGGCCGTCTCGGCTGGAGTCTGGCTGCGGAGTCCTCGTCCACGTGCGGCTGGACTGTGGAGCATCTTTGGGTTTCCTCTGAGACTCAACCTTGCGCTGGTGGAGCTCTTCGGATTTGGCATATTTTTCAAATAGTTGATATAATTCCTGGAGGTTCTTGGGCGGGTCCCAGATGCAATGGCTGTAAAGGACGCTGGTGCGAAGGCCACTGATGGCGTAGTGAATGGCGATCTGGTCATCAACTGAGGGCAGCTGTGACTTGAGTGTTAGAAACTTGCGGTAATACTCCTGCAGAGTCTCTTTTTCCAGCTGCTTGCAGAGTGAGAGTTCGGCCAAGGCGTCGGTGTCTGGGCGGTACCCTTGGAAGTTGAGCAGGAATTTGTCCCTTAGGCTTCTCCAGGAGTCAATGGACAGCAGGGGCAACCTGGTGAACCAGGTGAGAGCTGGGCCTTCGAGGGCGATGATAAAAGACTTGGCCATTGTGGCGTCGTCCCCTCCGGAAGATGCAACGACGATCTGATAACTCATGATGTACTATGCTGGGTCCGTGCTGCCGTTGTACTTGGGATAGGTCCCTGCCCGGAAGTTGGCAGGCCAGGGTGTAACTTGCAGATGTGGCGCCAGGGGACTTCGCTCGTCGAGGTAGTTGACCCCTTGAAATGGCGCGGCCTGTGGGAAGGCGTAGTCGCGCTGGGGGAAGTGCGGTCTTCCACTTGCGCGCGCTGTTGCAGGGCGGCCCGTGCTGCAGGCCGAGGTGGCCTTCGCGCTGCATCAGCGCGATCTCCCGCTCGAGGTCCTGGGCCTTCTGCTCTTCGTCGCGTATCATTTGCCGCACCTTGGCTAGTGCAGACACGCGCTGGCGCTTGGCCTCCAGTATCTCTTTTTGCCTCTGGAGATTGTGGTTCTTGAGGCGCAGGGCGCGCAGCTGCAGCTGTTCTTCTGCTGAAACGCCGAGGACTTCACCGTCCTCGTTGAGGTCCGCGCCCTCCGGTGGGGCGAAGCCGAGGACTTCACCGTCCTCGGTGAGGTCCGCGCCCTCCGGTGGGGTGAAGCCTGGGGGAGGTTGCGGTTGTCCAAGGCCGCAGGTGCGGAGAGCGTCGTCTTCGCAGGTGCGGGGAACATCGTCTTCAGCAGCCTCTTGGTGGGTGGAGTGGGTGATTGCGAGGGCCTTGCCCTTTTTTGCGGCCAGCAGTGCTGCCTTCGCAGCCTCGTCAGCCTTCGAGCTAGCTTTCTTGGGTGCCATCGCGGGTGGTTTTTCGTAGCACGGACGGTGGGCGCCAAATGTTGGAACTTGCTCACAGGCGCAAGTTGATCCAACGGGGGGGTGTAATAGCGCAAACAGGGTTTCAGCACGTGATGGCAAAAGCTCTGTTCATCCAGCCTCTCAAGGGCACTGTGCGGGGGTATTTATAGGTGTCCGGGTGCCCAGCGTCCGTGTTAAGGACACATGTGCCCTCAGACACCTAGGTTATCCCTGGAATATTCCCATAAAGCGGGGTTACAGACTGTAATTACAGGGACGCCTTTACAAATTAGGCCCGTAACACGCAGCGGCCACGCAGGGCCCGTTACAATGGGCCGGATCACACGTGGGCCTCCATGCTGGACGAGGCCGCACGGTGGGATGACCTCGTCACGGGTCTTCGTCTGATGTCGTATGGGGCGAAGGGTGTCCCTGCCCGTTGTCTTGTCTCCGTTGGGCCAGCGACTACGGCGAAGGCCTCGAGCGAAGGGTGGCGTCTTCGCCTTCGCCCCAACAGTCGTCTTTGCTGAATATTCCATTTCCCTTTCAATTCTATGACTAAGCATGAGAATACACTTGAAAACACATTAGTCATAGACATAAAGGAGATATGATCAAAAGGATATATCAAATTAAGCATGATCATAGTTCTATACAACATAGATTGCTCCCCCTAAATATGTGCATGGAGAGGAAGAACACATATTTTGGCCTAAAATACCAATTGCACATAATTAGGTTAATGAGAACATAGCTATATCATACAGAATGTGAAGTGCATTGTGTCGTAGAATAAGTGTGATGCTCATGACAGTTTATGCACTTATGAAAGCATGTTGCAAACATTTTAAGCATTTACCCTAAAAGATTTCAAAGAGACTTAAGGACCATCCACCTTTGGAACAAAGGTAGCTTATCCTCGTTACAAGGTTAAGCTTTAAGCTCTTTGACAATAAAACCACTTCATCTAGTTTTAACCAAGATGCATAAATGCAGGAATGAAATATTTGAGAGGTTAAACTAGATATGAAGCAGGGAAAATGCATGGACATGCTTTCTCTTCCTTCTATACAAGATATGCAAGGAATGTACACAAAAGGAAGATTTAGATACACATGTAAATGAATGGAAGTAGTTTTATCGTTTTGTACCTTCACATAGAGACGTTCTCTTCATTGTGCTTTGTCCTTTGTCTTAGTTGCTTAAGACCTATTCTTAAGACAATATATGGAAATATTTTGCACAAAAGAGAGTTCTACAACAAGTGATCCTTTTCTAAGTTATTGTTAGCATATGGCAAATGGATCACAAATTGCATAAATGTATCATGAATTCTCCTTTTAACTTAGTGCATGTCAAGAGATATTGATTGATAGTATATGCGGCACTAAGAAGCATGATTGTTAATAGAAGTCATTCTATGATCAAACAAATAACAGATGTGATCAAGAGAACAACATACACAATAAATTATCAATTAAGCTTAGAGTAGGAGAATCCAGCAAATATGCTACTTTAGAGTGAAGGACAAGAATTTTAAAAAATAGTAGCATACTTCATGAGAAACTCATTCTCATGCAAGAGACTATATGAAATTACTAAGATAAAGTGATAGTCTCATCGTAATCAAGATGTAGATAGAGGCTCCCCCTAGAGATATGCATCAAGTATTTTGAATTGAATGGATGTATTTTCTTTAAAGACGAATATGGAGAAGCATTATACATCTTGATCAAGGCTCATAAAAATTGCAATACACAACTTAAGCCTAGCATTCTCATTATGAAAGGATTTAGAATACTTACAACCACACCATTAATTGTCTTGTAGATCTTACTATCCAAGTAGGTGGTGTTGTTCTTGATGTCCTCCTCTTTCATTTGAGAGTCCTCCCTTTGTAGTTGTTTCTTTTCCTTTCAAACTTATTGAAAATACTCAAGAAAGATGTTAGTAACACAAGGGAGTATATAATGAAGGATGATTTCTTTTAGATAGGAAATAAGCACAATTCATCATCCACAAGTCACACAGACATGAAGTAAAATCCTTAACATTAGTGCATTTTATTTGAGAAATATGAGTGAGCACCTTTTAAGCATTTTAATAATCATTGGAGATTTTACTTTATCATATTGAATGTAGTTAATCATTACTTGGAAGCAAATCAATATGATAACAAATATAAATACCGCAAAGGCATTAAATAGATTCTAATGGACATGAGCATTTAAAAGAGTGAGATTGAATGCACGTCTAGCTGATTTAGGTCCAATAAAGAATCTATTCCTCACATGGGTAGATTATGATAATTTAGATTAAATACCCATTGAGATGGGAACTAAACTTGATTAAGAAGATGAGTTCCCATACCTTTGCTTTTACCTTTCTTCCTTTGGGTGAAGAGCAACCCATGAGGCTTGTGCACTTTCTCTTTTGTGGAAATTTATAAGAAGGCTCAAGAAATACGTTATTAGTAACACAAGCACTAGTTTCCATTTTTGTAATCATTTTTGATAGGGAATGAAAAGCTAGTTTACACAAAGCATGAAAACTTCATAGCATGAACTAGATTATCCATAGATGATGTTATGCTCAATTTTAATTCTTAAAACAAGCATAGATAATCCTTTAAGATTGAGGGAATAAATCTAATTCATGATATGGAAAGCGATAAATGTGAAAGAATCAAATCCAATTTAAGCAAGTAGAAGTACATCACAAATCATTGGATTGATTTTTCTTTTCATGTTAGATTACATGCTTTTCCAAAGAGAAACCTATTCTCTACAAGTGAGACTACTTGGGTTACTTAAATAAAATCATTAGTCTCACTATTCTAGTTATAGAGAGAGTTTTCCTTTTATAAGTGTCCTAAGGATTTGAATTCCTTACATGACACCTTATTCTTTTAAGAACATGAAATATCTCTCCATATTTAGAATCATGGCAATAATAGAATAACTTAGCTAAAAACGTGCCATGAGATACTTGCAACATTTTAAAGCATGTAGATTACCATATGATGGAAATGATGAGTATGCAGTCTACCATATGAGAGGAAATTCTTCAAAGAATGGTAATATAAATTTAAAGATATTTGAAGTGCTTCAATTTTTCTATGTGACTACACAAGACACATAAGAAATGATATTCTAAAATATTTGCACTTAAAAGATAAGTGTTACCATCCTTTGGCTTTCCTCCATGTTGTAGGCCTTGATTTTTCGCACATGATATTTCTTCATTTCCTACAACATCAATATCTTCCTCGAGATGATATGAGTTTAAGACATAGTAATTTGAAAAATAACCTTGGGTCAATCACGGATATAGATCATTGAGGATTGATAGCTTGAGTTTATAAGAATTGAATGGACTCTCTCAAGCACCCCTAAGGCTTCATATCATCTCCTTCTCCTGCAAAGCTTGTCAATCATATTTTGGTACCCATCGCTTGATGGGTCCATCTTGGTTAGTCGACAGGGATCTAGGAACCCAAGAGTCCTTTGTTAGCACTTGGTAAACTCATTACCTTTCTAACACAAGTTGCAATTTTGGGTTGCCTAGTTTCATGAGAATCAATTGACAAGTTAGGAGTGGGATTGTTACCAATGGGACAATCCTTGCATTGATGTCCCTTCTTTCGGCAAGTGTAGCATAGGCGTTTTTCAGGCCTTGAAGATTTCTTCCTTCCTTGTTTCTTGCTTGCTACATGGTTAGTGAATGTTTTCTTTTCTAACCCTATGCCTCTTTGTTTTAAATGGGGACAAGATCTAAGTAAGTGTCCCTTCTTGGAGCATTTAAAACAAAGTCTATCATCCTTGTTAATAATCAAGCCATTTTTAATGTAGGGACATGACCTAATCAAGTGCCCCTTTTCAAAGCATTCACTACACTTCTTGTTTTCATTTGTATGAAGTGTAACTTGATTATTACCTTGGATGTTACCTTTTGTGGAGGCATGGTTGAGGCTTTTGGAGGAGGCATTGAATTTCATCCTTTGTTTCCTCCTCTTGGCAATCCTCAAATCCTTAACATTTTCTTCAAGGGATGTAGTGCATGCCACGGTTGTTCCCGTCTCAAGCTTCTTCACCATGTGATCACGTTTATCTTGAGAAGGTTGAGCAATACACTTCCCTTTTAGTTGTGTCAAGTTCATCTTTAGCCTCTCATTTTCTTCTTTGAGCTTTTGATATGTATCATCATTTGTTCCTACAAATTCTAGCTCAAAGGAAGATTTGCTTGTCGACGGACAACAAGCATTAGCACATGGTAATATAGTATCAATTTGAATACATGTGCATGAGTGAGGTTGTTGAAATTTTAAGTTTTCTATCACAACCTCATGAGCAACATTTAATATGATATGATCATCCTTAAGATTATCATGAGAACATAGAAGCATATCATATTTTTCTTGAAAAGCTAGATTTTCATCTTTTAGCTTTTCTACTTGGTCCTTAAGCAAGGCATTTCTATTTACTAATTGAGCGATACAATGTAAAGCGTTATCTTGCTCAATTGAAATAGTTTCATACCTTTGGACCAAATCAACATGAGAGCACTTTAGCTCCTCATGTTCTCTAGTCAACTCGTCAAAGTGTAGCATTTTTATGGAGAGAATATCTTCTAGCCTTTGACGAGCTTCGCCTTGCTCTCTCGCTCTTTCTAGAAGTTTGAGCATGACCGCCTTATCTTCTTGGCTTAGGCGAGCGTAGAGTTGCATGAAGCTTCTTTCTTCCTCCTCATCCTCATTTGTGCTTCCGCTATCATTTTCATTAGCCACACAACATATGTGGGAATCGAAATGGGAAGACAAACCTCTTGGAGAGGTGGATTCATCGTTTGGTCTCCACCGTTCATTTTCTTCTTCTTCCTTGCAAGGGTTAGTATCACAAATACCAAAGGAAGTAGAAGCACAAAATGAACTATCATGTTTGGACTTATTAAATTTGCTTTTAATTCTAGTCCAAATATCATGCACATCACAAATGGGTTTGTCATATTTTATTATGAAGGCATGATAATCTTCTTTGCTAAGGGATTTACTTAAGATGTCATAATCTAGATAGTTTAAGCGTATACATCTTAAATCTTCTTCAGAGGCATTTTCCCTAGCATAGTTAGGAGGAATAATACTCTTGTCTAAAATTTGTTCTAATTGAGGATCTACCGCTCTAAAAGCATTTATCACTCTAGTAGACCATGAATCATAATTAGAACAATCGGAAAGTAATATCTCAAGAGTTACCTCCTTGGTCTCCTGGGTCTTCTTGTTCTTTTGGGATCTTCTATGAGCCATCACTTCGAGTTGTTAGACTCAAGATGAAGTGCCTAGCTCTGATACCAATTGAAAGTCGCCTAGAGGGGGGTGAATAGGCGGAACCTGAAATTTAAAATTTTATCCCCCACCTAGATCCCTGGATTAGTGGTTAGAACAAGATACACAAATATCGGAGTATAAAAGCTAAGTTCTTGCTTGTAAAGAGTATTGCTTTCAAATAATGCGGGAGTGATAAATCAATACAACTAATAAGTTATAGAATAACAAAGCAAGAAGCCTTAGATGAGAAGAGCACTAGGTCAAGTTCTTTCTTGCAACGTGTTGCTTCACTAAATGGGAATTTAACTTGAAGCAACACCAAATGATATTAGCAAATAATGGTGCAAGAAAACTTAGAGCAAGGGAAAACAAACAAATCACAAGCAATAAACACAATGGACACGGGTGATTTGTTTTACCGAGGTTCGGCCCTCGAAGGCCTAGTCCCCGTTGAGGAGTCCACTTAAGGACGAGTCTTTTTCAACCCTTTCCCTCTCTCCCCCGATCACACAAGGATCGGTGAGCTCTTCTTCTTCTCAAGGATCACTCTCGATCCCACAAGGACCACCACACTCTTTGGTGTCTCTTGCTAGCTTTTACAAGCCTCCAAAACTTTGGAGGATGTTCGATGGGAGTCAATACTCCACGCACAAATGAACACAAAGATGTAGCACACACTATCTCTCAAAGAATCTCACAAGGCGCTAGGGCTAAAATCAATTGAGTAGCTCTCAATTGCTTGCACTCTCTTTTGTGGCACTTGTGTTGTTTGTAGTGGACTAAATCTTGCGTATAGGATGGATCAATGAATATATGTGGTTGGGAGGGCTTGAGTATGTCAACTAGATGACTTGGAATGTTGCTTGGGCTCCCACACTTAGAAGTGGCCGGTTGGGGTGGTATTTATAGCCACCATCCAAAAACTAGCCGTTGATGAAGTCTGCTGGCGAAGGGCGCACCGGACAGTCTGGTGCGCCACCGGACAGTGTCCGGTGCGCCGCCACGTCATCTTCCCCTTAGGGTTCGGAGCCGGTCGACCATTGGAGGCTTTGTCCTCATGCAGCACTGGACAGTCCGGTGCAACACCGGACAGTCCGGTGCCCCTCTGACCGTCTGCTCTGACATCTGAAACTTTGCAGAGTCGACCGTTGCGCGCAGATAGTCGTTGCTCCGCTGGTACACTGGACAGTCCGGTGTGCACCGGACATGTCCGGTGAATTATAGCGGAGCTGCGCCTGGGAAACCCGAAGGTGAGGAGTTCGAGCTGAAGCACCCTGGTACACCGGACATTGTCCGGTGGTGCACCGGACACTGTCCGGTGGCATACCGGACAGTCCGGTGGCATATCGGACAGTCCGGTGCGCCAGACCAGGGCAGCCTTCGGTTTCCTTCTTGCTCCTTTCTCTTGAGACCTAACTTGTTCTTTTGATTGATTTGTGTTGAACCTTTTGCACCTGTAGAATATAATCTTGAACAAACTAGTTAGTCCAATTATTTGTGTTGGGCAATTCAACCACCAAAATTAAATAGGAAAAGGTTTGACCCTATTTCCCTTTCAATCTCCCCCTTTTTGGTGATTGATGCCAACACAAACCAAAGCAGATATATAAGTGCATAATTGAATTAGTTTACATAATATATGTGCAAAGGTTGCTTGGAATTAAACCAATCTATATTTCATAAGATATGCATGGATTGTTTCCTTTTCATTTTCAACATTTTGGACCACGCTTGCACCACATGTTTTGTTTTTGCAAATTCCTTTTGTAAATCCTTTTCAAAGTCCTTGTGCAAATAGTCAAAGGTAAATGAATAAGATTGTTCGAAGCATTTTCAAGATTTGAAATTTTCTCCCCTTGTTTCAAATGCCTTTCCTTTGACTAAACAAAACTCCCCCTCAATAAATTCTCCTCTTAGTGTTCAAGAGGGTTTTAAGATATCAATTTTGAAAATACTACTTTCTCCCCCTTTTGAACACAATAAGATACCAATTTGAAATTTACCAATTGAAAATCATTAGTTTTAAAATTAGGGTGGTGGTGCGGTCCTTTTGCTTTGGGCTAATACTTTCTCCCCCTTTGGCATGAATCGCCAAAAACAGATACTTTGAGTGAATTATAAGCCCTTTTCTTTGTCTCCCCCTTTGGCAAACAATTGAAATACCAATTAAAATAGAGATATGAGTGAAGACTATACCAAAGTGGAGAACTATGCGGAATACCGACAAAGAGTGGATAATACCGTCTGCTCTGACACCTGAAACTTTGCAGAGTCGACCGTTGCGCGCAGATAGCCGTTGCTCCGCTGGTACACCGGACAGTCCGGTGTGCACCGGACATGTCCGGTGAATTATAGCGGAGCTGCGCCTGGGAAACCCGAAGGTGAGGAGTTCGAGCTGAAGCACCCTGGTACACCGGACATTGTCCGGTGGTGCACCGGACACTGTACGGTGGCATACCGGACAGTCCGGTGCGCCAGACCAGGGCAGCCTTCGGTTTCCTTCTTGCTCCTTTCTCTTGAGACCTAACTTGTTCTTTTGATTGATTTGTGTTGAACCTTTTGCACATGTAGAATATAATCTTGAAGAAACTAGTTAGTCCAATTATTTGTGTTGGGCAATTCAACCACCAAAATTAAATAGGAAAAGGTTTGACCCTATTTCCCTTTCAGTAATCATCAAATATTTGGTGAGTGCAATTGTTTTTCGTGCTATCTAGCCTTTTGTGCTGTGATTGACATTTTAGTTTTCTTCTTCTGTGAGCGCAATTGTTTTTTGAGCTTCGGCTTTTGCTGTGATCATCACCGAAATGGCCGAAGACAAGAGAACTGTAGACCCCACACTTGCTGGTTTCTACGAGGCTATGGAAATGACCAACGTTGAGAAAATTACTGATGAAATGTTGGCTGGGCTATCTAGGATTCCAGCGATGACGATAGTTTTGATTTGGAGAGTGATAACGAAAATGTCAAAGATCGGCCATGGTTTTATGTCAAAAATGATTTGAGCAAGAGGGAAGATGTGAGGGGTATAATCCAGCGCCCTATACAGTCACACTTCGGCATCAGGAGATCGTCGATTGCAAGTGGGAACGAAGTGCAAGCGTGTTTGATGGCTTTCAACATGGTGTGTGCTTACATCTGTACCAGGGATTTTGTTCAAGAGCATATTGCTTATAAGGTGTGGCCGCTCGTTAATGACTGGGAGATGCCGAAGGAGACTGCTGCTGGTTCTAGCGAAGGTGGTCTGGTTTACCTGAGATACACCTATCGCTACAGAAATTAGTTTGATGAGCCGAATGATGATTGGCTTGAGGCTGTCGAAAATACCAGTGACGAGCTGTTGGGAGCTTATACGAAGGCAGAGGATGAAGCCATAACCACTACCTTCGGCGCCGTGAAAAGAGGAGGTTGAATAGAGTTTTTGAGGTAATTTAATTTTTTATCCTGGTTAGTGCTTTCCTGTCCAAAAACAAGGGTCAAAGAGAAAAATGGCAACTTTATCTTCTTCTACCGCACCTAAGCCAAAGAGAGCTAAGGTTTTGACACATAGGCTGAAGCCTCATTCTTTAGAAAGGACAGCTACAATACCTAATACAAAGAGGATAGAGATTGCTGAATAGGCTAAAGCTATCCCATTGGCTTCAGAGACAATTCCTGTTGTGACGGTCGAAGCTAGTGTCGGTCTAGCAGAAGAGTCGGAAACAAAGAGCTCACAGGCAGAAGAGCATTTGAAATTGCTGAGTCCCCCAACCACAACGGGGTTGGCAAAACTAACAACTACTGCAACAATGACTCCTAAGAAAAGGAGGATGGCCAGTGTTTTGGATACTGTTTTAAAATCTACAAAGATACCGACTCCTGCTTCTATTGAAGCTCCCGAGGACAAAGCTAAAAATTTGAGAGAAGTATCCACTACAAGCGCTTCTCCCATTTCCATTGAAGCTAAAACTTCGGGGGCTAAGCTAGCAGAATTAGCAAAGGAAAGTCTTCATGGAAAGTCAGCATTGCTTGCTCCCGAAGCACCTTCTCAAGTTGATTTAGAACAAGTTGCCAAAGTGCAACATTATGCAAGGGACCTAAAATACCCCCGAGGATCCTTAGTTTATGGAGGGAGCGACGAAGATGACTTCCTTTACTATCTACCAGACAGCAAGGAGATTAATGTTTGCTGGGAAATGATCGACAACATGGGATACCCGAAGCTTGAGCTTGGTCTGTCTATAATGACAAAGGACCAACTTGCAAACAGCCTCGCCTATAACAGCCTAAATGTTTGTATATTTTGTCTTCACATTTGGTAATTTTTGTTATGATGAACTATTTTGTGGTAACCCTTATCATTATTATTTGTATGTTTTTTGTTTGTCAGGGTCTAATTCTTAGCAAAGCTTTTAAAGCTCAGAAGGATACAAAAGATGAGAGCAATCCGATAGCAATTGGAAATCTTCGTTCGGAAGTTATAACACTAAGAAATGAAGCTCTCGAGAAAGATAAAATCCTGCTCTCCTTGGTAGAGAGATTGAAATCTAACAAAGCTAGGCTATCTAGCCTTTCCGAGACAGAGCAGAAGATGAATGAGTTTGAAGAAAAGTAATAGAAAGATGCAAAGCGTATTGCTAACTTAGAGTATGCGCTATATGTTCAAGTGGGATTACATAGATCCGAAGTGTAGGGATTGGAGAAGAAACTCGATGAATTGACTTAAAATTTTAATGTCGAGGAAACAAAACGCAAAATATCTGATACTAAACGGCTACGGGTTCAGAAAAATGTTGATGAGCTTCGTCGAGCAAAAGAGGAATGCTACAATGTTGCCATGGAATGTTGTAATAAGTTGAAAAGCAGCTTTGCCAAAGTTGGTGCATTCTCTATAGAGCAAAATTTTATCTGTGGCGATCCTGATGGAGTTACTCGATGGATCGGCGGCGAGGCTGAAGCTTTTGAAAAAATTCTCAATGATAGGGGAGACTTCTGTGCCTTCCCCGGCACCCGTGAAACTATGTCACTTCTTGAGAAGGTTGGCTGCAAGCATGCAAAGGCTATAGTTCAGCCATAATTCTCGGTCTCAGCCAATGACATTAAGAACCCTTCAGCCGAAGCCGCCGCGCTGAGTGGAAAATTTTATTTCGAAGTCTGGTTGAGAGGTGGTCGAGAGATAGCTGCCGAAGCTATCAGAAAAAATGAGGAGTCTCATGCTGCCTTGGAAGAGGCGAGAAAGGCAGAAGCAGCTGTAGAGCATGAAAGACTTATAGGTATGCTTGTCGTAATTTTAGCTTCGTAAACTGTATTAGCTTCGGAACTAAAGAACACTTATACTATGGTGCAACTGAACTTTCTCCCCCTCCAGAGCCATATGACCCTAAAGACGATCCAGCTGTGAAGGGGCACTTGATGTAATTAGAATAGCTAACGAGGCTATTGACGAAGCTATTAACAGGCTACTAAACAAAGCTGCTGATAAAGTTTTGAAAGAAGATGACTAGACTTTGTCTATTCAGACTGTAAAATTTTTGTGTGCAGTTTCCTTTTGTAAGAAAGAATTATCAACTATTTGTATACTTAATGATATAATATATTTCTTTGTGAGGCGTGAAACCTTTGAACGTACCATTTTTGAGTTGCAGGCGAAAAACACCTTCCCTTCTTTTCACGCTTCATAAAGAAAAAAGAAATCGCCCTTCTTTGCGGAAGCAACTTTGAAGGTCTTGCCGTAGATGTTGCATAAGAATACCGTTGTCGATGGTACAAACCTCGTATAAAAACACCTCTGCCAAGGGCATAGGTCTTGGATTATTGATACTGTTGGGGACTTGTTCTCAAATGCTATGAGTTAAGAACAAGGCAACATAAAGAATGTTAAATGTTAAAGTCCTTCGTCCTTCGAAGCATTATTTCCCTTAGGATATAACGACTCTTGAACGAAGGTTACAGAAGGCGTACCTTCGTAGGTACGACGTATATAAAAATGAAGAAGGGTTTATACGAAACATGAACAATGTGAATAATCAAATATGTTATCCTTATTGTATTATTTTTCTGTTATTATCATGAATAAATAAAGATAATGATTTATTACAAGTGTACCTTCGACTTGAAGGAAGTAAAAATACAAGCGTGACGCAAAAGCAAATGTCCAGTCAGCGTCTCCAGTACGGAAGTACTGCTCATCTATTTATAGGCACGGGTCGCAGCCCATGTAAAATTACATTCATGCCCTTTGCATTTGATAATAACTCTATAGTAATTCATCAGGGTCTAGATAGCCTTTTCCTCTTTAAATCGGTTTCCTTTTTTCCTGTCATCATGCCGAAGCTCCCTTGCATACAGCTTCGGCTCTGTTCCATCCTTCGTTCCCCTTGTGTTTCTTCGTTCAGTGATTTTGACTTAAGTCCGATAGGTCCATGCCCGAAGGTACCTGCTCATGTATTATACTCCAGAAACATTGTTAAATCACATTTTTGAGGACCTTTGGAAGCCGAAGGCCCCCAACAGATACGCTTCTCTCGTGATTATTTGTCGAAGATAGACTTAACCTCATGGGTTAGCCAGTATGTTTGAAGGAGCAATTTTCTTTATTTTCCACTGTTTTTGATGATGCAAGATGATGAATGATGCGATGTTATGAAATATGATATGATGATATGATGCAACTAATGTTAATGCACGAATCATAAAAGTAAGACTCTGCATCCCCTTAGGAACGACTTTGGAGTCTCTTCACCTTTTACTTAGGTGGTATTTTGGCTCTGCATCCCCGTAGGAATGACTTTGGAGCTAAGCTCTGCATCCCCTTAGGAACGACTTTGGAGCTTCTACACCTTTTACTTAGGTGGTATTTTAGCTCTGCATTCTCGTAGGAACGACTTTGGAGCTAAGCTTTGCATCCCCTTGGGAATGACTTTAGAGCTTCTTCACCTTTTACTTAGGTGGCATTTTAGCTCTGCATTCCTGTAGGAACGACTTTAGAGCTTCTTCACGTTTTCTATTACACTCGATGGTGTAACCCCAGATTCATTACAATAGGCTGAAGGTTGTACCTTCTTATATTGTCTTTGGGGAAAACATAAATGCAAGAAAAGCAAAGATTACATTAAGTATGAAACTTTTTTTTATTGAGCCCCTATATTGTTTCAGTAAATGTGTCCCAACTCTGGCACAGTGCCGTTGACTGTCCGAGCTTCAAACTCGTCACGTGTATCACTCTGTTGTTGCGCCTGGCGGTGCTCTTCTGGCTGCTGATTGTGAGGCAAGGTTGGAGCCATGGGTGGTGGTGGTGGTAGTGAGGCCTATGCAGCTTGTGAGTGGCTTGCCGAAGCAACTAATGTTGTGACTGTTGGTTGCCCACGTACTCGGGGATGTATGGAGTCATGGAGAATAGCACGAAGCAGTATGCAGGACCTGCTTTGGTTGATTCTGTCGTGCTTCAGCTTCAGCTATTTCCTTTTGTTTTTGGATCGTGACTTGGCACGTCCTTGTTGTATGTCCCTTGTCTTCTCCACAGAACAAACAAAACAACCTTCTTGGTTGGGAGCTTAATCTTCCACCGAAGCTTCTTCCTTCTCTGCCTCTTGGAGCTGGTGGTCTGAAGGAGCTTTGTTGTGTCCCTAATGACTGAGAGCTGTGCTGATGCCCTTGAGTATGATTTCCCCTGTCGTCGCTTGAGCTAGGGTTATGGATGTCCTGAAGGTGGAGTCTTCCTTCGAAGCCCCTGGTCATCTCGGAGCATCTGTAGGCCTCTTCTCTTCTCTGCCGAAACTCGTTGTCAGCCCTGATATATTTGTCCATCTTTTGCAGAAGATTCTCCAAAGTTTGTGGAGGTTTCCTGGCGAAGTACTATGTTGTTGGTTCTGGTCGAAGCCCCCTGATCATGGCTTCAATGACAATTTCATTTGGCACCATTGGCGCCTGAGCTCTGAGACGTAGAAACCTTCAGACATACACTTGCAAGTATTCCTCACGGTCCTGCATGCGCTGGAACAGAGCTTGGGCAGTTACTGGCATCGTCTGGAAACCCTAGAAACTGGTTACCAGCATGTCCTTTAGCTTCTGCCATGACGTGATTGTTCCCAACTGAAGGGAAGAATACCACGTCTGAGCCACACTCTTGACTGCCATGATGAAGGATTTCGCTATGACAGCCATGTTGCCACCATATGATGATATGGTCGCCCCGTAGCTCATAAGGAACTTCTTTGGGTCGGAGTGCCTGTCATACATGGGGAGTTATGGCGGCTTGTACAAAGGTGGCCATGGGGTAGCCTGCAACTCTGCTGCTAGGGGAGAAGCATCATCAAAAGCAAAGTTACCATGATGGAAATCATCACACCATACATCGTCATAATTTGGGCTTTCCTGATGAAGCTTTTTCTGTTGTGTCCTTCATCCTTGTTCGTTGTCCTGCGTGATTTGGCGCATTTCCTCGGCAGCTTCATCAATCTTCTTCTAGAGTTCAGCTAGCCGAAGCATCTTCTGCCTTCTTTTCTCCACTTGCTGGTGGATAGCCTCTAAATCTCTGATCTCTTGATCTAGCTCCTCTTCCTTTGGTGTTGGGCTGATGGCCTTCCTTTTTTGGTTTCAAGCTTCTCTCAGAGGAGTCCTTCGTGCTATTGCCTTCTTCGGCGACATGATGAAGGTGGTTGCTTGAGCTGTTTGTCGAAGGTGGTCATTTGAGTTCACCGGAGGTGGGTGCCAATGTTGGTTAGTTATTCTTAAATGTTGTGAATCAAGAACAAGGCAACACAATTGTTAAAGATTAAGGACCTTCGTCCTTGGAAGCATTATCTCCTTTTCGACATAATGATCCTTAGACGAAGGTTATAAAGGATACATTGTCATCATTTATGAGAATGAGATTTCATAGGGACAATTACAAGTCATTCATTTAGACTTTCGTTCAATTATATCCTTATTTCATGATGAATATGAGAACATTAACAAAATTCATATTACATTGATAACTTTGACTTGGTCGAAGATGATGATGCGATAGTTAAAACCATCCAGCGTGAGCAGTATGGGGATACTGTTCACCTATTTATAGGCATGGGACATAGCCCGAGTAAAAATACATTTATGACCTTAACATGTACACATAATCGTAACATAAATCATCAGGGATTAACTAATCTTTTCCTCTTCAGCTCGACATCATATTTGACCTTCGTCGCCACCTTAAGCCGAAGCTGTTATTCTCCAACTGTAGCTTCGGTATTCGTTGTTATCGCTTTCATATGATGTCTCTGTTTCGACAACCTTCAGCGGGGAAGAAGATACTCATCGTGAAGCTTTTCTTATGACGAAGCTCCTGTAATATTCAGTGATATACTAGAAACATATGGTTAGTCATGTTTTTGAGGACCTTCGAAAGAGGAACGCCCCCAACAGTATATATAATAATACTACATAAATTCTAACTATATTGTATAGCAACAATTTTATAGCATACACATGATACATGCTATATATAAGAAAAATAAAATCTTATATGAGTATAAAATTAATTAAAAATATAGTTTAGGAAACTGTTGACACCATGGTTTTAAAGTCGTCTGACTAATCACGATTAGTTGGCTTTACCGTTGTTGTAAGCTCGATTAGGGTTACCGACGCGATTAGGACGACTAGAAACCTAGTCCTTCGACTAATCGCGATTAGTCGTCTTATTAGGGTTGTGTCTGACTAGGTTCTCTGTTTTGGGCTCCAGCAGATGAAGCATGTATATGCTCTTTTCCATTTGGGTCGGCCCACCATGGGAGATATACAATGTTTTGCCCTAGCTGGAATCCTGCGCGTGAAGAGTAGCCCTCAACATTACTGTTACCCTGAGCATCACCGTCAGCCGTTCTCATCTGCTTGCTGGTGCTGAGCGCCACCACCCTCATCTGTCGCTGGCTCGTTGCCCTCAGCTGCTTTGACCGGCCGGCCGCATCTGCTCCGACATGCAGCTGTCCGCCTGTGACCTGTCCCTGCTCCACCGTGGAGTTGTCCCTACTCTAGCATCCAAGGCACGACAACCTTTGCTCCAGGCTTCCATCGTCCTCCTCCTCCATTAGCGTCGACCATCCTCCACTCCTGTCTGCTCTATTCAGACCTCAAAGGCTCAAACGGAGATGAGCACGTCTGGTAATCCCTCCTCTGGTCTTCTGTTCTTTTGCTAGAAACAGAGATGAGCACTTCTGTTCTTTTGTCGTCCTCCTTTTGAGTCTTGAGTCGCTCTTTGCTTGCTGCAGATGAGGATGGGAGCCAACATTGTAATGTAGAAGTCCTCTTTCCTAGATCTAGGTTGTCCCAGCCTCAGGGTGATGGCGCATGTCATGCCACACGTGAATCAGTTGCATCAGCTTCCTCTGATGTTGCAGCTGCCGCTGGTTCTACCATAAAAGATAAAGCCATTGCTGCACTACCCGCAATATTGGCTGAGATGGCTAAGGATACTAAGAGAAAGGCTCGATCTTCCGACCTAGGGTGAAATTATGGATTTTGGCCAGATATTGAAAAGAAAGAGATGGTTCAGTGTATGTTTTGCCAAAAAGTTGTACCAGCAGGAATAAAAAGGTTCAAGCAACATCTTGTTAGAGGGTTTGGTGATGTAAGGAAGAGCCCAAGAGTGCCTGAATTGGTTAGGAAGGAGATGGCAGACTACTTGAAGAAGAATGCAAGGAATAAGAACTTGTTATTAGATAATGAAGAGAAGAATGTAGAAGAGGGACAACAAAAAGATGGTGATGCAAGAGAAGTACCAAGTTCTGGCATGACAGGAAAACAAGTGCAGAGGAAATTAGCTCAAGCTGCTATTAACTCCTTCATGGTTTCTGGTCCAGTTAAACCACAAACCCAAAAGCAATGCAAGTCACTTAGTTCCATGTTGTGTAAGACACCAGAGGAAGTTGTTGCACAAAGGAATAACTCTAAGTGTTCTCAAACTACTCTTGAGCATCTCGCAAAGAAAGATAAGGAGTCAAACAGATTGTTGATGATCATGTGGCTAACTTCTTAATTAAGAATGGGATACCGTTCAATGTCATTAATTCAAGAAGTTAGGAAATCATGCTTGAGTCTATTGGTCAATATGGTCCTAGTTATAGGTCACCAACATACCATGACTGCAGGGGCAAATTGCTTGACAGGACTGTTGGAAGGACAAATGAACTCAGGAATAAACATGAGGAATGTTGGAAGGAGTATGGTTGCTCAATCATGTCTAATGGGTGGACCTCAACAAACAACTATCATATCATCAATTTCCTTGCCAATAGTCCAGCAGGGACCATTTTCCTTGGTTCGGTGGACGCTTCAAGCGAGGTAGCAAATGCAAACATGCTAGAGATTGTGACACCCCAGGTGTCTATTTTGTGTTATGTCAGGAGATTTGTCCCTAACTTGGATGCTCAGTGAAAATTCCTATTTCCCGATCGTGTCTGTCTCTGTTTATCAGGATTATTCATCCACATTTCACCGAATTCGGAGTTATCCAGTCTCACGGAAGGCCGAATTTAGAGCCTGTTAAAAACTTTAATTCTCGGCACGAATGCAAACTCGATAGTCGATCTCGATTTATAAATCTCATCTAAGGCTCATTTAATCAAACTCTCGATGGTTGTTATTTGATCTGAGCCCGAGTCTAATTCGTCGAACTTGATCTATGTCTGACTATTTTATCTGGATCCGTACTCTCGAACGGAATACTCAATATGTCGTCCTCTAATCAATTTTATCCGACTCGGCCAAATATCTATGTCCGAATTCGCTGTCTCGATAGTCGGTCTACGTCCAAATACTTAATCCGAATCTGCATTATCCTGCATAATCTCTTTGTGTCAACCTCTAATTAATTATTATGCAAATTGACTTATTATATCTATATCACCATTCATCTCTATGTATCAAGTGTCTTCTAAAGATTTCTCAAAGTATTAAACAAATGGTCACATAAAAAGATAACTCCTATACTTGCTTGAATCTTCTTGTTTGAACAAATGTAAATTTTGAAATTCAACCAAGTCTTGCCATCTTGCTCAAACAACTCTATGTGAACTCTACAACAAAAGTTATTGAGGGTCCATGCCAAAAAAATGTCAAGAAAATAGTCCGATTGCCTTAGAAATATAATTGAGAGCTTTATAATGATACTACTTTGACCAAAGTAACACTTTAACTTATATTCAAGATATGAGGTTTGACCTTTAATAAAAAATTATAGAACCTGTGTTATACAACAAATTGTATATTTAGACCAAGCCTTGATTCAATCTCTAAGTATCTCAAACAGTGCCATCAAAACAGAATAAAAATCTGATTTCAGGATTCGAATTCTTCTAAGTCTGAATTCAGTGTCGTTCGGGTCGACGTCTCACGTTCCCTAAAATTTGTTAAACAACTAGAGTTTCACCAAATATAAAAGTTGTTAGTAACTAATGGAGGCACATCATATCAAAAGATGGCATTCATCCGACCCATTTTGACAAGGTTTGACATCCATTCTTTAGGTGAAATTAACCCTCTGACAGTAGCAACTTTGGAGTTAATTATCTCTTAATCTAGTAGGCAAATGGCTGAGAACCCTTAATCAAACATGTAGAGCATTGCGCGGGAAGAAACTTTGCTACAGTGACCAAGATCCTAATCCAAAGAGAAAATGCCAAAAAGTGCCACCCAAAGTCGCTATTGTAGCATCTACCACATGTTCGACGAATTGCTGTAATGGAGAGACGTGGCAGCCGTGCTCTGGAGCTTCTCCTCCATAATGGCAGCAGTCTGCCTTCTCCCTTCTCCCCCACGCCACTCCTCCCTCCCAGCCAGGGGTGGACCCAGGCCGGGGCGCAGGCCCAAAAGAAAAATTACAACTTCTACGTAGCGTCGCAGCCCACGGACAGACACTGAAGACTAACCCTAGCCACGCGTCGTCCCGTACTCCTGTCCTCGCCCGCCCGCCCAGCCAAGCGTTGTGCGCCATCGCGCACTCGCGTGGTCACGGCCTGCGGCTGTGCGGCTCCGGCTGCGAGCCTGCTGCCTGCGGCTCGCCTCGCTCGCCCGGCGCCTGCCAGGCCACGCGTCGTGCGCCGTCGCGGCTGCGGCTCACCGCTCACCAGTCACCTCGCCCGGCGCCCGCCCAGCCACGCGTCGTTCGCCCGTCCTGCGTCAGCCCGTCACTCGTTGTTCATGGTTTAGAACTTTAGATTATCTTCAATTTCACAGGTCCGTCATTGTTCATGGCTAATCTTAATCGTGATTTCAGATTTAGATTTTCTTCCAAAAGTGGTCGGTCATTGTTCATGGTTAATCGTGACTTCAATCCCTTTTAACTTTTAAGGCTTTAATTAGATGTTTTATAGAGATTTATTGTGTTTGTAAAATATTTCAGATACAATACAAGGAGCCAGTAACAATCAAAATAAAGAAAACGCATAGAACATTGCAATCATTTTTCTCTCTGGCTCTAACACCTGTCGTTCCTAATGTGCAACCAAGATCAAACCTTAATTCTCAACCAACAGCGGGAACCGGATACATTTGGAAGGAGCTATATCATAACTTGTATGTCGTCTTTAACATTTATGACTACGTTGTTTTGCCGTACAAAATTTTTTATATGCTACTATTAGAGTTTATGATCGTTTCGGCCCGGGCCTTGGCTAATTTCTGGGTCCGCCACTGCTCCAAGTACACGAGTCTTCTCCCAACCATAAGACCTCCTCTCTACCCCGCGCCTAGGAATGCACCAGCCTTCTTCCCCACGTTGAGCTCGTCTTCCATGGCCGCTCCTAGATCTCTTGCTCGGCTTCTTCATCGCTGTGCTCCCCTCTGCTCGTGCCCAGCCGACCGAGAGTGGCTGCCTAGGACCGGCCGAGCCCCTCCTCGACGTGCGGTAGCCCTTGGCTGAGCGCCATGTGCCATGGCTGAAACCCCCTCCATGCCATGTTCCTGTACGTGCGTGAGATGGAGCGTGAGATGGAGGAAGAAGATGACTCCCTGAGCCAATGACAAGTGGGCCCAGGGACGGATGTAAGTGTGCTGGAAATTTCAGATTTATGTATTGTGTTCAAAAAATCATATCTCGAGTTTTAGAGCTCCAAAAATCATGAAATTTGTTTTGTTGGCTTCCTTATGAAATGCTCTAACTATTGGATCTATAGGTTGGCATGTTTTAGTGGAAAAGTTTTTCTGTAGAAATTCGTAATTAAAAACTGTTTTAGAGAATAAACGAACTTGCTTCTCTCCATAATTTTATTTATAAAATCGAAAAATAATGAAACCTGTTTTGTTAGTTAGATGTTGTCATACACCATCAAGGAAAAATACAAAACTTATATATTGTTCACAGTTTTCTTGGTGTGTTAATTAAAACAAGTTAAATAGAGAAAAGAAGATTGATTTGCTTGTTATTTTTGGATCTGTAGCTCCAGTGCTCCAAATGGGTTGAAAGTTGTACAGTAGACTCTTGGTGTGATGCTTGGTGACTGGTAAAAATTTCATGAATTGTTGTGCATGTATGATTAAGTTAGTGATTTAACTTGTTTAATGCACCTTAAGTTGTTTTAAATGGTTTATAAATAATATATGTATGTAAAAATAGAAAATGATGTTCCACTGTCCTTGTATGATATTATAGTAGCCTAAGAAAGCTTAATATGGTCATGCATCCATAGAAAATAATTAATTTTAGAATTAACTTGCTCTCACAAACTTTATTGCATTAACAATTTGTTATTTTTGTAGTAAATTAAATATAAAACCTGGGCATGTGCAATTTATACATTAGTCATAAATTGTTATTAACTTTACCTCATAAAAATTCCAGCCCCAAATTAGATAGTTTCATATGGTGCTAAAATAACACCCCTTTTATAATTACAAGAGTTAGTGAAAAATTAGGAGAAAACAAAATCATGCATGTTTCATGGAATACTTGAGTTACACCTTAAAACTAATTAGAGAATTAATGGTTATGTCATGATGTTCTAAAGATAAATAGTAGAACTTCATCATAATTTTGTGTGATGTCGGATATGTGTGCCGAAGTACTCTATTTTGGTGCATGTGTTTGTTAATTGTGTGGTAACTCTAGCGCATGAAATGACTCCGATGAAATTTGTAAGTGACTTATTGATCCTCATTTGTTTGTTTTAAATCTAATAGATGGTAAAGTGTTAGAATGGTTCAAATCTCTAAAACGCGGCAATTCTTGAATTATATAGAAGCTGAAATTTATTGATTGCTGTTTTGGGCTGCACGCATTGTTTTTGTCGTGCTGTTTGTTTAATGAACCAAATCATATTTTCTGTAGGAAAGCCATATAGATGACTTGTAGATAACTTTATTATCTTACTTGTGTTAAAAATTGACAGGCATAAGTCTGATCGTTTAAGAGTTATGCTTTTTACAAATTCAGTAACTGAATCTGTCCAATTTTGTACAGATTTCAGAGATTGAATTGTTTGCTTAAGATAATGTTACAATCTGTTCATGGTCGTTATAAGAAAGTTGTAGATGCTTTTCTGATCTTGCTTGTGTTAAAGTTTCATAACCACAGGCTTGATAGTTTAAGAGTTATGAATTTTACAAACTAGTTGTTGTGTTCTGTTCACTGTCAGAACAAATTTCGAAAACTGTAATGTTTGATTTGATTAAACCTGGAATCAATTGTTGGTGATTATAAAAGTTATGTAGTGTCATTGCCAAGATTTACAAAAAGTCTAGGATCACTTTGTTTGGATGTCTGAATCTTTAGTTGTGAATTGTTGAAGTTGCAAGTCTGAATCTGTCCAAATCTGGACAGAGCTGCTGTGTTTGCACAATTCGACCTTGCTAAGAGTCTAATCATATTGATATGATAATACCAAAATTTTAGAAAACTTTTTAAGATTTCCAGAAAGTCCTAGTTTGCTATTTTTAGATTCATGTTTGAAGAGTTATGATTAAAACGAGTGACTGCTGTGCTGCTGTCCTAAAAATCTGCATGTGTGCATTTGATTGTTTTGTTCACCCTGTTGCTAAAAATGTTTGGTTAACACTTAAGTAATGTAGACTTGCCATGACTAAGCTTAATAATGCACTGTGTCATGTTTTGTATGTTTCTTGCTCTAGTTGATTGTGATATAAGAGTTCCTTAGTTAGTGATGCCTATGTCGTATTCAAGCTTACGTTGTCTTTGTTGGACTTGTGTGGTCGGTGATGCTTTTCCGCGATCAATAGGAGAACTAATGAAAAGCCGTATCCAAATAAATAAAATGCGCGTACTTGTGATGTCATTTTTGTATTGCATAAATATATAAAATGTTGTCATCTTTTAATGGTGTTAATGTTGATCACCGATGATGTGTAAATAACTAAAACTAATGTGTGTTGTCTACGGTGTCGTACAATTAAATGTTTAGTTCGCTACTATGTATTTGAATATCTTGTGCTACTTTCATTATATTCATACATATGCATATTGCATCTCATTTAGGACCGAGAGATGATGGTCGTGCGAGTGATGTGGTGCCAACCACAAGATGCAGATGGTGGACAATCTAAGGAAGGATGGACATAATCAGTGGATGCTTGCCAAGCGAGCACCCCCAGCAAACACTATCTAAGTGTTAAATTAAAGGCAAGCCCCGGTTTTATGCATTACCGTTATATATGCTATTTTACTGCACTTAATATTTGTAGGCTTGTACTATGCACTTAAGTGTAGGAGTTGTCTGAAACCCTAGTTGCATGAACTCAGGATTCCTTTTAAGATGGATACTAGTATGCTAGGTCGAGTAGCTGCTTTACTAATTTGGGATCTTGGTAGAAGTCGAGTGATTTTTCTAGCACTCGCGCGAGGTCAGGAATTGGTTGTATCCATTTTCATATCGTAATGATGTTGGTCTGTGGACAACAATCCATGGGGATTGGTTATCTACGAGACGAAAAATTGGAATAAGGATTAAGGTGTGGTACCGTGTGTCAACATTTGGACGTACTAAGCACATGCCGAGAAATATGGTAAATCGGTAAGCCTAGTACCTGATTGAACCTGGCAGCAGATTGCCCTCTTTACGCGACCTGAGACATGGTCTCTCATTCCGGTTATGGTGGGTACAAGTGCGGTCACTGCACGACGGCAGTCGGGGTCAGTGAGGCATTGTACGCTAAGCGGTGAGCCCCTCTCTGCTGGCGGGGAATCGATGGGGACGGTTGATGTGTGTGGGGACGTAGTGCCTCGCCACGTCGTGTGTTTAGGTTTACCTTGCAAGGATAAAAACTCGATTCGAATCGTTTGCTTCTCGCAGCTAATGAGACTGCTTGATCCATGCTGCTACATTGAGTAATAAGTGGAAATGAGGTGACTGGCAAAAGATGTTGATTGGTAAAAATGTTTGATACCATGTATGATTAGCTAGGTACACATCTAGTAGAAAGATTCTACTAAAACTTGAAAAGCTAAAACTAATTTTTAGACTCAGCTACTGCTTTTGGCAAACCAAACCCCTCAGCCAAACAGCTGCATTTCTAGAGGTAGAGGAGTAGACTCCTCACACCGGGTAAGTCTAGCTAAGTATTAGTATACTCAGCCTTGCTTGTGGCATAATTTTTGCAGGTACTCCTTAGGATGATTAGTTGATGGTGTGACTTGGCCTTCGTCCCTGCCACCAGGACAAACGGTCGAGTGGGTTACTGCTTCCGCAGGAGTGGACCAAGAAGAGTAGCGTGGCCAGGCTTCGCCATGTTACTCGGTTTTCTCCGTTAGTTATCTCTGCTGCATTAAAATTTATGATTATTATTTCTGAAACTCCAATAATGTAATCACTAATGGTACTTCTTAAATTTGTGGTATTATGCTTTATTGTATTTCTCTGTGCCTCACCTTTGTGTGAGCTAGTGGTATTCGATCCTGGATAAGTGGCCTCGTCGGACTAGATCCGAGGGACTGACGATTTATTCCTATTTAAGTGTGGTCTAGCCTTTAAGGCGGGACTTAGGCATAAGTTAGAATAATTCGGGCGGTTCCGCCACAGCGGTATCAGAGCGAATACCATTATAGAGAAGTCAATAAGTCATGATTACCAACCTTTTATAAAGTAAAACTTGCTTAGAAACCAATGTTGGATAGATCGTCAGGACGATAAGGACAGACCTAGAACGTGAAGCCTTAGAAAATAGATGGGTAGCTAGGTGGCTATTTATATAGGCCGTAAAGGCTACTATTACTACTATTAGGATGCTGTAGAAGCACCCGAAAAATTAGTTAGGTCTGAGAAGGCGTCTAGAATGAGCATGCATCATGATTGTCGCATTATAATTGTTTCTTGTGCATTAACATGCTTCTCTCACCTTTATTCCAATAATAAGAAATTGTGAATAATGTGTTGTATTGCTATGAACTGCAAAAAAAATGTCTTATCCTGTGTGTCATGATAGTCTTGACTAGGTTGTGTTATGTACTTCTCTTGTCTTGCTATCTAGGTGGCATTGTAATTGTTCAACCCTTTTTGCAAAACATTTTGTTGCTTGTTCTGTTCATAAAAACACCCCCTCCAAACAACCTTGAGTTTAGCAAGTGAAACCTTAAAAAAACGTGCTTACGTCAGTGTTTTTCTAATCCTTGTGTGTTTTACCCTTGAATTTACACCTGCACTGTTTGTAGATTTCCATAGCTTGACCCCTAAATCGGCTAAAGCTTCCTTGTGCACTTATTGTGTCAAAAAAACACATCGTTTGGTATCTAGTTGCGCAAACCATGATCAAGGCCATGTTTCTTTCCATAGATCCAGTCCTGAATCTTCGTTGCATTTCTGCTGCTCATCCTAGCAGATCTTGTTTTCCTACCTCTCCTTTGACCGAATCTGGTAATCATTTTCCTTGCGAATCACGTTGTGGCTTTATCATCCAAATCTCTAGATCCTTCATCGATTTTGCCCCATTATCTGGTTATCTGCTATAACCGTTCTCAAGTATCGAATGTTGATCTTGCCTAAATCTCTCATTTCTGGTCATTCTCATGCCCCCTTCTCCGAGGATCATGACGCTTGTTTTATCAACTTATCTCTAAACGACATATCCATGTGGATTAATGGATGTTGTTGTTATCTTTGGATCTCTCATGTCTCTAAAAGCTTATCAATCTCGATCTCATGGTTGGTTCCTCCTCATATTAAATATCATATTAATCTTTGGCTGATAATCCCCGTGATGATCATAAAATAGTTCTCTGAGTTGAAGAAAATGCTCATATGATACTCTTTTGCCAGCAATCTCTGCTTCAACTCCGACCACATTCTTATTTTCTGAGCCATACTCTCATGGGCTCCATCTATTTATGCCACGTGGATTTATCGTTGGTTGTGTTTAGTAATGGTGTTATGACTAACGACTGATGGTGCCGCGACGAAACCGAGAGCCAACTACGGTGCACACATGGTTGAGCTGCTCGGCACGCGCTGGTATCATGGTTAATAGTCATGATCCATTACGAGACTATACTGATGTGCTATCTTTTGTGGATATTCTCTCAAAGTGATCGCTGCGTTTTGTCTCAATATGTCACGATATTCTATCCAAATCTATCTTCATTATCTTGTTAGATACCATCTCATGAATTTGCATCTATTTTCAGCTTGGGAGTTACATGCTTCTCCACCCTTAAAGATCCTCATTTGAATCTCGGGACGAGATTCTTTTAAGGGGGGAAGGCTGTGACACCCCAGGTGTCTATTTCGTGTTATGTCGGGAGATTTGTCCCTAACTTGGATGCTCAGTGAAAATTCCTATTTCTCGAACGTGTCTATCTCTGTTTATCAGGATTATTCATCCACATTTCACCGAATTTGGAGTTATCCAGTCTCACAGAAGGCCGAATTTAGAGCCTGTTAAAAACTTTAATTCTCGGCACGAATGCAAACTCGATAGTCGATCTCGATTTATAAATCTCATCTAAGGCTCATTTAATCAAACTCTCGATGGCTGTTATTTGATCTAAGCCCGAGTCTAATTCCTCGAACTTGATCTATGTCTGACTATTTTATCTGGATCCGTACTCTCGAACGGAATACTCAATATGTCGTCCTCTAATCAATTTTATCCGACTCGGCCAAATATCTATGTCTGAATCCGCTGTCTCGATAGTCGGTCTACGTCCAAATACTTAATCCGAATCCGCATTCTCCCGCAGAATCTCTTTGTGTCAACCTCTAATTAATTATTATGCAAATTGACTTGTTATATCTATATCATCATTCATCTCTATGTATCAAGTGTCTTCTAAAGATTTCTCAAAGTTTTAAACAAATGGTCACATAAAAAGATAACTCCTATACTTGCTTGAATCTTCTCGTTTGAACAAATGTAAATTTTGAAATTCAACCAAGTCTTGCCATCTTGCTCAAACAACTCTATGGGAACTCTACAACAAAAGTTATTGAGGGTCCATGCCAAGAAAATGTCAAGAAAATAGTCTGATTGCCTTAGAAATATAATTGAGAACTTTATAATGATACTACTTTGACCAAAGTAAAACTTTGACTTATATTCAAGATATGAGGTTTGACCTTTAATAAAAATTGTAGAACCTGTGTTATGCACCAAATTGTATATTTAAATCAAACCTTGATTCAATCTCTAAGTATCTCAAACAGTGCCATCAAAACAGAATAAAAATCTGATTTCAGGATTCGAATTCTTCTAAGTCTGAATTCAGTGTCGTTCGGGTCGACGTCTCGCGTTCCCTAAAATTTGTTAAACAACTTGAGTTTCACCAAATATAAAAGTTGTTAGTAACTAATAGAGGCACATCATATCAAAATATGGCATTCATCCGACCCATTTTGACAAGGTTTGACATCCATTCTTTTAGGTGAAATTAACCCTCTGACAGTAGCAACTTTGGACTTAATTATCTCTTAATCTAGTTGGCAAATGGCTGAGAACCCTTAATCAAACATGTAGAGCATTGCGCGGGAAGAAACTTTGCTACAGTGACCAAGATCCTAATCCAAACAGAAAACGCCAAAAAGTGCCGCCCAAAGTCGCTACTGTAGCATCTACCACGTGTTCGACGAATTACTGCAATGGAGAGACGTGGCAGCCGTGCTCTGGAGCTTCTCCTCCATAATGGCAGCAGTCTGCCTTCTCCCTTCTCCCCCACGCCACTCCTACCTCCCAGCACACGAGTCTTCTCCCAACCATGAGACCTCCTCTCTACCCCACGCCTAGGAACGCACCAGCTGTGGCGGAACCTCCCAAGTAATTAGGCCCACCTACAGTTGTCCTTGTCCAACGGACCTCAGACAACCCTGTAGGTGCCCCTGAACTACTTGACAAGCTCGGTATCTTTCCTTACCTTACCAGGAACGTTTCACCCGTCTTGCAGACATTACAGAACATCGGAGATAAAGAATTGCGGAAGCGAATTACATAGCTTACATTTATTTCAAAAGCAAGCTTGAGTTATTTTATTACAGACCAGACTAAAAGTGAGTGCGGAGTAGTAATATCATACAAACCAAGGGAGGCAAGAACTCCTCCCGAAAAGATATACACAAAAGATCCTAAGTGGAGGACCGAGTCCTCCCGCACTTCAGTCTTGTTTTTCCTCATTTGGTACCACCTTGGAACAAAAGCAACAAAAATTTGTCGCTTCCTCACCTAAAAACAACAAAGGGATAAACCCTGAGTATGGGATACTCAGCAAGTCTTACCCGACTAAGGAAAAGACTCTCAAGGGTATGCTGGATAAACAGGAGTCAAGGAGAGGCTTTAGCAAAAATCAACTTATACTTTTGCAGAAATAGCTTACTAAAGTGAGTCCTTACTTTCAATCTTTTAATGCCATATTAAGTATTAATAGACTCTATTTGCATCTAGTCTAATTTCACATCACATCAAGACAGCATCATTTTTATCCAAAGTGTTCACATCCTGACTTTAGGTTGCAGGGAAGTGACCAAGTCTTCATAACCGCGAAGGTACGGCGATCCGAATCGATTATACTCAGCTGAGGATCTCCAATCACACGACATATGTAGCACTTAACCCTTGCATATGTCAACCCGCCACCGGGGTTCTTAAGACCGGATCAGGTTCACGCAAACTGAGAGCACAGATACGCCACCGTCCAGCCTCTTGCCACGGAGGGTACACGCTACTCTCGCCACCGCTCCACGCCCATTTCGTGTTATCTTATTCCGGCCTTAGCCTGCCCGAGGCAAGGCTTACCCATGACGAGGCATGTGACCAGTTAAAGGGTCCTCGGTCAGCACGCCTACATACTCGTTAATCCTTAACCAACCTGGGTAGAACATCACTTGTTCCTACCCCAAGTCTCAATTTACGTATTTCCATCCTTAGGAGTGTGTCTGTTCCTTAGGATGAAAGAGCATCACAGGGAGCTTTGCAGTAAGATCCCACCATTGCTCCAAATGAAAATATTCTTGCAGGTAGAAGCCATCCTTTCTCGAGTTAAATTAAGGACAACCTCTATCCACAAGATCTAAGCAAGGCTAAGCATTTTTGTAAATCATATTTTGATACTTCACCGAAGTATCTATAAAGGTATGGATATCAAGGAAAGCAATGCATCAAAGGGTTCCAAACAACTCCTATGAACTTAATGCACATTTCACTAGACTTAAGTGTGCGAAAGGTATTTAAAAACACAAGGAAAGGGGTTGCATGCACCGGGGCTTGCCTTTGTTAACAGGTGAGTCCTCTTCGGATCCACAAATATCGAAGTAAAAGCAATTGCCTGTTTGAGGATCTGAGGATGGTGGTATCCCTGCTTGAGAGACTTCTTCTTCTTCTTCGTGTTCTAACAGAACCATATACATGCATAAGAATGGATGTCATGGGATGCTCATGAGGATGCAAAGATAATATAAACTTATTATCTAGGTCTTGAGTACAACTTTCCTTCACGGTACTCCGAGAATCTAGGGTTTCCGGAGTCAGTAAAGGAGTTCATGGAGCAGGGGGGTGGTTTTGGGTTTAGTGATCAAACAAGGTCCAAATCAACCCAAATTCTACCCAAGGCTTCTAAATATTGGTTTAAGTGCCCATAAAAAGTTTGGGCATTTTTGGGCTTACCAATTATTCTCTAAAAATCCATAACTCATACTTTTAACTACTTTAAATACTCTAAAATTTCTTACTTACACTAAAAATCACAAAACTATTTTTACTAAATTCTATGGAAAATAACAAACCTAGGAAAATTGGTCTCATATTTTTAGGATTTTTCTGTAATTTTCTACACATTTCTCAAGTTCTCAGAAAAAGAAAATGAAAAAGTATAAATAGAACTGGGCCGGAAGCAGCCCATACGGCCCAGCCACGCACAGAAGCGCGCTTGCACACGCGTTCACGCCCGCGTTGGCATCTTTGCAGCAAAGTCCTCGGCTTAACGGTTAAACAGAAATGGGTCCATTCTCTATTGTATTAAGTCACTGACAGTTTGCGGAAATGCCCTCGGGTTTCTATTCTTTTGCAGACCGAAGTCCCCGTCGACGAGCGACGCCGGTCCGCGCTCCGGCGAGACTATTCCGGCCAGATAACGCCACGACTGGAGTTCTCAAGCGACAGGAACCAAATTAGCTACCTACCGCACCTTTCCCCTCACACAATTTCTGAATTGAAGCTCTACACCTTTCTGCCCACGGTGTCAGCGCGGGTGATTAAGTGGATCAAGGTGTTCCGGCTGAGCGAGGGCTGGGCTGGATAAATTGAAGCTAGGGAGAGGTTCCTGGGTTCACCAGGGATCCTGGACACGCTTTGGTTTGGGCAATACAAGACCCGAAGAGCAGGTCGACGGTGAGGGTGGGTTACGGCGGTGTTCTTCAGAGCGAGCACGCGTTCTGGTGAAAGGCTTCGGCCGAAATTCAATTGGTTGATACCGGGGGCAATAGGAGGCTAATAGCGAGCAAGAACATGAAACAATTGGGTAAGTACTCACTCGAGGAAGGCTGGCCACGGAGATGTTCTTCGCGGCGGAGTTAAAACAGAGAGGAAACCGACTCGAGGGCTATTCCGGTGAGCTTGAGTCGGGCACTTAGTGGCTGAGAGGTGGGATACGGTGAAGAAGCAACGCTCGCCCTCAATTTATAGCCAACCGGCCGCAATCGAATGAGCCTCACCGGCTGTAATCGTGCTGGCGAGCTTCACCCGCACGGCAGAGCCACGGCACAAGTCCGGTGGCCGCCGTTTAACCGGGTAGCGCCACCTTAACGCTTTGAAGCCACGTCGCACCAGTCTTTTACCGCAGCCGCCGACGACCATCCGCTGTGGTGGCGTTCTTATCGCCAGCGAAGGACTGACCATATCCCTGGCGCGATATTTCTGAAGGCCGGTGAACAGTGCTCGATTCAGTAAAATCAACGAGTCTGACAGCCTGTGTTTAGCGTTGATTTACTCCAGATTTTCAATGGCAACCAGTGGATTAGCTAATATCAAAGTTGTTGTTTGATAGTCCAACAACAATCTTGCTATAGCATCCATAGCCAAATTCTTTTTAGAGCAAGGTTGGTTTCCAGTTCAAAGTTGACTTGATACTACTGTTAGTCTGAATTTCATACTTCAGACAGCCTGAAAGTTCAACTTTGAGTGCACTTTTCTCCAAATTCTTTACAAGAACATGGCTTGCACTCTTAAGCAAAAATGTTCTCCTTTGTTTGGTCTACAATTTTGATGTGGTGACCTAGGGCTAAAACCCTATACTTTGAAAGTTACAAAGCCCCAAAGTTGAGCCAATTCTCTGATTTTCAGACTTAGAATTGAACTCCAATGAGGTCCATTTTGCATTTAAGTCCAAAACTTAGGGTTTTGCTTTCAAGTCCACATATTTGTGAACCAATTGACTTCAAATACTTATTTGACTTGGTTTTTGCACTTTAGCCCAAAAGTGGGCTAGTTTTGCACATAAGCCCCTAGGGTTTGGTTTCAGGGTTTTCCAGGGTTCTAATTAGAGTTTCTGGTATTCTAGGGGTATAAATGTGATTCAACTTTATTCTTGGGGTCATTTTATGACTTTTACCCTAAAGCTTTTAGGTTTTCTCAACTTAGATTAAGTTTTACCCCTTTAATCATTATTTAGGGTTAAGTCCTTTAACCAGGGTCCTATTTGTAAAACATTAAAACAACACAACTTGTTTGAAATTTTTGCCTAGTAAATACACTCTAGGTGTGTCAAACATATGCAATGCCAATGCTTATGATGTCATGCTCAAGTTTTAGTTATAGTAACACCAGGGGTGTTACATCCTTCCCCCCATAAAAGAATCTCGTCCCGAGATTTAAAGTCCTAGGGTGAGTAATGGAAAAGGAAATGTGTCACATTTTTATTTCTTTATTTCTGGTACAAGGCAGGGGTGATGTGGGGGTTCATTCCTTTATTACACGGTTATACAGACTTTACAAATTACATGAGGCTAGAAAGCCTGAGAAATTCTTATCTAAAAAGTCTTGGGTTTCCCATGTAGCCTCATCCTCAGAATGCTGGTTCCACTGTATCTTGTAAAACTTGAGAGTCTTTCTTCGGGTAACCCTGTCCTTTTGATCCAGAACTCGAATAGGATGTTCCGAGTATGTTAAATCTGGTTCCAGGACAACATCAGTCACTTCAATGGTTCGATCAGGAACCCGAAGGCACTTCTTCAATTGTGACACGTGGAACACATTATGCACAGCAGACAATGTTTCGGGGAGCTGAAGTCGGTATGCCACTGGTCCACATTGTTCAAGCACCAGGAATGGACCAATGTATCTGGGTGCAAGCTTCCCTTTAACCCCGAAACGCGATACACCCTTCATTGGTGAAACTTTTAAGTACACATAATCGTCTACCAGAAAGCATAAGGGTTGTCGTCGTCGGTCTGCATAACTCTTTTGTTGAATCTGAGCTTTCTTCATATTATGAATAATTCTCTGAACCTTTTCTTCGACCTCTTTCACCATATCAGGTCTAAAGAAGTATCTTTCTCCAGGTTCAGACCAATTTAGCGGAGTTCGACACCGTCGCCCATATAAAGCTTCAAAAGGTGCCATCTTGATACTTTCTTGATAACTGTTATTGTATGAAAACTCCGCTAGGGGCAAACATTCATCCCATTTTTGTGAGAAGTCCAGAACGCATGCCCGCAGCATATCTTCAAGTATTTGGTTCACTCTCTCAGTCTGCCCACTGGTTTGAGGATGATAAGCCGAACTGTGGAGTAATTTAGTACCCAAGGAGCTGTGAAGTGCTTCCCAGAACTTGGCTACGAACTGAGGTCCACGATCCGACACTATGGTTTTTGGAATACCATGCAAACTGAGAATACGGCTGATATATAACGTTGCATAAGTGGCTACTGTATATTTGGCCCTGACGGGTAAGAAGTGGGCAATCTTTGTGAGTCGATCAACGATAACCCAAACAGAATCATACCCTTTGGTCGTCCTGGGCAGTCCCACAATAAAGTCCATACTGATGTCTTCCCATTTCCATGTTGGGATTGGTAAAGATTGTAATGGACCAGCAGTTTTCATGTGTATGGCCTTGACACGTCTGCAAGTGTCACATCTAGCCACATAGCGTGCAATTTCAATCTATGAACTGGAGATCCATTATCACCCAGGCAAAGCCAATGTGGTGGCAGATGCATTGAGTCGTAAGACTTCCTGCCACTGTCTTATGGCGAAGACCTCCGAGAACACTTTATGTCAAGAAATGGAAAAGCTAAACCTGGGGATCATCCAACAAGGGACTCTAAATCAGTTAAGGCTTGAGTCAATCATTTTGCAAAGAATAATTGATGCTCAAAAGGATAATCTGGGTATGAAGCACATTCGAGAGAAGATAGAGGCTGGAGTAGCCAAGTGTTTCAAGGAAGACGATCAAGGTGTGATATGGTTTAAAAACCGCATAGTAGTGCCAAAGCACGAAGAGCTACGCCAGCAAATTCTTGATGAAGCACATCTTAGTCGTTATTCTATTCATCCTGGAAGCACTAAGATGTACCAAGATTTAAAGCAACATTACTGGTGGACCAAGATGAAGATTGAAATTGCACGCTATGTGGCTAGATGTGACACTTGCAGACGTGTCAAGGCCATACACATGAAAACTGCTGGTCCATTACAATCTTTACCAATCCCAACATGGAAATGGGAAGACATCAGTATGGACTTTATTGTGGGACTGCCCAGGACGGCCAAAGGGTATGATTCTGTTTGGGTTATCGTTGATCGACTCACAAAGATTGCCCACTTCTTACCCGTCAGGGCCAAATATACAGTAGCCACTTATGCAACGTTATATATCAGCCGTATTCTCAGTTTGCATGGTATTCCAAAAACCATAGTGTCGGATCGTGGACCTCAGTTCGTAGCCAAGTTCTGGGAAGCACTTCACAGCTCCTTGGGTACTAAATTACTCCACAGTTCGGCTTATCATCCTCAAACCAGTGGGCAGACTGAGAGAGTGAACCAAATACTTGAAGATATGCTGCGGGCATGCGTTCTGGACTTCTCACAAAAATGGGATGAATGTTTGCCCCTAGCGGAGTTTTCATACAATAACAGTTATCAAGAAAGTATCAAGATGGCACCTTTTGAAGCTTTATATGGGCGACGGTGTCGAACTCCGCTAAATTGGTCTGAACCTGGAGAAAGATACTTCTTTAGACCTGATATGGTGAAAGAGGTCGAAGAAAAGGTTCAGAGAATTATTCATAATATGAAGAAAGCTCAGATTCAACAAAAGAGTTATGCAGACCGACGACGACAACCCTTATGCTTTCTGGTAGACGATTATGTCTACTTAAAAGTTTCACCAATGAAGGGTGTATCGCGTTTCGGGGTTAAAGGGAAGCTTGCACCCAGATACATTGGTCCATTCCTGGTGCTTGAACAATGTGGACCAGTGGCATACCGACTTCAGCTCCCCGAAACATTGTCTGCTGTGCATAATGTGTTCCACGTGTCACAATTGAAGAAGTGCCTTCGGGTTCCTGATCGAACCATTGAAGTGACTGATGTTGTCCTGGAACCAGATTTAACATACTCGGAACATCCTATTCGAGTTCTGGATCAAAAGGACAGGGTTACCCGAAGAAAGACTCTCAAGTTTTACAAGATACAGTGGAACCAACATTCTGAGGATGAGGCTACATGGGAAACCCAAGACTTTTTAGATAAGAATTTCCCAGGCTTTCTAGCCTCATGTAATTTGTAAAGTCTGTATAACCGTGTAATAAAGGAATGAACCCCCACATCACGTGGCGGAACCTCCCAAGTAATTAGGCCCACCTACAGTTGTCCTTGTCCAACGGACCTCAGACAACCCTGTAGGTGCCCCTGAACTACTTGACAAGCTCGGTATCTTTCCTTACCTTACCAGGAACGTTTCACCCGTCTTGCAGACATTACAGAACATCGGAGATAAAGAATTGCGGAAGTGAATTACATAGCTTACATTTATTTCAAAAGCAAGCTTGAGTTATTTTATTACAGACCAGACTAAAAGTGAGTGCGGAGTAGTAATATCATACAAACCAAGGGAGGCAAGAACTCCTCCCAAAAAGATATACACAAAAGATCCTAAGTGGAGGACCGAGTCCTCCCGCACTTCAGTCTTGTTTTTCCTCATTTGGTACCACCTTGGAACAAAAGCAACAAAAATTTGTCGCTTCCTCACCTAAAAACAACAAAGGGATAAACCCTGAGTATGGGATACTCAGCAAGTCTTACCCGACTAAGGAAAAGACTCTCAAGGGTATGCTGGATAAACAGGAGTCAAGGAGAGGCTTTAGCAAAAATCAACTTATACTTTTGCAGAAGTAGCTTACTAAAGTGAGTCCTTACTTTCAATCTTTTAACGCCATATTAATTATTAATAGACTCTATTTGCATCTAGTCTAATTTCACATCACATCAAGACAGCATCATTTTTATCCAAAGTGTTCACATCCTAACTTTAGGTTGCAGGGAAGTGACCAAGTCTTCATAACCGCGAAGGTACGGCGATCCGAATCGATTATACTCAGCTGAGGATCTCCAATCACACGACATATGTAGCACTTAACCCTTGCATATGTCAACCCGCCACCGGGGTTCTTAAGACCGGATCAGGTTCACGCAAACCGAGAGCACAGATACGCCACCGTCCAGCCTCTTGCCACGGAGGGTACACGCTACTCTCGCCACCGCTCCACGCCCATTTCGTGTTATCTTATTCCGGCCTTAGTCTGCCCGAGGCAAGGCTTACCCATGACGAGGCATGTGACCAGTTAAAGGGTCCTCGGTCAGCACGCCTACATACGCGTTAATCCTTAACCAACCTGGGTAGAACATCACTTGTTCCTACCCCAAGTCTCAATTTACGTATTTCCATCCTTAGGAGTGTGTCTGTTCCTTAGGATGAAAGAGCATCACAGGGAGCTTTGCAGTAAGATCCCACCATTGCTCCAAATGAAAATATTCTTGCAGGTAGAAGCCATCCTTTCTCGAGTTAAATTAAGGACAACCTCTATCCACAAGATCTAAGCAAGGCTAAGTGATAGTCGCCTAGAGGGGGGGGGTGAATAGGGCGAAACTGAAATTTACAAATATAAACACAACTACAAGCCGGGTTAGTGTTAGAAATATAAATGAGTCCGAGAGAGAGGGCGCAAAACAAATCCCAAGCGAATAAGCAAGTGAGACACGGAGATTTGTTTTACCGAGGTTCGGTTCTTGCAAACCTACTCCCCGTTGAGGAGGCCACAAAGGCCGGGTCTCTTTCAACCCTTCCCTCTCTCAAACGGTCCCTCGGACCGAGTGAGCTTCTCTTCTCAAATCAAAGCCGGGAACAAAACTTCCCCGCAAGGGCCACCACACAATTGGTGCCTCTTGCCTTGATTACAATGGAGTTGTGATCTCAAGAACAAGTGAGAAAGAAAAGAAGCAATCCAAGCGCAAGAGCTCAAATGAACACGGCAAATCACTCTCACTAGTCACTAGGGCTTTGTGTGGAATTGGAGAGGATTTGATCTCTTTAGTGTGTCTAGAATTGAATGCTAGAGCTCTTGTAGTAGTTGAGAAGTGGAAAACTTGGATGCAATGAATGGTGGGGTGGTTGGGGTATTTATAGCCCCAACCACCAAACTTGACCGTTGGCTGGAGGCGTCTGCTCGATGGCGCACCGGACAGTCCGGTGCACACCGGACAGTCCGGTGCCCCTGCCACGTCATCACTGCCGTTGGATTCTAGCCGTTGGAGCTTCTGACTTGTGGGCCCTCCTGAGTGTCCGGTGCACACCGGACATGTACTGTTTGATGTCCGGTGCACCGGCATGGGCGTGCCTGACGTCTGCGCGCGCTGCGCGCGCAATAAATGCACCGCAGGGAGCCGTTGGCGCCGCAGAGGGACGTTGCTCCGCTGGCACACCGGACAGTCCGGTGCACACCGGACAGTCCGGTGATTTTTAGCGGAGCGGCTGCCGCGCGAACCCGAGGCTGGCGAGTTCCTGAGGCCGACTTCCCTTGGCGCACCGGACACTGTCCGGTGTACACCGGACAGTCCGGTGAATTATAGCCGAGTCGCCTTGGAATTTCCCGAAGGTGGCGAGTTGGAGTCTGAGTCCCCTGGTGCACCGGACAGGTACTGTTCACTGTCCGGTGGCACACCGGACAGTCCGGTGCGCCAGACCAGGGGTGCCTTCGGTTGCCCCTTTGCTCCTTTGTTGAATCCAAAACTTGGTCTTTTTATTGGCTAAGTGTGAACCTTTTACACCTGTATATACTATACACTTGGGCAAACAAGTTAGTCCAAAGATTTGTGTTGGGCAATTCAACCACCAAAAATATATAGGAACTAGGTGTAAGCCTAATTCCCTTTCAATCTCCCCCTTTTTGGTGATTGATGCCAACACAAACCAAAGCAAATAGAGAAGTGCATAATTGAACTAGTTTGCATAATGTAAGTGAAAAGGTTACTTGGAATTAAGCCAATATAACTACTTACAAGATATGCAAGGAATGTTTCTTTCTTATATAACATTTTGGACCACGTTTGCACCACATGTTTTGTTTTTGCAAATTCTTTTTGTAAATCCATTTCAAAGATCTTTTGCAAATAGTCAAAGGTAAATGAATAAGAGTTTGCAAAGCATTTTCAAGATTTGAAATTGTCTCCCCCTATTTCAAATGCTTTTCCTTTGACTAAACAAAACTCCCCCTAAAAGAGATCCACCTCTTAGTGTTCAAGAGGGTTTTGATATACCATTTTTGAAATACTACTTTCTCCCCCTTTTGAACACAATAGGATACCAAATGATAAAGACTTTTGGAAAGCACTAAGTTTTTGAATTTTGGTGGTGGTGGTGCGGTCCTTTTGCTTTGGGCTCATTTCTCCCCCTTTTTGGCATGAATCGCCAAAAAACGGAATCATTAGAGCCCTTGAAGTAAGTTCCTCCTCTTTGGTCATAAATGAATGAGTTAAGATTATACCAAAGACGAAATCCGGTCCTTTTGCGTTTGAGCTTTTACTCTCTCCCCCAAGGATGAAGTCCTTTTCCTTGATGCTCATTTGTCCCCCAAAGAAGAGAGAGTTGCTCGGAGTGGTGGCGAAGTATGAGTTACGGAGTGGAAGCCTTTTTCTTCGCCGAAGACTCCAATTCCCTTTCAATATACCTATGACTTGGTTTGAAATAGACTTGAAAACACATTAGTCATAGCATATAAAAGAGATATGATCAAAGGTATTCAAATGAGCTATGTGTGCAAGCTTAGCAAAAGAAATTTCTAGAATCAAGAATATTGAGCTCATGCCTAAGTCTGGTAAAAGATTGTTCATCAAGTGGCTTGGTAAAGATATCGGCTAATTGATCTTTAGTATTAATGTAAGAAATCTCGATATCCCCCTTTTGTTGGTGATCCCTAAGAAAATGATACCGAATGGCTATGTGCTTAGTGCGGCTATGCTCGACGGGATTGTCGGCCATTTTAATTGCACTCTCATTATCACATAGCAAAGGGACTTTGGTTAATTTGTAACCGTAGTCCCGCAGGGTTTGCCTCATCCAAAGCAATTGCGCGCAACAATGTCCTGCGGCAATGTACTCGGCTTCGGCGGTGGAAAGAGCGACTGAATTTTGCTTCTTTGAAGCCCAAGACACCAAGGATCTTCCCAAGAACTGGCAAGTCCCCGATGTGCTCTTCCTATTGATTTTGCACCCCGCCCAATCGGCATCCGAATAACCAAGTAAATCAAATGTGGATCCCCGAGGGTACCAAAGCCCAAACTTAGGTGTATAAGCCAAATATCTCAAGATTCGTTTTACGGCCGTAAGGTGGGATTTCTTAGGGTCGGATTGGAATCTTGCACACATGCAAACGGAAAGCATAATGTCCGGTCGAGATGCACATAAATAAAGCAATGAACCAATCATCGACCGGTATACCTTTTGATCCACGGACTTACCTCCCGTGTCGAGGTCGAGATGCCCATTAGTTCCCATGGGTGTCTTGATGGGTTTGGCATCCTTCATCCCAAACTTAGCAAGAATGTCTTGAGTGTACTTTGTTTGGCTAATGAAGGTGCCCTCTTGGAGTTGCTTGACTTGGAATCCTAGAAAATACTTCAACTCCCCCATCATTGACATCTCGAATTTCTGTGTCATGATCCTACTAAACTCTTCACATGTAGACTCGTTAGTAGACCCAAATATAATATCATCAACATAAATTTGGCATACAAACAAGTCATTTTCAAGAGTTTTAGTAAAGAGTGTAGGATCGGCCTTGCCGACTTTGAAGCCATTAGCAATAAGGAAATCTCTAAGGCATTCATACCATGCTCTTGGGGCTTGCTTGAGCCCATAAAGCGCCTTAGAGAGCCTATAGACATGATTAGGATACTCACTGTCTTCAAAGCCGGGAGGTTGCTCAACATAGACCTCTTCCTTGATCGGTCCATTGAGGAAGGCACTTTTCACGTCCATTTGATAGAGCTTAAAGCCATGGTAAGTAGCATAGGCCAATAATATGCGAATTGACTCAAGCCTAGCTACGGGTGCATAGGTTTCACCGAAATCCAAACCTTCGACTTGTGAATACCCTTTGGCTACGAGTCGAGCTTTGTTCCTTGTCACCACACCATGCTCATCTTGCTTGTTGCGGAAGACCCATTTGGTTCCTACAACATTTTGGTTAGGACGTGGAACTAAATGCCAGACCTCATTCCTCGTGAAATTGTTGAGCTCCTCTTGCATCGCCACCACCCAATCCGAATCTTGGAGAGCTTCCTCTACCCTGTGTGGCTCAATAGAGGAAACAAAAGAGTAATGTTCACAAAAATGAGCAACCCGAGATCGAGTAGTTACCCCCTTATGAATGTCGCCGAGGATGGTGTCGACGGGGTGATCTCGTTGGATTGCTTGGTGGACTCTTGGGTGTGGCGGTCTTGGTTCTTCCTCATCCTCCTTTTCTTGATCATTTGTATCTCCCCCTTGATCATTGCTATCATCTTGAGGTGGCTCGTCTTCTTGATTTTGCTCTTCATCATTTTGAGCCTCATCCTCATTTTGAGTTGGTGGAGATGCTTGCATGGAGGAGGATGGTTGATCTTGTGTACTTGGAGGCTCTTCGGATTCCTTAGGACACACATCCCCGATGGACATGTTCCTTAGCGCGATGCATGGAGCCTGTTCTTCACCTATCTCATCAAGATCAACTTGCTCTACTTGAGAGCCGTTAGTTTCATCAAACACAACGTCACAAGAGACTTCAACTAGTCCAGTGGACTTGTTAAAGACCCTATATGCCCTTGTGTTTGAGTCATAACCAAGTAAAAAGCCTTCTACAGTTTTAGGAGCAAATTTAGATTTTCTACCTCTTTTAATAAGAATGAAGCATTTGCTACCAAAAACTCTAAAATATGAAATGTTGGGCTTTTTACCGGTTAGGAGTTCATATGATGTCTTCTTGAGGATTCGGTGAAGATATAACCGGTTGATGGCGTAGCAGGCGGTGTTGACCGCTTCGGCCCAAAACCGGTCCGGTGTCTTGTACTCATCAAGCATGGTTCTTGCCATGTCCAATAGAGTTCGATTCTTCCTCTCCACTACACCATTTTGTTGTGGCGTGTAGGGAGAGGAGAACTCATGCTTGATGCCCTCCTCCTCAAGGAAGCCTTCAATTTGAGAGTTCTTGAACTCCGTCCCGTTGTCGCTTCTTATTTTCTTGATCCTTAAGCCGAACTCATTTTGAGCTCGTCTCAAGAATCCCTTTAAGGTCTCTTGGGTTTGAGATTTTTCCTGTAAAAAGAATACCCAAGTGAAGCGAGAATAATCATCCACAATAACAAGACAATACTTACTCCCGCCGATGCTTATGTAAGCAATCGGGCCGAATAGATCCATGTGGAGTAGCTCAAGCGGCCTGTCGGTCGTCATGATGTTCTTGTGTGGGTGATGGACTCCAACTTGCTTCCCTGCCTGGCATGCGCTACAAATCCTGTCTTTCTCAAAATGAACATTTGTTAATCCTAAAATGTGCTCTCCCTTTAGAAGCTTATGAAGATTCTTCATCCCAACATGGGCTAGTCGACGATGCCAGAGCCAACCCATGTTAGTCTTAGCAATTAAGCAAGTGTCGAGTTCAGCTCTATCAAAATCTACCAAGTATAGCTGACCCTCTAACACTCCCTTAAATGCTATTGAATCATCACTTCTTCTAAAGACAGTGACACCAACATCAGTGAATAGACAGTTGTAGCCCATTTGACATAATTGAGAAACGGAAAGCAAGTTGTAATCTAAGGAATCTACAAGAAAAACATTGGAAATGGAATGGTCAGGAGATATAGCAATTTTACCAAGACCTTTGACCAAACCTTGATTTCCATCCCCGAATGTGATAGCTCGTTGGGGATCTTGGTTTTTCTCATATGAGGAGAACATCCTTTTCTCCCCTGTCATGTGGTTTGTGCACCCGCTATCGAGTATCCAACTTGAGCCCCCGGATGCATAAACCTACAAAACAATTTTAGTTCTTGACTTTAGGTACCCAAACGGTTTTGGGTCCTTTGGCATTAGAAACAAGAACTTTGGGTACCCAAACACAAGTCTTGGAGCCCTTGTGTTTGCCCCCAACAAATTTGGCAACTACCTTGCCGGATTTGCTAGTAAGCACATAAGATGCATCAAAAGTTTTAAATGAAATGGCATGATCATTTGATGCATTAGGAATTTTCTTCTTAGGCAACTTAGCATGGGTTGGTTGCCTAGAACTAGATGTCTCACCCTTATACATAAAAGCATGATTAGGGCCAGAGTGAGACTTCCTAGAATGAATCTTCCTAATTTTGCTCTCAGGATAGCCGGCAGGGTATAAAATGTAACCCTCGTTATCCTGAGGCATGGGAGCTTTGCCCTTAACAAAGTTAGACAAGTTCTTAGGAGGGGCATTAAGTTTGACATTGTCTCCCCTTTGGAAGCCAATGCCATCCTTGATGCCAGGGCGTCTCCCATTATAAAGCATGCTACGAGCAAATTTAAATTTCTCATTTTCTAAGTTGTGCTCGGCAATTTTAGCATCTAGTTTAGCTATATGATCATTTTGTTGCTTAATTAAAATCATGTGATCATGAATAGCATCAATATCAACATTTCTACATCTAGTACAAATAGATACATGCTCAACAATAGATGTAGAGGGTTTGCAAGATTTTAATTCTACAACCTTAGCATGCTGCATATCATTTTTAGTTCTAAGGTCAGAAATTGTAACATTGCAAACATCTAGTTCTTTAGCCTTAGTAATCAACTTTTCATTTTCTACTCTAAGGCTAGCAAGAGAAATGTTCAATTCTTCAATCCTAGCAAGCAAATCATCATTATTATCTCTAGGAGTGGAAATTGAAACATCACAAACATGAGAATCAACCTTAGCATTTAAAATAGCATTTTCATTCCTAAGGTTGTCAATTATTTCACGGCAAGTGCTTAGCTCACTAGATAATTTTTCACATTTTTCTACTTCTAGAGCATAAGCCTTTTTAACCTTAACATGTTTTTTGTTTTCTTTAATTAGACAATCCTCTTGGGAATCCAAAAGGTCGTCCTTTTCATGAATAGCACTAACCAATTCATTCAATTTTTCTTTTTGAGCTATGTTAAGGTTGGCAAAAAGGGAACGCAAATTATCTTCCTCATCACTAGCATTGTCATCACTAGAGGATTCATATTTAGTGGAGGATTTAGATTTAACCTTCTTTTTGCCGTCCTTTGCCATGAGGCACTTGTGGCCGACGTTGGGGAAGAGGAGTCCCTTGGTGACGGCGATGTTGGCGGCGTCCTCGTCGTCGGAGGAGTCGCTTGAGCTCTCGTCGGAGTCCCACTCGCGACAAACATGGGCATCGCCGCCCTTCTTCTTGTAATACCTCTTCTTTTCCTTTCGTCTCCCCTTCTTGTCGTCACCTCGGTCACTGTCACTAGATATAGGACATTTAGCAATAAAATGACCGGGCTTACCACACTTGTAGCAAACCTTCTTGGAGCGGGACTTGTAGTCTTTCCCCCTCCTTTGTTTGAGGATTTGGCGGAAGCTCTTGATGACGAGCGCCATTTCCTCATTGTCGAGCTTGGAGGCGTCGATTGGTTGTCGACTTGGTGTAGCCTCCTCCTTCTTCTCCTCCGTTGCCTTGAATGCAACGGGTTGGGCTTCGGATGAGTCGCCAAGCTCGTTGATTTTCCTCGAGCCTTCTATCATGCACTCAAAACTTACAAAATGCCCGATAACTTCCTCGGGGGTCATTTTAGTATATCTAGGATTACCACGAATCAATTGAACTTGAGTGGGATTAAGAAAAATGAGAGATCTTAAAATAACATTTACCACTTCGTGATCGTCCCACTTCTTGCTCCCGAGGTTGCGCACTTGATTCACCAAAGTCTTGAGCCGGTTGTACATGTGTTGTGGCTCCTCTCCTTTGTGAAGCCGGAACCGACCGAGCTCCCCCTCGATCGTTTCCCGCTTGGTGATCTTGGTGAGCTCGTCTCCCTCGTGCGCGGTTTTGAGTACATCCCAAATCTCCTTGGCGCTCTTTAACCCTTGTACTTTGTTATACTCCTCTCTACTTAGAGAGGCGAGGAGTATTGTTGTTGCTTGAGAGTTGAAGTGCTCGATTTGGGCCACTTCATCCTCATCATAGTCCTCATCCCCTACGGATGGTACCTGCGCGCCAAACTCAACAACATCCCATATGCTTTTGTGGAGCGAGGTTAGATGAAATCGCATTAAATCGCTCCACCTAGCGTAATCTTCACCATCAAATGTTGGTGGTTTGCCTAATGGGACGGAAAGTAAAGGTGTATGTTTGGAAATGCGAGGGTAACGTAGGGGGATCTTACTATACTTCTTGCGCTCTTGGCGCTTAGAAGTGACGGAGGGCGCATCGGAGTCGGAGGTCGATGTTGATGAAGTGTCGGTCTCGTAGTAGACCACCTTCCTCATCCTCTTGTGCTTGTCGCCTTTCCGATGCGGCTTGTGGGAAGAAGATTTTTCCTTCTTCTCTTTGTGATGAGAAGAAGATTTCTTCTCCTTCCCTTTGTTGGAGGAGCTCTTCTTCTTCTCCCTCCTTTTGGTGCGGGACTCTTCCGATGAAGTGCTCCCGTGGCTTGTAGTGGGCTTTTCGCCGGTCTCCATCTCCTTCTTGGCGTGATCTCCCGACATCACTTCGAGCGGTTAGGCTCTAATGAAGCACCGGGCTCTGATACCAATTGATAGTCGCCTAGAGGGGGGGGGTGAATAGGGCGAAACTGAAATTTACAAATATAAACACAACTACAAGCCGGGTTAGTGTTAGAAATATAAATGAGTCCGAGAGAGAGGGCGCAAAACAAATCCCAAGCGAATAAGCAAGTGAGACACGGAGATTTGTTTTACCGAGGTTCGGTTCTTGCAAACCTACTCCCCGTTGAGGAGGCCACAAAGGCCGGGTCTCTTTCAACCCTTCCCTCTCTCAAACGGTCCCTCGGACCGAGTGAGCTTCTCTTCTCAAATCAAAGCCGGGAACAAAACTTCCCCGCAAGGGCCACCACACAATTGGTGCCTCTTGCCTTGATTACAATGGAGTTGTGATCTCAAGAACAAGTGAGAAAGAAAAGAAGCAATCCAAGCGCAAGAGCTCAAATGAACACGGCAAATCACTCTCACTAGTCACTAGGGCTTTGTGTGGAATTGGAGAGGATTTGATCTCTTTAGTGTGTCTAGAATTGAATGCTAGAGCTCTTGTAGTAGTTGAGAAGTGGAAAACTTGGATGCAATGAATGGTGGGGTGGTTGGGGTATTTATAGCCCCAACCACCAAACTTGACCGTTGGCTGGAGGCGTCTGCTCGATGGCGCACCGGACAGTCCGGTGCACACCGGACAGTCCGGTGCCCCTGCCACGTCATCACTGCCGTTGGATTCTAGCCGTTGGAGCTTCTGACTTGTGGGCCCTCCTGAGTGTCCGGTGCACACCGGACATGTACTGTTTGATGTCCGGTGCACCGGCATGGGCGTGCCTGACGTCTGCGCGCGCTGCGCGCGCAATAAATGCACCGCAGGGAGCCGTTGGCGCCGCAGAGGGACGTTGCTCCGCTGGCACACCGGACAGTCCGGTGCACACCGGACAGTCCGGTGATTTTTAGCGGAGCGGCTGCCGCGCGAACCCGAGGCTGGCGAGTTCCTGAGGCCGACTTCCCTTGGCGCACCGGACACTGTCCGGTGTACACCGGACAGTCCGGTGAATTATAGCCGAGTCGCCTTGGAATTTCCCGAAGGTGGCGAGTTGGAGTCTGAGTCCCCTGGTGCACCGGACAGGTACTGTTCACTGTCCGGTGGCACACCGGACAGTCCGGTGCGCCAGACCAGGGGTGCCTTCGGTTGCCCCTTTGCTCCTTTGTTGAATCCAAAACTTGGTCTTTTTATTGGCTAAGTGTGAACCTTTTACACCTGTATATACTATACACTTGGGCAAACAAGTTAGTCCAAAGATTTGTGTTGGGCAATTCAACCACCAAAAATATATAGGAACTAGGTGTAAGCCTAATTCCCTTTCACTAAGCATTTTTGTAAATCATATTTTGATACTTCACCGAAGTATCTATAAAGGTATGGATATCAAGGAAAGCAATGCATCAAAGGGTTCCAAACAACTCCTATGAACTTAATGCACATTTCACTAGACTTAAGTGTGCGAAAGGTATTTAAAAACACAAGGAAAGGGGTTGCATGCACCGGGGCTTGCCTTTGTTAACAGGTGAGTCCTCTTCGGATCCACAAATATCGAAGTAAAAGCAATTGCCTGTTTGAGGATCTGAGGATGGTGGTATCCCTGCTTCAGAGACTTCTTCTTCTTCGTGTTCTAACAGAACCATATACATGCATAAGAATGGATGTCATGGGATGCTCATGAGGATGCAAAGATAATATAAACTTATTATCTAGGTCTTGAGTACAACTTTCCTTCACGGTACTCCGAGAATCTAGGGTTTCCGGAGTCAGTAAAGGAGTTCATGGAGCAGGGGGGTGGTTTTGGGTTTAGTGATCAAACAAGGTCCAAATCAACCCAAATTCTACCCAAGGCTTCTAAATATTGGTTTAAGTGCCCATAAAAAGTTTGGGCATTTTTGGGCTTACCAATTATTCTCTAAAAATCCATAACTCATACTTTTAACTACTTTAAATACTCTAAAATTTCTTACTTACACTAAAAATCACAAAACTATTTTTACTAAATTCTATGGAAAATAACAAACCTAGGAAAATTGGTCTCATATTTTTAGGATTTTTCTGTAATTTTCTACACATTTCTCAAGTTCTCAGAAAAAGAAAATGAAAAAGTGTAAATAGAACTAGGCCGGAAGCAGCCCATACGGCCCAGCCACGCACAGAAGCGCGCTTGCGCACACGTCCACGCCCGCGTTGGCAGCTTTGCAGCAAAGTCCTCGGCTTAACGGTTAAACAGAAATGGGTCCATTCTCTATTGTATTAAGTCACTGACAGTTTGCGGAAATGCCCTCGGGTTTCTATTCTTTTGCAGACCGAAGTCCCCGTCGACGAGCGACGCCGGTCCTCGCTCCGGCGAGACTATTCCGGCCAGATAACGCCACGACTGGAGTTCTCAAGCGACAGGAACCAAATTAGCTACCTACCGCACCTTTCCCCACACACAATTTCTGAATTGAAGCTCTACACCTTTCTGCCCACGGTGTCAGCGCGGGTGATTAAGTGGATCAAGGTGTTCCGGCTGAGCGAGGGCTAGGCTGGATAAATTGAAGCTAGGGAGAGGTTCCTAGGTTCACCAGGGATCCTGGACACGCTTTGGTTTGGGCAATACAAGACCCGAAGAGCAGGTCGACGGTGAGGGTGGGTTACGGCGGTGTTCTTCAGAGCGAGCACGCGTTCTGGTGAAAGGCTTCGGCCGAAATTCAATTGGTTGATACCGGGGGCAATAGGAGGCTAATAGCGAGCAAGAACATGAAACAATTGGGTAAGTACTCACTCGAGGAAGGCTGGCCACGGAGATGTTCTTCGCGGCGGAGTTAAAACAGAGAGGAAACCGACTCGAGGGCTATTCCGGTGAGCTTGAGTCGGGCACTTAGTGGCTGAGAGGTGGGATACGGTGAAGAAGCAACACTCGCCCTCAATTTATAGCCAACCGGCCGCAATCGGATGAGCCTCACCAGCTGTAATCGTGCTGGCGAGCTTCACCCGCACGGCAGAGCCACGGCACAAGTCCGGTGGCCGCCGTTTAACCGGGTAGCGCCACCTTAACGCTTTGAAGCCACGTCGCACCAGTCTTTTACCGCAGCCGCCGACGACCATCCGCTGCGGTGGCGTTCTTATCGCCGGCGAAGGACTGACCATATCCCTGGCACGATATTTCTGAAGGCCGGTGAACAGTGCTCGGTTCAGTAAAATCAACGAGTCTGACAGCCTGTGTTTAGCGTTGATTTACTCCAGATTTTCAATGGCAACCAGTGGATTAGCTAATATCAAAGTTGTTGTTTGATAGTCCAACAACAATCTTGCTATAGCATCCATAGCCAAATTCTTTTTAGAGCAAGGTTGGTTTCCAGTTCAAAGTTGACTTGATACTACTGTTAGTCTGAATTTCATACTTCAGACAGCCTGAAAGTTCAACTTTGAGTGCACTTTTCTCCAAATTCTTTACAAGAACATGGCTTGCACTCTTAAGCAAAAATGTTCTCCTTTGTTTGGTCTACAATTTTTATGTGGTGACCTAGGGCTAAAACCCTATACTTTGAAAGTTACAAAGCCCCAAAGTTGAGCCAATTCTCTGATTTTCAGACTTAGAATTGAACTCCAATGAGGTCCATTTTGCATTTAAGTCCAAAACTTAGGGTTTTGCTTTCAAGTCCACATATTTGTGAACCAATTGACTTCAAATACTTATTTGACTTGGTTTTTGCACTTTAGCCCAAAAGTGGGCTAGTTTTGCACATAAGCCCCTAGGGTTTGGTTTCAGGGTTTTCCAGGGTTCTAATTAGGGTTTCTGGTATTCCAGGGGTATAAATGTGATATGACTTTTACCCTAAAGCTTTTAGGTTTTCTCAACTTAGATTAAGTTTTACCCCTTTAATCATTATTTAGGGTTAAGTCCTTTAACCAGGGTCCTATTTGTAAAACATTAAAACAACACAACTTGTTTGAAATTTTTGCCTAGTAAATGCACTCTAGGTGTGTCAAACATATGCAATGCCAATGCTTATGATGTCATGCTCAAGTTTTAGTTATAGTAACACCAGAGGTGTTACATCCTTCCCCCCATAAAAGAATCTCGTCCTGAGATTTAAAGTCCTAGGGTGAGTAATGGAAAAGGAAATGTGTCACATTTTTATTTCTTTATTTCTGGTACAAGGCAGGGGTGATGTGGGGGTTCATTCCTTTATTACACGGTTATACAGACTTTACAAATTACATGAGGCTAGAAAGCCTGGGAAATTCTTATCTAAAAAGTCTTGGGTTTCCCATGTAGCCTCATCCTCAGAATGCTGGTTCCACTGTATCTTGTAAAACTTGAGAGTCTTTCTTCGGGTAACCCTGTCCTTTTGATCCAGAACTCGAATAGGATGTTCCGAGTATGTTAAATCTGGTTCCAGGACAACATCAGTCACTTCAATGGTTCGATCAGGAACCCGAAGGCACTTCTTCAATTGTGACACGTGGAACACATTATGCACAGCAGACAATGTTTCGGGGAGCTGAAGTCGGTATGCCACTAGTCCACATTGTTCAAGCACCAGGAATGGACCAATGTATCTGGGTGCAAGCTTCCCTTTAACCCCGAAACGCGATACACCCTTCATTGGTGAAACTTTTAAGTAGACATAATCGTCTACCAGAAAGCATAAGGGTTGTCGTCGTCGGTCTGCATAACTCTTTTGTCGAGTCTGAGCTTTCTTCATATTATGAATAATTCTCTGAACCTTTTCTTCGACCTCTTTCACCATATCAGGTCTAAAGAAGTATCTTTCTCTAGGTTCAGACCAATTTAGCGGAGTTCGACACCGTCGCCCATATAAAGCTTCAAAAGGTGCCATCTTGATACTTTCTTGATAACTGTTATTGTATGAAAACTCCGCTAGGGGCAAACATTCATCCCATTTTTGTGAGAAGTCCAGAACGCATGCCCGCAGCATATCTTCAAGTATTTGGTTCACTCTCTCAGTCTGCCCACTGGTTTGAGGATGATAAGCCGAACTGTGGAGTAATTTAGTACCCAAGGAGCTGTGAAGTGCTTCCCAGAACTTGGCTACGAACTGAGGTCCACGATCCGAAACTATGGTTTTTGGAATACCATGCAAACTGAGAATACGGTTGATATATAATGTTGCATAAGTGGCTACTGTATATTTGGCCCTGACGGGTAAGAAGTGGGCAATCTTTGTGAGTCGATCAACGATAACCCAAACAGAATCATACCCTTTGGCCGTCCTGGGCAGTCCCACAATAAAGTCCATACTGATGTCTTCCCATTTCCATGTTGGGATTGGTAAAGATTGTAATGGACCAGCAGTTTTCATGTGTATGGCCTTGACACGTCTGCAAGTGTCACATCTAGCCACATAGCGTGCAATTTCAATCTTCATCTTGGTCCACCAGTAATGTTGCTTTAAATCTTGGTACATCTTAGTGCTTCCAGGATGAATAGAATAACGACTAAGATGTGCTTCATCAAGAATTTGCTGGCGGAGCTCTTCGTGCTTTGGCACTACTATGCGGTTTTTAAACCATATCACACCTTGATCGTCTTCCTTGAAACACTTGGCTACTCCAGCCTCTATCTTCTCTTGAATGTCCTTCATACCCAGATTATCCTTTTGAGCATCAATTATTCTTTGCAAAATGATTGACTCAAGCCTTAACTGATTTAGAGTCCCTTGTTGGATGATCCCCAGGTTTAGCTTTTCCATTTCTTGACATAAAGTGTTCTCGGAGGTCTTCGCCATAAGACAGTGGCAGGAAGTCTTACGACTCAATGCATCTGCCACCACATTGGCTTTGCCTGGGTGATAATGGATCTCCAGTTCATAGTCTTTAATGAGCTCAAGCCATCGTCTTTGCCTCATATTTAACTCTGACTGGGTGAAGATGTACTTCAAACTTTTATGATCTGTATATATGTGACAGATATTTCCCAGCAGATAGTGACGCCATATTTTCAGGGCATGAACCACAGCAGCTAGCTCCAGATCATGAGTGGGATAATGCTCCTCATGTCGGCGCAACTGCCTTGAAGCATACGCAATTACTCGGCCTTCTTGCATCAGTACACAACCGAGCCCACTGCCAGATGCATCACAATATACATCAAAAGGCTTAGTGATGTCCGGTTGAGCCAATACCGGAGCAGTGGTCAATAGTGTCTTCAGTTGCTCAAAGGCTTCATTACACTTAGAAGACCAATTGAACTTAATGTCATTCTTTAATAAACTTGTGATTGGCTTCACAAGCTTAGAAAAATCTGGTATGAATCTGCGATAATATCCAGCTAGTCCAAGAAAACTTCGGACTTGGTGAACAGTGGTTGGGGGTTTCCACTCCAGAATATCTTTGACCTTGCTAGGATCTACCGCAATTCCTTTAGCTGATAACACGTGCCCCAAGAATTGAATTTCTTCCAGCCAGAACGCGCACTTGCTGAACTTGGCATATAGCTGATGTTCCCTGAGGCGCGTCAATACAATTCGTAGATGCTGAGCATGGTCTTCCTCATTCTTAGAATATATCAAGATATCGTCGATGAAAACTACCACGAATTTGTCCAACTCGGGCATGAACACCGAGTTCATCAAATAGGTGAAGTGGGCAGGAGCATTTGTGGGCCCAAAAGACATAACCAGGTATTCAAACAATCCATACTGCGTAGTAAACGCGGTCTTTGGTATATCCTCGGGCCGAATACGGATTTGATGATAGCCCGACCTGAGATCAATTTTGGAAAATACCCTCGCCCCAATTAGTTGATCAAATAAGATGTCGATCCTTGGAAGAGGGTACTTATTCTTGATGGTGACCTCATTCAGGGGTCGATAATCCACGCACATTCGCAAGGTTTGATCCTTCTTCTTAACAAAAATGGCGGGACAACCCCATGGGGACGAGCTTGGCCGGATGAATCCCTTATTCAGTAGATCTTGTAATTGAATCTTCAATTCCGCCAACTCATTAGGGGGCATACGGTACGACCTTCGGGAGATGGGAGCCGTACCGGGCTTTAGCTCAATTACGAATTCTACATCTCTTTCAGGGGGCAGTCCAGGCAAATCTTCCGGAAATACATCTGGAAACTCACATACTACCAGAATGTTCTTGATCTCTGGTACAATGGCTTCGTATGCTCTACCAGAAGCTTTGGCTGGATTGGTCACGGGGAGAGATAAAAGAATTTCTTCTTGATTATAGCTCAACCTGACGGTTCTGAGTTCAGTGTTGAGAATTGCCTTGTGTTGAGTTAACCAATTCATACCCAAAATTACATCTATATCCTGGCCTTTCAGAACAATCATGTTAGCAGGAAAGTTCCTTCCGGCCATTATTACTGGCACTTCATAGGCCACTTCTCGAGTAAAAATGTGTCCCCCAGGTGAATGAATTTTAAATCCCTCTTTTGATTCATGACATGCAATGTGATGTTGCTCCACAAATTTCTTGCTAATGAATGTATGTGAAGCACCAGAATCAAAAAGAATAATTGCTGGGTGACTGGCCACGGAAAACGTACCCATCATCATCGGCTCTCCTTCCGGTGTAGTAGCCACTTGAGTGTAATATACACGCCCCGTCTTCTTGGTATTCCTCCCCACAGCATTTCCCTTGGGCTGAGTAGACTTCCCAGTTCCTTGCTGAGCATTGGATTGACTTTGCTTGGGGTATGGGCAGTCTTTGATAAAGTGTCCCGACTTGCCGCAATTAAAGCACCCAGTTGAAGAACTAGGCAAGGCAGGGAATCGAGTGCCTGGGGCACCCGGCTGATTTGGGGGAGTGGAGGTATTGTTGGGGCGGATAATAATGGGCTGTTTGAAAGGGAATGTTGGTGGTCGAGAAAAAGTACAGTTTTGGCTAGAAGGCCGGATGACGAACCGTTGCCTCTTCGCCTGGCCCTGATTAGGCCTCTCACCACTGAATCCCTTATTCTTCCCAGAACTTGCATATTTTGCTTCCACAGATAAGGCTGTGCTGACAGCCTTTCCATAGGTGAGGTCAATACATGTGGCCATCTTCCTTTGTAGCCGATCATTCAGTCCCCGCATAAAACAGTTCTTCTTCTTTAAATCCGTATTCACCTGGTCGATGGCATACTGCGACAGGTGATTAAATTTGTTGAGATATTGGTTGACGGTGTCTCCACCTTGTTTTAACTTCATAAATTCCTCTTGTTTCATATGCAGCACTCCTTCAGGTATGTAGTGCTCACGGAAGGCTGCTTTAAATTCTGCCCAAGTGATTTGATGGTTGTCGGGTTGGATAGCCACAAAATTTCCCCACCAAGTACTGGCAGGGCCTCGTAGTTGCTGTGCCGCGAACAATGGCTTCTGCGTTTCAGAACAACGAAGAAGACCAAACTTCTGTTCAATAACCCGAATCCACTCATCAGCTTCTAGGGGATCTTCAGCTTTGACGAATAGGGGTGGACGGGTTTCCGAGAAATCCAAATAAGTAGTTTCGCGGGGGCCTTGCTGAAAACCCCTTCCTGCCTGCTGCTGGAACTGCTGCTGACCCGCCATTTCCCTAAGGAAGCGGGTATTGTCGGCGGTGGCGTTTACCAAGGCGGCAATCGCCTCGGCCAGCGTGGGTGGAACCGGAGGTGGATTTGGGGTGACATCCCGACCCCCAGAAGTTCCGGCTGCGTCCTGTCCGTGAGTCCTGGTCGGCATCTGAGGCAAAACATTTGAAATAAACATAATATGCCAAAGAGACCTTCCATTTTGCATTACTATAAAAAGTAATGATACAGACTCGATATTACATAACAGGATACATTACCCATTAAACAAAAGCTCAACCTATTATACAATAATACACCCTGCAATACACTACTCTACTCTATTACACCATTACTCCTGCTTTCCATTACTTTTGGCGGCCTCATCGTTAGGTGTGGGAGTCCAGACATCAACCAACCTCAAAGAAGGAGGAGGCTCAAAAAGGTCTAACTCCCCACCCAGCGCGTGTCCCGCAACGTGAGAGGGTCCGGCTTCCGTCTCAGCAGAGTGTGCAGGCACACTAGGGTGTAATTGTGAGTATAGTATATGGACTTCCTCATGCAACGTATTGCAGTAGACCTGCAGGTTGTCAACAGCTGAGCTAAGTTCTTTAATTCGGGCCTGAGCCCTTGCTTCCTTAGCACATGCCAGCATATGAGACTGTACTGCCCAGTCAAGTGCTAAGTCCCGATCAGCCAGCTGATCCTGCAGGTGACGGATGTCCCTTCTTATCTCGTTGATTCTATCTCCGTCTGCAATCCAAGCATTGGTCCTGTGTTGCAGCGTTGCTTGAAGTCGACTCACTTGGGCTTCAAGGTCTCCTATGGGGTCATTACTTCCACTGCTGCTGCTTTCGTGCCGAGGGGCTAGTTGATGCCGGGGTACTCCAATTGGTCCCGTTGACTTACGTGCCGTTAGCCTTGTGCGTGGCGGCATCTCTCCTAAGGGGGAAAATGTTATTAGTATAATTCTTAGCATGATGCATGAATAAGTACAGAATCAACCTTAGTCGATTCAACCTTCTATACATTGCACTCATCCTATCTGGTCTTTAAGATAGACTCTTCAGAATACTTAGGTAAGAAGAGAAAAGAATTTTTAGGTAAGACTTTCGAAAATCCTTTTGAAGATGCCTCATAATATCTGCAAAGAAGGGCTACGCTCCGATACCAGCTGTGGCGGAACCTCCCAAGTAATTAGGCCCACCTACAGTTGTCCTTGTCCAACGGACCTCAGACAACCCTGTAGGTGCCCCTGAACTACTTGACAAGCTCGGTATCTTTCCTTACCTTACCAGGAACGTTTCACCCGTCTTGCAGACATTACAGAACATCGGAGATAAAGAATTGCGGAAGCGAATTACATAGCTTACATTTATTTCAAAAGCAAGCTTGAGTTATTTTATTACAGACCAGACTAAAAGTGAGTGCGGAGTAGTAATATCATACAAACCAAGGGAGGCAAGAACTCCTCCCGAAAAGATATACACAAAAGATCCTAAGTGGAGGACCGAGTCCTCCCGCACTTCAGTCTTGTTTTTCCTCATTTGGTACCACCTTGGAACAAAAGCAACAAAAATTTGTCGCTTCCTCACCTAAAAACAACAAAGGGATAAACCCTGAGTATGGGATACTCAGCAAGTCTTACCCGACTAAGGAAAAGACTCTCAAGGGTATGCTGGATAAACAGGAGTCAAGGAGAGGCTTTAGCAAAAATCAACTTATACTTTTGCAGAAGTAGCTTACTAAAGTGAGTCCTTACTTTCAATCTTTTAACGCCATATTAAGTATTAATAGACTCTATTTGCATCTAGTCTAATTTCACATCACATCAAGACAGCATCATTTTTATCCAAAGTGTTCACATCCTGACTTTAGGTTGCAGGGAAGTGACCAAGTCTTCATAACCGCGAAGGTACGGTGATCCGAATCGATTATACTCAGCTGAGGATCTCCAATCACACGACATATGTAGCACTTAACCCTTGCATATGTCAACCCGCCACCGGGGTTCTTAAGACCGGATCAGGTTCACGCAAACCGAGAGCACAGATACGCCACCGTCCAGCCTCTTGCCACGGAGGGTACACGCTACTCTCGCCACCGCTCCACGCCCATTTCGTGTTATCTTATTTCGGCCTTAGTCTGCCCGAGGCAAGGCTTACCCATGACGAGGCATGTGACCAGTTAAAGGGTCCTCGGTCAGCACGCCTACATACGCGTTAATCCTTAACCAACCTGGGTAGAACATCACTTGTTCCTACCCCAAGTCTCAATTTACGTATTTCCATCCTTAGGAGTGTGTCTGTTCCTTAGGATGAAAGAGCATCACAGGGAGCTTTGCAGTAAGATCCCACCATTGCTCCAAATGAAAATATTCTTGCAGGTAGAAGCCATCCTTTCTCGAGTTAAATTAAGGACAACCTCTATCCACAAGATCTAAGCAAGGCTAAGCATTTTTGTAAATCATATTTTGATACTTCACCGAAGTATCTATAAAGGTATGGATATCAAGGAAAGCAATGCATCAAAGGGTTCCAAACAACTCCTATGAACTTAATGCACATTTCACTAGACTTAAGTGTGCGAAAGGTATTTAAAAACACAAGGAAAGGGGTTGCATGCACCGGGGCTTGCCTTTGTTAACAGGTGAGTCCTCTTCGGATCCACAAATATCGAAGTAAAAGCAATTGCCTGTTTGTGGATCTGGGGATGGTGGTATCCCTGCTTCAGAGACTTCTTCTTCTTCGTGTTCTAACAGAACCATATACATGCATAAGAATGGATGTCATGGGATGCTCATGAGGATGCAAAGATAATATAAACTTATTATCTAGGTCTTGAGTACAACTTTCCTTCACGGTACTCCGAGAATCTAGGGTTTCCGGAGTCAGTAAAGGAGTTCATGGAGCAGGGGGTGGTTTTGGGTTTAGTGATCAAACAAGGTCCAAATCAACCCAAATTCTACCCAAGGCTTCTAAATATTGGTTTAAGTGCCCATAAAAAGTTTGGGCATTTTTGGGCTTACCAATTATTCTCTAAAAATCCATAACTCATACTTTTAACTACTTTAAATACTCTAAAATTTCTTACTTACACTAAAAATCAAAAAACTATTTTTACTAAATTCTATGGATAATAACAAACCTAGGAAAATTGGTCTCATATTTTTAGGATTTTTCTGTAATTTTCTACACATTTCTCAAGTTCTCAGAAAAAGAAAATGAAAAAGTGTAAATAGAACTGGGCCGGAAGCAGCCCATACGGCCCAGCCACGCACAGAAGCGCGCTTGCGCACGCGTCCACGCCCGCGTTGGCAGCTTTGCAGCAAAGTCCTCGGCTTAACGGTTAAACAGAAATGGGTCCATTCTCTATTGTATTAAGTCACTGACAGTTTGCGGAAATGCCCTCGGGTTTCTATTCTTTTGCAGACCGAAGTCCCCGTCGACGAGCGACGCCGGTCCGCGCTCCGGCGAGACTATTCCGGCCAGATAACGCCACGACTGGAGTTCTCAAGCGACAGGAACCAAATTAGCTACCTACCGCACCTTTCCCCCCACACAATTTCTGAATTGAAGCTCTACACCTTTCTGCCCACGGTGTTAGCGCGGGTGATTAAGTGGATCAAGGTGTTCCGGCTGAGCGAGGGCTGGGCTGGATAAATTGAAGCTAGGGAGAGGTTCCTGGGTTCACCAGGGATCCTGGACACGCTTTGGTTTGGGCAATACAAGACCCGAAGAGCAGGTCGACGGTGAGGGTGGGTTACGGCGGTGTTCTTCAGAGCGAGCACGCGTTCTGGTGAAAGGCTTCGGCCGAAATTCAATTGGTTGATACCGGGGGCAATAGGAGGCTAATAGCGAGCAAGAACATGAAACAATTGGGTAAGTACTCACTCGAGGAAGGCTGGCCACGGAGATGTTCTTCGCGGCGGAGTTAAAACAGAGAGGAAACCGACTCGAGGGCTATTCCGGTGAGCTTGAGTCGGGCACTTAGTGGCTGAGAGGTGGGATACGGTGAAGAAGCAACGCTCGCCCTCAATTTATAGCCAACCGGCCGCAATCGGATGAGCCTCACCGGCTGTAATCGTGCTGGCGAGCTTCACCCGTACGGCAGAGCCACGGCACAAGTCCGGTGGCCGCCGTTTAACCGGGTAGCGCCACCTTAACGCTTTGAAGCCACGTCGCACCAGTCTTTTACCGTAGCCGCCGACGACCATCCGCTGCGGTGGCGTTCTTATCGCCGGCGAAGGACTGACCATATCCCTGGCGCGATATTTCTGAAGGCCGGTGAACAGTGCTCGGTTCAGTAAAATCAACGAGTTTGACAGCCTGTGTTTAGCGTTGATTTACTCCAGATTTTCAATGGCAACCAGTGGATTAGCTAATATCAAAGTTGTTGTTTGATAGTCCAACAACAATCTTGCTATAGCATCCATAGCCAAATTCTTTTTAGAGCAAGGTTGGTTTCCAGTTCAAAGTTGACTTGATACTACTGTTAGTCTGAATTTCATACTTCAGACAGCCTGAAAGTTCAACTTTGAGTGCACTTTTCTCCAAATTCTTTACAAGAACATGGCTTGCACTCTTAAGCAAAAATGTTCTCCTTTGTTTGGTCTACAATTTTGATGTGGTGACCTAGGGCTAAAACCCTATACTTTGAAAGTTACAAAGCCCTAAAGTTGAGCCAATTCTCTGATTTTCAGACTTAGAATTGAACTCCAATGAGGTCCATTTTGCATTTAAGTCCAAAACTTAGGGTTTTGCTTTCAAGTCCACATATTTGTGAACCAATTGACTTCAAATACTTATTTGACTTGGTTTTTGCACTTTAGCCCAAAAGTGGGCTAGTTTTGCACATAAGCCCCTAGGGTTTGGTTTCAGGGTTTTCCAGGGTTCTAATTAGGGTTTCTGGTATTCCAGGGGTATAAATGTGATTCAACTTTATTCTTGGGGTCATTTTATGACTTTTACCCTAAAGCTTTTAGGTTTTCTCAACTTAGATTAAGTTTTACCCCTTTAATCATTATTTAGGGTTAAGTCCTTTAACCAGGGTCCTATTTGTAAAACATTAAAACAACACAACTTGTTTGAAATTTTTGCCTAGTAAATGCACTCTAGGTGTGTCAAACATATGCAATGCCAATGCTTATGATGTCATGCTCAAGTTTTAGTTATAGTAACACCAGGGGTGTTACATCAAATAAGTACCCTCTTCCAAGGATCGACATCTTATTTGATCAACTAATTGGGGCGAGGGTATTTTCCAAAATTGATCTCAGGTCGGGCTATCATCAAATCTGTATTCGGCCCGAGGATATACCAAAGACCGCGTTTACTACGCGGTATGGATTGTTTGAATACCTGGTTATGTCTTTTGGGCTCACAAATGCTCCTGCCCACTTCACCTATTTGATGAACTCGGTGTTCATGCCCGAGTTGGACAAATTCGTGGTAGTTTTCATCGACGATATCTTGATATATTCTAAGAATGAGGAAGACCATGCTCAGCATCTATGGATTGTATTGACGCGCCTCAGGGAACATCAGCTATATGCCAAGTTCAGCAAGTGCGCGTTCTGGCTGGAAGAAATTCAATTCTTGGGGCACGTGTTATCAGCTAAAGGAATTGCGGTAGATCCTAGCAAGGTCAAAGATATTCTGGAGTGGAAACCCCCAACCACTGTTCACCAAGTCCGGAGTTTTCTTGGACTAGCTGGATATTATCGCAGATTCATACCAGATTTTTCTAAGCTTGTGAAGCCAATCACAAGTTTATTAAAGAATGACATTAAGTTCAATTGGTCTTCTAAGTGTAATGAAGCCTTTGAGCAACTGAAGACACTATTGACCACTGCTCCGGTATTGGCTCAACCGGACATCACTAAGCCTTTTGATGTATATTGTGATGCATCTGGCAGTGGGCTCGGTTGTGTACTGATGCAAGAAGGCCGAGTAATTGCGTATGCTTCAAGGCAGTTGCGCCGACATGAGGAGCATTATCCCACTCATGATCTGGAGCTAGCTGCTGTGGTTCATGCCCTGAAAATATGGCGTCACTATCTGCTGGGAAATATCTGTCACATATATACAGATCATAAAAGTTTGAAGTACATCTTCACCCAGTCAGAGTTAAATATGAGGCAAAGACGATGGCTTGAGCTCATTAAAGACTATGAACTGGAGATCCATTATCACCCAGGCAAAGCCAATGTGGTGGCAGATGCATTGAGTCGTAAGACTTCCTGCCACTGTCTTATGGCGAAGACCTCCGAGAACACTTTATGTCAAGAAATGGAAAAGCTAAACCTGGGGATCATCCAACAAGGGACTCTAAATCAGTTAAGGCTTGAGTCAATCATTTTGCAAAGAATAATTGATGCTCAAAAGGATAATCTGGGTATGAAGCACATTCGAGAGAAGATAGAGGCTGGAGTAGCCAAGTGTTTCAAGGAAGACGATCAAGGTGTGATATGGTTTAAAAACCGCATAGTAGTGCCAAAACACGAAGAGCTCCGCCAGCAAATTCTTGATGAAGCACATCTTAGTCGTTATTCTATTCATCCTGGAAGCACTAAGATGTACCAAGATTTAAAGCAACATTACTGGTGGACCAAGATGAAGATTGAAATTGCACGCTATGTGGCTAGATGTGACACTTGCAGACGTGTCAAGGCCATACACATGAAAACTGCTGGTCCATTACAATCTTTACCAATCCCAACATGGAAATGGGAAGACATCAGTATGGACTTTATTGTGGGACTGCCTAGGACGGCCAAAGGGTATGATTCTGTTTGGGTTATCGTTGATCGACTCACAAAGATTGCCCACTTCTTACCCGTCAGGGCCAAATATACAGTAGCCACTTATGCAACGTTATATATCAGTCGTATTCTCAGTTTGCATGGTATTCCAAAAACCATAGTGTCGGATCGTGAACCTCAGTTCGTAGCCAAGTTCTGGGAAGCACTTCACAGCTCCTTGGGTACTAAATTACTCCACAGTTCGGCTTATCATCCTCAAACCAGTGGGCAGACTGAGAGAGTGAACCAAATACTTGAAGATATGCTGCGGGCATGCGTTCTGGACTTCTCACAAAAATGGGATGAATGTTTGCCCCTAGCGGAGTTTTCATACAATAACAGTTATCAAGAAAGTATCAAGATGGCACCTTTTGAAGCTTTATATGGGCGACGGTGTCGAACTCCGCTAAATTGGTCTGAACCTGGAGAAAGATACTTCTTTAGACCTGATATGGTGAAAGAGGTCGAAGAAAAGGTTCAGAGAATTATTCATAATATGAAGAAAGCTCAGACTCGACAAAAGAGTTATGCAGACCGACGACGACAACCCTTATGCTTTCTGGTAGACGATTATGTCTACTTAAAAGTTTCACCAATGAAGGGTGTATCGCGTTTCGGGGTTAAAGGGAAGCTTGCACCCAGATACATTGGTCCATTCCTGGTGCTTGAACAATGTGGACCAGTGGCATACCGACTTCAGCTCCCCGAAACATTGTCTGCTGTGCATAATGTGTTCCACGTGTCACAATTGAAGAAGTGCCTTCGGGTTCCTGATCGAACCATTGAAGTGACTGATGTTGTCCTGGAACCAGATTTAACATACTCGGAACATCCTATTCGAGTTCTGGATCAAAAGGACAGGGTTACCCGAAGAAAGACTCTCAAGTTTTACAAGATACAGTGGAACCAGCATTCTGAGGATGAGGCTGCATGGGAAACCCAAGACTTTTTAGATAAGAATTTCCCAGGCTTTCTAGCCTCATGTAATTTGTAAAGTCTGTATAACCGTGTAATAAAGGAATGAACCCCCACATCACCCCTGCCTTGTACCAGAAATAAAGAAATAAAAATGTGACACATTTCCTTTTCCATTACTCACCCTAGGACTTTAAATCTCGGGACGAGATTCTTTTATGGGGGGAAGGATGTAACACCCCTGGTGTTACTATAACTAAAACTTGAGCATGACATCATAAGCATTGGCATTGCATATGTTTGACACACCTAGAGTGCATTTACTAGGCAAAAATTTCAAACAAGTTGTGTTGTTTTAATGTTTTACAAATAGGACCCTGGTTAAAGGACTTAACCCTAAATAATGATTAAAGGGGTAAAACTTAATCTAAGTTGAGAAAACCTAAAAGCTTTAGGGTAAAAGTCATAAAATGACCCCAAGAATAAAGTTGAATCAAATTTATACCCCTGGAATACCAGAAACCCTAATTAGAACCCTGGAAAACCCTGAAACCAAACCCTAGGGGCTTATGTGCAAAACTAGCCCACTTTTGGGCTAAAGTGCAAAAACCAAGTCAAATAAGTATTTGAAGTCAATTGGTTCACAAATATGTGGACTTGAAAGCAAAACCCTAAGTTTTGGACTTAAATGCAAAATGGACCTCATTGGAGTTCAATTCTAAGTCTGAAAATCAGAGAATTGGCTCAACTTTGGGGCTTTGTAACTTTCAAAGTATAGGGTTTTTGCCCTAGGTCACCACATCAAAATTGTAGACCAAACAAAGGAGAACATTTTTGCTTAAGAGTGCAAGCCATGTTCTTGTAAAGAATTTGGAGAAAAGTGCACTCAAAGTTGAACTTTCAGGCTGTCTGAAGTATGAAATTCAAACTAACAGTAGTATCAAGTCAACTTTGAACTGGAAACCAACCTTGCTCTAAAAAGAATTTGGCTATGGATGCTATAGCAAGATTGTTGTTGGACTATCAAACAACAACTTTGATATTAGCTAATCCACTGGTTGCCATTGAAAATCTGGAGTAAATCAACGCTAAACACAGGCTGTCAGACTCGTTGATTTTACTGAACCGAGCACTGTTCACCGGCCTTCAGAAATATCGCGCCAGGGATATGGTCAGTCCTTCGCCGGCGATAAGAACGCCACCGCAGCGGATGGTCGTCGGCGGCTGCGGTAAAAGACTGGTGCGACGTGGCTTCAAAGCGTTAAGGTGGCGCTACCCGGTTAAACGGCGGCCACCGGACTTGTGCCGTGGCTCTGCCGTGCGGGTGAAGCTCGCCAGCACGATTACAGCCGGTGAGGCTCATCCGATTGCGGCCGGTTGGCTATAAATTGAGGGCGAGCGTTGCTTCTTCACAGTATCCCACCTCTCAGCCACTAAGTGCCCGACTCAAGCTCACCGGAATAGCCCTCGAGTCGGTTTCCTCTCTGTTTTAACTCCGCCGCGAAGAACATCTCCGTGGCCAGCCTTCCTCGAGTGAGTACTTACCCAATTGTTTCATGTTCTTGCTCGCTATTAGCCTCCTATTGCCCCCGGTATCAACCAATTGAATTTCGGCCGAAGCCTTTCACCAGAACGCGTGCTCGCTCTGAAGAACACCGCCGTAACCCACCCTCACCGTCGACCTGCTCTTCGGGTCTTGTATTGCCCAAACCAAAGCGTGTCCAGGATCCCTGGTGAACCCAGGAACCTCTCCCTAGCTTCAATTTATCCAGCCCAGCCCTCGCTCAGCCGGAACACCTTGATCCACTTAATCACCCGCGCTGACACCGTGGGCAGAAAGGTGTAGAGCTTCAATTCAGAAATTGTGTGAGGGGAAAGGTGCGGTAGGTAGCTAATTTGGTTCCTGTCGCTTGAGAACTCCAGTCGTGGCGTTATCTGGCCGGAATAGTCTCGCCGGAGCGCGGACCGGCGTCGCTCGTCGACGGGGACTTCGGTCTGCAAAAGAATAGAAACCCGAGGGCATTTCCGCAAACTGTCAGTGACTTAATACAATAGAGAATGGACCCATTTCTGTTTAACCGTTAAGCCGAGGACTTTGCTGCAAAGCTGCCAACGCGGGCGTGGACGCGTGCGCAAGCGCGCTTCTGTGCGTGGCTGGGCCGTATGGGCTGCTTCCGGCCCAGTTCTATTTACACTTTTTCATTTTCTTTTTCTGAGAACTTGAGAAATGTGTAGAAAATTACAGAAAAATCCTAAAAATATGAGACCAATTTTCCTAGGTTTGTTATTTTCCATAGAATTTAGTAAAAATAGTTTTGTGATTTTTAGTGTAAGTAAGAAATTTTAGAGTATTTAAAGTAGTTAAAAGTATGAGTTATGGATTTTTAGAGAATAATTGGTAAGCCCAAAAATGCCCAAACTTTTTATGGGCACTTAAACCAATATTTAGAAGCCTTGGGTAGAATTTGGGTTGATTTGGACCTTGTTTGATCACTAAACCCAAAACCACCCCCCTGCTCCATGAACTCCTTTACTGACTCCGGAAACCCTAGATTCTCGGAGTACCGTGAAGGAAAGTTGTACTCAAGACCTAGATAATAAGTTTATATTATCTTTGCATCCTCATGAGCATCCCATGACATCCATTCTTATGCATGTATATGGTTCTGTTAGAACACGAAGAAGAAGAAGAAGTCTCTGAAGCAGGGATACCACCATCCTCAGATCCTCAAACAGGCAATTGCTTTTACTTCGATATTTGTGGATCCGAAGAGGACTCACCTGTTAACAAAGGCAAGCCCCGGTGCATGCAACCCCTTTCCTTGTGTTTTTAAATACCTTTTGCACACTTAAGTCTAGTGAAATGTGCATTAAGTTCATAGGAGTTGTTTGGAACCCTTTGATGCATTGCTTTCCTTGATATCCATACCTTTATAGATACTTCGGTGAAGTATCAAAATATGATTTACAAAAATGCTTAGCCTTGCTTAGATCTTGTGGATAGAGGTTGTCCTTAATTTAACTCGAGAAAGGATGGCTTCTACCTGCAAGAATATTTTCATTTGGAGCAATGGTGGGATCTTACTGCAAAGCTCCCTGTGATGCTCTTTCATCCTAAGGAACAGACACACTCCTAAGGATGGAAATACGTAAATTGAGACTTGGGGTAGGAACAAGTGATGTTCTACCCAGGTTGGTTAAGGATTAACGCGTATGTAGGCGTGCTGACCGAGGACCCTTTAACTGGTCACATGCCTCGTCATGGGTAAGCCTTGCCTCGGGCAGACTAAGGCCGGAATAAGATAACACGAAATGGGCGTGGAGCGGTGGCGAGAGTAGCGTGTACCCTCCATGGCAAGAGGCTGGACGGTGGCGTATCTGTGCTCTCGGTTTGCGTGAACCTAATCCGGTCTTAAGAACCCCGGTGGCGGGTTGACATATGCAAGGGTTAAGTGCTACATATGTCGTGTGATTGGAGATCCTCAGCTGAGTATAATCGATTCGGATCGCCGTACCTTCGCGGTTATGAAGACTTGGTCACTTCCCTGCAACCTAAAGTCAGGATGTGAACACTTTGGATAAAAATGATGCTGTCTTGATGTGATGTGAAATTAGACTAGATGCAAATAGAGTCTATTAATACTTAATATGGCGTTAAAAGATTGAAAGTAAGGACTCACTTTAGTAAGCTACTTCTGCAAAAGTATAAGTTGATTTTTGCTAAAGCCTCTCCTTGACTCCTGTTTATCCAGCATACCCTTGAGAGTCTTTTCCTTAGTCGGGTAAGACTTGCTGAGTATCCCATACTCAGGGTTTATCCCTTTGTTGTTTTTAGGTGAGGAAGCGACAAATTTTTGTTGCTTTTGTTCCAAGGTGGTACCAAATGAGGAAAAACAAGACTGAAGTGCGGGAGGACTCGGTCCTCCACTTAGGATCTTTTGTGTATATCTTTTCGGGAGGAGTTCTTGCCTCCCTTGGTTTGTATGATATTACTACTCCGCACTCACTTTTAGTCTGGTCTGTAATAAAATAACTCAAGCTTGCTTTTGAAATAAATGTAAGCTATGTAATTCGCTTCCGCAATTCTTTATCTCCGATGTTCTGTAATGTCTGCAAGACGGGTGAAACGTTCCTGGTAAGGTAAGGAAAGATATCGAGCTTGTCAAGTAGTTCAGGGGCACCTACAGGGTTGTCTGAGGTCCGTTGGACAAGGACAACTGTAGGTGGGCCTAATTACTTGGGAGGTTCCGCCACAGCAGATGTAACACCCCTGGTGTTACTATAACTAAAACTTGAGCATGACATCATAAGCATTGGCATTGCATATGTTTGACACACCTAGAGTGCATTTACTAGGCAAAAATTTCAAACAAGTTGTGTTGTTTTAATGTTTTACAAATAGGACCCTGGTTAAAGGACTTAACCCTAAATAATGATTAAAGGGGTAAAACTTAATCTAAGTTGAGAAAACCTAAAAGCTTTAGGGTAAAAGTCATAAAATGACCCCAAGAATAAAGTTGAATCACATTTATACCCCTGGAATACCAGAAACCCTAATTAGAACCCTGGAAAACCCTGAAACCAAACCCTAGGGGCTTATGTGCAAAACTAGCCCACTTTTGGGCTAAAGTGCAAAAACCAAGTCAAATAAGTATTTGAAGTCAATTGGTTCACAAATATGTGGACTTGAAAGCAAAACCCTAAGTTTTGGACTTAAATGCAAAATGGACCTCATTGGAGTTCAATTCTAAGTCTGAAAATCAGAGAATTGGCTCAACTTTGGGGCTTTGTAACTTTCAAAGTATAGGGTTTTTGCCCTAGGTCACCACATCAAAATTGTAGACCAAACAAAGGAGAACATTTTTGCTTAAGAGTGCAAGCCATGTTCTTGTAAAGAATTTGGAGAAAAGTGCACTCAAAGTTGAACTTTCAGGCTGTCTGAAGTATGAAATTCAAACTAACAGTAGTATCAAGTCAACTTTGAACTGGAAACCAACCTTGCTCTAAAAAGAATTTGGCTATGGATGCTATAGCAAGATTGTTGTTGGACTATCAAACAACAACTTTGATATTAGCTAATCCACTGGTTGCCATTGAAAATCTGGAGTAAATCAACGCTAAACACAGGCTGTCAGACTCGTTGATTTTACTGAACCGAGCACTGTTCACCGGCCTTCAGAAATATCGCGCCAGGGATATGGTCAGTCCTTCGCCGGCGATAAGAACGCTGCCGATACCAGCTGTGGCGGAACCTCCCAAGTAATTAGGCCCACCTACAGTTGTCCTTGTCCAACGGACCTCAGACAACCCTGTAGGTGCCCCTGAACTACTTGACAAGCTCGGTATCTTTCCTTACCTTACCAGGAACGTTTCACCCGTCTTGCAGACATTACAGAACATCGGAGATAAAGAATTGCGGAAGCGAATTACATAGCTTACATTTATTTCAAAAGCAAGCTTGAGTTATTTTATTACAGACCAGACTAAAAGTGAGTGCGGAGTAGTAATATCATACAAACCAAGGGAGGCAAGAACTCCTCCCGAAAAGATATACACAAAAGATCCTAAGTGGAGGACCGAGTCCTCCCGCACTTCAGTCTTGTTTTTCCTCATTTGGTACCACAAGTAATGTTGCTTTAAATCTTGGTACATCTTAGTGCTTCCAGGATGAATAGAATAACGACTAAGATGTGCTTCATCAAGAATTTGTTGGTGGAGCTCTTCGTGCTTTGGCACTACTATGCGGTTTTTAAACCATATCACACCTTGATCGTCTTCCTTGAAACACTTGGCTACTCCAGCCTCTATCTTCTCTCGAATGTGCTTCATACCCAGATTATCCTTTTGAGCATCAATTATTCTTTGCAAAATGATTGACTCAAGCCTTAACTGATTTAGAGTCCCTTGTTGGATGATCCCCAGGTTTAGCTTTTCCATTTCTTGACATAAAGTGTTCTCGGAGGTCTTCGCCATAAGACAGTGGCAGGAAGTCTTACGACTCAATGCATCTACCACCACATTGGCTTTGCCTGGGTGATAATGGATCTCCAGTTCATAGTCTTTAATGAGCTCAAGCCATCGTCTTTGCCTCATATTTAACTCTGACTGGGTGAAGATGTACTTCAAACTTTTATGATCTGTATATATGTGACAGATATTTCCCAGCAGATAGTGACGCCATATTTTCAGGGCATGAACCACAGCAGCTAGCTCCAGATCATGAGTGGGATAATGCTCCTCATGTCGGCGCAACTGCCTTGAAGCATACGCAATTACTCGGCCTTCTTGCATCAGTACACAACCGAGCCCACTGCCAGATGCATCACAATATACATCAAAAGGCTTAGTGATGTCCGGTTGAGCCAATACCGGAGCAGTGGTCAATAGTGTCTTCAGTTGCTCAAAGGCTTCATTACACTTAGAAGACCAATTGAACTTAATGTCATTCTTTAATAAACTTGTGATTGGCTTCACAAGCTTAGAAAAATCTGGTATGAATCTGCGATAATATCCAGCTAGTCCAAGAAAACTCCGGACTTGGTGAACAGTGGTTGGGGGTTTCCACTCCAGAATATCTTTGACCTTGCTAGCATCTACCGCAATTCCTTTAGCTGATAACACGTGCCTCAAGAATTGAATTTCTTCCAGCCAGAACGCGCACTTGCTGAACTTGGCATATAGCTGATGTTCCCTGAGGCGCGTCAATACAATCCGTAGATGCTGAGCATGGTCTTCCTCATTCTTAGAATATATCAAGATATCGTCGATGAAGACTACCACGAATTTGTCCAACTCGGGCATGAACACCGAGTTCATCAAATAGGTGAAGTGGGCAGGAGCATTTGTGAGCCCAAAAGACATAACCAGGTATTCAAACAATCCATACCGCGTAGTAAACGCGGTCTTTGGTATATCCTCGGGCCGAATACGGATTTGATGATAGCCCGACCTGAGATCAATTTTGGAAAATACCCTCGCCCCAATTAGTTGATCAAATAAGATGTCGATCCTTGGAAGAGGGTACTTATTCTTGATGGTGACCTCATTCAGGGGTCGATAATCCACGCACATTCGCAAGGTTTGATCCTTCTTCTTAACAAAAATGGCGGGACAACCCCATGGGGACGAGCTTGGCAGGATGAATCCCTTATTCAGTAGATCTTGTAATTGAATCTTCAATTCCGCCAACTCATTAGGGGGCATACGGTACGACCTTCAGGAGATGGGAGCCGAACCGGGCTTTAGCTCAATTACGAATTCTACATCTCTTTCAGGGGGCAGTCCAGGCAAATCTTCCGGAAATACATCTGGAAACTCACATACTACCGGAATGTTCTTGATCTCTGGTACAATGGCTTCGTATGCTCTACCAGAAGCTTTGGCTGGATTGGTCACGGGGAGAGATAAAAGAATTTCTTCTTGATTATAGCTCAACCTGACGGTTCTGAGTTCAGTGTTGAGAATTGCCTTGTGTTGAGTTAACCAATTCATACCCAAAATTACATCTATATCCTGGCCTTTCAGAACAATCATGTTAGCAGGAAAGTTCCTTCCGGCCATTATTACTGGCACTTCATAGGCCACTTCTCGAGTAAAAATGTGTCCCCCAGGTGAATGAATTTTAAATCCCTCTTTTGATTCATGACATGCAATGTGATGTTGCTCCACAAATTTCTTGCTAATGAATGTATGTGAAGCACCAGAATCAAAAAGAATAATTGCTGGGTGACTGGCCACGGAAAACGTACCCATCATCACCGGCTCTCCTTCCAGTGTAGTAGCCACTTGAGTGTAATATACACGCCCCGTCTTCTTGGTATTCCTCCCCACAGCATTTCCCTTGGGCTGAGTAGACTTCCCAGTTCCTTGATGAGCATTGGATTGACTTTGCTTGGGGTATGGGCAGTCTTTGATAAAGTGTCCCGACTTGCCGCAATTAAAGCACCCAGTTGAAGAACTAGGCAAGGCAGGGAATCGAGTGCCTGGGGCACCCGGCTGATTTGGGGGAGTGGAGGTATTGTTGGGGCGGATAATAATGGGCTGTTTGAAAGGGAATGTTGGTGGTCGAGAAAAAGTACAGTTTTGGCTAGAAGGCCGGATGACGAACCGTTGCCTCTTCGCCTGGCCTGATTAGGCCTCTCACCACTGAATCCCTTATTCTTCCCAGAACTTGCATATTTTGCTTCCACAGATAAGGCTGTGCTGACAGCCTTTCCATAGGTGAGGTCAATACATGTGGCCATCTTCCTTTGTAGCCGATCATTCAGCCCCCGCATAAAACAGTTCTTCTTCTTTAAATCCGTATTCACCTGGTCGATGGCATACTGCGACAGGTGATTAAATTTGTTGAGATATTGGTTGACGGTGTCTCCACCTTGTTTTAACTTCATAAATTCCTCTTGTTTCATATGCAGCACTCCTTCAGGTATGTAGTGCTCACGGAAGGCTGCTTTAAATTCTGCCCAAGTGATTTGATGGTTGTCGGGTTGGATAGCCACAAAATTTCCCCACCAAGTACTGGCAGGGCCTCGTAGTTGCTGTGCCGCGAACAATGGCTTCTGCGTTTCAGAACAACGAAGAAGACCAAACTTCTGTTCAATAACCTGAATCCACTCATCAGCTTCTAGGGGATCTTCAGCTTTGACGAATAGGGGTGGACGGGTTTCCGAGAAATCCAAATAAGTAGTTTCGCGGGGGCCTTGCTGAAAACCCCTTCCTGCCTGCTGCTGGAACTGCTGCTGACCCGCCATTTCCCTAAGGAAGCGGGTATTGTCGGCGGTGGCGTTTACCAAGGCGGCAATCGCCTCGGCCAGCGTGGGTGGAACCGGAGGTGGATTTGGGGTGACATCCCGACCCCCAGAAGTTCCGGCTGCGTCCTGTCCGCGAGTCCTGGTCGGCATCTGAGGCAAAACATTTGAAATAAACATAATATGCCAAAGAGACCTTCCATTTTGCATTACTATAAAAAGTAATGATACAGACTCGATATTACATAACAGGATACATTACCCATTAAACAAAAGCTCAACCTATTATACAATAATACACCCTGCAATACACTACTCTACTCTATTACACCATTACTCCTGCTTTCCATTACTTTTGGCGGCCTCATCGTTAGGTGTGGGAGTCCAGACATCAACCAACCTCAAAGAAGGAGGAGGCTCAAAAAGGTCTAACTCCCCACCCAGCGCGCGTCCCGCAATGTGAGAGGGTCCGGCTTCCGTCTCAGCAGAGTGTGCAGGCACACTAGGGTGTAATTGTGAGTATAGTATATGGACTTCCTCATGCAACGTATTGCAGTAGACCTGCAGGTTGTCAACAGCTGAGCTAAGTTCTTTAATTCGGGCCTGAGCCCTTGCTTCCTTAGCACATGCCAGCATATGAGACTGTACTGCCCAGTCAAGTGCTAAGTCCCGATCAGCCAGCTGATCCTGCAGGTGACGGATGTCCCTTCTTAGCTTGTTGATTCTATCTCCGTCTGCAATCCAAGCATTGGTCCTGTGTTGCAGCGTTGCTTGAAGTCGACTCACTTGGGCTTCAAGGTCTCCTATGGGGTCATTACTTCCACTGCTGCTGCTTTCGTGCCGAGGGGCTAGTTGATGCCGGGGTACTCCAATTGGTCCCGTTGACTTACGTGTCGTTAGCCTTGTGCGTGGCGGCATCTCTCCTAAGGGGGAAAATGTTATTAGTATAATTCTTAGCATGATGCATGAATAAGTACAGAATCAACCTTAGTCGATTCAACCTTCTATACATTGCACTCATCCTATCTAGTCTTTAAGATAGACTCTTCAGAATACTTAGGTAAGAAGAGAAAAGAATTTTTAGGTAAGACTTTCGAAAATCCTTTTGAAGATGCCTCATAATATCTGCAAAGAAGGGCTACGCTCCGATACCAGCTGTGGCGGAACCTCCCAAGTAATTAGGCCCACCTACAGTTGTCCTTGTCCAACGGACCTCAGACAACCCTGTAGGTGCCCCTGAACTACTTGACAAGCTCGGTATCTTTCCTTACCTTACCAGGAACGTTTCACCCGTCTTGCAGACATTACAGAACATCGGAGATAAAGAATTGCGGATGCGAATTACATAGCTTACATTTATTTCAAAAGCAAGCTTGAGTTATTTTATTACAGACCAGACTAAAAGTGAGTGCGGAGTAGTAATATCATACAAACCAAGGGAGGCAAGAACTCCTCCCGAAAAGATATACACAAAAGATCCTAAGTGGAGGACCGAGTCCTCCCGCACTTCAGTCTTGTTTTTCGTCATTTGGTACCACCTTGGAACAAAAGCAACAAAAATTTGTCGCTTCCTCACCTAAAAACAACAAAGGGATAAACCCTCAGTATGGGATACTCAGCAAGTCTTACCCGACTAAGGAAAAGACTCTCAAGGGTATGCTGGATAAACAGGAGTCAAGGAGAGGCTTTAGCAAAAATCAACTTATACTTTTGCAGAAATAGCTTACTAAAGTGAGTCCTTACTTTCAATCTTTTAACGCCATATTAAGTATTAATAGACTCTATTTGCATCTAGTCTAATTTCACATCACATCAAGACAGCATCATTTTTATCCAAAGTGTTCACATCCTGACATTAGGTTGCAGGGAAGTGACCAAGTCTTCATAACCGCGAAGGTACGGCGATCCGAATCGATTATACTCAGCTGAGGATCTCCAATCACACGACATATGTAGCACTTAACCCTTGCATATGTCAACCCGCCACCGGGGTTCTTAAGACCAGATCAGGTTCACGCAAACCGAGAGCACAGATACGCCACCGTCCAGCCTCTTGCCACGGAGGGTACACGCTACTCTCGCCACCGCTCCACGCCCATTTCGTGTTATCTTATTCCGGCCTTAGTCTGCCCGAGGCAAGGCTTACCCATGACGAGGCATGTGACCAGTTAAAGGGTCCTCGGTCAGCACGCCTACATACGCGTTAATCCTTAACCAACCTGGGTAGAACATCACTTGTTCCTACCCCAAGTCTCAATTTACGTATTTCCATCCTTAGGAGTGTGTCTGTTCCTTAGGATGAAAGAGCATCACAGGGAGCTTTGCAGTAAGATCCCACCATTGCTCCAAATGAAAATATTCTTGCAGGTAGAAGCCATCCTTTCTCGAGTTAAATTAAGGACAACCTCTATCCACAAGATCTAAGCAAGGCTAAGCATTTTTGTAAATCATATTTTGATACTTCACCGAAGTATCTATAAAGGTATGGATATCAAGGAAAGCAATGCATCAAAGGGTTCCAAACAACTCCTATGAACTTAATGCACATTTCACTAGACTTAAGTGTGCGAAAGGTATTTAAAAACACAAGGAAAGGGGTTGCATGCACCGGGGCTTGCCTTTGTTAACAGGTGAGTCCTCTTCGGATCCACAAATATCGAAGTAAAAGCAATTGCCTGTTTGAGGATCTGAGGATGGTGGTATCCCTGCTTCAGAGACTTCTTCTTCTTCTTCGTGTTCTAACAGAACCATATACATGCATAAGAATGGATGTCATGGGATGCTCATGAGGATGCAAAGATAATATAAACTTATTATCTAGGTCTTGAGTACAACTTTCCTTCATGGTACTCCGAGAATCTAGGGTTTCCGGAGTCAGTAAAGGAGTTCATGGAGCAGGGGGGTGGTTTTGGGTTTAGTGATCAAACAAGGTCCAAATCAACCCAAATTCTACCCAAGGCTTCTAAATATTGGTTTAAGTGCCCATAAAAAGTTTGGGCATTTTTGGGCTTACCAATTATTCTCTAAAAATCCATAACTCATACTTTTAACTACTTTAAATACTCTAAAATTTCTTACTTACACTAAAAATCACAAAACTATTTTTACTAAATTCTATGGAAAATAACAAACCTAGGAAAATTGGTCTCATATTTTTAGGATTTTTCTGTAATTTTCTACACATTTCTCAAGTTCTCAGGAAAAGAAAATGAAAAAGTGTAAATAGAACTGGGCCGGAAGCAGCCCATACGGCCCAGCCACGCACAGAAGCGCGCTTGCGCACGCGTCCACGCCCGCGTTGGCAGCTTTGCAGCAAAGTCCTCGGCTTAACGGTTAAACAGAAATGGGTCCATTCTCTATTGTATTAAGTCACTGACAGTTTGCGGAAATGCCCTCGGGTTTCTATTCTTTTGCAGACCGAAGTCCCCGTCGACGAGCGACGCCGGTCCGCGCTCTGGCGAGACTATTCCGGCCAGATAACGCCACGACTGGAGTTCTCAAGCGACAGGAACCAAATTAGCTACCTACCGCACCTTTCCCCTCACACAATTTCTGAATTGAAGCTCTACACCTTTCTGCCCACGGTGTCAGCGCGGGTGATTAAGTGGATCAAGGTGTTCCGGCTGAGCGAGGGCTGGGCTGGATAAATTGAAGCTAGGGAGAGGTTCCTGGGTTCACCAGGGATCCTGGACACGCTTTGGTTTGGGCAATACAAGACCCGAAGAGCAGGTCGACGGTGAGGGTGGGTTACGGCGGTGTTCTTCAGAGCGAGCACGCGTTCTGGTGAAAGGCTTCGGCCGAAATTCAATTGGTTGATACCGGGGGCAATAGGAGGCTAATAGCGAGCAAGAACATGAAACAATTGGGTAAGTACTCACTCGAGGAAGGCTGGCCACGGAGATGTTCTTCGCGGCGGAGTTAAAACAGAGAGGAAACCGACTCGAGGGCTATTCCGGTGAGCTTGAGTCGGGCACTTAGTGGCTGAGAGGTGGGATACGGTGAAGAAGCAACGCTCGCCCTCAATTTATAGCCAACCAGCCGCAATCGGATGAGCCTCACCGGCTGTAATCGTGCTGGCGAGCTTCACCCGCACGGCAGAGCCACGGCACAAGTCCGGTGGCCGCCGTTTAACCGGGTAGTGCCACCTTAACGCTTTGAAGCCACGTCGCACCAGTCTTTTACCGCAGCCGCCGACGACCATCCGCTGCGGTGGCGTTCTTATCGCCGGCGAAGGACTGACCATATCCCTGGCGCGATATTTCTGAAGGCCGGTGAACAGTGCTCGGTTCAGTAAAATCAACGAGTCTGACAGCCTGTGTTTAGCGTTGATTTACTCCAGATTTTCAATGGCAACCAGTGGATTAGCTAATATCAAAGTTGTTGTTTGATAGTCCAACAACAATCTTGCTATAGCATCCATAGCCAAATTCTTTTTAGAGCAAGGTTGGTTTCCAGTTCAAAGTTGACTTGATACTACTGTTAGTCTGAATTTCATACTTCAGACAGCCTGAAAGTTCAACTTTGAGTGCACTTTTCTCCAAATTCTTTACAAGAACATGGCTTGCACTCTTAAGCAAAAATGTTCTCCTTTGTTTGGTCTACAATTTTGATGTGGTGACCTAGGGCTAAAACCCTATACTTTGAAAGTTACAAAGCCCCAAAGTTGAGCCAATTCTCTGATTTTCAGACTTAGAATTGAACTCCAATGAGGTCCATTTTGCATTTAAGTCCAAAACTTAGGGTTTTGCTTTCAAGTCCACATATTTGTGAACCAATTGACTTCAAATACTTATTTGACTTGGTTTTTGCACTTTAGCCCAAAAGTGGGCTAGTTTTGCACATAAGCCCCTAGGGTTTGGTTTCAGGGTTTTCCAGGGTTCTAATTAGGGTTTCTGGTATTCCAGGGGTATAAATGTGATTCAACTTTATTCTTGGGGTCATTTTATGACTTTTACCCTAAAGCTTTTAGGTTTTCTCAACTTAGATTAAGTTTTACCCCTTTAATCATTATTTAGGGTTAAGTCCTTTAACCAGGGTCCTATTTGTAAAACATTAAAACAACACAACTTGTTTGAAATTTTTGCCTAGTAAATGCACTCTAGGTGTGTCAAACATATGCAATGCCAATGCTTATGATGTCATGCTCAAGTTTTAGTTATAGTAACACCAGGGGTGTTACACCAGCCTTCTTCCCCACGTTGAGCTCGTCTTCCATGGCCGCTCCTAGATCTCCTGCTCGGCTTCTTCATCGTCGTGCTCCCCTCTGCTCGTGCCCAGCCGGCCGAGAGTGGCTGCTTAGGACCGGTCGTGCCCCTCCCCGACGTGCGGTGGCCCTTGGCTGAGCACCATGTGCCATGGCCGAACCCCCCCTCCATGCCATGTTCCTGTACGTGCGTGAGATGGAGCGTGAGATGGAGGAAGAAGATGACTCCCTAAGCCAATGACAAGTGGGCCCAGGGACGGATGTGAGTGTGCTGGAAATTCAGATTTATGTATTGTGTTCAAAAAATCATATCTCGAGTTTCAGAGCTCCAAAAATCACGAAATTTGTTTTGTTGGCTTCCTTATGAAATGCTCTAACTATTGGATCTATAGGTTGGCATGTTTTAGTGGAAAAGTTTTTCTGTAGAAATTCGTAATTAAAAACTGTTTTAGAGAATAAACGAACTTGCTTCTCTCCATAATTTTATTTATAAAATCCAAAAATGATGAAACCTGTTTTGTTAGTTAGATGTTGTCCTACTCCATCAAGAAAAAATACAAAACTTATATGTTGTTCACAGTTTTCTTGGCGTGTTAATTAAAACAAGTTAAATAGAGAAAAGAAAATTGATTTGCTTGTTATTTTTGGATCTGTAGCTCCAGTGCTCCAAATGGGTTGAACGTTTTACAGTAGACTCTTGGTGTGATGCTTGCTGACTGGTAAAAATTTCATGAATTGTTGTGCATGTATGATTAAGTTAGTGATTTAACTTGTTTAATGCACCTTAAGTAGTTTTAAATGGTTTATAAATAATATATGGATGTAAAAATGGAAAATGATGTTCCACTGTCCTTGTATGATATTATAGTAGCCTAAGAAAGCTTAATATGATCATGCATCCACAGAAAATAATTAATTTTAGAATTAACTTGCTCTCACAAACTTTATTGCATTAACAATTTGTTATTTTTGTAGTAAATAAAATATAAAACCTGGGCATGTGCAATTTATACATTAGTCATAAATTGTTATTACCTTTGCCTCATAAAAATTCCAGCCCCAAATTAGATAGTTTCATATGGTGCTAAAATAACACCCCTTTTATAATTACAAGAGTTAGAGAAAAATTAGGAGAAAACAAAATCATGCATGTTTCATGGAATGCTTGAGTTACACCTTAAAACTAATTAGAGATTTAATGGTTATGTCATGGTGTTCTAAAGATAAATAGTAGTACTTCATCATAATTTTGTGTGATGTCGGATATATGTGCCAAAGTACTCTATTTTGGTGCCTGTGTTTGTTAATTGTGTGGTAACTCTAGCGCATGAAATGACTCAGATGAAATTTGTAAGTGACTTGTTGATCCTCATTTGTTTGTTTTAACTCTAATAGATGGTAAAGTGTTAGAATGGTTCAAGTCTCTAAAACGCAGCAATTCTTGAATTATATAGAAGCTGAAATTTATTGATTGCTGTTTTGGGCTGCACGCATTGTTTTTGTCGTGCTGTTTGTTTAATAAACCAAATCATATTTTCTGTAGGAAAGCCATATAGAAGAGTTGTAGATAACTTTATTATCTTACTTGTGTTAAAAATTGACAGGCATAAGTCTGATCGTTTAGGAGTTATGCTTTTTACAAATTCAGTAATTGAATCTGTCCAATTTCTGTATAGATTTCAGAGATTGAATTGTTTGCTTAAGATAATGTTACAATCTGTTCATGGTCGTTATAAGAAAGTTGTAGATGTTTTTCTGATCTTGCTTGTGTTAAAGTTTCATAACCATAGACCTGATAGTTAAGAGTTATGAATTTTATAAACTGGTTGTTGTGTTCTGTTCACTGTCAGAACAGATTTCGAAAACTATAATGTTTGATTTAATTAAATCTGGAATCAATTCTTGGTGATTATAAAAGTTATGTATTGCTTTTGCCAAGCTTTACAAAAAGTCTAGGATCACTTTGTTTGGATGTCTGAATCTTTAGTTGTGAATTGTTGAAGTTGCAAGTCTGAATCTGTCCAAATCTGGATAGAGCTGTTGTGTTTGCACAATTCGACCTTGCTAAGAGTAATCATATTGATATGATAATACCAAAATTGTAGAAAACTTTTTAAGCTTTCCAGAAAGTCCTAGTTTGCTATTTTTAAATTCATGTTTGAAGAGTTATGACTAAAACGAGTGACTGTTGTGCTGCTGTCCTAAAAATTTGCATGTGCGCATTTGATTGTTTAGTTCACCATGTTGCTAAAAATGTTTGGTTAACACTTAAGTAATATAGACTTGCCATGACTAAGCTTAATAATACACGTGTGTCATGTTTTGTATGTTTCTTGCTCTAGTTGATTGTGATATAAGAGTTCCGTAGTTAGTGATGCCTATGTCGTATTCAAGCTTACGTTGTCTTGGTTGGACTTGTGTGGTCGGTGATGCTTTTGCGCGATCAATAGGAGAACTAATGAAAAGCAGTATTCAAATAAATAAAATGCGCGTACTTGTGATGTCATTTTTGTATTGCATAAATATATAAAATGTTGTCATCTTTTTAATGGTGTTAATGTTGATCGCCGATGACGTGTAAATAACTAAAACTAACGTGTGTTGTCTACGGTGTCGTACAATTAAATGTTTAGTTCGCTACTGTGTATTTGAATATCTTGTGCTACTTTCATTATATTCATACATATGCATATTGCATCTCATTTAGGACCGAGAGATGATGATCGTGCAAGTGATGTGGTGCCAACCACAAGATCCAGATGGTGGACAATCTAAGGAAGGATGGATATAATCAGTGGATGCTCGCCAAGCGAGCACCCCCTAGCAAACACTATCTAAGTGTTAAATTAAAGGCAAGCCCCGGTTTTATGCATAACCGTTATATATGCTATTTTACTGCACTTAATGTTTGTAGGATTGTACTGTGCACTTAAATGTAGGAGTTGTCTGAAACCCTAGTTGCATGAACTCAGGATTCCTTTTGAGATGGATACTAGTATGCTAGGTCGAGTAGCTGCTTTACTAATTAGAGATCTCGGTAGAAGTCGAGTGATTTTTCTAGCACTCGCGCGAGGTCAGGAATTGGTTGTATCCATTTTCATATCGTAATGATGTTGGTCTGTGGACAACGATCCATAGGGATTGGTTGTCTACGAGACGAAAAATTGGAATAAGGATTAAGGTGTGGTACCATGTGTCAAGCGTTTGAACGTACTAAGCACATGCCGAGAAATATGGTAAATCGGTAAGCCTAGTACCTGATTGAACCTGGCAGCAGATTGCCCTCCTCACGCGACCTGAGACGTGGTCTCCCATTCCGGTTATGGTGGGTACAAGTGAGGTCACTGCACGACGGTAGTCGGGGTCAGTGAGGCATTGTACGCTAAGGCGGTGAGCCCCTCTCTGCTGGCGGGGAATCGATGGGGACGGTTGATGTGTGTGGGGACGGAGTGCCTCGCCATGTCGTGTGTTTAGGTTTACCTTGCAAGGATAAAAAGTCGATTCGAATCGTCTGCTTCTCGCAGCTAATGAGACTGCTTGATCCATGCTGCTACATTGAGTAATAAGTGGAAATGAGGTGACTGGCAAAAGATGTTGATTGGTAAAAATGTTTGATACCATGTATGATTAGCTAGGTACACATCTAGTCTAAAAGATTCTACTAAAACTTGAAAAGCTAAAACTGATTTTTAGACTCAGCTATTGCTTTTGGCAAACCAAACCCCTCAGCCAAACAGCTGCATGTCTAGAGGTAGAGGAGTAGACTCCTCACACCGGGTAAGTCTAGTTGAGTATTAGTATACTCAGCCTTGCTTGTGGCATAATTTTTGCAGGTACTCCTTAGGATGATTGGTTGATGGTGTGACTTGGCCTTCGTCCCTGCCACCGGGACAAACGGTCAAGTGGGTTACTGCTTCCGCAGGAGAGGACCAGGAAGAGTAGCGTGGCCAGGCTTCGCCATGTTACTCGGTTTTCTCCGTTAGTTATCTCCGCTGCATTAAAATTTATGATTATTTCTTCTGAAACTCCGATAATGTAATCACTAATGGTACTTCTTAAATTTGTGGTATTATGCTTTATTGTATTTCTCTGTGCCTCACCTTCGTGTGAGCTAGTGGTATTCGATCCTGGATAAGTGGCCTCGTCGGACTAGATCCGAGGGACTGACGATTTATTCCTATTTAAGTGTGGTCTAGCCTTTAAGGCGGGACTTAGGCACTTAAGTTGGAATAATTCGGGTGGTTCTACCACAGAGATCTATTGAAGAAACACATAAATCAGGTTGGCAAGGAAAATGTGGTGCAAATTGTTATGAACAATGGGGCAAATTTCAAAGTAGTGGGAGGAATCCTTTTGGGAAAGATTCCAACTTTATTTTGGACACCGTGTGCAGCCCAATGCTTGGATTTGATGCTAGAGGATATTAGGAAGATAAACGACTTCAACACTTGTATTAATCATGCAAAGAAGGTGACTAGATTTGTATACAAGCATGGTTGAATTCTTGATATGATGAGAGGTATGATTGGTGGAGATCTAGTGAGACCTGTTGTGACCCGTTTTGCTACTGCAATCCTCACATTCGCGAGTATGCAAAAGAATAAGCAGGGTCTTAAAAGTTTATTTGTTTGTGATGAATGGCATAATCCCAAATTGGCGAAAACTAGAGAAGGAGAACTAGTTGAAAGCATTATCCTTCTGTTCCATTTTGGACAAGTTGGAAAACTGTCTTCGAGCTTCACAACCACTTCTTATTGCATTAAGAATAGCAGATAGAGATGAAACACCAGCAATGCCTGAGATTATGGCAGCCATGGAAAAAGCAAAGAGCAACATCACTAATTCTGAGTAAGAAGCCACAATTTCTTAGAGAGGTCTTGGATTGCTATGAAAAGAGATGGTATGGTCAAATGGAGCAAAAGATATATGGGACAGCCTTGTTCTTGAACCAAAGCAAGTTTTTTCCTTTGAGGGAAAAAGATAGGAGGAGTGCTGCAAGGTTGAGGTCTATGTTTAATGATGTTTTATGGAAGATGGTGGTTGATGAAGATGAGCAAAGTAAGATAAGTAAACAAGCTGATGACTATGAGAGGTCAGAAGGTGATACTTTCTCAAAGCCCGGTGCAATAAGAGATAGAGATTAAAAAATCCTAGTAAGTTTATTCCATCTTCTAGTAAGTTTTGTTCCCCTTTCACTAGTAACAATTTGATTTTAATTACCTATAGTTAACTAGTGGGGATCATATGGTGGTAATACATTTGAGCTCCAATGTCTAGCAAAGAAAATTGTGAGCCTTTGTTGTTCTGCTTCAGGCTATGAGCGCAGTTGGAGTGCATTTGCTAATGTATGTGTACCTTTTGTTTGCATATTTTGTCTTCTCAAAATTGCTATCCAGTACAACAGTACTTAGGTTTCCTTTTTGTCGTTATGTAGGTCCATACCAAGAAAAGAAATCGTTTAGAACATAAAAGGCTGGACAAATTGGTGTATGTTAGCTACAACCGAGAGGTGGCAAATAGATTTCAAAGAAATAGAGAGTTGGGCTTAAAGGGAAAGAAAAGCAACTTCTTGATCCTACAAGAGTTCCAATGGGAAATGAGTGGGTTCATGAAAATGATGAGGAAAATAACGATGAAAATTCTCTTTGGAGTCTGTTGATGAAGTTGTTGGTGCAACTGAGCATCTAAGGGGTAGAAATCACCCTAGAGTTGTTGCTGGGGCTGTTAACAGAACATACACTAGAATAAGAAAGTGTATTGCTCATCCTCCACAGTTTGGTGAATCTGATTCTGATAAAGAAATGCAAGAACAAGAAGAACTTGTTGTTGCATCCACTGAAGATCCAACTGAAGATGGCCTCTTTGAACTAGCTGACGAAATGCTTGATTAGCAGTTTATCACAACAATCTAGTGTCCTGCACTCCTATTATCTTGCATTTGTTTGTTTTAATCTAGTGTCCTGCTGTCCTGCACAACAATCTAGCAGTTCATCTTATTTTAATCTTATCAGTTGACCTCCTGTTGTAGGCATACTAGAAGTGTAATCTTGGAGTCAAAATCAATGTGGCAGTGTGTTGCTGTATACTCCAATCCAAGGTAAGTGTCTAAGTGATCTTTAACTTTTAGTGAAAACATGATCATTCTACAGTTTCATTGTGATATTGTCAATAGATTTGCAATATAGTATACTATTATACTGTTGTCCTACTATAGTATACTGTGTATATATATGGTCCTGTTATCGGTGCTTAGGCAACTAGAGTCGACTAGCCGACTTTAAAACCTTGGTTGACACAAATACAAGCATGTGAAATAAACAAACAAATACAATAACCATACATACCAAGAAATCTGCTCTAGAATGTTATACGAGGTTGTAAGATGAATTAATCTGATTTTTAAGAATGTTGAATTAAATACGGGGCTAACAAATAAAAAAATGAAGGGTTAAATGCTAAGTAAAGTTGTTTTTCTCTTGAAAGCAAAAATAAGTGGTGTGTGTACCGTCAAAGACTGAATATATCATGAACAAGCACCAAGAAATTGCATATAGAATATAGAACATCTTACTATTTGTTGGGTTAAATTCAAATCCACCGCCCATTTACGTCATCTATTCATCTTTTATGCGTCATCAGTTGCTGCTAATTAACTGAATGGGAGGTACACATGCCTCTTCTCTACACCTGTGGGCGTGTGACATGCCGACATTGTAGCTACAAGCCGGCGAGCGGCCACCAAGAGGACGCTTAGCGTGGACGAGCGGGCCATCGGCAATGGGCAGCCAGTTGCGGCAACATGGCGGAGTGCGGTACGGCTATGTGGTGTGGCTGGTGGCTCGTGGTTGTGCTGTGCTATGCTGCTGTGTACTGCGCTAGAGCAACCAGGAGTACAAGACCGTGAGTGCGAGTGGGATTCCACGCAAGGCGGGATGCTGGGCCACCAAGCGACGGTTGTAATTAGGCTGCCAGTTCGCCAGGAGCAGCCTTCTTTATTTTAGTTCAATCCTATTTTGATTTTTAATTTTTATATGTACACATGTATTATACACTATTTTCTTTACCAATAAACTTGGGTATTCAATTGAATTCTAGTAAGTTTTGTTCCCCTTTAACTAGTAACAATTTGATTTTAATTATCTACAGTTAACTGGTGGGGATCATATGGTGGTAATACATTTAAGCTCCAATGTCTAGCAAAGAAAATTGTGAGCCTTTGTTGTTCTGCTTTAGGCTGTGAGCGTAGTTGGAGTGCATTTTGAAAGGGAAATGTGCCCTTGGGCCATTTCTAAATATTTTGGTGATTGAGTGCCAACACAAGTGCTTAAGTGTAAATCTATGCCAAGTTATGGACAAAGTGCAAATCAAGTCTAAAGGTATGTTTCTAGACTTAGTACATTGTTTTAAGTACTAATGTATTGTGTCTAAGTGCTAGAAACAGGAGAAATCGAATTGGAAAAGAGATGACTTTGTTCAGCCAAAGTCTGCTCAGTCTGGGTGCACCGGACTATCCGGTGGTGCACCGGACAGTGTCCGGTGCGCCAGGCTGGCTCTGGCGAACCTGCTACTCTCGGGACTTCGACGGTGGTGTACGGCTATAAATCACCGGACTGTCCGGTGGTGCACCAGACTGTCCGGTGAGCCATTCACAGGCGAACTCGTCGCTCTCGGGAGATGATTAACGGCGTACGGCTATAATTCACCGGACTGTCCGGTGAGCCAACGGTCGGCCGGGCCAACGGTCGACCGCGCGATCTGCGCGGGACACGTGGCCGAGCCAACGGCTAGAAGGGGGCACCGGACTGTCCGGTGTGCACCGGACAGTGTCCAGTGCGCCAACGGCTCTGAATCTGCAACGGTCGGCTTTGCCAAATAAGGAAAAAATCCGCACCGGACAGGGTCCGGTGGTGCACCGGACTGTCCAGTGCGCCAGGCGATAGAAGGTAAGAATTGCCTTCCTGGAATGCTCTCAACGGCTCCTAGCTGCCTTGGGGCTATAAAAGGGACCCCGAGGCGCATGGAGGAGAAGACCAAGCATCCTTAGAGCATTGTTGATCACTCACACTTCATTCTTGCGCACTTGTTTGACATTCTTAGTGATTTGAGCTTCGTTCTAGTGAGAACCTCGTGATAGTCTTTTGAGCTCAAGTCTGGGTCTTGTGTGTGCGTATTTGCCGTGAGTTTTGTGTCTTGTGTGTGTTGCTCATCCCTCCCTTGCTCCGTGCTTCTTTGTGAACATCAAAGTGTAAGGGCGAGAGGCTCCAAGTTGTGGAGATTCCTCGCGAACGGGATATAGTATACAAAGCAAAAACACCGTGGTATTCAAGTGGGTCTTTGGACCGCTTGAGAGGGGTTGATTGCAACCCTCGTCCATTGGGACGCCACAACGTGGATGTAGGCAAGTTTTGTACTTGGCCGAACCACGGGATAAACCACTGAGTCTACCTGTGTTGATCTTCTTGTGGTTATTGTGTTTTGCTAAAGACTCCTCTCTAGCCACTTGGCATTATTGTACTAACTCCTAATCAAGCTTTGTGGCATTAAGTTTCAAGTTTCACAGGATCACCTATTCACCCCCCCTCTAGGTGCTCTCAATTGGTATCGGAGTCGTTCTCTTCAAGAAAGGGACTAACCGCCCAAAGAGATGGATCCTAAGGGCAAGGGGATTGTGATCAATGATAAGGAGGAGTCCTTCGTCAACGAGCCGAAGGATGACAAGCCTACCGACTCGGGCTCGGGCCACAAACGTAAAGATGGGAAGAAGAAGAAGACAAGGTGCATCAAGGAAATCGTCTACTACGACGACAGCGGTGAGTCCTCTTCTTCCCAAAAGGACGACGACAACGACTACGAGAAAAAGAAGACGGTTAACTCAAACTTCTCTTTCGATTATTCTCGTATTCCGCATAGTTCAAATGCACATTTGCTTTCCATCCCTCTTGGCAAACCTCCACACTTTGATGGGGAGGACTATGGATTTTGGAGTCACAAAATGTGTAGTCACTTGTTCTCTCTCCATCCAAGCATATGGGAGATTGTAGAGAGTGGAATGAAATTTGATAGCTCGGATAGTCCTATGTTTATCAATGAACAGATTCATAAAAATGCACAAGCTACTACTGTGTTGTTAGCCTCTTTGTGCAGGAACGAGTACCATAAGGTGAGCGGCTTGGACAATGCCAAGCAGATCTGGGACACCCTCAAGATCTCTCATGAGGGGAACGACGTCACCATGCTCACTAAGATGGAGTTGGTGGAGGGCGAACTCAGGAGATTCGCGATGATAAGGGGGGAGGAGCCAACCCAAACGTACAACAGGCTCAAGACCCTCGTCAACAAAATAAGGAGCTATGGAAGCACGTGATGGACAGACCACGACGTCGTCCGCCTAATGCTAAGGTCCTTTACTGTCCTTGATCCTCATCTTGTGAACAATATTCGTGAGAATCCTAGGTACACAAAGATGACGCCCGAGGAGATACTTGGAAAATTCGTAAGCGGGCGGATGATGATCAAGGAGCTAGATATGTGGATGATGCACTGAATGGTCCAATCCAAGAGCCTCAAACTATTTCTCTCAAAGCAACGAGGAGCAAGGAGGCGCTATCTAGCAAGGTGACGCAAGTTGAGGCGGCGGGACTAAATGAGGAAGAGATTGCCCTCATCATTAAGCGCTTCAAGACGGCGCTAAAGGGACGCAAGGAGCATCCCAAAAAGACCAAGACGAAGGGGAAGCGCTCATGCTTCAAATGTGGTAAGATTGGTCATTTTATCGCTAATTGTCCCGATAATGATAGTGACCAGGAACAAGGGAACAAGAGGGAAAAGAAGAAGAATTACAAGAAGGTCAAGGGCGAGGCACATCTTGGAAAGGAGTGGGATTCGAATTGCTCCTCTTCCGACTCCGACAATGAAGGACTCGCCGCCACCGCCTTCAACAAATCGGCCCTCTTCCCCAACGAGCGTCACACATGCCTCATGGCGAAGGAGAAGAAGGTATGTACTCGGAATACTACTTATGCTTCTTCAAGTGAGGATGAGTCTAGTGATGATGATGAAATAGATTACTCTAGTTTGTTCAAGGGATTGGATAGAACTAAAATAGATAAGATTAATGAATTGATTGATGCCTTGAATGAAAAGGATAGACTTTTAGAAAAACAAGAGGATCTTTTGTATGAAGAACATGACAAATTTGTAGAGGCACAAAAATCTCATGCTTTAGAAGTTAAAAGGAATGAAATGCTTTCTTGTGAACTATCTACTTGCCATGAGACAATTTCTAGTTTAAAAGATGTTAACAATGATTTAAATGCTAAACTAGAAGTAGCAAATAGATCTAACTCGTGTGTAGAACATGTTGTGATTTGCACTAGGTGTAAAGATTTTAATGTTGATGCTTGTAGTGAACACCTAGTGTCTATTTCTAAATTGAATGATGAAGTGGCTAGTCTTAATGCCCAACTTAAGACTAGCAAAAGTGAATTCGATAAGCTAAAATTTGCAAGGGATGACTACACGATTGGTAGACACCCCTCAATTAAGGATGGACTTGGCTTCAAGAGGGAAGCCAAGAACTTGACATGTCATAAGGCTCCCATCTCCATCAAGGAGAAAGGGAAGGCCCCTATGGCAAATAGTATTCAAAAGAACCACGCTTTCTTATACCATGATAGGAAATATTCTAGGAATGCTCATCATGATAGAAATGCGTATAGGACCTGTGCTTATGATTCATATGCTATGACTACTTCTAGTTCCCATGTTGTGCATGGTAGAGATATGCCTAGGAAAAATATTCATCATGTGCCTAGAAAGAATATTGTTCATGTTCCTAGGAAAGTAATTAATGAACCTTCTACAATTTTTCACACTTGCAATGCTTCCTTTGCTATTTGTAGAAAGGATAAGAAGGTAATTGCTAGGAAATTAGGGGCAAGATACAAGGGAGATAAAACTTGCATTTGGGTCCCTAAGACCATTGTGACTAACCTTGTAGGACCCAACAAGAGTTGGGTACCTAAAACCCAAGCCTAAATTTGCCTTGCAGGTTTATGCATCCGGGGGTTCAAGCTAGATTATCAACAGCGGATGCACAAACCACATGACGGGGGAGAAGAAGATGTTCACCTCCTACGTCAAGAACAAGGATTCCCAAGATTCAATCATATTCGGTGATGGGAACCAAGGCAAGGTGAAAGGGTTAGGGAAAATTGCTATTTCATCCGAGCACTCTATTTCTAATGTGTTTTTAGTTGAGTCACTTGGATATAATTTGTTATCCGTTAGTCAATTATGCAATATGGGATATAATTGTTTATTCACAAATGTAGATGTGTCTGTCTTTAGAAGGTGTGATGGTTCACTAGCCTTTAAGGGTGTACTAGACGGCGAACTTTATTTAGTTGATTTTGCAAAAGAGGAGGCCGGTCTAGATGCATGCTTAATTGCTAAGACTTGCATGGGCTAGCTGTGGCATAGCCGTTTAGCACATGTGGGGATGAAGAACCTTCACAAGCTTCTAAAGGGAGAACACGTGATAGGTCTGACTAACGTGCATTTCGAAAAAGATAGACCTTGTGCAGCTTGTCAAGCAGGTAAACAAGTGGGAAGTGCTCATCACATCAAGAACGTGATGACTACGTCGAGACCCCTGGAGCTGCTGCATATGGACCTCTTCGGACCCGTCGCCTACCTAAGCATAGGGGGAAGTAAGTATGGTTTAGTAATTGTTGATGATTTTTCTCGCTTCACTTGGGTATTCTTTTTGCAGGATAAATCTGAAACCCAAGGGACCCTCAAGCGCTTCCTAAGGAGAGCTCAAAATGAGTTTGAGCTCAAGGTGAAGAAGATAAGGAGCGACAACGGGTCCGAGTTCAAGAACCTTCAAGTGGAGGAGTATCTTGAGGAGGAAGGGATCAAGCACGAGTTCTCCGCTCCTTACACACCACAGCAAAATGGTGTGGTAGAGAGGAAGAATAGGACGCTCATCGATATGGCAAGGACGATGCTTGGAGAGTTCAAGACCCCCGAGCGCTTTTGGTCGGAAGCCGTGAACACGGCTTGCCACGCCATCAACCGGGTCTACCTTCACCGCCTCCTCAAGAAGACTTCGTATGAGCTACTAACCGGTAACAAACCCAATGTTTCGTATTTCCGAGTTTTTGGGAGTAAATGCTACATTCTTGTGAAGAAAGGTAGAACTTCTAAATTTGCTCCCAAAGCTGTAGAAGGGTTTTTATTAGGTTATGACTCAAATACAAAGGCGTATAGGGTCTTCAACAAATCAACGGGTTTGGTTGAAGTCTCTAGCGACGTTGTATTTGATGAGACTAATGGCTCTCCAAGAGAGCAAGTTGTTGATCTTGATGATGTAGATGAAGAAGACGTTCCAACAGCCGCAATGCGCACCATGGCGATTGGAGATGTGAGGCCACTGGAACAAAAGGAGCAAGATCAACCTTCTTCCTCAACAATTGTGTATCCCCCAACTCAAGATGATGAACAGGTTCATCAAAAGGAGGCATGCGATCAAGGGGGAGCACAAGATGATCATGTGATGGAGGAAGAAGCACAACCGGCACCTCCAACCCAAGTTCGAGCGACGATTCAAAGGAATCATCCCGTCGACCAAATTTTGGGTTATATTAGCAAGGGAGTAACTACTCATTCTACATTAGTAAATTTTTGTGAGCATTACTCCTTTGTCTCTTCTATTGAGCCTTTCAGGGTAGAAGAGGCCTTGCTAGATCCGGACTGGGTGTTGGCCATGCAGGAGGAGCTCAATAATTTCAAGAGAAATGAAGTTTGGACACTGGTGCCTCGTCCCAAGCAAAATGTTGTGGGAACCAAGTGGTTGTTCCGCAACAAACAAGATGAGCACGGGGTGGTGACAAGGAACACGGCTCGACTTGTGGCAAAAGGTTATGCCCAAGTCGCAGGTTTGGACTTTGAGGAGACTTTTGCTCCTGTGGCTAGGCTAGAGTCCATTCGTATCTTGCTAGCATATGCCGCTCACCATTCTTTCAGGTTGTACCAAATGGATGTGAAGAGCGCTTTCCTCAATGGGCCAATCAAGGAGGAGGTGTACGTGGAGCAACCCCCTGGCTTCGAGGATGAACGGTACCCCGACCACGTGTGTAAGCTCTCTAAGGCGCTCTATGGACTTAAGCAAGCCCCAAGAGCATGGTATGAATGCCTTAGAGACTTTTTAATTGCTAATGATTTCAAGGTTGGGAAAGCCGATCCAACTCTTTTTACTAAGACTTGCGATGGTGATCTTTTTGTGTGCCAAATTTATGTCGATGACATAATATTTGGTTCTACTAATCAAAAGTCTTGTGAAGAGTTTAGCAGGGTGATGACGCAGAAATTCAAGATGTCGATGATGGGCGAGTTGAACTACTTCCTTGGGTTCCAAGTGAAGCAACTCAAGGACGGCACCTTCATCTCCCAAACGAAGTACACGCAAGACTTGCTAAAGCGGTTTGGGATGAAGGACGCCAAGCCCGCAAAGACTCCGATGGGAACCGACGGACACACCGACCTCAACAAAGGAGGTAAGTCCGTTGATCAAAAGGCATACCGGTCTATGATAGGGTCTTTACTTTATTTATGTGCTAGTAGACCGGATATTATGCTTAGTGTATGCATGTGTGCTAGATTTCAATCCGATCCAAGGGAGTGTCACTTAGTGGCTGTGAAGCGAATTCTTAGATATTTAGTCGCTATGCCTTGCTTCGGGATCTGGTATCCAAAGGGGTCTAACTTTGAATTGATTGGATATTCAGATTCTGAATATGCTGGATGTAAGGTCGATAGGAAGAGTACATCGGGGACGTGCCAATTCTTAGGAAGGTCCCTGGTGTCATGGAATTCTAAGAAACAAACCTCTGTTGCCCTATCCACCGCTGAGGCCGAGTACGTTGCCACAGGACAGTGTTGCGCGCAACTACTTTGGATGAGGCAAACCCTCCGGGACTTTGGCTACAATCTGAGCAAAGTCCCACTCCTATGTGACAATGAGAGTGCTACCCGCATAGCGGACAATCCTATTGAGTACAGCCGCACAAAGCACATTGACATCCGGCATTACTTTTTGAGAGACCACCAGCAAAAGGGAGATATCGAAGTGTTCTATATTAGCACCGAGAACCAGCTAGCCGATATCTTTACCAAGCCTCTAGATGAGAAGACCTTTTGCAGGCTGCGTAGTGAGCTAAATGTCTTAGATTCGCGGAACTTGGATTGATTTATATCATACATGTGTTTATGTCTTGATCATGTTCCTTATGCATTTTGTTGCTTATGTATGGTGCTCAAGTTGTACAAGCACTCCCCGGACCTCACAAGTCCTTTTGCATGTGATGCACATATTTAGGGGGAGATGTGCTACAACTTGACCCTTTGAGACTAACCATGTGCTTGAGTTTTCTTAATTTAGTCTCAAAGGAGGTTTGAAAGGGAAAAGGTGGACTTGGACCATGAAAGACTTCCACTGCACTCCGATGAGAGGGTAACTTATTCCAAGTTCATCTCATGTACTCTTATTGCCTTTGTATTCTTATTTGAAGATTTTGGTGAGGCAATGGGGTTCAAGGGCCAAAATTGATCCTGTTTTGGTGTTTGATGCCAAAGGGGGAGAAAATAAGGCCAAAAGCAATAAAATGGATCAGCTACCACTTGAGAAATTTTGAAAATAGTAGAATAGAGCTTTTGGTTTGTCAAAACTCTCTTGTTGTCTCTTTTGTCAAAAGTTGGCCTCTTGTGGAGAGAATAGACGATTATGGGAAAAAGGGGGAGTTTTTGAAATCTTGGATCAATTTCTCTTGGAACGACTCTCTTTATGTCTCAACAAGTGTGTTTGACTTAGAGATAGGAAATTGAGGTTAATTTGCAAAAACAAAACCAAGTGGTGGCAAAGAGTGATCCATATATGCCAAATTTGAATCAAAACAATTTTGAGTTCTCATTTGTATTGATGTTGCACTTCTTTTAGTTGCTTTTTGTTGTGTTGGCATAAATCACCAAAAAGGGGGAGATTGAAAGGGAAATGTGCCCTTGGGCCATTTCTAAGTATTTTGGTGATTGAGTGCCAACACAAGTGCTTAAGTGTAAATCTATGCCAAGTGATGGACAAAGTGCAAATCAAGTCTAAAGGTATGTTTCTAGACTTAGTACATTGTTTTAAGTACTAATGTATTGTGTCTAAGTGATGGAAACAGGAGAAATCGAATTGGAAAAGAGATGACTTTGTTCAGCCAAAGTCTGCTCAGTCTGGGTGCACCGGACTGTCCCGTGGTGCACCGGACAGTGTCCGGTGCGCCAGGCTGGCTCTGGCGAACCTGCTGCTCTCGGGACTTCGACGGTGGTGTACAGCTATAAATCACCGGACTGTCCGGTGGTGCACCGGACTGTCCGGTGAGCCATTCACAGGCGAACTCGTCGCTCTCGGGAGATGATTAACGGCATACGACTATAATTCACCGGACTGTCCGGTGATGCACCGGACTGTCCGGTGAGCCAACGGTCGGTCGGGCCAACGGTCGGCCGCGCGATCTGCGCGGGACACGTGGCCGAGCCAACGGCTAGAAGGGGGCACCGGACTGTCTGGTGTGCACCGGATAGTGTCCGGTGCGCCAACGGCTCTGAATCTGCAACGGTCGGCTTCGCCAAATAAGAAAAGAAATCCACACCGGACAGTGTCCGGTGGTGCACCGGACTGTCCGGTGCGCCAGGCGACAGAAGGCAAGAATTGCCTTCCTGGAATGCTCTCAACGGCTCCTAGCTGCCTTGGGGCTATAAAAGGGACCCCTAGGCGCATGGAGGAGAAGACCAAGCATCCTTAGAGCATTGTTGATCACTCACACTTCATTCTTGCGCACTTGTTCGACATTCTTAGTGATTTGAGCTCCGTTCTAGTGAGAACCTCGTGATAGTCTTTTGAGCTCAAGTCTGGGTCTTGTGTGTGCGTATTTGCCGTGAGTTTTGTGTCTTGTGTGTGTTGCTCATCCCTCCATTGCTCCGTGCTTCTTTGTGAACATCAAAGTGTAAGGGCGAGAGGCTCCAAGTTGTGGAGATTCCTCGTGAACGGGATATAGTATACAAAGCAAAAACACCGTGGTATTCAAGTGGGTCTTTGGACCGCTTGAGAGGGGTTGATTGCAACCCTCGTCCATTGGGACGCCACAACGTGGAAGTAGGCAAGTTTTATACTTGGCCGAACCACGGGATAAACCACTGAGTCTACCTGTGTTGATCTTCTTGTGGTTATTGTGTTTTGCTAAAGACTCCTCTCTAGCCACTTGGCATTATTGTACTAACTCCTAATCAAGCTTTGTGGCATTAAGTTTCAAGTTTCACAGGATCACCTATTCACCCCCCCTCTAGGTGCTCTCACATTTGCTAATGTATGTGTACCTTTTGTTTGCATATTTTGTCTTCTCAAAATTGTTGTCCAGTACAACAGTACTTATGTTTCCTTTTTGTCGTTATGTAGGTCCATACCAAGAGAAGAAATCGTTTAGAACATAAAAGGCTGGACAAATTGGTGTATGTTAGCTACAACCGAAACGTGGCAAATAGATTTTAAAGAATTAGAGAGTTGGGCTTAAAGGGAAAGAAAAGCAACCCTTTGATCCTACAAGAGTTCCAATGGAAAATGAGTGGGTTCATGAAAATGATGAGGACATTAACGATGAAAATTCTCTTTGGAGGGCTGTTGATGAAGCTATTGGTGCAACTGAGCATCTAAGGGGTAAAAATCTCCCTAGAGCTGCTGCTGGGGCTGTTAACAGAACATACACTAGAACAAGGAAGCGTATTGTTCGTCCTCCACAGTTTGGTGAATCTGATTCTGATAAAGAAATGCAATAACAAGGAGAAGAACTTGCTGTTGCATCCACTGTAGTTCCAACTGGAGATGGCCTCTTTGAACTAGCTGATGAAATGCTTGATTAGCAGTTTAGCACAACAATATAGTGTTGTGCACTCCTACTATCTTGCATTTGTTTGTTTTAATCTAGTGTCCTGTTGTCCTGCACAACAATCTAGCAGTTCATCTTATTTTAATCTTATCAGTTGACATGCATTTAATCCTGCAATCTTATTGTCATGTTGTCATGTTGTCCTACTGATATTTATAGCTTTATGTATATATACATATGCTATTGACCTCCTGTTGTAGGCATACCAGAATTGTAATCCTGGAGTTGAAATTAATGTGACAGTGTGTTGCTGTAATTGGGCTGGTGGTTGTGCTGTGCTATAGCAGGGCTGCTGTGGAATGCGCTAGGGCACCAGGAGTCCGGAACCGTGAGTGCGAGTGGGATTCCACGCAACGTGGGCTGCTGGGCCACCAAGCGCTGGTTGTAATTGGGCTGCCAGTTCGCTATATGCAGCCTTCTTTGTTTTAGCTCAATCCTATTTTAATTTTTTATTTTTATATGTTCACGTATATTATACACTATTTTTTACCAATAAACTTGGATATTCAATTGAATACCCATGAATTACAATGAGCCATCCCTGGAGGAAGAGATGCGGAGGATAGTCTCGGCAACCGTCATCAGTAACAAAGGAGCCGAACATAATAGAACGACGAACATATGATGGACGAGTCACGAGTTGAACAGAACAAGCCGTAACTGGCCTGGAGCCAGGAGCTAGAAAAGGCGCTTCAAGATCTGTACAAGTATATGTGTCCTCAATCTAGAGCCGGCTACAAATTCCCCTTTGCATCCGGTCTGCACACGATTTTTTTCCGGTGCTACAGCACAATTTCCATGTCGTAGCTAAGCTAGTTTTTTTTCTTTCCTGTTCTATTTCTTTTTCCTCTTCCATTTCTCCATGGTGTTTTTCATTTGTATTTTCTTTAATTACTTTTTGTTAAATACTTTGTTTATTTCATTTTATTTACATGTTTTCTTCTTTTTCGTTTCCTTTTGTTTTCTTCTATTTTGTTTTCCTTCATCTTTCCTTTTATGTATTTGTACATTTTTATTATTTTCACAATTTTGTTTTTAATTCTACTCTATCTTTTATTATCTTGTTTTACTTTTTGTTTTTCATATGATGATCTATGTATGGTATTTTTACTTGGTACAAATGGGATACTTTTTATATATTTTTAGTATTTATGTGTATCTATGAAATATTTTTCCTATTTTTATTTTTTTTAATTTCTATATTACATGGTTTTTGTTATTTTTATTTTACATTATGTTTGTCTACCTTTTATTATTTTTTCTCTTTATATTACTTGTTCATTCATTTATGTATTTATCTTTTTCTACATATTTTAGTTTTTTGTTATTCGTCATTTCATGTGTTTCTTGATATTATAATACTATTCATATAAACATAGAATGTTTTTTTTCTAAATTTGAAATATTGTTCTCCACTTGTCATGAATTTAGAATATTTGTGTTATGAAGGCATGACTCCTTTTTTTCATCATTTTTGTGGTGATATTCACTTAAATAGTATCTTCTATGACATAATGTACTATTATTATACTGTTTATGAGGTATATTATGAATTATTGTTATATTAGTTTGATATGTTTGGTGTTTTTATTACATTTGATGCTCTGAAGTATTATATAATATTCATGTAGCATGCATGTTCTGATTTATGCTATTTAGGGATGTTCATGTAGTATATATATGGTTTATTATGATATAAGTGTTGTATAATGTTCAATAGCATATATGTGATGTTCTAGAATATTTTTTTGTCACATATATACATATGATGTTGTATGATGTATTTTACGATGTTCAGCAGTATACATGTGATGTTTTAGGATATATGTTTTTAACTTAAATCATTTGTCCTATAACGTATATGATTAATAAAGAATATACTATCTTCACAAAAAATATCATTTAATATTTTTTAATATACCAAGTGGGATCTTGTTTTGAAAGAACAATGGCGCTATTGAAATATAATTTTGAAATCAGTTTAGGAAATACGACCTTTTCAAACTTTTAAATGCTTTTGTATATTAATGGTGCCAGCAAAAGTATTCACATGCATGCATGCATGTACTTCTCACTTTTCACCTGTATGCGCTGTTGTATTGTATGTAGGCGCTGCTTAGCGTATCCGCTTTTTACACGGCCCAACATACAGTCTTTGGCTTGGCCCACTTAACAAACTATACTTATTATTATTTTCTGGTCGGCGCGTGATGGGTGCCATGGGAGCCACTTGGTTAGTGCATATGAGGCTGATCTCCAGCAGGCAGCAGTTCACCTATCTAATTTCCTATCTCATCTACTATTTTAAACTCCACTCTATAAAATATTCTCATCTACTATTTTAAACTCCACTCTATAAAATATAAACAATGTATCCATAATGTAAAATAATATTTTACATGGCCATAACATGATATGTTAGACCTAATTGTGACAAGTAAAGCACGAACACTAAAGGCCGTGACCCGTGAGAGAACATCTTTTCTGCATTCGTTTTTATGTCAACATCAAATCAAATCAAATGTAAATTTGTCAAAGAGGTTTGAACAAGTCTTGACCTGTAGGATCTGAGGATGCAGTTCGCAATCAAAGATCTACTTTTGATATCATGGATTTTATTACTCTCCAAGAAGAAACCAAGCTGAAACTGAAGGTGGAATGCTAGAAACAAAACAAATCAAGGGGAAGGGGAAAGGAAGTACACCGCTGAAGAATTATGCACTTCTGTTTTGTATCACTTTTGCCAAATGCAGAAGTTAAAATCATTTCAGCCCCTCTTAGGCCCAAGACAACATGGAAAACGGAGACCACCTCCAAATGGGGTTTTACAAAATCAATTGTGATGGCAAGTTCTTGCATAATAGAAAACCTGGAGGATGAGGATGCATAATCCGAGATCACAAAGGAGCCTTTATGGCAGCTGCTGCAGGGCCTTTGCAATTTCTTCTAAGTGCCCTTCATGATGTAAATGTGGCTTCTTTAGAAGGATTGGAACTGACAGCATCTGTTGCCTGTTGGCATGCAGAGTGTTTATTGAATAAGAGGCCCAGACCTTGGTATTATGGTATATGTACTTTCTTCTATAGATTTTGATCGATTAGAGGTAGGGAGTGTTGTTCAGGGAAATAAAAATTCATATGACCTTTAGTTTCATATATCGTAATATTGTCAAGTCTCATAGAACTTGTAAAGTAGCTGTTTGTCTAGGATCTTTTGGTGCTTGTTTGAATGTGGGTAATTCTAGGTTGTGGCTAGATCAGGCAGCAGAGTTTGTAATTCGTCACGTTTCCAGTGATTTACCAAACAGGTTAATTAACGGAATTGTGTTTCCATCTCAAAAAACAAATGTTCTCTTTTTAAAAACAGACCATGAGTTTATCGCCAAAGCCGCTTGCAGTTTTTTTTTTTTGAAAAAAAGTCCAAACATATCAACAAGTATGTAGTGTACGTGAGTGTGATAGCGTGATACTGTATATCGACTTTTTGCTGAGGAGACAAAAAACGATGCACACATACAACTATTACACATACAAGTCAGCTCATCAGGTGTTCACCTTATAAGACTAACTCTCCGTCTTGTTCAATTTTTTTAAACCTGCTTCTGCTTTAAAAATGCATAAGCTGAACTAAAGAGATTCACTTTTCTACTACTACTTTGAAAAAACATTTTTAGTACAAATTTGAAACCGGCTTGAATATTACTTAAAATAAGGCTAAAAATAATTAAGAAAATATATTTCTAATAAAAACAGAATGATAAAATTGATCTATTAATTCATTATACTAGTGAAGAGATACATCGAATAGAAAATAAAATGGGATTAAAAACTAATTATTAGAATACATGAAATAAAGATATGTTTTAATAAGAATTATATAGCGAGTGGAATCTAGTTTTATTTGTAAAAAGATTAGGAACATAAATATAAAATTGATTCTTTAATTAAACAAAATGCACATAAATAGTATACATTTTGTTCACAATAGACAATTCACAGCAATTTAAATCAAACGACATTCAATTTGTTTACAACAGAAATATTTTGTTTCATAACCATATCGGTACATATCTTTCTAATATTTGCAATTTTGGGCTCTACTTGCCCAGTTGCCTCTGCAGACTGCAATGGTGGGCGTTCTATAAAAACATTTGCTGGGCTCTAGCTTCGTGTAGCATTTCATCGACAAACCGAGGCCATGACAGGAAATAAAGTGAGTACAAATAACTTGTGAACTTTAGCTTAGGAAAAGTTAAAAAATAGAAAATTAAATGAGTATAAATAATCCGTGATAGCTCGAGACAAGTTTTGTTAAAACAGAGAATGGTGCAAAATAGTTGAGCTTGTGAAAAGTTTAGAAATAAAATTTCAAAAAATTGACGAGAGTGGGATTTGAACCCACGCCCTTTCGGACCAGAACCTTAATCTGGCGCCTTAGACCAACTCGGCCATCTCGTCATTTCTGTTATTTAAAACACTAAGCATTTATTTAGTAATGACTTGAATAAGTAAAAAGAGTGTAGGTGTCAGCACCATCTATGTTCTATGTATTTTAATTGAGAGAGAAGGCAGGTACTGTACCAACATATTAGAGGGTGCACACATAAAACCATTTTTAGTAACAAGTAGAAACTGGCTTGTATCATATTTTCTCAACCACTATGTGATCGCCACTAAAGGTCTTAGATGGTGTTTGGATACTCTCACTAAATTTAGTCTATGTTACCTCGAATTTTTGAATGCTAGTTAGAAATATTAAAAATAGTCTAATTATAAAATTAATTGTACATATGAGGACTAAAAGGCAAGACAAACCTATTAAGCCTAATTAGTATATGATTCGTCCATGTGATGCTATAGTAAATATTCACTAATAAGAAAGTAATTAGGCTTAATAAATTTGTCTAGTCATTTAGTTTTTATCTATATAATTACATTTATAATTAAAATATATTTAATATTCATAATTAACATTCAAACATCCTTTATGACACGCACTAAACTTTAGTCAGAGGAACAAAACACCCTATTAGTGTTTGCTCTTTGTTGCATGGATCAATGCTAATTAGTACATTTAGTAGCAGTTGGTAGCTCTAATCCATACTAGAGAACGTTAAAGGCAGTAGAGGAAATACACTCTTGGCATTCTTTTAAGGGCATGTATATGGGTACCTTTAGTACCGGTTACAACCATCAACTGATCTCTACTAACTATTAAGGGGTAGTGTAGACTGCCCCGCCTGGAGCAGCCCGCGCGAACCGCCCACCCCCAGCGCGAATCCCCTCCCGCAACCCGGCCTCCATCCCCGTTCGCAAACCACCAGTCGCATGCTGCGCAGCTCAACGCCGCCATCCTCATCCGGAGGTAGCTCTGCCCCCTTCCTCCCCAGCCGCGCGAGGATTTCGCCCGCTCGCCACGCCTTCACAATCGCCCAACGCCAACCACCTCCCCTTTCTCGCAAGCCCTTCTCCCAAATCCGCCGCCACCCCCATCTCCAGCCTGTCGCCCCTTGCCCGTGCACCCTGGCCCTGCTCGCCACCGACACCGCCGTCCTTTTTCCCGCGGTCACCACCAAGCACTAGCGTACAACGGATGAGAACATCTGTGAGGAGGCGACGTGGCAACCAGCCCCGAAGCAGGGCCTCTCGGCGTGGTACGAGCCCTTCCCGCCGGCACCAAACATCGACCCCAACGAGCGCTACTCCCTGGACGAGATCATGTACCACTCCGGCTTGGGAGGCCTCCTCGACGTGCAGCCCGACACGGTGGCGCTGGCCCGCTTCTTAGGCGCCTATTGGCGCGACCTCTTCAACTCCTGCCCCGAGTGCTCGCGACACCACCACCTCCTGGACCACATGGCCCTAGGATACTTCCCCTACGTTGAGCTCGCGACCGCGCCCACCAAGTGTTCGATGCTGGTCCTCAACTGTGGCGCCTACTCCGTTCCCAACCCTTCTCAAGCCTCGCCAGTTGGATTCATCCAATCCACCCCGTCTTCTCCGGCTCCGGTCCCTAGCGCCGCTGCAAGCTCACTCCTCCCTGCAGCGGCGCCGACTCGAGGAGATGGGGTGGTGTTGTAGCTGGTGCAGGAGATTCAGGACACACTTGCACGTGGCCACGGTGGAGTGAGTGATCTGCTACGAAATGGTGCGGCGGTCGGTGCCCATATGGTCCTACGGCAACTTGACCCGCTGCACACCGTCACCGAAATCATCGCCACCGGCGCATCACCGAACTCATCGCCACTGGCGCCGAATACAGCTTCGACACCTCCATCCACGGAGGCAGCAGATCTGCGCTGTCCTACCTCACCCCCATCTGCGAGGCCACCAGCGGGACCCTCGCTCCCGACGACCTTCTGCTGGAGCCAACTCAAGCAGCCGATCCGCAAGTGGCACGCGACTATGGAGGCAACCGCGGCGGTGCAGAGGCTGGCCAACCTAGAGGTGTAGCAGCGCTGTATCGCCGAGGTGCGCGCCACGGATCTGCACGAATCCAACCTCGTCTGCTCGGAGCAGCTCGTCGTCGACACTGCGGCGTTCGCGTGCACAACCAACGACGCTGTTCAGATCACCGACATCTCCCTCGAGCTTGCCGTACCGCTTCACCTCACCAAGGAGCTCGTCCAGCGTGGCCCCGCCTCGGTCACGGCTGCGCCCACATCTTCCTCCGTTTCCATTCGCGAGATGAACCACTTCCGCCTGGACACCAACGACACAAAGTTGCAGCAGCACGTGCAATACTATGCGGAGCCCATCTTCCCCAAGCTCGACTCGGATGGAGAGGAGCGCGTACAAGACCAAGTCATGCACGACACTAGGGGCAACCCATGGGAGTTCTGCCACATCTACCGCGTCCAGCATGACCAACACAAACTCCTCCCCATCGAGTGGAGCAGGAACTACATGGCAGGAGCTCTGGATGAGCAGATCGACGCTTCAGTGAGGCAGCACTGCCTGTGGAACCTGCAAGCCAGCTGGAGGTTCGTGTTCAACTCGTCCAGAGTGTTGGAGGAGAGGTACCTGAAGCAGCCTCTCGGGGACCTAGGCTTCAAGCGCTCATGGGCGGTGGACCCTGTGGCTCCGGAGGCAGATGTCGTGGTTTCATGCGGCGGGCAGGCAGCCGTCGAGCTCGCCGATCTCAGAACGTGGCTTAACATGTTCCTGGAAGGTTCAATTGTCTACACGAGGGCCACCATCGTCTTCATGCGCCGCCCCAACGGTGACCTCATCTTCGGCTTGCGCCACAACGAGGAGGAGGCAGTTCCCAACACCTTGCCCAACAGGTGTTCGATGATTTGCTTCATCCGCGGCCTCGACGTCGGCAGCCACCTGTGGGGGAATAACTCTACTGCTGCTGACCACAACACGGCAGGCCTGAGGCTGCTCTGGTGGCTCAAGAACCAGACGTCCTTCCAGAGGTCTGGCAGCTAGGACCACTTCATCGCGCTGGGGCACATCTTCATCGATCTTGAGCCTTTAATTCACAGCCAGAGAACAACCAAGCATATCCTAGCAATTATCGCTAGCATCAGCAATGCTCAGGCTCTCATTTTCACCACAAGCATGATTTGGGTGTTGTGCAAGGCAGGGAAGCTAAATGATGCTGAGGAGTTGTTTGACCAGACAGAGACAGCTAGAGTTGTGCCTTGTGCGTACGCATATAATACAATACTCATGGCATTTGCAACCGGAGGGTACGCTGCAATGGAGAGGATAACACAATGGAACCTTGCTGTAATACCCAATTTGTAATTTGTTAGAAATAATATAAATAGAGAAAAAAATTCTCCTTATGTGAGTTCGACCTTTAGGCATCATCACATGTGAACGCCATATTCAAAAATAAATAATTAGTAAAAAGATATACTATTAAATTATGCATCATGCTAGGATTTTTATTTTGTGTGCATTTTGTGGCAATATAAAAAATAATGTGACAAGAAATATATTAAAATCCAAAGTAGAATTTGACATCTAAAAGAAATTCGAGAAATTAGAAAACAGAAGAAAAAAAGGAATATACACTATAAATATATATATTATAGGTAAATAAATAATAGGTGTTATCTTCATATTAGGATTTTTATTGGATAATTGGAAAACCTAAGTTCAAACAGAATTTGAATCTGAATTGGAGACTTAAATTTGGAAAGGAAAATAAAATAAAAAAAGAAAGAAAGAACAAACGAAATAACCGTTTGGGCCGATTTCCTTCCCCGCCGGCCCAACTCGCGCTTCCACTGCGCCTCGCGCTCGCCCACGCGCGTCACGCCACTGTCATGTGGGCCCCTCGATCGAGCTGACATCCAGGGTCGTCACGTTATTCATTGTGTCACTGACGTGCGGGCCGGGATGGCAAAAGTTTCTTCTTTCCCTGCTTTCGGATCCACTGCGTAGCGCCTGGGATCGCACCGCCAGAGCTCGGGTGGTTCCGCTCGATCCGAAATCCACGCCGAGATCCTAGGCTACGTCCGCCGCCCCTATGCGCTGGTGCCTCTCCTCCCTGCGCCTTGCAGCAGGCTTGCACGATCCACGATTCACGCGGCCGGCTCAACAAACCCCGTAAAGTGCTCGTCGCCAACGCCGTAGATGCCGCCTGATTCGGCCGCAACTGTTGCGCTGACGCAAGCTCCCCATCCGCGACCGCCAGGATCCTGAAGCCTCGTCGTGCCTATAAAAATAATCGGCCACGCCCCGTTCCTGGTGACGACCCAATCGCCATTGGCGACTAGAGCTTGACGTTGGAAATAGCGAGAGAGAACTGGCGAGTGTCGCTGGGAGGGTGCTCTGCGGGTTTGCGCGCTAGTCACCAGGGGCTTCCTGTGCGTGCGGCGAACCGGGTCTCCTCGCCGGGCATTGAAGACTGCGTGGGTTGCCGGAGCTTGGCTGATTCCTCACCGGTGTCCGCGGTCGGCTCTGCACCGTCGACTGACCGCGTCGCCGTCCTCTCGGGTGGTGAGACACCTCCTCCAGGTTCTCCTAGCCATCAATTTCGTTTTCCACACGTGCTTACTCGAACTTAGTCACCGGGGCGGTAGAATTTGGCGAAGCACCGGCGAGATGGCCGCCATGGGCAGGGGCGCTCCCCAGCTTGGCTCTGTTGGGGGAAGACGATCCCTCAACCGTTGGATGGCCACGGGACGGGTGAGATTAGGATGTGTTGACCCATTTAGATTCCAACCCTCAGATCTTAATCGGTCGTATCAGACGAATCTTCACGATTTTAAATCTGGGCCGCTTGTTCCGGATCGTGCGATTGGAAATCGGGAAGGCTAGGTTCTAATCTGAGACGTGCATCGTTGATCCAACGGCCAGGGTTTCTGGATACCCCTTCAGCTGGTGGTTTTATAAAAGAGACCCCGCTCATTATAGGAATCAACCCGCAGTCCACCCTGTACAGCACTTTGTGTCTTGGGAATTCTTGTAGAATAGCCCCTGTCTTTTCTAGAAAATGAGGCCCAGTCCAGAAAACTCGAAAAACAGAGAAAATAAATCAGAAATGCATTTTTAATACAAAAATAATTACTAGAACTTGTTTAATTGGTAGAAAATTCTTATGAACTCCAAATTGAACCATTCCAGTTTCTAAAATTTTGTAATAATATTCTTTATCATTTAGTATCACTGTTTTGACATGAACTCAGTTAGAAAATTAATTTCTCATCTAATCCTATTTTAATCACATTAAACCTTAGGAAATTCATAACTTGAATACTATAACTCCAAATTTAGTGATTCCAGTTCCTATGATTTCATTTTAATGTGTAGATTTTTACTGTGTATTTTATTTACATGTTTGGTGCAATGTTAATTTTTGCTATACTATGTATGTATTGTGTTGATGCGAGTAGACGAGCAAGCCACTATGGATTCTGAAGTTCAACAAGTAGAGATAGCTGAGCAGGAGCTCATTGAAGGCAAGTTGTGCCCTTGATCACTTACTTTTCCCAGCCATGTTCTTATTAATTTTAATGATCTGCATAGGATAATTTTGATGGGATCCTTTATGTTACCCTAGTTTTGATTACCTCTATACCTTGTTCACCCCTGAAATATTTTTGGGTAGTACTTGCTATTGCTTTATGAGGATTGGGTATGGAGGCACACTACTCATGATTATCCTGTTATTATCTTGTTATTATTACTGTTCATGTTAAGATCATTAAATTAATGGGAACATGGAGCGACCACCCGGGAAAACAGTGCTACCACAAGGGTTTAATGGGACGCCCTTGGCTGATTAACTAGGAAAGCTAGTGGAGGTCTTCCTTACCTGAAAGGGGCAAGGGCAGTAGGGGAGTGGTCAGTGTAGGGAGGTCCTTGTGCTGATTTTGCTGCGATGGCGGTCAGGCAAGAACCCTGCACTGGAGCTTCCTATAAACTGTAGCGGGATTTCTGAAGCTAGTGGAACTTTATAAAGGCCTCGTAGTGTTACCCTGCCTCGCCTCCTCGGTAGAGGTGTATGGGATTGGCCATCTCTTGGCAGATGGGTAACATGACTTGTGGGTAAAGATGCGCAACCTCTGCAGAGTGTAAAACTAGTATACTAGCCGTGCTCACGGTCATGAGCGGCTCGGACCCTCACATGATTAATTATGGAACTTAAATTTAATTTGACATTTGCATCACATTTGGGATTATTTTACTATTACTGTTCTTTATTATTATTATGGTTTGGTATTTACTTACACTTAGTAATTGCTAATAAAATTTTGACCAACTTATAAAAGCAATGCTTAGCCTCAGCCTTTATTTCATTGATCAGCCTTACACTTCATGAACTCCCACCTTTGGTGAGTTCATGCCACATTATTCTCCACGACTTGTTGAGCTATGAACGTATGTGAGCTCACCCTTGCTGTCTCACACCCCCCCACAGGAGAAGAAAAGGTGGTCGAAGTGGAGTCGCCTAACACTGAGGCATTCGACTTGATCTAGGTGGCGTTTCTCAGTCGACATTGGTGTCGGTGTTTTGGGTCCGACCGCACACCCGGGGTTGCCCCTCAAGGTGTTTTAGGAGTAGGACGGTGTCGACGACTGTAGCAAAATGGTTCGTGCCGATCGCACGAGGGACAGTGGACAAGGTTTACAGGTTCGGGCCGCTTGGAGATGCGTAACACCCTACGTCCTGGTGAGTATGCTTGGTGAATGTGGTTACGAGAGAGCTCTCTGGATTGAGAATACAGAGAGTTGACGTGGGTGGCTAAGTAAAGGGTCGATCGTTCTGAAGGGGTGCCCCTAGGCCTTATATACTCGACCGTGGGGCAGTACACGCGGATAAGATAACAATAAGTAGCTAAAAGATAGTGAACCTCTTGAGATTATCCCTACGTAACCCTCGCCGACTTATCCTCGCATGGCTTCGTTGCATGGAGGCTCCAGCGCGGGAAAGTCGGATCTCTGTTGCAGTCACTCGCTCGACGCTGTGGGCCGTCCGGGTTTGCACCAATCCGGCCTCATGTCGTTCTGCTTTGCTGGTTGTTTCTCCCTAGGCCCACGAAAGAATGACCTTACGATTTATTGGGCCCTTGGGCCTTTCGTGAGGTCCTTTACTCTTTTAGTGGACCCAGGGGATATCTATCCCCCACAAGCCCCCGATCTTTGGGTTAATTTAGAGGTAATCGACCCGAAGATCCCAGGTCCAGCTTGTAGGTGATTTAAAGAAAGATGGCTTCCTGTTGTCTTCTCCTGCTCCGATCACTCGTTGACCAAAGCCTAGTTTCGTGCCTGTGCCTTAGAGGTCGGCATTCCAATTTGTAGGATTCTGAACTTCATTGGGTGCACCGGAGGTGCACCCAATGGGTGTAGCCCCCGAGCTTCGAGTAGATTTTAGAAAATAATCTACTCGAAGGTCTTCAGTAGAGATTATTTCCATTTGTGTTCCTCCACTTTAGTTGAGGGTTGGCTTTTTAATCTTGTCCCACGCTTTAGAAATCGGCACTATCTCGGCTTGGAATGATAATCCATGGGGTGCACCGGAGGTGCACCCAATGGGTGTAGCCTCCGACCTTCAAGTGGATTTTTGAGGATAATCCACTCGAAGGTCTTTCTTTTGCGTCTTTTTGCTGAAGATTATCCTTTCTGCTTGTAAAAAATTGGCATGATGTCATCCGCACTATGTCATCAATATTATGCTTCAGAGGTCAGCATGCGTTTTTGTCTTTTGCAGCCGAGTTCGCAATCCATCCATATCTTGCTGGGTAGTGCAATTTATTTGCTCTGTGACTGATTGGACATTTGATGGACGTTCTCTGTCTAGTCTTCAAGTCGTTTCTGTCGACCATATTTTGTACTCCACTGGCTATATTTGGCTTCCCTCTAATTCTCACTGATATCTCATTTTTGTCTTGAGGCATTCACTGCGTGCCCTGCACAGATGTGACCAATTTGAAAAATATACTGATAATTCCTGGGCGTCCCCCCCAATGGGTGTGGGCAAGGGACAGCTTGGTACGCTGAGTGTTTTAGCCGGCTGCTTCTAAGTAGTAATGTGATGTGACGGCGAGTGTAATCATATCCTTCGCGCTGTTGACTGGAGTCCCAATGGGTGTAGTGTTGCGTGAAACGGCGTCAGCCGCCTGACGTGTCTTCAGACGGGTGGAAGTGCTTATTGAATGCTTTGCGACTGTTCAGTGACCGCGGTTGGAGGTGAGCGGTTGCCTTCTCCCTTTATAAATAACGCCGTTGCCTTTCTAGTTTTTTCACATCTCCTCGCTGTTCTTTACTGCTTCCTTCTCTTCTCTCCCGTCTGCTTCCGCCATGGGCAAGAGTAACAAGCGCAAGCGCGAACCGACTCCTCCATCGGAGGATTTCGGTGACTCGGAATACTCGGAGGAGGAGTTCTCCTCCGGGTCCGAGGGATCTCCGGCTCCCGTCTCTCCCCCGGCGTCGTCCGATGACTCGGACGACTCCCAGGGGATAGCCGCGGAAGTCTGGACATACATCCAGGCCGTCGAGCGCTCCGGGCTCGAGGGCTTGGATGAGTCGGAGTACTCCTCGGATGAGGAGGACTCGGACGGCGGTGGCGAGGACGAGGACGACGACGACGACGACGACGGTGGCGACGGCGACGGCAACGGCAGCGGCAGGGGCAGCGGCGACGGCGGCAGGGACGGTGACGGCGGCAGCAGCAGGGGCAGCACCAAAGGCGGCAGCAGCAAGGGCAGCACCAAGGGCGGCGGCGGCGGCAGGGGCAGGGCCAGTGGCTAGACGCCACTGGTCTTCTTAGATATTAGTATAGTATAGTATAGTTAGAATAATGTAGTAGTAATGTAGAGTAGTATAGCGTAGTGTAGTAGTAGTAATGTAATGTAGTAATAGTAGGGAAGTATCAACTCGCGAAGAGTTGATTTGTAAGTTTATTAACTTCCCTTTGAATGAAAGAATGACGTTTGGCTTCTCTTTTGATGACTGTCCTGCTTACTTGTGAGTCTAATTCCTTTGAAAGAGTAAATGAAATACTCGGGCATTGAACTGGTGTTTTCTGAAATGGTTGCCGAGTAACTTTGTAGGTGGTGTCGGCGCTTGTAGAAGTAACTGTCGAGTAACTGAAGATTGTGTCAGCGTTTTAGAGGCAACGCCGAGTGACTGAATATGATATCAACGTTTTTAGAAGTAACGTCGAATGACTGGAAGTCGGCATCGGCATTTTAGAAGTAATGCCAAGCAACTGAACATGAAAACAACGTTTTAGAGGCAACGCCGAGTGACTGGAGGTCGACGTCGTCATTTTAGAAGTAATGCCGAGCGACTGAATACGAAATCAGCGTTTTAGAGGCAACGCCAAGTGACTGGAGGTCGACGTCGGCATTTTAGAAGTAATGCCGAGCAACTGAATACGAAATCAGCGTTTTAGAGGCAACGCCGAGTGACTGGAGGTCGATGTCGGCATTTTAGAAGTAATGCCGAGCAACTGAATACGAAATCAGCGTTTTAGAGGCAACGCCGAGTGACGGCAGGCCGCCCGAGCCACTTTGAGGATGATGGCCGAGTGATGAGGTGGCGCATCGGTGTTCTGGGGATAACTGCCGGGTGACCACATGGCACGCTGGTTTTGGAAATAACCGCCGGGTGATGACTGGGCACTTTTTGAAACGGTATCTGGCTCGAGAATATCCCATAAGAGCTGCGCTTTTAGCCGCCTTTGCTTTCTGTGCCCTAGTTCTTGCATTCCCGCTTCCGAATCCTCTCTGCCGCTCGCCTCCACTCTGCTCGCTGGTAGAATTGAGATGGCGCCCAAGAGGAAGATCGCGAGCTCGTCTGCTGTGGTGATTCCTCCGATCGATCCCAACAGCCAGTTGCCTTTTGCAGGTAACCACATGTCCATCATTTCCGAAGCTGAACTCCTCCACCTCGTGTCCATCGGGGTTCTTCCTCCGCGGGAACTCTGTTCTTGGCGGATTTGCCACGGGACTACTGTCCCGACAGAGGATACCCACGAGTCTGTAGTTTACGCCCCTTTTCTTCTCCGCGGCCTTGGCCTTCCCATCTCTCCCTTTTTCCGCGGTCTCCTTGATTTCTACCACATTAACCTGACCCATCTGAACCCTAACTCAATTCTGCAAATCTCCATCTTCGTTCACTTATGCGAAGCCTTTCTTGGCGTGCTGCCGCATTTCGGCTTATGGAAATACCTGTATCATTGTCGCCCTGGGATGGCCGGGGGACAACATCAGTTGGTCGGAGGTGCCAGTTTGGAGATGCGCCGCGGGCGGAAGACTGAGTATCTTGAGATTCCCAGCGTGGTTGTTCCTGAAGACATAAGAGCTGATGTGAATGCTGCCCCTGATTCCTCGAGTCGCCCTTCTTCGTCGGTCGCTCCTGAGAAAGACTTTGCAAAATAAAGAAAAACTTTTGCGTGCTTTGAGTGCGCGGTTAGCATAATCGAGTATTTGTCAGAGGACATTAGTTCAGCATTCGAATGATATAATGACTTTCTTATTGTATCAGAATTCATCAGTTCGTAAATTTATAGTAATGAAATGACGCATGATGATTATGAAATTCGTTTGTGGGATATGGAAGTCATCCCCTGAATTGTTGAGGCATGTTGCATCGGCTTAAGTCGCCACTGACTTTTAGCCGATGGCTCCATTAGTAGGGCATAGTGGTCACCCCAAGTTAAGTAGGCGTGAGCATGTTGCACTGCCTTAAATCGTTGCCGACTTAAGTCGATTGCTCCGTTAGTAGGGCATAGTGGTCACCCCGAGTTAAGCAAGCGTGAGCAAGTTGCACCGCCTTAAGTCGTTGCCGACTTAAGTCGACTGCTCCGTTTGTAGGGCATAGTGGTCACCCCAAGTTAAGTAAGCATGAGCATGTTGCACCGCCTTAAGTCGTTGCCGACTTAAGTCGATTGCTCCGTTTGTAGGGCATAGTGGTCACCCCGAGTTAAGTAAGCGTGAGCATGTTGCACTGCCTTAAGTCGTTGCCGACTTAAGTCGATTGCTCCGTTTGTAGGGCATAGTGGTCACCCCGAGTTAAGTAAGCATGAGCATGTTGCACCGCCTTAAGTCGTTGCCGACTTAAGTCGATTGCTCCGTTTGTGGGGCATAGTGGTCACCCCGAGTTAAGTAAGCGTGAGCATGTTGCACCGCCTTAAGTCGTTGCCGACTTAAGTCAATTGCTCCGTTTGTAGGGCATAGTGGTCACCCCGAGTTAAGTAAGCGTGAGCATGTTGCACCGCCTTAAGTCGTTGCCGACTTAAGTCGATTGCTCCGTTTGTAGGGCATAGTGGTCACCCCGAGTTAAGTAAGAATGCGAGTCAATCGTAAACGAGCTGAGTGTCTTTGAAATCTCTCTTTATTGATGACATATTTCCACTTTACATAATACATTGTCACCCTAGCAGTTTTGAAATACAGCTAGGGATAAAACTTTCTGAGGTGCTCTATGTTCCAGGAGTTCCCAACTTCTGTGCCATCCATCTGAGTGAGGCGATACGATTCGGGCCGAGTGACTTCTGTTACTATGAAGGGTCCTTCCCATAAAGGTGATAACTTGTGCCGTCCCTCCCCCGTTAGAATTCGGCGGAGGACGAGGTCTCCTACTGAAAAGAACCGTTGCCGCACAGCCTTGTCGTGATAGCGCCTTAGAGTCTGCTGGTACCGTGCTGATTGGATTACCGCATTCAGCCGTTCTTCCTCAAGTACATCAATGTCCTCCAGCCTGGTGGCCTCAGCTTCTGCTATGCTTTCGAAGATCAACTTTGGCGCCCCAAACTTGAGATCAGCAGGTAGCACTGCCTCCGACCCATAGACCATGAAGAAAGGAGTGTTTCCATGCAGGGCTCGGCTAGGTTGGGTTCTTAGGCTCCAAACAACATAAGGCAATTCTCTTATCCATTTTCCTGCGAATTTTTCATTCTTATCGAAGACCTTTTTCCTGAGTGCCTCCAATATCCTTCCGTTGGCTCGCTCAACCTGTCCGTTGGCTCTTGGATGTGCTACAGATGCGTACTTGATCTGAATGCTCTTTTGCTCGCAGAAGTCGAAGAATTCTGAACTGGTGAAGTTGGATCCTAAGTCAATGATGATGCTGTTTGGTATCCCGAACCTGAATATTATGTCTTGTATGAATTCCACGGCCTTAGCAGAGGTTAAAGAAGCAATGGGCTTGAACTCTATCCATTTAGTGAATTTGTCAATCGCCACCAATACATGAGTATATCCCCCTTGAGCTTTCTTGAAAGGTCCAATCATATCCAGTCCCCAGCATGTGAAAGGCCAGGTTACTGGTATGGTCTGCAGTTGCTGTGCTGGCATGTGTTGTTGCTTTGACAAGTATTGGCAGGCTTCGCACCTCTGAACTAACTCGGCTGCATCGTTCTTCGCTGTCGGCCAATAGAATCCTGACCTGAAAACCTTCACGACTAGTGTTCTGGATGCTGCATGTATTCCACATTGCCCTGCATGGACCTCTTCCAGAAGTTGCTTCCCAGTGGTCGGGAGAATGCACTTCATGAGGATGCCTGATGCGCCCCTTCTGTACAATATTTCCCCAATGAGTGTATAGTGAGCCGACTGTCTTGCAATGCGTTCTGCCGAATTCTTGTCGTCTAGTTCTTCTTCATTCTTTATATACTTAATGATCGGCCTTCTCCAGTCATCAGAGTCTGACTCGGGTTGATCTATGATGTTGCACTCTTCTGTTTGATCCATTGAGATACTCGGCTGCAGAATTTCTTGCACGAGAACTCCAGGTGGTACCTGAGTTCGACTGGACCCTAGCTTGGACAGTACATCGGCTGCTGTGTTCCGATCTCTTTCTACATGATGAAATTCCAGACCCTCGAATTTATCTTCCAGCTTTCGGACGGCAGTGCAGTATTTTCCCATTGAATCGCTTGAGCAATCCCACTCCTTGTTTATCTGGCTGATGACTACCAGAGAGTCTCCGTATACCATTAATCTTTTGACGCCCAATGATATGGCAATGTTCAATCCATGGATCAAAGCTTCATACTCGGCTGCATTGTTGGAGGCCGGGAATAGCAACTGGAGGGCGTACTTGAGGTGTTCGCCTCCAGGCGCAGTAAAGAGAATCCCTGCTCCTGCTCCCTGCAGCTTCAGTGAGCCATCAAAATACATTCGCCATACTTCTGCAGTCTCCGGGTTGTCTGGTACTTGTTGTTCGGTCCACTCTGATACGAAATCAACCAGTGCTTGAGTTTTGATGGCAGTGCGAGGTCGGAACTCGATGTCATGAGATCCCAGCTCGCAAGCCCACTTGGCTATTCGACCAATGGCTTCCTTGTTGTGAAGAATATCCCCTATTGGAAAACTTGTAACTACTATGACTTTGTGGTCGTCAAAGTAGTGACGCAGCTTGCGGGCAGTTAGAAGTACTGCGTATAATAGCTTCTGAACTTGAGGATACTTTTTCTTTGAGGGGCCTAGGACTTCACTAATGAAGTAAACAGGATGTTGTACTGGATAGGCATGTCCTTCTTCTACTCGCTCGACTACCAACGCGGTGCTTACCACGTGAGTCGTGCAAGAGATATACAGTAGCAAATCTTCAGCTGGTTGAGTTGACGTAGCTCGCCGGGGTGGTTTTAGTACTGGTGGTGTTGTCAAGAATTTTTTCAGAGCATCTAGAGCTTCTTGTGCTTCTGAAGTCCATTGAAACTTATCCACCTTCTTGAGTAACTTGTAAAATGGCAAACCTTTTTCTCCTAGCCTGGATATAAATCTGCTCAGAGCTGCCATACATCCAGTAAGTCGCTGAACCTTCTTTTGCGATCGAGGTGCTTCCATCTTCATGATAGCTTCAATCTTATCTGGATTAGCCTCAATTCCCTGGTGGCTGACGATAAACCCGAGCAACTTTCCTGCTGGTACCCCGAAAACACATTTCTCGGGATTAAGCTTCCATCTATATCGCCTCAGACTGTTGAAAACCAGTTGTAAGTCTTCGATGAAGTTTTTTGAGTCCTGCGTTTTGATTACCACGTCATCCACGTAGGCCTCCACACGCTTGCCCCAGTGATCGGCTAAGCATGTTTGAATGGCTCTCTGGTAAGTTGCCCCAGCGTTTTTGAGGCCAAACGGCATGGAGGTATAACAGAAAGCACCAAACGGAGTAATGAATGCCGTTTTTTCTTCATCTTCCTTTGCCAGACTAATCTGATGGTATCCGGAATAGCAATCCAGGAAAGACAGCATAGAACATCCAGCGGTGGAGTCCACCACCTGATCTATCCTTGGGAGCCCGAAAGGATCCTTCGGACAGTGTTTGTTGAGATCAGTATAATCAACACACATGCGCCAATCCACTTTATTCTTTTTGAGTACAAGAACAGGGTTGGCTAACCACTCGGGATGTAATACTTCTCTAATGAATCCAGCCGCGACCAAGCGAGCTAACTCGGTGCGAATGGCCTCTCTCTTGTCGGGCGTGAAACGACGCAGTTTTTGCCGAATCGGCCTTGCCTGGGGATAGACCTTCAATTTGTGCTCGGCCAGTTCTCTTGGGACCCCCGGCATATCCGCAGGTTGCCATGCGAATACATCTCGGTTATCTTGCAGAAACTGGACGAGAGCGCTTTCCTATTTGTCGTCCAAGCTGGAGCTGATGATAGTCGTTTTGCGCTCATCAGCGAACCCCAGGTTGATTCTTTTGGTTTCTTCAGTCGGCTGCATAGAGGTCGAGGTCTGAGCTTCGCTTGTCGGTACTGCGAGGTCTTCCTCAGGCTTAGAGTTCGCCAGTGTGGAAGGGGCCGTCGATGGCTTGGCGGTGAGAGCTGCTTGAATAGCCACTCGGAAACACTCTGCGGCGCCTTGGAAGTCGGCGCGCACAGTTATGATCCCTTGCGGTCCTGGCATCTTCAGTATCATGTATGTGTAATGCGGAATGGCCATGAACTTGGCCAATCCAGGCCTCCCGATGATGGCGTTGTACCCGCAGTCGAAGTTCGCCACTTCAAACCTCAGGAACTCGGTTCTGTAGTTCTCCGGAGTTCCGAAGGTGACTGGCATGTAGATGTGGCCCAGCGGGTACTCCCCTTCTGTCGGCACGATGCCGAAGAAAGGAGTGTCCGACTCGTGGAGCTCTTTGAGGCGAACCCCTAAGCCTTGAAGTGTCCGGGGGAAGGTGACGTTGATGCTGCTCCCCCCGTCCACCAGCACTTTCTTTACCCGGCTTTCTCGGATCACCGGATCGACGAGGAGCGGATATTTGCCTGGATGGTCGAAGTTGAGCCATTGATCTCCCCGAGTGAAAGTGATCGGGTGTTCCGACCACCGGTATGGGGCGGGAGGACCGGTGGTTGCCACCAGTATCTGGCGGTTGTTGAGCTTTTGTTGTCTTTTGCTCTCCTGCGACCCATGTCCGCCGAAGATGACGTTGACCTCCCTGTCGATGCGTGGGAAAGCTCCTCCTCCTCCTTCCTCCTGCCGATGAGGTTGTCGTGGTTCATCTGGTCCTCCCCTCGGTGGAGGAGGAGGTAGAGGTTGGAAGGGTCGGCCATGCCCAACGAAGTGCTTGAAGTCCCGGCAGTTGCGAAGAGTGTGGCGCATGTCCTTGTGGTATGGGCATTGGGCGTCGAGGATGTCGTCCAGCGTGCGCTCGCCTCCGCGAGGTCCTCCTCGGGCGCGAGAGACAGGTGGTCCGGTGGCGTGTACTTCTTCGCGAGGCCTCTTCTCCCAGCGTTTGTCGGGTGGCTGGTTCGCGTCGCGTCGTGGTGCTGCCGGTGCAGGCTTTGCTCCTCCGATGAGGTCCTGAGCTCGCTCGTCGGCGGTGATGTAGAGGTCGGCTTCCCGGAACAGCTCCTCGGAAGTAGTCGGCGCTTTCTGTAGTATGGCTCGGACAAAAGCCGAGTCGTTGGATCCTCTGTAGAAGTCCTCGATCACGGCCGCCTCCGTGACCTCGGGGATACGATTTCTCATGGTCTGGAACCTTTTGAGGTACGACCGAAGAGTCTCATCCCCCCGGCGCTTGATGGATTTGAGGTCCCACGGTTGCACCGGCTTGTCGGAGAGGGACTGGAAGTTGGCGGTGAAGCGTCGACTGAAGTCCCCCCAGTCGTCGATGCAGTGTCGGGGTAGATGTCGCAGCCACTGCAGCGCGTCTTGCCCAAGGACGATGGGTAAATAAGCGGTCATCACGTCTTCGGATGCCCCGGCAGCCCGGGCAGCGGTGGTGTAGACGGCTAGCCAACCCCCTGGATCCTGCTTAGGTTCATATTTGTCGACATTGGATACCTTGAAGTTGGGAGGCCATTGGACGGCCCTAAGGCGCGGAGTAAGAGCGGACACTCCACACGTGTCCTCCTGTCGTCGGGGACGATGTCCGTCCCGGGGAGGGGAGTTGTGATTGTGGTTCCTCGACCGTCCCCGGGTGGTTCCGCCAGTTGAGGCCGTTGCCGACTCAGTTCCGGTGGCTTGGCTCTGAGTCGGGATGCCATGATCCCTGTCGTACTCCTCCCGACGGCGAATGTCGTTCTCATGCCGCTGCTCGCGTGAAGCATTGATGGAGCTTCGCGTGTCTCGGCGACTGTTGATGGCGTGTCGTAGATCGTTCGGTGGGTGAGCAAGCGGTAGAAGATGGTTGGCCGCCTGGGTGAACAGTCGTCGGTAGCCCTCAGCGTCAGGAGTTCGAGGAAGTCCATCAGCTATCCGAGCCAATACCCCTCCGACTTCGCTCGGCGTGGTCATAGCTCGGGCGAAGTCTGGGTTCAGGTTACGCCCGAAGAATGGATTCTCCCGGCGTTGCCTTGCATCTTGCTCAGCCTGTTCCTAAGCTCGTCGACGATCACGTCGTCGGGAGTTCCTTCGTTCTCTGAAGACGCGTTCTTCCGGAGTTTCTCCTATCTCCGAGACCTCGTCTCGCGAGACAGGCTGTTCCGGATCCCGCTCTCCGGCTGCGTGATGTCGTCGAACGTTCCTGCGCCGGTTCCTCCATCGTCGGGACTCTCGTTGAGGCGGTTCTTCCCCGGGTACGGTCGGCTCGTCGTCGGAGACGATAGGCGACTCCACTCTCCCGATGAAGAGGACGTCGGGGTAGAATGGTGCTGCTGTCGTGGTGAGCTTCTTCCCGTTCTCCTTTGAGGCATGAGGAACGGAAAGAGCAACTCGCTTCTCCCCGGTTTCCTTCTTCCTTGCGATCTGTGTCCACTCTTTCGTCGGAGAGGTAGGCAGTGGAGTTCTCCAGGTCAGCGAGCCCTCAGCCCCCGACTTTCCGGAGACGATCTTCTTCCGGAAAGCTGGAGGTTGTGTTTCTCCGGTATTTTCGGAGTTCGTTGGGAGAGACTTCTTTTCCGGCGGATCCACGATACGGTGCAGAATTCCTTCTTCATCCGCTACGGATGAGATTGTTCCGAAGCAGAATACGGATCCAGGACGCAGGGTGATCTTGCTGTAGAAGGTGACGGCCATTGAGCTAGCTTGGATCGTCGACACACCCCCTACCTGGCGCGCCAGCTGTCGGTGTTTTGGGTCCGACCGCACACCCGGGGTTGCCCCTCAAGGTGTTTTAGGAGTAGGACGGTGTCGACGACTGTAGCAAAATGGTTCGTGCCGATCGCACGAGGGACAGTGGACAAGGTTTACAGGTTCGGGCCGCTTGGAGATGCGTAACACCCTACGTCCTGGTGAGTATGCTTGGTGAATGTGGTTACGAGAGAGCTCTCTGGATTGAGAATACAGAGAGTTGACGTGGGTGGCTAAGTAAAGGGTCGATCGTTCTGAAGGGGTGCCCCCTAGGCCTTATATACTCGACCGTGGGGCAGTACACGCGGATAAGATAACAATAAGTAGCTAAAAGATAGTGAACCTCTTGAGATTATCCCTACGTAACCCTCGCCGACTTATCCTCGCATGGCTTCGTTGCATGGAGGCTCCAGCGCGGGAAAGTCGGATCTCTGTTGCAGTCACTCGCTCGACGCTGTGGGCCGTCCGGGTTTGCACCAATCCGGCCTCATGTCGTTCTGCTTTGCTGGTTGTTTCTCCCCAGGCCCACGAAAGAATGACCTTACGATTTATTGGGCCCTTGGGCCTTTCGTGAGGTCCTTTACTCTTTTAGTGGACCCAGGGGATATCTATCCCCCACAATTGGCGCCAACGATCCTTAGTTCGTTTTATATTTATTCTTTTACTTTGTAATAAGTCTTCCGCTATGTAATAAATACTCTAATGTTATTGTGACATTTATCTCTATACACTCTGTTATTATATATGTTGTCTTCTTAGCGCATGTATGAGATGCACCCGGCTTTGTTCCTTAAAACCGGGTGTTACAGAAGTGGTATCAGAGGAATGTTGACTGTAGGACGAAACCTAGATAGAAATGGACAAACCTTTCCTACTTACCATACTCTGACTCATTCTATACTTATCGCATCTTGATCTTGTCTCACCTTCTGCTACTCTACTCTGATCATTCTTACCTTTTCTACTCTAAGACAAGATGGATTTCACACCTTGGAATCCTACATTTATGAACTTTTTAAGAGATAGGAGACCTAAGACACAAAAATTAAAACTATTTTCTCTATAAAAAAATGTTGGTTGATTGTTCTGATGATCAATGCCTGATTTGCTTCTTTGATTGATTGAAATAGTATAGACGGGCATCTTAGCATGTACCGCCATAAGGTAATGTATTAGCTTTAGTGGATAACACACTAATCTACTTAGCTAATAAATCCCCCGCAGTAACATTCCTCGTAATTACTCGCCTTGTCTACAATTCTTCCTTTCTTACCCTATATTTCTAACCCAGATAAGCTACCCCTATAGTGTTAGAAGAGAGCACTATAGACGTGATCCTTGGTATGTCATGGTTAAGAAAGGCAAAGGCAGTTTATACACTGTGCTAAAGGAACCATATAACTCACTAGTTCCAAAGGAGAAAGATTTGAAGTTGGAATTGCAGTAACTACCGCCACCAGACTAGCGACATTCTTAGTAGATGGGAAGTTTGTTGGTGACAACATCCATGTGGTTAAGGATTTTCCGGATGTCTTTCCAGAGGAGTTGCCAGGGATGCCACCAGATAGAGAAGTTGAGTTTGTCATAGATCTCTTACCTGGAAATGCCCCTATTTCTAAACGGCCATACATGATGTCTGTAGAAGAGTTAAAGGAACTGAAGAAACAGTTAACTGAGTTACAAGAGGCCGGGTACATTTGTCCGAGTTCCTCACCTTGTGGAGCGCCAGTTCTGTTTGTACAGAAGAAGGATGGATCACAAAGAATGTCTGTGGATTATAGGTCCCTTAACGATGTCACTGTAAAGAACAAATGTCCACTACCCCGCATTGAGGATTTATTTAATCGGACGAGAGATGCAAGGGTATTCTCGAAGGTTGATCTCCGATCAGGTTATCATCAAATGAAGATTAGGCCATCGGATATTCCCAAGACGGATTTCTCGACTCGATATGGATTATATGAGTTTACTGTTATGTCATTTGGATTAACCAATGTACCGGCGTATTTCATGAATTTGATGAATAAGGTGTTTATGGAGTATTTGGACAGATTCGTCGTGGTGTTCATCGACGATATTCTTATCTATTCTAAGAATGAAAGTGATCATGAACAACATCTAAGGTTGGTGCTACAGAAGTTGCGAGATAATCAACTCTATGCTAAGTTCAGCAAGTGCGAGTTTTGGATTGACAAGGTGCCATTCCTTGGTCATATTATTTCTAATGGAGGAATAGCAGTGGATCCTGCTAAAGTGAAGAAGATAATGGAGTGGAGAGTGCCCACTACAGTTACGGAGATTTGGAGTTTCTTGGGACTTACAGGATTCTATCAGAGATTTATTGAAGGATTTTCTAAGATTCTTAAGCCTATGACCTCGCTTCTGGAGAAGGGAAGAGAATTTAAGTGTGATGAGAAGTGCCAAGATAGCTTTGATCAATTAAAGAAGAGGTTGATGTCGCCACTAGTATTGATTATGCCAGATCTGTAGAAGGGATTTGACATTTACTGTGATGCATGTGGCCAGGGACTTGGATGTGTGCTTATGCAAGAAGGACATGTGATCGCCTATGCATCTCGTCAGTTGCGGAAACATGAATTGAACTACCCCACCCATGACTTAGAGCTGGTTGCCGTTGTGCATGCACTTAAGATTTGGAGACATTATATTATGGGAACCAAGTGTCAAGTATACACGGATCATAAGAGTTTGAAGTATATATTCATTCAGAAGGATCTCAACCTTAGGCAACGCCGTTGGTTGGAGCTTATTAAGGATTATGATTTGGAGATTCACTATCACCCGGGCAAGGCAAATTTGGTTGCAGATGCCTTGAGTCGAAAGGAGCACATTCATTCAGCTGTTGTTGCCCAGTTACCCGATGAGATTGTTGTGGATTTTAGGAGACTTAACCTGGGGATAGCTACTCACACTGAAGGAGTTATTATTGATGAGGAACCTACTTTGGACCAAAGAGATCCGCAAAGGACAAATTGGTGATGCTAGGATACAAGAGATCAAGGATCTAATTACTAAAGGACGAGGTCCGGAATTCACGGACGATGAGCAAGGCACGATATGGTTCAAGAATCGGATCTGTGTTCCCGATATTGATAGTCTTCGGGAAACCATATTGAAGGAAGCACATGACTCAATTTATTCTATCCATCCTGGTAGTACGAAGATGTATCAGGATTTGAAGCAAAAGTATTGGTAGTATGGACTAAAGAGAGATGTGGCTGCACATGTGGCTATGTGCGATGTATGCCAAAGAGTTAAGGCTGAACACCAGAGGCCAGCTGGACTACTGCATCCACTGAAGATACCCGAGTGGAAATGGGAAGAGATTGGCATGGACTTCATTGTTGGATTACCCCGCACGTCTGCTGGATATGAATCTATATGGGTGATTGTGGACAGGCTAACTAAAGTAGCCCACTTTATTCCAGTGAAGACCACGTATTCAGGAGTCAAGTTAGCAGAGTTGTACATGGCACGGATTGTATGCCTACATGGTGTGCCAAAGAAGATTGTGTCAGACCGTGGATCACAGTTTACTTCTCGGTATTGGAAGAAGTTACACGAGTCATTGGATACAAGATTGAATTTTAGTTCGGCTTACCACCTCAGACTGATGGACAAACTGAAAGGACTAATCAAGTATTGGAAGACATGATGAGAGCTTATGCCCTTCAACATGGTAGTAGTTGGAACAAGAGTCTACCATATGCTGAGTTCTCATATAATAATAGTTACCAGGCCAGCCTGAAGATGTCACCGTTCGAGACTCTGTATGGCAGAAAATGCAGGACTCCTCTATATTGGATCAGACTAGAGGAACACAATTCTTTGGACCTCAACTTATTCAAGAAGCAGAAAAACAAGTCCATATAATTTGGGAGAATTTGAGGGTAGCTCAAACCAGGCAAAAGAGCTACACAGATTATAGAAGAAGACCACTGTAATTTGAGGAAGGAAATCGTGTGTACCTCAAGGTTTCACCACTTCGTGGAATGAGGAGAATTAAAGTTAAAGGCAAATTGTTCCCTCGCTTCATTGGACCATTCGGAGTTTTTAGGCAAATTGGAGAGATGGCCTATCAACTCGAGCTACCTGATAATCTATCTGATGTGCATAATGTATTTCATGTGTCTTAACTTAAGAAGTGTCTCAGGGTACCTGAGGAACAATTACCAATGGAGGACCTTAGTGTTCAAGAGGATCTGACTTATGCTGAGTACCCCATCAAGATTTTGGATACTTTGACTCGAGTTACGAGGAATAAGGTGATAAAGATGTGCAAAGTGCAATGGAGCCACTACGGTGAAGACGAAGCAACTTGGGAAAGAGAAGAAGAACTTCGCATAGATTTTCCCCACCTTTTCCCTCGTTCTTCCTAAATCTCGAGGACGAGATTCTTTTTAAGGGGGGTAGGATTTGTAATACCCAATTTGTAATTTGTTAGAAATAATATAAATAGAGAAAAAAAATTCTCCTTATGTGAGTTCGACCTTTAGGCATCATCACATGTGAACGCCATATTCAAAAATAAATAATTAGTAAAAAGATATACTATTAAATTATGCATCATGCTGGGATTTTTATTTTGTGTGCATTTTGTGGCAATATAAAAAATAATGTGACAAGAAATATATTAAAATCCAAAGTAGAATTTGACATCTAAAAGAAATTCGAGAAATTAGAAAACAGAAGAAAAAAAGGAATATACACTATAAATATATATATATTATAGGTAAATAAATAATAGGTGTTATCTTCATATTAGGATTTTTATTGGATAATTGGAAAACCTAAGTTCAAACAGAATTTGAATCTAAATTGGAGACTTAAATTTGGAAAGGAAAATAAAATAAAAAAAAAAGAAAGAAAGAACAAACGAAATAACCGTTTGGGCCGATTTCCTTCCCCGCCGGCCCAACTCGCGCTTCCACTGCGCCTCGCGCTTGCCCACGCGCGTCACGCCACTGTCGTGTGGGCCCCTCGATCGAGCTGACATCCAGGGTCGTCACGTTATTCATTGTGTCACTGACGTGCGGGCAGGGATGGCAGAAGTTTCTTCTTTCCCTGCTTTCGGATCCACCGCGTAGCGCCTGGGATCGCACCGCCAGAGCTCGGGTGGTTCCGCTCGATCCGAAATCCACGCCGAGATCCCAGGCTACGTCCGCCGCCCCTGTGCGCTGGTGCCTCTCCTCCCTGCGCCTTGCAGCAGGCTTGCACGATCCACGATTCGCGCGGCCGGCTCAACAAACCCCGTAAAGTGCTCGTCGCCAACGCCGTAGATGCCGCCTGATTCGGCCGCAACTGTTGCGCTGATGCAAGCTCCCCATCCGCGACCGCCAGGATCCTGAAGCCTCGTCGTGCCTATAAAAATAATCGGCCACGCCCCGTTCCTGGTGACGACCCAATCACCATTGGCGACTAGAGCTTGACGTCGGAAATAGCGAGAGAGAACTGGCGAGTGTCGCTGGGAGGGTGCTCTGCGTGTTTGCGCGCTAGTCACCAGGGGCTTCCTGTGCGTGCGGCGAACCGGGTCTCCTCGTCGGGCATTGAAGACTGCGCGGGTTGCCGGAGCTTGGCTGATTCCTCACCGGTGTCCGCGGTCGGCTCTGCACCGTCGACTGACCGCGTCGCCGTCCTCTCGGGTGGTGAGACACCTCCTCCAGGTTCTCCTAGCCATCAATTTCGTTTTCCACACGTGCTTACTCGAACTTAGTCACCGGGGCGGTAGAATTTGGCGAAGCACCGGCGAGATGGCCGCCATGGGCAGGGGCGCTCCCCAGCTTGGCTCTGTTGGGGGAAGACGATCCCTCAGCCGTTGGATGGCCACGGGACGGGTGAGATTAGGATGTGTTGACCCATTTAGATTCCAACCCTCAGATCTTAATCGGTCGGATCAGACGAATCTTCACGATTTTAAATCTGGGCCGCTTGTTCCGGATCGTGCGATTGGAAATCGGGAAGGCTAGGTTCTAATCTGAGACGTGCATCGTTGATCCAACGGCCAGGGTTTCTGGATACCCCTTCGGCTGGTGGTTTTATAAAAGAGACCCCGCTCATTATAGGAATCAACCCGCAGTCCACCCTGTACAGCACTTTGTGTCTTAGGAATTCTTGTAGAATAGCCCGTGTCTTTTCTAGAAAATGAGGCCCAGTCCAGAAAACTCGAAAAACAGAGAAAATAAATCAGAAATGCATTTTTAATACAAAAATAATTACTAGAACTTGTTGAATTGGTAGAAAATTCTTATGAACTCCAAATTGAACCATTCCAGTTTCTAAAATTTTGTAATAATATTCTTTATCATTTAGTATCACTGTTTTGACATGAACTCAGTTAGAAAATTAATTTCTCATCTAATCCTATTTTAATCACATTAAACCTTAGGAAATTCATAACTTGAATACTATAACTCCAAATTTAGTGATTCCAGTTCCTATGATTTCATTTTAATGTGTAGATTTTTACTGTGTATTTTATTTACATGTTTGGTGCAATGTTAATTTTTGCTATACTATGTATGTATTGTGTTGATGCGAGTAGACGAGCAAGCCACTATGGATTCTGAAGTTCAACAAGTAGAGATAGCTGAGCAGGAGCTCATTGAAGGCAAGTTGTGCCCTTGATCACTTACTTTTCCCAGCCATGTTCTTATTAATTTTAATGATCTGCATATGATAATTTTGATGGGATCCTTTATGTTACCCCAGTTTTGATTACCTCTATACCTTGTTCACCCCTGAAATATTTTTGGGTAGTACTTGCTATTGCTTTATGAGGATTGGGTATGGAGGCACACTACTCATGATTATCCTGTTATTATCTTGTTATTATTACTGTTCATGTTAAGATCATTAAATTAATGGGAACATGGAGCGACCACCCGGGAAAACAGTGCTACCACAAGGGTTTAATGGGACGCCCTTGGCTGATTAACTAGGAAAGCTAGTGGAGGTCTTCCTTACCCGAAAGGGGCAAGGGCAGTAGGGGAGTGGTCAGTGTAGGGAGGTCCTTGTGCTGATTTTGCTGCGATGGCGGTCAGGCAAGAACCCTGCACTGGAGCTTCCTATAAACTGTAGCGGGATTTCTGAAGCTAGTGGAACTTTGTAAAGGCCTCATAGTGTTACCCTGCCTCGCCTCCTCGGTAGATGTGTATGGGATTGGCCATCTCTTGGCAGATGGGTAACATGACTTGTGGGTAAAGATGCGCAACCTCTGCAGAGTGTAAAACTAGTATACTAGCCGTGCTCACGGTCATGAGCGGCTCGGACCCTCACATGATTAATTATGGAACTTAAATTTAATTTGACATTTGCATCGCATTTGGGATTATTTTACTATTACTGTTCTTTATTATTATTATGGTTTGGTATTTACTTACACTTAGTAATTGCTAATAAAATTTTGACCAACTTATAAAAGCAATGCTTAGCCTCAGCCTTTATTTCATTGATCAGCCTTACACTTCATGAACTCCCACCTTTGGTGAGTTCATGCCACATTATTCCCCACGACTTGTTGAGCTATGAACGTATGTGAGCTCACCCTTGCTGTCTCACACCCCCCACAGGAGAAGAAAAGGTGGTCGAAGTGGAGTCGCCTAACACTGAGGCATTCGACTTGATCTAGGTGGCGTTTCTCAGTCGACATTGGCGCCAACGATCCTTAGTTCGTTTTATATTTATTCTTTTACTTTGTAATAAGTCTTCCGCTATGTAATAAATACTCTGATGTTATTGTGACATTTATCTCTATACACTCTGTTATTATATATGTTGTCTTCTTGGCGCATGTATGAGATGCACCCGGCTTTGTTCCTTAAAACCGGGTGTTACACTTGCTTTCACTGGTGTTGGACTTGTTGGCACTGTCATTGTCACTAGCCTCGATCTCATTGGTTCAGGAATTGCTGCTGGTGCTGGCTTTGTTACCTCTGGTCTGGGTCCTATCAGCAGTGGACAAGGCAATATCTCCGTCTTTCTTTGGGATCCTGGCGGTCATGCGAAAGACAGCTTGGGGACAAGCTGTATTTCAAGGAGTGGGGAATGTTAGGTATACTAGATGGTTGTGGGTTTGATGTGGTAATGTGGTGCGATAATATGAGAATATATGGGCTAGAATGGGCCTTGTAAGCCTGAGCGTAATAGCAAGTAGTAGGTGAGATATAAGGCTGGTGTGAGAATTCTGGAGGGATAGGAAGAATTTGGCTATCAGATATCAAATCAGATCGTCCTCCTCGCTGCTATCTCCTTCTCCAACCCTTCTTCTACCTGAACATATCTCTTCTCTCCGATATTCCCTTCTAGGTGCTAACATGGAGGAGCCGATGAAGCGGGTGATGAAGACCCCCCTACCAGCACAAGGTCCTGAAGAAGACTAGATTTGTGATTGATCTTGGTTCTGTTGATGTTCGTAGAGATCTGCGGCGTCTTGGCATTTCTGACACTTCTTGGCACAATGCAGGTGAAAACAGTGCGCGAGTCCATGAACCGGATGATCGAAGCATGGAGGGAGATCCCAGACTTGGATGAGGAGGTCTGCTCCTTCGACGTGCCACCATCGTCACAGTCTACATCTTCTCTCACAGGTGATGTGTCTCTATTTAAGGTCTATGATTGGTTTGGACTGCATACCGTAAGTACACTTAAAATATCTACTACTTGATAAAAGAGACAGAAATAGTCCTTACTTGGTAAAACACACTGAAGAAAACAATTTGCATTTTTTATAACCATTTTCTTTAACATATGCATGGTGTTATATTTGTTGGATTTAGTTGTCTGCATGAGAGTTATTCATCAGACCATGGATGTTCTTTCTAAGATTGTTTGATTGCATAATTGGACAGACACCACTGATTCCTTGGGCTCCACCTCCACCCCTTCAATTACAAGGAGGAACTCATGGCCGACTAATAGGCAGCCCCCACCGGACGCATCGCACAATGTCACCAACAGAAAAGGCAACACTCCTTCCATCGTAGGCAAGAAAATTTTGCCTCCTTCACGCTGCAGCACAGACTAAGCCAAGAAATTTGAAGGCAGGGTTGATGTTACCGTCGCTTCAGATGCGACGCCAGCCAAAATGGTGACCGAGGAGAAGCTCCTGAATGAGGGCAGAGTTAGAGAGAGGCTTGAAGCTCGGAGGGTGCTGTTTCAGAAAACTGGTGACAAGGGTTACAAGAAGCTGGCTGGTCCCAAGTCAGGATCCAGAGTTTTTCCATACAGTGGGGATGGTGACTTTGAAGAGACAGCTGAGACTGAGGATGCACCTGACGAACTTCAGTCAGCTCACAGGGATGAAGCTCTGTTGAAGATCAGGATGCAGCTTGTTCAGATTGAGAATCAACATGCCAGTTTGCTTAATCTTCTCCAGGTAGTTATTCCCTTGTTACAATGTATCATACATCAATAATTTGTTGAAATTCTTTATTCCTCATAATGAATTGGATACTCCAATTTTTTAATTCTATTTTCTCTCTGTTTGCTTTAGAATATCCTCTGTACATGAGCAGATGAGATGCCCTACACGGTGACATAGAAGCTAAATATAACGAATAAAAGATAAAACCTTGTTGCTTGGTAAAATTTTACACGAAGCAAACTTTGGTGCAAGCTCACTCATTCCCTATGTAAAACAGTAAAAGAACCAGGACCTACCAGCACCTACTGGAGTCCTTTTTCCTTTTCTTTTTTGGTCCAATGTGGACAGATTTCTGCAGGACGGAGGTCTCATCCTGTTCTTGTACCAGCATATTTAGGGTGCGTTTGGTTGAATATACAAAGAGGGATGGAATGAGGCGGCCACGTTTTCTATAATGTTTGGTTGAGAGTCAAGCGAGGGCGAGGTGAACACCGGAGTAATTTTTGGGGGCAGCGTGATCCAAAAAATCGAGGGGACGGTGGCGCCCCCGACTCATCCTACTTTGACCTCAAACCAAACACACCCTAATAGGAGCTTATTATTTGGTCGCAGTGAGCAGCACTGACCGTTTGGTATGAATCATGCACCCATTCAATGAGTCCTCCAAGCAGTACTCAAATCAGTATGCATTCAGGCCTGATCAGTGGCATGGTGTGGGTGGAAACCTGGACGGCATTACAACATTCACTAACAATACGGCCATGTTTTAATTACAAACTTTTAAGCATATCTTCATGTGTCACACCGCTGGTCATCAGGAACAACGATAGTGTTTCCCTGCATCTGTAAAAAAACACGTCATATAGGCAATATACTACTCACTCTGTATCAAATCAGAACGTCCTCCTCGCTGCTATCTCCTTCTTCAACCCTTCTTCTACCTGAACATATCTCTTCTCTCCGATATTCCCTTCTAGGTGCTAACATGGAGAAGCCGATGAAGCGGGTGATGAAGACCCCCCTACCAGCACAAGGTCCTGGAGAAGACCAGATTTGTGATTGATCTTGGTTCTGTTGATGTTCGTCGTCTTCATGGGTAAGCTGAAAGGTTCCTTCTCTGTTTTGTTGTGTTCAGTTTGGTGTCTAAAGAGGCATGTAGCTGTTTGTTATTTACAAGCCGAGTCACTTTTGTGTAGAGTTCTAGAGATATATGGTCACAACATTATGAAGGAACTTGAGAAAATGATTGTGAGGCAGCAGAGGTATTATATCTATTGTTGATTACCATGGCTACTGCTCCAATTATTGATACGTGGTATTATAAGGTAGTTCATTATGCTACCACATGGCAATTTAAGCCATCTGGGAGAAAGCAAATAAAACATTTGGTCTCATCATTCAGCAGTTGCCAGTAATTGATGCTTTGTCGAATACACAATTTTTTATTTTTTTCTTTTATTACAAGGATCAAGGCCTGAAATCTTGAGATTTTCTCCATTCCAACAAAAAGGTTATATTCTTTATGCATGCAAATAGGCAGTGGCGATCAAAGGGACAACGATTGAGAATACATGTTCCCTGAAATCTCCAAGTGGAAAGCCATTGCCTGCCTTGCAATTTTCACTGCTTGGATCTCAGTTTTGTCTTATGATTGCGGAAAGGATGCCTACACTGCGCTCGCCATGTTTAATGCCATCACCAACCACTCCGGTACGCTGCGCATAGGATTGGTAGGAGCTACGTTCCCTATATTGACGATATGTTTCCGTTGCAACGCACGGGCCCCTACCTAGTATTAATGAAAGTTCTTTATACTAGTTGGTGATGCAAGCGGTATTAAAAGGGTTATATTGCTTATATAAATACATTATATATTATATATTAATACATTTAAATCTTATGTTTGATGGAATTACCTATATATATCAAGAGGATTATATGTTAATAGAAATAATAGAAATATATATACATTATAATATATAATGCCTTGGCCTTTTTTGAAAAAAAAATCTCTAAAAATAAATATACAAATAATTATATATTACATATTTTTATTCATCTAACTTAGGATTCTAGAAAAAGACTTCTTCCGTTGTAGTGGAATTCTTCATATTTGGATACAATTTGATTATATAAGAACCCTACAAATTGTTCTTAATTATCGTGACCACTTCAAACGGGAGGAGTTCTTCCTTCATTTTTATTAGCTCTCATTTGTAAAATAATCAACATAATAAATCAGAACATTTAGACACAATATTTTTGGTAGAAAATATGTGGTGTGTTTTACGTACTTTGACATCTTTTTCCACTGTCTTGCCACTACAAATATGTGAATACATTTATAAATATAGTATCCATATATATATATATATATATATATATATATATATATATATATATATATATATATATATATATATATATATATATATATATATATATATATATATATATATATATATATATATATATATGACAGGTATAACGGGAGCCCTGTGCTTCCAATAGTTAAAGGAAGCTCAGGTCGACCACCCTGTAACGTGGTTCAACCCAGCGCACCGACTCAACCAGGTTGTTGGGTGCGCCACCGCCCCATGCACGCAAAAAAGAATACATGCATGAGTCAAACACGTTTTCTTGCATGCGTGTAAATTTATGAAAGATACGTGTGACAGTTTATATTTTTAAATGCTTTATTTCCTCTATAAATTTAGGATCGCTGCAACAGCCATGCAGATAGACTCGTAAGGACCATTTTATGATATATACTGATACTAAATATGCTACACTGTGTAAATAATTATGCAATTCGGTATACTGCTGTCGGTGTTTCGGACCCGGGGGGGCCCTCAACCGGACCGACTAGTGAATTTTAGTGCCGCATGCCCCTGTCCAGATGGGTTGATGCAAGATGGAACATAAGCGAAGGGATGAGGCTTATATTATCTTGCACCGAGGGTGCTTGTAGTAGGGGTTACAAGCGTTGCGAGAGAGCGAGAGCGAGAGAGAGAGAGGGTTCGGCCTGGAGGCGAGCTGTCTGAGTCTGCCTCTACCGCGCCTCTCTTACTCTGTCTGCCTCTCCTCGCCTGGCTTCGCCCGTTCGTGCATCGCAATTTAGTACATTTTGTCTCTCTCCTCTTTCTTCGTGTTATGTCTCCACTGTTGCGTGTGTGTTGTCCCCGTTTTTTAGGAAGGCCCAGGACATCCCCTTTTATAGATACAAGGAGATGCCCAGCTGTACAATGGGGGTATAGCTATGAGCTAACGTGGCTGGCGGAGAATTGCCTTGAGCCCTGTACATGTACCAACGTGGCCGTCGGAGAAGTGTCTTGAACCCTGTAGAAGCACAGCTGGCGGTGCGGCATGGATCCAGCCGACGTTTCCTTGCTTCCGTAGGGGGTTGAGAGCAAATGACGTCATGGGCGCACGCGGGGAACCATCATTACCTGTTACCGGAGTAACTTAGATGGGACACCGGTCTTGTTCCCTCGTAGCCTGAGGCAGCTAGCTAGGGATAGGGTCATGATGTATCTCCTGTAGCGTAGTTGATTCCGAGGCCTGAGGTCGGGTGAGGCGGAGACTTCTCCTGAGGCCAAGGCCGAGGTCGGCCGAGGCAGGGGTCGGGCGAGGATGTGACTCCTCCCGAGGCCGAGGCTGGGGCCAAGGCCTAGGGTCGGGCGAGGCGGAGACCTTCTCCCGAGGCCGAGGCTGAGGCCTGAGGTCGGGCGAGGCGGAGCTCCTTGTTGCGCCCGAGGCTGAACTCGGGGGAGGCCACGACTTACTGTTGCTAGTCTTGCCCTGGTGGTTGGCACAGTTGCCGGAGCGGTGGTGAATAGTGCTGCTTTCCTGTCAGAACGACCAGTAAAGGGGCGAAGTGACTGCAGTCACTTCGACCTTGCCGACTGAGGCGCGCGTGTCAGGATAAGGTGCCAGGCGATCTCCGCATTTAATGCGCATGCGATACAGTCGGTTGGTAAGGCGATTTGGGCGAGGTCGCTGCACGACAAAGTTTGCCCGAGCTGGGCTTCGGGCGAGCCGAGGGTGCGTCTGCTGACTGAGGGGACCCTCGGTCGAGGCGTGAATCCGTCCGGGACTACCGTCCTTGCCCGAGGCTGGGCTCGAATGAGGTCGCGTCCCTTGGTAGACGAGGTCTACGCTTTATCAGTCGTTTATGGTTTGTTCTGAAGATGTTTTCCAGCCGGATTAAGGAGCATTGGGGGTACCCCTAATTACGGTCCCCGACAGTAGCCTCCGAGCCTCGAAGGGAGTGTAGGTACTCGCTTGGAGGTTCTGCCAGATTTTTTGCAAGGGGACCGGCCCTTCTCGGTTATGCTTTGTTCCGGTGGGTGCGCGCGAGCGCACCCGCCGGGTGTAGCCCCCAAGGCCTCGGAGGAGTGGTTTGACTCCTCTGAGGTCTTAATCCTTTTTGTGATGCCTCGGTCAGCCTTGCTGTTCCCTCATGCGGCCTGGCTGCAGCCCGGGTGCATGATCAAGCTCTGAGTTTTTAAGCTGGTTTGTTGACGCGGTCAACAGTTTGGCTGTAGCCTAGTGCGAGAGCAGCCCCTGAGCCTCTGCACGGAGCGAGAGGACGATCAAGGACCGTCTCAACTTTTATAGTACGCCCCTTCGTCGCCTTTCCTCAAGGAGGAGGGGGGGGGGGGGGGGGGGAAAGCGCCGTGTTACCCTCGGAGGGCACCGAACACAGTGTTTCCAGTGAGTTGCTAACGGGTGATCCGAGTGGACGCCCGAGCCCCGTTCGATAAGGGTCGGCTAGTGGCCCAGAGGCGCACTCCAAAAGTACCTGCAGGTGATTTGCCGGACCCAGACCCATTCGATAGGGTCCGAGGGCTCGATGCCTCCCTCCGGTGGGATTCCGTTACAAATCGTTCCCGCTGGTCTCGGAAATGTCCTAGGGTACTTCGGGAGCGTAGCCCGAGCCTTGGCCATGTAACGGACGTACCCAGGGTCATCCCTGACTCTATGTGCTCTAGGGCGGCTGTCGAACCCTTCCGAGGGGCCAGCCTTCGAACCCCTGATCAGTAAAGGGCTCGGAGCCCGAGTGCTTTGGGGCGGTTGCCGAACCCCGGAGGGTGCAACCTTCGAACCCCTGATCAGTAGGAGGGCTCGGGGCCCGTTTCCTTCGCCGAGAAGGATCCTTTTCGCAATATCCCCTTTCCCGGTCCCTGTGGCAAGAGAGAGAGAGAGAGAGAGAGAGAGAGAGAGAGAGAGGAAAAAGGAAAAGGATATAAATTTAAATAATGTGGCGCACCTTTTTTGACGCGGTCATCATGATGGAGGTGAAACGGCGCCCGCTTCGCCTGCCGGAGGTGTCGCTTGCCCTGCCAAGGAGTTAATGCGACGGTACGGGAGATTCGTGGGGCGTCTGTTGCGCGTGCGCGAGCCGTTCGAGGAACAGAACATGGGTGCGTCGTTTTTTATGCTACGGGAGGGGGCTCCACTACCGTTTCGGGAGAGGATGCGAACCTGTAGGCGATTGGACCGTAGCTTTCGTGCGTCCGTTGCTGCAATTACTGCCGGCCCTCCTTCGGTCATATCAACTGCCGTGCCTATCCCCGCGGCTGAGTGACCCGTGATCGTTGCACTTAATTGGCACTGTTGGGTCACGCGCAGGGCTGCCTCGAGTCACGACACTGGTTCTGCAGTCGAGAAGACGCAGCATTGGCGTGAGTGGCGGTGCGGTTTCCTTGCACGTAGTAACCGTTGCACCGGTTACATGACATGTGGGCCCGGGCCTCCATGCTGGACCGCCGGATGCGACGAAGCCGAAAGGGTGCACAACCGTGGTGCGGTTGCGTGCTCCCTGCGTGGCGGCCCGCCCTTTCGACCGCTGGTTTCGGCGAAGATGAGGGAACGCTTATAACCACAGGGCGGTTACATGCTTCGCGTGCGGCGGTTTGCCTTCTTTGCGTTTCGGGTCAGCTCACATGACGTGTGGGACCCAGCCCCCGTGTCGTAGGGTGGGAACCCTGGAGCACGTCGGTGGAGACTTTGCCCACGACGCTTGGGGGTGCGAGTGAGGAGATCTGCCTTTAAAAAGGGATCGACCCCCTAGGCGGTAGCCATGCCTTCGCACTCCTCGCATCCATCGCGCCCTTTCGGCTTCCGAGCCCCCAGATGGGGTGCATCTGTGTTGCCTTCTTTTTGCTGCTGTTTGAGGAGCACGACCTCGTGGTGGTTGGCGCTCTTCGGTCACCGCTCGGCTTCAAGGATTTTCATCATGCAGCCCGGCTGTAGTCCCTCACCAATGGTCATCCGTAGGGATGATCACCAGCCTTGTGGTGGGGAGAAGCAAGTCGGGTTGCGGCCTCTGGCCCGCCCTCAGCTTCAAGGATGTTCATCATCCGGGCTGGGGAGGAGGGCGCGCCGAGTTGGGGCCTGCCTCCGCGTGGGCTGGTGACCCGCTTCTTACTCCAGCATTCGGGGGAGAAGGGCATCCTCCAGCCTTGCGGAGGAGATGTCCTCCAGCTATGCGGGGGAAGGCAAACTACTGCTGCCCGATCAGGATGTAGCTGTCCGTCCTCCACCCGGGCGACGGTCATACCATGCGCAGGTGGCTGCTGTCGCCGGTGCTGAAGTGGTGGTCGCCACTGGTGAGGCTTCCCACCACAGCGGTTGCCTCCGCCGACGAGACCATCAGTGCCACCTGCGCTCAGGGCCTCCGGCTCTTTGGCTTTAATGGCTGGTTCTCGTCCCCCGTGAGGGGACGTGAACGAGGTCCTTTCAGCAGTAGTGTTTGCCCTGAGGCCATTGCTGCTGCTGTCTAGCCGCCCGAGGCGGAGGTCGTTGTCGCGCTGCTGGTGCAGTGGTCGCCGGCGAGCCACCTAGAGTTTGTTATCCCGCAGGCCTTCTGGTGTGGAGGTTGTTCATTCCTGCGGGAATGGACCCGGAATCCTGTTTGTAATGGTACCCTCTTGAGAGCAAGATGTAATAGCTTTAAGTACTAAGACATCTGCCGTAGGTCGAGACAACCGCCGAGGGCGCTGCCGACGTCTAAGTCTAGGTACCATTGTTACCCCAAGTACGTGTGTTTGTTCTTTGTGGCTGCTGAGGCCCAAACATTTAGGTATAAAGTCGTGCTTCTTTCCTCTTGTTTCGAGCATTAGGACTTGTTCGTCGGTAGCAGAATCACTTATCCGAGCGTAAGCTACCTTTCGTGGAAGGTGACGAGTGAGGTATCCGTATCTCGGAGGCGTAGGAGTCCCTCGGCTCGATCGGCCTTACCGTTCAAGGTCTCTCTCGCTCGTCTTTAGGATTCTGTTATCGACGCAGTCGAAAGGCACGAAAGTCACTTTGGCAAAAAACTTTTCCGAGGAAAGTTTTGACGCAGAGGGTGCTTCCCCCTTTCTAGACCCCGAGGCGACCGCCCGGGCCGGGACCCTTGCGGAGGGTCTGGCCGTGGCCGTCGGGTCTGCTTGGTCCGCCCAAGCTAAGGCCTCGTAGCAGCGTGTCCAGGCCGAAGGTTGTTTCGCCCGCTTTGTGACTTTGTTTTTGTCTCCATTCTTCTCCTTGTGTCTGAAGAATGTTGTCCGGCTGTCTGCAGGGTTCGAGACGGCTCTTAACGAGTCCGTAAAGAACTGCAAGGCGCTTGCCGAGGCGACTGAGCAGAAGGAGGCCGACCGTGTGGCCATCTTCGAGGCCATCTCGGCTTTCTGCCAGGCCTTTGGCCTCGACAGCGTCCCCTCGGGTAGCTCCCCCTAGATTCATCTGCGAGCCTTGGGTGGCCATGTGCGCAGCAGACTCCGCGGGGCGTTGCACCATGGCGTTAGGCGGGCCTTCGCTGTTCTCGCCTCCCACTACGACGTGGATCTGGAGCGGGTCAGCGAGGGGTACTGCTTACCCAGCGAAGAGGAGGCTGCCTTAGCCGAGGTCCAGAGGCTTGACGCGGCTGTCGTGGGCCCAAGCACGGTGCTGGCTTCCTCCTTCGAGGTGGAGGTCCTTCCGCCCGTGTCGCCGTCCGAGGCTGGGCCAAATTTTGCCGAGGGTGGAAATGACGCTGAGTGTGCTGGTCCTCCCCCTGCCGATGTCTGAGCCTACAGGAACAGTTTGTTCTAAGTATGCGTATGTCTTTTGCGGTCGCTGAGGCCTAGACATTTTCGTTGCTGAAGTTCAAAGCTGCATTTCTTTTCCTCTTGTTTCGAGCCTTAGGACTTGTTCGGTAGCGGAATCGCTTATACGAGCGTGAGTTACTTTTCGCGGAAGGTGATGAGTGAGGTATCCATATCCCGGAGGCGTAGGAGTCCCTTGGCTCGGTCGGCCTTGCCGCTTATGTGTCCTCTCATCGTTTTCAGGATTCCATTATCGATGCAGTCGAAAAGTACGAAAGTCGTTTTCTTTCCTCTCGTTTCGTGCGTTAGGACTTGTTCGTCGGTAGCAGAATCGCTTATCCAAGCGCGAGTTACTTTTCGCGGAAGGTGACGAGTGAGGTATCCGTATCCTGGAGGCATAGGAGTCCCTCGGCTCGGTCGGCCTTGCTGCTCAAGGTCTCTCCTGCTCGTCTTTAGGATTCTATTATCGACACAGTCGAAAAGCGCGAAAGTCGTTCTGGTAGAAAACTTTTCCAAGGAAAATTTTGACGTAGAGGGGGTTCCCCCCTTCTAGCCCCCGAGGGAGGGTCGGGCTTTGCCGAGGCAAGGCTGATCCTTCCTTGATAGCTAGACTTTATTTATGCATGTAAAGAAAGCGAGATACATGAACGACTTGAAACATTTTAAGGGTAAAAGCGACATAGCTGTTCGATGTTCCAAGCGTTGCTGTAGACCTCGCCTTGATCGTTGGCCAGCTTGTATGCCCCGGGCTTCAAGATCTTGGCGATGATGAACGGCCCTTCCCAGGGAGGAGTAAGCTTGTGGCGCCCTCGGGTGTCTTGTCGCAGCCGAAGTACCAAGTCTCCCACTTGGAAGTCTCGGGGCCGAACCCTTCGGGCGTGGTAACGTCGCAGGGACTGCTGATACCGCACTGAGTGTAGTAAGGCCACGTCCCTAGCCTCTTCCAGCTGGTCTAATGAATCCTCTCGGCTGGTCTGGTTGCCTTGGTCATCGTAAGACTTTGTCCTCGGGGAACCGTATTCCAAGTCCGTGGGTAAGATGGCCTCAGCCCCATAGACTAGGAAAACGGCGAGAAACCCGTGGCCCGGCTCGGCGTCGTCCTCAGACTCCAAACCACCGAGGGTAGTTCTTTTATCCACTGCTTGCCAAACTTGTTGAGGTCATTGTAGATCCTCGGCTTTAGTCCCTGCAAAATCATACCGTTGGCACGCTCCACCTGCCCATTTGTCATTGGGTGAGCTACAGCGGCCCAGTCCACACGGATGTGGTGGTCCTCGCAGAAGTCCAGGAACTTTTTCCAAGTGAACTGCGTGCCATTATCGGTGATGATTGAGTTTGGGACCCCAAAGCGAAGGATGATAGTTGTAAAGAATGCCACCGCCTGCTCTGACCCGATGCTCGTTAAGGGTCGGACCTCGATCCACTTGGAGAATTTGTCGATAGCGACCAGCAGGTGCGTGAAGCCCACGGGTGCCTTCTGCAAGGTACCGACGAGGTCCAGACCCCACACAGCAAACAGCCAAATGATAGGTATTGTCTGCAGGGCTTGAGCGGGCAGGTGCGTCTGTCTCGCGTAGAATTGACACCCTCGGCAGGAGCGTACAATCCTAGTGGCGTCGGCAACCGCGGTTGGCTAGTAGAACCCTTGTCGGAAAGCGTTTCCCACGAGGGCTCGAGGTGCTACATGGTGACCGCAAGCCCTCGAGTGTATTTCTTGTAATAGCTCTTATCCTTGGGCAGTGGATATGCATCGTTGGAGAATGCCTGAGGGGCTGCGGTGGTACAGCTCCTTTTCATCCCCCAGTAAAACAAACGACTTGGCGCGCCGAGCCAGTCGCCGAGCTTCGGCCTTGTCAAGGGGCAGCTCTCCTCGGAGGAGATATTCCAGGTACGGGGTCTGCCAGTTTTGGTTTGGCGCAACCCCGTTCTGTTCTCCCTCAACGCGTAGGACCTCACCCTCGGTGGCCGAGGGTACCTCGGGCTGGGCCGAGGTCTCCTCGGGTTCGGGCGCGTCGTCGAGCTTGACAGATGGTTGATATATGTCCCTGGAGAAGACGTCCAGGGGAACCGTCGTTCGCCCCGAGGCTATTTTTGCCAGCTCATCCGCGGTTTTGTTGTACCGTCGAGCAACATGGTTGAGCTCCAGCCCGTAGAACTTGTCTTCCAAGCGCCGAACTTCGTCGCAGTAGGCCTCCATTTTCCAATCGCGGCAGTGAGAGTTCTTCATGACCTGGTCAATGACGAGCTACGAGTCGCCACGAGCGTCGAGGCACCGAACCCCTAGCTCGACGGTGATGCGTAGGCCATTAACCAAGGCCTCGTACTCGGCCACGTTGTTTGACGCTGGAAAATGGAGACGCAGTATGTAGCGCACATGTTTCCCGAGGGGTGAAATGAAGAGCAAGTCAGCACCTGCTCCTGTTTTCATAAGCGACCCATCGAAGTACATGGTCCAAAGTTCGGGCTGTATTGGGGCTGTCGGTAATTGGGTGTCGGCCCATTCAGCCAGGAAGTCCGCCAAGACTTGAGATTTTATGGCCTTCCGAGGAGCGAATGAAACTGTTTCGCCCATGAGTTCCACTGCCCATTTTGCTATCCTACTCGAGGCCTCTCGGCACTGGATGATCTCTCCCAGGGGGAAGGATGACACCACAGTCACCGGATGAGACTCGAAGTAGTGTCGCAACTTTCGCCGTGTCAGAATTACTGTGTATAGTAGCTTCTGGATTTGTGGGTAGTGGATCTTGGTCTCGGATAGCACTTCGCTGATGAAGTAGACTGGCCTCTGGACGAGCAGTGTGTGCCCTTCTTGTCTCTCGACTATGATCGCGGCGCTGACCACCTGAGTGGTTGCGGCTACGTAGACCAAGAGGGCTTCTTCCGCAACGGGGGGCACCATGATGGGCGCGTTAGTAAGGAGAGCCTTTAAGTTTTCGAGGGCTTCCTCGGCCTTGGGAGTCCAAGTGAAGCGCTAGGCCTTCCTTAAGAGGCGGTACAAGGGCAATCCTTTCTCGTCGAGGCGAGAGATGAAGCGGCTCAGAGCCGCAAGGCATCCCATGACCCTTTGTACTCCTTTCAAGTCTTTGATGGGCCCCATGTTGGTGATGGCCGCAATTTTCTCCGGGTTGGCCTCGATGCCTCGTTCGGAGACAACGAACCCTAGGAGCATGCCTCAGGGGACTCCGAAGACACACTTCTTGGGGTTGAGTTTTACGCCCTTTCCACGCAGGCACCCGAAAGTTACTTCAAGGTCGGAGAGGAGGTCGGAGGCTTTCCTTGTCTTGACAACGATGTCATCGACGTAAGCCTCGACCGTTCTGCCGATGTGCTCCCCGAACACATGGTTCATGCACCTTTGGTAGGTTGCACCTGCATTCCTCAAGCCAAATGGTATAGTAGTATAACAATACATGCCAAAAGGTGTGATAAAAGAAGTCGCGAGCTGGTCGGACTCTTTCATCTTGATTTGGTGATAACCTGAATAGGCGTCGAGGAAAGACAAGGTTTCACACCCAGCAGTGGAGTCCACAATTTGATCGATGCGAGGCAGAGGGTAGGGAACCTTTGGACATGCTTTGTTTAGACCAGTATAGTCTACGCACATCCTCCATTTCCCACCTTTTTTCTTTACCAGCATAGGGTTAGCTAACCATTCGGGATGGAATACCTCTTTGATGAACCCTGCAGCCATCAGCTTGTGGACCTCCTCGCCTATGGCCCTGCGCTTTTCTTCATCAAAGCGGCGCAGGGACTGCTTCATGGGTCGGGCACCAGCTCGAATGTCTAGTGAGTGCTCGGCGACATCCCTCGGTATGCCGGGCATGTCCGAGGGACTCCACGCAAAAACTTCAGCGTTTGCGCGGAGAAAGTCGACGAGCACTGCTTCCTATTTGAGGTCAAGCTCGGAGCCGATCCCGACTTTCTTGCCGGCGTCATTGATGGGGGCGAGAGGGACAGACTTAACTGCCTCAGCTGGCTCGAAGTTTTCGGCGTGCCGCTTCACGTCGGGCGCCTCTTTGGAGAGGCAATCCAGGTCGGCGATGAGGGCTTCGGACTCGGCGAGGGCTTCGGCGTACTCCACGCATTCCACATCGCACTCGTAAGCATGGCGGTACGTGGGTCCGACGGTGATGACTCCCTTGGGGCCAGGCATCTTGAGCTTGAGGTAAGTGTAGTTGGGGATGGCCATGAACTTGGTGTAGCACGGTCTTCCCAGCACCGCGTGATAGGTCCCTCGGAACCCAACTACTTCGAAGGTGAGGGTTTCCTTTCGGAAGTTGGAGGGAGTTCCGAAGCAGACAGGCAAGTCAATCTGTCCGAAGGGCAGGATACGCTTTCCGGGTGCAATCCCATGGAAGGGTGCATCACCAGCCCGGATCTCGGACCGATCAACCCCCAAGAGCTCCAGGGTCTCGGCGTAGATGATGTTGAGGCTGCTGCCTCCATCCATGAGGACCTTGGAGAGCCTAACGTTGCCGATGATCGGGTCGATGACGAGCGGGTACCTTCCTGGGCTCGGCACGAAGTCGGAGTGGTCGCCTTGGTCGAAGGTGATAGGCTTGTCGGACCAGTCTAGGTAGACCAGCGCCGCTACCTTCACCGAGTAGACCTCCCGGCGCTCCTGCTTGCGGCGCCGAGCCGAGGTGTTCGCCACTTGTCCTCCGTAGATCATGAAGCAGTTGTGGACCTCCGAGAACTCCTCTTCCTTGTCGCCCCCTTCTTGTTGTTGCCTTGGTCTTTGGCACCTTCTGCCGAGGGTCCAGCCTTGTTGAAGTAGCGCCGGAGCATGTCGCACTCTTCAAGGGTGTGTTTGACGGGACCCCTGTGATAGGGGCACGACTCCTTGAGCATCTTGTCGAACGCGTTGGCTCCTCCGGGAGGCTTCCGAGGGTTCCTGTGCTCGGCACCAGCGACGAGATCCGCATCATCGATGTTGCACTTCGCTTGCACCTTCTTTCTAGCCTTCTTCTTCGTGCCGCGCTGGGCGGATGCCTCGGGGGCGTCTTCCTTCTGCCCTCCCTGAGGCTTCTTGTCCTTCCGGAAGATGGCTTCGACCGCCTCCTGACCAGAGGCAAACTTGGTGGCGATGTCCATCAAGTCGCTCGCCTTGGTGGGAGTCTTGCGTCCTAGTTTGCTCACTAGGTCCTGGCAAGTGGTGCCGGCGAGGAATGCCCCGATGACATCCGAGTCGGTGATGTTGGGCAGCTCGATGCGCTGCTTTGAAAACCGCTGGATGTACTCTCGCAGGGATTCCCCTGGCTGCTAGCGGCAACTTTGGAGATCCCATGAGTTCCTAGGGCGTACGTACGTACCCTGGAAATTTCCAGCGAAAGCCTTGATCAGGTCGTCCCAGTCGGAGATCTGCGCAGGAGGCAGATGCTCCAGCCAGGTCCGGGCAGCGTCGGAGAGGAAAAGGGGGAGGTTGCGGATGATGAGGTTGTCGCCGTCCGCCCCTGCCAACTGGCATGCCAGCCGGTAGTCCGCAAGCCACAACTCCGGCCTTGTTTCCCCTGAGTACTTGGTGATGGTAGTTGGGGCTCAGAACTGGGCCGGGAACGTCGCTCGTCGTATGGCCCAGCTGAAGACTCGCGGACCTGGTGGCTTGGGCGAGGGACTCCGATCCTCCTCACTGTCGTAGCGTTCCTCACGCCTGGGATGGTAGCCCCGGCGCACCTTCTCCTTGAGTCAGGCTCGACGGTCGCGGCGGTGTTGCTCGGCGCCGAGGCGATCCGGGGCTGCAGGCGTCCCGTCCCGTGTGCGCTCGGTGTGGACCGAGGCCTCCTGCATGCGTCAGGAGGGCGTTGCGCGATGCCTCGAGGGGTCTCCTTGCCTCAGGGAGGCGGAGCTCTCGGCTTGTCGGACAACGGCGTCTTCCAGGAGGCCCTTGAGCTCGCCCTGGATACGTCGCCCTTCGGTGGTGGATGGCTCCGGCATTGTTCGAAGCAACATTGCTACTGCGGCTAGGCTCTCGCCGGCCCCGTTGAAGGCCGGGGGTGGCATTACCCTAGCATCGTCAACAACACGGCGCTGGACGTCCCGGGCCCAATGACATGCTCCCTCAGCGAGTGCCCGACCTGCCCACTCCTGCTCGATGTTTTGTTGGAGCTGCACAAGTTGCCCCGCTTCTTCGTCGAGCTTGGCCTACATCTCGCGGAGTTGCTCAAGCTGTGTGTCCTGACCCCCACAGGGACTTGGACCACAGCTAGCTCCTGCGGGATCTCAACACGAGAAGCAGGTGCAAGGGTGCCGTCACTTCCTGGCATACCAAGGTGGTTTTCTTCGCCGTGATCCTCCTGGTCGATGTGGAAGCACTCGCGAGTTGGGTCGCAACCCTCATCGTCAAGGCTGCGACCATCATCAGAGCAGCCGGAGAGGTAGTGGTCACATGCGGACATGAAGTCGCGCATGGCACGGGGATCACGGAGTCCGGAGAAATCCCAACTGTCGTCGAGGTCGTCCTCTTCCTCGGAACCCGCGGGTCCGGAGGTTGAGACGGCCGTCAGTCGGTCCCAAGTTGACCACATGTGGTACCCCGGAAGGTCAGGATATGCCCTAGCGAAAGCGCTCACCGAAGCTGGGTCGCTTGGCGGATCGAAACTGAATCTAAAGGGAACAGGGTGAAAGACGGATGGTACCTTTTGGTTGATGGACGGTGGCAAAGTCGCATCGAGGACGGACTGCACCGTTACTTCAGGTACGAGGCTAACGTCCAACAAGTCCTTCGTGAGGGTGCTGGCGTCGTCAGTCCGCTTGGGGTTTGCACGTTGCGGGGAAGCGACAGCCGTTGCTGTCTCAGGTGCGAGGACAACGCCCGACATGTCCCCCGCAGGGGTGCCAGTGTCGTCGACTCGCTTTGGTTCGACAGCCGATGAGGTGCCGCCTCCTGCCTGGCCAAGGTTGCGCTACCGTCGTCTCCTCGGCGAGGAGGGTGGTGGGGTTGACTCAGATGTTCCTCTTCCGCCATGTGGAGATGCCGTTGTCGTCGAGTTCGTCTCCACCAGGCGAGTCGATGACCGTCGTCGTTGTCGTGCTGCGAGGGGAGCAGTACCATGTCGTAGCCGCCGTCGAGGGACATGAACTCGAGACTTCCAAAGTAGAGCACCATCCTGGGCTAAAATGGCTTCTGAAGATTGCCCATCTGGAACTCAACGGGAAAGTATTCGTTAACACGCAGCGAGCCCCTACCTGGTGCGCCAACTGTCGGTGTTTTGGACCCGGGGGGCCCTCAACTGGATCGATTAGTGAATTTTAGTGCCGCGTGCCCCTGTCCAGATGGGTTGATGCAAGATGGAACACAAGCGAAGGGATGAGGCTTATATTATCTTGCACCGAGGGGTGCTTGTAGTAGGGGTTACAAGCGTTGCAAGAGAGCGAGAGAGAGAGATAGAGAGAGGGTTCGGCCTGGAGGCGAGCTGTCTGAGTCTGCCTCTACCGCGTCTCTCTTACTCTGTCTGCCTCTCCTCGCCTGCCTTCGCCCGTTCGTGCATCGCACGTTAGTACATTTCGTCTCTCTCCTCTTTCTTCGTGTTATGTCTCCGCTGTTGCATGTGAGTTGTCCCCGTTTTTTAGGAAGGCCCTGGACATCCCCTTTTATAGATACAAGGAGATGCCCAGCTGTACAATGGGGGTGTAGCTATGAGCTAACGTGGCTGGCGGAGAATTGCCTTGAGCCCTGTACATGTACCAACATGGCCGTCGGAGAAGTGTCTTGAGCCCTGTAGAAGCACAGCTGGCGGTGCGACATGGATCTAGTTGACGTTTCCTTGCTTCCATAGGGGGTTGAGAGCAAATGACGTCATGGGCGCAGGCGGGGAACCATCATTACCTGTTACCGGAGTAACTTAGATGGGACACCGGTCTTGTTCCCTCGTAGCCTAAGGCAGCTAGCTAGGGATAGGGTCATGATATATCCCCTATAGCGTAGTTGATTCCGAGGCCTGAGGTCGGGCGAGGTGGAGACTTCTCATGAGGCCGAGGCCCAGGTCGGGCGAGGATGTGACTCCTCCCGACGCCGAGGCTGGGGTCGGGCGAGGATGTGACTCCTCCCGAGGCCGAGGCTGGGGCCAAGGCCTAGGGTCGGGCGAGGCGGAGACCTTCTCCCGAGGCCGAGGCTGAGGCCTGAGGTCGGGCGAGGCGGTGCTCCTTGTTGTGCCCGAGGCTGAACTCGGGGGAGGCCACGACTTACTGTTGCTAGTCTTGCCCTGGTGGTTGGCACAGTTGCCGGAGCGGTGGTGAATAGTGCTGCTTTCCTGTCAGAACGATCAGTAAAGGGGCAAAGTGACTGCGGTCACTTTGACCTTGCCGACTGAGGCGCGCGTGTCAGGATAAGGTGTCAGGCGATATCCGCATTTAATGCGCATGCAATACGGTCGGTTGGTAAGGCGATTTGGGCGAGGTCGCTGCACGACAAAGTCTGCCCGAGCTGGGCTTTGGGAGAGCCGAGGGTGCGTCTGCTGACTGAGGGGACCCTCAGTCGAGGCGTGAATCCGTCCGGGACTACCGTCCTTGCCCGAGGCTGGGCTCGGATGAGGTCGTGTCCCTTGGTAGACGAGGTCTGCGCTTTATCAGTCGTTTATGGTTTGTTCTGAAGATGTTTTCCAGCCGGATTAAGGAGTATTAGGGGTACCCCTAATTGCAGTCCCCGACAACTGCATAAAAATCTGTTACCATCTGCATGCACATGAATTTATGATGGAAAGAATATACAATGAAAGGAAATGAATCGCGCGCATAGAAATAAAAAATCGTATTTAATGTTTTATTTCCTTCATAAATATATGATCCTTCCAACAGCCATGCAGCTAAACACATTAGAATTAGTTTATGATATATACTGATATAAATTATACTACACGGTGTAGGTATTTATGCAATTCGGTACACTGCGTAAAAAATCTGGCATGTTGTTCACTGGTGGACGCATCTTCGGGTTGGAGCGTAAAAACCTTAAGTTTTGAGCATAAAATCCCTCAATTATAAGCGTAAATACCGAGCCAATGTGAGAGATTGATAGCTCTAATAGGTTGTTATTATGATCCTATTTTTATGGCAGATCTGAAAAATATGGCAGCCGCATACATGCGGTTTCTATTTTTATACAGATCCAAAAATTATGGCAAAATGCATCTATGAGTTAAACACGTTCCCTTGCATGCGCGTAAATTTAGCAAAGATATGTGTGGCGGTTTCTATTTTAAATGCTTTATTTCCTCCATAAATTTAGGATCGCTGCAACAGCCATACAGCTAGACTCGTAAGGATCATTTTATGATATATACTGATACCAAATATGCTACACTGTGTAGATAATTATGCAATTCAGTATACTGCGTAAAAATTTGTTACCAGCTATATGCACGAATTTATGATGGAAAGAATATATAATGAAAGGAAATAAATTGCATGCATAGAAACAAAAAATCACATTTAATGTTTTATTTCCCTCATAAATATAGGATCACTCCAACAGCCATGTAGCTAAACGCATTGGAACTAGTTTATGATATATACTGATACAAATTATACTACACAGTGTAGATATTTATGCAATTTGTTACACTGCATAAAAAATCTGGCATGTTGTTCACTGGTGGACGCATCTCCGGGTGGAGCGTAAAAACCTTAAGTCTTAAGCATAAAATCTCTCAATTATAAGCATAAATACCGAGTCAATGTGAGAGGTTGATAGCTCTAGTAGGTTGTTATTACGATCCTATTTTTATGACAGATCCGAAAAATATGGTAGCCGCATGCATGCAGTTTCTATTTTTATACAGATCCAAAAATTATGGCAAAATCGTTGGAGTTTCCATTGCATGCGCGCAAATTACGAACAACATAAATCAAGGAATTGCCTTTCTAATATGCATGCAGTAAACTGATATATGAACTCCGTGTTTAAGCATAAAATCGTATAGTTTTTAGCATAAATAATACATCTGGTAGGCATAAAACATAATAATAAAAAAGAAAACACGAATCGAAGGAGGTAGTGGCCGGAGGACGTCGTCGATGACACAAGCACAAATGTAGGTCGTCACTCGGGCCACCCAAACTGTGCCGGATCGGAGGATGTCATGCATGATCATCGATGCGCGCATCTCGCACCTTCCATGACGCCGCTCGCTCGAACCTCGTGCCTCATGCGTCGCCGTCGCTACTCGCACGTCGACGGGCGCCGCTTGCTCGCCGGCCTTAGAAGTGCCGTCTCCTCGGGGCCTCGAGGACGCTACCGCTTGCGAGCACAAGGGCCCCGCTGTCGCTCACCCTTTGGATCGGGGAGCCGCCGCCACCGACCTGTGAACCGCCGCCACTTCTCTGGATCGAGGAATCTCCGCCACCGCGCGTCGAGGCCATGGTGCTGCGGCCAGCGGCTGGGGATCCACCGCCGCACACGCTCTGGGGCAACGGGCGTCGTCGCACGCGGCATCGCTAATGAATCTGGGTGGAGCGTAAAAAACTGAACCCTAGCACTCCGGGTTCTGTTTTATAGACGTTCGGATCTGGTCTGGCTCGACCAGATTGCACCGTCCGACCTGGGCTTCCTCTAGTTATTGGAAGCACAGGGCTCTTAATATATAAACTATATATATATATATATATATATATATATATATATATATATATATATAGGGTAGGTATAATGGGAGCCCTGGGCTTCGAATATTAAAGAAAGCCCAGGTCGGTTACGCGGTCTGGTCCGCTGAGACAAGCGCGCCTCTGTTTAATGTAGTCCAGACAACGGCATGCAGGACAGACAACGCCGTTACGCGGTTGGTTTAATGGCAAGGCGGTAAACATATGGAAGTGGCACGGAATTATAGGGAATAGATTCCATATGCAAACGTGCTTACTCTGTTACATGGGCGCGGAATTTATGGATCTTGCATGGGGTGTAATGGCGGCAGGTAAATATAATGTAGAATAAGATGTTGAAAGATATGGCATAAAACCGATACGGTATAAATGTTGCATAAATAGTATATACCGTTTGGCGTAAAATATTGTGTCATTGTGCGTAACTAGTGTGTTATGGATATTAGTTTTGCATGTACATCGCTAGAATATCGGAACGGTTTCGGAAATAATGGAAATACCCTGGAAACGTGGATGCGGTTACTTGTATAGTATCCGTGATTTCGTTTCATCCGAAAAAACACCACAAAGCCTGCATAACTATTTGGAGGTGGAGATGGCCGACTCTGGAGAGTCGCCGGCGATGGTGGGAGATGGCGTTCGTCTTGATCCAGAGACAGAGGGAGTAGTTGATGGTAACTCACTGGTGACACCACCTCCTGCTCTACTGGGTCCTGTAATCGACGAGATGAGCATAGGGGAAGAAGGAGAACAAAGGGTTCGACCTCCTATGTCCAATATTAGCTCCAGGGAGATGGATACACCTCAAATACTGCATTCACATGTAAGTCCAATTGTTGTATTTGATTCTTGATTGATTAGATTGTTATGATCATATTCCATGGTACAAACAACAATGTGCATGAATTCGCAGAAAAAAACATTGATCCAACTATAGTGCCAACGGTAGGGATGACTTTCAAGGATGTTGATGATGCATATAAATTCTATAAAAGGTATGCATATGAAGTTGGATTTCCACTGAAGAAATACAGAGAGAAGACATTCAGTAAGTGGATAAATTGTTCACGTGAAGGTAAAAGTGCACCAAAATCAAATGAGACACCTAGGTTGAGGAATAGGACTTCGGGGCGTACGCAATGTAAGGCTGGAATAAAATTAAAAAAATATATATGATGATGAAAAAATGGTTGTAGCTGCAAAAATTGAACTGGTAAACTTGGAGCATAACCATGAGTTCACAACTGACGAAGCAGAGAAACAACATTTACGTTGCAACAAAAGTAGGGATGCTGAGTTCATAAATTTTGTTGATGCAATGCATGATAGCCGAGTGCCGCAGCATTGCATAGTTGATTTTATATCAGAAATGCATGATGGGCCAGAGAATATACCGGTAACTGCTCAAGATCTGAAAAACATGTAAGCAATATTTTTATGTTTCATGTGTATATATTAAGTGCCATATATATTACTATAGTAAATGTTTGTATAATCATTTTTTTTGCAAACAAATGTAGGAGGGCAGCAAGGAGACGAGAAAACTGCGCAAATGATGTAGCCAAACTTTTGGCATTCTTTACAGAATGCAAGAAACATAATCCACAATTTTTTTGTGATTTTCAGTTAGACAATGATGGGAAAATAGTGAGTATTTTTTGGTCACACGCAAGTATGCAGGGGGAATATGCAGATTATGGGGATGCTGTGACATTTGATACAACACACAAGACAAATATATATGATAAACCACTGGGCATGTTTGTTGGAGCTAACAACCATCTGCAGTGTACAATGTTTAGATTTGTTTTGTTGGGAGATGAAACAGTGCAGACTTTTGAATGAGCTTTCAATTCATTCAAAACATGTATGGGATGCGAGGGTCCGAGAGTTATGCTAACAGGTATGTGGTATGTCAATTTGTTATGCAAAAAAAGTGAATTAATTTATTGTGAAAGTAAATTAATAGTTTGTGAGCAATTGCAGATCAAGATCCTGCAATGCCAATTGCTCTGAGAACTGTATTTCCAAAAACAGTTCACAGACTGTGTTTATGGCATGTCCAGAACAGATTTATGCCATTCTTAAATGAGATATATGCAAGGTTTGCTGATAAGGATTTTAAAACAACATTCCAATCTATTATACATCATCCATTAACTCCTCATGAGTTTGAATGTGCCTGGGAAATGATGCTAGAGGAGTTCAATCTTCATGAAGATATGACTCTACGCAAATTATATGAAATAAAGAAAGAATAGATACCAGCATTTTTTAAAATGACTTCTGTGGGGTAATGGTATCTACACAACGAAGTGAGAGCATGAACAGATTAGTGAAGCAATCACATGTAGATGCGAACACCCCTCTGCATGAGTTCGCTAAATAGATGATGAAAATGTTGCGTAGCAGGAAAATGAAAGAATCAAAGGAGGCATTGATGAGCAAGGTATGTCGTGCTTGTTATCAATAACGTATGGCATACATGTTTATGTAAATACTTTGTTTAATTATGATAATAACATCTTATAGGGACCAAGGACAACAGATACATTGTATAGGTTCGAAGTGAGAGTCTCTAAAGCATAAACCAGAGCTGTTATGAATAGATTTGAGGAATCAATGAAATACGCCATTGCATACAAAATATTTGTAAAGCCCTAAAATTGGTAAAAGAAGAAGAAGAAAAAAAATAATAAACTAAAGAATAAATACATTTATGATAAGGTTTTGAAATTTTTTGAAGACCTTTGAAAAGCTATTGGGCTCTTCCCCCACCCTCATGTTCAATTAATAGTATTAAACTAGCCAAGAAACCCATAGGTAAATAAAGAAGCGTGCATCACGTACGGATGATTTTGTTGCAATACATTTTATCGAGATTAAGGAGTCATAACTTAAATTTGACCGTGAATTATAAACAGAAAATGGGAAAAAGAATTTTAATGAAACCATTTATTCCTTCCATGAGTAAATAACAAGGAAAATAATATGCAAAGAAAAAAAATATATGAGTGCTTATAATTCTTCCTACTGGAACTTTATTTGGGAATTTAACCTGGGTTTGAAATCACAAACAAATTTGAATTCAAATACTAGAGTTTGAAATTTAGGAAGAAAATGAAATAAATAAAAAGGAAAAGGGCTTCACTTGTCATGGGCCAACTTCTCATTACTGGCCCAACTACCTCGCATCGGCCCATTCCCATTCCGCCTATCCCACGCGGCCCACCATGTCCTTCCCACCTCTGCTGCGTGGCGCGTACTGTCTGGTGGGCCCTACTCGTCGCGACTGTCCTTCAACACCACGCGTGACTGCATCGGGGGCCCGCTCACCAGTCGACGACCCCGCTCTAGCTAAAGCCGCTGACCCCGCGGGCCTTGGCGCAGCTTGCTCCACCACCCGGATGGCGCCATACTGTTTATCTTCTCCCCCGAGCGCCCGCATCTGCCCACCTACCAACTACCTCCGTAACCACCGGCCGGACATGCCGGACTTGCATGGCGACTCCCTAGGCTCCTGGTTATATGACGGGGAAATCCCTCTCTCGTGCCCTCGAACCCAATCACGTAAACCCCCTCACGGCACCGACAACATTGGAGAAATCGCGAGCTCGAACCGGTGGGATCTGAGCTCGGGTTGACCACCGCCGCCGTCGGGATTCCTCCGCGACTGCAGTCGGCCGTTGGGCGGATTCGCGAAGGTGGCATTTTGAGCGTTCATCGGGAGCGGGTTTCGGCGGGACAGCCGCGGTCGATTCAGACATTTGAGCAGGGCCGAGTTCGCGGAACCGGGCTGGGAGCATCTCTGGGACGCCTGGGTGCAGTGCAAATTTCTCGTCGTCGCTCTTTTGCCGCCGCAGGGCTGTGGCGTCTTGTGGCCAGGGATGTTGGGCACGCAACTCAAGGTATGGATGTCTCCCCTAGATTCATGTTGGCCGCCGCTTAGTCTAGGTTTGATTAGTCTGGGTAATAAACCATAGAATCACCGTGGGGTTGGCCGGGTGTTGCTCCGGTGGCCTCGCCGCCGCACGGTGCGTGCTGTTCGCCGTGGCCCATGGAGATAGAAGAAGGCCTGGTGCCGTTGGATATTCTTTCGATGGCCCAGAATTGGTTGTCGCGTAACGCTTCGTATAGAGATAACAGGAACCGTTAGATTGCGATCGGACGGATCCGACCAGGCGCGCTCGTTTAAACTCTGCACCATCGATGGGAGATCCATCGGCCAGCGTGGCGTACTGTTTCGTAGATAACAGAGTCTAATCTGGACCGCTGATAGGGAATCGTGTGGATCTGAGCGCATGGTACCCCTTCGTCGTGTCGCTTTTGCAGATGAGGCCCTAAGTTTTAGAGAAACAAACCCGCAGTCCTGCGTAGAGTAGGCTGAGTCTGGGTCAGTTTTGCTGACTGACCCTGGGATTTTTCCAGTTTTGTGCGCGCAGTACAGTTCACTAAGGAAATTGAATTAATTAAGGGCAGAAATCATTTTTAGTACAAAAAGAATGCCTTAATATTGGAAAATTCATAACTTCCTCATTTTAATTCCGATTTGACTCATTCCAGTTGTGTTAGTCTCGTACAAATATCTATTATGCAATAGCAATATTTATTATACCATGTCTCATTATTTTATGATTAGATCTTTATTTAACTTATGTTGGTTAGTCTCGTTAATGCGTTCATCATTATTTACTAAACTATGATCAGTGGTCAATTTATAACTTAGATTAAAGTTGACATAATTATTCACACAGATCTTCTATAAAATCATAACTCCTTAATCGTAACTCCGATGTTAGTAGTTCTTGATTCCGCGATCTCGTAGCAGCGTGTAGAATATTCTTATTCAGTTTGTACTTATGTTTGGTGTGATGTTAATTTTGTCTATACCATGTTTGTTTGTATTGCTACGACTAGCAGTGAGGTTTCGAGGATCTAAAGAATCACCCTGGTAACTGGAATCTCAAGTGCCAGGCAAGTTGTGCCCTTGATTCACTTTTGTTACCCAATAATGTTCTTTAATGTCACTTATTCAATGCATAGGTTTAATTTTGATGGAACCCAATAGGTCACCCTAGATTGTTTATCCTTTTTACCATGTTTATCCCTGAATCACTTGGGTAGTTATGCTATTGCTCTATATGGTTTTGGGATTAATATTTTATTATATCCATGTTCCAATTATTCTGTTATGTTATTTATGTTCATGATAAGATCATTATGTTAATTGGAACATGGAGCGACCACCCGGGAAAACAGTGCTACCACAAGGGTTTAATGGGACGCCCTTGGCTGATTAACTAGGAAAGCTAGTGGAGGTCTTCCTTACCCGAAAGGGGCAAGGGCAGTAGGGGAGTGGTCAGTGTAGGGTGGTCCTTGGGTTGATTTTGCTGCGATGGCGGTCAGGCGAGGGATTCCTGCACTGGAGCTTCCTATAAACTGTAGCGGGATTTCTGAAGCTAGTGGAACTTTGTAAAGGCCTCGTAGTGTTACCCTGTCTCGCTTCCTTGGTAGAGGTGTATGGGATTCATGACCCCTTGGCAGATGGGTAACACAGCTTGTGGGTAAAGATGCGCAACCTCTGTAGAGTGTAAAACTAGTATACTAGCCGTGCTCACGGTCATTAGCGGCTCGGACCCTCACATGATTAATTTATGGAACCTAAATTCAAATAGGTCATTTGCATTTGCATGGAATTTGTTATTAATTTTGTTCTATTATTTATTATGGTTTGGTATTCACTTATACTTAGTAATTGCTAATAAAATTTTGTCCAACTTATAAAAGCAATGCTCAGCTTCAACCTTTATTTTATTGATCAGCCTTACACATCACATGAACTCCCACCTTTGGTGAGTTCATGCCACATTATTCCCCACAACTTGTTGAGCGATGAACATGTGTGAGCTCACCCTTGCTGTCTCACACCCCCCCACAGGAGGAGAACAGGTGGTTCAAGAGGAGCTGCATATCGAGGAGTTCGATTCGATCTAGGTGGCGTCTCCCAGTTGACTTTCTGGCACCAAGGATATTTTAGATCCTGCTATATTTATCTTTTATTTTGTAAGACTTCCGCTATGTAATAAGTACTCTGATTATTGTGACATTTATCTCTATACACTCTATTATTATATATGTTGTCTTCTTTGGCGCATGTATGAGATGCACCCGACTTTGTCCCTTAAAACCGGGTGTTACAGAAGTGGTATCAGAGGAATGTTGACTGTAGGACGAAACCTAGATAGAACTGGACAACCCCTACATACTTATCTTTGCTACTCTGATTCTTTTCTAAACTTTTCTTAATCTTTTCTCATCTATTTCCGCTTTACTCTGATTACTCTTACCTTTTCACTTCTAAAGACAAATGTGGATTTCACACTTTGAAATCCTTAACCTAAAGTGACTTTAGGAATAGGAGACCTAATCTTAGGGACAAAAGCAAAACTATTTTTGTAGATATTGGTATGCTTGAGTGTTTGTTCTTATGATACTTGTCTGATTTGGATCTTTGATTGAGTGTGATGGGTTGTGGAGTAATGTCCACAATTACATCTGCATATATGTATAGGCTTAAATAGAATTCATAAGAAAACTAAGCAATTTAGATTATCCTCCATTAAAATGTATCTATCTCATAGAGATCCCTCTAATCTTAAAAGACTCTCCCATATCTTAATAGATTCATCGTATCTTATAAGATTCTCTCTTATCTTACTAGATCCACCTCATCTTAAAAGATTCTTCTTACCTTAATAAATTCATCTTATCTTGAAGAGATTATATCTTATCATAACATATCTAACAAATCTCAAAAGATTCTAACATATCTTAATAATACATATTCTACCCTGTTGGACCTATCTAACCTAAACTAGTCTAATCTAGTCATATCCAATCTAATCTAGATCTTATCTTACCTAATGTGACCTGATCTAGTGTGGTCTAATGTTATCTAACCTAATGTGGTCCACTTAAACAGATTAATGACACTAGTAGAAGAGATTAGACCCTACTAGCCATGTATTAACTTAACTTAGCACATTGGATCAACTCAACCATGAGCTAACCCAACCCATAGAGCCATGATGAATGGTATAACCTTTCTATTCCCACCTAACAACAAACAAACTTTTAACCTACATCTTATAGTCTATCTCACCCATATATATCTCTCATCTGGACAGATTCTATCTTACCCTTGGATATTCACCTTATACGACTGGTTACCCCAATCTGGACATAAAACAAAGATTAAGCCCTACTAAAGAATCTTCAGATTATAACCAGCTACTAGCTTATTCATTCTGCTTATTGAATAATTTCCTTTGCAAAACTATTACCATATGCTTCTAACTTTCATGGTCAATACCAGGAAAGGAAAGATTATCACGCAACAGCAAACAGAAATGAATCCTCCAAATCCTCCACCTGTTGAAATCGATCAAGTGGTTGCTGCCCAAAGACTGGTAATACAACAATTAACAGACCTGGTGACCGAGATGCAAAATCAGATAAGACAAGAACGCGAGGAAATACGTCAGGTCCGCCAAGAAATAAGGCAAGCGCGGTTGGAGAGACAACAACAACAACAACCTCCACCACCACCACCAGCTCCCCCAAGCTACATAAACATAAATATAAAGTACTACTATTTGTAAGATCTAGATGTTACTTTAGTTAGTAGATGATATGGTATTATTTTAGAAGGAATAATAATGTCTAATTGACCCCATATGTTGCTAATAAATTCTGCATCATGCTGAGATCTTTGTTCGTGCATATGTGTTGAGACAATATGGGTATACACCCTTTCCTTACAAATCTCGAGGACGAGATTTCTGTTAAGGGGGTAGGATTTGTAAAGCCCTAAAATTGGTAAAAGAAGAAGAAAATAATAATAATAATAAAATAAAGAATAAATACATTTATGATAAGGTTTTGAAAATTTTTGAAGACCTTTGAAAAGCTATTGGGCTCTTCCCCACCCTCATGTTCAATTAATAGTATTGAACTAGTCAAGAAACCCATAGGTAAATAAAGAAGCGTGCATCACGTACGGATGATTTTGTTGCAATACATTTTATCGAGATTAAGGAGTCATAACTTAAATTTGACCGCGAATTATAAACAGAAAATGGGAAAAAGAATTTTAATGAAACCATTTATTCCTTCCATGAGTAAATAACAAGGAAAATAATATGCAAAGAAAAAATATATGAGTGCTTATAATTCTTCCTACTGGAACTTTATTTGGGAATTTAACCTGGGTTTGAAATCACAAACAAATTTGAATTCAAATACTAGAGTTTGAAATTTAGGAAGAAAATGAAATAAATAAAAAGGAAAAGGGCTTCACTTGTCATGGGCCAACTTCTCATTACTGGCCCAACTACCTCGCATCGGCCCATTCCCATTCCGCCTATCCCGCGCGGCCCACCATGTCCTTCCCACCTCTGCTGCGTGGCGCGTACTGTCTGGTGGGCCCTACTCGTCGCGACTGTCCTTCAACACCACGCGTGACTGCATCGGGGGCCCGCTCACCAGTCGACGACCCCGCTCTAGCTAAAGCCGCTGACCCCGCGGGCCTTGGCGCAGCTTGCTCCACCACCCGGATGGCGCCATACTGTTTATCTTCTCCCCCGAGCGTCCGCATCTGCCCACCTACCAACTACCTCCGTAACCACCGGTCGGGCATGCCGGACTTGCATGGCGACTTCCTAGGCTCCTGGTTATATGACGGGGAAATCCCTCTCTCGTGCCCTCGAACCCAATCACGTAAACCCCCTCACGGCACCGGCAACGTTGGAGAAATCGCGAGCTCGAACCGGCGGGATCTGAGCTCGGGTTGACCACCGCCGCCGTCGGGATTCCTCCGCGACTGCAGTCGGCCGTTGGGCGGATTCGCGAAGGTGGCATTTTGAGCGTTCATCGGGAGCGGGTTTCGGCGGGACGGCCGCGGTCGATTCAGACATTTGAGCAGGGCCGAGTTCGCGGAACCGGGTAGGGAGCATCTCCGGGACGCCTGGGTGCAGTGCGAATTTCTCGTCGTCGCTCTTTTGCCGCCGCAGGGCTGTGGCGTCCCGTGGCCAGGGATGTTGGGCACGCAACTCAAGGTATGGATGTCTCCCCTGGATTCATGTTGGCCGCCGCTTAGTCTAGGTTTGATTAGTCTGGGTAATAAACCATAGAACCACCGTGGGGTTGGCCGGGTGTTGCTCCAGTGGCCTCGCCGTCGCGCGGTGCGTGCTGTTCGCCGTGGCCCACGGAGATAGAAGAAGGCCTGGTGCCATTGGATATTCTTTTGATGGCCTAGATTTGGTTGCCGCGTAACGCTTCGAATAGAGATAACAGGAACCGTTAGATTGTGATCGGACGGATCCGACCAGGCGCGCTCGTTTAAACTCTGCACCATCGATGGGAGATCCATCGGCCAGCGTGGCGTACTGTTTCGTAGATAACAGAGTCTAATCTGGACCGCTGATAGGGAATCGTGTGGATCTGAGCGCATGGTACCCCTTCGTCGCGTCGCTTTTGCAGATGAGGCCCTATGTTTTAGAGAAACAAACCCGCAGTCCTGCGTAGAGTAGGCTGAGTCTAGGTCAGTTTTGCAGACTGACCCTGGGATTTTCCAGTTTTGTGCGCGCAGTACAGTTCACTGAGGAAATTGAATTAATTAAGGGCAGAAATCATTTTTAGTACAAAAAGAATGCCTTAATATTGGAAAATTCATAACTTCCTCATTTTAATTTCGATTTGACTCATTCCAGTTGCGTTAGTCTCGTACAAATATCTATTATGCAATAGCAATATTTATTATACCATGTCTCATTATTTTATGATTAGATCTTTATTTAACTTATGTTGGTTAGTCTCGTTAATGCGTTCATCATTATTTACTAAACTATGATCAGTGGTCAATTTATAACTTAGATTAAAGTTGAGATAATTATTCACACAGATCTTCTATAAAATCATGACTCCTTAATTGTAACTCCGATGTTAGTAGTTCTCGATTCCGCGATCTCGTAGCAGTGTGTAGAATATTCTTATTCAGTTTGTACTTATGTTTGGTGTGATGTTAATTTTGTCTATACCATGTTTGTTTGTATTGCTACGACTAGCAGTGAGGTTTCGAGGATCTGAAGAATCACCCTGGTAACTGGAATCTCAAGTGCCAGGCAAGTTGTGCCCTTGATTCACTTTTGTTACCCAATAATGTTCTTTAATGTCACTTATTCAATGCATTGGTTTAATTTTGATGGGACCCAATAGGTCACCCTAGATTGTTTATCCTTTTTACCTCCTGAATCACTTGGGTAGTTATGCTATTGCTCTATATGGTTTTGGGATTAATATTTTATTATATCCATGTTCCAATTATTCTGTTATGTTATTTATGTTCATGATAAGATCATTATGTTAATTGGAACATGGAGCGACCACCCGGGAAAACAGTGCTACCACAAGGGTTTAATGGGACGCCCTTGGCTGATTAACTAGGAAAGCTAGTGGAGGTCTTCCTTACCCGAAAGGGGCAAGGGCAGTAGGGGAGTGGTCAGTGTAGGGAGGTCCTTGGGTTGATTTTGCTGCGATGGCGGTCAGGCGAGGGATTCCTGCACTGGAGCTTCCTATAAACTGTAGCGGGATTTCTAAAGCTAGTGGAACTTTGTAAAGGCCTCGTAGTGTTACCCTGCCTCGCTTCCTTGGTAGAGGTGTATGGGATTCATGACCCCTTGGCAGATGGGTAACACGGCTTGTGGGTAAAGATGTGCAACCTCTACAGAGTGTAAAACTAGTATACTAGCCGTGCTCACGGTCATGAGCGGCTCGGACCCTCACATGATTAATTTATGGAACCTAAATTCAAATTGGTCATTTGCATTTGCATGGAATTTGTTATTAATTTTGTTCTATTATTTATTATGGTTTGGTATTCACTTATACTTAGTAATTGCTAATAAAATTTTGTCCAACTTATAAAAGCAATGCTCAGCTTCAACCTTTATTTTATTGATCAGCCTTACACATCACATGAACTCCCACCTTTGGTGAGTTCATGCCACATTATTCCCCACAACTTATTGAGCGATGAACATGTGTGAACTCACCCTTGCTGTCTCACACCCCCCCACAGGAGGAGAACAGGTGGTTCAAGAGGAGCCGCATATCGAGGAGTTCGATTCGATCTAGGTGGCGTCTCCCAGTTGACTTTGTGGCGCCAAGGATATTTTAGATCCTGCTATATTTATCTTTTATTTTGTAAGACTTCCGCTATGTAATAAGTACTTTGATTATTGTGACATTTATCTCTATACACTCTGTTATTATATATGTTGTCTTCTTTGGCGCATGTATGAGATACACCCGGCTTTGTCCCTTAAAACCGGGTGTTACAATATTAAAGGACACAGACGGTTGTGATAAAGATTGGATCGTACAACATACAAAAGGGTCTAATAAAATTGTGTGGGGACAACATCAATTCAAGATAACAGCGGACATAGATGCTGGGGAGTATACATGCGAGTGCAAACAGTGGGAACATACAGGTTTGTACATATTGGGTTGATTAAAATAATAAATTTGCATACTAAATAATTTGTTGATTGTAGTACAAATTAATGTATATCGTTAAAAAATAATGGTTGGTTTTCATGTTTTAAGGTCTATTGTGTGTTCATCTTTTAAGAGCCTTCATGCATCTTCAAGTTGAAAAGATACCTTCAAAGTATATATTGCAAAGGTACATTGTCTCGTCAAGAAAAGATGTACCGTTTGAAAGAATTGATAAGAGCTTCAGGGGAAAGGATGGAGTTACTAAATCATACAGACAGAAAATGTTGCTAACGAAAACAATGAAAGTGGTTCGCCGGGCGTGTATGTCAAAAGCAGGGTACGACAAGGCAATGGATGTGTTGGATGAGCTCGATGGCGTTCTATGCCGATTAGAGCCAGATATTGGATGTAATGAGTCATGTGATGTTAGTGATGATGAGGAAAACCAGGTAATAAGATTCCAGTTTTTTAAATGTTATACTATTTGTAACATATAGTATGCATAGTAACATATTATTTGTACCAGGAAGGAGAATTAAATAATAATGATGCTGGCGATGGGATGGAAGTTGACAATACAATTACATGCCATAAAATGGTATGTAAAAGATAAATATATAATCTTGCATGAAGTATTGTATATAATGAATATATAAAATCAATGAACTAGGCAAATTTTATTTTGTAGGATGAGGATAAAACCATGACTGGATGTGAACATGCGTTAACATTAATAACAGCTGGTAACCAGGTACATATTAAAAAATATTGTTCATTGGTATATAATGAAAATATATGTTTATGCTGCATGGAAATGTTGATGTATTTGGGTTGGGCTATATAGGTGGACAACATGAGAATTCCACCTGAGGTTGGTGATACAAGTTCTCCGTGTCACGTAGCACATGAACAAATGGAACATATTGGTGCATCCTTAGAAGCTAAAAAGGTGAGCATTGAGAAATAATTTTACTGGTTGGTAGAAAGATACTTTATGTAAATATGTGTATACTAATTAATAACTTCTTTTATTATACAGAGGTTGAATTTTAATGTGGATGTTATAAATCTGAGTATGCTGGATCGTGCAAGACCAAAAGGACGGACAATAAAAAATACAGAAGATAGGATTATGAAACTAGGTGCGAAAGGAGAAAAAAAGAAGAATAGGAGATGCCAATTCTGTGGAATAGCAGATGGATATAACAGCAGAACGTGTCTGTCTGTGGAATAGAACAGGGCAAGACTAGCAAAACTGGCTAATCGAAAGAGAGAACGACCGGCCGGATCAAGACTAAACAATAAAACAACTGCTCCACAGTGGAATGAAACAGCGACTGCTAAAAAACATCATATTGATGAAGAAGTAGAAAATGAATAAGCCGCTGAGCATATGGAATTGGGTGAATAATTTGAAGTGTGACTAAAGAGTGGTCGATGTAGTATAAATTTGTAATAGCACAATGACCTATGTTTTAGTTTTTGGAAATTAATAGTTTGCATGACTGGGTTATATAATGCGTTGATATAATACTATAATATGTTGCGTAAAACTAGACCATTACCCAAATTATGAAACTGAATATATACCAAAAATTGGCATTGAACGTTTAGCAATCGGCCGATCTGGACATAAATGGTATATAGACTCAATACACTTAACATAACTAAGCAAATGGGAGTACATACTTCGGGTTTACACTACATCTACACCAGAAAGGTTGTAGCATAGGCACTGGTCACAGTTATCATAATTAGCATGGTAAATGTGTAAAAAAGGAACCTAATGTATATAAAATAAGGAAGTATATAGGTTGCATAAAACTTGAATACTAAAGATAATATGATAATAGAAATACGCCAAACATTGGACAAAAACGATTAACCATCTCACAATCTGGAAATGAAAAGCATATAAGTTCATAACAGATAACATAACTAGACAGTATGGTAACACTTATGTTTTACACACTTGAAATAAAAACTGATACGAAGTAGCATAAACACTGGACACAGCGAACATAAGTGTCATGGGGAGTATCATACACATGAGCAACACCTGACATAAGTGACTTAAGAAGTAACATAAACAGTTTAGGGGTCCCACAGGGAATCATGTTCAGCTATAATATCTAAGTCTTGGCTTTCAAACAACGCCGTTTCCTTGGAACATACTTGAAAGGCAGCAGTTCTGCAGGGAGGGGGTAAACCCTGTTGTTGCGATGAAAGGTCAGGTAATGCAGAACAAAAGCACGTTGGTCCAATGGTTCATCCTGAAATAGTCATAATAGTTGAATTAATGCTAAGAATAAGTATGAAGGAGTAATATATGCATGATCAAAACACTAATTTAGTAACATAACGATACATAAAATTCTGATAAGTCGCCATCATCAAAATCGTAGTATCGGAGGAAGTTTGCGACAAAAAACCACAATCGTTTGACCCTGGTAACATGGCTGGACAATTGGGAAGAAGCCCAATCTTGTAGTTGCCAAACTTTGGTAAACTTGTATCCGGTCGAGCTTCTTGTAACGCAATGCTAAGTCTTCTCATTATTAATCTGGACCAAGGTATCTTCGTTCCATTTATTAACAATTGATCATTGTGGATTTGTTTCCAGGTAGTGCCTCCAAGCAATGTCCCATAAGGATTTGAATCTAAAATGTCTATTCGACGAAGTTGAAAGTTGATTGCATAAAGGGTCCAATGACTACGGCGTAGCATAGGAACCAGGATCTGTTAAGATATATGTATAAGTTTCTGAATGAACAATAATAGGTGTATGGAAAATGAAAGATAACGTAAAATATAACTTATGACCAACAGAACATTAAAATATTCTTACAAATAAAACTGATTGGGGCTCACCAATTTTATTTGGTTCAGAACTTCATCTGGAGGAAGCGTCGGTTCTAGTTGTTCTTTAAGAACTGATGTTGAGAAGGGCTGGGGATTTGAACTGTGCTGTTCGAACTCCTCGATATTCAAAACGGTCTGGACAAAAAATATATTGATTAGTATTATATATTTATACAGTAAGGGTTGAAATATGATACAAAGTTGAGGAGAAAAAAATACCCCAACATTGACATTTAGTATTAGAGTGTTGATTATGGTATCTGGATTGTATAATACATCATCATCACGAATACATTCGATAAATCCCTGCATGAAAATGTTCTCAAGGCATTTATTAGGGCCAAACGATTGGACAACAACCAGGACATTACCTCCAAATCCTCCAAAATCAATGATAGTCCTGGAAAAAATGAAACTTTAATTACAAATTATCTAATTATACTTAATTGAAGTTTGAATAATGAATACATACATGCTCGGATCTAGTTGTCCTGATAAAATGAACTTAAATAGTTGGCGAGCACATTCTTCACGTGATACGTGGGGAGGTTCAGCAACTGCAGATTTAGAGGAAATATCCTTTGCAACAAGTTCAGTAGTTGCCTGATATATATATTTGTTAGTAATCAATGGAATAAATAATTATGTATTGCATATATAAAAAATATAAGAAGATGAAACGACATGACTTACTTCTGTCAATGGGGTTTTGTCAAACTGTGGTGCACCATATACGGGAGTATCATGTTTAACAGTTTTTTGTCCTTCCTGAAAAACAAAAAAATTATTAATATAAACGTAATCAAACATAGGTTATAACTAATATTAACATAATATGATGAAGGTATAAATATTGACATTATTTATGTTTGGTGTTACTTCAGAAACAACAATCTTGTCGGTTGTGGGAGCCTAGTATAAAAACATGCATATATTATTGCTACTTGCATAAATTGTAATTGAAAATATAATAAATGTGAATAAAGGAAGACAAACATTTGATTTTGGAGTCTTGTCAAATATAGGGGCATCCATAACTGAATTTTTTTCACAAACGTTTCCACTGACAATCTGTAATGGTAACATATGAAATTTGAGTAAACAATAACTTGTATGCTATATTTAATATATGATTTATATATAAAGTTTGTATGAAAAAACTTACCTGTTCTGATACTTTGATATCATCAGTAGGAACATGTATTTCCTGATCATGTTGCTGATTATCAGGGGTTGGAACAGGTGGAGTGGATACTGGAGCATTTGTTGGAGGCATTGAGGTAGTGGGGAGGATATCTACATTTGAAAAATATAATAATAAAGTAGTTGTTACTGAAATGTACCAGAAATATAAATGTATCGTTATAAAAAAATGGTTAAACATACACATCATCGCAAACTACATCAATATAATATCGGGATGCATAAAATAAATGAGAGTTTTCAAAATAAAATCAACTGAAAGGTGTTGGTGACTGTATGAGTGAAAATTAATGCATAAGTTATATATACAATGCTGCATAAAATAAAGTATTTGAGATCGTATAACTAAATATAATTTTCCCCTAATAATTCATGAGCTTGATTAATTTAAAAAAATAAACATAAATAATAAAACCTTCTTGCTGTGAATCGCGCTGCGTTGCAGCCCTCAGGACTTCATCGATCATTTTCCCCAAATGTTTCAGATAGTTCAATATGCTTCGAAACAATCATCCGATGGATCAGCTGAAGAGAATCACAGTACTTATCCACCTCTTTGTCATGAGCATTAAACATTGATTCAAACATCGGTCGATGCTGGGAGGGCAAACATTTCAACTTATTGCCAATCAAATGCCTGATACGTGGCACATATATGTTGAAAACGTCAGAAACGGGCCGTTCTGGTGCAATGACGTAACACGTTTCTGAACGGCTACGAAACTGTATAAAGCCCAGTTACAACTGTTAGCAGTAATTAAAATTGTAACATCTACATAACAGGACAAAAAATGTTTATGTCTAACCTCTGCATGGCCGAATGGTTCACCAGTTTTACGGGGGGGGACGTCTGTCACCCCTAGCCAAATCTTTTATGGTCTCATTATCAAAAAACTTAATGCGGGGAGTACCATATTTGTTATCAGGAGATGCAGGGTGATATAAGTGATCAAGATAGTAAATCTAAAAAAATAATGCAAAAAATATATAATTAGTACAAAACAAATATTTGCATATCATATATATGCACAGTAAATAAAAGAATTACTTACTAGAACAATGAGTGAACACCCATATATTGTTGCAGTAATATTTGTTTTGTTCCTTTTGTGCCAACGTGTGGCAGCATCACACAAATCCGTGTAAACTAGTTGACACCAGTCAATATCAGCCATTCGGGCCATGTTTCAACTCATTAGTACCTCATTGTTTGTAATGCCCCATGAAGCAGATGGAAAAAGAAGTCGATTGAATAGAATCAGAAAAAAGCATCTGATTGATAACTCATCATCATTGCCAAGCACTATCTTGTCCTGAAGCTTGACAACATCAAATTCTTCTTTACCAACTTTGAGATCACGTCTCAGTTTTGCAGCAGCATCCACTTCACCATACCAATCGGTAAACTCCCTGCCCCCTCCAGCACATGGCAGACCCAAAATAAGACAAACCGTCTCTTTTGTTATCTTCAGTTCCTTGCCAGCCCCTGGGTGTATGGTCATGTCATGTGGATCCAATTTATGCATCAACCACCTGATGAGAGATCTGCTCTCTAAGGCATCAGTTCGCAAATCAAATATACTAGAAAATCCCAACCTAGCGACTGCATCGCGCTGCCGATCGCTCATTATCCAAGTTGAGACAATAACATCATAAGGAATGCAGCGGATATTCAATTTCTAAAAGCATAAATGAATATGCATTAATACACATAAGTATATATATTGTTATAACTAAGGATACTATATATACATACAAGTGATATTTATTAGAGACTTGTAAATAACTAGTCTACAACACTAGAAAAAAATAAACAGCATACTTTGAGATAATAATATACATAAATGTAACATGGGGGGAAATACAAAATTGATTGGGCACCAATATTAACACATAAATAAACAGAAATATATACATAGTACTTGGGATTTTCTAGGAGTCTTCTGTTTAGACTTGACATCTATATCAAACTTTGGACTGCTTTTCACACTCGGAACTTGTGGGGAAGGGACTTTAATCTTCTTTGCACTGTTTTTTTTTTCTGAAGGGGAAGGTGAGGCTAATCTGAATTGGCACTTCAAAGATGGAACATCCATGAAATCATCATCGGACAGTGTGGATGGAGCAGAAGGAGGATTTCTTTTTACACGACAAGCTAGTGCCTTTCTGCGAAAACGATGAACTAGTGCTGGTTGTGGCTCAGTCTGCTTCTGATTATGTGGATTATCATCTTGATGTGCTGAGCTGCTAGATCGAGTTCGTCTGGAAATGTCAACGGAAAAAACCTCCTAACTTGACTCAATGGTTAGTCTTTTTGGATTAGTTGGAGGGCGATCAACAGATCTCATGATTAAACACTGAATAAATCTGTTGAAAAAAAGTTGTTTTTAAATACAATGATTTATGAATGAATAAATTCGCCAAAAAAATCTAATTTTTACTATAACTATCTACAATGCATACTACATAATACTAAATGGAGTTACATAACTTAAACTACCTTTTTCCATTTATATGACAACATTTAATGAACAATGGTTATATACAAACATAAAGATTAATTTAATATTTCATATAATTGTAACTGGAGCATGATAAAATAAGTGCCTTTTTTGCATCAACTAACTATACAACATATTTTAATAACTGGTTCATAGTAATATACACATTTATCTGATATTCAAACATGAATATTTAAATAACTTTTGCATAAATAACAGTATCTGTATGTATTTATATATAATAAACAGGAGTGTAAACTACTGATTCAAGTAGATAGAACAATGCAATTATGCTTATTATCTTGTCCAATGTTCATAAATATCTGTACAAATGAGCATAGACAGTATTGACGATATGCATATATATCAAATCCAATAAGTATATTTTATATATAATAAAACAGGTGTGTAAACTAATGATTCAAGTAAATAGAACAATGCAATTATGCATATTATCCTGACCAATATTCAAAACATTTGTCCAAATGTGCATAAACATTATTGACGACATGCATATATATGAAATACAATAAGCATATACGTGTTACTAATATTGTGTAAAGGTACTCTCTGCAAACTCGTGAATAAATACCTGATCCACAGCCTTTGTATAGGTCTATGAATGCCGAGCGATACAGTGGATCTAGAAGAAATGCAGATGCTCTAAGATCGGGGCTCCTGAACAAAAGAGAGATGCAATGAGCCGATTAGAGAGATGTATAATCGGATACAAATCACACATTTAGCTGAAGAATAAAGGTTACAATCAAATCCACTTCAATCGACAAAAAATGCTTCAAAAATCGACGAAAACCCAGATGTATTTGAAGTTGGATTACCTGGAACTTCTGGGAAAGCATTTGCTCTTGAATCGGGCTGCAATGCTCGGAGATTGAAGGAGCTCAGCTGGATTGGAGCAGCGCTGGATTGGAGCAGCGGAAATCGCCTGGCGAGTCACCTCAGACGCAAGGAAAGACAGCGCGGCCGCTGGGGTTTTCTTCCTATCGACGCGGGTTTGTCTGAGTTGATTGCGCGAAGACGGTTTTAGAAACCGGGAAACGGGGAGACGTGGCTGGGCTGACGGGAGAAATGGTGTAACGGCGCCGTGACTGGGAACTGTTGACCAGGTCTGGTTCAACCCAAATGAGCATATTGACTAGCCTGGGCTTCCTCTATTATTGGAAGCCCAGGGCTCTTAATATATAAACTATATATATATATTCTTGCCTTGCCAACACTAAAAGAAGAAGTATTATCGGTAAACAACATGCAAGATGTGCAGGTCCATACATACCAAAAATTTTGGTCTAAGCATAAGTTTTTCTTCTAGACTAACATTGAGATACCCCATATCGTGCACATGACAAGGACTGGTGTTTGGTCCATGATTGGTAAAAGCAATAGTTCGATAGTTAATTTGGAATGCAGCAATCACTCTTTAAGAATGTCCATGACCTCTTGCTAATCTCAGACTGACTTCCTCATTGAGTCTAGGACGTACATAATGTCATGTTCCACCATTATTATAAGGAGTACATACTAGAAGCTAAACAATTATAAACACGGATAGAAAATTAGATAGGACATTTATATAAGAAAAGGTATAGGGAATAGGACAACATGCACTAACTTGAAGTTGGTAAGTATAAGTATGTTTTGCATATATTGTTGCCTCTGCAAGAACATTAGTATTCTTTTTAATGCGTCATTGTGATATCATGTTGTGTTATTTTAATTAAACACAACTAGATCTAGTAAGCCCACATTTTAAATACTCTTTTTGTCATATCTTTGGATCTCTAACCTAGATGATGTGAAATAGGTTTAAGACCCCACAAATAATGAATGGACATAAGTGAAATATTGACAAGAGATACGGAGAACACTTAAAAACCTAGCAGCTCATGAAAGAAACATCGAGAGTGTCTTGCTAGTATATATGATAGATATCTGCATATCCAGTTTTAGAAGACAAACCGAACGCGAACGATTTACATACTATGGATCAAAATCACATACATAGTGATTACATAAATGTCATATCACAACACAATGCACAAATGAAATGAGTATTTAACCTTATTATAAACCAACATCATTAGTGTAACATTGTTTGACAAACTTATGTGGAAACAGAAACTAAGAAAATAAAAGTAACATGACCCTCCACAAGTATCTGACCAGGAGAGATCTTTGGCCTAGTCTTCGTACTCGTCGAAATTCTGGAACTCCTGAGTCTTGAAGGTTCGCATCAGTAGCATCTCCACCTAAGTAGTGGTTGCGTTGGGGGCAACATGTCGTTTGCGTGAAAGAATGGTGAGTATGTAGCGTACTCCACAAGTGCCCCATTTGGCTAAGGTGGACTAGTTTTTTAGGGAATTAGGCTAATATGAGTTGTTTTTAGATAATAATGAATTTATTAATCACCAACTTAGCCTAGCAACATACCATAGTTATTAACCCAAGAGTATAACTTCTAAGGGTTGTTCCACATTATAACTAAACCACATAAATTCTACTCAAAGAGGAAAAACCAGGTCGCCCTTAACCGTTACCATGCCAAATATATTAGGTTCAATTTATCCTCTATAAGGGTTGTACACTTTGCCCACAAGTCATGATTCCATTTTGCCCGAGGTTGTACAATTTCCCCCCATTTGATCAATCCCAAGGTGAAACGACAAGGGCTCACTACGAAGCCTTTACAAATATTCCCTAAAGGTATAGTCACCTATTGGGATAATCTAGTTACTAAGCATAGAACTCCCCTCTTAAGGCGCTGACTAATAAAAAACAAACAAATAAACCTTTGCACCCACCCTTGGTAGAGTAAGGCCTATGCCCCAGACCCCCAATACGACACAACGACAAAGTAAACTACACCTCTAGTTCCTCTAATTAATCAACCAAGGTTGTCCCATACCACCCTCATGATGCACTATTGTCCCAATTGCTCGCTTAACAAAGTGGTTCTTAGGGGAAGCACTTGAGAAACTAGCTCAAGCCTCTAGGTTGCTATATAGGTACTTTTACTTTCATTGGATACATTATCATTGTAACAAGTATCCTCATATCATCATGTTCATTCACTATGCTCAAGCGCTAACAGCTACACAACCCATCCCCATGGATAAAGAAGGATATGAAATAATAAACTTGTCATTCTCAGGCTGAGCATGTTATTAAGAAAGGTAAGTTCTCATGTGATTGTAGGACATTAATATGTCAAAGGACACTTGCCTTCATTAAGCTGCTACTCATGATCTTCACAAATAGCTCCTTCGGGCTCCATAGACTGATCATCATCTATGTGATACAAACATGCATTCAATACACCCATAATAATAAAAAAACAGTACACCAAACATTGACAACAAAAGATAACATCATTATAAAACCAAACAAATAAACCTTTGCACCCACCCTTGGTAGAGTAAGGCTTATGCCCTAGACCCCAATATAACACATCGAAGAAATAGACTACGCCTCTAGTTCCTCTAATTAATCAACCAAGGTTGTCCCATACCACCCTCAAGGTTGCATTGTTGTCCTAGTTGCTCGCTTAACGAAGTGGTTCTTAGGGTGAAGCACTTGAGAAACCAACTCAATGCTTTAGGTTGCTATAAAGCCACTTTTAGTTTCATTGGATACATTATCAATGTAAAAAGTATTCTCAACTCATCATGTGCATTCATTATGTTCAAGCACTAGTAGGTAGACAACACAACCCATCCCCATGGATAAACAAGGACATAAACTAATAAACTAGTCATCCTTAGGTTAAGCATGTTATATAGAAAGGTAAGTTCTAACATGAATGTCGAACATTAATAGGTCAAAGGACACTTGCATTGTTTTAGACACGGAGGATCACCGGAGCATGAGGGATAATACAACCTAGGGGCCTTTAGCCCTCAGGGTTGGGTCAGGAGTCAGGGCACGACCTAAGAAACTTGGTGGAGGGGTTGGTCTAGGTAGGTGAAGACTAGGTGATGTTGTGCGGTGGAGACCTCATAGAGTTCTACTCCAAGGAGCAACCATAGCACAGGGAGTAATCGAGGAAATATGGGTTGGGCGACAACATCGTTCACCTCAGTGCAACGCTCAATGTTGTCTTCCTATGGGCTAGGGAACAAGGACATTGCGAATGGTGATGACGGTGGTGGTGCTATGTAAACAGTGGACACAATGAGTTCAACTATGGAGGAAAGAGAGAGAGAGCGAGAAAACAATGGCAAACACTAGGAATATCTCATTGAGGCAGAGCTCTAGTACCTCCCTTATGTTGGTGAGGTGCTTAGTGACAATCATCATTTTGGCGACAATGACATGTGCAGACAAAGGGTAGAGAAATGGCCTAACGGCTGCAACTACTAAGGGCATCCATGGGTCACAGTGTCGGGTGGCAAGTACTTATGAAAGGGAGGACATCATGGGTGCAATGGAACCCGAACCACAAAAAGGAGGCTAAGGTCACCGTGACGTCATGCGTGGTATCCACACGACGATGATGATTGGAGGTAGGAGAAAGGAGCGCTACTAACGTGTGGGCCCCCTCCCAAGGCATAGCGCAGCACAATGCTGGGGCATGTTGGGCTATAGGGGACGACATTGGTTCATGGCCCAAGACATGAAGGTAGGAGAGGGGAAGGGTTTTGACCAATGGGCTGATAGCTAACTTAGGCTCGGGCTAAAAGGAAGCAAGAGACAAGGGAGAAGATCGTTGGGTTTTCTTATCCTTTTCTAGGATTAATTTGGTTTTCTCTCTCCACATTTCAACCAAAGAAAAGAAAACAACAAAACTTTGCATTGGCATGAATGCAAACACACATTTAGGCTCTAGGGTTTCTTTTAGTCGTTTTGCTTAATTAAAACTAGAAAGAACATGGCTTGCACACTAAACATGGCCCTAATTTATGTAGAATTTTGGATTTAAATTTTAATTTAAGTAAGGGAAGATTAATAAATAAAATAAGATGTTCCAAACTACGAAAACAAGGATGACTTGTCCCTTGTGGTTCGGTTGATGATGAGTGATTGTCAATGGGTAGCACCCTAGGGTAGTCAGTAGACTGACCAGAGTGTAAGATTATGTATGTGCAACCATGTCGGTCGCTTGTGGTGTGCAGGTGTGGAGCATAGGGACGGTGGTCGATGGCTGAGGTGAAGGTCATGCGGGCTTGTGTTGATGGACTGGGAGCGGTGAAGGGTGAGTGTTGGGTCTTGGTTGATGGACCGGAGCAGTCGTGTGACTAGCTGTGGTGGCTGATATTTGGCACACACACTCACATGAGGAAGTGGTGGACGGCCGTGTTGCCAATGCAGTCGAGGACTGGCAGGACACATGTCTAGGACATGGTGATGTGCACACGGTGCGATACTCACGGCGGTTTGGTAGTTTGGGCCTCAAAACCACCCAACACTATGAATGGCGAGTTTTTTTGTTGAGTTTGGGCCTCAAAACTTAGTGGCAGAGGTTTTGGTGGGGATCGGTGGTGGCACGTGGCTTCACAGCGAAGGGCGCGTCAAGGCAAAGCAACTTCGTGTGGAGCATGTGGCTGTCGAATCGAAAACCTAGGAGTTGGTCTATTTTGCTCTTGGCAGACTGGATAGACTCTATGTAAATAGGGGTAGTTTAGGTAAGGTAATAACCCACTATAAATAGAGGCATAGGGCTGTTAGTTCAAGGTATCTCTTGGCTGCCATTTTGTTTGGAGCACATGTTTAGAACTTCTAGTTTTCTCTCTAGGAAGTCACCAGTTGAGCCAAGGGATCCATAATGATTTTGTAACTGTCGACTATGTTTGTGATCTGCAAGTTTAATCCATGGAAGGGTCGCTAGTACGACCCATAGGTTTTGGTACATTGAAATGACATTGGTTTGTATTGTACTCTGATTTGCTTCTTTGAGTCCTTAGAGGTTTTTGTGTTGAGTTTTGGGAATCAAATCACAAGAGTTGTTCTCGCTGATCGAGAATTTTGTAGTGGCTCCCATTCACCCCCACTCTAGTCGCCTCACCGGTCCTTCAATTGGTATCGGAGCCGGTTATGGATTTCCCTTCCCTAATCGGCTCGAAATCCACAAAGGCGAAATGGAATGCGTTGTTGGGAAGCCACCATTCTTTGATGGGACAAACTACCCGTACTGGAAACTTCGCATGTCAGCATATCTTCAGAGTATATGATACAAAGTTTGGGAGATTTGCCTCGATGATGCGTTCAATGCTGCAAGTGAATGAATCACTCCAATTCAAGTGGAGTTTCTTGATTCGAACAACAAAGCTTGCAACGCTTTGTTCTCGTGCCTCTCGCTGGGCGAGTTTGAGCGAGTTGGACATTTAGCTATAGCTCACGAGATATGGTCCACCCTCGAGAAATTCCATGAGGGCAATGATCATATGAAGACCAGACTCTTTGAGACATGCCAACGAGAGTACGAGAACTTTGTTCAGTTAGCTGGAGAGACCATAGACACTATGTTTTATCGGTTCCAGTCCATTATGAACAAGATGCATGCCAACAAAGGCACAATTACCCTATGATGATCATGAGAGAGCACTCAAGCTACTTCATGCTCTGGATTGGAGGGTTTGTGAGGTGATGGTCTCGACGATCATCGAGTCACACAACTATGAGACTCTCACCGTGGACGAGTTGTTCAGCAAACTCATGTCCATAGAGATTGACCACCAGACCAGGCCAAGATTAAGAACCCTAGTGCACCCATAATGGCCCTGGTTTCTAGAGGTGGTTCCTCCTCTAACCCCTCACCGGCTATGTTTGCTTTGTCTTCTTTACTGTCTATGATAGAGGAGCAGGTGGAGAGCCTCGAGGATGAGGAGCTGGCGCTGGTGGCCAGTCGATTCACGTGGTTCCACAACAACCACCAGAAATAGCGCCATGATGGGTTGAAGGATGGATGGTTCAACTGTAGCGACCCTGACCACTTTGTTGCTAGTTGCCCAAAGAAGGGCAAGTAGGAGGCTAGCCCACATGACCACCACTCTGGTTGGTGCAAGGGCAAGCGAGAGTACGCCTCTGGCAAGTAAAAGTCCATGGGAGGATTCAACAAGGAGGCGCTCAAGAAGAAGTACCTCTAGAAGGTCAAGGTCAAGGAGTGTACCTTCCTTGCCTCCCTCAACGACCTCGACCATGACTCCAACGATGCAACGTCTTCCTCGAGCAACGAGGAGACCAACAGGCGAGTCAAGGACAAGCTAAATAGACTCTGCTTCCTTACCAACACCACATGTGACCTTTGCACCATGGCCCTTTGTGATGATGCGGTGGGCAGCGATAGCCAGTACATCGGCGACGGCTCTGCGTCTGAGGTATCACATTCCACCGATGATCTCGCCACTGAGGTAGAGGAGCAGACGACTGCTTTGGTTAGTCAGGATAAGCTACTTAGGCTTGCTCCTCATAAGAGGAAAGATTTTAAATTCAAGTATGAGAGCACGCTTAGGGAGCTTGAGTCTGCTAGAGCTTCAGTTGTGGTGTCTAACAAGACTAAATGTGATGAGTGCACTCTACACATATCGAACATCACAACTTTGTAGACCAAGTACGCCACCTTGCTATATGAGCATGACGAGCTAAGATCAAGATCTATTTTGTTAGGTGCATGTATCCTGGTATGCAGACTGAGCTAGCAAAGAGAGACACTAGGATGGCCTTGCTTGAAAAGGCTAGCTTAGTGAGTGCCCCTGCATCTGTGCAGTGTGCACTTTGTGAGGGTTTGCAGTCTGCCCTTGTGTCCTGCAGACATGACAAGACCCGAATCAAGGAAGAGAACACATACCTTTGGTCGGTCTTGAGCTGGGTGTCATGAAGTGAGTCGCAGTTGGGCATGGTGGTCAGTTAGTTCAAGAGGGGAACTGGCGGACTGGGGTTAGGCTTTGTTGTTAAGGATGGGAGTGTTGCTTGCTTTGGAAAGGTTGGTGAGTGGAATGGATTGAAACCATCAGAGAAACCTTCAGCCACTTCCAAGCTTATCAAAATCACCCCACCTAAGCCTATTGCCCCTGTGAAAGATGATGTGATTTAGGAGCCTATGAGAGCCCCTCCTTAGAAACATGTGTGGGTTCCAAAACCTAACCACCTTAGGAACACACTTGATACCCTTCCCGACATCTCCGTTGTCCCCCTCCAAAAGCCTTGCCACCTAAAAGGAAAGACTCCTCCCATAAACAAATTCCACCTAAGAGACATGTCAGGTTCCGTTGTGAGTATTGTGAGAGGGATGGGCATCTGGCTGATTTTTGGTTTAGGAGGAATAGTGATGAGCGGCGGCTTTCTGAGTCGAGCGGGAAGAACATGAACCGCCCCTCTCATGGTGTTCATGCTTATCCTATTTAGATACGTCCTGCAAGGCCTAGGATTTTTTTATCTTGCTGCTAGGCCTCAGGAGGAGAGACCACACTGTGGTCGTGCCCGGCGGAGTGCTATTCGTGTGCCATATGGCCAAGGACCCTGTGGCAGTGGCTTTGGTTCTTACTTCTCTAGCAGACCACAACTTTCTTCTTTGGTGATCACTTCCCTTTTGTACCGGGGATGGGTGGTGTTTTTCCTAAGACTTTTTATGGGTAGATGCCGCAACATTGGTATTATTCTCAGTATCCTAACCCCAGTGCTCTGCCATTTGCTCACCCAATGTCTTCCTATTGATGCATGATGGAGGCTTGGAGAACATATGGCTCATGGATTCTGGTTGTTCGTGCTACATGACTAGAAGCAACAAATGGTTCTCCTACCTCGAGCCCATGATTAGTAAGGAATACATCACATTCAAGATAAGTCGAGAGGTAAGGTTGTCTCTCGTGGCTCCGTTCGAGTGAACGAGAGTTTTGTCCTTAAGGATGCTGCTTTGGTTTCAAATTTGCATTTCAATTTGCTCTCTGTTTCACAACTTCCGCAACTCCTTGATGACGACTATGTAGTGCATTTTAAAAAGTGTCTTTCTCAGGTTTTGGAAGCCAGGGGAATCTTGTTTGTCAGATTTCCCCTTTTGGTCGAGTTTTCAATGTTGATTTTTCATATTCTTTTGGCCCTTCTCAATGTTTGCTAGCAGGATCCTCTTCTTTGATTTGGAAGCGGCATACGAGACTTGGACACTTGAGCTTTGATCTTTTGTGTAGACTGAGCTCAGTTGGCCTGATCCAAGGATTGCCTAAGTTGAAATTTGAAAAGGATCTTGTTTGTCATCCTTGTCATCACGGCAAGATGGTGGTTGCTTCCCATTTCCCGGTCGCCACGGTGATGACCTCACAATCTGACGAATTGCTTCATATGGACACGGTTGGTCCAACTCGGGTTTGTTCCTTTTGGGGATGTGGTATGTGCTTGTGGTCGTAGATGACTTTACTCGCTATTCATGGGTGTTCTTCATGAAGGCAAAGGATGAGGCTTTTACTCATGCTCGAGATTTGATTCTTAGGTTTCAAAATGAGTTTCCCAAAAATGCCATGAGAGCTATACACAGTGACAATGGCACAAGATTCAAAAATACTCATTTTGAGACCTTTTGTGCTTTTGTGGGACTTGAGCATCAGTTTTCCTCTCCGTATGTGCCTCAGCAGAATGGCATTGTTGAACGCAAGAATCAGGCCCTTGTTGAGATGGCTAGGATGATGCTTGATGAGCATAGGACTCCTAGGCGCTTTTGGGCCGAAGTGATCAACTCTTCTTGCCATGTGTCAAATTGCATCTTTCTTTGAGCTTTCTTGAACAAGACTTCATATGGGTTATGGTTTGCACGACACCAAAGGCTAGTCATTTTAGGGTGTTTAACTGCAGACGCTTTGTGCGGAAACAGGGCAATTTGGACAAATTTGAGTCTCGGTCTTCTGATGGGGTTTTTTTGGGTTATGCATTACATTCTTGTGTGTATCGTCATTCTTAACCTGGAGACTAAAGGCATCATGGAGACTTGTGAGGTTACATTCGATGAGACACACCATCTTTATGGAGGAGGAGCATGACAATGCTGATTGGGGTGATCCCGAGCCGACCCCACTAGCTATGTATCAACAGATGTCCCGCTTTGCTCACTCAGCTTTTGTTGCCTCTTTTGAGCCCTGATATGTTGGACACGCTTTGTCTGATCCTAACTGGGTCAATGCTATGCTTGAGGAGCATGAAAATTTTGAGAGAAATCAGGTTTGGGTTTTGATGCCACCTCCTTCAAACTACCATCCCCTAGGTACAAAATGGGTTTTCAAAAACAAAGAGAGTGAGGATGGGTTGATAGTGAGAAACAAGGTGAGGTTGGTAGCCCAAGGGTTTTGCCAGAAATAGGGTATTGACTATGAGGAGACCTTTGCCCCTGTTGCCCATTTAGAGGCCATTAGGATCCTTTTAGCATTTGCTGCTTCAAAGGGTTTTAAGCTTTTTGAATGGATGTTAAAAGTGCCTTTTTGAATGGGTATATAGAGGAAGAAATCTATGTGATACAGCCCCTGGTTTTGAGAGTTCCAAGTTTCCAAACCATGTTTATAAATTGCAAAAAACTTTGTATGGTTTGAAACAAGAGCTTAAAGCCTGGTAGGAGCGATTGAAATCTTATTTTTTTGCTTTTAAAGGGTTTTAAAATGGGCTCTATGGACAAAACTCTTTACCTACTCAGGCATGACAGCAATACCCTTTTAGTCCAGATATACGTGGATGATATTATCTTTGGTGGCTCTTCTCATGCTCTTGTTTCCAGATTTTCAGATCTTATGAGCAGGGAATTTGAGATGAGCATGAAGGGCGAGCTGAACTTCTTTCTTGTAACACCCCAGGCTTTAAGGAACAAAGCCGGGTGCATCTCATACATGCGCCAAAGGAGACAACATATATAATAACAGAGTGTATAGAGATAAATGTCACAATAAAATCAGAGTACTTATTACATAGCGGAAGTCTTACAAAAATAAAATATGAATATCGCAGGAACTAAAATTTATCCCTGGCGCTAGAAAGCTGACTGGGAGACGCCACCTAGATCAAGTCGAAAGCCTCAGTGTTAGGCGGCTCCTCTTCGACCACCTGCTCTTCTCCTGTGGGGGGTGTGAGACAGCAAGAGTGAGCTCACACATGTTCATCACTCAACAAGTTGTGGGGAATAATGTTGCATGAACTCACCAAAGGTGGGAGTTCATGAAGTGTAAGGAAATACCAAACCTTAGAAATAATAAGTAAAAGTAATAATAAAATAATCCCAAATGCAATGATATGACAAATTAAGTTTAAGTTCCATAAATTAATCATGTGAGTGTCCGAGCCGCTCATGACCGTGAGCACGGCTAGTATACCAGTTTTACACTCTAAAGAGGTTGCGCATCTTTACCCACAAGTCGTGTTACCCATTTTCCACGGAGTTGATCAGACCCCATACACCTCTACCAAGGAAGCAAGGCAGGGTACCACTACGAGGCCTTTACAAAGTTCCACTAGCTTCAGAAAACCCGCTACAATTTATAGGAAGCTCCAGTGCAGGAATCCCTCGCCTGACCGCCATCGCAGCAAAATCAACCCAAGGACCTCCCTACACTGACCACTCCCCTACTGCCCTTGCCCCTTTCGGGTATGGTAGTCATCCACTAGCTTTCCTAGTTAATCAGCCAAGGGCGTCACATTAAACCCTTGTGGTAGCACTATTTTCCCGGGTGGTTCTCCATGTTCCCATTAACATAATGATCTTATCATGAACAGTAAAGAATAAATAGATAATAAAAAGTATAACAATGAGTGATGAATATCTCTATACCCAAATCCACATAAAGCAATAGCATGAACTACCCAAAACTTTAGTAGTAAAACTAGTGGTGAAACAAGGTATAAAGATAGTCAAAATCTAGGGTAACCTATTGGGTTCCAGCAAAATTAACCTATGCAGATCATTATGATTAATAAGAACATGAATGGGTAAAATAAGTGATCAAGGGCACAACTTGCCTTCCACGAGCTCGTGCTCAGCAGTCTCTACCAGCTGAACCTCGGAATCCTGTGTAGCTTGCTCGTCTACTCGCATCAACACAATACATACATGGTATAGCAAAAATTAACATCACACCAAACATGTAAATAAAATACACAGTAATAATCTAGACATTAAGATAAGATCATAGGAACTGGAATTATTAAATTTGGAGTTTTAGATTTTAAGATATGAATTTTCCAAGGTTTTGTGTATTTAATACATGATTAAGTACTAGATAAATTTAATATGTTTTTCATACCAAAACAGTGGCACAAATGGATAGACAATAATATTATAAAAATTTAGGAACTGGAATAGACCAATTTGGAGTTCATATGCATTTTCTATGAATTAAACAAGTTCCTGCAATTAATTTATTACTAAAATTCTAATTCCAAATTAATTTTCCCTGATTTTCTAATCCTCTGGACTGGGCCTCAAATACTGAAAACTGCAGGGGCTCACTGGGAAAATTCCCCAGACACAGGCATAACCCCGCGGTGGATGGCGGGTTATTATTATTAAACTTTAGGGTCTCTTTTGCATAATAGCATGGCCGAAGGGGTAAGGTAGGTTCTCGGTCGTCCGATCCTGATCCGATAGATCCAATATAACGGTGAAGGGGTACGCTCTATTGACCACTAGATCAAGATCTGGTGGTGAGGATTTCACCAACCTAAACGCTATATTGCGATTAAATCCTGAGCGCAGGATGGCCGATCAACGGTCGAGAGAAGCCTTGGACGAATCAATACTCCGATCTAACCACAGCCCTCGCCTAAAGATCCAACGGCCAGGAGGCCATCTCCCACCACTGTCCAAGCCGAGCGACGACGCCAGGAGCTCCCCACGACGGAGCTGTCGCCGGAGATAGCCATCCCGCGCCCCGAGACCTTCCCACACTGCCCGACTAGCGCTACACGAACTAGAGGGCATGGCGAATCCAGAGAAGCAAATCTCACCGAGTTTGGAGGTGTGGAATTCCCTGCCCACGGAGAGGCGCGACCGTGGCAGACACCCCTGCTCTGGCGAGCAATTCGTTGCGAGCCGCCCGCCGCTTGCGTTTGGTGAGTCCACACGCACCCTCCCGCAGACGTGGCGCAGCACCCGGCCTACTCGATTAGGTCCCAACAGCGTCGTGGGGATGGAGACGACGGTGGTGGTCAGCTTTCTCCTCTCGGTGATGACCGCCGCTGGCGAAAACTCACACGATGGGAGGTGTAGGTGGTTGAGAGGGTAATCATAGGCGCAGGTACGGCTTCATATATCCGTGGCGCAGCTGGTGGCCTGGGTGGCCATCACCGGACCCCGCGGATCTCGGCGGTCAGCTCGCCCGTGACGGTTACGCTAGGGAGATGCGCCTGACGACATGGGGCCACCAGCCGGAGACACGGAGCGAGCCAGCGTGGGTAACACCGGCTGCCATGTGGGCCCTGTCGGTCAGCGTGGACACGCTGCACGTAGGCCTACCGTTAGGCAGTGTTGTGGGCCCACCGGGATGGTGTCACCGCGCGTGCACGACGTGTGGGTTCTGGCAGCTAGGGTTTGCCACGGTGGAGGCGCGCGTGGGAAGGGGTAGATGGTTTAAATTGCTTGTTGCGGCCCATTTAGGTTAGAATTCTTTCTCTTTTTCTCTGGTTTTCTTTTCCTCCTATTTTAAATCCCCAAATTTGAATTTCAAGTATGACTTTGAATTTTGTACTCAATTAAAGATAGATTTTAACCATACTAGTATGGGTGGGTTTATATGTTTATAAATTTTGTTTTATATGTTATATTATTTCTCTCTTTCCTTATTATTTTTTAGACCATTTCCAATTTCTTAAGTTGTGCCTTTGGGATAAATCTAAATTCCCAAATCATTGCTATGTCTTTTTTTATTAGTGTTATTATTATTCAATGCACAAACAAAAGAAGTCCAGCATGATGCATGATTTAGTGGCACATCTTTGTTAATTATTTCTTTGTTTAAGTGAGGTGTCCACATGAAATGATGAATAGGGATGGCGCACCCATATAGGTAAAGGAAATATTCTCTTATCAGATGATTTACAAATTTGGGTATTACATTTCTTGGGCTACAAATCAAGCAGACCTAAGTGAAAGTTCCCTTTGACCCAGGAACAGGATCTGGATGTCGCCTAGAGGGGGGGTGAATAGGCGAATAAAAATTATCACTTTAAAACTTAAACTCTTACTCTACTCGAAGACTAGATCGCAGTGGAGTGAAGAACCCTTCAAGTAGATTGCAGCGGAATTGAGATTCCTGTCTTGAGAATATCCTGCACTTCAAAGAAAGCTAGTACCACAAGTAAGTAGTGAAGTGCAAACGTAAGAACTGAATAAGACAGAGAATCAGCACACAACACAGAGTAGAGCACGTGGACACAGGAATTTATCCCGAGGTTCGGCCAAGCCTGAAATGCTTGCCTAGTCCTCGTTGGAGTTAGCCACTCCTGGGCTTGGAGTCTATTTCAACTCCTTCCTCCGTTTGCTCAGATCTGTCAGTCAGACAGATAGAGCCTTCCACTATGTTGAGGTAGTTACAACAGAGCCGCGGCTGCTTACAATCTTCTTGACAGCACTCCGGCAGAGTAACAATATGCTCAAGACTATGCTCTAGCTCTTAGCAGCACTTCTCCACTCTCTAGAGGCTTATAGCTTTGCCTTTACACAAACTATCGAGATATACACGAGAGGGAGAGAGAGAATTGATCCGAGTGATGTCTACACTTGTATATTGCTTGAGGCGCCTAGGGGTCCCTTTTATAGGCACAAGGGGCCTAAGAGTCGTTGGAAGCAATCCAGGAAGGCAAATCTTGCCTTCAGTCAGGTGGCGCACCGGACAGTCCGGTGCCCGATTTCCTTCCAAAATTGGCACAGTCGACCGTTGCAGTCTTGGAGCCGTTGGCACACTGGACAGTCCGGTGCCCCATCTGACCGTTGGCTCGGCCACGCGTCACGCGCGGATTGAGCGGCCGACCGTTGGTCCAGCCGACTGTTGGCTCAGCGGACAGTCTGGTGCACCACCGGACAGTCCGGTGAATTATAACCGAACGTCGCCAGACTTCTCCCGAGAGCGGCGACTTCGCCGCAGCCGACTCACCGGACACTGTCCGGTGCACCACCGGACAGTCCGGTGATTTATAGTCGTACGCCGCCGACTCCTCCCGAGAGCGACCTATTCAACAGAGTTCAACCTGGCGCACCGAACACTGTCCGGTGCACCACCGGACAGTCCAGTGTGCCAAGCCGAGCTGAAATTGGCTGCTCATAGCCAACACTTTTCCTTTTCTCTTCTTCTTTTCTTTCTGTTTCCAGCACTCAGACAAACCATGTTAGTGCTCAAAAGCAATGTATTAGGTCTGGAAACATACCTCGTGCCTTTATTTGCGCTTTACCCAATTTTAGCATTTAGCACGTCTTGATATTTAATGTGGAACTTCAAAACCTCAAGTCAGCTTGACTTGATCTAGATTGATATGTCGGAGTTCCAACACCCTGCAAAGGTCATATAGAATGTATCCAAACATAGGAACAACCCAAACTAAAGATCAGAGTGCACTTAGCTCTTTTGGGCTGCTTCTAGTTCTGTTTTTGATATTTGTTCCCGTTCTAGTGACCTTGATCTCCTTCTTAGAGCTTGGTCTTGAGCCTTATGACTTACACCACATAACCATAGATGTTTCCTCATTGGTTGTAAGTCACGTCCTTATGTTGTGATCCTTGATGTGCCATAGCTTTTCTCAACTCGATCACCCTTGACTTTGCAAGTCTTCTTCTTCACCCTTGGCTTTGGGTTCCTCAGCCTCTTTGACCTTCTCCCGTGCACTTGGTACCTCGAAGCTCTACTTGCCTCCATCCTTGGCTTGATCAGTTGTCTTCGAGCTATGCACCCGAGTCTCACTTTATGCAATGTCCATTATCTATCCATCATCTTGTCCTTGGACCATCACACTTGTTCACTTGTGTTGAACCCTGTTAGCTTTACATTAAGCACCTGTACAACACTTAGACACTTGTTAGTCCTTTAATTGAGTTGTCATCCAAACACCAAAACCCACAAGAGAGCTTTCAATCTCCCCCTTTTTGGTGATTGATGGCAACACAATTAAAGCATACATAAGAGTGAAATTTAAAGCACAAATTTTGAATTCTAAGTTTGTAGAATGCTCCCCCTAAATATGTGCTTACATTAAAAACTTAACTTTGGCCTTAAATGCCAAAATGCACATACTTAGGCTAAATCGAAGCATTTCTACACCTTAGCACCTGTGGGATGCATTGTGTCAAGAATCAAACCATGATGCGTATAACACATAAATGCACAGAATCAGTGTTAAACACCATTCACTTGAGTGGATATATCACAGGAATATCAACCTACCACTATTCACCTTTAAGATACCAATTTAAACTAAGATACCAATTTAAAGCAATCGTAAAGCACCATTAATCTATTGACCACATGCACCATTATCCACATGAATATCTATTATAGAATGAGCACCATAGATGCCAATTAATTCATAGCAGTGAAAGCACTAGTTTCGCACCATCACCATATACTACAACAAGAAGCATATGATACGAATTATCAACTACACAATAACACACTAACAATGCTCAAGCTAACACATCACCCCTTAGGATAAGCTTTCCTCTCAGGTTGAGATAAGCTTTAATGCACAAATTCTCCCCCTTTGACATCAAACACCAAAACCATATTCAAGCAAGAACATAGGATGATGTCAAGGGACAGCAGGGTGTTAAGGAGGAAAAACACACTATCAAAACTCCCCCTTACTTATTAAACATATGCACTACCAACATTTGAGTAAGATACATATAAGCAAAAAGGTCAATACTCCCTTTTGTACCTTTACCATGTTGTAGTGTACTTCCCATCTTGAAAGTATTAATCTCTCGGGAGCTTCTCCACACTTGTGCCTGATTCTTTATCCTAACCTTTTCTTGTTGCTAAGACACCAAGCTTAGAGCAAGTTATAGTATTGTGGCACAAGATGAAGCTTCTATTCTAGTGACTACTAAAAGATGTAAATTGAAGCAAACTATCACGGCTACCAATTGAAAAGTCATTTATTATCATAGCTCCATGATATTTAAGGATAAGCATCTAGTATCACCAAATATTATAGAGCATGAGCAATCTAAAAATATGTAATTACTCACGACTTAAGATACCAATTTCTTAACTTACAGAGGTACCCAAGTCCTGATTGCTCCATTTCTTGCTCATCTTCTCTTTTCCACCTTGAGACTATACAAGATCGCTCAAAAAACAATTAGTCTCAAAAGGCACAAGTTATGTGTGCTCCCCCTGAACTTGTGCATCAAGTATTTGAATAACTTGCACTTTGCACATTCTAGCTTTCTCAGAACTAGAGGGGATCACAACATATCTTGGTCAAGGCATACTCTCAATTTCATCACAAAGAGATAACAATTGAATACCAAATGAAGGGTTGACTTAATACAACAATGCATGCCTCAAGAATTATAACCTAGACATGCTTCATACCAGCATTTTACAAGCAACCTAGACATGCTTCATACTTGACAATCATTGCACCACATATACCAATTGAAAAACAACATGATCATGCATATAAAGCGCAATGTCTAAGCACATCATAATTAAGAAGGTTCCTTAGGTACACCAAAAGAAACAACATTTTAAAGTAAGGAGCACCTAAGCCAAGATACTACCAATTCAGAGGCAAGACCATAACTGTGATCACAATCAATGGAACTTCAAGATATTCAATGAAATTGCATAGTTCCATTTTCCATACCTTTGCCTTTTCCTGAATTGCCATGAGAGCACCAGTTGTCACTAATTGAGGGCTCCTTTTGTTCATGCACCTTATAGCTCAAAAGGATGCATTAGAGGCACAACATGGATTTTGGTATTCACACAATACCAGACTAGAGTAATCATGTGAACATAAACTAAACAAAATGTCATATTTGCACAAAGGTTAATCATTAAAACCATATAGCATAACTCACAAAGGGATACAGGTTTATTCACGAACACAAAAAGAGTTAATCATGGTGGATATATCTAATGAAAAACTACCCATTAAATGATTCAAGAGACATAACCTCTAAAGCACACAATCATGATTAAGAACGCATGGTTACGATCTTGGAAATCATTAATCATTGACTGAAAGGTACTCAACACAGGCAATCAAAAAAGCATAACTGCTCCAAGGACAGGTAGCACAACAATCAGACTTAAGAGCAGTACTGATTATCAACAAAGTACTTAAGATACAAGGGTACCATCTCATGGAGAGCAAGTTGCAGAATCTCATCAAGGTCCTTTGCTTGATTCACCAATAATGATTAAGGACCTATTCACCTTATTTCACTTCAGATGAACATGGTATTAGTGTCTCACAGTAATTTAGCCTTGGGTCAATGAATAAACACCAAAACAATTAACAGCTTAAGCATAGAGTTTGAGATAACTGTCTTAAGCTCTCCCATGGTCTCCAGTCCATCTCAAGGCACCTGCATGGTCTAGTTAGCACAATTTGGTACCCACCTCGGGATGGGTCCATGACGTTCAACTAAAAGTGCCTTTGGTACCCAAATAGACTTTGTGCTAGTTCTAGGTGATCTCGTTATAGATCTAGCATAAGTGTATGATTTGGGTCTCCTAAGCGAATGAGATTGAGACAAATTCACTTGCTTAGGAACCTTACCTTTATTACGTACCTTGGATAGATGACCCTGCTCACCACACTTGTAGCAGAAGCGTTGCTCAACCTGACATGACGCTTGCTGTTTGTCATTTTCCTTGGTGAGAGTCATCTTGGAGAATGCACATGCTTGGTTCATCAATAGCGGACAAGAAGTGATCGTATGGTTCTTGTCATTGCATCCGAAGCATTTCCTTATCCCTTCTCCCTTGTCGTTGTATGGACACGACGCAATGAGGTGTCCTGCCTTATTGCACTTAAAGCACCCCCTTTTTCCTTTTCTCTTTTTGTTCTTGGATGACATAGAGAAATGGTCAGTGCAAACAACATGATTAATTGAATCTTTACCTTTTTTCAGGCTCATGTTGATTTCTTCATCTTTAGGAACATCCTTCTTATGGAGCTTAACACTTGCTGCAGTTTTTCCCTTCTCAAGCTTCTTCACCACGCGCCCGTGGATATCTTGAAAAAGTTGAGCAATGCGTCTTCTCCTTAGTTGTCTTTGCTTCTTGTTCCCACACAATTTCTTTTGTGACCCTACAACTTTTTGCTCATTTATACATTCGCTTCCTTTTGAGCGACAGGGGTTAGCACATGGTGATAGATTATCCAAATGTGTATTTGTGCAAGAATGAAGTTCACATGAATTTAAGTTCGTAATTACGACCTCATGAGCAACATCAAGGATGATATGGTCATCAACTAATTTATTATGAGAATATGAAAGCATATCATACTTTTCACCTAGAGCAAGTTTTTCTAAGTTTATCATTTCTACTTGACTCCTAAGCATAGAATTTTCAGTTTTAAGTTGAGCAGCATTAGATAATACATCATGATTATTTCTTTGCTCAATTAAAACAGATTCATACCGTTGGACCAAATTCCCATGAGAGTACTTTAGCTCCTCATGTTCTTTGGTCATCTTCTCCAGGCTGTTGTTGGTTTTGATGAGAGTTTCCTCTAGCCTGAGAAGCGTCTCGCCTTATTCCTTGTTCCTTCTCAACAGCTTAATCAAGAGTGCTTTGTCTTCTTTGTTGAGATGGGTGTAGAAACGACGAATCTCCTCTTCCACATCGTCGGTCTCATTTTCCCTGTCATTATTATCAGTGGAAGCAAAACAGGAAAATGTACCTTGTGATGATGTAGACTCCTCATCCTCATATTCTTCCTCATCATCACTTTTGTCTCCACCATCATTGTTAGCAATAAGACATTTATTACTAGTGGAAGACAAACCTGTTGATGAGGTGGATTCATCGTTTGGTTGCCATCGTTCTTGTTCTTCTCCCTTGGACAAGTTAGTATCACCAGCAATAGAGGGAGCAGAGGAAGTGCATATGGACTTAAAAAATTTCAACTTAAGTTTAGTCCATAGATCATGAGCATCAACAAATAAGTCACTATCACTACTCATGATGGCAAAATAGGCACCTCTAGAAAGAGAATCAACTAAGATGTTGCAAGCATGGTGATTTAGAGATAGACATCTTAGTTCATCATTAGAAGGATTTTTACTAACATTAGAGGGAAAAATACTTCTACTAAAGATCTGTCTCAAATCAGGATCAACATGCAAGAAAGCATTATAAATAGAGACAGACCAAGATTTGTAATTAGAACCATCGCCTAAAAGAAGTTCTACACTTACCTCTTGTGACGACATCGTCATCTCTGGACATCTAAGCCCACACTGGAGAGGCCTAGCTCTAATACCAATTGAAAGTTCCCTTTGACCCAGGAACAGGATCTGGATGTCGCCTAGAGGGGGGGTGAATAGGCGAATAAAAATTATCACTTTAAAACTTAAACTCTTACTCTACTCGAAGACTAGATCGCAGTGGAGTGAAGAACCCTTCGAGTAGATTGTAGCGGAATTGAGATTCCTGTCTTGAGAATATCCTGCACTTCAAAGAAAGCTAGTACCACAAGTAAGTAGTGAAGTGCAAACGTAAGAACTGAATAAGACAGAGAATCAGCACACAACACAGAGTAGAGCACGTGGACACAGGAATTTATCCCGAGGTTCGGCCAAGCCTGAAATGCTTGCCTAGTCCTCGTTGGAGTTAGCCACTCCTGGGCTTGGAGTCTATTTCAACTCCTTCCTCCGTTTGCTCAGATCTGTCAGTCAGACAGGTAGAGCCTTCCACTATGTTGAGGTAGTTACAATAGAGCCGCGGCTGCTTACAATCTTCTTGACAGCACTCCAGCAGAGTAACAATATGCTCAAGACTATGCTCTAGCTCTTAGCAGCACTTCTCCACTCTCTAGAGGCTTATAGCTTTGCCTTTACACAAACTATTGAGATATACAAGAGAGGGAGAGAGAGAATTGATCTGAGTGATGTCTACACTTGTTGGCTGCACTTGTATATTGCTTGAGGCGCCTAGGGGTCCCTTTTATAGGCACAAGGGGCCTAGGAGCCGTTGGAAGCAATCCAGGAAGGCAAATCTTGCCTTTAGTCGGGTGGCGCACCGGACATCCGGTGCACCACCGGACACTGTCCGGTGCCCGATTTCCTTCCAAAATTGGCGCAATCGACCGTTGCAGTCTTGGAGCCGTTGGCACACCAGACAGTCCGGTGCCCCATCTGACCGTTGGCTCGGCCACACGTCACGCGCGGATTGAGCGGCCGACCGTTGGTCCAGCTGACCGTTGGCTCACCGGACAGTCCGGTGAATTATAACTGAATGTCGCCAGACTTCTCCCGAGAGCGGCGACTTCGCCGCAGCCGACTCACTGGACAGTCCGGTGATTTATAGTCGTACGCCACCGACTCCTCCCGAGAGCGACCTGTTCAACAGAGTTCAGCCTGGCGCAGCGGACACTGTCCGGTGCACCACCGGACAGTCCGGTGTGCCAAGCCGAGCTGAAATTGGCTGCTCATAGCCAACACTTTTCCTTTTCTCTTCTTCTTTTCTTTCTGTTTCCAGCACTCAGACAAACCATGTTAGTGCTCAAAAGCAATGTATTAGGTCTGGAAACATACCTCGTGCCTTTATTTGCGCTTTACCCAATTTTAGCATTTGGCACGTCTTGATATTTAATGTGGAACTTCAAAACCTCAAGTCAGCTTGACTTGATCTAGATTGATATGTCAGAGTTCCAACACCCTGCAAAGGTCATATAGATGTATCCAAACATAGGAACAACCCAAACTGAAGATCAGAGTGCACCTAGCTCTTTTGGGCTGCTTCTAGTTCTGTTTTTGACATTTGTTCCCGTTCTAGTGACCTTGATCTCCTTCTTAGAGCTTGGTTTTGAGCCTTATGACTTACACCACATAACCATAGATGTTTCCTCATTGGTTGTAAGTCACGTCCTTATGTTGTGATCCTTGATGTGCCATAGCTCTTCTCAACTCGATCACCCTTGACTTTGCAAGTCTTCTTCTTCACCCTTGGCTTTGGGTTCCTCAGCCTCTTTGACCTTCTCCCGTGCACTTGGTACCTCGAAGCTCAACTTGCCTCCATCCTTGGCTTGATCAGTTGTCTCCGAGCTATGCACCCGAGTCTCACTTTATGCAATGTCCATTATCTATCCATCATCTTGTCCTTGGACCATCACACTTGTTCACTTGTGTTGAACCCTGTTAGCTTTACATTAAGCACCTGTACAACACTTAGACACTTGTTAGTCCTTTAATTGAGTTGTCATCCAAACACCAAAACCCACAAGAGAGCTTTCACCAAGACGAGACCTTTGTGCATGAAGGCAAGTATACAAAGGTCATCCTAAAGAAGTTCGACATTGGTGAGGCCAAGCCTCTTTTTACGCCCATGTCCACCACGATGGAGCTTGATGCCGATGAGGACAGCGAGCCCATGGACTAGAAGGAGTACAAGAGCATGATTAGTTCCCTCCTATACTTGACTGCGACAAGGCCAGATATACACTTTGCAGTGTGTCTGTGTGCTCGTTTTGAGGTTTCCCCACACACTTCTCATAGACAGGTTGTGAAACAGATTATGAGGTACATGCACTTCACTCCTGAGTTTGATTTGTGGTACTTTTCTTCTTCTGTTCTATCTTTTTTGTGGTTATAATGATGCTGATTTTGCGGGATGTCACTTGGAGCATAAGTCTACTTCTAGGACTTGTCAGTTTTTGGGGACTTCATTGGTGTTGGTTACTTGTTTCCAATTGCTACATGGCATAAAAAATAAGGCAACACAAGTTAAGAATATGAACCTTCATCCTCATATTATTAGTTACTAGAAGTAACAACTTGAAGACAAAGGTTCCTGAGAGGAAATGCAACGAGGGAATATTAAATGACATGAGAATAGGCAACAAAGCACAATACTCATCTCTTATGCCTTAACAATTTTATTCCATTTTCCCTTGTGCTAAACAAGATTACAAACATACCTTCGACTTTTCTATGTAAGGTAGGTCGAAGGGTCTTTGAAGGCTAAGCGAAACGAAGCTAAGGCCCTTGGAAAGGTGAGTTTATGTAGGGCACTCTTCACCTATTTATAAGGAAGATGAACAACTTCGTAGGAAATTACAAACATGTCCATAAAGTTCACACACATGGTTTACAAATGATGTAGGGGCATTGTTGTATTTTCTCTTTCTTTCTTGTTGCACAAGTCTCAAACTTCTTCTGCTTCGCCACTTTATGCTTGAAAGCCCTTTCATGCCGAGGTTGACGGCTTCAAGTTGCACCCTTGCCACTTCTATGTACTTGACGAAGTTTCTCCTGATATAGCTTCGACTTTTCTTGGCACCACTCCGTCCAAAGGCCAGATTTGTCCACCGTTAGTTATGTACCTGAAACACATTAATTCACGCCGAAGCAAAGGCATTCTGAGGACCTTCGGTAGAGTAGGCCTCCAATAATTGGTTTCCAGGTCTTCGCGCAAATAGTCTAGCGTTACTCAGTCTACCATAGAGGCTAAGTATGTCGCTGCCGCTAGCTTTTGCTCACATTTGTTATGGATGATGTCTACTTTACGGGATTTTGGCTTGGATTTTCATCAGGTGCCTCTGCTTTGTGATAGCACGAGTGCCATAAGTGTTGCCAAGAATCATGTGCCACATTCGAGGACCAAGCACATTGATGTTCGCTTTCACTTTCTTCATACCATTTTGAGAAAGGCGACATCGATTTGTGCCAAGTTGATACCCATCGTGAGCTGACTGACATTTTCACCAAAACCCTTGATCAGTCTACTTTTGCACATTTGTGAGGGGAATTGGGTGTTTGCTTCTTTTTTGATCGAGGGCTCCCGTTTGGTTTTTTCTCTCTTCTGATTTTTCATGTATATTTGGTTTTTCTTTCTTGATTCCTATATTATATCTGCATCCCATGTAGCATTTTGAGCTTCACTTATATAACTGTTATATTGTAACCATGCTCCTAGTAGTATGTTCTATGTGTACATGTTGATGCTATGGCAGGCTTAGACTCTTTTTGCTTATATTGATACAATCTTGTTGAGCTAAGCTTGTTTTCATAATTGTGAACTTGACTATTACTTGTTGAATCCAAAACATGTCCACCATTTGAGATTGGCACCTAGCATGTGTAGGATGTGTTTGAAATTCTTTGTGTTGTCACTAGTACGCTAGCTGGCTATGTCTCACACTCTGAGTCATTCAGTATCTTAGATCATAAACACTATGCTTAAAATCAAAATTAAGATAAGTGAAAAATTCAGAAAGATCAAGATGGGTTTGCATTTGTCCCCACCTCTCTGTATTGAGAGTGCTTCCATTTGCACTTTTGGGTGAACTTGAGCAGGGTCGTTATAATACCCTAAAAACCAAACCATGTTTATAATCCTAATATGGTGTGTCCTACTGATGATCGAAAACCGTAGATGCATAGATATCGTCGAGACGATTCCGATCAACTACTAGTTTGCCTTGTTTGGAGTCTGAATGAGTTTTTTCAAGTGCCGGTCGATCTGAGCCATTGGATATTAGGATTGAGGGAGTTTTCTTCTATTTATACCTCCCTAACCCTAGCAGCCACGTCCTCCCACCCTAGCAGCCATCCCCTTTTGTGCCTTGCTCAAGAGAAGAAAGGAAGAACAAGGGAGAGAAGAGAGGGAAGATTAGGGCACACAGTCGCCTGTCGTCGTCATCGTTCCTCTTCAAGAATTGGTTGGATTTCCTTTCCTCTCTCCATTGTCCCCACTTGATGGATGTTTTACCTTGTTTTGGATGAGTTTTAGGCCCTGCAATTAGCCCTTTATGTTGGATTAGATGGGAGATTAGATTTTTGATCTCGAAATTAGTCTCTGCAGAATAACAGATTCGATAGTTTTTGTTCATGCCAGTTTTCCGTGGTCTTAGAGGCCTCAAAAAAATAAAAAGTATATTTATGAGTTGTAGATAATTTAGATATCTTTCCGTGTCCGCGAAGAACACCTCAATCGGACATCAGATCAGAAAGTTATTGCAGTTTTATTATAATAGTTTTTCAGTCTCATAATTCTGTGCAGAATCTGTTCTATTAAGATTTAGGCAATTTTATCAACAGAATTCAACCTTGGGCTTGTAAGAAAAGTTGTAGATAATTTCATAAGCTTTCCAGATTGTTAAAGAGTGCATTCATATGAATTATGAAACTCTAGTTATGTTTGTTTTACGGTGGCTGTTTCTGTTGGCCTGACAGAAATGAGTGGGTCTGTTCACTGGTAGGTTTCATCAAGTAAATGGACGAATTGGATCTCCCAGCTATGGAGACTTTTGTAGAGGGATAAAAGTTCTTACTTCCAGCAGAATTTCATGATTTTTGGTTGAGTAGTTTGTGAGATATCGAATTTTGAAAGTTAACTATGCGGCTGTCTAAAACAGATTCAGTCAGTTATCTTGTAATATGTTTTAGACTTATAGATGGCAGAATTTAATTATCTATTGAATACCGAAGTTGTAGAGTATTTTATGTAGATACTTCTAGAGTATTTGTTTGATATCACCACTGTTATAATTTTAAAGATACAAAATTAACAAACAGCGCTGCTGCTGTTTGACATGTGGTTCACGGTGGGAGTCTTTTCACCAGGTCTTGGTTTCAAGCGTAGGAACGATTTGTTGATTGTTGGCAAATGTTTATGAAATATTTGTACTAAGTTTTATGCCCCGCAACAGGTGGTTATGCTCCGGATCATGCTTAGTACATTTTCTTCTTCGATGAAGGCAAGTGAATGTAGCGGTGGTTGCTACCGTTTTGACTTGTTGTTTTATCGCCTACACTCTAATATTCAGAATCATCGAATTCTTTCGTAATTGAACTCTATGGGATGCTTTACTTGATTGTATTATATTGATGCTTAATCATATATTGATGATGATGATGATTCGAGTATGACCCACGAGATTAATTCACACTCCTGAAGGTGAATGAAGTATTATTTGAGGTTTGTATTGTATCTGAAGGTAAACGAAGTATTGTTTGAGGTTTGTATTGTATTTGAAGGAAGTGAAGTATATTGATAAATGCAGCATTCCATATACATTGCATGATTCACTTGCATCTGAAGTTTTGTCGTGACCTATGGTCCGACCGTACCGGTACAACTTAGCATCGTACGTTGCCCGAGGAGGGGTACGATGCGGCTTCATACCCTTAGAGGTATGAAGGCAGAGGACATATGCATTGCATTCATATGCATTCATTGAAGTGATATTTGTAGATGGTGTGGTTTTATACTCTAAGAGATATGAAGGCAGAGGACTTACACATTGCATTCCTATGCATACATTGAAGTGATATTTGCAGGTATTGTTGACGCAGGGAAGTGTTATACAACCTATTGTGGTCGTTCGAGGAAATGAGATGGCATTGGTTATTTTGGGACTATTGAGTTCTATATCTACAAGTATTTCTGATCTCAATTGTGATCCCTTTTAAAATGTTGATTAATTCAATTCTTTTGGTTTAAATATCTCGTCAAAATATTTTACTTGCTGAGATGTTTCATCTCACTCTTGCATTACTCAATGCAGGTACTTAATTCATGTTGGGAATGAGGGAAGTAGCAGCACGTCCACCTTCACTCTCATAATAACGCTGCCCAGGCACAACCATGATTTAATTAGAAACTTCTTGTCAAGGATGTTTGTTTTTAACTAGTCGTGCACACTAGTTAATTCAGTTTATGTCGTTATGGTTATCTTCCCATTGCTAGCAGATTATTAATGTCTAGTATGTTTTCTTATCATGATATATGTTTATACTCTGTTGCTTCCACGTTTATGCAAATTTCCAAAGGAGATGCTGTCGAAATTTTATATATGAATGTTAGTTGTGTAGTTTAGTAGCATTTCAGGGTGTTTGTGGATCCTGGGGTGTTACAGTTGGTATCAAAGCATAGACTTTAGATTCTTGGCAATTTGAAGATAAATTTGACACACTTGCACATATAGGAAGGTTGTGGGTTCAAATATCTTTGATATATGTTAATGTCTTTGAAGTGCAGATGAAATAATTTCACCCTCCCTAATCCTTTACGGTGATGTGGTAAGTTGTTTATGACTTAATGCCTGATATAATTCATTTCTAAATTTTGATATTGTTTATTAATAAGATTGATATCGCTGTTATTTTGTGAGATTGAAGTCGTTATTATGCTTGTGATATACGTGTATGCCTATGTTGTTTTCAACATGTTTTTCATGGTTGAGTTTTATTACAATAATATTGTTATATATGTTTGATCGAGGATGTTTCCAAGAGGAGTGTGAATTGCATGTTTTGGGTTACAAGGTAACCATCGATTTGGATTTAAGTTGTTGGGCGGTTGGTGGATAGCTCCAACTATCTTTGCAAGGAATGATTGTTTATGCCGAGAAACCAGTTCTGAAAGAAATGAATATTGGTACTTTTATATGGATTTTGGGGGGAAAGTCTTTACATAGCTAGCCAGAGTGGATTACATGTCTCCTTTCTATCTTGTGTTTTAGTAGCCACAAAGCCTAGATGTGGTTTAAAGTGGTTGCATGTTAGTCATGCTAATTGTAGAATAAATCTTTTATTTTCTTGATCCATTGATTATATATTAATACGTTGAGGATCTGATGGTTATCTCCCTGATGCATGCTTGTGGAGCCATTGTTGGACCACTTATCTATTGGTTTGAATGAAGTCATTGCCTAGCCTAGAGTTGGTTGGGTGTGGTTAGTCACCTATTTCTAAATGATGTGGTTCTTACATCAGATTGAGGTGTTTGTCATGTGTGTGAAGGATTACAGGGTTATTATTGACCCTGTATGTCTGGTACTTTGAGTGCATCGTATGATGGAATGAAATGTAAGTTTCTGAACTACAGTAGATGAAGACTTATATTATGAGTAGGTTAACCTTACTAGTTTGGATATTTTTTTTAGTTGAGTTGTTGGATGAAGTATAGTGACATTAGTTAAGCAAAGTATTGTGTTGTTGTTGTGCTGTCAGTGCTCTTTGTGGAGTTTTTGGCATTTGTTCGATGAACTGTGCCGCACAGAATGTTATTGGCTTCTTGTTGGCTTTATTGCTCCATTAGTTCTGTAGACTTTCTCCCTTTTGTGGGGTGTAAAGAATGTTAGATTACATGATTATCTTTTTCATGACGTCAAGAACAAGGTTTAGGAAGATTAGGAGTTTTGTTTCAATAGAACGACTTGTTTCGTGGTGCTTTGATGTGAGGTGTTTGATCTTCTTATGCATTCATCTGGTGTGGATGTTTGACAATTGAATTAAAATGAATTGTTGAAGTTGGTAAGAGTTGTTCTTAGTGCATATTACCTCTTCATAAAAAGAGTGTTGTTTTAAGACATTGATCTTGATGTATAGTTGCATCCAAATTCAATGATAGCAAATCCTAGTGTTGATTGCACCTATGACAATGCCTTGGGAATTCATTTTATATTGTTTTATGATTGTTATCAAGGTGTGTCATTTTCTTTGGTAAATTAGTCCGACTTAGAGGTTATTTCATGAAAAACTCTTTTCATGATCTCGTCAAGGCTACTAGTCTACTATATGAGTCTATTTAGGGTGTTTGGCCGAGTTTTACCGTTGGTGAATGTCTTGATTTGTAGAAGTGGCTGAATTCGAGGACGAATTCTTTTAAGGGGGGTAGAATATAATACCCTAAAAACCAAACCATGTTTATAATCCTAATATGGTGTGTCCTACTGATGATCGAAAACCGTAGATGCATAGATATCGTCGAGACGATTCCGATCAACTACTAGTTTGCCTTGTTTGGAGTCTGAATGAGTTTTTTCAAGTGCCGGTCGATCTGAGCCATTGGATATTAGGATTGAGGGAGTTTTCTTCTATTTATACCTCCCTAACCCTAGCAGCCACGTCCTCCCACCCTAGCAGCCATCCCCTTTTGTGCCTTGCTCAAGAGAAGAAAGGAAGAACAAGGGAGAGAAGAGAGGGAAGATTAGGGCACACAGTCGCCTGTCGTCGTCATCGTTCCTCTTCAAGAATTGGTTGGATTTCCTTTCCTCTCTCCATTGTCCCCACTTGATGGATGTTTTACCTTGTTTTGGATGAGTTTTAGGCCCTGCAATTAGCCCTTTATGTTGGATTAGATGGGAGATTAGATTTTTGATCTCGAAATTAGTCTCTGCAGAATAACAGATTCGATAGTTTTTGTTCATGCCAGTTTTCCGTGGTCTTAGAGGCCTCAAAAAAATAAAAAGTATATTTATGAGTTGTAGATAATTTAGATATCTTTCCGTGGCCGCGAAGAACACCTCAATCGGACATCAGATCAGAAAGTTATTGCAGTTTTATTATAATAGTTTTTCAGTCTCATAATTCTGTGCAGAATCTGTTCTATTAAGATTTAGGCAATTTTATCAACAGAATTCAACCTTGGGCTTGTAAGAAAAGTTGTAGATAATTTCATAAGCTTTCCAGATTGTTAAAGAGTGCATTCATATGAATTATGAAACTCTAGTTATGTTTGTTTTACGGTGGCTGTTTCTGTTGGCCTGACAGAAATGAGTGGGTCTGTTCACTGGTAGGTTTCATCAAGTAAATGGCCGAATTGGATCTCCCAGCTATGGAGACTTTTGTAGAGGGATAAAAGTTCTTACTTCCAGCAGAATTTCATGATTTTTGGTTGAGTAGTTTGTGAGATATCGAATTTTGAAAGTTAACTATGCGGCTGTCTAAAACAGATTCAGTCAGTTATCTTGTAATATGTTTTAGACTTATAGATGGCAGAATTTAATTATCTATTGAATACCGAAGTTGTAGAGTATTTTATGTAGATACTTCTAGAGTATTTGTTTGATATCACCACTGTTATAATTTTAAAAATACAAAATTAACAAACAGCGCTGCTGCTGTTTGACATGTGGTTCACGGTGGGAGTCTTTTCACCAGGTCTTGGTTTCAAGCGTAGGAACGATTTGTTGATTGTTGGCAAATGTTTATGAAATATTTGTACTAAGTTTTATGCCCCGCAACAGGTGGTTATGCTCCGGATCATGCTTAGTACATTTTCTTCTTCGATGAAGGCAAGTGAATGTAGCGGTGGTTGCTACCGTTTTGACTTGTTGTTTTATCGCCTACACTCTAATATTCAGAATCATCGAATTCTTTCGTAATTGAACTCTATGGGATGCTTTACTTGATTGTATTATATTGATGCTTAATCATATATTGATGATGATGATGATTCGAGTATGACCCACGAGATTAATTCACACTCCTGAAGGTGAATGAAGTATTATTTGAGGTTTGTATTGTATCTGAAGGTAAACGAAGTATTGTTTGAGGTTTGTATTGTATTTGAAGGAAGTGAAGTATATTGATAAATGCAGCATTCCATATACATTGCATGATTCACTTGCATCTGAAGTTTTGTCCTGACCTATGGTCCGACCGTACCGGTACAACTTAGCATCGAACGTTGCCCGAGGAGGGGTACGATGCGGCTTCATACCCTTAGAGGTATGAAGGCAGAGGACATATGCATTGCATTCATATGCATTCATTGAAGTGATATTTGTAGATGGTGTGGTTTTATACTCTAAGAGATATGAAGGCAGAGGACTTACACATTGCATTCCTATGCATACATTGAAGTGATATTTGCAGGTATTGTTGACGCAGGGAAGTGTTATACAACCTATTGTGGTCGTTCGAGGAAATGAGATGGCATTGGTTATTTTGGGACTATTGAGTTCTATATCTACAAGTATTTCTGATCTCAATTGTGATCCCTTTTAAAATGTTGATTAATTCAATTCTTTTGGTTTAAATATCTCGTCAAAATATTTTACTTGCTGAGATGTTTCATCTCACTCTTGCATTACTCAATGCAGGTACTTAATTCATGTTGGGAATGAGGGAAGTAGCAGCACGTCCACCTTCACTCTCATAATAACGCTGCCCAGGCACAACCATGATTTAATTAGAAACTTCTTGTCAAGGATGTTTGTTTTTAACTAGTCGTGCACACTAGTTAATTCAGTTTATGTCGTTATGGTTATCTTCCCATTGCTAGCAGATTATTAATGTCTAGTATGTTTTCTTATCATGATATATGTTTATACTCTGTTGCTTCCACGTTTATGCAAATTTCCAAAGGAGATGCTGTCGAAATTTTATATATGAATGTTAGTTGTGTAGTTTAGTAGCATTTCAGGGTGTTTGTGGATCCTGGGGTGTTACAGTCGTGAATGATCGAAACTGGTGTTTTTAGCTTCTGGTTGCTTTTCTGCATAGGCTACACCCGGTTAATAAGTTAGACAATGACAATGATTACAACCTCTCACACTCACATGCTTTTCAGTAAAACTTGTAATCCACTGCAAAATTCGATTAACCTTGAAAATTTCAACTGATATCAATTTCAAATATGTTTCTAGTATGATGAGTGACCACTGTTTGGGGTAGTTCACCAGGTTTACCTTGACTTGCACTTGGTTAATTTCCTGCTTACTATATGCCTAGTGTTGTCTTTAGTGGTGAACGTCGCTTTTAAATTGCTTAAAGCTGAATCAAAATCCTTACACTTCACATATCTTGTGCATATGACCAGTTTGAGTATTTGCTAGCTCGTGTGTTTATTATTGCACACTTAGCACAACACCACTTAGAGCATTTTTACAGTCTGCCTAGTATACTCTTGAAGCTCCTGCATTTTCTCCATTTTCCATTTCTTTTGTATTTCTGCATTTTTAGGGGGAATTCTCTTGTTAAGGGGGAGAATCTGTTTCTACCCTCTTTTGTGCTGAGTTCACTTGTCAACAAGGGGAGAGATTTTGAGATTTTTGGTCTCCTATCAAGGGGAGAAATTTTGTGCAATTTTGGGCTTCTGCTATTCCCATCATCAAAGGGGAAATTTATGCTTTGAGAGAGCATTTTCACATGGGGAGAGATTCTCAGGGGGAGAGATTATGGATTTTGGTGTTTTTTTTGCTAATTGTGTTGAGCCATTTGCCCCTTTCTAGAGGAACTAGCTTTGCTTTTAGCTTTTGTGCTGATTTGGTGCTCCGATGTGGCCTTATCTGCTGGCTAGTGGTATTGCGCGCTGCTTTTGCCTCTTCTTGAGGACTAGCCATTTTCTGCTTGGTCATGTTGAGATGTTGCCCATTTCTTTGGGAACTAAGCTTTTCTCGCCTTGCATGACTTATTTAGCTTCTATCTTACTTTTGGTTGTTCAAGTGAGTTTCTCTTCTTCTTCTTCCTCTTACTTATATATGTTCATGTGGTGGTGTTGAAAATACACTCATCAAGGAGGAGACTGCAAACACAAGGTTGACTGGTCCCTTGTGGTTTGGGTTGATGATGAGTGATTATCAACGGGTAGCACTCTAGGTGTAGTCAGTGGACTGACCATAGTGTGAGATTATTTATGTGCAACCATGCCGGTCGGCTTGTGGTGTGCAGGTATGGAGCACATATATGGTGGTCGATGGCTAAGGAGTAGGTCATGCGGGCTCATGTTGATGGACCGGGAACAGTGAAGGTTGAGTGCTAGGTCTTGGCTGACAGATCGGAGCAGCGGGGTGACTAGCTATGGTGGCTGACACCTAGCGCACGCAATCACACGAGGACATGGCGGAGCGGGCCATGTTGCCAGCACAGTCGAGGACTGGCGGGACACGTGTCTAGGATGTGGGGGACGTGCACGCGGTGTGATACTCACATTGGTTTGGTGGTTTGGGCCTCAAAACCACCTAGTGCTATGGATGCCAGTTTTTTTGCCGAGTTTGGGCCTCAAAACTCGACGACGGTGGTTTCGATGTGAATCAGTGGCGGCACATGGCAACACAGTGAAGGGGTGCGTCAAGACGAAGCAACTTCGTGTGAAGTGCATGGCCGTTGGATCGAAAACCTAGAAGTTGGTCTATGTTGCCTCTGGTGGAGTGGATAGACTCTATGTAAATAGGGGTAGTTTAGGAAAGTTAATAACCCTCTATAAATAGAGGCATAGGGCTGTTAGCTCAGGGTATTTCTTGGCTGCCATTTTGTTTGGAGCACTTGTTTAGAACTCCTAGTTTTCTCTCTAGGTAGTCACCAGCTAAGCCAAGGGATCCATGGTGATTTTGTAACTGTCGACTATGTTTGTGATTTGCATGTTTAATCTGAGGAAGGGTCGTTGGTATGGCCCATGGGTTTTGGTCGCTTCTCCATCTATGTTTTGCATCTTTGCTAAAATTTGGAGTTGTTTCGATCTCATGTTCTTCCTTTCCCTTCTTATATGGATTTATGGAGAACCTTCAAGTTCTTGTGACACGGGTGATGTTGGGGATTGGTTTGTCAGGAGATAGACTCTTTGGATCACTACGTACGCCCGTAAGGTACAGTGCTTGGTCATGATCCGAGTTGATTCTTCTAGGAGTTCGTTTTGAGAAAACCCCAACAAAACCCCATCACTCTCGGTTTTCTAATCTACGCTTCAATTTTTGATTTGTTTGGGTTCATACTTCATCAGTAAACATCTACTACCCCATGCAAACTTTCTGTGAAGTTTGAGATTTTTCTAGGCATTTTTTAGTGCTCGACACTGTTGCCCGTGTGCGAGGCACTGTCGGACCCCGGCGCTGCCACCCTAATTTACTGATGCTTTTGGTTCTGATTTTTCATAAGGAGTTGGGTTGCTCAGTTTTCAGGTTTTTGGTACATTGAAATGACACTGGTTTGTATTGTACTCTGATTTACTGCTTTGAGTCCCTAGAGGTTTTTGGGTTGTTTTGGGAATCAAGTCACAAGAGTTGTTCTCGCTGATTGAGAATTTTGTAGTGGCTCCCATTCACCCCCTTTTGTCACCTCACCAGTCCTTAACAAACCTGTCCCCCTTAAAGGAATCATGTCTAGAGATTCATGATCAGTTAGCAAAGAGCTACGAGTTTTTGGTTTTCAACTCATCATCTCGTTCCCATGTAGCCTCTTCCTTAGTATGGTGACCCCCACTTAACCTTACATATTATGACCGCCTTCTAGTTACTCTATCTATAGTTTCCAAGGTCTCGGTCGACCTCTCAATAGAGGTTAAATCCTCTTGCACATATACCTCCTCCATCATTAATTGTTCCTTCAGTACCCTTAAACACTTTTTAGTTATGGCACATGGAACATTGTGTACTGATAACAGACTTTGACAATTCAAGCTAGTGGCCACTTCATCACGCTTCGCTAGAATCTTGTATGGTCTGATGTATCTCGGTGCTAACTTACCCATGACTCCAAACCTTTAAATGCCCTAAATGGGTGACACCTTAGATATGCAAAATCTCCCACCTTGAAACTCAACTCTCTTTGTCTTATGTCAACATAATTCCATTGTTGCCACTATGGTATTTTTAGATTCTCCTAAACAAATCTGATGGGTTCCTCGGCCTCAAGTTATACATTTGGTCCAAAAACTTGTTTCGCTCCATGTTGGTCCTAATGTAATGGAGTTATATAATTCTTTCCATATAACACTTAAAAAGGCGACATCTTAAGGCTGACATGATAATTGTAGTTGGTGCAAGAATTTCGTGTAAAGCTACCTTTTGTCCCATCTGGCTTTGTTCTGCAAGGCGTACACTATCAACATGTCCTCTAGAATATGATTAGTCCTCTCGGTCTATCCACCTATTTGTGGCTGACAAGCTTAGCTAAAATTTAAGTGTGTTTTGAAGGCTCCATGAACTTATCTATGAAAATGTGATGTGAACTGGGTGGAGACAAGATACAATATTAGGCTTGGTACAATTCGATGACGACAATGAATACCTTCATGTAGAAGCAATGCCCAAAGAAGCCTCGTTTGAGAGAAGACATGTGTGGCATGTTTATATGGTAAAATATCATAATATACACCTTCGAATGTGAATCATTACTATATAAAAGGAAGGGGTAAAATGTAATTGCACACAAGGTACAACTTACAAGCTACATTAATGCTGTAATGGCACTAATGTAAGGAACTTTAGGTCCTGGTGATTCCTCAGCATCACTCTTTGGTATAAATGGGCCAATACTCCTTTCAAGGGATCTTACAACCTTCGGGGCCTTTAAAGGGCGAGCTTTGGTTATATTAAATCACTCAAGGACCTTCTTACTATTGGTCAACTGATGTAAAAATATTCCTTCAGGGAAATGCTCAATCTGCAAGACCAAGCAAAATTTGATTTTCTCCAAGTCTTTCATTTCAAACTTTGTATTAAGGTAGACACTAGCCTCCTCAATATCCTTTGTGTATCCTACAATATATTCAAGTCATCAACATAGACCAAAATAATACTTAAACCCTTCTATGATTTCTAATAAACACATAAGAAGAATCTAAATGACTTATGTATCCCTTATTCAAGAAAATTCACTAAGCCAATTATACCACATTTGCTTATGTTTTTTAAGCCCATACAGTGCCCTATGCAACTTAATATTGTACATGTTGTAATTTGACTTGAATCCGAAATTCTTAGTTCATCTGGAACCTTATTCTAAATTTCTAAATCGAGTGACACATACAATTATGCAATCACTATGTCCATCATCTCAATTTTTAAGTTTAAACCTACTGTCATCAATATCAGATATCAAAACATTATGTCACTCATAACTGAGGAGTAAGTTTCATTGTGATCGATGTCGGGGCTCTACATGAACCCTTGTGCTACAAGCCTCGCTTTGTATCTCACCACCACATTGTTCGCATCTCTATTTTGGGCAAACACCAATTTGAACCTGACTAGGGTAATTTGATGGGCATGCAGGCGGCAGGCCCGAATACTTGCCTCTTTAAAAGCGAGGATCCTCTTTGATTGCAACAATGATCATAGAGACAAAATCAATGTGGTCAACATTTGTAGTCTTTCAGTTATATAATACTCCCGATTCTACAAAGTTTGTGGTGATTTCTTCAACTGAGTCATCTGGTTCATCGTGATTTTCTAAATTATTTGAGACTAGTCGTTTCGAAGTCCTTGTGCTATTGTTTGTGAGAACATTTGCACTAGAGTGTTCAACTTTAGAGTGTGTCACTTCTAGAACATCTAAAAGAAAGCATGATTCATTCTCTTTGGGAACACAAGGTTGACTTGTCCCTTGTGGTTTAGGTTGATTATGAGTGATTATCAATGGGTAGTGTCTCGAGTTGAGTCGTGGACTAACCGAGGCATGAGTTATTATGTTGTGCAACCATGTCTCTCGGCTTGTGGTGTGTAGGTGTGGAGCACAGGGACAGTGGTCGACGATGAAGGTAAAGGTCATGAAGGTTCGTGCCGATGGACTGGGAGCGGTGAAGGACGAGCGCTATGACTTGACCAAGGGACCAGAGTCACTAGGTGATTAGTCGTGGTGGCTGACACCTAGGACATGCACCAGCGCGAGGATGTGGTAGAGCAGGCCGTGTTGCCGGCATAGTCGGGGACTGACGGGACACGTCTCTAGGACGTGGGAGACGCACATGCGGTGTGCTGCTCATGGAGGTTTCAGTGGTTGAGTCGCAAAACCACCCAATTATTGGTTTTGCTAAGATTGGGCCTTAAAACTCGGCGGTGGCGTTTCCGGCGAGAATCAGATGCAACATGTGGCGTCATCATGAAGGGTGCGCCGAGGCGAAACAACTTCGTGAGGAGCGCGTGACTGTTAGATCAATATCCGAGGAGTTGGTCCATTTTGCCCCAGTGGAGTGGATAGGCTCTTTGTATCTAGGGGTAGTTTAGGAAGTAGTAATAACCCTTTATAAATAGATGGGTGGGTTGGTAGTTTTAGCAATCTCTTTTGGCTATTTCATTTGGCACTTGTATAGAAAACCCTAGTTTCCATTTCCTAGGTTGTTTTAGTTCTTAGCCCGGAGATCCATAGGGGTTTTTGTAAACTCCACATCTGTGTACTCGTGATTTTGAGAGGAAGGGTGATCGTAACCACCCACGGTCTAGCGTTGTTCAAGTCATGTTTTGTTGACCCTGCTATGATTTTCATTTGGATTCTCCTCTCTCAATCCCTCTCTTCTCTCTAGTTGATTTTTGTGAGAATCATTAAGTTCTTGAGTTAGGGTTTGTTTTGGGGTTTCTACCTGGGTTTGATTATGTCCCTAGACCACTAAGATCCTCTAGTTTGCACAGTTTTTGGTTGTGGATTGATCTGAACTCTCAATCCCAAGTCTGTTTGTGTTTTCTGATCTGCGATTGATTTATAAATCCGATTGAGTTCAAAATTTGTGGAGACCTTGGAAAATCATTTTTAAAGGTGTGTGTAAAATTTCAGCTCAATCGAAGTCCATTTGGATCAGTTTGTCACTCAAAATCTGAATTTTGAGCTGCTGAAAACAGCACTAGAAATCGATACATTTTTGGACCGATTCAGTTGAAGTTAAGTGCTCAATTTCCATGTTTAAGCAACAAAATTTGATTGGCTCCCATTCACCCCCTCTGTTCGCCTCACCGGTCTTTCAATTAGTATCGGAGCTGGTTAAGAATTTCCATACCCTAATATGTCTAAAATCCACGAAGGCGACATACTGGAAGAATTACCCTAATGGTGTTGGCAAACCTCCGTTCTTTGATGGGACAGATTACCCATACTAGAAGATCTATATGTCGGCATATCTTTAGAGTATTGGGTATCACGTCTAGGAGATTCGTCTCGATGCTGCTTTTGATGCCCAGAGTGCTCAAGTCACTCCTATTCAGATGGAGTTCCATGACTCGAACAACAAGGCACGGAATAATTCGTTCTCGTGTCTCTCACTTGCTGAGTTTGAGGGAGTTGGACATTTGGCTATGGCTCACCAGATCTGCTCCACCCTCGAGAGATTCCATGAGGGCAATGATCATGTAAGACTAGACTATTTGAGACGTACTGGCAAGAGTACGAGAACTTTGTCCAGTTGGCTAGAGAAACCATTGATACGATTTTTCTCGGTTCCAGACAATTGTGAACAAGATGCACGCCAACAAGGAGTAGCTACCCTATGATGATCATGAGAGAGAGCTCAAGCTACTTCATGCTCTAGATCAGATGGTTTGGTAGGTGAAGGTCTTGGTGATTATTGAGTCACCCAATTATGAGACCCTCACCATGGATGAGCTTTTGGGCCAGCTCAAGTCCACCGAGATTGACCACCAGACCCAAGCCAAGATTGAGAACCCAAGTGCACCCACCATGGCCAAGGTCTCTAGAGGTGGTTCTTAATCTAACCCCTCACCACAGGAGTAGGTGGAGAGCCTTGGGGATGAGGAGCTAGCACTTGTAGCCAGTCAGTCCATGCAGTTCCACAACAACCGCTAGAATTAGCGGCATGGTGGGTCCAAGGACGGTTGCTTCAACTGCGACAACCCTGACCACTTTATCACCAGCTGCCCCAAGAATGTCAAGTAGAAGGTTGCTCACACGACCACCACTCTGGTCGGCAAAAGAGCAAGTGGGAGAACACATTTGACAAGCATAAGTACAGGGAGAGGTTCGACAAGGAGGCACTCAAGAAGACGTACCTCCAGAAGGAAAAGATCAAGGAGCGTTTTGTCCTTGTCTCTCTAAGCGACCTCGACCATGACTCCAACAAGTCCGCGTCTGCTTCAAGCGACAAGGAGCTCGAGAGGCACATTGAGGACAAGCTCAATGGGCTATGATTCATCGCCGACACCACTAGAGGTCTTTGCACCATGGCCCTTGTTGATGATGCGGTGGGTGGCGATAGCACGAACATCAGTGACAACTCTACTTCTAAGGTATCACATTTCATCGATGATCTCACCACTTAGGTAGAAGAGCTGAACGTTGCTTTGGCAAATTTGGACAAGTTGCTTAGGCTTGCTACTCGTGAGAGAAAAGAGTTTAAGTCCAAGTACGAGGGCACGCTTAGGGAGCTTGAGTCTGCTATAGCTTTAGTTGTGGTGTACGATGAGACTGAATGTGATGGGTGTGCCTTTCACATGTTGAACATCACCACTTTGTAGACCAAGTTTGCCACCCCTGCTAGATGAGCGCGATGAGCTTCAATCTAGGTCTAGTTTGTTGGGTGCGTGTTAGACTTGTCCTGACTTGCAGACTGTGCTGGCAGAGAAGAACACTAGGATAGCCTCGCTTGATAAGGCTAGCTCAGTGTAACACCCCTGGTATTACTGTCACTAAAACTTGAGCATAACATCATGAGCATTGGCATATCATGTGTTTGTTACACCTAGAGTGCATTCACTAGGTAAAAATTTCAAATCAGTTGTAATGATGTGACTCATGTGTGGTTAACTCTGGGTAGAGTACTTAACCCTAACTGGGGCTTATGAGTGGAAATGAAGCCCAAATAAGTTAAAACCTCAAAACTCATTAGGAATGATCATAAGATATCATCATGGATAGACTTTAGTGACCCTAAAACCCTAAGGTGCTAAAAACCCTGAAAAGACCCCTAGAAAACCCTAAATTAGGACCCTAGGGGGCTAAGTGTAAATTCTGTGCACTTTTGGACCCAAGTGCAAAAACCAAAGTATTAAAGCACCACAAATTATATGATTCACACATTTGAGGATTTGCATGTCAAAATGTGGGATTTGGGCTTATTTGCAAAAAGCACCACTTAAGCCACCTAAGTCTAAGCCTGAAATTTAGTGAGATGGAGGCATATTTGGAGCCTTATATCTCATAATCCATAAAGGATTTGCCTAGGGTCAATACATCAAATTTGTAGAACTATAATAGGAGTACAACTTTGATTAAGTGATCAAGCCCTAGTGTTGCACATAAATGAGAGATAAAAGGACTTCAAATCGGGCTGTCAGTCAGCTTTTAAACTGAAACATGGTCACCAGTGACACTGACCGAACTTTGGGATCAAGTTTGAGTAGGATTCAATGAGAATTTGACTAGGGATGCTATAACAAAATTGAAGATGGATTGTAGCTCAACAACTTTGATACAGATGATGGATCAAGTTGCTACACAAATTCTAGAGCAAATCATCCCCAAATATGCTTGGTTAGGCGCTATGGAGAAGGTCCCCATGGTACCGTAGCTGACAAAGATCACGGATATAGCCCCCCTCGCCACCGGTGATCTTGCGCTCGGATTCACGCCCAATTAAACGCAGATAACGATCCCCGGGTGAAAAGATCCCGCCGTGGATGAACTTGGAGTACAGTAGCCACTCTGTCGCTCATCCACTTACCGGCGACGTGGCCACGCGACCATCACCGTCGTGCCGCCGTTCCTCACAGTTATGCCACGCCGTCAGCCATCTTACCACGTCGCAATTGATCACAATACACAGCCCTTCTATTGCCTAAGGTCTTGCCACGGTAACAGCCACGGCCACCGCGCCAGTGACTCAGTCCCTCTCTCCGGCCGCCAGCGGGCCATGTCCAAATTAGCTGCCACCACTCATGAATCCGATAAATTGCCGCCCCAGTGAACTCCGCTAGGTAATTACGCATCCAACGCACTGGTCCTTACCTCGGATTATCCACAAGAGCCTCCCGATTTCTCTCTTCCCCCAATTCGGTTCAACACGCCACCGTGTGTAAGCTCGCCGTGGCCAACACTCTATAGGTCCGTTCATGCCCTCTATTCCCTCGTTTCAGTGCCCCTCTGTGCCCTTGATGCTTCTCGACCCGGCCAATTGAGCTAGAACACATAGGATCACTGGGAACGCCTCGGTTCATCCGTAGTTCGCGCCATCACCGTGGACAGATAGATTCCGACCCAAATTGGTGCAATTGGTTGAGGGGAAATGGTCATTAGGGGTTAAATTAGGTGTCAGCCATACTTGAGCACCGGTCGTTGCGTTATCCGGCCGGTACAGGCTCGTCGAAGCCACTGCTTCGTCGTTCAGCATCGTGGACCTGGCGTTGTGAAGGAATAGAAGTGCGAGCATCTCGATGCAAATGTCGGTGACTCATGGATATAGTGCTACGGACTCTTTTCAAGTTGTTTAAATCGCTAGGGTCCTTTGCGCAAAGTGACAACGCGGGCGCAGGCGCGCGCGTATTCTCCCTTCTGCAGGCCGACTTGGGCTGAATTGGGCCCAACGCTGTTCATTGTTTCTCCTTTTCTTTTTGCTGACAGATTAGAGAAATCATAGAAAATTCTAGAAAAATGCTAAAAATATGGGACCAATTTTGTTCGATTCCTAAATTTCTATAGTATTTAATAAAAATAGTTTTAGGATTTTTAGTCCAAACAAGGAATTATGTAGTATTTAAAAGGGCTAAAACCTATACTTTTGGAATTTTAGAAATTACTAGGCAACTCCAAAAATTACAAGACTTTTTATATAAGTCTAATATGGTACTTAGAAACCTTGGGTGAAATTTGACATAATTTGGACAATGTTTGATCCCCAAACCCAAAACCCTAGCCTTCTAGGTAATAAGTGCCTTAGGGAAATGAGATATTGACCTAGAAAAACCCTAGTTACCCTGGTGCAGCGTGAAGGAAAGTTGTATTCAAGATACAACTTAGTGTAGTTTCTCTATTATTGCATTTTCATAAGCATTACATAAGCATTCATAATTATATTTGGCTATGTATAGAGAACAAAGAAGAGATAACTATTGAAGAGGAAGAGCCTACTCCGTCAATAGAAAATCCACCTACCGGGAACTGCTTCTATTTTGATATTTGTGGAATAGAGCCCGATTCTCCTACAACACAAGGCAAGCCCCGGTGCATTTGCCACCTCCTTGCTGTTTTAAACTCTTTATCACTTGAATAATGCATTAGGTGGTAGTTGTGTGTTAAACCAGTTGATGCATTTCCTTCCTTGGATCTGTTTACCATTCCTTGATTACCTGTTTTCTTAAAAGGTTTTTCTAATGCTTAGCCCTGCTTTAGAAAAACAAATGATTTGTTTCTAAACAAAAGGTGATGCTTCACAGAGGATGGGATGTTTTCAAACATAAAACTTGGTAGTGGATCCATCATGGCCATGATGGGTTCAACATCGAAAAAGATGTACCTCTGCCAGGTACCAAACTTTGGGTTTGAAATGATAAAGCTGAGACCAGGCGGGTGACTTGCACGAGAAGAGAGTCTCGGTGTAGTGTCTCTGTTTGAGTCAATTAAGGACCTTGTCGATGTAGGCCTAATGATCGAGGACCCTTTAACTGGTCACATGCCTTGTCATGGGTAAGCTTTGCCTCGGGCAGACTAATACCAGAAAAGCCAACACGCAATGGGAGTGGAGAGATGGCGAGAGTAGCATGTACCCTCCGTGGCAAGAGGCTGGACGGTGGTGTATCTGTGCTCTCGGTTGGCGTGAACCCAGTCTGGTCTTAAGAAAACCGGTGGTGAGTTGACATATGCAAGGGGTTAAGTGCAAAATATATCGTGTGATTGGAGATCCTCAGCTGAGTATTAATCGATTTGAATCGCCGTTACTTCTCGGACATGAAGACTTGGTCACTGACTTACACGTAGCATTCCAGTGAACAAGAAGGGTTGATAAAAGGATGGCTAGTATAGGCCAAGTACTTGAACTAGGGTAGAAAGAACTCTAGTGATAGGTAATGACTTAACTTGCTAATAAAACTGGATTTTTACGGATCCACTAATAGTAAGCATTTTTGCAAACAGAGTCTTGATTCTTGAATAAGCCTTACCTTGACCCACTAAAGCCAGCATATCCTTGAGAGTCTTTTATTTTGACAGGTAAGACTTGCGAAAGTACACTTTGTACTCAGGGTTTTCGAACCCATGTTGTTGTAGGTGATGAAACAATGGATTTTTGCTGTTTTTGCACTAAGGTGGTGCCCAAGGACAAACCTCAACAGTAACATGCTTGCGGAAGGACGTGGTCCTTCCTTTTGAAAAACAATATACTTTTATGCGGGAGGGGTTTTTGCCTCCTAGGGTTGTAATAATATTACTGTGCACTCTTATGACCTGGTGATGTAATAATAATACTCTTTCTATATTTTAATGAATGTAAATTAAGTTATTGTAATTCGCTTCCGCTCATTCGTTCCTCCGATGTGTTGTAATATCTGCGTGACGGGTGAAACGCTCTTGGGAAAGGTAAAGGATACAGATACCGAACTTGTCGAGTGATTATGTGCATCTACAGGGTTGTCCGAAGTCCATTGGACAAGGGCAACTGTAGGTGGGCCTAATGACTTGGGAGGTTCCGTCACACTCAGTGAGTGCATTGGCACCTGTGTACTGTGCACTTTGAGGGTTTGTAGTCTGCTCTTGGGTCCTGTAGATATGACAAGACTCAGATCAAGGAAGAAAACACATACCTTCGATCGGTCTTGAGTTGGGTGTCGTGCAGTGAGCCCCAATTAGCTTGATGGTTAGTAAGTTCAAGAGGGGAACTGGCGGACCAGGGTTAGGCTTTGCTGCTAAGGATGGGAGTGTTGCTTGTTTTGGTAAGGTTGGTGAGTGTAGTGGCTTAAAACCTTCAGAGAAACCTTCAGCCACCCCAAAAGTTATCAAGCTCACTCCACCTAAAATTGTCATCCCTGCTGTGAAAAATGGAGTGATTGAGGAGTCTATGAGAGCCCCTCCTTAGAAACAAGTATGGTGTCCAAAACTTAACCATCCCAGGAACACACTTGACACCCTTCCCGACATCTCTATTGTTCCCATCCAAGAGCTCCTTAGCCACCCAAAAAGATCCACTCCCACAATAGAGATGGGAACGGGTGTGTACCTGTCGGGTAGTATCATCCCATACCCGTACTCATCAGAAAATCCTACCCATCGGGTTACCCGTATAAGGTCGTGGGTATAGAATCTTACCAGTACCCGTGCTAGTAGTTGTACCCATCGAGTTCCCAGTATCCGCTAGAAAAGTCTAAAATACTAATTTGTCAATCACTCAAAATATCAAACAAACACAAAAAAATAAATTTCAACTTAAAATACACAAACCATATGATTACATAACTTGATAGATAAACAAACAATAACTGGAGAAGTATTCTATTTTAGCTAAGATGACTTTAATTACATGGTAAATAGTGATATGATGCGTGTATATTTTATCCATGGGTACATGGGTATGGATAGTGCCTACCCATATATGTACATGTCTACCCCGATGGGTAGAGGTTGTCACCCATTAGCATACCTAGGGGTAAATAAATCATCCCATACCCACCTTTATATCGGGTAAACCCACCGAGTATTCGATTTTTTAGTACACAATGCCATCTCTACCCACAAATAGATCCACAAAAGAGAGAGGTGAGGTTTCATTATGGGTATTGTGATATGGATGTGCGTTTGGTTGTGTTTTGCTTTAGGAGTAAGAGAGACGAGTGACAGGGTTCTGAGCCAAGCAGGAGGAACATGAATTGTCGTTCTCATGGTGTTCATGAGCCTCCTATTTAGAGACGTCCTGCTAGTCCTAGAGGAGCTTTGCTTCATGCTGCTAGATCTCAAGTAGTGAGACCACAGGGTGTTCATGCCCAGCAGGATGTTGGTCGTGTGCCATATGGCCAAGGACCCCATGGCAGTGGCTTTGGTTCTCACTTCCCTTGTGGAATACAGTTTCCTTCTCGTGTTGAATGTTATCCCCCCATGGGACCGAGGATGTTTAGTGTTTTCCCTAACACTTTAGGGGCAAATGTTGCAGCACTGGTATCCTTCACAGTTTACTAACCCTAGTGTTGTGTTATTTGCTTACCCCGTACCTTATTATTGATGCAGGATATATGTGACACCCCAGTGTCCCTCAGGGTTTTTCTCAAATGCCAAACCAAGAACCATCATTTTATGTGAACCAAAGTAAGCATGAACAACAAAACAAATTAAGTGAGAAAGAATTCACCAAGTATATACTGTCATGATCAAAACAATTGATACTTTTGAAAGGTAAGAATGTGCAACCCTAATTCAAAACCCTAAGTAAATCCCATGAACAAAATTCAAGAAGATGTGAAAAGGGAATGAAAAGTTTAAAATTTTGAGTTGAGCCAATTATATAAGTTAAAGTATATTTATTAAGCAACAAGAAAGATTGAGAAGGCTTAGCCAAAATAACTCAATTAAATCCCCAAAACAACCCTTGATCAATGAACCCTTAGAGAAATTCAGATTTCTGAATTTCTGAATTTCAGACCTCTTCTCAAAGATCATCTGTGTTCTCTGTTTTTCAAAACTCAAAGCCAGAAGATCCAAATATCAAAGTCGTGCCAAATTACCTTGAACACATTCTGGGAAAGTTTGAACTCAAACCAAATTCTTTTGACACGGTTTTGGCGCAGCTCAACCTCGGGACCAGGCATTCTGACACTGGCACCTTGGTGACGCTACAACTCCCTGTCCCTAGCCTAAAACCGCACGTCATCCATACACAAAAGACAAAGCTTGGTCTGGTGAACAAATCCCTTGCAGTGATCTTGCCCAAATTCGCGAAGATTTGCTCCCAATCGGCGCTTGAACAGGGGCAGAGGCAACGGGAACACGTGTTCGACCGCGGCTGACACCCCTGGTTCACGCCCGTTCGCGCACCGCGCCTTCCCAGTGCACGCCCGCGCGCACTCGCCGGTCCACGACCGCCCATGCACCGCGCCGTGCCTATAAAGCCTTCCCAGGAGCGCCCCACTTCGCCCCGCACTCACCCTCACCGGCCAGCCCCTTTCCCTTAGCTCCGGCGAGCTCAATTCCGCCCGCCATTGCCGCCAGAGCTTCGGCCACCGTGGCCAGCCCACCCCAGCCATCCTCCGGGCAGGCCAGTGCTTCGGCTAGCTCCGCCAGTAGCCCGTGAAGCTCGCCAAGCCCTCGGACCCGACCGGACTTCACCGGAGGCCCGAGATCAACCTCACCGGACTTTGGTCTTCCACCGCCGCGCGTGGACCAAGCTATCCAGTGAGTCTCCGCCCAATTCCTTTCGCTCATGTCTTCTCTGGCATCCCGTGAACCTCCCTGACCTATTTAATTGAACTATCTCGCCGTGACCAGGCCGGTCTCCTCGCCGCCGACGAGCATCCCCGCCTGCGCGCGTGGACCGACCGACTCCGGCCATCTCCGACGGCGTTCCGCACACCGTTGTGATCCCCGCGACCTCCCCTTCACCCTCGACCACTTCACCGGAACAGTCTCGCCGCCGGTAAGTCCCTCCGCCCTTTTCTTCGCCGCGGCTACTGTTTAAGGTAGAAGAAGGACCTCGGGTTAGGATCTGTAGAACTCGAGGGGTTTTCTGTAATGTCAGCGACTCATGTGAATAGTAACCTAAGGACTGATTCGCGAGGAAAACTTAGAAAACCGCCAGGGACCCCAGTGCAAAGTGGATTTCCATTTAATCAATTCTGTTATTCTTTTCAAAATAACCAAAGAACTTAGAAAATCCATAACTTGATGAAATCTTAATAAAAAGTGGTCAAACCAATTTTGCTAGCTTGGGAATATTATAATCTGTCTTTTAAAAATAGTGAACCATATGCTTTCTGTTCTAAAGTTTAGAGTTTAAAATTAAAAACAGAAACCCCTAAACCTTGTTTAATTAAGGAAAATTAGTTTTTCTTTTGTGCTGAGCTTAAGAAAATTTGTAGATGTTTATACCTTATTTAGGCACCATTTAAAAATAGTAGGAACCCCAGCATTATAGATTATGATGTAGTTATTCATTTAAAGCTATTTTGTCCAAAACTTAGAGAAAATCAGAAAGGCCTTATAAATTAATGAACAGTGATTAATAATATTTTTCCTAGTTTACTTATGTAACAGAGAACCTAGGAAAAATACAGAGATCATTAATTTGGACCAGTTTTTAATTAAGATGATTTATGTAGCCTTATATAGACTGCAAATCAATTATTAGAATTACAAAACTATAACCAAAGTGATTGATAAAAATCCAGTGAACTTATAACCACCAGAGCCCCACTGCAAAAATACAGAGCACCCCAGCCCAACTCTTTAAGAAAGGAAATTAAATGCAAAGTGATAATAAGGCATTTTCCAACTAAATCATGAACAACCCCAAATAATGTGATAATGGGCAACCAAAAATTAGCTAAGTCCCTGATGAGACAATCCACCAGAGAAAAATGCAAACCCATGAAAAAGAAGTAAACCCATACCTTTTGCTAGTAATTTATGAGAAAGACCATTTAATTCAAATAATGCAAACCACCCCTATCCTTAAGCAAAAGGAAGCCAAACTTCAGAATGATTGCTCTTGCACAAAATAATAACCAAGAAAAATAAGAACTCTGTTGTTTGATGTTTTTCAAATATAGTGGTAGTAGAAAGTACCCCTTTGGCTAGAAACCTTAAGAAAACCATAGGAAAAGAATTAAAAGGTATTAATGACTAGAAATTTGTATCAACTCATGTTATAACACCTAAAAGCCAGCAAAAATAAGTTTTGAGAATTACCCACTGTTAAATAATAGTTGTAGTTCAAAGTACCCCTTCTGCCCTAAAATTTGGTAATTTTGTCCAGAGAAAACTATTCACTTTCTGATCCCCAAATTTTGAGACAGAGCAACACACACCAGTAACAAGCCACTGTAATTTTTGCAGAATTTTTAGAATTTTATAAAAGCAACTTGTAGTTCAAACCTACTCCAAAACATTAAAAGAATAAAAGAAAAAGAAAAGAAGAAATAAAACCCCACCTCAATAAATCTAACTTGGGAACTTATCAATTCTCCCTGAGACTTAAAAGGAATTCAGAGGAACCCCAAAATTTAATCTACTACTTACCTTAGCTAAGTTTAAACCAATTTACCAAATGTACCACTAAAGGGTTTTACATAAGTAGAGTTAACTTGTTTAAACTCAAAAGGTCATACATCTTTTAAGTTGTAATTTCTAAAAGCACATATCATACCATGCATATATCTTATGCATTGCATTCATTAGATTGTAATCTTGCCGACGGAGAGTACGTGCTCACCCCCGAGCAAGGACCTGTCCAAGAGGAGGACCAGGAGCAGGCTTCAGAAGCTGCTATTGAGGATCTCCCCGCAGCCCCAGCAATTGAAGGCAAGCCCCGGTTTTATGCATAACCGTGTTATTATATGCTACTTTACTACACTTAATGCTTGTAGGATTGCAATGTGCACTTAAGTGTAGGAGTTGCTTGAAACCTCTAGTTGCATGAACTTAGGATTCCTTTTTGAGATGAATACTAGTATGCTAGGTCGAGTAGCTACTTGCTAATCAGGATCTCGGTAGAAGTCGAGTGATTTTTCTAGCACTCGCGCGAGGTCAGGAATTGATTGTATTCATCTTGATAACGGGAATTATGTTGGTCTATGGACTTGGATCCGGGGGGGATGCCTTGTCCATGAGACGGGAAAAATGAATTAAGGATTAATGTGTGGATACCTGAGTCAAGCTTTTGAATGTACTAAGCACATGCCGGGAAAAATGGTAACCGGTAAACCTAGTACCTGAGTGAAGCCGGGCGCGGACTTTATCCCTCATGCGACCTGAGACTGGGTCTCCCATGCTAGCTATGGTGGGTACAAGTGCGGTCACTACACGGCGGCAGCCGGGGTCAGTGGAGCATTGTATGCCAAGGCGGTGAGGCCTGGACGCGAACGGGGAATCGATGGGGACGGTTGTCTTGTGTGGGGTCGGAGTACCCTGACTTGACGTGTGTTTATGTTTACCTTGCAAGGTTTAAAACTCGATTCGAATCGTCTGCTTCTCGCAGCTAATGAGACTGCTTGATTCCTTGTACTACATCGAGTAAAAAATGAAATGTGGTTATATGAGATAACTTGTTGATTGAACTAATTGACTGTTACCATGGATGCTTAGAAGGAGCAAATCTAGCTAAGTTAATGATGGTAGAATATGAAAAGCTAAAATTTGATTTTAGAAACAGCTAGTGCTTTTGGCAAACCAAACCCCTCAGCCAAACAGCTGCATAGTCTAGAGGTAGAGGAGTAGACTCCTCACACAGGTTAAGTCTAGCTGAGTATTAGTATACTCAGCCTTGCTTGTGGCACCATTTTTGCAGGTACCATGCAGGATGTAGTTGATGGTGTGACTTGGCCTACCACCCTGCCACCGGGTTGGACGGTCGAGTGGGATGTTGCTCCGGCAGGAGAGGAGCATGAGGAGTAGTGGGCTAGGCCTTGCCCATTTCCTCATTACCGACGACATTGATTATCCGCTGCACTTTAATTTATGAACTTTAATTGCTACTCAAAAACTCCGATTTATGTAATAACTCCGTACTTAATTTGAGGTTTCCTGTTTTATTGTATTTCTTCTGTGACTCACCTTCGAGTGAGATTGTGGGATTTGATCTTGGTTAAGTGGCTCTATCAGACTAGATCTGAGGGACTGACGGGTTATTTCGATTTAAGTGTGTTACGGCCCCTGAGGCGTGACTTAAGCACTTAAGCTGGAATAATTCGGGTGGTTCCGCCACAGCTGGTATCGGAGCAAATTCCACCACAGAGAAGGGCAATAAACCATGAATACCAATTTTCAAAACCTAAAACTTGCCTAGAAACTACTACGGATCGTCAGGACTAGATCGCTAGACCTAGGACGAAAGGCCTTAGGCATAGAGGGAGAAATAGGTGGCTAATTAATTAGGCCCTGTGGGCCAATACTTATATTTTTAAGGATGCCCTAAAAAGGCACCCTATTTTCCTTTTGAGAGGCAACGTTTCTTTCAGCATGCATGCATTATAAAACACAAAGAGGAATTAAAATTTGAGCTAACCCCTTTTCTTTAAAACCATCCGGGCTCTCTTTTTCTTTTCCTTCCACCGTAATCTTTATCTTTGATTCCCTTCCGCAGATGAATTCACCCACCCCCGCCAGTGGAGGAGACTCTCGTTTCAGTTCTGACTTCCTTTCTCGCGATGGCTTTCCCTCCATCTTGTGGGAAGTGCTTAACTCCGCCGGTTACCCTACGCCCCCTTTGTACACGGTGCAGTTGTATGAGGAGCATCGGGTACCTCGTTGTCGGGTCTGGTTGACTTTGGAGGCTCATCCCCTTCAGCCGGGTTGGCGTTCTCTTGATTCCGAGACGATTGGACTCAGGACGGACGACACCGTTGAGGCAGCAGCCATGAAGACTCTGACGACTTTCTGTGGCTACCATCCCCTGGAGATGGTGATGCACCCCTTGGGACTCTTCCCTGCTGAGAAGAAGGATGATCCCATGTGGTGTAACCGCGTGAGCCATGTGAAGGATGTGTGGGCAATGTATCCTGACTTGGTTGGGAGGGTCACTGTTCAGTGCATGAGTGCGCTGTACCGCCTTCAGGCCCTTCAGAGCGATGCTATGACACTTCTTGCTAACACCGCTCAGACTGCCAAGCTCACTCTCGACAGTCGGGAAGATTTTGTGGTCGACCTATCCACAGAGTTGGTGGAGAAGGATCTGCAGGTGGAGAGGCTGAGCCAGCGTATCGCTACCCTGGAGCAGCAAGTGGAGATCCGAGACAACACCATTGATGTCTTGGAGAACCAGCTACACGACGTGCAGAGGGAACTCGAGGAAGCAAATGACCACTTGGACATGCACCACCTGGAGATGGAGGCCAATGAAGCAGGAAGCGAGGGAGAAGAGGCTCCCGAGGAGCTAGGACCAGCCCCTGGTGCCAATGGGACTACCTCCGCGATGCCTCCTTCACCCGTATCCAGTGTCGCTTCCACCGCTCAGGGTTAAGCAGTCGCTTTGACGTTTTTAGGCGGATAGAAACCTATGCGAGCTTAGTAGTATCACATTTTGGACTAGGCTTGTGGGTACCTTCCCCTGATTAATGTAACCCTGTAAACTTTTGATATCTGTGGGATCCTTGTCACCATGTTATCTTCATTTCGAACCTAATATTATGATTATGGCATTTTTCTTCCATATGAGATGATATCTTGACGTTCGGAAATGTGAGTTGGGATAACAATGGCGACAATCTTTGTTTTCAGATGGCAGCGAGGCAGCATCGCGGGCAGAATGAGCAAGCTCCCCCGCCACCTCCTCCAGCTCCCACAGTGCAGGAGCTGATGGCCCAGCAGAATGAGATTCTGCGACAGCTCTTGCAGCGCCAGCCCCACCCTCAGCATCATGGTGGAGGCCAGCATCAGCGACCTCCGGCTATGGCAACTTACCAAGAGTTTCTGAGCACGCAGCCGCCCTTGTTCACCAAGGCAGAGGATCCGTTGGACGCCGACGTATGGCTTCGCGTCGTCGAGTCCAAGTTTCCCCTCCTCACAGGAGACTGCCCTGATGAGGCCAAGGCTCGCTTCGCCGCACAGCAGCTTCGCGGCCCTGCTCGGACTTGGTGGGACCACTTCCGTGCTATGCTCCCCGCTGATCGTGAGGTATCTTGGGAGGAATTCAAGACTGCCTTCAGAGGACACCACATTCCAACTGGCATTCTTGATCAGAAGTTGAATGAATTTCTGGCCCTTAATCAAGGAACCCGCACGGTACTGCAGTATGCGCAAGCCTTCAACGACTTATGCCAGTATGCAGGGTATCATGCTGATTCTGATGAGAAGAAGAGGGATCGCTTCCGCAGGGGTCTCAATACCAAACTGCGGGAACGACTCAACACTGTCCGGGCTGATAGCTTCAATGAGTTGGTCAACATGGCCATCTCTCAGGAGGATTGCATTGTTGCTCACCGGGCAGAGAAGAAGAGAAAGGCACCAATGGCAGCACCATCCGCTCAGGCTCAGAGGTTCCGGATTGTTTCTCACAATCGGAGCAGGGGTTTTTAGCAGCAGGCAGGCAGATGGGTGATCAGGCCACCTCAGCAGCAGCAGCAGCCGGCACCCAACCGCTATCCAGCTCCCGCCCCAAGGAACAATCAGCCTCCGCAGCAGCAGCAGTTCCGCCAGGGCAATGGGAACAAGTGTTTCACTTGTGGCAATGTGGGCCACTATGCCAAGAATTGTCCCAGGAACCAGCAGAGGCAGATGCCAGCACCAAATTAAGACAAGGGAAGAAAGCAGAAGGTGCAAGTCAGGCAAGGGAAGCTCAACTTCACTGCTCTGGAGGAAGTGCCAGAAGGAGCTCCTATCATGACCGGTACTTTTTCAGTTTATAATCAACCTGCTTTAATTCTGTTTGGTTCTGGTGCATCTCATAGTTTCATTAGCCAAAAGTTCAGTGCTAATTGCAAACTGCCATTCTCTCACTCAAAAGGGTCATTCATGATAGTCACACCTGGGGGTAAAATTGCAACTAATCAATTAAACCAAAGTGTGCCTATTCAACTGGGAAGCCACATTATCAAAACCACTCTTCTTGTATTGGGATTGGAAAATGTGGACATTATTCTAGGAGCAAATTGGATGACCTTGCACCAAGTTGTGCTTGATGTAGCCAATCGTACCGTGGAAGTTAATTCTCCCTTCTGCGGGAATTTCACTTTGATTCTGCCTAGTCAGGGTTCTTCTCAGTCATGTGCTTTCTCTATGACGGAGTTACCCTTGAAGAAGATCCCAGTGGTCTGTGAGTATGCAGATGTCTTTCCTGATGAATTGCCAGGAATGCCACCGGACCAGGATATTGAATTCGCCATCGAGTTGCAACCGGGAATGACCCCAATTTCCAAGAGGCCCTACCGAATGCCACCCGCTGAGTTGGCAGAGTTGAAGAAGCAATTACAAGAGTTGCTGGATAAGGGATTCATTCGCCCAAGCACTTCGCCTTGGGGATGTCCAGCACTGTTTGTGAAGAAGAAGGATGAAAGCTTGAGGCTGTGTATAGATTACCGCCCTCTTAATGCGGTAACTATCAAGAACAAGTATCCTTTGCCTCGTATTGATGTTCTCTTTGACCAGTTGGTCGGGGCCAAGGTGTTTTCCAAGATAGACCTTCGCTCTGGCTACCATCAGATCAAAATACGAGCAAGTGATATTCTGAAGACGGCATTCTCAACCAGATATGGGCTGTATGAATTCTTGGTGATGTCATTCGGGCTGACAAATGCACCAGCATATTTCATGTATCTGATGAATTCTGTTTTCATGCCGGAATTGGACAAGTTCGTGGTGGTTTTCATCGATGATATTCTGGTGTACTCGAAGAACGAAGAAGAACATGTCGGGCATTTGCATGTAGTGCTTCAACGTCTGCGAGAGCACCACCTTTATGCCAAGCTATCCAAGTGTGATTTTTGGCTAAAGGAAATCAAATTCTTGGGTCACACTATCTCTCAGGCTGGAATAGCTGTTGATCCTGATAAAGTGCAAGAGGTGATGAACTGGAGGCCACCAACGACTGTTCGCCAGATTCGGAGTTTTCTGGGATTGGCTGGTTATTACCGAAGATTTATTCTGGACTTCTCTCGAATTGCGAAGCCTATTACTGAGTTGCTAAAGAAAGAAGTCAAATTTGTGTGGAGTCAGAAGTGCGAAGATGCCTTCCATGCATTAAGGCAGCATCTGACCACAGCACCGGTATTGGCGCAACCCGATAGCAGCAAGCCTTTTGATGTATATTGTGATGCCTCTGGCACCGGGCTAGGTTGTGTCTTGATGCAAGACAACCGAGTCATTGCTTATGCCTCAAGAGCACTCAGGCCTCATGAGCAAAATTATCCCACTCATGACCTTGAGTTAGCAGCAGTGGTTCATGCATTGAAGATGTGGAGGCACTATCTAATAGGAACCCACTGCAACATCTTCACTGATCATAAGAGCCTTAAGTACATTTTTACTCAGGCTGATCTCAACATGAGGCAGAGAAGATGGCTAGAGCTGATCAAGGATTATGACCTGGAGGTACATTATCACCCAGGGAAGGCTAATGTAGTAGCAGATGCCTTGAGTCGGAAGTTGCAATGCAATTGTATTTTGATGGATTCTCGCATTAACACCTTGTGTGATGAGTTGAGCAAGATGCAAATTGAAGTGATTTCTTCTGGTTCTTTGTCTCACATTTCTGTTGAGCCAGCCTTGCAAGACCAGATTATCATGGCCCAGCTCAGTGACAAGGGAGTGCAGATTATCAAGAAAAATCTCCATCAGAAGGTTGAAAAGTACAATTGTTTCCGCCAGGATGAGAAAGGTGTGTTATGGTTCAAAAGCAGATTGGTAGTTCCTAAGGATCAGGATCTCAAGAAGAAAATTTTGGATGAGGCTCATCTCTCCAAATTCTCTATGCATCCGGGAAGCACCAAGATGTACCATGATCTGAAGCTTTTGTACTGGTGGACCAGAATGAAGAGGGAGATAGCCCAGTATGTATCAGAGTGTGACACCTGTCAGAGGATTAAGGCAAGCCACTTGAAGTCCGCTGGAGCCTTGCAACCACTGTCCGTACCTTCGTGGAAGTGGGACGACATCAGCATGGATTTCATTGTGGGTCTACCCAACACCTCTCGTCATCATGATTCGATTTGGGTTATTGTGGACCGATTGACGAAAGTGGCACATTTTCTTCCTGTGCACACCACTGATAAGGCTCAGAAGTATGCAGAATTGTATATTGACCGGATCGTGTGTTTGCACGGATTACCTCGGACCATTGTTTCTGACCAAGGAGCCCAATTTGTTGCCAGATTTTGGGAACAATTGCAAGAGTCTTTGGGAACCAAGCTAATCAGGAGTTCAGCTTACCACCCACAGACTGATGGTCAGACGGAAAGGGTAAACCAGATTCTGGAGGATATGCTGAGAGCTTGTGCGATCGATTGTGGCAAGAACTGGGATAAGCACCTCTCCTTGGCAGAGTTTGCTTATAACAATAGTTATCAATCCAGCCTAAAGATGGCACCTTTTGAAGCTCTCTATGGAAGAAGGTGCAGGACACCACTCAATTGGTCTCAACCTGGTGAAAGAGAAGTTTTTGGACCTGACTTAGTGACTGAAGCCGAAAGGAAGGTCAAGCTAATCAGGAAGAATCTAGAAGCTGCTCAGGCCAAGCAGAAGAGCTATCATGATAGAAGAAGGAAACCTCTCCAGTTCGAGGTGGGAAGTTTTGTATACCTCAGGGTATCACCCACCAAGGGAGTGCAGAGGTTTGGGATCCAAGGCAAGCTAGCCCCTCGTTACATTGGACCTTATGAGATCATCGAAGCATGTGGACCCGTGGCATACAAGCTGAAGTTACCTTCAAAGATGTCTGCCATTCACAGTGTATTCCATGTATCTCAGCTGAAGAAGTGTGTTCGATTGCCGACCGAGATCATAGCAGAGCCAGAATTGGAGATAGAGCCAGATCTCTCGTACCAAGAGTACCCCTCCAAGATTCTGGATTGCAAGGAAAGATCAACTCGGGCTAAATCGATCAAGATGTTCAAGGTCCAGTGGAGTAATCACTCAGAGGAGGAAGCTACTTGGGAAACAGAGGAATTCTTAAGATCCAACTTCCCCGATTGCCTACCTAAGGAAGCTGGTATGTAATCACCCCCAACCCCTCCTCCTGCCTTTCGAATCTAGTTTCCAAAAATATGATCTTAATTCAGAACGAAGTAACTATAAAGTAAAACTTAAAAGGACTTCCTTCTGAAGTTGCAAAGAGAATGACATTCGAAGAGCAATTTATCCTAATAATAACAATAATCACCCATTAAGTCTCACCCTTCGCTTCACCCCGGGAGGACTCTGGCCCGAATCTCGGGACGAGATTCCTTTAAGGGGGGGAAGGCTGTGACACCCCAGTGTCCCTCAGGGTTTTTCTCAAATGCCAAACCAAGAACCATCATTTTATGTGAACCAAAGTAAGCATGAACAACAAAACAAATTAAGTGAGAAAGAATTCACCAAGTATATACTTAAAAGTGTCATGATCAAAACAATTGATACTTTTGAAAGGTAAGAATGTGCAACCCTAATTCAAAACCCTAAGTAAATCCCATGAACAAAATTCAAGAAGATGTGAAAAGGGAATGAAAAGTTTAAAATTTTGAGTTGAGCCAATTATATAAGTTAAAGTATATTTATTAAGCAACAAGAAAGATTGAGAAGGCTTAGCCAAAATAACTCAATTAAATCCCCAAAACAGCCCTTGATCAATGAACCCTTAGAGAAATTCAGATTTCTGAATTTCTGAATTTCAGACCTCTTCTCAAAGATCATCTGTGTTCTCTGTTTTTCAAAACTCAAAGCCAGAAGATCCAAATATCAAAGTCGTGTCAAATTACCTTGAACACATTCTGGGAAAGTTTGAACTCAAACCAAATTCTTTTGACACGGTTTTGGCGCAGCTCAACCTCGGGACCAGGCATTCTGACATTGGCACCTTGGTGACGCTACAACTCCCTGTCCCTAGCCTAAAACCGCATGTCGTCCATACACAAAAGACAAAGCTTGGTCTGGTGAACAAATCCCTTGCAGTGATCTTGCCCAAATTCGCGAAGATTTGCTCCCAATCGGCGCTTGAACAGGGGCAGAGGCAACGGGAACACGTGTTCGACCGCGGCTGACACCCCTGGTTCACGCCCGTTCGCGCACCGCGCCTTCCCAGTGCACGCCCGCGCGCACTCGCCGGTCCACGACCGCCCGTGCACCGCGCCGTGCCTATAAAGCCTTCCCAGGAGCGCCCCACTTCGCCCCGCACTCACCCTCACCGGCCAGCCCCTTTCCCTTAGCTCCGGCGAGCTCAATTCCGCCCGCCATTGCCGCCAGAGCTTCGGCCACCGTGGCCAGCCCACCCCAGCCATCCTCCGGGCAGGCCAGTGCTTCGGCTAGCTCCGCCAGTAGCCCGTGAAGCTCGCCAAGCCCTCGGACCCGACCGGACTTCACCGGAGGTCCGAGATCAACCTCATCGGACTTCGGTCTTCCGCCGCCGCGCGTGGACCAAGCTATCCAGTGAGTCTCCGCACAATTCCTTTCGCTCATGTCTTCTCTGGCATCCCGTGAACCTCCCTGACCTATTTAATTGAACTATCTCGCCGTGACCAGGCCGGTCTCCTCGCCGCCGACGAGCATCCCCGCCTGCGCGCGTGGACCGACCGACTCCGACCATCTCCGACGGCGTTCCGCACACCGTTGTGATCCCCGCGACCTCCCCTTCACCCTCGACCACTTCACCGGAACAGTCTCGCCGCCGGTAAGTCCCTCCGCCCTTTTCTTCGCCGCGGCTACTGTTTAAGGTAGAAGAAGGACCTCGGGTTAGGATCTGTAGAACCCGAGGGGTTTTCTGTAATGTCAGCGACTCATGTGAATAGTAACCTAAGGACTGATTCGCGAGGAAAACTTAGAAAACCGCCAGGGACCCCAGTGCAAAGTGGATTTCCATTTAATCAATTCTGTTATTCTTTTCAAAATAACCAAAGAACTTAGAAAATCCATAACTTGATGAAATCTTAATAAAAAGTGGTCAAACCAATTTTGCTAGCTTTGGAATATTATAATCTGTCTTTTAAAAATAGTGAACCATATGCTTTCTGTTCTAAAGTTTAGAGTTTAAATTTAAAAACAGAAACCCCCTAAACCTTGTTTAATTAAGGAAAATTAGTTTTTCTTTTGTGCTGAGCTTAAGAAAATTTGTAGATGTTTATACCTTATTTAGGCACCGTTTAAAAATAGTAGGAACCCCAGCATTATAGATTATGAAGTAGTTATTCATTTAAAGCTATTTTGTCCAAAACTTAGAGAAAATCAGAAAGGCCTTAGAAATTAATGAACAGTGATTAATAATATTTTTCCTAGTTTACTTATGTAACAGAGAACCTAGGAAAAATACAGAGATCATTAATTTGGACCAATTTTTAATTAAGATGATTTATGTAGCCTTATATAGACTGCAAATCAATTATTAGAATTACAAAACTATAACCAAAGTGATTGATAAAAATCCAGTGAACTTATAACCACCAGAGCCCCACTGCAAAAATACAGAGCACCCCAGCCCAACTCTTTAAGAAAGGAAATTAAATGCAAAGTGATAATAAGGCATTTTCCAACTAAATCATGAACAACCCCAAATAATGTGATAATGGGCAACCAAAAATTAGCTAAGTCCCTGATGAGACAATCCACCAGAGAAAAATGCAAACCCATGAAAAAGAAGTAAACCCATACCTTTTGCTAGTAATTTATGAGAAAGGCCATTTAATTCAAATAATGCAAACCACCCCTATCCTTAAGCAAAAGGAAGCCAAACTTCAGAATGATTGCTCTTGCACAAAATAATAACCAAGAAAAATAAGAACTCTGTTGTTTGATGTTTTTCAAATATAGTGGTAGTAGAAAGCACCCCTTTGGCTAGAAACCTTAAGAAAACCATAGGAAAAGAATTAAAAGGTATTAATGACTAGAAATTTGTATCAACTCATGTTATAACACCTAAAAGCCAGCAAAAATAAGTTTTGAGAATTACCCACTGTTAAATAATAGTTGTAGTTCAAAGTACCCCTTCTGCCCTAAAATTTGGTAATTTTGTCCAGAGAAAACTATTCACTTTCTGATCCCCAAATTTTGAGACAGAGCAACACACACCAGTAACAAGCCACTGTAATTTTTGGAGAATTTTTAGAATTTTATAAAAGTAACTTGTAGTTCAAACCTACTCCAAAACATTAAAAGAATAAAAGAAAAAGAAAAGAAGAAATAAAACCCCACCTCAATAAATCTAACTTGGGAACTTATCAATTCTCCCTGAGACTTAAAAGGAATTCAGAGGAACCCCAAAATTTAATCTACTACTTACCTTAGCTAAGTTTAAACCAATTTACCAAATGTACCACTAAAGGGTTTTACATAAGTAGAGTTAACTTGTTTAAACTCAAAAGGTCATACATCTTTTAAGTTGTAATTTCTAAAAGCACATATCATACCATGCATATATCTTACGCATTGCATTCATTAGATTGTAATCTTGCCGACGGAGAGTACGTGCTCACCCCCGAGCAAGGACCTGTCCAAGAGGAGGACCAGGAGCAGGCTTCAGAAGCTGCTATTGAGGATCTCCCCGCAGCCCCAGCAATTGAAGGCAAGCCCCGGTTTTATGCATAACCGTGTTATTATATGCTACTTTACTACACTTAATGCTTGTAGGATTGCAATGTGCACTTAAGTGTAGGAGTTGCTTGAAACCTCTAGTTGCATGAACTTAGGATTCCTTTTTGAGATGAATACTAGTATGCTAGGTCGAGTAGCTACTTGCTAATCAGGATCTCGGTAGAAGTCGAGTGATTTTTCTAGCACTCGCGCGAGGTCAGGAATTGATTGTATTCATCTTGATAACGGGAATTATGTTGGTCTATGGACTTGGATCCGGGGGGGATGCCTTGTCCATGAGACGGGAAAAATGAATTAAGGATTTATGTGTGGATACCTGAGTCAAGCTTTTGAATGTACTAAGCACATGCCGGGAAAAATGGTAACCGATAAACCTAGTACCTGAGTGAAGCCGGGCGCGGACTTTATCCCTCATGCGACCTGAGACTGGGTCTCCCATGCTAGCTATGGTGGGTACAAGTGCGGTCACTGCACGGCGGCAGCCGGGGTCAGTGGAGCATTGTATGCCAAGGCGGTGAGGCCTGGACGCGAACGGGGAATCGATGGGGACGGTTGTCTTGTGTGGGGTCGGAGTACCCTTACTTGACGTGTGTTTAGGTTTACCTTGCAAGGTTTAAAACTCGATTCGAATCGTCTGCTTCTTGCAGCTAATGAGACTGCTTGATTCCTTGTACTACATCGAGTAAAAAGTGAAATGTGGTTATATGAGATAACTTGTTGATTGAACTAATTGACTGTTACCATGGATGCTTAGAAGGAGCAAATCTAGCTAAGTTAATGATGGTAGAATATGAAAAGCTAAAATTTGATTTTAGAAACAGCTAGTGCTTTTGGCAAACCAAACCCCTCAGCCAAACAGTTGCATAGTCTAGAGGTAGAGGAGTAGACTCCTCACACCGGTTAAGTCTAGCTGAGTATTAGTATACTCAGCCTTGCTTGTGGCACCATTTTTGCAGGTACCATGCAGGATGTAGTTGATGGTGTGACTTGGCCTACCACCCTGCCACCGGGTTGGACGGTCGAGTGGGATGTTGCTCCGGCAGGAGAGGAGCATGCGGAGTAGTGGGCTAGGCCTTGCCCATTTCCTCATTACCGACGACATTGATTATCCGCTGCACTTTAATTTATGAACTTTAATTGCTACTCAAAAACTCCGATTTATGTAATAACTCCGTACTTAATTTGAGGTTTCCTGTTTTATTGTATTTCTTCTGTGACTCACCTTCGAGTGAGATTGTGGGATTTGATCCTGGTTAAGTGGCTCTATCAGACTAGATCTGAGGGACTGACGGGTTATTCCGATTTAAGTGTGTTACGGCCCCTGAGGCGTGACTTAGGCACTTAAGCTGGAATAATTCGGGTGGTTCCGCCACAATAGATGTCTGGAGAACACGTGGCTCAAGGATTCCTACTGTTTGCGCCACATGACCGGAAGCTCCAAATGGTTCTCCAGCTATGACCCCATGATTGGTAAGGAATACATCACATTCGGGGACAAGTCGAGAGATAAGATTGTCTCTCATGTGGAGCGTCTCAATCCTCTGGGACTCAAATGTAATTCAAATACTATTCCCAGTAGGCTAGTATACACATTTACACATCAGATGGTTCTAGATCTGCTTAAATGAAACAAACATATACAGGTGGCAATCAACTTTAAGAGTTGGTCCACAACTCGAGACATATCATGAGAGTGGGACTGAAGCAACTCGATATACGCAGCGAAGCAAATCAATAGTCCAACAGCCACAGGCATGGTTGGGAATAGGAGTAACTCTTACCTGATCAACGATCTCTTGCTCTAAAAACAACAAATAAGCAAGAGTTAGTACTTACATACCCAGCAACCCACCTTCACCCACGGGATGGGGAAATGATATATAATGCATGGAGTATGTGGAGCTCAGGGTATTTTGCAGAAAAAAGCAATTTTTGATGCAGGGCTATTTTGTAAAACATTTTATCATTTTTAAAGCGCATCCTCCCCCAAGGGAGTAGGAAGTTTTTCAAAATAGATCCAAATCCCCTGGACTAAACCATCCAGGAATCTCGGTAGTTTCCCACCGGTTTTCATTTTCAAAAACAGCTACTGGACTTCTCGTCAACCATAGCTCATGGCTCAACGCTGAACCTTTAAAAACCATTTTTCAATTTTTTTGGAAAATAAAACACTAGTTGTTAAATCCATGACATAACTCATCCATATCCGTGGACACGGACTATTTGAATAGATTTTGAACTCTACGTAGAGGTGTACACTTTACCCACTAGTCCGGTTTCTGCAATCTCACCGTCGTGAGATCTGAATACCGAAACTCTCGCCTCCCTGCATGACTTTACCTTAAAGGTTATACCAAAAGGAACAAGGCCACATCCATGCCCCTCCTTGTCCTCCCAGTGCTCCCCAGCCACCATAACCCTAGGGTGTAGACCATGCAGGCTCGGATCAAGCGACTGTCCATACAGTCTTGAGTGGTTGTACTTGAAAAGAGTATAGATAAGGCGTGATGACAAACCGGTCCTTATGCGAGAGGGACAATCCTTCATGCTCACACCTAACCCAGCTGAGCCATCACCTTAAGGCCCTCCCAAACCAGGGAGTCCCTGATCATCCCGCTGAAAGGTGACAAGGGTGATAACCCTTCATCATACGCATTTAGAAAAACATTTTCTTTTGAAAAACTCACACCTTTCTCAATTCATTTTGTAATTAAAATGTCAAGGAGTATAAAGATGAATCGCGACAAAGTTCTAAGGCTGGGTGGCCATATTAACATGCCTCTTAGTAGCAAAATCATATAATGCATAAAAATAATAGGACGAGGGATGTGTTTGAAAACATAGGTAATTTATGCATCAAAGGGATCCGGTGAGCTTGTTGTGCTTTAACTGGTCAAAGGGTGAGAGCTCGCGGAATTGGCTTCTGGCTCCACCATCTAGCGCAGACTTGCAGAACTAGCCTTCACAAGACGGCACGAACGCTTCGATAACTACGCACCATGAACAAGCAAACATACAAACTAGCAAGTATATCAACAAATATTCATTGTAGTGGTCAGGAATAGTGGTGGATAGGTGAATATAGTTTTGAGTAGAGTTTGTGTTGATGGAGTAGAGATGCTTACATGAAGGGTGTATTGGAGGTGAACCAATACTAGAAGTATAGTGGTAGAGCGGGGTAACTGAGTGTATGTGGGGGGGTTGCCTTGGCTCAGGGTGCTGAGGGTGTGGGGAGGGAGAGGGTAACTCTCTAGGTGTATTTATAGCTGGTGCGTATAGTTTAGTATGGTAGAGTTCACTTTTTATGAGAATTATGGCGAAAGAATCAATTTGAATAGAGAATTATAGGCAAAATATGGGACAGGAGTATTTTTGGAGTTTTCTGGAATATGAACCATGCCTACAAGATGACATGGTTGGATAGAGGGCAGTTTTATAAGAATTTTGAAATCAGAGTCTAGACGAAGGAGTTTTGTATTTTACAATCATAGGAATTAGAAAAAGAAAAGGAAGAAGAAATATTCCTGGAATATTCCAAAATTTGAATATTGGAGGATATTTGAAAAATAAAAAATACAATGTATTTTTGAGCGAAGTGCTAGGAATTTTTTCTAGGCTCATTGTATGACACCGTAGGCGTATATATACATATGAGCATATGGAAAATTATTAAGAAAATATTTGTAGGGATTTTAAAAAATGATTCTGAGGGATTTCTCAGGAGAAAAATATTTGGAGAAATATCGATGGAATATTTAGGTAGTATTTCTGGAAAGAATTTGAAGGGGTCACTTGGAAAATATTTGTAGGTCATTTTGAGGAGAATTTTGGAGAGAATATAGAACACTATATTTTCTTTGTTGAGATTAACTTGCAAAGAAACCTTTTGAAATGAAATTTAAAAATTCGTTTTGAATTTAGAGCAAGTTTGTGAAATTTTCTAGATTTGAATTTTCGAGGTGCTACATCATGGCACCATTCGGGCGAATGAGAGCTTAGTGCTCAAGGATGTTGCTTTGGTTTCAAACTTGCATTTCAATCTGCTTTCAATTTTGAACCTCCTTAAGGACGATTATGAAGTGCGTTTTAAAAGGGGTCTTTCTCGTGTTTTGAATGCAAAGGGAGATCTTGTTTGCCAGATTTCTCCATTTGGATGAGTTTTTCGGGCTAATTTTTCACGTTCTTATGGCCTCTCTCGATGTCTCTTGGCAGTATCTTCCTCTCTAATTTGGAAGTGGAATAGGAAGTTAGTTCATTTGAGCTTCGATATTTTGTGTCATTTGAGCTCACTTGACCTCATCCAAGGATCGCCCAATTGAAACTTGAAAAGATCTTGTCTGTCACCCTTGTCGTCATGGCAAATGGTTGCTACTTCTCATTCTCGGTCACCAAGGTGATGACCTCACAACTCGGTGAATTGCTTCACATGGACACTGTTGGTCTAGTTCGGGTTTGTTCTTCTGGAGGGAAGTGGTATGTTTTTGTAATTAATGATGACATTTCTCACTATTCTTGGGTGTTCTTTATGGTGGCGAAGGATAAGGCTTTTACTCATGCTCAAGATTAGGTTCTTCGGTTACAAAATGAGTTTCCTAAGAATACCATGAGAGCGATTCATAGTGACAATGGCATAGAATTCAAAAATACTCATTTTGAAACCTTTTGAACTTCTTTGAGACTTGAGCATCAGTTTTCCTCTCCATCTGTGGTCCAGCAGAATGTTATTATTGAACGCAAGAACCAGATCCTCGTTGAGATGGCCAGGATAATGCTAGATGATCATAGGACTTCTTGATGTTTTTGGGCCGAAGCAATCAATACTGCTTGCCATGTGTCCAATCACATCTTTCTTCGAGCATTTCTGAACAGGATTCTTATGAGTTGTGATTTGGACGACCACCCAAGGGTTGCCACTTCAGGGTGTTTGGTTGTAGATGTTTTGTGCTGAAACAGGGAAATTTGGATAGATTTGGGTCACTGTCTTTTGATGGTGTTTTTCTTGGTTATGCATTACACTCTTGTGCTTATCGTGTTCTTAACCTTGAGATAAACTGAATCATTGAGACTTGTGAGGTAACCTTTGATGAGACTTCATCCAGTCCATCCCTTGTCTTTGAGCCTACAGGTCTGATCAGATGGATGAGACCATCTTTGTGGAAGAGGAGCAAGACAACACCGATTGGGGTGATCCTGAGCCATCTACACCGGTTGTCCTACTCGAGCTTACTTCCACTACTTCAGCTGACAATCCCAACATTAATTCTTCCACGATTGAGGGTCCACTCAAGCTGGAGCCTGATAAGCCTGGAGGCGATCAGGCTACTGTTGAAGGGGAGGCAACCTCTTCGAGAGACACCACAACACATTCAGCGTCGTCACCCTCCTTAGCAGATGATCAGGGAGCTTCATGAGTGAGTCACTCGCTTTAGGTCACAATAGATTTCTCACTTTGCTCAATCAACTTTTCTGGCTTCTTTTGAGCCTGGGATGTTAGACACGCTTTGTTTGATCCTAACTGGTCAATGCCATGCATGAGGAGCTTGAAAATTTTGAGAGAAACCAGGTTTGGATTTTTTGCAAGCTCCTTCGAACCACCATCCCATTGGTACAAAATGGATTTTAAAAAACAAACAGAGTGAGGATGGGTTGGTAGTGAGAAACAAGGCGAGGTTGGTTGCCCAAGGGTTTAGCAAGAAAGAGGGTATTGATTACGAGGAAACCTTTGCCCCTGTTTCCTGCTTAGAAGCCCTTAGAATCGTTCTAGCTTTAGCTACTTCGAAGGGTTTTAAACTTTTTCAAAAGGATCTCAAAAGTGTTTTTCTGAATGGGTATATAGGGGAAGAGGTTTATGTGAGGCAGCCCCTTGGGTTTGAGAGTTCCAAGTTTCCAACCATGTTTTTAAACTCCAAAAAGCTTAGTATGGTGAAACAAGCCCCTAGAACCTAGTATGAGCGATTGAATTCCTTTTTGCTTGCAAAGGGTTTTAAAATGGGCTCTGTTGATAAAGTTGTTTTCTCCTTAAGCATGGCAAAGACACCCTTTTAGTTTAGGTATATGTGGATGCTATCATCTTTGGTGGTTCTTCTCATGCTCTTGTTTCCAAAGTTTTCAGATACTATGAGCAGGGAGTTTGAGATGAGCATGATGGGAGAACTCAACTTCTTCCTTGGGCTACAAATCAAGAAGACCCAAGACATGATTTTCGTGCACCAAGGCAAATACACAAAGGATGTCCTAAAGAAGTTTTACATGAGCGAGGACAAGCCTCTTTCGACTTCCATGTCCACCACAACGGCTCTAGATGTCGATGAGGACGACGAGCTCGTGGATCAGAAGGAGTACAAGAGCATGATCGGCTCCCTCTTGTACCTGATAGTGATGAGGCCAGACATACACTTCTCAGTGTGTCTATGTGCTCGATTCCATGCTTCCCCATGCACTTCTCATAGACAAGGTGTCAAACAGATCATGAAGTACCCGCATTTCACTCCTGAGTTTGACTTATGGTATTCCTATTCTTCTGTTATGTCTTGTATGGTTATTCATATGCTGATTTTGTGGGATGCTGCTTGTATCGCAAGTCCACCTCTAGGACTTATCAGTTTCTAGGTTCCTCACTAGTTTCTTGGTCTTCTCACAAACAATCTAGCGTTGCCTAGTCTACCATAGAGGCTGAGTATGTTGCTGCTGCTAGCTATTGCTCACAGTTGCTTTGGATGATGGCAACAATAAGGGATTTTGGCTTAGAGTTTTCTCACGTGCCTCTGCTTTGTGCTAGCACGAGCACCATCGGCGCTGCCAAAAATCTCATGCTACATTCTAAGACCAAGCACATCAATGTCCACTTTTATTTTCTCAGAGATTGTTATGAGAAAGGGGACATTGATCTTCATCATGTTGATACCCACAGACAGCATGCAGATATCCTCACAAAACCCCTTGATCAGTCCAATTTTGCACATTTGCAAGGGGAGTTGGGTGTGTTTTTCCCTTTTAGCTGAGGATTTTATTTTTTATTTTTTGCATTTTCTATTTTTCATTCTTCTTTGTAGTTTTGTAATATCTCTGCATTTGCATCTCATCATGTATATTATTGAGCTTCACATGTATATCTATTAGAATGTGACTATGCTCTTTGTAGTATGTTCCTTGTGTACATGATAATGATAAGGCAAGCATAGGCGCTTTTTGCTCATATTTATATGATATTGTTGAACTAAGCCTGTTTTCATAATTGCGAACATGATTATTACGTGTTAAATCCAAAATTGTTCACGATTGAGATTTGCACCTAGCATGTGTAGGATGTGTTGAGATCATATTTGCTGTCACTAGTATGCTAGGTGGCTATGTCTCATGCTTTGAGTCACTCACTATCTTGATACATTAATTCTATGCTAAAATCTGAATCAAGATAAGTGAAAATCATAAAGATCGAGATGAGTTTGCATTTTTCACCATATCACTATATCGAGACTCCTTTTTTCACTTTAAGAAGAAGTTGAGCAGTGTAGTGGATGATTGAAACTGGTGTCTTTAGCTTCTGACTGCTTTTCTGCATAGGCTACACCCGGTTGAAAAGTTAGACAATGCCAATGCTTACAACCTCTCGCACTCTCATGCTTTTGAATAAAACTTGTAATCCACCACAAACTCAAAAAGTACACATTTCAAGATATCGAATCTGTTTTGGCATGATGAGTGACCTTGTTTGAGGTAGCTCGCCGTGTATACCTTTGTCTAGCACTTGGTTGATTTCTTGCTTACTCTACAACTAGTGTTGTTTTAGTGGTGAACTTCTCTTTTGACATGCTTAAAACTGAATCAAAATGCTTATTCTTCACATATATTGTACATATGATAAGTTTGAGCATCTGTTAGCACGCGCATTTATTGTTGCACGCTTCGCACAACACCACTTAGAGAATCTTTACAATCTAGTTGCTATACTTCTGAAGCTCTTGCATTCTCTCCATTTTTCTGCATTCTCCTTTTGATCCTTGCATTTCCTCAGGGGAGTTTGCCTCTTTATCCTTTTTACCCTATCTTGACACTTGTTGAGTGCACTTGTCAACAAGTGGGAGAAGTTTTGGATTTTTTTGGTGTTCCATCAAGGGGGGAGTTTTGGAGGCTTTTGGGGGAGCATTCCTTGCATGGGGTGAGTTTTTTGTTTTGGGGGAAATCTCTTGGAGATGTGCATTTGTGGAAGATTTTGAGGAGTTATTCTTGCATACATATTTTTATGAGGATGTCTTGTTTTTTGTGAGGTTTTTCATATGTGCTTCAGGGAGAGACACTTTTGTTAGGGGGAGTCTTTGAGCCATTCAGGAGCTCTCACTAGTTATGTTGAGCCTTTGCCTCTTTCTGGAGGAACTGGCTTTGATTTTAGCTTTTGTGCTGATTTTGTGCTAATTTTGTGCTCTGATTTGGTTTTGGCTGCTGGCTAGTGGTGTTGAGCCCCTTTCTGTCTCTTCTTGAGGACTAGCCATTTTTCTCGCTTGGTTGTGTTGAGTTGTTGCCCATTTCTTTGGGGACCAAGCTTTGCTCACTCTGGATGACTTGAATGGTTTTTATCTGGCTTTTGGTCATTCAGGTGAGTATCTCTTCTTCTTTCTTTTTCTACTAATATAAGCTCAGTGGTGTTGACAATGCACTCATCAAAAAGGAGATTGTGAACACAAGATTGCCTTGTCCCTTGTGGTTCGGGTTGATGATGAGTGATTGTCTATGGGCAGCATCTCGGGTTGAGTTGTGGACTAACAGAGGCACGTGTTATGCAACCATATCTCTCGGCTTGTGGTGTGCAAGTGTGGAGCATAAAGATGGTGCTCGACGGCGAAGGTGAAGGTCCTTCGAGTTCGTGCCGGTGGATCGGGAGCGGTGAAGGACGAATTATGGGACTTGATTGAAGGACTAGTCACCAGGTGGCTAGCCATAGTGTCTGGCACTTAGGTGTAACACCCTAAATTTGGGGTATAAAATTTCTTCTTCATTATCTACCAAATTCAGGTGTTACTCTCTCATTTCTTTGCCTTCCTTCTCTTTTCCTAAAAAGGGAGAATTATTTTGTTTTACATTGGTGTAAACCTAGTCGAATGAACCCTAGATGCCCTTTGGTTGTTGCATTCATGTCGTTGCACGGCGTTTCTAAGTGCAAAATGTGTTTGAAACATGTTAGTATATCCTATAGAACCTCTCGGTAGATTTTCATATTTTTCAAAGTATTTTTCTATTTTTCGAAAACCAAAATCTATTTATTTGAGGTACTTAAAATGTTTTCAGAAACTCTAAATATGTTTTTTAAGTTCATTAGGTGCCAAAACATTTCTAGAAATTTTTCTATAATTTTTGGAAGGATCTATAATATTTTGAGCACAAAATATGGATTTCTAGGCCTTTTCGAATTTTATAAATAGTAAAATCCGAATTTTAACCGAATTTCCATATCATCCGAACCCTAGATATATATGCATGCCTGGCTTCTCCTCGTCGAGCTCGTTCCAGAGCATGAAACGGTTTTCCCAGATTCAATTCCTAGCTCCCGGAATTGCTCGACGAAGTTCGGAGTGGCTCCAACTTCGACGACAAATCCGACAAGCAATTACTCCCAATCCGTGCATCGTCTGCGAAATCCGAGAGTACCGCTGCATTCGTCTCGTCGAGGGCTTCGTCGCAGTGTGTCCGATTCGTCGATCGGACCTCCAAATCTCTGTCAATCGACGATTTCCTCCTCGGCTCTGGCCAAGGTCTTCTTCCCTCGTGAGTTCCTCCATTGTCATCCGTGGTCGATCCTAGTTTTCTTCTCTGTTTCCACACCACGGCAACCCCTCTCGCTCTCCCTCACCCCGGGCGCGTTCGCCCCAACCCCTCCCTCTCCTCCCCTACGCAGCCCCTCCCCTCAGCGGCCGGTGGCCATGGCGGCGCCCAGCCCTAACTCGGCCGAGCGGCCATGGCATGCACCCACCTGCGTGGCCTGGTCCAGCGGCGCCCTCGTCGCAGCCCCTGCGCGTCTAGGTAGGCGTGGCCCTTGCGTCTGGCGCCTGGTCGACCGAGCCCTTTCCCCACGTGACCCCCCATGGCTGGCCCCTTTTCTTTGTCTCTCTATTCTTGTTGCAAGGAAGAAGATGACTAAATTGCGAAAATGCCCCTGTCAGATTTTGAAACCGTACGCAGGAATTTAGTCTAATTTAAAACTTTAATAACTTTTATGTTTTAAACCCGATTCAATCCGTTCAAGTTGCGTTAGATTTGTATTAAAATTATCTACATGTTAGAAGTATTTTCCCTATTGTTGCATATTTTATTTAATTTTTTAAACGTTGGTTTGACCGATGGCTACTATAACAACGTTTCAATTTTAAAATCTAATTTAGGAATTCGATTTGCGCATTTATAGTTAGTCACCAACATGATTAACCTTAACTGAAATGTTTCCTATTAATAATTGTTTAGTTTAATCATGATGTCTATTTCTCAGTTTCTGCGTATCGTGTCGGCCCGCGCGCCATATGTGTGATGTGCACGTACCGTTCACGTGCCGCAATGCTGTTTCGCGCGCGTCGTCGCGTGTCGTTCGCGAGTGTCGCGTGTGTCATTCACACGCGTTGTCACGTGCTATTCGCACGCGCTATCGTGCGCCGTTCGCACGCGTTGTCGCGTGCCATTCACGTGTGTCGTGTGCCTTGCCGCGCGCCATTCGCACGTATCGTGCATTATCCACGCGCGAGATTAAACCGTTCGTTTCTAACCACTCATATCAGTTAATTAGTTATTCATTTAATCATTTACAATTAAAACAGTAAGTTAGTCAAAACTAAGTAGTTTTAATTTATATTTTATAAATGTTAATTAATATAATTATGTCGAATCAAATGTTTTAACTAGTGCTTGTTTAGAGTAAACGCGATAACTTCTCGACCGTAGCTCCGATTGTCACGTTTCTTTTCATCGCATGACCATAGTAGCGAGCTCTATTTTTGCATGTTTTTCTTTGAATGGTATAATATTCTTTTATATATATATATATCTGTGTGTGTGTGTGTGTGTGTGCCTGTTCGTCTTCGCTTCGCATTGCGATTAGATCGCAATTCGTTTCCGAGCTTCGAGGAATCGACGGTCAAGCTTCGGCGACCATGTGATCAGGTTCTTTGAGTTCTACAAAGTTGAAAACCATGAGCATCTGTTTGGTGAAGTCCTCTAACCCATTATGTCCTACTTACTTATAATTCACTATCCCGCATTACTTAATTGAAACTTAAGGACTGACTAGCTTTGTATTTACCTGGTCCTTCATTACCTTTTGGGTTATTATGGTTAGCTTCATGCTATTGCTCTACTTTAATCAATGAACATGATGAGAACATTTATAATACGTTGATGATATCTTGATTATGATGATGAACTATGATACCTAAGGGGCTCTGGTTGTTTCTTGAGTACCTCTCTGTAAGGACCTGTTCGTTGAGAGACCACCTGGGAAAACAGTGCAACCATGAGGGTGGTATGGGATGCCCTTAGCTGATTATTTAGAGGAACTTGAGGTGTAGTTGGCTTCGTCGTCGTGCCGTCAATGGGGTCCGGACACAGTACTGGCTCTACCGAGGCTGGTTGTCGAGGTTCTTTCGATTTGGTTTTGTTAGTCTCTCTTCCTGTGGGGAGAGGTACTGTGTTTATCAAACTCGAAACCTAACGGGCGGCTATGACCTCTAGGAATTCTTTGTAAAGGCTATGTAGTGACACCCTGCCAGGTCACCTAGGTAGTGATCAATGGGGAGTAGCGCTCCTCGGGCAGACAGGGAATCACGGCTCATGGGTAAAGTGTGCAACCTCTGCAGAGTGTAATGAAACTGATATATCAGACATGCTCATGGTTAAGAGCGACCTTGGGATCCTCTTTGGTTAAAGATACATATGATCTGAGATACAATGGTTCTATTGATAGTTTTGGTTACAATGATGATAATGATGTTCCTCGATGAGGAAATGATTCATGGGTTGGTTATTGCTAAAACTTGGCTTCTACTAATAATAAATACCTAACGAACTAAAAGCAACTGCTTGATCCTAACCCCACATAAAGCTACTCCACCTCAGCCAAATGGGACATTTGCTGAGTACGTTGTGTGTACTCACTCTTGCTTTCACAAAACACCAGGTTGCCTTTAGTGCAATCTATGCTTAGGTAAAGAAGGAGAATAAGATGTCGAGGCGAATCTCTAGGAGTCCTAGGACTTCGACGAGTTTGAGGATTAGGCTAGCGACTGCCCCTAGTCAGCTGCGTGTGGTGGGTTTGTTTACGTTGGCTACATTTTGAATCTGTGTACTTTGATTTATATTATGTAAATGACTCTAGTCTTTAATATTATTACCTATTCTTTATTGTTATTTGAAGCATTGTGCTATGATGAGTCATTTATGTAATCATTGTGTACGTGAATTTCTGATCCTGGCACGTACATGGTTCGCATTCGATTTACCTTCAAAACCGGGTGTGACATAAGTGTTATCAAAGCCTTGTTGATTGTAGGACCGCTGACCTAGAGTAGCATTGGTCGTTTTAGGGACTTATTGACTATTACTTCACCTCATCCTTGATGCTGCTTCGAAATATTAGTCACCTCAACTAATTCTATGTTATGCTCCTACATATCACCTTGTCAAAAGTATTTTATTGTAGTATGGTCTATACTTTTCTCAATCTATTAGATCTGATCTCACCCTTGTGCTTGTGACATCTTTGTAGATGCCCCCTGACCATAACGTTCTTGTCTTCTAGGATCCTTTCCTCTTCAATCATTAAATTTCTACCATTTAGCAATCTCTGTTCTCTTGGTATTGACATGCTCGTATCCCTGGATTCTTCAATACTCTTGTTTCAAATACTTACCTCTAAAAATTTTGTTGCCTATTTAAATATTTTAGTTTTTATATCCCTGAGCTTCTTGTCTTTTGAAATCCATTCCTATTCTGTTGTTAAGTCATTATATTTCAACAATTTCTATTCCATTGGTCTTAGTATGCTCGTGTCCTTGAAGTCTTGCATGCTCTCATATTTTTATGTATGCTTCTCTTCATACCCCAATATTTGTTTAAGACATTTCAATTTACATGACCTTGACCACCCTTGTTTCTTAATGATCCATGAGCGGCCATTTTATTTTTCACAACCTTGATGATCCTGTTGTTTCCTTACAACTTCCCTCAGTAATGAATTTTTACTTCAACTCTTCTGTCGGAACCTCGCTTATCTTATCCTTGATTGTTTTCTCCATTTCGACATGTTGCGAGTCTTGCCTTAACTTTGTCCATCGATTATGCTTTTCATCATTATCACCTTTATCCTTATCACCTCTATATCTTACCTTGATGTTTATCTTATATCGGCCTTTAAAATATCCTCTTTTCCATCTCAATCAGAGTGTTGTACTTTACCTACTTTCCCTTGGTCGTATCCTCTTCTTTGTCACCTGCGAGTTTTTAGCTCTATCCTTTGTTGTGCTTTTGTTTATTATTTCCTTTACCCTTCTCATCACTCTATCCTACCTTGTGATTACATTATGTCTATTATCTAAAATCTCCAATCTCCTATCTCAATTTGAGAGCGATGTTTTACTTACCTCACCCTTGGCTATATCCTCTTCTTTACCGCGTGTAAGCTTGGGCGCAACTCTATTCTTTGTTGTACTCATACCATTGGCTCTCTAATGCCTTCATCTTTTCTCTCATACCCTTGTTTGTTGTCGCCTTTGACCCTTGCGATATTGAGGACTTCTACCTAAATGCTCACCTTGAATTTATCCTTTAAAAGCCTCCCCTTTCTTTCAACCCAGTTTGAGAGTTGCGAGTTACCTATCTCTCCCTTGATTTCTTTTCACTTATTATCGCCTTACAAGTTTTGTGTTAATTCCATCCCTTGCTGTGTTTTTATTTGCTATCACCCTCACCTTGTCATCCATCGATCTTGCATTGATACTCATCTTTATTTCTACTCTTTTAAAATCCCCTCTCTTCCACCTCGATTTGAGAGTGGCAATTTACCTATATGACCCTTGGACGTACCCTCTTCTTTTCTAGTTGCAGGTCCTATCTTAACTCCATCCTTTATGGTACTTATATCCTTTGTCTTATGCCTATTTACCTCCTCTCCTACATCCTTGTTCGTTATTAAAACCCTCGTGATATCTATGACCTTGCCTTCCTGCTTACCTTGAACCTACCATTTGAATCCTCCTCTTTTCTATCCCTATTCGGGGATAATGCCTCATCTATTTCATCATTAACTGCCCCCCCTTCTTTGACACCTTGCAAGTTCTGTCTAAAATACATCCTTTGTAGTGTGTTTGTCCGTTATCGCCTTAACCCTTGTCATCCCTCGATCTTTACCTTGATGCTTATGATGTACCCATATTTTAAAGCTTCCTCTCCCATTTCAGTTCAAGAGTGTTGTCTTACCCCTCCCCGCTCTTGTTCGTCCCCTATTCCTCTGTCGTGTTGCAAGTCTTGTCTTAACTCGATCTTTTGGTGTGGTTTTGCTTGTTACTCCTGTACCTTTGTAATCACTAGATCTTTTAATGATGCTTATCTTATGCCTACCTTTTGAATTATCATCTTTCCCATCTCGATTTGAGAATGGTGTTTACCTACCTTGCCCTTGGTTGCATTTTCTACCTTGTAGATTACAATCCTTGCTTTAACTCCGTCCCTTATTGTGCTCGTGTCCCTATCCTACATGTCTTGTTCTTCTCGTTGTCCTTCAACAACCTCAGAGAGTAGTTATTCCCTTTTCAAGAAAGACCACCATTTAATTAAAAGGAATGTATAGCAACAAGATATTTTGAAGCAGCAACAAGGATGAGGTGAAGTAATAGTCAACAAGTCCTTAAAGCAGCCAATGCTACTCTAGGATAGCGGTCCTACAGTCAGCAAGGCTTTGATACCACTTATGTCATATCCGGTTTTGGAAGGTAAACCGAATGCGAACAATGTACGTGCTAGGATCAGAAATTCATGTACACAACGATTACATAAATGAGTCATCATATCACAATGCTTCGAATAACAATAAAGAGTAAGTACTAATATTAAAGACTAGAATCATTTACATAATATGAATCAAAGTGCACATAATAGAAACGTAGCCAACGTAAATAAACCCACCACAGGCAGTTGACTGGGGGAGGTCGATAGCCTAATCCTCAAACTCGTCTAAGGCCTAGAACTCCTAGAGATCCGCCTCGATGCCTTTTTCCTCTTCTATACCTAAGCATAGATTGCACCAAAGGCAACATGGTGTTTTGTGAAAGCAATGGTGAGTACACATCAACGTACTCAGCAAATGCCCCGTTTGGCTGAGATGGACTAGCTTTATGTGGGGTTAGGATCAAAGTAGTTGCTTTTAGTTCGTTAGATATTTATTATTAGTAGATGCCAAGTTTTAGCAATAACCAACCCATGAATCATTTTCTCATTGAGGAACAACATTATCATCATCGTAACCAAAACCATCAATAGAACCATTGTACCTCAGATCATCGGTATCTCTAATCAAAGAGGATCCCATGGTCGCTCATAACCGTGAGCATGACTGATATATCAGTTTCTAATCCTCTGCATAAGTTGCACACTTTACCCATGAGCTGTGATTCCCTTTCTGCCTAAGGAGTGCTACTCCCCATTGATCACTCCCTAGGTGGTATGGCAGGGTATCACTATGTAGCCTTTACAAAGATTCCCCCGAGGTCATAGCCGCCCGTTAGGTTTCTCTAGTTTTATAAACACAGTACCTCTCCCCACAGGAAGGGTGACTAACAAAACTAAATCGACAGAAACTCGGCAACCAGCCTCCGCATAGCAAGTACTATGCCCGGACCCCATTGACGGCACAACGGTGAAGCCGACTACACCTCAAGTTCCTCTAATTAATCAGCTAAGGGCGTCCCATACCACCCTCATGGTTGCACTGTTTTCCTGGGTGGTCTCTCAACGAACAGGTCCTTATGGAGATGTACTCGGAAAACAGCCTGAGCCCCCTTATGTATCATTGTTCATCATCATAATCAAGATATCATCAGTGTATCATAAATGTTCTCATCATGTTCATTGATTAAAGGAAATCAATAGCATGAAGCTAACCCTAATAACCCAAAAGGTAATCAAGGATAAGGTAAATACAAAGCTAGTTAATCCATAGGTTTCAATCAAGTAATGCGGGACAGTGAATTATAAGTAGGTAGGACATAATGGGTCAGAGGACACTTGCCTTCATCAAACAGATGCTTAGGGTCTTCATCTTGTAGAACTCGAAGAGCTAGATCACTTGGTCGCTAACGCTTGATCTTCGATTCCTCGAAGCTCGGAAACGAATCGCAATCTAATCGTAACGCGAAGCGAAGACGAACAGGCACAAGCAAACAAACATATATATGCATAAGAACATTACACCATGCCAAGAAAAACATAATAAAAACATGTAAAACGAAATAGAGCACGTTACTACGGTCACACGAGGACAAAGAAACGTGATAGTCGGAGCTATGGTCAAGAAGTTATCGCGTTTACGCTAAAAATATTAGTTAGAACATTTTATTCGACATTATCAAATATAAATTATAACTGCTATTTAGTTTTAATTAAATCTGTTACATTAACAGTTGTCAAATAGATAAGTAATGTGATTAGGACGAGAGGTTCTAAGCGAGGCGAGTTTACAACACACGAAACAACACGACAGCATGCAGAACAACGCACGGACACGCACAACATGTGCGAACAACACGCGACAATGTGCACTACACGCAAAAACGACGTGTGTGTCACGCGCGAATGACGCATGGCGACACGTGACAAGGTGCGCGAACGATGCATGGCCACACGCAACTTAGCGCGCGGACGACGCGCCAAGCAGTACGCCACCGCGTGCGGAACAGCAAGCGCGACAGGCGAGAAAAACTAAATAGGTGACGTGTTTAAACTAAATAAATATTAAATAAGTAAAAAGTATTTAATTTAACATTAACCGTATTAATGTTTATTATCAAAGTGCAAGTTGAAAACTATACATAATGTAATGGAGATATTAATCTAATCAGCATTAGTCGAGCAAACATTAAATAAATTATTTAGAATACGTGACCTAACAAATTAACGTTATTAACATGAGTGATTATAAGCGAAAACAATTTAATATCGTACGCGAACAACGCGCGATATGTGCGAACGACGATCAGCAAGGCGCGAAACAACGAGCGTGACACCACATGAACAGCGCGTGAACGACACGTCCGAAAGACGCGCGGACACACGAGCGAACGAATAACTACGACGCACCAAAAGTGTGCGAATGACACATGAAATAATTCGCGCGACAATGCACGAACAGCGTGCACGATGGCACTCGCGGCACGCGAGACTCACTAACAAATATCGTGTTTATACTAAATACTAACTAGATATTTAAATACAAAGTTTAAGTCATTATAATCACATTACCATGTATTTACAAACGCATAATTAACATTATAAATTTGATTCGATTGAGTTGTTAATTTTAATGACCAACAACTAAATAGGAAATTAATTATTTAACATTAACGAGACTGCGAAACGATTTTATTAAAGTGCGTGAATAGCGACTCGCGGAACGACGACGCACGCGACAGCGAGGCAACGACAAAGGAGTTTTTCCTAGGGCTTAGACGAGGTAGACATCAACATCTAGGGGTAGACGATGACGGGGTACATAGTCTCACCACAGGACGACGACGCAGTCGCAGGGGTGAGCTCGACGAGGCGCTGCCATGGCGAGATGATGATGAGGCTATTAGAGCGAGGCACCGCAGGGGGCTCGACCACGGAGCCCGAGCGGTAGAAGCTGGCGGCACAGACGTAGAGCACCTGCACGTGGGGCCGAGGGAAACGGTGCGGCGGGCGTGCGCCTACGCGCATTATGGTGGGGACCACGCACACGCACACGCGCACGTCAAGCTGGGTGGGGGGCACTGGCTGCACCGGTAGGGGAGCACGCTGGGGTAGAGGTGCCACGCCATGGGGCGAGCCACACCCACGGCTGGTGCGTGACGCTGGGACGCTGGACTTGGTCGTGGCCTAGGGCTGTTAGCGGGGATGAGGCAGGGGCCAGGCGCGCTGCGTGGGTGGCCAGAGCTAGGCGAGAACGGGCGAGAGGAGCGCGTTGTGGGGCGGTTCTGGTGAAGATGGGCGCGAGTGGGCGAGAAAACCGTTTCGTGGGCTCTCTTCGGGGAAGACGAATAGGGGCTACGCGATCCTGACGCGCGGGCCCAGGGGAAACTGGCGTGGTGCTCAACTGTGCGAGCACGCGCTGCACGCTGGCAGGGGTGGGCCATGGCACACGGAGGTGGGCCACGCACGCGCGGGCCCAAGAGCGGGGAGGGGCGCTGGGCTCAGGTGGCTTAGCGCGCTTGGCTTGGTGGGCCGACCGAATGGGCCAGGGAAGGGGAGGGGGGCTTGGTTCTTTTTTACCTTTTTCTTCAATTTTCTTTTGAATTCAGATGCAAACACAAATGTGTTGACTACAAGAACGCACAACCAAAACAAACCAACATACAAATAGAAATAGATGTTCCAGCAAGATGAAATAGTCAAAACTCTTTTCTTTTGTTTTTTTACTACGCTAAAACTTATAAATTATATAATAAAATAACCCTCCAATATTCAGAAAAAATAAAAGCAAGAAACGGAGAGGGTAACACCTGAATTTAATAGATACTAGAAAGGAAATTTTATACCCCAAATTCAGGGTGTTACACACTTGTCCGGTTGGCATCATACAACCTCTCTTAATCAGTCAAGATCAGAGTCGACAACATCTTCACCAAGTGCATATCAATGCTCCTGTTAAGGGGGTTGGTCGCTAACCCCAATGAAGACAATGCGATCAACATCAACCAACAAGATCAAAGTGGCGCAGTGAAAGCGTGTGTGAGTCCTAACCCATAGGTCCAAGGTATCCTCAAGAAGTGCATCACTTGGTCTCCAACGTCAGAAGGCCAAAGCAACCAGTCCGCAAGTTAAAGTTGCCAGAGTTAAAATTGAGTCAGAAGAAGCTATGAAAGACCAATGAACCAACCTTGTTTTTCTTGCTAGCCTCTCCTTGAATCTCGAGGGCGAGATTCTGTTAAGGGGGTTAGATTTGTAACGCCCTGAATTTGAGGTATAAAATTTCTTCTTCATTATCTACCAAATCCAATTATTACTCTCTCATTTCTTTGCTTTCCTTCTCTTTTTTTCTAAAAAAGGAGAATTAGTTTGTTTTATATTGGTGTAAACCAAGTGGAATGAGCCCTAGAGGTGCTTTGGTTATTGCATTCATGCCGTTACATGGTGTTTCTAAGTGCAAAATGTGTTTGAAACATGTTAGTATATCCAATAGAAACTCTCGATAGATTTTCATATTTTTCGGAATATTTTTCTATTTTCTGGAAACCAAAATCTATTTATTTTAAGGTACTTAAAATGTTGTTAGAAACTCTAAGTATGTTTTTTGAGTTCATTAGGTGCCAAAACATTTCTAGGAATTGTTTTGTAATTTTTGGAAGCATTTATAATATTTTGAGAACAAAATATGGATTTCTAGGCTTTTCTGAATTTTATAAATAATAAAATCCGAATTTGAACCGAATTTCCATCTCGTCCAAACCCTATATATACACATGCCCGGCTTCTCCTTGTCGAGCCCGTTCCAGTGCACGAAACAGTTTCCCCAGATTCAATTCCTAGCTCTCAAAATTGCTCGCCAAAGTTCGGAGGGGTTCCAACTCCGACTACAACTCCGACGAGCAATTACTCCCAATCAGTGCATCGTCTGCGGAATCCGAGAGTACCTCTACGTTCATCTCATCGAGGGCTTCGTCGCAGTGCGTCCGGTTCGTCGATCGGACCTCTGAATCTCCGTCAATCGATGATTTCCTCCACGGCTCCGGCGAGGGTCTTCTTCCCCGGTGAGTTCCTTTATTGTCATCCTTGGTGGATCCTACTTTTCTTCTCTTTTTCCACACCGCAGCAACCCATCTCGCTCTCCCTCACCCCCGGCACGTCCGCCCGACCCCTCCCTCTCCTCCCCTGCGCAGCCCCTCCCCTCCGTGGTCGGCGGCCATGGCAGCGCCCAGCCCTAGCCCGGCCGAGCGGCCATGGGGTGCGCCCCCCTGCGTGGCCTGGTCAGGCAGCGCCCTCGCCGCAGCCCCTACACGCCTGGGCAGGCGCGGCCCCGTGCGGCTGGCGCCCGTTCGACCGAGCCCTCTCCCCCACGCACCCACATGGCTGGCCCCTTTTTCTTTCTCTCTCTATTCTTGTTCCAAGGAAGAAGATAAATAAATTGCGAAAATGCCCCTATCAGATTTTGAAACAGTACGCAGAAATTTAGTCTAATTTAAAACATTGATAGCTTTTGCGTTTTAAACCAGATTCAATCCATTCAAGTTGCGTTAGATTTATATTAAAATTATCTACATGTTAGTAGTATTTTCCCTACTATTGCATATTTTATTTAATTTATTTAAATGTTGGTTTGACCGATGAGTACTAGAACGACATTTTAGTTTTAAACTATAATTTAGGAATTCAATTTGCGCATTTATAATTAGTCACCAACATGATTAACCTTAACTGAAATGTTTCTTATTAATAATTGTTTAGTTTAATCATGTTGTCTATTTATTAGTTTCCACGTACCGTGTCGGCCTGCGCGCCGTACTCGTGATATACCGGACGCGTGCCGCTGTGCTGTTTCGTGCGTGTCGTCGCGTGTCCTTCACGAGTATCGTGTATGCTGTTCGCACGCGTTGTCGCGTGGTGTTCACACGCATTGTCGCATGTCGTTCGCATGCATTGTCGCGAGCCGTTCATGTGTGTTGCGCGCCTTGCCGCGTGTGTCGTGCGTTATCCGCGTGTGAGATTAAACCGTTCGCTTATAATCACTCATAATAGTTAATTAGTTATTTATTTAATCATTCACAATTAAAACACTAAGGTAGTCAAAACTAAGTAGTTTTAATTTATATTTCATAAATGTCAATTAATATAATTACGTCGAATCAAATGTTTTAACTAGTACTTGTTTAGTGTAAACACGATAACTTCTCGACCGTAGCTCCGATTGTCGTGTTTCTTTTCGTCGCGTGACGATAGTAGCGAGCTCTATTTTTGCATGTTTTATTATGTTTTTTCTTTGAATCATGTAATGTTCTTATGTATATAGATATGTTTGTATGCATTTGCCTGTTTGTCTTTGCTTCGCGTTGCGATTAGATCGCGATTCATTCCCGAGCTTCGACGAATCGACGGTCATGCTTCGGCGACCATGTGATTAGGTTCTTCGAGTTCTACAAAGTTGAAGACCCTGAGCATCTATTTGGTGAAGGCAAGTATTCTCTGACCCATTATGTCCTACTTACTTATAATTCACTGTCCCGCATTACTTAATTGAAGCCTAAGGACTGAGTAGCTTTGTATTTACCTGGTCCTTGATTACCTTTTGGGTTATTTTGGTTAGCTTCATGCTATTGCTCTACTTTAATTAATGAACATGATGAGAACATTTATGATATGTTGATGATATCGTGATTATGATGATGAACTATGAAACCTAGGGGGGCTCGGGCTGTTTCCTGAGTACCTCTCTCTAAGGACCTGTTCGTTGAGAGACTACCTAGGAAAACAGTGCAACCATGAGGGTGGTACGGGACACCCTTAGATGTGTATTATTCATCGAACTTTGAGTTTAGTCTCTAGTGTGTGTGTGTGTCAAGCAATTGGATGCTACTAGCACTCCATTCAATTTATCAGCATTTTATTGTTTAGGTACAATCCTCCCCCTAATACTAGGAAATGATCTTCATTTAATATGCTATCAACATACACAACCATTAATAGACCCCCAGTTCTAAACTTAAAATATTTTATTATGGACAGAGATTCATAACCAACATATATCGCCAACTTCAAACGGGTCCCATGGATGTATGTTGGATGCTGATATCGACATTTATACATCATAACTGAATTTACGCAGATGGGAAACCACTTGTTGTTGACCACACATTAACTAGTGGAGAGAAGTAGAGTGATAAGTAGATGTCCTATATTGGATTAAAGATACAACATGCAAAATCATGTGTCCCAAACAACTGGTTGGGAGTTTTCTATCTTGTAGTAGTGTCATGGAAATGAATTTTATTCTTTTAATTAAGGATTGAGTCTATCCGATGTGTGCACATGGTGTACAAAGTGCTCTAAATTTATGCCTAAAACAAGACAATAGTCATTAAAAGCTAAAAGGTATTGCCCAATAGTAGTAATGAATTGTGATCCTCTAGATTTTCTTGCACATATTAAAACCTATAGGCAAAACCAACTTCACCCCTTGTCAGTTGTCACTAATAGTGTTTCTATCGATCGATCAAAAGTTTTTGCACCCTAAGTTCCAATCCAATACTAGTATAGCAATTATAGTAAAGTAAATACTTGAATGTCGCTGCTCAAGTGTAAATGCTCAATGTAAATAAAGGATTAGGAATGCCTCAATATTTTGTTGAGGTATTTGTTGGGGGCCTTCTTCCTTCGAAGGCCCTCAAAAACATGGCTAACCATATGTTTTTAGTATGGCATGGGTTATTTCAGAAGGAAGCTTCGTCTTCAAGATATAAGCCTCTTATGACGAAGACACACGAGATGAAGACAGATCCAAAGAAGATAAGAGTAAACGCCAAAGCTAGCACCAGACGGAAAAGCTTCGGCTCGCGACGAAGCAGATGAATAATGATGATGACCGAAGAGGGAAAAGACCACCTAATCCTTTATGACTTGTGTTTCGATCATGTGTAAACATTAAGGACACAAATGTTCTTTTATCCGGGATGCGTCCTGTGCCTATAAATTGATGAACAGTAGCACCGTACTGTTCACGCTGGATTGTACTTTTACTCTCTCGCATCCTCGCCTTCGAGCAAGCCGAAGGTATCAATGTAATATTATAATCTCTACTACTACATATGTTTCTAATGTAGACGTCACACAAGCGATGGTGCACGGTTCTGCCGAGCAGGCAGGCACCCTTCCCCGCCGCCCCGGATCTCGCCCCTCGCGGATCTCGCCCCAGCCCCCGCTCTACCCCCACCTGCCCTTCCACTCTTCCCCAGCCGCCCCGCCGCGGATCTCGCCCCCTGCGAATCTCGCGCTAGCCGCAACCGCGCACCCTCCCACGCGCGATGGAAGCAGCCCGCCATGCCCCTCCCACCACAAGCGCGCAGCATCGTCCCCCGCGGAGCCGGAGACGAGCGAATTGTCGGTGGAGGCGATGCCACTGGGCGACGGCGCGGAGGCGGCGGACTTCGTGCTGCCGAACGAGCTCCTGGCGGCGCTGCCACGGGACCCCTACGAGCAGCTAGATCTGGCACGCCGCATCACCACGCTGGTGGTGTCCGGGCAGGTGTCCGGCCTGGAGCAGGAGGCGGGGCGCATGCGGGCGGAGGCCGCGGGGAAGGACCGCGAGAACGCCGAGCTCCGGGAGCGAGTGGTGCTGCTCGATACCGCGCTGCAGGAGACCAACGCCAGGCTCCGCTCCCCCATGCTCACGATGCCAGACCTTCTCCAAGCGATGGAGACTTTCACCCAGGAGCATGTCATTGGAATTCCATTGACTTCGTTTGCATATGCCGATTAGGAAAGACAAGGAAAATCTTCCGGTTCTGCCATGGTTCATAAAAAAAGTAAGAATCTCGCAACCTGCTTCCCCAGTGCTTCATTTGAAAGAGAAAAAAAACTGTGCCAATACTTACTTGATATCCCTTCGATGATACAGATAAGAAGAGTTCCTTCATTCATCGGATGAACAAACTGAGCCATAAAACAGATAGCTACATGCAAGGATTCAAAGAACACTGTAAGAATCCAACCATTGTCCTTCTTCACAAAGTTGTGTTATGTTGATAAAATAAAATGTTTTTTCTTTGCAGTAACCATGGGACCAAAAATTTCAGAAACTATAAAAGGAAACTAAGCTTCGGTGCAAAGGTTCTCCAAGCTGGCGGTATTGATAAAGTCTTCAGAGAATACTTTGCAGTTGAGAAAGATGAGAAACTACGGAAGGCTTTCCAGTGCTATCTTTCAACCACAGCTGGTCCAATAGCTGGAATGCTTTTCATCTCAACTAAGAAGATTGCTTTCCATAGTGATAGGCCTTTGAGTTTCACGTCTCCTAAAGGAGGCAGTACAAGGGTGCCTTACAAGGTAATTGAAGCAAAATCTCTTCGTCAATATGCATACCTGAAGTTTATCAGATATAAAATGTGACCTAAAGATGTCGGACAAAGCTAATAAAATATGTACCTTCTGCAGGTGTTAATCCCCACAGAGAGGATGAAAAGTGCTTCAGTGCGGATACTCTACTTCCTTTCAGTATCATTCTTTGTCGGTACTGAACGGTGTTGCCGGTACTGAAATACTGTTTTTCTTATGACACAACCATTAACAACTTTATATTTACTACGAAAGAACAAATGTAATTTTTAAATTAACTACTCAACCCTGTTTTCCCGCCAATTCATTCTGGTCCTTATGGCTCTAATCTACACTTACTCGGGATTGTAGGTAAGATTTTCCCTGCTCCTGGATCAGTAGTAGAATGGATTTTCTTTGGTGCTGCTGTCAATATTTCTTAAGACTTCTAGCATTTTTTCTTGCAATGAAAAAAACATGTTGATCTTTGTTTTTTCAAACTGGTCCCATGTAATGTTGCCCCTGTTCAGAACATATAGAAATTGTAAATATGCAGTTATGTCTAGCTATTCAGAGGGATTTGCAATGCATTCTGCTTCGTAAGTTATGCCTTAACGAAGCGTACCCCTCCCTTCCTTGATTTTACTGGGTTCTTTTGTTGCAAATCCATTTTTATTTTCCATGTTTATGAGGTGCTTCTTATTGCATATAGCAATGAGAATGGATTATTCTTTAATACTTCACTACTGTAACTTGGCTGGTATCACAACTGTAGGCCTGATGACCTTCGTAGACCATTTGGAAAATTTGGCCCCGTTAAAGACATATATCTGCCAAAGGATTACTACACTCGGTAAGGTACCTTGACTTAATTATTGTGAGTGGGTGTTTGCCCATGGACACCTATGTGCAACTTGGTGATCTCTCCATGAACTTTATAGTACACTAAAGTATATTTGCTCCAGAACAGGATTATGATTGTTGTTGTTTGTTTTTTACATATTATAAGCATGTTCTTTACATATTTTTAATTATTATTCTCTGTATCGTATGGTTTACACTGGGTTGCTTTACGCACCCCCTGAGATTAACAGTGAAAGTAACTTTTTTGAAGACGCGAGTCTTAAGAGTACTATTGAAGAAAAGGAAGAAATAAAGGTTTAAAGAGATATGCAAGTTATGAAGAGTTTCAAGTGTATCTCTAAACACTGATGACTGCAAGGTCAGCAGCTTAGTGCCTGCTTTACCTTTGAGATTGATTTGTGTATCGACTGAAATTGATTTGTTTGTATCACCATTCTTGGAAGGAAGAGTTCGCAACATCTTGATTTGATTGTCTCTGCAGGGGTCTTCTCCTTAATGGTTTTGAAGCATTGTTGCTTTTAGTGAAATACTAATCTGCTTTCTGTTTCAGCGAACCTAGAGGATTTGGGTTCATCCAATACTTTGATCCTGAGGATGCTTCTGATTGCATATAGCAATGAGAATGGATTATTCTTTAATACTTCACTACTGTAACTTGGCTGGTATCACAACTGTAGGCCTGATGACCTTCGTAGACCATTTGGAAAATTTGGCCCCGTTAAAGACATATATCTGCCAAAGGATTACTACACTCGGTAAGGTACCTTGACTTAATTATTGTGAGTGGGTGTTTGCCCATGGACACCTATGTGCAACTTGGTGATCTCTCCATGAACTTTATAGTACACTAAAGTATATTTGCTCCAGAACAGGATTATGATTGTTGTTGTTTGTTTTTAACATATTATAAGCATGTTCTTTACATATTTTTAATTATTATTCTCTGTATCGTATGGTTTACACTGGGTTGCTTTACGCACCCCCTGAGATTAACAGTGAAAGTAACTTTTTTGAAGACGCGAGTCTTAAGAGTACTATTGAAGAAAAGGAAGAAATAAAGGTTTAAAGAGATATGCAAGTTATGAAGAGTTTCAAGTGTATCTCTAAACACTGATGACTGCAAGGTCAGCAGCTTAGTGCCTGCTTTACCTTTGAGATTGATTTGTGTATCGACTGAAATTGATTTGTTTGTATCACCATTCTTGGAAGGAAGAGTTCGCAACATCTTGATTTGATTGTCTCTGCAGGGGTCTTCTCCTTAATGGTTCTGAAGCATTGTTGCTTTTAGTGAAATACTAATCTGCTTTCTGTTTCAGCGAACCTAGAGGATTTGGGTTCATCCAATACTTTGATCCTGAGGATGCTTCTGATGAACTAGGAAGCGGAATGCTTGAAATACAAGGGGCAAGAGGCACGACAAGGATACTTTCTGGCCAGAGTTTGTTAGGAAGCATAATTTGGTTTTCATAACTTTTTCTTGGACATCCACTACTCATGATATAGTAGTATCATAACAGAGCAGAGCAGCACACGTTCTGATTGAGATGTGTGCCTGTGTATAAAAGGGCATCACTAAGTTGGGAGCGTGGCAACCCAAACATCTATTAGCTAACCTCTGAAGGCAAGAGTTGTAGGATACTGAACTCCTGCCTTGTTGTCTTCGGCTCTAGATTTAGGTGTTCGCACCATGATTGTTGGCTTAAGTGCTAAGTGATAGATTAAAAGCAGATAATAATCAGTGAAAGCTAAATATTTCCTTCATCACAAAATATACATTAAAAGTCACTAAGACTGTTTTCTTGGTCAATCATGGTTGGATTCATCTTCCGAGGGTCTAGACTCCGCTAAGACTGTGTATCCTTCAGCCAATATTATCTATTGATCTTTTTTTGTTCTTGTTTACTGGATTAAATGTAGTTTCTTTGTTTAGAAATACAAAGTCTAGACCACAACTGAAAATGTATATGAGACAAAATTGTTACTTTTTGTGAAAAAAGCACTAGACAGGAGGAGGCTAGCTAATCAACCAATCAATCCATAGAGATCCAACTGCTCCTATGTGTTCCTCAACTCTGATTTGATATGGATATATAGCTATAAAGCCTTTGACAAGCTGGAGGGTGTTGAGGTTGCATGGAGTCAGTCAAGGATCAACGACTCCGTCATGGTTTGCTCATAGAATATAGAGCAGCTAAGCACAGAGATCCAACTGTTGAGAACCTTCAAGCACAAGAACATTGTAAAGCTGTTTGCCTCTTGGATCGATGAGGACAAGGACATTGTAAATATCATCACAGAGTACTTCACATCAGGCAGCTTGAGACAGTACACATTGTTTCTTTCGTTCGTTCCACTTCTGAATGCTCATACCAAACATCTCTCTGTGTTTCTATTCTCTACCAAATTGGTGAGATATTTTTAAACTATGTCAATCTAACATTTAATTTATTTTATTTCGTGTGACTCTAAACATATATCTGTTGATTTGTGGTCGTGTCTATTTTCCGCCAGTTTCTTGCAAAGCAGATTTGGCTGAATAACTTGGCTGTATGGGGGAGGGGGAGGGGGAGGGAGAGAGATATTTTGCCTCATATGCTCGTTCGCTAATTAGTTGCATCAACACTGAGCAGGTGACATCATGCAAGTTGTGGCGTTAAGTAGGAGAGTCATTCAAACCTCCAAAGTATGAATTTAATAGTCTGCAACTCATATGATGATTCCCAACTGTCATTTTAACAGAAACAGGGACATAGTTCACATAATCTCTTCTTTCTGTACTCTCTCCCATGATGTGACTTGCATGTTTATGCAGGACATGCACAGCCGTTTCATGGACTTTCCGTAACTTCTATGAGAAGGTAATTTTACATTTATGGTTTGTGGGATACATGTTCATAATTTTACAGTTGTTCATCTACATATTTATGTTGGTATAGAGAGAGCATGATTGATAAAAAGACTTGCAAAAATCAAAGAGGAGCAGGGACAGATTGACGAGGCTGTTGGTTTGATGTAAGAAGTTGTAAGTTTGCACCGTACTGAATTTGGACCAGCGTACCGGATTTGTCAAGGTCTATTTTATTTTTCATAAATACTCCTGGACACAATATTCCTCATTTCATATTTTGACAACTCTTGTAACATATAATTCCTGAAAGCACTCCTTGATAGTAATTAGTCAACAATTTAGGCGGAAGCAGCTTTATATATGCGTCATCTTGAAAATGACTAAATGAGTGCTTTCATATCTGGTATCTGTTGTTTAAATACCAGGGTCTTTTCCCCCATATTTTCTAAAGCGTTGGTTTTTTGTTTTTCCCCTTCCTCTGTACAAGGGTATGCTTTGATTGAATACGAGAAGTTTGAAGAAGATCAGGCTACAATAAAAGATATGGATGGAGCTGAGCTTTATAAACAAATCATGAGTGTTGATTGGGCATTTAGTAGTGGCCCTGCTAAACGCAGGCATACTCGGAAATGGTATTCCCTTCTCCCTTTTTCTACAATTTCGGTAGGGAAAACAAGGCAAGGTGCAACGCTCAGTTTTCCCTTCCCCTTTTTGGCTAGGTGTGTTAGTTTGTTGGACCCAAATATTTGGGTGGTACATATTTCACAATGATGCTCAACATTAGAGTTTAAAATATCTAAAGAAAGGTTTGATCTGATGTATCCTGATTTGGTGATGGGAGGTTTTATAAATTGTCAGGGCTAATAGATGCTTGGGTTGTTACTATTTCCCCTCAGTTCTTTTTTGATGCTTGGTTGTTGCTTAGCCACTAACTAAATGAAATATTATCCGGTACTTTTTATGTTTTGTCAGGTCACCACCAAGAGCTCATTCAAGGACCCCACCCAGGAGAAGGCACTGATGTTTTCCCAGCACCTCGTGAATTACTTGCTATGTGTGATGTACAACAAGAAGTCTAAGGATTCGAAATATTACCTTGGTGTATGTGGATCACCTGATTTCGATGGTGGTTATTAAATTGCCTGTTGTTTCCTTATTTGGGACTCCAAATATTAACTTTGAACTCTGGTTTAAGTTGATGAGATATGGAGGTGCACTTAGACCCTTACCATTATGTTTGGCATGTCAGTTGGAGATGATTGTAAGTCAGTCCACGTCACGTCCGAACTTGTGATCTGCTAAGCTCACCAGCCCCTCCCCATATTTATGATATTTTCTATGGGTTTGTAGGTGCATGCATGCTTTTATGTTGCCATCAATCTAAATTTGTAGTAACTTCTAATTCTATACTGAATTCATAGAGTTAAACTACTTGAGAAGGTATCAGAATCTAATTAATTTGCACCTCTCGATTATGTGTGCCTAGATCTAACATATACCTCTCGTGATATAAATAAGCCGTAGCAACGTACGGGCACATACCTAGTATTCTTATATATTCCATGAAATGCAATAATAATGAATTAACAAGATACTATCATCATGTTTATTCCTTTGTATTTCATGTTCACTTATTGAATGATGAAGGTATGTCCTTCTAGACCTTCGTCTGATGAGTATCATACCCACACGGAAATAATACTTCGAAGGACGAAGGTCTCTTACAATTAACAATTGTGTTGCTGTGTTCTTGACTTACAGTATTTGAGAACAAATGACCAACATTGGCGCCCACCTCCGGTCAACTCACTTCCACAACCTTTGGCAAAGCATCCACCTTCGACATGCCGCCGAAGAAGACAACGGTGCCAGGGGCTACCCTACAACCACTAGACACAAATCAGGACACACTCTCCTTGTGAGAGGCCAGGAGCCAAAAGAGAAAGGCCATCAGCCCAACTCTTCAGGAGGAGCAGCTTGACTAGGAAATCAGGGATTTAGATGCAATCCATCAGCAAGTACAACAGAAAAAGGAGAAGATGCTTCGGCTGGCTGAGCTTTAGAAGAAGATTGACGACGCAGCTGAGGAGATGCATCATCTTACTCAAGATGACTAGGACCGAAGGCCTCAGCACAAGGAGCTTCATTAGGAGAGCTCATTCAACAAAGACAAATGGTACGATGACTTTCATCTTGGTAACTTTACTTTTGATGATGCTTCTCCTCTGGCAGCAGAACTGCAGGCTACCCCGTGGCCACAATCCTACAAGCCACCACAGTTGCCCATGTATGATGGGCACTCAGATCCAAAACAATTTGTGATGAGTTACGAGGCAACAATATCCTCATATGGGGGCAACGCTGCTGTCATGGCAAAATCCTTTGTCATGGCAGTCAGAAGCGTGGCCCAGACCTGGTATTCCTCCCTTTGGCCAGGAACAATCACATCATGGCAGAAGCTCAAGGATATGCTAGTCACTAGCTTCCAGGGTTTTCAGACGAAGCTAGTCACTGCTCAGGCTTTGTTTCAGTGCACACAAGACCATGAGGAGTACCTTCAGGCGTATGTTCGAAGATTTTTGTGTTTGAGAGCACAAGCGCTTACAATGCCCAATGAAATTGTCATTGAGACCATGATCAAAGGGCTTCGGCTAGGACCTATAACCCAATATATTGCCAGGAAGCCCCCACAAACCCTAGAGAAGCTCCTTCAGAAGATGGATGAGTACATCCAGGCCGATAATGATTTCCGCCAAAGAAGGGAGGAAGCATACAAGTTTTCTGAAATGACCAGGGGCTTCGGAGGAAGACTTCATCCCAGGCATGTCAGGTCAATACATAACTCCAATTCTAACGATGAAAGGGCCAATAATGCTCAAAGCAGCCATCATAGCTCATAGTCTTTGAGCATGCAGCAGACTTCTTACAGACCACCAGCTCCGAGAGGCAGAGGAGTAAGAAGCTTCAGTGGAGGGAGGTTTAGTAATCAACCCAGGAAGTTGTACTGCCTCTTCTGTGGCGAGGAAAAGGGCCACACAACAAGGACGTGCCAGGTTACAACCCAGAAGCAAAAGGAAATTGCTGAAGCCGAGGCGCGGTAGAGTCAGCCGAAGCAAGTCCTCCATACTGCTTTGTGCTACTCTCCATACATCCCAGAATATGTAGGCAACCAATAGCCTACGACTTCTATGGCTTCAGCGAGTCACTCCCAAACCTCCTGGGCTCAATTACCACCACCCCCACCAATGGCACCTGCCTCAAACCATGATCAGCAGCCAGAAGGGCACCTTCAGCCTCAACAACAACGTGATCTTCGGGAGCAGTCTGAGGCTCGCACAGTTAATAGCACTGTGCCCGAATCTAGGCACATCTACTAAAGATGACACAATGTTTTGGCCAAAAGAAAGCCCCAATGTGCTCTATTTCTACTATTTTTATATACTTTTCTGTTGCAAAAGACAATACAGGAAGGTTTAACCTTCAACTTGATGTAATAAACCTGTGTTACACCATCGAGTGTGACAAAACCAAGTTCCAAAGCTCCAAAGTCGTTCCTAAGGGAGCGCAGAGTAAGTTCCAAAGCTCCAAAGTCGTTCCTAAGGGAGCGCAGAGTAAGTTCTGAAGTTCAAAAGTTGTTCCTAAGGGAGCGCAGAGTAAGTTCTAAAGCTCAAAAGTCGTTCCTAAGGGATTGCAGAGCCAACAAGATGACACCTAATTAAAAGGTGAAGAAGCTCCAAAGTCATTCCTAAGGGGATGCAGAGCTTGAATGCCACCTAAGTAAAAGGTGAAGAAGCTCCAAAGTTGTTCCTAAGGGGATGCAGATCTTACCTCCAAAGTCGTTCCTAAGGGGATGCAGAGCTGAATTACCACCTAAGTAAAAGGTGAAGAGACTCCAAAGTCGTTCCAAGGGAATGCAGAGTCTGGGTGTGTATTCGTGTGGGTTTTTAACTTCGGCATAAACATCATTTTGCATCATACCATCATATCATATCGCATAGCATCGCATCATACATCATTTTGCATCAACGAAAGGCTGTGGAGAAGAAGGGAAATTGCTCCTTCAAAAATACTTGACGAATCACAAAAGAATGGGCTATACCACAACATATATCTTCGGGAGATATATCATACTGCACGAAGCCAACCTTCATCAACAGTGTCATAAGGAAAATTCTCTTTGCGAAGTATGAAACGAAGGGAAGGTGTTTTTTCACCAAAGGCTCAAAAACGGTACGTACGTAGATTTCATGCATCACAAAGAGATATATTACATTAATGTATGTACAAATACTTGATGTTTGTTTCATATACATGGCGGCAACCCTACACAAGCATTACATTTACGAGCATACAATAATTCAATCTTCCTTTAGTATTTTTTAGCAGCTTCATGTAATAGTCTGTCGACGACTTCGTCAACGACTTCATTGGCAATCTTCATCATATCCAAGGCTTCTTTCATAACCGGGTCGGCTTCAGGGTTGTACGACTCCGGTGGTGGTGAAAGCCTAGCTGCAACAAAGAATATGTTGGTGAACTTCGAAGCTAGAAATGAACGACGAAGCAAAACTTTAAATAGAAGTACCTATAATCATGGCTCGTTCAGCAACTTCTTCAGCTTGCTTTGCCTCTTCTCAGACGTCGTGAGATTCTTTTTCATTCTTTTTAATGGCTTCATCGACCATTTCATGGCCGCCCTTCATCCGAACATTAGAGTAGAATTTCCCGCCCAACAAAGAGGCTTTGGTCGAAGGGTGTTTGGTGTCGTCAGCTGAGAAGATAGTTTCTGCCTAGGCTACGGTCTTAACATGTTCATAGCCAGTTTTCTCCAAAATGGCAGCAACCCCTCGAGCACCGGCGAAAGCGCAGAAATCCCCACGATCGCTGAGTATTTTATCGAAAGCTTCAGCTTCTTCGCCAATCCATTGGATAACTGCTTCGGGATCACCACGAATAAACTTTTATTCTGAAGAGTATGCTCCCACCTTAGCAAAGCTATCTCTCCATTTCTTCGCGCATTCTATAGATGTTTCGTAGCATCTCTCCTTGGCATCCCGAAGCTCTTCAACATTCTTTTGCAACCTAGAACTTTTCATTTCACTTATTTCTTGCTTAGCCTTTGCAACTTCGAAATTTTCATTCATTTTTGCAAGTTTCTTCTTTAAATCTTCGACTTCAACTTTATGGGCTTCATCTAGAGCAATAGGCTTGGCTTCGCAAGTTTTCAGCTTGTCCACTAAGGAAAACCATATCTTATCTTTTTCAAAAGCTTCTTTCCTTAGTGTGATGACCTCTGATCGAAGATTTCCAAGAGCCATCTGGCAGCTCTCGTCATCTGCTTCCTTTTGAGCTCTCAAAGCTTTACTCAGAATTAATCCCTAAAAACAAAAAAAATATGTGTGAGAACATAACGATAGCAACAAAACCTTTAAACATAGTTTATTTTACAGCAAAAGTATACATAACTTCAAGCTATTATAAGTAAGACTATCTGCAAGATCATCCTTCGACATGGCAGATAGACCGAGTTTGAGCTTCGGGAACCCCATCATCCTCATCATCTCCCAGCAAACAGATATCTCCTTATTATCTAGAAGGCAATATAAAAAGTCATCTTCATTAGTGCCGTTGAATACCAAGGATCCTTGTGGATACTTTAGATCCCTGGCATATTGTCTAGCTTCGGCAATCTGCTCTTTTGACAATTGTTTCCCTGAAGCATGTCGCATGATAAACTCTAGCTCTTCGGCAGGCACTTTGGGAGCAAGAGACTTAAGTTTCTCAGACACACTTTCTTTTTACAAGGTTAGAGGAGTAGCCCCCGAAGGATATGCTTCAGTAGTAACTAAGGGCCCAGCTTCAATAGTGGCCTGTGCCATGCTAGATTTCTTTAGGGCTTCACCCTCTGTATCAGGCACCGAAGCAGGAGTTAGTACCTTTGCAGATTCCATAACAACGTCTAGTACACTGGCCATTCTCCTCCTCTTTGGATTTGCTGCAGGAATCTTTGATACCTTCGGCAGCTCTGTCTCTTGCAACGGACTCAGAGTCTTCGGTTACTCTGTCGATTTCTTTAATTTTGGCTCTTCGGCCGGTTCTGCTCTAGCTTTGACAGGAGCGGAGCGACTAGGCTCAGATGCGAAACAAGACCCCTCTTTAGGCCTTGGCACTTCGGTCGTTTCAATGTACTTGGGGCGGTGTGTTAAAACTATAAATTTTTTCGGCTTCGACGTGCTAGAAATCGCCGAAGCAGTAATTTTTCTTTTCTTTCCCTGCTTCCGCGAAGGATAGCAGTAATCTGGGTATACAAAACCGATGACATCAAACACTCTATTCAGCCTCTTTTTGCCTCGACCCCCGAAGGACATGGTCATAGCATCATCTTCAGCCCTCGAGTAGGCACCAAGTAATTCATCACTAGTTGCTTCAATGGCATCTAGCCAGTCATCATTTGGTTCATCAAATTGGCTCATGTACTTGAATGTGTATTTCAGATAGACCAAACCTCCTAGAAGTAGCCTCCTTCGGCATCTACCATCCACTTGCGAGCAATGTGCTCCTGGACTAAGTCTTTGGTGCCTATGTAAGTGCATATTGTATTAAAAGCAGCCTGGCATGCTTGTATATCATTCCCGAGGGCAATGGATGGCCTCCTGATGCCGAAGCAAGACCATATAGGATGTTGAATAATCCCCTTAATCTCTTCTCTTTCAACCAGGTTGTTTTTTACATAGAACCACTCTTGCATCCAGGCTCCCGGCCATCTCTTCTGAAACGTCGGGACTGGGTAGCTCATCCCAGAGCAAGGAACAAAGCTGTAACAACCGAAGTTGTTGTGATATTGCTCCTTTCCGGTGGCCTTCATCTCATAAGATAGCTCGTGCATGTTGCAGAAGATTTTCCATTCGGTTCTAGCCCCTAGCTCCTCATGGCCCAAATAAAGATCCCCATCTTGATAATAGCTTCGGGTGTTAGCTGATGAAGGTAAATTTCGAAAGCCTTTAAAACTTCAACCAGCAATTTATCCAAAGGAAATCGAAGCCCTGCCTTCATAAAGCTTCTATAAACTACCACCTCATCAACTTCGAGCAGAGGGATATTACTTTCTCCTCCAGCCCTCACAATAGAGATATCACGGAAGTACCTTCCTCTCATAGCATCAATTTGCCCTTGCTTGATAGTTGACTTCCCGAAGACAACATGGCTTGGTCTCCAGGGCCGATCTTCACCGCCTTTATTCTTGCTTTCTACATCAAAGTCTTCACTATCATTGGAACCCTCAGGTATCCCAACTAATGTCTCATGTGCAATCTTCTCTGCATTGGTTCTTTCCATAGCTTTGTAAAACCCAGACAGCGCCGGGTCGACAATCTTCTTCTCGTCAGCCATCAGACCGAAGGTCGGTGAAATGTCGAAGCTTGAAATCCAATTAAAACTCGACAAAGCAAGAAAGTTTAAAATGACAAGCACAGTGTAAGCAACTGATGTGGCACAAGAAATGCTTTCAATGCAAGCTCCTATTTATATGCCTAGTGCCCCACGGTTTGGTGGGTCCTGCATGTCAGTGTCATTCGCTATTCTAGCAAAGGGAAGGTGTTTTTTCGAACCTTCGGCTAAAGGCCTTCATTCACGTTGCAGTCTAAATTTGTTACAAAGAAACAAATTAGTACTACGATGGGCTACTGTTGGGGGCCTTCTTCCTTCGAAGGTCCTCAAAAACACGACTAACCATATGTTTTTAGTATGGCATGGGTTATTTTAGAAGGAAGCTTTGTCTTCAGGATACAAGCCTCTTATGACGAAGACACGCGAGATGAAGATAGATCCAAAGAAGATAAGAGTAAACGTCGAAGCTAGCACCAGACGGAAAAGCTTCGGCTCGCGACGAAGCAGATGAATAATGATGATGACCGAAGAGGGAAAAGACCACGTAATCCTTTATAACTTGTGTTTCGATGAACAGTCCCGTCCTATACATTTATCCGGGCTTGTGTAAACATTGAGGACACAAATGTACATTTATCCAGGCTACGTCCCATGCCTATAAATAGATGAACAGTAGCACCATACTGTTCACGCTGGATTGTACTTTTACTCTCTCGCATCCTTGGCTTCGAGCAAGCCGAAGGTATCAATGTAATATTATAATATTCTTATATGTTTCATGAAATGCGATAATAAATGAATTAACAAGATACTATCATCATGTTTATTCCTTTGTATTTCATGTTCACTTATTGAATGATGAAGGTATGTCCTTCTAGACCTTCATCCAATGAGTATCATACCCACAGGGAAATAATACTTCGAAGGACGAAGGTCTCTTACAATTAACAATTGAGTTGCCTTGTTCTTGACTTACAGTATTTGAGAACAAGTGACCAACAGTATTGAACAATAAACACTCTCCACTAGTCCTCATTGGAGCAACCGTGAAAGGGTGTCGCTCCTCCTTGGTTTATGCAAGGACTAAGTGCTCTCTACAAGGTGATTCTTTGCTTCTGTAGAGCAGTGAACCTCTCACAATCATCTACACCCTTGAGTTGGGTCACCCATAAGATCTTTAGGGGATCATCAAACTTTTGATCGCCAACAAGCCATTTAGGTCATGTCGATCACCAAGAGCAACGAGGACTAACTTTCACTACCAAGTCTAATGATGGTGGCGAATGCATACAAGCTACTCTCAAAACACTAATGAGGCTACTAATCAAGTATCTAATAACTCTCAAGTTTCTTACTAGGCAAAGGCTCTTCTTCACTCCCAAATGGTTCCTTCAGTAGTTGAAATGGGCAAGATGCCTCGTGTGGTTGATTTGAAGGTATAAATATCCCCCAAGTAAAGAACTAGTAATTACAATCTTACTTGCCCCAGTCGGGTGCACTAGATATGTCTTGTGTGCACCGACTCTCTACTCCAGACTTGACCGATGCTTTCCCAATGGCTATCCATTACCATATTGGTATCTGGTGCTCACAACAATGCCACATGAGACACGTCTGATGAGTATAGGGCTCAAGTGAATATTTGCAAACCTCTCTAGTACCCAAACCAGTGCCATGTTCGATGGCACACCGAACACATCTAGTGAGTTCTCGGCCTCTTAGACACAATTAAGAACCTCTATAAGTACCCAATCTAGGGACATGTCTAGTGTTACACTGGACACATTTAGTGATTATATTTTGTTTGAGGCCAATTATGCAAGCTCTCATTGTGCCCTACCTAGTGCACACCAAACGCGTCGATGCTATGCTCATTTGCAACACAGTACACTTCTTTATGATGGCCCATATTATATTCCCACTAGACACGTTCAGTGCTATTGCAACACTGCCAACTCACTTATTTTAATTGTATTTTGAGTTGGGTTTTGTTTAAAACTTCTCATGGGTTCTTATGGGTTTACCTATAACTAGTTTTCACAATTGTACGTCATAACTCCATGACTTGCCTAGGACAAGTTACCCATTCCGTGCCTCTTTTATATTATGACCAAATGCAAAAAAATGGTCTTATCACTATTATAAGTGCTGACTGCAGCGACTCGACAAGATTTATAAGAGATCAAGTTTGCAAACCACTTGCCTCGCAGTGATTACCTCACACTTGAGCCCATATAAACCTAGGGTCTAGTGAAATCACGAAGGATCTCAAACTTTTCCTTCGCAACCAAGATCGTAATGAACTGGCATTCGCTACATCAAGTGTTACAACATTCCACAAAGTTTAATATAAATCAGAGTACATAGAGTTATTACAACATGGATGGCACGCAGGCCCCAAATAACACCAAGTAGCAATCACTGAAGCGATAAGTTTAGCAGAAGCATTTATTTAACTAGCACCCGCAACACCTGCGGGGTTTTGGAAATACGGTGCCAACATTTGGGTATGTCAACCCACCAAAAGCATGAGACGAGAATGGAGAAGCCCTGCCCTGGGCTTAGTCATCTCTCGTAGCCAGGTATAGGCAGTGCTCGCAGTACCCGTAGTACATCTAGCCATCTGCAACAATAATTAGGAATAGCACCCTGAGTACTGAAATGTACTCAGCTAGACTGACCCATCCAAAACAAGGAAATAAGAAAGTAAAAGATTCCAAGGATTATACAAAGCTATATCTGGAATTGGCTCTTTACTTTATAAGAGTAACAGGGGTTAATGAAGTTATTAGCAACTAAAAGGGGCTATCAAATTCATTATTCCATTTTAGCAGGTCAATATTGGTACCTATTCCACTACAGAATTAGATCTGCACCTAATTCTCTAAGTACTTATTTCCATATTTACTATAAACCTAGTTATAGCTTTAGTGAAGGATCAAGTTAAGGGAGATTGTTCATAATTATCAAACCAAGATTATCCCATCCCTTGATCATAATTGGGAGTATAATCACTTCTTATCCATATCATCATCTAATAGAAAGTGTAGTTCTTACTACGATGAGATAACTCAAGTCAAGTGCTCACTATCTAAGAGCGATGGCGATTCGAATCGGTTACTAACTAGCTGGTGGGTACTCCTAACACAAATCGTACCCACAGTACTTCATGAGATACAACCACCACCACACTCATTCCAGTAGCAGCCTTGCTGCACATCTCGGATTCCACAGGGGCCACCATAACCAGGGACTGCCTGACTACCAAAGGGTTAGGGCGTACCATCCACCATGGGTCATCTCGTCGTGTCCCTGTCACTCCTCAACCACACTAGTAAGTGCACCATGAGGTCGAATCCGGCTGGAATGTTGTTCTAGCTTCACGGTCGTAACGAATTATCCGACCATCTAAGTGTATAAGCATAAATTCAACATGTCTCGAGGGACCACAATGGTACGGTCCTTAATCGACACAGGCGGGATCACTATGGCCTACATGATGCTCATAAGAGTCTGCCCGATCTCCATTTTAATTCTTTATTTCCATCGTGGATATTCCTGATGACTTCATCCCAAATCAAGCATAAGTAACCATCTATATCTCGCAGGTGACAGAAGATCACCCGACTTCTACTGTCTAAGCAGGCCTAAGCATTTTAAGCGTGCTTACTTTAAATGGGTGAAAAGGATAGGGTAAACAAAGTAATCAAGGGTATACGCAACAATTGGTTTCAATCAACTCCTATACCTAACGCAACAATATAGGTAGGCAGTGAATAAATTAAAGTATTGCAAATATAGGAAGTTAGATGCTGGGGCTCGCCTTTCTCGAAGGAACTGGGGCGGTGATCAGGACACTCCTGAGCTACAACTTCTGGTTCACCCTCTTCCACGAGAATTCATGGCAGTTCCTCGACAATTCCCACTGGTACTTCCTCCTGCGACCCTGTATGATGTATGGATGCAGTATGAGGATACATGATGCTTCATGCAAGAGATGTATGATGCTTATGGGTGCATGAAGTGTGCATATTCTGAGTCGATTTACTATACAAAGGTTTCTACAATATAATCTACATCATCCAAGAAAATGTAGTCTGTCTTTTCTTGGTTTGTCTTGACTGTCATTTAAAGAACCCACATAACTTGACACAAATTATATTACAACATATTTCTAATTACCATACACCTACAGGTGTAGACAAACTAAGCAATATCCTTCATTTAGCCCTTTTTCTTTTAGAAGTTAGTTATCTCTTAGTGAGAAGGATTTTGTTCAAACCCTAGCTATGACAACAGTAATTAACTTCTAAATCATTCTAGACTAACTCACAATTGAACTAGAATTACTCCTAGCTATTTAAACTTCTGCACACTATTTAGTTGGACTTATATTATGAATACTACTTGACTACTTCAGAATTTACCACAAAAATTATAGCAGGTAGTATTCCTTCATCATACTCTAGCACCGAAATTTTGATTGTTTTGGACCATTATTTTTTACTGCACAAAAATCATCAAGAAGTGGTGTAGAAGCAATTTAAACCACTTTGCATTACTAAACTAGCCAAACAGTCATTACCATATTTTTCTATACTTGAATTGGCCTAACAACATGTCACAAAAATTTACACAGACATTTTCTTTATAAACCTTTTCCCATGGTTTTTTTAAAGAAATCAGCCTTTTCTATTTTTAATTTATTATTCACAATTTCTCTACATGACTGCTAGTTTAAATTAATTCCAGAGGTGGTTAATGACACATGTCTTATTCACAAAAAGTTTCACATTAATATTCAAGGCTTTGCTATTGATTTCCTATTTTCTAAAGAATAAGCAACTTAACCTTTTAATTCACAAAAATACATTTACCAAATGAACATGCCCCTAAATTAATTATCACAAATGGACAACATCTAGAGAAATCTAATAAAAATTGGGATCATATTTTTCTGGCCTCGGATTTATTTATTTTATTACTTATAAGGAAACTCTGTTTTCATATTTTAAATTCAAACTGTGCACAAAAACATTCAAACTTTGACATGCAGTATTTTTAAATCATAGATCTACCACAGAGGAGTCCTACAAAATTTATTCCATCATTTTTCGAGTTCAAAAACTCGAGCTATAGATTTTCCATTGTTCTATGTGTTTTAAACCGAAAGGGAAAAGGAAAACAGAAAAACCACTTTGCATGTTAGCCCCTCGAGTTCTTGCGAACTACGAATCTTGCTTCTAGGTTCTCGGTTACTATTCCACTGAGTCTATAACAGTTTGCGGAAAACCCCTCGGGTTTTGGCCTATTTGAGCACGAGGTCCATCTTCTTCCTCAAAATAGAGAGAGAGGGAGAGAAGAGAAGGCGCGCTCGGTCGATGGCTTACCGCCGGCAAGACGAACGAGGCGAAGGTCGGGGAGTAGAGGCGGTCGACGAAGAACTCGACGATGTCCTTGGCTCGACGGATCGTGGGTGGAGACACTCGGTCCACGCGCGCCGGTGGGAACCGAAGCATGGCAATGTCGATGGCGAGGCTCTGGCGTCCTTCGCCTCCGGAAAAAGACACCTAGGCTATCTAATGGTGGAAACTGTCTGTCTAACGGTGTCAAAACATGTCAAACGAATTCAAAACCTCGCCAACTTTTTACAGGGTGTGCCCTAAGTAATTACCTACAACTTTGATAATTGGAGCAATTTGATTTGAAAATTATTTCTATATGAACATGCTGGCGTTTGAAAAGAGGAACAAGATTGGACTTAGAAAAATTAGGGTCGTTCCCATTTCTTTAGCCCATTTCACAAACTTTCGTACTTGGTTGAGATTCATTTCTTTTGGAATTTTAATTCTTATAGTTAGTAATTTTAGGAGTCAAGTGCTTGCTTCATAAGTTTTGGTACCTAATCATATTTCATTTATCAAACACAACATTCACTAAGTCACACCATCACATATAGTTTAAGAAACTATCATCACATGAACTCAAGAGTTGAGATATCAACCATTATCAACCTAGATTATCTAGGTGGATTTACTCATGCACACAAGCACTCAATGATAATCTATTACCATGGAACATAGGCATTTTATTGGTTCAAACAAGAGTTCACTTCACAACGAATAGAGATAGTTCTAGATTCTAATATGGGTAGTGAATGATTGATGATGCTCATGATAATGCTTTCGTGATGCATATGCAATGTATGAGTATGCAAAACACCCAGGGTGTTACACTGACAACTCCATAGACACTTATAACTAGTTAATCTTTAATCTTCTCGTTCATCATTTGAAAAGATAGTTGATTTCTATTAGTAAGGGAATAATATCACATAAACCTAATCGTTCTTCATTATCATGACCAAGCTTACATTGTTTCTCCAAAACCTATGTTAACCACCATAATATTATATTGTCATTAATCACCATAAATCAACTAGGGGCCTAGATGCTTTTAGAAGCCTTAGAGGTAAACTTTATGGTGTTATCCATTTTGATTGACTATATGTAGTTGTCCTAGAAGCTCGCACACAAATGGATAATATAGGCAATAAATTCCACAAATGCATGGTTCCATATGGACAACAGGTACACATGGATCCACTTAGTAGAAACATTCAATTGCTTTTTGAGTTGGGTTTTGTTTCAAACTTCTCATGGGATCTTATGGGTTTACCTAGCATTAGTTTTCACAATTGTACATCATAACTTCTAAGTAGACTTACTTAGGTTAAGTTACCCATTCTATAATTTGACCAAGGAAAAATATGGTCTTATCACTATTCCAAGTGTCCAGCAACTCCATAGACACTCAGAACTAGTTAATCTTTAATCTTCTTATTCATCCTTTGAAAATCTATATTTGATTTCTATTAATAAGGGAATAAATATCACTTAAGCCTAATCATTCTCCATTATTGTGACCTAGCTTATATTGTTTCTTCAAAACATATGTTAGTCACAACAATATTATATTGTCATTAATCATCAGAACTAAACTAGGGATAGATGCTTTCAAAATCCTTAGATGTAAACTCTATGGTGTTATCCAATCTGATTGACTATATGTAGTTATTCTAGAAACTCACACACAAATGGATAATCTAGGCAATAAATTTCACAAATGCATGGTTCCTTGTGGACAATAGGCACACATGGATCCACTTAGTAGAAGCATCTATAAGAACCATGGAACATCTAAAGGTCCCCAACAAGGGGGTTAACTGGAACATTGTTGTCACCCTAAAATCTCTCCAGGAAACTTGGGGACTCAGCCTTCACTTTCATGTAAGACGACTTATTTATAAATTTTCTTTTAGCACAAGAGATGCATAGAAAGTCTTTAGAAATATGTGTGGTTTTCATGCCATGGCCAATATAGTTAGTTATGATGTTATGCGTCATCTTTAATCCAGGGTGTCTAAGTCTTTCATGCCATACTCTAAAAGTCTCATGATTTCTCAATATAGTAGACATCACAACAAATTTAGGGGGTTGTTTAATTCAAGAGTAGTGCAACCTAGAGGAGGTGCTCAATTATATATCTACCACTTTTCTCACATTCATTCGATGTACTCATATGGAGGCAATCAACACCATGCTCACACGCACTATTCTAACAAAATAACCGCTATGACAAATATATTTGAACCTAAGGAGAGTACAAGTTGCTCGTAGATATAGGAATGCTTCTTCAGTGAAGATCCTAGTATCATTAGGGAGCACGACAATGGCTCAACTAGAGCTTACATTGAGGCCATTACTGCCTACGATTGTAGTAAAATTATCAGTCCTCTTCTAGAGTGTTTAAAAATGTTTTGTCTCTGTAAATATTTATTTTGTGGTTGCACTTTCGATCAGACATAATTCTTCATTTTGTCTACATCATGAGAAATAGAAGTCTTATTCTAAATAGATATAATATCCATTTAATTCATCATTTAGGATGATAACATATAATAGACAAAGCATATTTAAACCATAGACAGAAATAAAGTCACATAACAATCAATCTTAATTATCTAAATCATGTATACTCGATGGGATCATTTATTATATAGCAATGAAATAAGTATTCTTCTATAATTAAAATATTAGCTAAGGAACTAAATATGGAGATAATGGTTGATAACTTGATCTACTCCATGATATCATCATTGCCTAACAAGGCTTCGCTATCAGTGGGGGCATCAACATATATGGTAGCATTACTAGACAATTCATCAATCTTAGGTGGCTAAGAAATAGGTTCTCTAGTCTTAGCGTCTATAGGCAACTAGATAAAGTAATTGTCTAATATTTATCATTTCTTCTACTTTTGATACATGTCCATAAGGTATTTCTCGGTGGTGCATTGATGAGGCCAGTGCTGCTAGGACCCATACCTAAAATAGCCTTCGCTCACATATTTTGAGGCACTTGTGTCAGCCTTCTAGGAGTTGCCTTTGTCTTTCCTATTTCCATGGTCATTGACACCACTGCTGCTGCTTCCATTTTGCAATGGCTTTTTGAAATTCCTCCCTCTTGGTCCCTAACTATTGTGGCACCCACAACCCTGGTTTCTAGAGGGTCTTTCTTTCTTTGATACTGGAAGTCAGCTTGTGATTCAGTCATGGCCACAACCCCAATAGGACACTTCTAATAGTTCTACATCAGGATAACATTTTAAGTCTCGACACCAAGCAACACATTGATGAGGTTACAATACTTTGTGAACTTGTTATTATGGTACCACTGCTGAAGAACCGTGTTTGAGGAGTAGAAGTTCTAGAGAGTTTTCTTAATCATCTAAAGGTATGTAACTATCTAGCTATAGAAGTACAGTTGAGCAACAATATAGTGGATGATAGTGTTATTAGACTCCACTGTCTTGAAGTCGAGGAAGCGATGGCCCATTCTTGTTGCGGCTACATAAACATCACATGCCTCTATACACCAAACCTTATATGCAACTTCATCTATGGTACCAGAGTGTCTTTCACCTCCAAATACCCCATTTTCAAATTTGGGTGGATGTGGTGTCTGATGAAGATGACAACTTTTACCTTCTCGTGAAGTTGTAGGCCAATGTCATCATTCAGTTCTAGCCAAACAATTGTTTTTTCAATGGCATCGCCTCCAGAGGAAATTCATAGCCACCAACTCATGTTAGATAGTTCTTGCTATTTAGGGCAAGCTCCATAAATTTAGTTTTGTTGCCTTTAGCCATTGCCCATCATGCAAATTTAGCTTCAACTTAATTAGACATGCCAATATCCATAACAACAATTTAAATAGGTGTGTGTAAAAATATATTTTAAACATGCATTATTATCTTTATTATTTTCAACAGAAAAACATACAGTATATAAGTTTAATGTGCAATAAACATATTATTAAATAAATTTAGCAAAAAATTATTTAAGTACAACAATTATAGATGAAAAAGTCACCAAAAAGAGGGTGAATTTCATAGCCAAGAGAAAACACTGGATAACATCTCATCCACGCAATAGGCGTGAACTAGACGCGAAATAGACATAATAGGCATGTTGGGTAGTCCATTAGAGGCATGGCCCAACAAGGACTGGCAAGTAGCCTAGGCACGACTCAATAGGATTGGCAGTGACAGCCCATCCAGGCCACGACCCAACATAACGCGGGGGTGAGCGCACCTATGAGCCTAGGGAGTCGCAACTGCTAGGGTTTATGTGTCGTGGTGGTGAACATGGCTAGCGACACGCGAGGTGTAGTAGCGCGTGACGCGAATGAGCATGTGTCGCTGCTATTTTGTCTCCTTTATCGTGAACTAACTTGACCAAAATATCATCTACTAGTTCATTCAAAGCTATCAATCTATAACAAGCAACTCACCGTAGAAATGAATTTACAACATGTATGTGACTGCATGAATTCAATCTAGATTGAACAAATCTATTAAACCATGGGTTTAGAGCACATCAAAAAATAATGTACCATGCTTCTTGATTCAGTAGATGGACATAAAGCATGTCTCGTAGAACAGTTTGTCCAGGCTAAAGGACATGACGACTTGGTAGAGAGGTGACGTGTATCGGATCTGCAACTGTTAGGGTAGAGCATTGTTGACGATATGTTGAGTAACTTTGTGATCGCAAATCCTAGATCTAAACCTTTGAATCCTATCGTCAACGATGGAGGCGTAAGAAAGATAAGGAAGATATGTTCTCTTCTCGGTTGCCTTTCTGCAACTATGCAAGCATAAAGAGAGAGAACATACAACGGTGAAGGAACTTTTCTTTATTATAAGAAGGTATATGTTTGTTACATAGAAAAGTAGAGCTTTTTAAAGATAGATTTGATGGAAGATACATTCTCTTCTCAGTTGCCTTTCTACAACTAGGCAAGCATAAAGAGAGAGAACATACAATGGTGAAGGAACTTTTTCTTTATTATAAGAAGGTATATGTTTTTTACATATAAAAGTAGAGCTTTTTAAAGATAGATTTGTTCATAGTTAGATAACGTTTCATAGAGTTTGACAATTAAGACAAGACAACGAGAAGACGTGAACAGAAGGCTTCGGGAGGCCCCAATGTTCTGCTCATGTATGGCCCATCCTATGCATGGGCCTCCGCCACCAACTGACCCTAACTCTGCAAGCTTTAAGGATTCCACTTTAGAGCTGGTTTGGTTATCAGAGAAATAGAGAGCATATATGAGGAAGGATTCTCTTTGTTGAATAGCAAGAGAATTCCTTTCTTTGGATCCTCTGTATTTACCTGGTCACTAAACCAGCCCTTAAGGCTAGTTTGAGAACTGTATTTTTTCCCAAAAGAATCATATTTTCCAAGGAAAAATGAACTAATTACTCTTAGAAAATAGAAATCTTTGAAAAATGATGTTCCCAAACTAGCTTTATTTTTATCCAGATTTTTTCTAGCTACCGCTCTTCACCTTTGTATTGGACGCCACTTCATCGGAAGTGCAATCAGTTGGACGCTCGTTTACTACCAGCAGATCAGAGTAGGAGGCCGATCGATATGTGCAATGCCGCAGTGTGTTGGCGACGTTCGTTAAGCACCAAAATGACATCTACAAGTGGGTGAAGTGAGCACTAGGCTCCAAGATGACTTTCTGTTACAGCATTTCGAAAATAACACACTAGGGATGAGAGTTTGCGATGGGCAGGTCAGCAGGTGTAATTATTGTTAATGGCCAGTAATACCACCTACCGGCATAACAGCTAGCTTGGGCAGGTTTACTGCAATCGCATGGACGAAAACGAAGCTGTCAAGTGCCAACTAAAAAAAAATTCCTGGCTCGTGACACAAACCGATGGCCACCAGCTGAGCTGAGTAGCCGACGCTCCTTGCGCTGCTCTTTCTGGTGTGGTCGATTCAACCAAAAGCTAGCTAGTACTTCCTCCGTTTCGTTTTAGTTGTCGCTGGATAGTGTAAAATTCAACTATCCAACGACAATTAAAAAGAAATGGAGGCTAGCAGTAGTAGCATCCAAGCAGCTACACCACTCTCTTTCTTGTAATCTTTGTTTGGCTAAACTTGCATTGGAGCAGCCATCAGCAGACCCCCGCCATCCGTGACTGGGGGAGACGATTAGCAGGAGACTTGTTCAACAAAAGGAGAGGCATGTGCGATACGTGCATGCGCCGACAGAAGCATCGCACGTCCATGTGGGGGCACCCGCATCCCCTGCTGCCGCCGCCGCTGCCTGCATCCTCTCCCTCTCGCTCCCGTAGCACTGATAGATAGCCGAGCAGCACCAACAACAGGTCCCTGCTAGTGCAGCGTATGATGTGATGCACAGTTGGTAGCGCACGCAGCCACCGCATCCTCTGCAGTGTCTTTGCCCAGTTCGCAAGTCAGTGTTTCCAAAGGACAGAGCCTAGTAGTAGTAGCTAGTCAAGCATTGGAGGCATCGCGATCTAGCTGCCGAGCCCTTTGAGTACAACGTCAATTGGACCTTGCAAACTTGTTGTGCAGCAAATTGCTGCGTAGGTAGGGGAGGATGGAACTGAACTGGATGGGAGAAGACGCGAGAGAATCTCGAGTGTCAATGCCCATCAATTGGCCAGCGTCACGTAATCTCCCGATCGGTGGTCAATGCAATGCACCTTCCCCCCCCCCCCCCCCCCCCCCCCCCCCCCCCAAATTATTCCGCGCACACGATTAATTACGTGCCACTTAATTCTTTTTTTTTTTTGTTGTTGCCACCAATGAACTGTAACTCCTACAGCTACAGGCAAGCTTGCCGCTTGCGCTTCCCCTGTGCGCGAGAATTCAAGAATTGCCGAGCAGCACGCCCAGATCCTATTGATCTCCGTATTCAATCCTGCCAGTTATGCGGATGCAAATTTCTTCTCTCTCTCTCTATTTACAGGCCACGGCGTTTGCTTGGAGCAGTTATTTTCTGCTTATATTGTGGATCTTCAGTTTTTCAAGTGTCTCTTGAACGCCCCTAATTTTGGTAAAAGCCTGGCCCTGTGCTGTACGTATTTAAGCAACTTTCTCACCTCCTCCGATCCCACTCGTCCCTTCGTTGCTAGGTGGAGAAGACCGATGCTTGTCACCTACTCCTTTTTAGGTCCCACTACTCTCCCCTCTCACACTTCTTCCGCCTCTTTTCCCGTCAGATTATTGTTATCCTTGAGTGAGTGAGGCCCAAAGGCAGCAGCACGTACAGAGCAAGCGAAGGGAGAACTCAAGCGAGGGAGGCAGAGGGCGAAGCTAAGCAAGCAGCTAGCTGCTCACTGCTTGCTCTGTGCTGGTCGTTTGCTCTGTGCTGGTCGCGTTCCGTTTGCAGGAACTCCTTGCCTGGTGATGGACAGGCACACCTGCAGGCTCTGCTTCCGGCGGTTCCACAACGGCCGCGCGCTGGGCGGCCACATGCGCTCCCACGTCATGGCCGCGTCGTCGGCTGCAGCGCGCTCGCCGCTGCCGCGGCAGCAATCGCCGCCGTTCTCCCTGGCGTCCACCTCGTCGACGGAGATGGGCGACGGGCCGGCGCGGCAGAAGCCACTCGCGGCGCCGTGCGTCGCACGCGAGGGCGCCACGAAAGCGTTCGGCTTTCCTGGACTCTCCGGCGGCGGCAGGCCCGCCCGCGGCGAGTCTTCGGTCGTGCAGGACGGGGAGAGCGACACGGAGTCGTCCCCGCGGTTCGCCGTGAGCCGGCGACGCTCAAAGCGGGCGCGCCGGCGCGCGCCCCCGCCGGCGGTGGCGTCCTCCGATCCCGAGCAGCCAGCGAGCAGCGTCTCCGACGCGACGCCGGAGGAGGACGTGGCCATGTCGCTCGTCATGCTGTCCCGGGACTCGTGGACGCGGTCCAGATCCGGCTGGGGCCCGGCGAGCTCGGAGGCGGCGGAGCAGGACCACGACGACGACGGTGTCCGCTCGCTCGTCGGCGCGGACTATGCCGATCACGAGCACGGCGTCGCGCGCTCGGACCACGGCAGGCACCAGTGCGGCGCGTGCAGGAAGGTGTTCCGGTCGTACCAGGCGCTCGGCGGCCACCGCGCCAGCGTCAAGAGAGGAAAGGGCGGGTGCGTGCCGGTGCCGGTGCCGCCTCCCGCCGCGCCGTCGTCCAAGGCTCGCCGCGCCGAGAACGGCCCGGCGGTCCACGAGTGCCCGTTCTGCTTCCGCGTGTTCGAGTCGGGACAGGCCCTGGGCGGCCACAAGCGCGCGCACATGCCGTCCGGCGCGCCCGCCCCACGGCCCCCGTCCCCTTGGACGCCAGCGAAATGCGGCGACAGCTCCATGTCCATCGACCTCAACGTGCCGGCCGCGACGGACGACGACTTCGAGCTCTCCGCCGTGTACGACACCGAGTTCGGCGGCAACAGACAGTGAGGCCAGCTGCTGACCCGATCCGACCGATACTTACTGCTACGACGCCAACTTCAGACCGGCTGATGCTCTTGCGCAGCTGCTGCGGTAAAGGGCTTGGGTCCCTTCCAATCCATGCAAGAATTAGACGGAGAGTAACAGTTGAGCATTTTTTTTTGTTTTGTTTTGTTTTGTTTGGTCTGTTACTCCACTGCGATTGTTAGTCTGGCAGGTACGTACCTAAATTAGATGAGCAGTACATTCATATTATTTTCGTTCTCTTGTAGGAGTACCAAAAAATCGAAGTGGCCCATTACTTGGATTTTGTTATTGAGAAGTGCATTCACCATGTCCCATTTTAAACTCTGCTGCGTCCTTGAACCTCAAAGCACAACTGCACAGTATCATATAGTTAGTGGTGGATTTAGGAATGGAGGAAGTTACTAAGCCGACCACTGTGGCGCTGGTGGCTTGGTGTAACACCCAAAATCTTATGTTGGTAATTTAGGGCTTGTTCGTTTCTGTCGGATTGGTGGGTCGGAACGATTCCAAACCGGATTGCTTCTCTAATTTATATAAACTTTGATTGAGTGGAACGATTCCAGGTGCAATCCGACACAAACGAACAAGCCCTTAGAGAGATCTCCCAGAATACTTAGAATAAAATGACTTCTAAATAATAAATTCCTTCTTTATAAATTACGTTTTCCTAAAGCAAATAACTAGTAACATTAAAAGTTTGGTAATTCAAAACATAGATCCAAATTTGAACTTAAAGCTAAATAGAAAACATGAACAACAAATAGAGGAAGAACCTTTAATCTATCTAATTGTTCCCTTAAACACCCTTCAAAAATAAATATATGCATTTAAATTAAAATAGTTCGTGGTACATGTAATATATATTTGTTTTTTACTGTTTTAAAAGAAAATAAATAATGAAATTTAGAGTATACATTCCTAATGAGTATCTTATAAAAAAATATGTGTATGTGGTTTATATTTTGAGGCATGTACATAACCAAATATTAATATAAATATAATACAACATTTGCATTTTCATGCTGGAGTTTTATGTTGTGTATATTATCTTGAATTAAAAACTTGAACGCAAATTTGAATTTGAGAGGGGAATTAGAAAATAGCAAAGAAATCAGGGAAAAAGTAAAAAGAAAAGAAGGAAACCCCTCTCTGGGCCAAAACTACATAAACTGGCCTAGTAAACATTCCCTTAGCCCATTTCGGCCCAACCCCGCCCGCGCGCACCCTGTGCCGACTTGTCGGCCCCCCTCGCCAGCCGCGCCCTCGCGATCGTGTATTCCCCCTCGCTCGCTGACATGTGGGCCCCTGGCGTCAGGCCGTCTTCTTCGCTGAAGCTGTTGCAACGACGCCCGATCTTTGCGGCAACCCAATTCCTCCAACCAAGCTCGGACTCCTGAATTCGGGCTATAAAACGTGCGCGCGCGGCACACACGTCGAGGGCGGGATCTCGCAGAGAACCACACAGAAGGGCCACCATTACCGAGCCCGCGTGAAGAAGAATACCGCCTGGATGAATTGAGGATGCTCTGGCGTCGGGCTCGCGATATCCTGGCTGGGTGCTCCACGGGGTCCTCTGGGAGGTACTGCAAGGGAAATGTGCCCGTGGGCCATTTCTATATTGTCTTGGTGATTAAGTGTCCAACACATAGTGAGTGAAATGTTATGTGCCAAACAAGCAAAAGATGCAAATCATGTAACAAGGTACGTTTCTAGACTTAGTACATTGTTTTGAGTACTAACATATGTTGTCTAAGTGTTAGAAACAGGAGAAAATAGATTGGGAAAGAGTTGGTTGTGTACAGCCAACTACAGCTCGGTCTGGGTGCACCGGACTGTCTGGTGGTGCACCGGATAGTGTCCGGTGTGCTAGACGAGTCCAAGGTGAATCGGCCGCTCTCGGGACTCGACGACGGCGTACAGCTATAATTCACCGGACTGTCCGGTGGTGCACCGGACTGTCCGGTGAGTCGTCTGCGGCGGAGTCGTCGCTCTCGAGAAAAGTTCAACGGCGTACGGCTAAAATTCACCGGACGGTCCGGTGAGCCAACGGTCGCCAGCGCAACGGTCGGTCGCGCAATCCGTGGGCGACGCGTGGCCCACGCCAACGGTCGGCAGGGGGCACCGGACTGTCTGGTGTGCACCGGACAGTGTTCGGTGCGCCAACCAGCCCGGAGTTGCAACGGTCGGCTGCTCCAGAAATGGAAGGAAATCGCGCACCGGACATGAACAGTGGCTGTCTGGTGGTGCACCGGACTGTCTGGTGCGCCACCCGACAGAATGCAAGATTAGCCTTCCAAGATTGTCTCCAACGGCTCCTAGCTGCCTTGGGGCTATAAAAGGGACCCCTAGGCGCAGGGAGGAGTAACCCAAGCATTCACTAAGCAATTCTAAGTCTCCACACTTCGTCTCCACGCACTCGATCGATCGTGTTAGTGATTTGAGCTCCGTTCTAGCTATGAACTCTCTGTGCTTCATTTGAGCTTAAGTCTTGGCTTGTGTGCGTGTGTGTACTGCGGATTTGTGTGTGTTGCTCCCAACTTTACTCTTGTGTTTTCATTGTGATCTTTGTTGTAAGGTCGAGAGGCTCCAACTTGTGGAGATTCCTCGCAAACGGGAAAAGATATAAGCAAGAAAAGCCGTGATATTCAAGTTGATCATTGGATCACTTGAAAGGGGTTGAGTGCAACCCTCGTCCATTGGGACGCCATAACGTGGAGGTAGGCAAGTGTTATACTTGGCCGAACCACGGGATAAACCACTGTGTCTCTTGTGTTGTCTTTCTTTGTGATTATTGTGATTCGCAAGAGCTCACTCTATAGCCACTTGGTTCTTTTGAGCACTAACATCTTTATAACCAAGTTTTGTGGCTATTAGTTGTTGAATTTTACAGGATCACCTATTCACCCCCCCTCTAGGTGCTCTCAATTGGTATCAGAACCGTTCTCTTCATATAAGGGACTAATCGTCCGAAGAGATGGATCCTAAGGGAAAGGGGATGGTGGTCAACGACAAGGAGGAGGAGTCCTTCCTCAACGAGCCTAGAGATGACAAGCCCACTAACTCTTGCTCGAGTCATAAGAAGAAGGACGGGAAGAAGAAGAGGCGCATCAAGAAGATCGTCTACTACGACAGCAACGAATCTTCTTCTTCACCAAGAGACGACGACGACGAGAAAAAGAAACCGGTTAATTCAAATTATTCATTTGATTATTCTTGTATTCCTTTTAACTCCAATGCTCATTTGCTTTCAATTCCTCTTGGTAAACCTCCACACTTTGATGGAGATGACTACTCTTTTTGGAGTCACAAAATGCGTAGTCATTTATTCTCTCTCTATCCTAGTATTTGGGAGATAGTTGAACATGGAATGCAATTTGATAGTACGGATAACCATGTGTTTATCAACGAGCAAATTCATAAAAATGCACAAGCTACCACTGTTTTGCTAGCATCGTTGTGCAGGGATGAGTACAAGGTGAGCGGCTTGGACAACGCCAAGCAAATCTGGGACACCCTCAAAATTTCACATGAGGGAAACGACGCCACCATGATCACCAAAATGGAGTTGGTGGAAGGCGAGCTGGGAAGGTTTGCCATGATCAGGGGAGAAGAGCCAACACAGACGTACAACAGGCTCAAGACCCTGGTCAACAAGATTAGGAGCTATGAGAGCACAAGATGGACGGACCACGACGTCGTCCGACTTATGCTCAGGTCTTTTACTGTTATTGACCCTCATCTTGTGAACCTCATCCGTGAAAATCCCAGGTACACAAAGATGACGCCCGAGGAGATACTCGGAAAGTTTGTGAGCGGGCGCATGATGGTGAAAGAATCCCGATATGTAGACGACGCGCTTAATGGTCCATTACCCGTCTACGAGCCTCAACCCGTTGCTCTCAAAGCAACAAGTAGCAGGGAGGCGCTACCAAGTAAGGTGGCACAAGTTGAGGCGGTCGAGCTAAACGAAGATGAGATGGCTCTCATGATCAAGCGCTTCAAGACCGCATTAAAGGGACGCAAGGAGTACCCCCAACAAGAATAAAGCAAAGGGAAAGCGCTCCTGCTTCAAATGTGGTAAGACAGGTCATTTTATTGCTCAATGTCCCGATAATGAAAATGACTAGGGGGAAGAAAGACATCGGAAGAGGGAGAAGAAGAAGGCCTACAAGAAGGCGAAGGGTGAGGCGCACCTTGGCAAAGAATGGGATTCAGACTGCTCTTCTTCCGACTCCGACGACGAAGGACTTGCTGCCTCAGCCTTCAATAAGTCCTCTATCTTCCCCAACGAACTCCACACTTGCCTCATGGCAAAGGAGAAAAAGGTAAGCGTTCGAGAAACCCCTAAGTACTCTACTTCTAGTGATGAGGATTCTAGTGATGATGAAGTAGATTATACTAGCTTGTTCAAAGGATTAGATAGAGCTAAAGTAGAAAAGATTAATGAATTGATTGATGCCTTAAATGAAAAAGATAGACTGCTAGAGAGGCAAGAGGACATTTTGTATGAGGAACATGACAAATTTGTTAGTGTTCAAAAGTCTCTTGCCTTAGAGATTAAAAGAAATGAATTACTATCTTCTGAGTTATCTACTTGCAATGAATCCATCTCTAGTTTAAAAACTTTGAATGATGATTTAAGTGCTAAGCTAGAGGTAGCTAATAAATCAAGTTCATGTGTAGAACATGTTGTAATTTGCAATAGATGCAAGGATTTTGATATCAATGCGTGTGATGAACATCTTGCTTCTATTGCTAAATTAAATAATGAGGTGGCAAGTCTTAATGCTCAACTTAAGACTTGCAAGGTTGATTTTGATAAGCTAAAATTTGCTAGGGATGCCTACACTATTGGTAGACATCCCTCAATTAAGGATGGACTTAGCTTTCAAAAGGAAACCAAGAACATAACAAGCCAAAGGGCTCCCATTTCCAACAAGGAGAAAGGGAAGGCCCCTATGGCTAGTAGCGTTCAAAAAAATCATGCTTTCATGTATAATAGGAAAATTGTTAGTCATAATAGGAGATATGATTATGATGCTTATGATTCACATGCTATGTTCGCTTCAAGTTCTAATGGTAGGCCTAGGAGAAATTTTGTGTCTCATGCTCCTAGGAAAATGTGTAATAAACCTACTACTGTCTTTCATGCTTGCAACACTAAGTTTGTACTTTCATGTAAAAATGAAAAAGTGGTTGCTAAAAAATTGGACCCAAATGCAAAGGAGACAAGGCTTGCATTTGGGTACCAAAAGCTATTGTAACTAACCTTGTAGGACCCAACAAGAGTTGGGTACCTAAAACCCAAGCGTAAATTGTCTTGCAGGTTTATGCATCCGGGGGCTCAAGCTGGATTATCGACAGCGGATGCACAAACCACATGACGGGGGAGAAGAAGATGTTCACCTCCTATGTCAAGAACAAGGATTCCCAAGATACGATTATCTTTGGAGATGGGAACTAAGGCAAGGTCAAAGGTTGGGCAAGATAGCCATCACAAATGAGCACTCTATTTCTAATGTATTTTTAGTAGAGTCGCTAGGCTATAATCTCATGTCTGTTAGTCAATTGTGCCACATGGGCTACAATTGTTTGTTTACAAATGTTGATGTATCTGTCTTTAGAAGGAGTGATGGTTCATTAGCGTTTAAGGGTGTACTAGATGGCAAACTCTACTTAGTTGATTTTTCGAAAGAGGAGGCCGATCTAGATGCATGCTTAATCGCTAAGACTAGTATGGGCTGGCTGTGGCATTGCCGCCTAGCACATGTTAGGATGAAGAACCTTCACAAACTTCTAAAGGGAGAGCATGTGTTAGGACTAACCAATGTATGCTTCGAAAAAGATAGACCTTGTGCAGCTTGTCAGGTAGGAAAACAGGTGGGAAGCACTCATCACAACAAGAATATGATGACAACATCAAGACCACTGGAGCTACTACATATGGACCTCTTCGGACCCATCGCCTACCTAAGCATCAGGGGAAGTAAGTATGGTCTTGTTATTGTTGATGATTTTTCCCGCTTCACTTGGGTGTTCTTTTTGCAGGATAAATCAGAAACCCAAGGGACCCTTAAGCGCTTTCTAAGGCGGGCTCAAAACGAATTTGAGCTCAAGGTGAAAAAGATAAGAAGTGACAACGGGTCCGAGTTCAAGAATCTGCAAGTGGAGGAGTACCTTGAGGAGGAAGGCATCAAGCACGAGTTCTCCGCTCCCTACACACCACAACAAAATGGTGTGGTAGAGAGGAAGAACAGGACGCTTATCGACATGGTGAGGATGATGCTTGGAGAGTTCAAGATGCCTGAGCGGTTTTGGTCGGAAGCTGTGAACACAGCTTGCCACGCCATAAAACGGCTCTACCTTCATCGCCTCCTCAAGAAGACCTCCTACGAACTCCTTACCGGTAACAAACCTAATGTATCTTACTTTCGTGTATTTGGGAGCAAATGCTACATTTTGGTGACGAAAGGTAGGCATTCCAAATTTGCTCCCAAAGCTGTAGAAGCGTTTTTACTAGGTTATGACTCAAATACGAAGGCGTATAGAGTCTTCAACAAATCATCGGGTTTGGTTGAAGTTTCTAGCGACGTTGTATTTGATGAGACTAATGGATCTCCAAGAGAGCAAGTTGATCTTGATGATGTAGATGAAGATGACGTTCCAACGGCCGCAATACGCACCATGGTGATTGGAGATGTGCGACCACAGGAACAACAAGAGCAAGATCAACCTTCTTCCTCAACAATGGTGCACCCCCCAACTCAAGATGATGAACAGGTTCATCAAGAAGAGGCGTGTGATCAAGGGGGAGCACAAGAAGAACAAGTTATGGAGGAAGAAGCACAACCAGCCCCTCCAACTCAAGTCCGAGCGACGATCCAACAGAATCACCCCGTTGACCAGATTCTGGGTGACATAAGCAAGGGAGTAACTACTCGCTCACGTTTAGCAAACTTTTGTGAGCATTACTCTTTTGTCTCTTCTATTGAGCCTTTCAGGGTAGAAGAGGCCTTGCAAGATCTGGACTAGGTGTTGGCCATGCAGGAAGAGCTCAACAACTTCAAGCGAAACGAAGTTTGGAGCCTGGTGCCTCGTCCAAAGCAAAACGTTGTGGGAACCAAGTGGGTGTTCCGCAACAAGCAAGACAAGCACGGGGTGGTGACAAGAAACAAGGCTCAACTTGTGGCAAAAGGTTATGCCCAAGTCGCAGGTTTGGATTTTGAAGAGACTTTTGCTCCTGCGGCTAGGCTAGAGTCTATTCGCATTCTGTTAGCCTATGCCGCTCACCACGCTTTCAGGTTGTTTCAAATGGATGTGAAAAGCGCTTTCCTCAACGGGCCAATCCAGGAGGAGGTGTATGTGGAACAACCCCCTGGCTTTGAGGATGACAGGTATCCCGACCACGTTTTTAAGCTCTCTAAGGCACTCTATGGACTTAAGCAAGCCCCAAGAGCATGGTATGAATGCCTTAGAGATTTCTTAATTGCTAATGCTTTCAAGGTTGGGAAAGCTGATCCCACTCTTTTCACTAAGACTTGTGACAGTGACCTTTTTGTATGCCAAATTTATGCCGATGACATAATATTTGGTTCTATTAATCAAAAGTCTTGTGAGGAGTTTAGCAGGGTGATGACACAGAAATTTGAGATGTCGATGATGGGCGAGTTGAACTACTTCCTTGGTTTCCAAGTGAAGCAACTCAAGGACGACACCTTCATCTCCCAAACGAAGTACACTCAAGATCTTCTCAAGCGGTTTGGGATGAAGGATGCTAAGCCCGCGAAGACACCAATGGGAACCAACGGACATGTCGACCTCAACAAAGGAGGTAAGTCCGTAGATCAAAAGGCATACCGGTCTATGATAGGATCATTGCTTTATTTATGTGCTAGTAGACCAGATATTATGCTTAGTGTATGCATGTGTGCTAGATTTCAATCTGATCCAAGGGAGTGTCACCTTGTGGCCGTTAAGCGAATTCTTAGGTATTTAGTTGCTACGCCTTGCTTCGGGATCTGGTATCCAAAGGGGTCTACCTTTGACTTGATTGGATATTCAGACTCCGATTATGCCGGGTGCAAGGTTGATAGGAAGAGTACATCAGGGACGTGCCAATTCCTAGGAAGGTCCCTGGTGTCTTGGAGTTCTAAGAAACAAACCTCTGTTGCCCTATCCACCGCTGAGGCCGAGTACGTTGCCGCAGGACAGTGTTGCGCGCAACTACTTTGGATGAGGCAAACCCTCCGGGACTTTGGCTACAATCTGAGCAAAGTCCCACTCCTATGTGACAATGTGTGATACCCGATTTGCAAAGAAGAGAAGTTGGAGGTTATTCTTTTTTTGTTTTTTTTCTCTCATGTGAAGCGCTTTGGGGGTTTATAATTTCTGGGAAGCATTCACCAGTAGGACAGTGGATTTTTTTGTTAGACTCATGCGCTGGGGTCGGGAGCTGTCGTGTGAGCGAGTTGGGCCGTGAATCTCGATCCGGCCCACTAACCTCCCCTTAACCCTAGCCGCCCTCCCCCTAACCCCCTCCCCCTTGTGCAGCCCCCCCATCTCCCTAGCCTTGGCCGCCATTTCCTCCTCCTCCTAATTCCCTCTCCCTTGTGCAGCCGCCCCCTCCCACCCCCTCAACCCTAGCCGCCACCCCCCTCCCATCTCCTCTTCGTGCCGTTCTTCCTCGCCGGATCTTCGTCATGTGGGTGCAAGTTCCGATTGGAGAATTGGTGGGAAGGAGGAAAAGAGAACTCAAGGTGATTTTTGTGATTATCTCTTGTTTATTTGTGCTGCAATTCCATTGAATAGAAGTTACGTATGCGAATTGGTAGAGGTGCTGTCCAGAAATTTAGTGGGTGGGCGAATAGCAGTAGTTCTAGTGATTTCTGGGAATTTTTCGTGGGCAATTAATGGGGATCAGTGGGAGAATCATGTAGAAAATTGTCATACCTTTCCAACGAGTACTTATGCGCTCGATTCGGAATTATATTTCAGAAGATATCACTGTTTGAATCCGGGTATGTTGCTGTCCAAAAAAAAACAGATTTCTGCAGGTGAGCGAACAGCAGTAGTATTAGCAGTTTCTGGGGATTTTCCGTGGGAAATTAGGGATAATCAATATGAGAATCATGTAGAGCTTTGTCATACCTTTCCAACGAGTACTTATGCGTTCGATTCGGAGTTATAATTTAGGAGATATCGCTGTTTGAATCCGGGTATGTGCTGTCCAAAAAAACAGATTGCAGGATGTACCTTGTGGATGATTTTGGGTTAATTAGATGTTGGGATTTAATTATAAATTGTATACAAAACTTGTGGGAAATTTTATGTAGATGTCTCTGGAGTTTTTGTTTGTTACCGCTGCTGTCATAATTTTAAAGATATGAAATTGTTAAGCAGCGCCGCTGCAGTTTGGTGGGTGTAGGGAGAGTTGTTACCGCGGCGGGGTTTGAAATTGTGCGTAGGTGCGGCGTCATTTATGAGCGTTGTTATATGAAATTGGTGCACTAAGTTGTGTGTCAAAAACATGTGGTGGACTTCCGGATTGCACTTAGGGCTTTGTCCAAACTCCTCGGTGAAGGCAAGTAAAATAGTGGTGGTTTATACCGTTGATTGATTTATGTGTCCTATGCTTGATCACATCCATGTCAAATGTATTAATACTTGTACTCCATAGTGGGAAATGTGGCTTGAAGTTATTCATGTTCCTTTATTTTCTTATGTTGAAAATGTGGTTGAGCATGCAACACGTGTTGTTTTATCATTTTGAGGAAGTGGAAGTTTATGTCTACCACATGTGGGTGGAGGATCTCATGTTGTTGTCATGCATACTGCATACATCATCTTTTGCATGAAAGTTTTGTCGTGATCATATGGTCCGACTGTACCGGTACACTCCGCATCATACGTTGCCCGAGGAGGGGTATGATGCAGCTTCATACCCTAGAGGTATGAAGGCAGAAGTCATTACTGCATCTGTAGCCATGTGCATTCATGGGTGAAGTGTGGAACCTGTTGTGGTGATGTGGATAGTGTGGGTCTTTACTTGGTGATTCATTTCTTTGAACTAAGTAATTGTTTACTTGTTTACTTGCTGCAAATTAATACTCAAGAAGGAAGTTGTGAGCTACGTGGTTGTTTAAGCACGGTTTGATTACATAGTCCAATTGTTGTTTGACCTTTTACTTGCTGAGATGTGTCATCTCACTATTGCATTGTTTGATGCAGACACTTGATCTTGCTGTTGGGAAAGGAGGGATGTAGCAGCACGGCCACTTCACCTTTAAATAAATGTACCATTGCTTAGTAATGATGTTAAACAAGGGTCCAAATCTAGGGGATTAATATGTTCTAGTCTTCATGATAGTCAAATTTGTTTCTTTTTTGGGTTGGCCGGTTTCCTTCTCTTTTATTTGGTCATGAATGATTATTACTATCTCTGCATTCTGTTTATGCTTCGTGGATTGTCTTTCTTTTACATTATGTCTAAACTTTATGTCACTCTCGTTATGCTACTTTCAAGGGAGGTGCTGCCGGATTTTGTTTTATTTTTCTGTCTCTGTTACCTTTCTTATGTGGTATAATTTTTGTGGGAAGGATTGTTGGTAACATTCATTGTGTGGGTTCAATGGGGTGTTTGTGGGAAGGATTGTTGGTAACATTCATTGTGTGGATTCAATGGGGTGTTACAGTTGTTATCAGAGCAATAGGCTGTAGGTCCTAGCAAGTGGAATAATAATAAATTGACACACTGCACATGTAGGATGGGTTTCTTGCTTTACTCTTGATATGTTATGTTATTGTCTGTGCTAGTTTGACATTATCTGATGAGGTGCTATGCCGATCTTATTTACTTATTATTCTCACCCCTGTGGCTGCAGCTATGCCGTCTCATAGGGCTCGGGGCAGCCCGCAAGTTCCTAGTGGGGACTCGATGAGTCCGGCGACAATGTTAACCGTGATGCAGGCCATGCAGTAGGAGTTGGCCATTCTGAGGTAGGCTATTCCTGTTGCACATGCGGGTGCTGCTCAGGGTGCTGGTGGTGGACGAGTGCCCGGGGGCGCTGTTCCCGCGGGTGCTGCTCCAAATGGCGGGGCTGAGGTGCCTCTTCCCGTCAGTGGTCTTTCGCTGATGCAGTGGATGGGCATGAAGTTGGACACTTTTGATGGCAGTGGTACTCCGGTCGAGGCGGCAGATTGGCTAACATACGTGGAGGATAAGATGAACGTCTTTGAGATTGTGTATGGTGATCGTGTTCGCTTTGGCACACAGCTGCTGAAGGGAGAGGCTCAAATCTGGTGGAGGGGCATGCAGGCAGCTTACTCTTCTTCACCAGGAGTCGTGTCGTGGGATGTTTTCATCAGGCAGTTTGAGAGGAGGTTCTACCCGGTCACCTTCCTGGAGAAAATGAAGATTGATTTGCAATCCTACAAGCAAGAGAAGAAGTCTGTCACAGAGTATGAAAGTGGGATTCAACAAGATGGTCCGCTTTGTTCCTCATGTGGCTTACAATGAGATGGAGAAGGCGAGCCAGTTCCGTCAAGGCCTGAAACCTTCTATCAGGCATGCAACACCAGTACACCATGGAGTCACAGAAGTCTTCGGGTGTTGATCAGCCTCGTGGCCAGGACGCGAGGAGGGGCAACACTGGAGGTCCAGCCCACAAGAGGGGCAAGTCTCAGCACCAGCGCCACCACCCCTACCGTGGCAAATCTTCTGAATCGGGTACTTTGGGAGGAAGTACTCAGAGGTATCGGGCTGTTCCTAAGCCCAGGCTGGGGTTGGTGTGTTTCTGTTGTGGTGATGCGCATCGCCGTGCTGAGTGTCAGTGGAGTGGCAGGTGCTCCATCTGCGGTCAAGACCACAAGGATGTGGTGTGTAGGAGGAATCCCAATGGGAAGCTCAGATGGGAGCCAGTGACTTCCTCCTCTTCTCAGGGCACTGTCAACATGATGTCAAGCGCTGAGCAGCAATTTGCAGTTCCACTCCCTCCGCAGCAGTTCTATGTGCCTGGGACTTCTCAGTTCGTGGCGATGCAAGGGTTTCCTCAGTATCTAGTTGCGCCTACTCCTGCACCGACTACTCCTGTGTCGTCTCAGTTTGGAGCTCCGCGTCTGCCTCACCCGACGGCTCAGTGGGGTTCTTCTGTTAACTTCACTCCAGGAGCTTCCTCTTCTGCGGGTATTTCTGGAGCTTATGTGCTACCCTCGGCGGATGGTAGGGAGCAAGGAGACGTGGTGACAGGTACGATCTTAGTTGATTCGTTTGTGGCCCATGCTCTTTTTACTCTGGCGCTAGCTATTCGTTTGTTTCGGAGGATTTTGTGTCGCGGGCTGGTCTTTCGGTGCAGAGGTTGGGTCACCCAATTTTGGTTAGTTCTGCTAATGGCTCCATTAGTAGCTGTTCAGTTTGTCAGGGGTGTTCCGTCATTCTTGCTGGCGAGGTCTTTTCGGCCAATCTTGTTGTGATCTCATTGGGGGCATTTGATGTTATCTTGGGTATGGATTGGTTATCTCAGTATCGCGCAGTTATATCCTGTTTTTGGAAGACAGTGTTATTGCAGGCGCCGTCGGGTAGGGAGGTGGTATTCTTGGGAAGTTCCCCAAAGTTCACATTATCCTTGTTGGCGCAATTGCTTCTGGATCGCCGGTCAAGGAAGTCGGGAATCTTTTTCTCCATGGTGGTGGAGGGTGAGGTTGCCTTGCGGGTGCAGGACATCCGGATGGTGTGTGACTTTGCCGACGTATTTCCAGCAGAGCTTCCAGGCCTTCCACCGGATCGTGATGCAGCTTTCGAAATCAAACTGATTCTAGGTACGCAGCCTATTCATAAGGTCCTGTATCGGATGGCTCCAAAGGAGCAGGTGGAATTGAAGCGGCAATTGGATGATCTGCTGGCTAAGGGTTTCATTAGGCCTAGCAGGTCGCCTTGGGCTTCCCCAGTACTGTTTGTTTAGAAGAAGGATAAAAGCAAGAGGTTATGTGTGGATTATCGGGCTTTGAATCAAGTGACAATCAAGAATAAATATCCGCTACCCCGTATTGAGGTTCTCTTTGAACAGTTGAGGGGTGCCCAGGTGTTCTCCAAAATTGATTTGAACTCTGGTTATCATCAATTAAGGATTCATGAGGAGGACATTGAGAAGACAGCCTTTCGCACCAGGTATGGGCATTACGAGTTCATAGTCATGTCTTTTGGCTTAACTAATGCCCCTGCTGCTTTTATGGAAGCAATGAATAGGATGTTGCATGAGTTCTTGGACGACTCTGTGGTCGTGTTCCTGGATGATATTCCGATTTATTCAAAGACTGAGGAAGAGCACAAGCGACATCTGCGTCTCGTTCTGAGTGCTCTTAGGAAGAATCAATTTTATGGCAAATTGAAGAAGTGCGCCTTTTGGCTGTCCGAAGTGGCTTTCCTAGGGCATGTGATTAGTCAGCAGGGCATTGCGGTTGATCCCAAGAATGTCGCGGCTGTGGTGGAGTGGAAGAGACCCTCTAGTGTCTCTAAAATCTGAAGTTTCTTGGGGCTCGCTGGATATTATCGACGCTTCGTACCAAATTTTTTCAACATTGTTAAGCCGTTGACTAGACTTTTGGAGAAGGGTGTTCTGTTCGTCTGGTCCAGTGATTGCAAGGTCAGCTATCACACATTGAAGAACAAGTTGGTGAGCGCCCCTATCCTAGCTTTGCCTGAGAGTGGTAAGCGTTTCACCATTTATACGGATGCTTCTCGAATTGGTTTTGGCTGTGTGTTGATGCAGGAAGGCAGAGTGATCGCTTATGGCTCAAGGCAGTTGAGGAAGCATGAGGGGAATTATCCAACTCATGACCTTGAATTGGTCGTGGTGGTCTTTGCTCTAAAATTGTGGAGGCATTATCTCTATGGTGAGTCTTGTGACATTTACACCGATCATAAAAGTCTCAAGTACATTTTCACTCAGAAGGAGCTGAATTTGAGGCAGCGTCGGTGGCTCGAATTGATTAAAGATTATGATTTGTCCATTCATTACCACCCTGGGAAGGCAAATGTGGTGGCTGATGCCCTTAGTAGGTCTGGGGTTCCAAAAGTGGCCTTGCCTTTGATCGCTGATCTGGACGGTTTGGGGATCGCTTTGTGCTATGCCAGCACCGCTAGTGAGGAGACTCAGATGCTTATTCAATCCTCCCTCATGGAGAGAGTGCGTGCGGCTCAGCTGCAGGATCGTCTATTGCAGGAAGCTCGAAAGAGGGTTGGTGATGGTAAACCCCGGGAGTTCACCATTGATGAGAATGATTTAGTTCGTTTCAGGGGTCGTCTTTGTGTGCCTCAGAAATCAGAGGTGAAGATGGATATCTTGAGAGAAGCTCATAAAACGCCTTACATCGTTCACCCTGGCGAAACCAAAATGTACAGGGATTTGAAGCAACACTTCTGGTGGAAGCGGATGAAGATTGACGTTTCTAAGTATGTGGCCGCCTGTGAAGTATGTCAGCGCGTGAAGGCTGAGCATAAGAGGCCTGCAGGTTTACTGAAGCCATTGGAAATTCCGGAGTGGAAGTGGGAGCATATCACCATGGATTTTGTGGTGGGCTTACCTCGTTCTCCTCGGGCAGGGATGCTATATGGGTGGTAGTGGATCGCTTGACTAAGTCTGCGCATTTTATTCCCATGAAGACCACAAATTCAGCTTCAGAATTGGTTCCCTTGTATATGAAGGAAGTAATCAAGCTCCACGGGGTGCCTAAGTCCATTGTTTCTGATCGAGACTCCAAATTTGTATCCAAATTCTGGGAGAGTCTTCACAGTGCATTCGGTACCAAGCTTTCGCTTAGTGTCGCTTTCCACCCTCAGACGGATGGTCAGTCGGAGCGAACGATCCAAACCTTGGAAGATATGTTGTGTGCTTGTGTTCTGTCATGGAAGGGTAGCTGGGAGGATCATCTTGCATTGGCAGGGTTTGCTTATAACAACAGCTACCAGGCTAGCATCAAGATGGCACCATTTGAGGCTTTATATGGCAGGCGGTGTATCTCCCCTCTGTGCTGGGAGACTTTGGGAGAGAGATCCCTGGTTGGTCCTGATTGGGTTCAGCAGACTTCTGAGAAGGTTCGGGAAATTCGTCAGAATATTTTGGCTGCTCAGAGCCGTTAGAAGAGTTATGCTGATGTGAGGAGGTGGGATTTGGAATTTGCAGTGGGTGACCAAGTCCATCTCAGGGTATCACCTACTAAAGGAGTTGTTCGGTTCGATGTCTCCGGAAAGCTTAGCCTGAGATACATTGGACCGTTCACTATCTTGGCCCGGGTGGGCAATTTGGCTTATGGCTTGCAATTGCCGGATTCCATGGCTGGGGTACACCCGGTATTTCATGTCTCTATGTTGAGGAAGTTCTTGCGGGACCCGGATCATCAGATCGAAATGGAACCAATTGCTATGCAGCAGTATCTGACTCTGGAATGTCGTCCGGTGCGTATCTTGGAATCCTCGGAGCGTGTTTTGAGGAAGAGATCAATTAAGTATGTCAAGGTCTTATGGACTAATCAGTCTGAGCGCGAGGCTACGTGGGAACTTGAGGACCTGATGTGGCAGAAATATCCCGAACTTTTCATTGTGGGCAAGTGTTATTGATTCATTAATTTTTTCTTTTATCGTGTCGATAGAAGCGTCAGAATTTGAGGTCGAATTCTTTTTAAGGTGGGTAGAGTGTGATACCCGGTTTGCAAAGAAGAGAAGTTGGAGGTTATTCTTTTTTTGTTTTTTTCTCTCGGGTGAAGCGCTTTGGGGGTTTGGAATTTCTGGGAAGCATTCACCAGTAGGACAATGTATTTTCTTTGTTAGACTCATGCGCTGGGGTCGGGAGATGTCGTGTGAGCGAGTTGGGCCGTGAATCTCGATCCAGCCCACTAACCTCCCCTTAACCCTAGCCGCCCTCCCCCTAACCCCCTCCCCCTTGTGCAGCCCCCCCATCTCCCTAGCCTTGGCCACCATTTCCTCCCCCTCCTAATTCCCTCTCCCTTGTGAAGCCGCCCCCTCCCACCCCCTCAACCCTAGCCGACACCCGCCTCCCATCTCCTCTTCGTGTCGTTCTTCCTCGCCGGATCTTCGTCGTGTGGGTGCAAGTTCCGATTGGAGAATTGGTGGGAAGGAGGAAAAAAGAATTCAAGGTGATTTTTGTGATTATCTCTTGTTTATTTGTGCTGCAATTCCATTGAATAGATGTTACGTATGTGAATTGGTAGAGGTGCTGTCCAGAAATTTAGTGGGTGGGCGAATAGCAGTAGTTCTAGTGATTTCTGGGAATATTTAGTGGGCAATTAGTGGGGATCAGTGGGAGAATCATGTAGAACTTTGTCATACCTTTCCAACGAGTACTTATGAGCTCAATTCGGAATTATATTTTAGAAGATATCGCTGTTTGAATCCGGGTATGTTGCTGTCCAAAAAAAACAGATTTCTGCAGGTGGGCGAACAGCAGTAGTATTAGCAGTTTCTGGGGATTTTCCGTGGGAAATTAGGGATAATCAATATG